>NW_027362769.1:40445000-41799583 GCF_046119375.1 Phyllobates terribilis | reverse complement strand
CCTTTGAAAAAATTAAGTGTCTAAACTACAGGTGGTGTAGCTTGCTTAACAGCGGGGATAATCCGCTGACTAGCAGACACTGCTACTAGGCACAAAGTATTTCCTGGGCTAGATGCAGTTAAAAATTTGTAATTAGATACTCTCGTTGGATGCTGAGAAAGCATTCCATAGAGTCTCCTGGCACGCCATATATGATTCTCTTAAAAAGCTTGGGGTAGGGGTCTAGGGGACCCTTTTATAGCCAAAATCACGGCCCTGTATCGCAATACGTCACCTAGGCTGAAGATAAATGGAACTGTAGCACCCTGAGGGCTCGGTTGCTACAGACGTATTGCACCTCACCCAGAGGTGTGATATCTCACTCTCAGGTAAGGATGGAGTGTGGATCAGGACCCGACACCTGCATGCATTACACCACATTGCCGTGGGGCAGGGCGACCAATATGCCCCTGAGATGGGCACGACAGTCCCTGTCCCTGGCTGGAGTGGGGGGAGGGAACACTGAGGAAGGGGAACCCTGTAGTGCAGGAGCAGGGAGGAAGCAGTTCCTGGGTGCATTGAGAAGGGAGTATAAAAGGTGGGCACCATCTTAGTTCAGTGCAGAGAAGTCTGAGCAGAAGTGGCAGGGAGCAGGGGCTCTGCATGAGCTCTGCTCCGGAGGCGGGCCTAGTAACAGAGGCCCAGGCCTGGAAGAGGGAGAAGGAAGGAAGAGGAGCGGAGAAGGCTCCAGGAACGAGGAATGAAGGGATCCCAGGGGTGCGGACGGGCGAGTCGCCACCGCACGCCCGAATTCACCTGCGTGGAGGGGTAAGGCCAAAGGGGGATACCGGTCCCCGAACTAGTGGAGGCAGGAAACGACCCTCAGCTAGAAACCGGAGGCTCTGACATTTTATGTGGCACAGCCCCTCGCTACACCCGCTAGGAAGGCACCACATAGGGTCAGGGAAACTGGCGCCAAGTTTACCAAGAGGAGGCCCGAGGCAGCCGGACAGAAGTGTTGGTAAGAAAGGCCAGACAAAGGACACACAAAGGGGGTCCTGTGAAGTGCTCCAAAGTTATCTGGGAGTTGTCTGAGCCCCTCACCTGGTGAGCACAGTACGACGTGGGCAGCCGTTACCTGCAGACGTGGTCTGGATAATAAGAACTGTGAGTAAAGGCCCTGGACTGCATCACTGACTCCGTGTCGTTACTGCTGCTGCCCTGCACCATCACCCCCATCCTCTGCATACACTGCCCTGAGGCTATACTCCTCCCGTGGGGAGTTATGCTACGCTCTGCTGCACCCACAACACCAGCCTCAGCGGTCTGCCCTGTAGCGGCGGTTCACTCTGACCGCAATCCACGGGTGGCGTAGTCGGACATTTAAACATCAAAACCACATAAATAGTTCCGCCACTGGTTTGACCGCCCTGAGCCACGGAACCGGGTCGCCGCCACGAAGACTACAACCACCAGCATCCACCAAAAAGGGTCCGGCTCCGGGTGTCCCAAGGCCCAGGGGGTGCGTCAGAACATTTTCATCACCTTTCACAATCACCAATGGGACAAGGCAGGGATGTCCTCTGTCCCCTCTCTTATACATCCTAGTGACGGAGCACCTGCTCTCATCAATTCGCCATAACCCCAATATTAGGTGGATTGAGGTGGGAGGCACCGAGTACAAGTGCTCTCTATTTGCTGATGATGTCCTAGTATATATCACTCAATCACATATATCCATCCCTGCTGTTATGGCTGAAATAGATCACTTTGTTACATGGTAAAATTTTAAAATCAATGCAGCGAAGTCTGAGGCCCTCGATGTCTCCCTCCCCAAATCCATATAGGATTCCATCCAGTCCAACTTTCCCTTTGCCTGGCCCTCACAGGGTATCAAATACTTAGGAATTCCTATTCATAGAGACCTCTCCCATCTATGTTATCTTAATTTTGGGCCCTTTATTGAACAATTCCATACAGACCACGGTTGGCAAGTTAGAACTGTAAGATTCACTACGTGAACCACTGGTGTTTTGTGGAAAAGCACATGTACACTGCGTTCCAAATTATTATGCAAAAAGTGTTTAGGAGTGATAAGGGAAGAATTTGTTTGTTTGTCAGTTAAACTCATTGATGGTGATGTGTGTCAGGGCTCTTTATATCACTGTAAGCAATTGCAGACACCTGTGCTAATTAATTTGGCAGGTGTGTCCAATGAAAGGCAAGACTACTTAAGAAGGCTCTCTCACATTATTAAGCAGCCTACATTTTCTGCCAAAATGGGAAAGAAAAAGGATGTGTCGGCTGCTGAGAAGCAACAAATTGTGGAGTGTTTAGGTCAAGGCATGACTACAATCAACATTGTGCGATGATCAGGATGAAGTGTCATGGCAATCAAGAAGTATGTAGCTGATTCACAGTACACACGTGTGCGTGCTGATAAGGGCAAATTGAGGACTCTTTCCTACAGGCAATTACGTCAGGTTGAAAGAGCAGCAGCAAAAAAGCCTTGTCATAGCAGCAGACAAGTTTTTGAAGCTGCTTGTGCCTCCAACGTCCCCCGAACAACAAGATGCAGGGTCCTTCAGAGGTTTCCAGCTGTGCATACGCCATCCTGTCGACCTCCTCTATCCACTTCACACAAGCAGAAACGGCTCCAGTGGGCCAAACATTACATGAAGACTGATTTCAAAACTGTTTTGTTCACGGATGAGTGCCGTGCAGCGCTCGATGGTCCAGATGGATGGAGTGGAGAATGGCTGGTTGATGGACACCCCACGCAAACACGGCTACAGCGCCAACAAGGAGGAGGTGGAGTAATGTTTTGGGCTGGAATCATGGGGAGAGAGATTGTCGGCCCCTTTAGGATCCCTGAAGGCGCTAAAGATGAACTCCATAATGTATGTGGATTTTCTCAAACAGCACTTCTTGCCATGGTTCAAGAAGAAGAACCGTGTATTTCACAGCAAGATCATTTTTCTGCATGATAATGCACCATCTCATGCTGCACATAAAACATCTGCATCTCTGGCTGATATGGGCATAAAAGGGGACAAACTTATGGTGTGACCCCCATGCTCCCCTGACCTCTACCCCATTCAGAACCTTTGGAGCATCAGTAAAAGGAGTGTCTATGATGGCGGGAGGCAGTTCACATCTAAGCAACAGCTCTGGGAGGGTATTCTGTCCTCATGCAAAACAATTGAAGCAGAAACCATCCAAAACCTGACAAGTTCAATGGACAAGAGAGTTCAGAAGCTCCTTTCGAACAAGGGGTCCTATGTGAAAATGTAACATCACCTAGAATAAAGTTTTGAGTTGAAAACTGTTTGATTTCAGTTTCTAGCAACCTGCTAATGCTTATAATTTCAAAAATGACCATTTTTTTGGTCTTTATTAAAATGAAAAGGTTGATCGAAAAGTTTGGGGGATCTAAGAGTGTGGCAACCCAGTAGTCATGATTGCTTCGAATTCTGACAATATGAGGGTCATGCTGCAGGTAGTGCAGCAAGAAGGCACTTATGTGTCTTGCGCATCTCGGAGCCCCAAAATTATTTTCCGGGCTAGATGCAGCTAAAAATTATTTTTAATTTTAAATCTGGTGGAGCTTATTATAGATGGCCTAATAGGATCAGTGCTGCACACTGCTACAAAGCCCAAATTATTTTCCAGTCAAGATACAGATAAACATGATTAGTAATTTGAAAGCTTAAAACGGTTGGTAGGGTGATTTTAACCAATCATCAAGCTTTTACTCTCCCCAGGATGACACAGGGGTAGAAAAGTCGTTTCGGATCCATGATTTGTTCATCTTTATGAACGTGAGTCTGTCTACATTATCAGTGGAGAGCCGCGTGCGCTTATCTGTCAGCACACCACCAGCAGCGCTGAACACACGTTCAGACAGAACGCTGGCTGCGGGGCATGACAAGATCTCCAAGGCGTAAGTGGCTAGCTCCGGCCATTTATCCAGATTGGAAGCCCAAAAAGAGCAATGGTCCAGTGACACAGTCGTGGCTTCAATGTTTACTTGGAGATACTCCTGTACCATCTTCTCTAGGCGTTGACTATGTGTCAGACTTCTTGTCTCCTGTGGCCTTGCAAAGGATGGGCTAAAAAAGTGGTGAAATGATTCCGCAAAATTGATGTTACCAGCAGATACTGTGGTTCTGTTACGGTTTGAGTGCTGAACACTTGACGGTCCCACGGTTGGCAAGTTGGAACTGTGAGATTCACTACGTGCACCACTGGTATTTTATGGAAAAGCACATGTAAGATTCTGCAACAGTCTCTGCTGATACTCCTGCATGCGTGCATCCCTTTCTATGGCAGGAATAATTTCTGCAAATTTACTTTTGTACCGGGGATCTAACAGTGTGGCAACCCAGTAGTCAGGATTATTTCTAATTCTCACAATTCGAGGGTCATGTTGCAGGTAGTGCAGCAAGAAGGCACTCATGTGTGTTGCGCATCCAGGAGCACCAAGTCCCTGTTGTGTTGGTGGCGAGGTAACAATCATGCTTCCTTCCTCTGTCCTCTCCCCCCAACCTCGCACAACAGAAAAGTGATCAAGGTCTCCCTCATCTGATGAGTCTTCCATCAGTTCGTCCTCCACTTCTTCCTGGGCTCCTGCACCTTCCTCACTAGTTTGGCTGCTACCATGCGCCCTGGTAAAACCATCTCCCCCACCCTCACATGCCTGCTGCCTTGGTGCTGCCGACCGTCTGGACCTTGCAGATGTTAGCCCTTCCGCATACAACTCCTCCTCCTCTACTTCCTCCACCTCCTCTTGTGCCACCACCTGACTCCGAATTCTGTTTAACATGTGCTCCAGCATGTAAATCACCGGAATAGTCATGCTGATAATGGCATCATCAGCACTAAACATCTTCGTCGCCATTTCAAAACTGTGCAGAAGGGTGCATAGGTCCCTGATCTGAGACCACTCCTCCAGCGTGATTTGCCCCACCTCTGGATCTCGTTGGCCCAGGCTATACGTCAGAGCGTATTGCACCAGGGCTTGTCGGTGCTGCCACAGTCGCTGCAACATGTGCAGAGTTGAATTCCACCGGGTAGGCACATCGCATTTTAGCCGGTGAAGTGGCAGGCCCAACGACTTCTGTAGAGATGTAAGTCGCTGAGCTGCGGGATGCGAACGGCGGAAGTGAGCACACAGCGACCGTGCCCTCTGCAGAAGGCCATCTAGTCTGGGATAGTGGGCTAAAAATTGCTGGACAACCAGGTTCAACACGTGAGCCATACAAGGCACGTGTGTGACATTGCCCCGGCGAAGGGCCGCACCCAGGTTTGCAGCATTGTCGCACACGGCCTTCCCTGGTTTCAGGTCCAGTGGAGACAGCCATTCATGAAATTGGTTCTCCAGAGCTGACCACAACTCCTCAGCTGTGTGACTCACATTTCCCAGACATTTCAAAGTAAAAACCGCCTGATGACGTTGAGCCCTACTGCCAGCATAGTAAGGAGGTGTGCAGGATCCCTTCTGCGCAGTTAGAAAGCTTGTGGCATGACCAGACAGGCTTTGGGTGCAGGTGGAAGACCGAGAGGAGGTTGAGGAGGCAGAAGCAGTGGAGGAACTTTGACATAAAGAGGATTGACGCACAACTCGTGGGGACGGCAAGACTTGGACAGCAGCCCCTTGTCCTGCTGTCACCATAGTTACCCAGTGCCCAGTCAGCGACATGTAACGCCCCTGTCCATGCCTACTCGTCCAAGTGTCTGTGGTGAAATGCACCCTGTCACACACAGAGTTTCTCAAAGAAGCGGTGATGTTGTGTGCGACATGCTGGTGGAGCGCAGGCACACCTTTCTTTGAGAAGTAGTGCCGACTGGGCATCTGGTACTGGGGCACTGCGACGGACATAAGGTCTCGAAAATCCTTTGTGTCCACCAGGCGGAAAGGCAGCATTTCTGTAGCCAAGAGCTTGCAGATGGTGAAATTCAACCTCTTAGCTTTCTCATGGCTAGGAAGAAATGGTCTTTTACTTGTCCACATCTGAGGGACCGAGGGCTGGCTATTGTGCTTAGACGGGGTTGATAAGGGTGTCCCCGGCAAACTGCCGGTCTGTGAGGAAGATGCAGGCGGACATGTTAGGTTGCCTTTATCCAAAGGTGGTGCTATCGATGTCGGACAGCGCTCAACACCAGCTGGTGTTACCACCTCCAAAGAAAATGATGACCTGCCAATCACGCTGGCTGTTGCGGGTAAAGAGGTGGCAGGTCTGCGCCCCAAAACAGGTGTGACTGCTGTCCCCCCAGTCACAGAGGATGAAGAGGCCGCGGATGCACATGATATGGCAGACGGTGGTTGGCCCGGCCGGCTAGGCCGCATTGTAGCACACTGAGCTTCCCACTGAAACTTATGCTTCATGTCCATGTGCCGGTTCATGCATGAAGTACTCAAACTATGTATTCTTTTGCCTCTACTTAGCTTTTGCTGACAAATGTTACAGATAACACGAGTTGGGTCATCTTTATCGATCTGAAAAAATGCCCAGGCTATGCAAGGCTTAGCACCCATGCGACCTGAAGAGCCACCACGACTTGTGGTGAGAGGCAGAGTTGTGTTTGAGGATGCAGTTGTTGACGTGCTTCCAGTACTACGTCTCTGTCCAGGAAGGCGCAACCTGACCTCGTCGTCACTAGCATCTTCCTCCACCTCCTCTGCTGACCTCATCTCTTGGCTGACTGTGGGTTGACAGTAAGTGGGATCTCCAACCTCATCATCATCACCCTGTGTGTTATCACACCCGTCGTCCTCAGAGCCAACCTGTTCCTGCCCTGACAAAAAACTAAAGTTGTCGCTCCAATCAGGTATTTGAGTCTTATCATCGTCTTCCTCATTGTCTCCACCAACAGGAGTTACAGTTTGGGAATGAGGGTCTACATTATGGTCAGAACCTTCTGCGTCT
This sequence comes from Phyllobates terribilis, assembly GCF_046119375.1. NCBI lineage: Eukaryota > Metazoa > Chordata > Amphibia > Anura > Dendrobatidae > Phyllobates > Phyllobates terribilis. Next base: position 41,792,675 of record NW_027362769.1, on the reverse strand, counting down.
GGTCCTGGATCCGACTCATAAAGATTCTGGGCATCAGTGCAGATCATTTCCTCGTCTGGATTCACAGAAGCGCTGGAGTCGACCTCTGATTCCCAGGCTATAGTATGAGTAAACAGCTCTGCAGACTCAACCATCTGTTCTACCTCATACTCAGACGGGCAGCTGGAGATTTGGGAGCTGTGAGGAAGCAAGTGCGATTTGGGTGACACCTTTGAGGACTGGAGTATTTGTGATGTTGAAGTTGATGTGGAGGAGAGCCCACTTAAAGGAGCACTTGATATCCGTTGAAGCACCTGCTGTTTTTGTGCCTCATCTGGAATTTGTAGCGATTGGCGTGGCCGTAAGAAAGGGATCTTATCACATTGTCCGCTAAAAGAAGTAGACATTTTAGTTTGGCTGGAAGATGGTCTTTCTTCTGCAGATGTTACTGTTGCTTTAACACCTACCCCACGGACACAACCTTTTTTCCCCTTCCCAACACGCCTATTCCCCTTTCCACCAGCAGCAGGCCTTTTTCCACTCATTTTGGTGGTTAACTAATTCACAACTCTGGAGTTGTTTGCACAAAAAAACAATGGATGGTAACCGAGCAGAGCTGAGTGGCCAAACTGTGGTATTAGGCCAAAACTATTGGCTGGGTTAGATGCAGAAAAAAATTATATTCAGTTTGCAACCTGATGGAGGTCTGTATAGATGGATTAATAGAACAAGACCCACACACAGCCAGAAGCCCAATATTTTTTCAGAGGTAGATGCAGAAAAAAATATATTCAGTTTGCAACCTGATGGAGGTCAGTATAGATGGACTAACAGAGAAAGTCCCACACACTACTAGAAGCCCAATATTTTTTCAGAGGTAGATGCAGAAAAAAATATATTCAGTTTGCAACCTGATGGAGGTCAGTATAGGTGGACTAATAGAACAAGTCCCACACACTGCTAGAAGGCCAAATATTTTTTCAGAGCTAGATGCAGAAAAAAATTAGATTCAGTTTGCAACCTGATGGAGGTCAGTATAGATGGACTAATAGAATGATGCTATGCCCAAAAGATTTTACTTCACTAGTAGTGTTGAGCCACCCCCGTAGTGTTCGGGTTCGGTTCGGTTCGTCGAACACCGGGATGTTCGAGGAACTGTTCGTCGAACTGTTCGTCGAACACCTTAGAACACCGTCGAACACCGTTAAAACCAATGGCAGGCAAACAAAAACACATAGAAACACATAGAAAACACCTTCAAAAGTGTCCAAAAGCTGACAAACTGCTCAGAAGACGCTTTCTTTAAAAAAGCCGGCCGGCAATTCAGCAGCGGCATACACCGGTACCCGACAATTTAGACAAGAAGGAATAGAGCCTCACACATAGATTATATAGATAGAAACATGTCAGTCACATATATATGAAGTACAGTGACAGTGTTGCTTACTGTACTTGTCATTTAGTGTAAAGGATTTATTAAAAAATATAATAGTGTTTTCATTCACTGTCTCTTTAAAAAAGCCGGCCGGCAATTCAGCATCTGTACCCGACAATTTATAACAGACAGAATAGAGCTTCACACATAGATTAGATAGATAGAAACATGTCAGTCACATATATATGAAGTACAGTGATAGTGTTGGTTACTGTACTTGTCATTTAGTATTAAAATAAAGGATTTATTATTAAAAAAAATTGGTGTGGGGTTCCCCTTAATTTTAGTCTCTAGCGGACGTTAAGCAGACAGCTGGGGCAGATGTTTGAAGCCTGGGAAGGGGGTAATACCCACGGAGCTTCCCAGGCTACTAATATGAGCCCCCAGCTGAATACATAGCCTTTACTAGCTATTAAAATGGGGGACCCCCCCAAAAAAATGACGTGGGTCCCCCCTAATTTAATAGCTAGCAAAGGCTAGGCAGACAGCTGGGGGCTGATATTAATAGCCCAGGAAGGGAGCCATGAATATTGGCCCCCTCCCAGGCTAGAAACACCAGCCGTCAGCCGCCCCAGAAATGGCGCATTCATAGGATGCGCCAATTCTGGCACTTAGCCTCGCTCTTCCACGCTGCCCTGTAGCGGTGGCAGGGGGTAATAGGGCTGGGGTTGATGTCAGCTTATAATGCCAGCTGACATCAAGCCCAGGTTAGTAATGGAGAGGCGTCTATAAGACACCCCCATTACTAACCCCATAGTCAAAGTTAAAAGAAAACACAAACACCCAGAATAAAGTCCTTTAATTGAAATAAAGACACAATCCTTTATTGTTCTAAATTAAACCATACTTACCATCACGCCCATTCCAGCTGAAGCCAACGATCTCCTGCAATAAAAGAAAAATAATAAAGCAACCTCATCCTTACCTTTCCATGGTTCCCACGACAGCTTCAGCTCTGCTACATCGAGATGACAGGCTGGACCGCAGCAGAACGCTGCCATCCAGCCTGTCATCCCGCAGACACTGAGAATCGCAGGCATGCTTGCGCTCTGCAGTGTCTGGCTGTGACGGCATAAAGATGAGACGAGTTCATGTCCAATGAACTCGGCGCACCTCATGCACGTCACTGACAGCGTGGGAAAATTCTCACGCTGAAGCGCTGAGTGCAGGAGAATTCTCCCACGCTGTCAGTGACGTGCATAAGGTGAGCTCATGTCCAATGAACTCAGCTCACCTCCTGCACGTCACTGACAGCGTGGGAGAATTCTCCTGCACTCAGCGCTTCAGCGTGAGAATTCTCCCACGCTGAAGCGCTGAGTGCAGGAGAATTTTCCCACGCTGTCAGTGACGTGCATAAGGTGAGCTCATGTCCAATGAACTCAGCTCACCTCCTGCACGTCACAGACAGCGTGGGAGAATTCTCCTGCACTCAGCGCTTCAGTGTGAGAATTCTCCCACGCTGAAGCGCTGAGTGCAGGAGAATTTTCCCACGCTGTCAGTGACGTGCATGAGGTGAGCCGAGTTCATTGGACATTAACTCGGCTCATCTGGATGCCCTCACAGAGAGACAATGTGGAGCGCAAGCAAGCCTGCTCTTCTCAGTGTCTGCGGGATGACAGGCTGGATGGCGGCGTTCTGCTGCGGTCCAGCCTGTCATCTCAATGTAGCAGAGCTGAAGCTGTCGTGGGAACCATGGAAAGGTAAGGATGAGGTTGCTTTATTATTTTATTTTTATTACAGGAGATCGTTGGCTTCAGCTGGAATGGGCGTGATTGTAAGTATGGTTTAATTTAGAACAATAAAGAATTGTGTCTTTATTTCAATTAAAGGACTTTATTCTGGGTGTTTGTGTTTTTTTTAACTTTGACTATGGGGTTAGTAATGGGGGTGTCTTATAGACGCCTCTCCATTACTAACCTGGGCTTGATGTCAGCTGGCATTATAAGCTGACATCAACCCCAGCTCTATTACCCCCTGCCACCGCTACAGGGCAGTGGGAAGAGCGAGGCTAAGTGCCAGAATTGGCGCATCCTATGAATGCGCCATTTCTGGGGCGGCTGACGGCTGGTGTTTCTAGCCTGGGAGGGGGCCAATATTCATGGCTCCCTTCCTGGGCTATTAATATCAGCCCCCAGCTGTCTGCCTAGCCTTTGCTAGCTATTAAATTAGGGGGGACCCCACGTCATTTTTTGGGGGGGTCCCCCATTTTAATAGCTAGTAAAGGCTATGTATTCAGCTGGGGGCTGATATTAGTAGCCTGGGAAGCTCCGTGGGTATTACCCCCTTCCCAGGCTTCAAACATCTGCCCCAGCTGTCTGCTTAACCTCCGCTAGAGACAAAAATTAAGGGGAGCCCCACGCCAATTTTTTTAATAATAAATCCTTTATTTTAATACTAAATGACAAGTACAGTAACCAACACTATCACTGTACTTCATATATATGTGACTGACATGTTTCTATCTATCTAATCTATGTGTGAAGCTCTATTCTGTCTGTTATAAATTGTCGGGTACAGATGCTGAATTGCCGGCCGGCTTTTTTAAAGAGACAGTGCATGAAAACACTATTATTTTGTTTAATAAATCCTTTACACTAAATGACAAGTACAGTAAGCAACACTGTCACTGTACTTCATATATATGTGACTGACATGTTTCTATCTATCTAATCTATGTGTGAAGCTCTATTCTGTCTGTTATAAATTGTCGGGTACCGCTGCTGAATTGCCGGCCGGCTTTTTTAAAGAGACGGTGCATGAAAACACTATTATTTTTTTTGATAAATCCTTTACGCTAAATGACAAGTACAGTAAGCAGCACTTTCACTGTACTTCGTATATATGTGGCTGACATGTTTATATCTATCTAATCTATGTGTGAAGCTCTATTCTTTCGGTTCTAAATTGTCGGGTACCGGTGTATGCCGCTGCTGAATTGCCGGCTTTTCATGTTTCACTGTTGGCACTGTTCCCATCGATTTGGGCAATCACTGTAATGCCACAACCACCATGGCTGTGGCATTACAGTGAGTGGCAGACAATCCCTGCATGATTGGTGCTCTAAATAGCGCCAGACATGCAGGACACGCTTTTGGTGCACGAACAGTTATCGAACATAACCTCGAACAGCCGAATTTTTTGCAAATCGTTCGGGTTCGTCGAACAACTCGAACACCGCCCAAAACAGCTCGAATTTGAGATTGGCGAACAGTTCTAGTCGAACACCGCTCATCTCTATTCACTAGTTGCAGTAAAAAAATTGGTATTCTATACACAGGTGGTATATCTTGCATCACAGATAGGCTACTCCACTGACTAACACACTCTGCAATAGGCCAAAAAGGATTAGCTTTGCTAGATTCAGCCAAATGCTGTGAAAAAAACTTGCACAGCACTGGCACAGACCTGCCTGGCAAAAACTGATAGGAACTGATGTAAACTAGTCCTGAAAAGGACTCCAATTACAATTAGTCTTTACTCCCACAACCTATCTATTTAAGAGCACAGACCTGCCTGATAAAAGTCGTAGGAAATGCTGTAACCTAGTCCTTAAAAGGACTGCAATCACAACTATTCCCTACTCCCAAGCTATCTGTAGATTTGTGCGAAAATTGGCTTGAAATTAACAAGGTATAGCGCACACAGCAACAGCAGTGCCGTCTAACACGCAGCTGCAGCAGTGAGAAAATGGTGGCGACGGGGAAAATGGCTTGGTCTTATAGGGCAAGGACATGTGACATACACTGCCAATGACACATGCCCTTGCTTGTGTGAAAAAAAGCACTTCGCTCCGTGTGTGCGCTGCTGATAGGCTGACAGATTGCACCTCCCCACTGTAAATGCGGGAAAGAGAAAAAAAAATGGAGATCTTCATTGTTCCTGCAGAGATCCATCCCCTGCCCCTCCCCCCACCCCGCTGTACACTCAAACTGCGTATTAACATTAATTTTTGATCATTACTGAGAAAAAATCCAGTTATGATTTTGGTGCACGAACAGTTATCGAACATAACCTCGAACAGCCGAATTTTTCTCAAATTGTTCGTGTTCGCCGAACGGCTCGAACACCGCCCAAAACAGCTCGAATTTGAGATTGGCGAACAATTCGAGTAGAACAACGCTCATCTCTACTTACTGGCTTCCTCTTGTCATAATAAAAAGACTATAATTAATATACCAGTAGGAGAATTAATACGAACAAAAAGGAATACTAGTAACCCATGACAATATGAGATCGAAGCAAAAAAAGTCCTAGATAGACTATCAGCTAGACATTACCCCAAATGCACTTTAAAAAGAGCATACAATATAGTTAGCTCTAAAAACAGGAGTGATATGATTGGACCCAAATTCAGCAATCACCCTTCAGATGGTGTGAATGGATCCAACCAGGTCACCTTTGTCTCTCAGTATAGCCCCCAATTTTCTATGATCAAAAATATTATCAACAAATATCTTCCTATGCTTTCTACAGATCCCAAATTGAGAGAAGTACTACTAACACCAGTTAGGTTCACAGCTCATAAGGCACCCACTTTGGGTGATCTTTTATCCCCTAGTCTTTTTCTCAAACAAGATTCTTCCAATACCTGGTTACACACAACTGGTTTTTATAAATGTGGTCACTCCATTTGCACTTGCTGCAGCCATGTTAAAAATGCAGCGACTTTTACATCTTTTTCTACCAATATAAAATATAACATAAAAATTTTATTAATTGTAATACTACTTAAGTCATATATATTATTTCATGCAGTGCGTGCTGTCTCCAATACGTGGGATGTATGTGTACTCCCTTGAAAAAACGCATCAGATGGCATTTATCAGATGCACATTATAAATTAAGTATGAGGTGTTCTGCAGCATCAAGACATTTTTCGTTATGCCATAATGGAGATACTTCAACATTTATAGTAATGGGCATAGAAAAAGTTTTGAAACCTCATAGAGGGGGTGATCATAGGAGAAAACTCCTTAATAGAGAAAGTTGGTGGATTTATACTTTAAATACACGTGTACCAGCGGGTTTATATATCAGACATGACTTGATGTATCATTATGAGTGATTATTTATGGATTATTATTATGCTTATGTTCCCTTTTTTCTCTTGGATTATTCACATTTATATGCATTGTTTCTATGCTATACGATCTAATATGGTATGAGTGTTTAAATTTTTGATTAACCTAGCTCTGAACAGGTGCATAGCAGGACATGACATATAAATACCACTTCCTTGCTCTTTTTTTGCTATGCAATGATTAAGAATTTTTAGTTCGAAACGCTTTTGCTGTTCTTCTCCAAGGTGGACTTTTAAAATATTTTTTGCATGACCCAATAAAATATGGATTTTAGAAGATTTGTTCAGCTGGATCTTCCTGGTTCCTCATAGAAAACTTATGGAAGGAGTTGAAGCTCCGAGTTGCCAAGTGAGAGCCTCAAAATCTGAATCATTTAGAGATGATCTGCAAAGAGGAGTGGACCAAAATTCCTCCTGACATGTGCGCAACCCTCATCATCAACTATAAAAAATGTCTGACTGCTGTGCTTGCCAACAAGGGTTTTGCCAGAGGATTAAGTGTTGTTTGCCAGAGGAATCAAATACTTATTTCTCACTGCAAAATGCAAATAAATGTATCTAATTTATACAATGTTATTTTCTGGATTTTTTTGGGGGGGGATATTCTATCTCTCAATGTTAAAATTAACCTACCCTTATAAATTATAGATTGTTCATGTCTTTGTCAGTGGGCAAACTTACAAAAACAGCAAAGGATCAAATACTTATTTCCTTCACTGTATCTACACAAATACATAGAGATCACATATAACCCACCTCAATACAATCATATTAGATATACATACAGTAAAGACCAAAAGTTTGGACACACCTTCTCATTTAAAGATTTTACTGTATTTTCATGACTAGGAAAATTGTACATTCACACTGAAGGCATAAAAACTATGAATTAACACATGTGGACTTATGTCTTATATTCTAGGTTCTTCAAAGTAGCCACTTTTTTGCTTCAGAGAGAAAAACCTGCTGAGCGCATTATATTTTCTATGGTGTAACCTCCCCTCCTCTTGTGGCCCGACTGCTGAGCTCGCTCCTCTCTTGCTATAATTCAGCAGGGCAGAAGGCAGGAGGGAGAGAGCGGCCCTCTAATATACAGAGCAGGGGAGGCATGAAGAGCAGTGGCCAAGCTGTAAGCAGCCACTCTGCTCTGCTGGAGCCTAGAGCTGGTGAGCAGAGCCTCCTCTCCTGCTCTAACAGAGCAGACAGTCATTCTCAGTGCAGCACAACACACAAGTTTTGCAGAGGTGGTTAACTTCTCCTGACTTCCAGGCCCCCTTTCTCACGGGCCCCACAGCGGCAGCATGGTCTGCCACCATAGACCGTGTGCCAGTGAATACAGGAGATACATTGATCAGTGTCTTTATCATTGCAAAGTGGTTCATTACTAAGGGCTCTTTCATACTTCAGTGTGTCCAGTACATGAGGTAACAGTTTCCACACGTACCGGAGATACTGACATACATAGACCCATTCAAATGAATGGGTCGGTGCACATGTCCGTGTGTTTCCACCGACCATGTGTCTGTGTGATCCACACGTAGACATGCCCAATTTTGGCCAGCAGCATGGATCACATGGACCAGTTCAAGTCAGTGGGTCCATGTAAACATGTACTGCACACGGATGCCTTCTGTGTGACACGTACCGATGCTTGGAAATCAGAGGCACTGTTAGCGCTGTTCCCAAGCACCGGGTGCTGAATGCTAACGCTGCCCTCATCATAGTCCCCTGCCTGGAAGAATGACTCCTACAGCGAGCAGGCCCCGAAGCTGCGCTCAGTGAGCGCTGTCCTGTCACTCACTGAGCTCAGTGCAGTTCCGGGGCCCGCTCGCTGCATTAGTCATTCTCCCCGGCATGAGTGGTCTCAGAGATTACAGCGGGGAAACACTTACGACAGGTCAGTATAAGGATTTTTTTTATTTTATTCTTATTTTTACAGATGGACACTGCGGGAGCAGAATACTAATCTCATCATTGTCCCTTGCTGGTGCTGATCGCAGCGCCGGCAGGGGACAATGATGAGGGCAGTGTTCAGCACCCAGCGCTTGGGAACAGCGCTAACTAAACACTGATTTTTAAATGCTGGTACAGGTGCTCCTGATGCACCACACGGGTGACACATGTGTTCCACAAAGGTGCACACGGACAAGGATATCTCTGGTACTGTTTTTTCCAGTATCGGAAATATCAGGACATGTGAATGAGACCTAAGAGTGATTCTTGCTTTGGAGGACCTGTTCTGTACTGCATTACACAGAAAACCTAATAATTTGCTGGGAATCTGTCACCCACTGGCACTTATCTGACCTCTAATATGGGCACACAGGTGATAGAAATGGGACTTGGTGTGAAATGTAATTTTATTCATTCTGGTTTCTGATGTGTTCCCATCCCGGGGCCCGCAAGAAATCTTGCCTACTGTTTTATTTACAATATTTCCCCCCTCCCCTCCATGGCCAGATCCCACGCTGCGCACTTCTTCCTCCCTTCTATGCTCATTGTACAGGAGGGATCTTGTGTGCAAGAGCCAGTCAGTAGTGTTGAGCCACCCCCGTAGTGTTCGGGTTCGGTTCGGTTCGCCGAACACCGGGTTGTTCGAGGAACTGTTCGTCGACACAACAATAACACATAGAAACACATAGAAAACACCTTCAAAGGTGTCCAAAAGCTGACAAACTGCTCAGAAGACACTCTCTTTAAAAAAGCCGGCCGGCAAATTCAGCAGCGGCATACACCGGTACCCGACAATTTAGACAAGAAGGAATAGAGCATCACACATAGATTAGATAGATAGAAACATGTCAGTCACACATATAAGAAGCACAGTGACAGTGTTGGTTACTGCACTTGTCATTTAGTGTAAAGGATTTATTAAAAAAAATTTTAGTGTTTTCATGCACCGTCTCTTTAAAAAAGCCGGCCGGCAATTCAGCATCTGTACCCGACAATTTAGAACAGAAACAGAAACATGTCAGTCAGATATATAATAAGTACAGTGATAGTGTTGGTTACTGTACTTGTCATTTAGTGTTAAAATAAAGGATTTATTAAAAAATAATTGGCGTGGGGTTCCCCGTAATTTTAGTCTCTAGCGGAGGTTAAGCAGATGGCTGGGGCAGATGTTTGAAGCCTGGGAAGGGGGTAATACCCACGGAGCTTCCCAGGCTACTAATATCAGCCCCCAGCTGAATACCTAGCCTTTACTAGCTATTAAAATGGGGGACCCCCCCCAAAAAATGACGTGGGCTTCAGCTGGAATGGGCGTGATTGTAAGTATGGTTTAATTTAGAACAATAAAGAATTGTGTCTTTATTTCAATTAAAGAACTTTATTCTGGGTGTTTGTGTTTTTTTTTAACTTTGACTATGGGGTTAGTAATGGGGGTGTCTTATAGACGCCTCTCCATTACTAACCTGGGCTTGATGTCAGCTGGCATTATAAGCTGACATCAACCCCAGCACTATTACCCCACTGCCACCGCTACAGGGCAGTGGGAAGAGCGAGGCTAAGTGCCAGAATTGGCGCATCCTATGGATGTGCCATTTCTGGGGCGGCTGACGGCTGGTGTTTCTAGCCTGGGAGGGGGCCAATATTCATGGCACCCTTCCTGGGCTATTAATATCAGCCCCCAGCTGTCTGCCTAGCCTTTGCTAGCTATTAACATAGGGGGGACCCCACGTCAATATTTTGGGGGGTCCCCCATTTTAATAGCTAGTAAAGGCTAGGCATTCAGCTGGGGGCTGATATTAGTAGCCTGGGAAGCTCCGTGGGTATTACCCCTTCCCAGGCTTCAAACATCTGCCCCAGCTGTCTGCTTAACCTCCGCTAGAGCCTAAAATTATGGGGAACCCCACGCCAATTTTTTTTAAAATAAATCCTTTATTTTAACACTAAATGACAAGTACAGTAATCAACACTGTCACTGTACTTCATATATATGTGACTGACCTGTTTCTATCTATCTAATCTATGTGTGAGGCTCTATTCCTTCCATTCTAAATTGTCAGGTACTGCTGCTGAATTGCCGGCCAGCTTTTTTAAAGAGACGGTGCATGAAAACACTAATACTTTTTTTAATAAATCCTTTACACTAAATGGCATGTACATTAATCAACACTGTCACTGTACTTCTTATATATGTGACAGACATGTTTCTATCTATCTAATCTATGTGTGAAGCTCTATTCTTTCGGTTCTAAATTGTCGGGTACCGGTGTACGCCGCTGCTGAATTGCCGGCTTTTCATGTTTCACTGTGAGCACAGTTCCCATCGATTTGGGCAATCACTCTAATGCCACAACCACCATGGCTGTGGCATTACAGTGAGTGGCAGACAATCCCTGCATGATTGGTGCTCTAAATAGCGCCAGACATGGAGGACACGCTTTTGGTGCACGAACAGTTATCGAACATAACCTCGAACAGCCGAATTTTTTGCAAATCGTTCGGGTTCGTCAAACAACTCGAACACCGCCCAAAACAGCTCGAATTTGAGATTGGCGAACAGTTCTAGTCGAACACCGCTCATCTCTACCAGCGAGTCACTGTGACTTGCGCTCCAGTGACCTCTGGCGTGCGCAACACTAAGGTGCTCTCCCTACTTCCTCCCTGCACCGTCATCGTTAGGAACCATATGCATATACCAGCAGACAGCTGTGAGCTGGATTTAATAGTATGGGAAGGGGCCAAAATCCATGCATCTTCTTAGCCTATTAACATCAGCTCACATCTGTCTGCTTATCCTTTACTGGTTATTAAAAAATGGGGACCCAAAAAAAGACAGCTGTGGGCTGATATTAATTGGTTGGGATAAGGCCATGGATATTGGCCCCTTCCCAGACTAATAACACCAGGCCTTAACTGCCCCTCTGGCGCTTAGCCTCAGCTCTTCCTGAATGGTGCGAGTGAAATGTGATTTTTTTTCTCACATTGCACTCGCTGATTTTATACGCAGATGTGAGCAAACCTTTACTTTGTATTTTGGCAGGTGCAGATGACCATGTATTCTCTCATCTGAGAGAATCAGGTCGATTATGCAAATCACATTCTAATCAAACTCTGATCAGAGATTGATCAGATATCAGAGTGTCAGCATAGTGTGATCGGATTCTCTTGTGAGGGTGGTGAGGATGGCATCCCACTCCTCTGATATTTCTGTTAGTTGAATGTATTTTACATGCATGTTACTGTTATGTATTTAATGGTTGTTTCCCTGTGGGTTGCAGTGTTGACCGGAGGCCACAAGATGTTACTGTCTTTCTTTTCACTATGGTATAGAATGTAAGTGAAAGGTGAAATCTGCTTAGTAACACAGATGCAGCAGGCACAAAGACAGTTTGAGGCTATGTGCCCCCGATGCAGATTTGAAGCAGAAATTTCCTAAGCATTTCTGCATCTTCTTGGCAGAAAAAACGCATGCAGATTTTACATGCGTTTTTTCAGCGTTTTTACATGCGTTTATGTATGCGTTTTTTTCAAGCATTTTTCCAAGCGATTTTGAGCATCACTTGGCAAAGGGCTTGACAAGTTGGTCACCTAATATAAATCGATGCAACTGGCATGGATTTATATTATGTGACCAACTTGTGAGGAGATTTCTGCTTCAAATACTGCATCTAAAGTAAAAAAAAAATTAAAAAAGTAATAAAAAATCTTATATTCACCTCTCCGGTGGTCCCCGGTCTCCTCCCGACAGCGTCCTCTCTCCTCGGCGTCCCGCGGTGTACTGGCAAGACCTGCGGTGACGTCATTTAGTCAGCTGATGGTCAAGCGACATCACCTGACCGCTGACGTCAGCGGTCACGTGACCATCAGCTGACTAAATGACATCACGGCAGGTCCTGCCAGTACACCACGGGACGCCAAGGAGAGAGGACGCAGCCAGGAGGAGACCAGGGGCCGCCGGAGAGGTGACTATGAATAATTTTTTTTATTTTTTACTTTATTCTCTTTTTACTTGCAGGTACCATGGTAAAAGGGTTGGAGGAGAGTCTCCTCTACTCCAGACCCGGTTACCATCCGCGCATTGAACTGCATAACATCTGCATGTATACATGCGGATATTATGCGGTACAATGCAAGTCAATGGGCGCGATTTTGCCGCGAAATCGCACCCAAATTGGTTGTGCTGTGGATTTTTCACCAATGATAATACGCAGCGGAAATTTCCGCAACATGTGCACAGCACATGCGGATTATCATTGGGATACATCCCAGACCTCTTAACAAGCGATTTTAATGCTTTTCTGTGGCGGAAACACCACCGCGGAAATGCATTAAATCCTCATCGTGGGCACTCAGCCTGAGGGTTAACTTAGTACAGCCCATAGTGGAAGGGAGTTCTGTGGATTTCTGAGAGTAGGGATCCATTTTTAGTCAGTCTAGAAGAGTAAGGGAAAGAAGGAAGACAGATTGCTCCTTGTGTGGAACTACAAGGCTCATGAGGAAAAGGACCTAGTTAAAGAGGCAGCAGTACGATACAGGCAAGTGGGGAACCCTGCAGAAGAAACACTTATACAACCCCTGGCAAAAAATATGGAATCACCAGGCTCAGAGGATGTTCATTCAGTTGTTTAATGTTGTTTTAAAAAAAAGCAGATCACAGACATGGCACAAAACTAAAGTCATTTCAAATAGCAACTTTAGGGCTTTAAGAAACACTAAAATAAATCAAGATAAAAAATGTGGTACTCAGTAAGGGTAATTTTTTTCAGAACAAGCAGAGGGAAAAAATTGTGGAATCACTCAATTCTGAGGAAAAAATTATGGAATCATGAAAAACAAACACACAAAAGAGCACTCCAATACATCACTAGCATTTTGTTGCACCACCTCTGGCTTTAAAAACACCTTGCAGTCTCTGAGGCATGGACTTAATGAATGACAAACAGTACTCTTCATCAATCTGGCTCCAACTTTCTCTGATTGCTATTGCCAGATCTGCTTTGCAGGTTGGAGCCTTGTCATGGATCATTTTCTTCAACTTCCTCCAAAGATTTTCAATTAGATTGAGATCCGGACTATTTGCAGGCCATGACATTAACCTTATGTATCTTCTTTCAAGGAATGTTTTCACAGTTTTTGCTCTATGGCAGGATGCATTATCATCTTGAAAAATGATGTCATCATCCCCAAACATCCTTTCAATTGATGGGATAAGAAAACTGTCCAAAATATCAATGTAAACTTGGGCATTTATTGAAGATGTAATGACAGTCATCTCCCCAGTGCCTTTACCTGACATGCAGCCCCATATCATCAATGACTGTGGAAATTTGCATGCTCTCTTCATGCAGTCATCTTTATAAATCTCATTGGAACGGCACCAAACAAAAGTTCCAGCATCATCACCTTGCCAAATGCAGATTCGCGATTCATCACTGAATATGACTTTCATCCAGTCATCCACAGTCCATGATTGCTTTTCCTTAGCCCATTGTAACCTTGTTTTTTTCTGTTTAGGTGTTAATGATGGCTTTTGTTTAGCTTTTCTGTATGTAAATCCCATTTCCTTTAGGCGGTTTCTTACAGTTCGGTCACAGACATTGACTCCAGTTTCCTCCCATTCGTTCCTCATTTGTTTTGTTGTGCATTTCCTGTTTTGGAGACATATTGCTTTAAGTTTCCGGTCTTGACGCTTTGATGTCTTCCTTGGTCTACCAGTATGTTTGCCTTTAACAACCTTCTCATGTTGTTTGCATTTGGTCCAGATTATATACACAGCTGACTGTGAATAACCATCATCTTTTGCAACATTGTGTGATGATTTACCTTCTTTTAATCCTCTCCTTTGTTTCAATTGACATCTCTCCTGTTGGAACCATGATTCATGTCAGTCCAGTTGGTGCAACAGCTATCCAAGGTGTGATCACTCCTTTTTAGATGCAGACTAACGAGCAGATCTAATTTGATGCAGGTGTTTGTTTTGGAAATGAAAATTTACAGGGTGATTCCATAATTTTTTCCTCAGAATTGAGTGATTCCATAATTTTTTCCCTCTGCTTGGTCTAAAACAATTACCCTTACTGAGTACCACATTTTTAATCTTGATTTTTTTTAGTGTTTCTTAAAGCCCTAGAGTTGCCATTTGGAATGACTTTAGTTTTGTGCCATGTCTGTGATCTGCTTTTTTTCAACAACATTAAACAACTGAATAAACATCCTCCGAGCCCGGTGATTCCATAAATTTGCCAGGGGTTGTAAGTCCAGGAAGCGTATTGTGCAGCGAGTAAGGGGACCTTATGACAAGACAACGCCCTGCTGTGTGTACTGAAGGTACTGTCCAGTGAGAAAGGGACCTTGGGAAAAGGTATCACCCTGCTGTGGGTACTGAAACAGGGAGCGTGTCTCTACGAGCAGCCCCTGGGCATAACGACACACGTGGACCCGTATGACCATACCCCTAAGGAAAATGCAGGCATTTAAGATCTCTCCTCACTAGTGTGCCATACCTGTTGCCAGAAACAAAGTGCAGACTGTAACTCTGAGAATGAAGAAAATGTACTTTGTGGCAAGTAATGAAGAATGCATAACCTGTTACTATATGTTCACCTGTTTGACTGTGCATAAAAAGAACACCGTTTATAACAGCTGGTTTGGCTTCTTGACTGAGAGGGTTAAATGGGACAGTTCTGTACCCAGCACATTAACTGGGACTGTGGAGATCTCAGATCTCAAAGCATCGTCGCACATGCAACCCCACAGTACACTATTTCCTGTAGCAGGCTGTGGTGTCAAAGAAGCGACACTTGCCCATGACTACCACCCTGAGCCCCATTACACTCTCTCTGAGGAGAAGATGGAGAAAAATATTTCTCCATCTTCTCCATTCTGTCAGTCTGTGGCAATCGGACTGCACTCAGTTGTCATCCGAGTTGAGTCCAATGGTTTCCAGATTCATTGACTTGCATGGCAGAGTGTCATTTAAAAATCATACTTGGGCATACAGAAAGTCTGACATGCATGGCCTCATAGTATAACATTGATCCAGGAGCGATCTAATGTTTTGTTGAATCGCACTTGGACCGAAAATATGCTACACTGCACCTGCCCTTAGTGTTCTGAGAATTATAGAGGAAAAGCACTCAGCAATTTTCAGAACTCCCATAAAAATAAATAGAGCTGTGCATTCACGGCTGACTTGCAGCTGAGAGTAGCGCACAATGGGATCCTTGCTTTCAAGACAGATGCAGGTCCGATACTACATTTAGACTATGTTAGGCCATGGGCCCACTATCAGTATTTGGTCTGTATTCGATCAGTATTTATTCTCAGGAGTGAGAGCCAAAACGAGGTGAGGAACTGTAAGGTGCCCCAGAGAGGTAGTCGTGGGCGAGCTGTGGGCCCTGCTCGCTCTGGCACCCTACAGACAATACGTGTCCTCCCTCTGATGTGTGGCCGTGTATGTGGTGCTCTCCACTTACTTCAGACCATCCGATCACGGCTGTCTCCAGGCATTTCTCTTCTGGGACCAGGACAGCAATAAATTCAGAGGACATGAGGTTCTTAACCATAACTGGGACTTTACTTGGGGAAGAGGAATATGTACAATATTTACAGGCAGATATAATGGATAAGGCCCGACAGGTTATCATCTCCCTCACAGGCGCTGGCAACATCTTCAGCCCTGGTTCCCTCTTTAAGTGAAGCATCTCTGTGACTCTAATCTCTAGCCCAAGAGAATCTTCTTCACTAATGACAGTATATTCGGATCCTATATCTCCCCCACATCTTAGCCTGGAGTCCTATCTTCCTCCTCTGCTTCCTGTAGACTGAAAGTGCCCCGGGTCCTCAATACCTCCATTGAGTTTCTCCAGCCAACTAACAGGACTCTTGTGTAGGGAGATCTTTACACTGGTGATCCTACTGTCTGGGGTACAGAGCTCCCGTCTACCCTAGCAGCCACCATATAATTAGGCTGCCCATACAGTTCTCTTTCCAAACTCTCACTGATTGTTTCTGGAAACTCACCACAGGTTTCCTAGAGTGCCCACCCTCTATGGGCTGTCCTTTTACTCAATTAACTCCTCACTATCACCCTGCTAGCAGACTCTTACTAATAGCTGTACCCGACAGTGGCATCTTGTGGCTGGTTACAAGTACTGCAGCCCACAAGGAATTATGTTAAACTAAGCTCATACTAATACTCAATGTCTGACCATGGCATCAAGTTCCCCATCTACTCTACGGACTGGACCACTGCAGCTAACCCCTTAGCTTGGCCGAACAACAATTCAGAGAGGTCTAACTACGGGAACATTTTCTTTAACTGTGTCAGTGCCAAAGGAAGGTTACATCCTTCCTCAGTATTACCGAACAATCAGAGAAAATATATAAAAGAAACAAGTGCACTAATTCTGCATTTATCACCCACTCCTGGTTTTGACTCCCACTCCTGAGAAAAAATACTGACCAAATATTGATAGTGGGGCCGTGGCACTAGGCAGAGATTTTTTTAAGTGGGTGTGCTCCAAAAAATGCTTAAAACATGCTTTCTATTCATTTCTTTTCTAAAACCACTCTGCTCTTCGTACAGTATGTCTAGGTTTTGGAGCATTTCTTTCCACCTCAGGTAAAAAAAATAGTGAAAGAAATACTTTGAAGCGACTCCTGGTGAAATAATCTCCAAACTAGACACTGCCATATCAAAAGGCAGCAAAAAACACTTCAGGACAAGCAAAAACTGTTGAAAACTGCTTCTGGAAATTCTTCAGAAAAAAACTCCTACCAAAATTCCCCATAGATGGAATATTTCCTCATATGGTTTTAACTTGAAAAACCCACAGTTTTTGAACTCTTCGAAAAAACCTCTGTGTGCACACAGCCTTTATAGGCTTGCTAAAATGTTGTGTTTTTGTTTTTTTCATTAAGTAGAACTCTGTCTGCCAATCACAGTGACAGCATGATACAACTGTGTGCATTACTTGTGAATTTGCTGCAGAATGCAAGGTGAAAGTGAATCCAAACAATCTTTATTAGTGTTGAGCGAACATGCTCGACACTGCTCGGTACTCGCCCGAGCATCACGCTGCTCGGGATGTTCGGCGAGCACCGAGCATTTCCGGGTTACTCGGGCGGGAGCTCGGGTCTCCGCCCAGCATGTTTGGCGCTCTTTACAGAGCCAATGAACATGCAGGGATTGCCAACCAGTCACTGTAATGCTGCAGCCATGTTGGTTGTGAGCATTACAGTGATTGGCTGGCCGCACAGCGTCACCTCGAGTATTTAAAACGGGGCGCCGCCATCTTGGACACAGTCGCTCCGGATTAGGCAGTGTAGGTACAGCGCTGCTGATTTAGGAAGAGATATAATCTGCGAAATAGTTAGTGTAGGGTCTGTAAAGGCTGCCAGAACAAACAAACAGTCCTTTTCAGGACTAATATCCATCCCAGATACCAGGCAGGCAGGCTGTATAGGAGACACAGTGGTTATACCAGCAAACGCTGCATTACAGTCCTGTGTGCTCCTGTTGCTGAAATTGCTGGACTTAGCACCAGGTGTCGGGGGCCAGGAAAATTCCTTTTTTTTTCATCTAAATCCTCCTTTTTTTTTCCTCCTTCACACTGTACAAATACCCGTCTTATTAACCTTTTGGTGTGCCCCCCCCCCCCCAAAAAAAAAGCGTGTCTCTGATTTTTCAGACACAAATATAACTGTTGAAAATAGTCTGGTGTAGGCTAGAGAAACAGAAGTGTTGTTTTGCACTTCCACGGTTCAAACCTCTGCATTATCCATTTTGGGCCATTTGTATCTAAAAAAAAACCAGTTTGAGTGTGTCACTCACTGTTCAGCCGCAAATATCTCTATTTAAAAAAGTGTGGTATACCCCAGTAAACAATAACTGTGGTTTTGCCATCCCACGGTAAAAAATCTCTATTATTCAGCTTTTGGTAGTTTTTTCTGTAAAGAAAAACAGTAGTGTCTCCTGACTGTTGTGACACAAAAATATATCTGTTGAAAATAGTCTTGTGTAGGCCCGACATCCCAGTGTGGTTTCACAGTTCCACGGGTCAAATCGCTGTACTATCCAGTTTTGGGCCTTTGGTATCTAAAAAAAAGCAGTTTGAGTGTGTCGCTCACTGTTCAGCCGCAAATATCTCTATTTAAAAAAGTGTGGTATACCCCAGTAAACAATAACTGTGGTTTTGCCATCCCACGGTAAAAAATCTCTATTATTCAGGTTTTGGTAGTTTTTTCTGTAAAGAAAAACAGTAGTGTCTCCTGACTGTTGTGACACAAAAATATATATGTTGAAAATAGTCTTGTGTAGGCCCGACATCCCAGTGTGGTTTCGCAGTTCCACGGGTCAAATCGCTGTACTATCCAGTTTTGGGCCTTTGGTATCTAAAAAAAAAGCAGTTTGAGTGTGTCGCTCACTGTTCAGCCGCAAATATCTCTATTTAAAAAAGTGTGGTATACCCCAGTAAACAATAACTGTGGTTTTGCCATCCCACGGTAAAAAATCTCTATTATTCAGCTTTTGGTAGTTTTTTCCGCAAAGAAAAACAGTAGTGTCTCCTGACTGTTGTGACACAAAAATATATCTGTTGAAAATAGTCTTGTGTAGGCCCGACATCCCAGTGTGGTTTCGCAGTTCCACGGGTCAAATCGCTGTACTATCCAGTTTTGGGCCTTTGGTATCTAAAAAAAAAGCAGTTTGAGTGTGTCGCTCACTCTACAGCCGCAAATATCTCTATTTAAAAAAGTGTGGTATACCCCAGTAAACAATAACTGTGGTTTTGCCATCCCACGGTAAAAAATCTCTATTATTCAGCTTTTGGTAGTTTTTTCCGTAAAGAAAAACAGTAGTGTCTCCTGACTGTTGTGACGCAAAAATATATCTGTTGAAAATAGTCTTGTGTAGGCCCAACATCCCAGTGTGGTTTCGCAGTTCCACGGGTCAAATCGCTGTACTATCCAGCTTTGGGCCTTTGGTATCTAAAAAAAAAGCAGTTTGAGTGTGTCGCTCACTGTTCAGCCGCAAATATCTCTATTTAAAAAAGTGTGGTATACCCCAGTAAACAATAACTGTGGTTTTGCCTTCCCACGGTAAAAAAATCTCTATTATTCAGCTTTTGGTAGTTTTTTCCGTAAAGAAAAACAGTAGTGTCTCCTGACTGTTGTGACACAAAAATATATCTGTTGAAAATAGTCTTATGTAGGCCCGACATCCCAGTGTGGTTTCGCAGTTCCACGGGTCAAATCGCTGTACTATCCAGTTTTGGGCCTTTGGTATCTAAAAAAAAAGCAGTTTCAGTGTGTCACTCACTGTTCAGCCGCAAATATCTCTATTTAAAAAAGTGTGGTATACCCCAGTAAACAATAACTGTGGTTTTCCTCTTCCAAGGTTCTAATCTACTCTTTATTACCCTTTTTCCATTGATAGTACAAGTGTAAGCTATTTTACTTCATTTACAATGGGCAAGGCGCGTGGCAAGGGACGTGGAAGTGGACGTTCTGGTGATGGTTCGTGCAGAGGACGGGGCCGTGGCCAAGGTGAAAATGTGCCACAACCAACAGCCACATCTTCTCGCTCCCACTTCTTGACCGAATTACTAGGGAAGCACAAAACAACACCAGTATTGAGAACTGATCAGTGTGAACAGGTTATTAATTGGATAGCAGATAATACTTCCAGTTACCTGGGCACCACCACCTCTGGTCTGTCTTCCACATGGTCAACTCTTAGTAGCCGTGAGTCTACTCCTCCTCACCCTGATGCTCCTTCCTCCCACCATGCCGAGTGTCGTCAGACAGCAAGTGATCCCACACTTGGACACTCTGAAGAGCTGTTCACTGGTCCATTTCCATATTTGGGCCCCTCGCCTGATACACTTGAAGTGGTGGAAGAGGAGATCCCATGTTGCGATGCCCAAATATTTGAACAGCCACGGCCACAGGAAGTCGATGTTGGCAATCTGTCACAAGAGGTGGACGATGACGAGACACAATTGCCAGGAAGTGAGGAGGAGGATCGTGGTGCGCAAGTGGAAGAGGAGGAGGTGGTGGATGATCTAGTAACTGACCCAACGTGGAAGGAGGACATGCAGAGTGAGGCCAGCAGCACACAGGGGGAGGGAGGCAGAGTACCCCAACAGGCAGGAAGAAGAATTGTGGTGGCCGCAGACAGAAGGCAGGCAACCGTTCCCCGTAACACCAGTACAAGTGGTAGGTCTTCCAGAGTCTGGAATTTTTTTAAAGACTCTGCTGATAACCCCAAAAAGGCCATATGTTCCACCTGCCATGCCAGCATCATCAGGGGTGACAAAACTACCAGCCTGACCACCACCAGCATGATCAGGCACATGGCAGCTAAGCACCCGACTTTGTGGGGCGAAACCCAGGGTCCACTACCACTGTCAGCGGGTGTCACCACTGCTTCTTCCACTGTTGTGCGTCCAATAGAACACCCTGTTGTGTGTGCAAGGCAATTCCCTGTCCATACTGCATGTAAAGATGCCCCCTCCTCTCAGTCTTCACTTGTTATGGCAGTTTCTCAAGAAACAGCATCAACGTCCACGTCCACGTCCCACCGCAGCGTTCAATTGTCCATATCCCAGACTGAACGAAAGCGGAAATTCGCAGCTAACGCCCCACAGGCCACAGTCCTAAATTCGCACATTTCACGACTGCTTGCATTGGAAATGCTGCCTTTTAGGCTGGTGGAGACGGAATCCTTCCGCAATCTTATGGCGGTGGCCGTCCCTCGGTACTCGGTCCCCAGCTGACACTATTTTGCCCGGTGTGCCATCCCCGCACTACACAAGCACGTGTCCCAAAGCATCTGCTGTGCCCTCAACAACGCAGTTACTGGGAGAGTCCACCTGACAACGGACACGTGGACAAGTGCTTGTGGCCAGGGACGGTACATCTCTCTGACGGCACACTTGGTAAACATAGTGGAAGCCGGGACCCAGTCGGACCTTGGGACGGAACACATCCTCCCCACACCGAGGATTGCAGGCCCTATGTCAGTCAGAGTTGCCCCCACAGTGTACAGCTCCTGCGCATCCTTTTCCTCCTCCTCCTCCTCATGTTCAGCCTCCATCTCAGATATCACCAAATCAGTTACAAGCTGTAAGCATTGCAGTACTGCCTCCGCCAAGCGGCAACAGGCTGTGCTGAAACTCATAAGCTTAGGTGATAAACCTCACACTGCTTGTGAGTTGTGGACAGCTGAGAAAGAGCAGGCAGATCTGTGGCTGAGACCGCTGAACCTACATCCTGGCATGGTCGTGTGTGACAATGGCCGTAACCTGGTGGCGGCTCTGAGGCGAGGTGAGATCACACACGTACCATGCCTGGCTCATGAGCTTAACCTCGTGGTTCAGCGGTTTCTTAAATCGTACCCCGAGTTGCCAGATCTGCTCGTGAAAGTACGCCGCCTGTCAGCTCATTTTCGCAAGTCGGCTACAGATTCCGCCGCCCTTGCTGTGTTGCAGCAGCGTTTGCAGCTTCCGGCACACCGACTGGTGTGTGATGTCCCCACACGTTGGAACTCTACCCTCCACATGTTGCAAAGGATTTGCGAGCAGAAGAGAGCAGTTGTGGAGTACCAGCTGCAACAAGGCCGTCGATATTCTGGTCAGACTCCACACATAAGACCTCAGGAGTGGACCTGGATGTCTGACATATGTACCATCCTGACAAACTTTGAGGAGGCCACCAAGATGGTGAGTGGCGATGACGCCATCATTAGTGTCAGCATCCCACTTGTCTGTCTTTTGCAACGCTCTCTGCAGAGAATTAAAGAGGAGGCATTGCAGCCAGAGTATGATGAGATGGATCAAGAAGCCGTAGCGGGCGATTACACACAGCCCAGCCTCATCTCATCCCAACGTGCATTGGGGGACAATGAGGGAGAGGAGGAGGAGGAGGAGGAGGAGGAGGAAGAACAGGAGCTGCTATCATGCGTTGTAGACGGTAGTACCTGTACAAGTGTCATACCGTCGGTTCAGCGTGGGTGGCCTGAGGACAGGGGGGAGGAGGAAGAGGAGGAGGAGGAGGAGAGCATGGTCGGTCGTCATCTTGGTGAGGACACGGAAATCTTGCCCGTTACCAGTCTGGCACGCATCGCTGACTTTATGTTACGCTGCCTTAACCGTGACCATCGCGTTGTCAAAATGTTGGGTGACAGTCATTACTGGTTGGTGACACTTGTAGACCCCCGCTACAAGGAGAACTTTCACTCTCTTATTCCTGAGGTGGAGAGGTCTACAAAAATGGGGCAATACCAGAAGGCCGTTGCTGCAGAACTCTTAAAAAAATTCCCATCTGAACACGCTAGCGGCAGAGGTCACAGTTCGTTGCCCAACCAAGGCGTACAGGCGAGAGAGCTGCAACTCCAATCCAGCAGAGGCAGGGGAACACTGTCAACATTCTGGGACAGTTTTCTGACACCCGCCCAGCTTACAGGCCCTGAGGCACGGGGTACTCTCACAAGGAGTGGAAAGTTTCAAAAGATGGTGAGGGAGTACCTTGCCGATCGTACCAGCGTCCTCCGTGATTCCTCTGTGCCTTTTAATTGTTGGGTATCCAAGCTGGACACTTGGAATGAACTCTCTCTGTACGCCTTGGAGGTCCTGGCCTTCACTGCCGCTAGCGTGTTATCGGAGCGTGTTTTTAGTGCCGCTGTGGGAATTATAACTGATAAGCGCACTCGCCTGTCAACTGACAACGCTGACAAGGTGACCCTTATCAAAATGAACAAGGGCTTTATTGGGCCAGACTTCTCATCAACACCAAATGACAGCAGAGTAACATAAAGTCAAATCCACTGTGTTATTTCGGGAGGTGTATTCACATGCACCACTTCACACCCACACTTGGGTATACGCTTCCTCGTTTCGGCTGTTTAATCTTCTTCTCCTTATCCTCAGCCTCCACCACCACTATACCACCAGGGTGCCAGCATTGCAAGTTCCTCCGTCCATATTTTTGGCAGCTTTTGCTTGCAAGGCATAAGCAAATACTATGGGACACCCACTCCCCAATAATGGGACTTATGTTTGCAATATGCTGTTCTGCATGGCTCTTGTAAAGGGCATTGCAAGTTGCTCCGTCCTAATTTTTGGCAGCTTTTGCTTGGAAAGCATAAGCAAATACTATGGGACACCCACTAGCCAATAATGGGACTTATGTTTGTAATATGCTGTACTGCATGGCTCTTGTAAGGGGCATTGCAAGTTGCTCCGTTCTAATTTTTGGCAGCTTTTGCTGGGAAAGCATAAGCAAATACTATGGGACACCCACTCCCCAATAATGGGACTTATGTTTGTAATATGCTGCACTGCATGGCTCTTGTAAGGGGCATTGCAAGTTTCTCCATCCTAATTTTTGGCAGCTTTTGCTGGGAAAGCATAAGCAAATACTATGGGACACCCACTCCCCAATAATGGGACTTATGTTTGTAATATGCTGTACTGCATGGCTCTTGTAAGGGGCATTGCAAGTTGCTCCATTCTAATTTTTGGCAACTTTTGCTGGGAAAGCATAAGCAAATACTATGGGACACCCACTCCCCAATAATGGGACTTATGTTTGTAATATGCTGTACTGCATGGCTCTTGTAAGGGGCATTGCAAGTTGCTCCGTCCTAATTTTTGGCAGCTTTTGCTGGGAAAGCAAAAGCAAATACTATGGGACACCCACTCCCCAATAATGGGACTTATGTTTGTAATATGCTGTACTGCATGGCTCTTGTAAGGGGCATTGCAAGTTGCTCCGTCCTAATTTTTGGCAGCTTTTGCTGGGAAAGCATAAGCAAATACCATGGGACACCCGCTCCCCAATAATGGGACTTATGTTTGTAATATGCTGTACTGCATGGCTCTTGTAAGGGGCATTGCAAGTTGCTCCGTCCTAATTTTTGGCAGCTTTTGCTGGGAAAGCATAAGCAAATACTATGGGACACCCACTCCCCAATAATGGGACTTATGTTTGTAATATGCTGTACTGCATGGCTCTTGTAAGGGGCATTGCAAGTTGCTCCGTCCTAATTTTTGGCAGCTTTTGCTGGGAAAGCATAAGCAAATACCATGGGACACCCACTCCCCAATAATGGGACTTATGTTTGTAATATGCTGTACTGCATGGCTCTTGTAAGGGGCGTTGCAAGTTGCTCCATCCTAATTTTTGGCAGCTTTTGCTGGGAAAGCATAAGCAAATACTATGGGACACCCACTCCCCAATAATGGGACTTATGTTTGTAATATGCTGTACTGCATGGCTCTTGTAAGGGGCATTGCAAGTTGCTCCGTCCTAATTTTTGGCAGCTTTTGCTGGGAAAGCATAAGCAAATACTATGGGACACCCACTCCCCAATAATGGGACTTATGTTTGTAATATGCTGTACTGCATGGCTCTTGTAAGGGGCATTGCAAGTTGCTCCGTCCTAATTTTTGGCAGCTTTTGCTGGGAAAGCATAAGCAAATACTATGGGACACCCACTCCCCAATAATGAGACTTATGTTTGTAATATGTTGTACTGCATGGCTCTTGTAAGGGGCATTGCAAGTTGCTCCGTCCTAATTTTTGGCAGCTTTTGCTGGGAAAGCATAAGCAAATACTATGGGACACCCACTCCCCAATAATGGAACTTATGTTTGTAATATGCTGTACTGCATGGCTCTTGTAAGGGGCATTGCAAGTTGCTCCATCCTAATTTTTGGCAGCTTTTGCTTGGAAAGCATAAGCAAATACTATGGGACACCCACTCCCCAATAATGGGACTTATGTTTGTAATATGCTGTACTGCATGGCTCTTGTAAGGGGCATTGCAAGTTGCTCCATCCTAATTTTTGGCAGCTTTTGCTGGGAAAGCATAAGCAAATACTATGGGACACCCACTCCCCAATAATGGGACTTATGTTTGTAATATGCTGTACTGCATGGCTCTTGTAAGGGGCATTGCAAGTTGCTCCATCCTAATTTTTGGCAGCTTTTGCTGGGAAAGCATAAGCAAATACTATGGGACACCCACTCCCCAATGATGGGACTTATGTTTGTAATATGCTGTACTGCATGGCTCTTGTAAGGGTCATGGCAAGTTGCTCCGTCCTAATTTTTGGCAGCTTTTGCTGGGAAAGCATAAGCAAATACTATGGGACACCCACTCCCCAATAATGGGACTTATGTTTGTAATATGCTGTACTGCATGGCTCTTGTAAGGGGCATTGCAAGTTGCTCCGTCCTAATTTTTGGCAGCTTTTGCTGGGAAAGCATAAGCAAATACCATGGGACACCCACTCCCCAATAATGGGACTTATGTTTGTAATATGCTGTACTGCATGGCTCTTGTAAGGGGCATTGCAAGTTGCTCCGTCCTAATTTTTGGCAGCTTTTGCTGGGAAAGCATAAGCAAATACTATGGGACACCCACTCCCCAATAATGGGACTTATGTTTGTAATATGCTGTACTGCATGGCTCTTGTAAGGGGCATTGCAAGTTGCTCCGTCCTAATTTTTGGCAGCTTTTGCTTGGAAAGCATAAACAAATACTATGGGACACCCACTCCCCAATAATGGGACTTATGTTTGTAATATGCTGTACTGCATGGCTCTTGTAAGGGGCATTGCAAGTTGCTCCATCCTAATTTTTGGCAGCTTTTGCTTGGAAAGCATAAACAAATACTATGGGACACCCACTCCCCAATAATGGGACTTATGTTTGTAATATGCTGTACTGCATGGCTCTTGTAAGGGGCATTGCAAGTTGCTCCATCCTAATTTTTGGCAGCTTTTGCTTGGAATGCATAAGCAAATACGATGGGACACCCACTCCCCAATAATGGGACTTATGTTTGTAATATGCTGTACTGCATGGCTCTTGTAAGGGGCATTGCAAGTTGCTCCGTCCTAATTTTTGGCAGCTTTTGCTGGGAAAGCATAAGCAAATACTATGGGACACCCACTCCCCAATAATGGGACTTATGTTTGTAATATGCTGTACTGCATGGCTCTTGTAAGGGGCATTGCAAGTTGCTCCGTCCTAATTTTTGGCAGCTTTTGCTGGGAAAGCATAAGCAAATACTATGGGACACCCACTCCCCAATAATGGGACGTATGTTTGTAATATGCTGTACTGCATGGCTCTTGTAAGGGGCATTGCAAGTTGCTCCGTCCTAATTTTTGGCAGCTTTTGCTTGGAAAGCATAAGCAAATACTATGGGACACCCACTCCCCAATAATGGGACTTATGTTTGTAACATGCTGTACTGCATGGCTCTTGTAAGGGGCATTGCAAGTTGCTCCGTCCTAATTTTTGGCAGCTTTTGCTGGGAAAGCATAAGCAAATACCATGGGACACCCGCTCCCCAATAATGGGACTTATGTTTGTAATATGCTGTACTGCATGGCTCTTGTAAGGGGCATTGCAAGTTGCTCCGTCCTAATTTTTGGCAGCTTTTGCTGGGAAAGCATAAGCAAATACTATGGGACACCCACTCCCCAATAATGGGACTTATGTTTGTAATATGCTGTACTGCATGGCTCTTGTAAGGGGCGTTGCAAGTTGCTCCGTCCTAATTTTTGGCAGCTTTTGCTGGGAAAGCATAAGCAAATACTATGGGACACCCACTCCCCAATGATGGGACTTATGTTTGTAATATGCTGTACTGCATGGCTCTTGTAAGGGTCATTGCAAGTTGCTCCGTCCTAAGTTTTGGCAGCTTTTGCTGGGAAAGCATAAGCAAATACTATGGGACACCCACTCCCCAATAATGGGACTTATGTTTGTAATATGCTGTACTGCATGGCTCTTGTAAGGGGCATTCCAAGTTGCTCCGTCCTAATTTTTGGCAGCTTTTGCTGGGAAAGCATAAGCAAATACCATGGGACACCCACTCCCCAATAATGGGACTTATGTTTGTAATATGCTGTACTGCATGGCTCTTGTAAGGGGCGTTGCAAGTTGCTCCATCCTAATTTTTGGCAGCTTTTGCTGGGAAAGCATAAGCAAATACTATGGGACACCCACTCCCCAATAATGGGACTTATGTTTGTAATATGCTGTACTGCATGGCTCTTGTAAGGGGCATTGCAAGTTGCTCCGTCCTAATTTTTGGCAGCTTTTGCTGGGAAAGCATAAGCAAATACTATGGGACACCCACTCCCCAATAATGGGACTTATGTTTGTAATATGCTGTACTGCATGGCTCTTGTAAGGGGCATTGCAAGTTGCTCCGTCCTAATTTTTGGCAGCTTTTGTTGGGAAAGCATAAGCAAATACTATGGGACACCCACTCCCCAATAATGGGACTTATGTTTGTAATATGCTTTACTGCATGGCTCTTGTAAGGGGCATTGCAAGTTGTTCCAACCTTATTTTTGGCAGCTTTTGCTGGGAAAGCATAAGCAAATACTATGGGACACCCACTCCCCAATAATGGGACTTATGTTTGTAATATGCTGTACTGCATGGCTCTTTTAAGGGGCATTGCAAGTTGCTCCGTCCTAATTTTTGGCAGCTTTTGCTGGGAAAGCATAAGCAAATACTATGGGACACCCACTCCCCAATAATGGGACTTATGTTTGTAATATGCTGTACTGCATGGCTCTTGTAAGGGGCATTGCAAGTTGCTCCGTCCTAATTTTTGGCAGCTTTTGCTGGGAAAGCAAAAGCAAATACTATGGGACACCCACTCCCCAATAATGGGACTTATGTTTGTAATATGCTGTACTGCATGGCTCTTGTAAGGGGCATTGCAAGTTGCTCCGTCCTAATTTTTGGCAGCTTTTGCTGGGAAAGCATAAGCAAATACCATGGGACACCCGCTCCCCAATAATGGGACTTATGTTTGTAATATGCTGTACTGCATGGCTCTTGTAAGGGGCATTGCAAGTTGCTCCGTCCTAATTTTTGGCAGCTTTTGCTGGGAAAGCATAAGCAAATACTATGGGACACCCACTCCCCAATAATGGGACTTATGTTTGTAATATGCTGTACTGCATGGCTCTTGTAAGGGGAATTGCAAGTTGCTCCGTCCTAATTTTTGGCAGCTTTTGCTGGGAAAGCATAAGCAAATACTATGGGACACCCACTCCCCAATGATGGGACTTATGTTTGTAATATGCTGTACTGCATGGCTCTTGTAAGGGTCATTGCAAGTTGCTCCGTCCTAATTTTTGGCAGCTTTTGCTGGGAAAGCATAAGCAAATACTATGGGACACCCACTCCCCAATAATGGGACTTATGTTTGTAATATGCTGTACTGCATGGCTCTTGTAAGGGGCATTCCAAGTTGCTCCGTCCTAATTTTTGGCAGCTTTTGCTGGGAAAGCATAAGCAAATACCATGGGACACCCACTCCCCAATAATGGGACTTATGTTTGTAATATGCTGTACTGCATGGCTCTTGTAAGGGGCGTTGCAAGTTGCTCCATCCTAATTTTTGGCAGCTTTTGCTGGGAAAGCATAAGCAAATACTATGGGACACCCACTCCCCAATAATGGGACTTATGTTTGTAATATGCTGTACTGCATGGCTCTTGTAAGGGGCATTGCAAGTTGCTCCGTCCTAATTTTTGGCAGCTTTTGCTGGGAAAGCATAAGCAAATACTATGGGACACCCACTCCCCAATAATGGGACTTATGTTTGTAATATGCTGTACTGCATGGCTCTTGTAAGGGGCATTGCAAGTTGCTCCGTCCTAATTTTTGGCAGCTTTGGCTGGGAAAGCATAAGCAAATACTATGGGACACCCACTCCCCAATAATGGGACTTATGTTTGTAATATGTTGTACTGCATGGCTCTTGTAAGGGGCATTGCAAGTTGCTCCGTCCTAATTTTTGGCAGCTTTTGCTGGGAAAGCATAAGCAAATACTATGGGACACCCACTCCCCAATAATGGAACTTATGTTTGTAATATGCTGTACTGCATGGCTCTTGTAAGGGGCATTGCAAGTTGCTCCATCCTAATTTTTGGCAGCTTTTGCTTTGAAAGCATAAGCAAATACTATGGGACACCCACTCCCCAATAATGGGACTTATGTTTGTAATATGCTGTACTGCATGGCTCTTGTAAGGGGCATTGCAAGTTGCTCCATCCTAATTTTTGGCAGCTTTTGCTGGGAAAGCATAAGAAAATACTATGGGACACCCACTCCCCAATAATGGGACTTATGTTTGTAATATGCTGTACTGCATGGCTCTTGTAAGGGGCATTGCAAGTTGCTCCATCCTAATTTTTGGCAGCTTTTGCTGGGAAAGCATAAGCAAATACTATGGGACACCCACTCCCCAATGATGGGACTTATGTTTGTAATATGCTGTACTGCATGGCTCTTGTAAGGGTCATTGCAAGTTGCTCCGTCCTAATTTTTGGCAGCTTTTGCTGGGAAAGCATAAGCAAATACTATGGGACACCCACTCCCCAATAATGGGACTTATGTTTGTAATATGCTGTACTGCATGGCTCTTGTAAGGGGCATTGCAAGTTGCTCCGTCCTAATTTTTGGCAGCTTTTGCTGGGAAAGCATAAGCAAATACCATGGGACACCCACTCCCCAATAATGGGACTTATGTTTGTAATATGCTGTACTGCATGACTCTTGTAAGGGGCATTGCAAGTTGCTCCGTCCTAATTTTTGGCAGCTTTTGCTGGGAAAGCATAAGCAAATACTATGGGACACCCACTCCCCAATAATGGGACTTATGTTTGTAATATGCTGTACTGCATGGCTCTTGTAAGGGGCATTGCAAGTTGCTCCGTCCTAATTTTTGGCAGCTTTTGCTTGGAAAGCATAAACAAATACTATGGGACACCCACTCTCCAATAATGGGACTTATGTTTGAAATATGCTGTACTGCATGGCTCTTGTAAGGGGCATTGCAAGTTGCTCCATCCTAAATTTTGGCAGCTTTTGCTTGGAATGCATAAGCAAATACGATGGGACACCCACTCCCCAATAATGGGACTTATGTTTGTAATATGCTGTACTGCATGGCTCTTGTAAGGGGCATTGCAAGTTGCTCCGTCCTAATTTTTGGCAGCTTTTGCTGGGAAAGCATAAGCAAATACTATGGGACACCCACTCCCCAATAATGGGACTTATGTTTGTAATATGCTGTACTGCATGGCTCTTGTAAGGGGCATTGCAAGTTGCTCCGTCCTAATTTTTGGCAGCTTTTGCTGGGAAAGCATAAGCAAATACTATGGGACACCCACTCCCCAATAATGGGACGTATGTTTGTAATATGCTGTACTGCATGGCTCTTGTAAGGGGCATTGCAAGTTGCTCCGTCCTAATTTTTGGCAGCTTTTGCTGGGAAAGCATAAGCAAATACTATGGGACACCCACTCCCCAATAATGGGACTTATGTTTGTAATATGTTGTACTGCATGGCTCTTGTAAGGGGCATTGCAAGTTGCTCCGTCCTAATTTTTGGCAGCTTTTGCTGGGAAAGCATAAGCAAATACTATGGGACACCCACTCCCCAATAATGGAACTTATGTTTGTAATATGCTGTACTGCATGGCTCTTGTAAGGGGCATTGCAAGTTGCTCCATCCTAATTTTTGGCAGCTTTTGCTTGGAAAGCATAAGCAAATACTATGGGACACCCACTCCCCAATAATGGGACTTATGTTTGTAATATGCTGTACTGCATGGCTCTTGTAAGGGGCATTGCAAGTTGCTCCATCCTAATTTTTGGCAGCTTTTGCTGGGAAAGCATAAGCAAATACTATGGGACACCCACTCCCCAATAATGGGACTTATGTTTGTAATATGCTGTACTGCATGGCTCTTGTAAGGGGCATTGCAAGTTGCTCCATCCTAATTTTTGGCAGCTTTTGCTGGGAAAGCATAAGCAAATACTATGGGACACCCACTCCCCAATGATGGGACTTATGTTTGTAATATGCTGTACTGCATGGCTCTTGTAAGGGTCATTGCAAGTTGCTCCGTCCTAATTTTTGGCAGCTTTTGCTGGGAAAGCATAAGCAAATACTATGGGACACCCACTCCCCAATAATGGGACTTATGTTTGTAATATGCTGTACTGCATGGCTCTTGTAAGGGGCATTGCAAGTTGCTCCGTCCTAATTTTTGGCAGCTTTTGCTGGGAAAGCATAAGCAAATACCATGGGACACCCACTCCCCAATAATGGGACTTATGTTTGTAATATGCTGTACTGCATGTCTCTTGTAAGGGGCATTGCAAGTTGCTCCATCCTAATTTTTGGCAGCTTTTGCTGGGAAAGCATAAGCAAATACCATGGGACACCCGCTCCCCAATAATGGGACTTATGTTTGTAATATGCTGTACTGCATGGCTCTTGTAAGGGGCATTGCAAGTTGCTCCGTCCTAATTTTTGGCAGCTTTTGCTGGGAAAGCATAAGCAAATACTATGGGACACCCACTCCCCAATAATGGGACTTAAGTTTGTAATATGCTGTACTGCATGGCTCTTGTAAGGGGCATTGCAAGTTGCTCCGTCCTAATTTTTGGCAGCTTTTGCTGGGAAAGCATAAGCAAATACTATGGGACACCCACTCCCCAATGATGGGACTTATGTTTGTAATATGCTGTACTGCATGGCTCTTGTAAGGGTCATTGCAAGGTGCTCCGTCCTAACTTTTGGCAGCTTTTGCTGGGAAAGCATAAGCAAATACTATGGGACACCCACTCCCCAATAATGGGACTTATGTTTGTAATATGCTGTACTGCATGGCTCTTGTAAGGGGCATTCCAAGTTGCTCCGTCCTAATTTTTGGCAGCTTTTGCTGGGAAAGCATAAGCAAATACTATGGGACACCCACTCCCCAATGATGGGACTTATGTTTGTAATATGCTGTACTGCATGGCTCTTGTAAGGGTCATTGCAAGTTGCTCCGTCCTAATTTTTGGCAGCTTTTGCTGGGAAAGCATAAGCAAATACTATGGGACACCCACTCCCCAATAATGGGACTTATGTTTGTAATATGCTGTACTGCATGGCTCTTGTAAGGGGCATTCCAAGTTGCTCCGTCCTAATTTTTGGCAGCTTTTGCTGGGAAAGCATAAGCAAATACCATGGGACACCCACTCCCCAATAATGGGACTTATGTTTGTAATATGCTGTACTGCATGGCTCTTGTAAGGGGCGTTGCAAGTTGCTCCATCCTAATTTTTGGCAGCTTTTGCTGGGAAAGCATAAGCAAATACTATGGGACACCCACTCCCCAATAATGGGACTTATGTTTGTAATATGCTGTACTGCATGGCTCTTGTAAGGGGCATTGCAAGTTGCTCCGTCCTAATTTTTGGCAGCTTTTGCTGGGAAAGCATAAGCAAATACTATGGGACACCCACTCCCCAATAATGGGACTTATGTTTGTAATATGCTGTACTGCATGGCTCTTGTAAGGGGCATTGCAAGTTGCTCCGTCCTAATTTTTGGCAGCTTTTGCTGGGAAAGCATAAGCAAATACTATGGGACACCCACTCCCCAATAATGGGACTTATGTTTGTAATATGTTGTACTGCATGGCTCTTGTAAGGGGCATTGCAAGTTGCTCCGTCCTAATTTTTGGCAGCTTTTGCTGGGAAAGCATAAGCAAATACTATGGGACACGCACTCCCCAATAATGGAACTTATGTTTGTAATATGCTGTACTGCATGGCTCTTGTAAGGGGCATTGCAAGTTGCTCCATCCTAATTTTTGGCAGCTTTTGCTTGGAAAGCATAAACAAATACTATGGGACTCCCACTCCCCAATAATGGGACTTTTGTTTGTAATATGCTGTACTGCATGGCTCTTGTAAGGGGCATTGCAAGTTGCTCCATCCTAATTTTTGGCAGCTTTTGCTTGGAATGCATAGGCAAATACGATGGGACACCCACTCCCCAATAATGGGACTTATGTTTGTAATATGCTGTACTGCATGGCTCTTGTAAGGGGCATTGCAAGTTGCTCCGTCCTAATTTTTGGCAGCTTTTGCTGGGAAAGCATAAGCAAATACTATGGGACACCCACTCCCCAATAATGGGACTTATGTTTGTAATATGCTGCACTGCATGGCTCTTGTAAGGGGCATTGCAAGTTGCTCCGTCCTAATTTTTGGCAGCTTTTGCTGGGAAAGCATAAGCAAATACTATGGGACACCCACTCCCCAATAATGGGACGTATGTTTGTAATATGCTGTACTGCATGGCTCTTGTAAGGGGCATTGCAAGTTGCTCCGTCCTAATTTTTGGCAGCTTTTGCTTGGAAAGCATAAGCAAATACTATGGGACACCCACTCCCCAATAATGGGACTTATGTTTGTAACATGCTGTACTGCATGGCTCTTGTAAGGGGCATTGCAAGTTGCTCCGTCCTAATTTTTGGCAGCTTTTGCTGGGAAAGCATAAGCAAATACCATGGGACACCCGCTCCCCAATAATGGGACTTATGTTTGTAATATGCTGTACTGCATGGCTCTTGTAAGGGGCATTGCAAGTTGCTCCGTCCTAATTTTTGGCAGCTTTTGCTGGGAAAGCATAAGCAAATACTATGGGACACCCACTCCCCAATAATGGGACTTAAGTTTGTAATATGCTGTACTGCATGGCTCTTGTAAGGGGCATTGCAAGTTGCTCCGTCCTAATTTTTGGCAGCTTTTGCTGGGAAAGCATAAGCAAATACTATGGGACACCCACTCCCCAATGATGGGACTTATGTTTGTAATATGCTGTACTGCATGGCTCTTGTAAGGGTCATTGCAAGTTGCTCCGTCCTAACTTTTGGCAGCTTTTGCTGGGAAAGCATAAGCAAATACTATGGGACACCCACTCCCCAATAATGGGACTTATGTTTGTAATATGCTGTACTGCATGGCTCTTGTAAGGGGCATTCCAAGTTGCTCCGTCCTAATTTTTGGCAGCTTTTGCTGGGAAAGCATAAGCAAATACTATGGGACACCCACTCCCCAATGATGGGACTTATGTTTGTAATATGCTGTACTGCATGGCTCTTGTAAGGGTCATTGCAAGTTGCTCCGTCCTAATTTTTGGCAGCTTTTGCTGGGAAAGCATAAGCAAATACTATGGGACACCCACTCCCCAATAATGGGACTTATGTTTGTAATATGCTGTACTGCATGGCTCTTGTAAGGGGCATTCCAAGTTGCTCCGTCCTAATTTTTGGCAGCTTTTGCTGGGAAAGCATAAGCAAATACTATGGGACACCCACTCCCCAATAATGGGACTTATGTTTGTAATATGCTGTACTGCATGGCTCTTGTAAGGGGCATTGCAAGTTGCTCCGTCCTAATTTTTGGCAGCTTTTGCTGGGAAAGCATAAGCAAATACTATGGGACACCCACTCCCCAATAATGGGACGTATGTTTGTAATATGCTGTACTGCATGGCTCTTGTAAGGGGCATTGCAAGTTGCTCCGTCCTAATTTTTGGCAGCTTTTGCTTGGAAAGCATAAGCAAATACTATGGGACACCCACTCCCCAATAATGGGACTTATGTTTGTAACATGCTGTACTGCATGGCTCTTGTAAGGGGCATTGCAAGTTGCTCCGTCCTAATTTTTGGCAGCTTTTGCTGGGAAAGCATAAGCAAATACCATGGGACACCCGCTCCCCAATAATGGGACTTATGTTTGTAATATGCTGTACTGCATGGCTCTTGTAAGGGGCATTGCAAGTTGCTCCGTCCTAATTTTTGGCAGCTTTTGCTGGGAAAGCATAAGCAAATACTATGGGACACCCACTCCCCAATAATGGGACTTAAGTTTGTAATATGCTGTACTGCATGGCTCTTGTAAGGGGCATTGCAAGTTGCTCCGTCCTAATTTTTGGCAGCTTTTGCTGGGAAAGCATAAGCAAATACTATGGGACACCCACTCCCCAATGATGGGACTTATGTTTGTAATATGCTGTACTGCATGGCTCTTGTAAGGGTCATTGCAAGTTGCTCCGTCCTAACTTTTGGCAGCTTTTGCTGGGAAAGCATAAGCAAATACTATGGGACACCCACTCCCCAATAATGGGACTTATGTTTGTAATATGCTGTACTGCATGGCTCTTGTAAGGGGCATTCCAAGTTGCTCCGTCCTAATTTTTGGCAGCTTTTGCTGGGAAAGCATAAGCAAATACTATGGGACACCCACTCCCCAATGATGGGACTTATGTTTGTAATATGCTGTACTGCATGGCTCTTGTAAGGGTCATTGCAAGTTGCTCCGTCCTAATTTTTGGCAGCTTTTGCTGGGAAAGCATAAGCAAATACTATGGGACACCCACTCCCCAATAATGGGACTTATGTTTGTAATATGCTGTACTGCATGGCTCTTGTAAGGGGCATTCCAAGTTGCTCCGTCCTAATTTTTGGCAGCTTTTGCTGGGAAAGCATAAGCAAATACTATGGGACACCCACTCCCCAATAATGGGACTTATGTTTGTAATATGCTGTACTGCATGGCTCTTGTAAGGGGCATTGCAAGTTGCTCCGTCCTAATTTTTGGCAGCTTTTGCTGGGAAAGCATAAGCAAATACTATGGGACACCCACTCCCCAATAATGGGACTTATGTTTGTAATATGCTGTACTGCATGGCTCTTGTAAGGGGCATTGCAAGTTGCTCCGTCCTAATTTTTGGCAGCTTTTGCTGGGAAAGCATAAGCAAATACTATGGGACACCCACTCCCCAATAATGGGACTTATGTTTGTAATATGTTGTACTGCATGGCTCTTGTAAGGGGCATTGCAAGTTGCTCCGTCCTAATTTTTGGCAGCTTTTGCTGGGAAAGCATAAGCAAATACTATGGGACACGCACTCCCCAATAATGGAACTTATGTTTGTAATATGCTGTACTGCATGGCTCTTGTAAGGGGCATTGCAAGTTGCTCCATCCTAATTTTTGGCAGCTTTTGCTTGGAAAGCATAAGCAAATACTATGGGACACCCACTCCCCAATAATGGGACTTATGTTTGTAATATGCTGTACTGCATGGCTCTTGTAAGGGGCATTGCAAGTTGCTCCATCCTAATTTTTGGCAGCTTTTGCTGGGAAAGCATAA
The DNA here is from genome assembly GCF_046119375.1 of Phyllobates terribilis. NCBI lineage: Eukaryota > Metazoa > Chordata > Amphibia > Anura > Dendrobatidae > Phyllobates > Phyllobates terribilis. The sequence continues at coordinate 41,756,185 of NW_027362769.1, read as the reverse complement.
GCAAATACTATGGGACACCCACTCCCCAATAATGGGACTTATGTTTGTAATATGCTGTACTGCATGGCTCTTGTAAGGGGCATTGCAAGTTGCTCCATCCTAATTTTTGGCAGCTTTTGCTGGGAAAGCATAAGCAAATACTATGGGACACCCACTCCCCAATGATGGGACTTATGTTTGTAATATGCTGTACTGCATGGCTCTTGTAAGGGTCATTGCAAGTTGCTCCGTCCTAATTTTTGGCAGCTTTTGCTGGGAAAGCATAAGCAAATACTATGGGACACCCACTCCCCAATAATGGGACTTATGTTTGTAATATGCTGTACTGCATGGCTCTTGTAAGGGGCATTGCAAGTTGCTCCGTCCTAATTTTTGGCAGCTTTTGCTGGGAAAGCATAAGCAAATACCATGGGACACCCACTCCCCAATATTGGGACTTATGTTTGTAATATGCTGTACTGCATGGCTCTTGTAAGGGGCATTGCAAGTTGCTCCGTTCTAATTTTTGGCAGCTTTTGCTGGGAAAGCATAAGCAAATACTATGGGACACCCACTCCCCAATAATGGGACTTATGGTTGTAATATGCTGTACTAAATGGCTCTTGTAAGGGGCATTGCAAGTTGCTCCATCCTAATTTTTGGCAGCTTTTGCTTGGAAAGCATAAGCAAATACTATGGGACACCCACTCCCCAATAATGGGACTTATGTTTGTAATATGCTGTACTGCATGGCTCTTGTAAGGGGCATTGCAAGTTGCTCCATCCTAATTTTTGGCAGCTTTTGCTGGGAAAGCATAAGCAAATACCATGGGACACCCACTCCCCAATAATGGGACTTATGTTTGTAATATGCTGTACTGCATGGCTCTTGTAAGGGGCATTGCAAGTTGCTCGGTCCTAATTTTTGGCAGCTTTTGATGGGAAAGCATAAGCAAATACTATGGGACACCCACTCCCCAATAATGGGACTTATGTTTGTAATATGCTGTACTGCATGGCTCTTGTAAGGGGCATTGCAAGTTGCTCCGTCCTAATTTTTGGCAGCTTTTGCTGGGAAAGCATAAACAAATACTATGGGACACCCACTCCCAAATAATGGTACTTATGTTTGTAATATGCTGTACTGCATGGCTCTTGTAAGGGGCATTGCAAGTTGCTCCATCCTAATTTTTGGCAGCTTTTGCTTGGAAAGCATAAGCAAATACTATGGGACACCCACTCCCCAATAATGGGACTTATGTTTGTAATATGCTGTCCTGCATGGCTCTTGTAAGGGGCATTGCAAGTTGCTCCGTCCTAATTTTTGGCAGCTTTTGCTGGGAAAGCATAAGCAAATACTATGGGACACGCACTCCCCAATAATGGAACTTATGTTTGTAATATGCTGTACTGCATGGCTCTTGTAAGGGGCATTGCAAGTTGCTCCATCCTAATTTTTGGCAGCTTTTGCTTGGAAAGCATAAGCAAATACTATGGGACACCCACTCCCCAATAATGGGACTTATGTTTGTAATATGCTGTACTGCATGGCTCTTGTAAGGGGCATTGCAAGTTGCTCCATCCTAATTTTTGGCAGCTTTTGCTGGGAAAGCATAAGCAAATACTATGGGACACCCACTCCCCAATAATGGGACTTATGTTTGTAATATGCTGTACTGCATGGCTCTTGTAAGGGGCATTGCAAGTTGCTCCATCCTAATTTTTGGCAGCTTTTGCTGGGAAAGCATAAGCAAATACTATGGGACACCCACTCCCCAATGATGGGACTTATGTTTGTAATATGCTGTACTGCATGGCTCTTGTAAGGGTCATTGCAAGTTGCTCCGTCCTAATTTTTGGCAGCTTTTGCTGGGAAAGCATAAGCAAATACTATGGGACACCCACTCCCCAATAATGGGACTTATGTTTGTAATATGCTGTACTGCATGGCTCTTGTAAGGGGCATTGCAAGTTGCTCCGTCCTAATTTTTGGCAGCTTTTGCTGGGAAAGCATAAGCAAATACCATGGGACACCCACTCCCCAATATTGGGACTTATGTTTGTAATATGCTGTACTGCATGGCTCTTGTAAGGGGCATTGCAAGTTGCTCCGTCCTAATTTTTGGCAGCTTTTGCTGGGAAAGCATAAGCAAATACTATGGGACACCCACTCCCCAATAATGGGACTTATGTTTGTAATATGCTGTACTGCATGGCTCTTGTAAGGGGCATTGCAAGTTGCTCCGTCCTAATTTTTGGCAGCTTTTGCTTGGAAAGCATAAACAAATACTATGGGACACCCACTCCCCAATAATGGGACTTATGTTTGTAATATGCTGTACTGCATGGCTCTTGTAAGGGGCATTGCAAGTTGCTCCATCCTAATTTTTGGCAGCTTTTGCTTGGAATGCATAAGCAAATACGATGGGACACCCACTCCCCAATAATGGGACTTATGTTTGTAATATGCTGTACTGCATGGCTCTTGTAAGGCTCATTGCAAGTTGCTCCGTCCTAATTTTTGGCAGCTTTTGCTGGGAAAGCATAAGCAAATACTATGGGACACCCACTCCCCAATAATGGGACTTATGTTTGTAATATGCTGTACTGCATGGCTCTTGTAAGGGGCATTGCAAGTTGCTCCGTCCTAATTTTTGGCAGCTTTTGCTGGGAAAGCATAAGCAAATACTATGGGACACCCACTCCCCAATAATGGGACGTATGTTTGTAATATGCTGTACTGCATGGCTCTTGTAAGGGGCATTGCAAGTTGCTCCGTCCTAATTTTTGGCAGCTTTTGCTTGGAAAGCATAAGCAAATACTATGGGACACCCACTCCCCAATAATGGGACTTATGTTTGTAACATGCTGTACTGCATGGCTCTTGTAAGGGGCATTGCAAGTTGCTCCGTTCTAATTTTTGGCAGCTTTTGCTGGGAAAGCATAAGCAAATACTATGGGACACCCACTCCCCAATAATGGGACTTATGGTTGTAATATGCTGTACTAAATGGCTCTTGTAAGGGGCATTGCAAGTTGCTCCGTCCTAATTTTTGGCAGCTTTTGCTTGGAAAGCATAAGCAAATACTATGGGACACCCACTCCCCAATAATGGGACTTATGTTTGTAATATGCTGTACTGCATGGCTCTTGTAAGGGGCATTGCAAGTTGCTCCATCCTAATTTTTGGCAGCTTTTGCTGGGAAATCATAAGCAAATACCATGGGACACCCACTCCCCAATAATGGGACTTATGTTTGTAATATGCTGTACTGCATGGCTCTTGTAAGGGGCATTGCAAGTTGCTCGGTCCTAATTTTTGGCAGCTTTTGATGGGAAAGCATAAGCAAATACTATGGGACACCCACTCCCCAATAATGGGACTTATGTTTGTAATATGCTGTACTGCATGGCTCTTGTAAGGGGCATTGCAAGTTGCTCCGTCCTAATTTTTGGCAGCTTTTGCTGGGAAAGCATAAACAAATACTATGGGACACCCACTCCCAAATAATGGTACTTATGTTTGTAATATGCTGTACTGCATGGCTCTTGTAAGGGGCATTGCAAGTTGCTCCATCCTAATTTTTGGCAGCTTTTGCTTGGATAGCATAAGCAAATACTATGGGACACCCACTCCCCAATAATGGGACTTATGTTTGTAATATGCTGTCCTGCATGGCTCTTGTAAGGGGCATTGCAAGTTGCTCCGTCCTAATATTTGGCAGCTTTTGCTGGGAAAGCATAAGCAAATACTATATGACACCCACTCCCCAATAATGGGACTTATGTTTGTAATATGCTGTACTGCATGGCTCTTGTAAGGGGCATTGCAAGTTGCTCCGTCCTAATTTTTGGCAGCTTTTGCTGGGAAAGCATAAGCAAATACCATGGGACACCCACTCCCCAATAATGGGACTTATGTTTGTAATATGCTGTACTGCATGGCTCTTGTAAGGGGCATTGCAAGTTGCTCCGTCCTAATTTTTGGCAGCTTTTGCTGGGAAAGCATAAGCAAATACTATGGGACACCCACTCCCCAATAATGGGACTTATGTTTGTAATATGCTGTACTGCATGGCTCTTGTAAGGGGCATTGCAAGTTGCTCCGTCCTAATTTTTGGCAGCTTTTGTTGGGAAAGCATAAGCAAATACTATGGGACACCCACTCCCCAATAATGGGACTTATGTTTGTAATATGCTGTACTGCATGGCTCTTGTAAGGGGCATTGCAAGTTGCTCCGTCCTTATTTTTGGCAGCTTTTGCTGGTAAAGCATAAGCAAATACTATGGGACACCCACTCCCCAATAATGGGACTTATGTTTGTAATATGCTGTACTGCACGGCTCTTGGAAGGGGCATTGCAAGTTGCTCCGTCCTAATTTTTGGCAGCTTTTGCCGGGAATGCATTAGCAAATACTATGGGACACCCACTCCCCAATAATGGGACTTATGTTTGTAATATGCTGTACTGCATGGCTCTTGTAAGGGGCATTGCAAGTTGCTCTGTCCTAATTTTTGGCAGCTAGTGCTGGGAAAGCATAAGCAAATACTATGGGACACCCACTCCCCAATAATGGGACTTATGTTTGTAATAAGCTGTACTGCATGGCTCTTGTAAGGGGCATTGCAAGTTGCTCCGTCCTAATTTTTGGCAGCTTTTCCTGGGAAAGCATAAGCAAATACTATGGGACACCCACTCCCCAATAATGGGACTTATGTTTGTAATATGCTGTACTGCATGGCTCTTGTAAGGGGCATTGCAAGTTGCTCCGTCCTAATTTTTGGCAGCTTTTGCTTGGAAAGCATAAGCAAATACTATGGGACACCCACTCCCCAATAATGGGACTTATGTTTGTAATATGCTGTACTGCATGGCTCTTGTAAGGGGCATTGCAAGTTGCTCCGTCCTAATTTTTGGCAGCTTTTGCTGGGAAAGCATAAGCAAATACTATGGGACACCCACTCCCCAATAATGGGACTTATGTTTCTAATATGCTGTACTGCATGGCTCTTGTAAGGGTCATTGCAAGTTGCTCCGTCCTAATTTTTGGCAGCTTTTGCTGGGAAAGCATAAGCAAATACTATGGGACACCCACTCCCCAATAATGGGACTTATGTTTGTAATATGCTGTACTGCATGGCTCTTGTAAGGGGCATTGCAAGTTGCTCCATCCTAATTTTTGGCAGCTTTTGCTTGGAAATCATAAACAAATACTATGGGACACCCACTCCCCAATAATGGGACTTATGTTTGTAATATGCTGTACTGCATGGCTCTTGTAAGGGGCATTGCAAGCTGCTCCGTCCTTATTTTTGGCAGCTTTTGCTGGGAAAGCATAAGCAAATACTATGGGACACCCACTCCCCAATAATGGGACTTATGTTTGTAATATGCTGTACTGCATGGCTCATGTAAGGGGCATTGCAAGTTGCTCCGTCCTAATTTTTGGCAGCTTTTGCTGGGAAAGCATAAGCAAATACTATGGGACACCCACTCTCCAATAATGGGACTTATGTTTGTAATATGCTGTACTGCATGGCTCTTGTAAGGGGCATTGCAAGTTGCTCCGTCCTAATTTTTGGCAGCTTTTGCTTGGAAAGCATAAGCAAATACTATGGGACACCCACTCCCCAATAATGGGACTTATGTTTGTAATATGCTGTACTGCATGGCTCTTGTAAGGGGCATTGCAAGTTGCTCCGTCCTAATTGTTGGCAGCTTTTGCTGGGAAAGCATAAGCAAATACTATGGGGCACCCACTCCCCAATAATGGGACTTATGTTTGTAATATGCTGTACTGCATGGCTCTTGTATGGGGCATTGCAAGTTGCTCCGTCCTAATTTTTGGCAGCTTTTGCTGGGAAAGCATTAGCAAATACTATGGGACACCCACTCCCCAATAATGGGACTTATGTTTGTAATATGCTGTACTGCATGGCTCTTGTAAGGGGCATTGCAAGTTGCTCCGTCCTAATTTTTGGCAGCTTTTCCTGGGAAAGCATAAGCAAATACTATGGGACACCGACTCCCCAATAATGGGACTTATGTTTGTAATATGCTGTACTGCATGGCTCTTGTAAGGGGCATTGCAAGTTGCTCCGTCCTAATTTTTGGCAGCTTTTGCTTGGAAAGCATAAGCAAATACTATGGGACACCCACTCCCCAATAATGGGACTTATGTTTGTAATATACTGTACTGCATGGCTCTTGTAAGGGGCATTGCAAGTTGCTCCGTCCTAATTTTTGGCAGCTTTTGCTGGGAAAGCATAAGCAAATACTATGGGACACCCACTCCCCAATAATGGGACTTATGTTTGTAATATGCTGTACTGCATGGCTCTTGTAAGGGGCATTGCAAGTTGCTCCGTCCTAATTTTTGGCAGCTTTTGTTGGGAAAGCATAAGCAAATACCATGGGACACCCACTCCCCAATAATGGGACTTATATTTGTAATATGCTGTACTGCATGGCTCTTGTAAGGGGCATTGCAAGTTGCTCCGTCTTAATTTTTGGCAGCTTATGCTGGGAAAGCATAAGCAAATACTATGGGACACCCACTCCCCAATAATGGGACTTATGTTTGTAATATGCTGTACTGCATGGCTCTTGTAAGGGGCATTGCAAGTTGCTCCATCCTAATTTTTGGCAGCTTTTGCTTGGAAATCATAAGAAAATACTATGGGACACCCACTCCCCAATAATGGGACTTATGTTTGTAATATGCTGTACTGCATGGCTCTTGTAAGGGGCATTGCAAGTTGCTCCGTCCTAATTTTTGGCAGCTTTTGCTGGGAAAGCATAAGCAAATACTATGGGACACCCACTCCCCAATAATGGGACTTATGTTTGTAATATGCTGTTCTGCATGGCTCCTGTAAGGGGCATTGCAAGTAGCTCCGTCCTAATTTTTGGCAGCTTTTGCTGGGAAAGCATAAGCAAATACTATGGGACACCCACTCCCCAATAATGGGACTTATGTTTGTAATATGCTGTACTGCATGGCTCTTGTAAGGGGCATTGCAAGTTGCTCCGTCCTAATTTTTGGCAGCTTTTGCTGGGAAAGCATAAGCAAATACTATGGGACACCCACTCCCCAATAATGGGACTTATGTTTGTAATATGCTGTACTGCATGGCTCTTGTAAGGGGCATTGCAAGTTGCTCCGTCCTAATTTTTGGCAGCTTTTGCTTGGAAAGCATAAGCAAATACTATGGGACACCCACTCCCCAATGATGGGACTTATGTTTGTAATATGCTGTACTGCATGGCTCTTGTAAGGGGCATTGCAAGTTGCTCCGTCCTAATTTTTGGCAGCTTTTGCTGGGAAAGCATAAGCAAATACTATGGGACACCCACTCCCCAATAATGGGACTTATGTTTGTAATATGCTGTACTGCATGGCTCTTGTAAGGGGCATTGCAAGTTGCTCCGTCCTAATTTTTGGCAGCTTTTGCTGGGAAAGCATAAGCAAATACTATGGGACACCCACTCCCCAATAATGGGACTTATGTTTGTAATATGCCATACTGCATGGCTCTTGTAAGGGGCATTGCAAGTTGCTCCGTCCTAATTTTTGACAGCTTTTGCTGGGAAAGCATAAGCAAATACTATGGGACACCCACTCCCCAATAATGAGACTTATGTTTGTAATATGCTGTACTGCATGGCTCTTGTAAGGGGCATTGCAAGTTGCTCCGTCCTAATTTTTGGCAGCTTTTGCTTGGAAAGCATAAGCAAATACTATGGGACACCCACTCCCCAATAATGGGACTTATGTTTGTAATATGCTGTACTGCATGGCTCTTGTAAGGGGCATTGCAAGTTGCTCCGTCCTAATTTTTGGCAGCTTTTGCTGGGAAAGCATAAGCAAATACCATGGGACACCCACTCCCCAATAATGGGACTTATGTTTGTAATATGCTGTACTGCATGGCTCTTGTAAGGGGCATTGCAAGTTGCTCCGTCCTAATTTTTGGCAGCTTTTGCTGGGAAAGCATAAGCAAATACTATGGGACACCCACTCCCCAATAATGGGACTTATGTTTGTAATATGCTGTACTGCATGGCTCTTGTAAGGGGCATTGCAAGTTGCTCCGTCCTAATTTTTGGCAGTTTTTGCTGGGAAAGCATAAGCAAATACCATGGGACACCCACTCCCCAATAATGGGACTTATGTTTGTAATATGCTGTACTGCATGGCTCTTGTAAGGGGCATTGCAAGTTGCTCCGTCCTAATTTTTGGCAGCTTTTGCTGGGAAAGCATAAGCAAATACTATGGGACACCCACTCCCCAATAATGGGACTTATGTTTGTAATATGCTGTACTGCATGGCTCTTGTAAGGGGCATTGCAAGTAGCTCCGTCCTAATTTTTGGCAGCTTTTGCTGGGAAAGCATAAGCAAATACTATGGGACACCCACTCCCCAGTAATGGGACTTATGTTTGTAATATGCTGTACTGCATGGCTCTTGTAAGGGGCATTGCAAGTTGCTCCGTCCTAATTTTTGGCAGCTTTTGCTGGGAAAGCATAAGCAAATACTATGGGACACCCACTCCCCAATAATGAGACTTATGTTTGTAATATGCTGTACTGCATGGCTCTTGTAAGGGGCATTGCAAGTTGCTCCGTCCTAATTTTTGGCAGCTTTTGCTTGGAAAGCATAAGCAAATACTATGGGACACCCACTCCCCAATGATGGGACTTATGTTTGTAATATGCTGTACTGCATGGCTCTTGTAAGGGGCATTGCAAGTTGCTCCGTCCTTATTTTTGGCAGCTTTTGCTGGGAAAGCATAAGCAAATACTATGGGACACCCACTCCCCAATAATGGGACTTATGTTTGTAATATGCTGTACTGCATGGCTCTTGTAAGGGTCATTGCAAGTTGCTCCGTCCTAATTTTTGGCAGCTTTTGCTGGGAAAGCATAAGCAAATACTATGGGACACCCACTCCCCAATAATGGGACTTATGTTTGTAATATGCTGTACTGCATGGCTCTTGTAAGGGGCATTGCAAGTTGCTCCGTCCTAATTTTTGGCAGCTTTTGCTGGGAAAGCATAAGCAAATACTATGGGACACCCACTCCCCAATAATGGGACTTATGTTTGTAATATGCTGTACTGCATGGCTCTTGTAAGGGGCATTGCAAGTTGCTCCATCCTAATTTTTGGCAGCTTTTGCTTGGAATGCATAAGCAAATACGATGGGACACCCACTCCCCAATAATGGGACTTATGTTTGTAATATGCTGTACTGCATGGCTCTTGTAAGGCTCATTGCAAGTTGCTCCGTCCTAATTTTTGGCAGCTTTTGCTGGGAAAGCATAAGCAAATACTATGGGACACCCACTCCCCAATAATGGGACTTATGTTTGTAATATGCTGTACTGCATGGCTCTTGTAAGGGGCATTGCAAGTTGCTCCGTCCTAATTTTTGGCAGCTTTTGCTGGGAAAGCATAAGCAAATACTATGGGACACCCACTCCCCAATAATGGGACGTATGTTTGTAATATGCTGTACTGCATGGCTCTTGTAAGGGGCATTGCAAGTTGCTCCGTCCTAATTTTTGGCAGCTTTTGCTTGGAAAGCATAAGCAAATACTATGGGACACCCACTCCCCAATAATGGGACTTATGTTTGTAACATGCTGTACTGCATGGCTCTTGTAAGGGGCATTGCAAGTTGCTCCGTTCTAATTTTTGGCAGCTTTTGCTGGGAAAGCATAAGCAAATACTATGGGACACCCACTCCCCAATAATGGGACTTATGGTTGTAATATGCTGTACTAAATGGCTCTTGTAAGGGGCATTGCAAGTTGCTCCGTCCTAATTTTTGGCAGCTTTTGCTTGGAAAGCATAAGCAAATACTATGGGACACCCACTCCCCAATAATGGGACTTATGTTTGTAATATGCTGTACTGCATGGCTCTTGTAAGGGGCATTGCAAGTTGCTCCATCCTAATTTTTGGCAGCTTTTGCTGGGAAAGCATAAGCAAATACCATGGGACACCCACTCCCCAATAATGGGACTTATGTTTGTAATATGCTGTACTGCATGGCTCTTGTAAGGGGCATTGCATGTTGCTCGGTCCTAATTTTTGGCAGCTTTTGATGGGAAAGCATAAGCAAATACTATGGGACACCCACTCCCCAATAATGGGACTTATGTTTGTAATATGCTGTACTGCATGGCTCTTGTAAGGGGCATTGCAAGTTGCTCCGTCCTAATTTTTGGCAGCTTTTGCTGGGAAAGCATAAGCAAATACTATGGGACACCCACTCCCCAATAATGGGACTTATGTTTGTAATATGCTGTACTGCATGGCTCTTGTAAGGGGCATTGCAAGTTGCTCTGTCCTAATTTTTGGCAGCTAGTGCTGGGAAAGCATAAGCAAATACTATGGGACACCCACTCCCCAATAATGGGACTTATGTTTGTAATAAGCTGTACTGCATGGCTCTTGTAAGGGGCATTGCAAGTTGCTCCGTCCTAATTTTTGGCAGCTTTTCCTGGGAAAGCATAAGCAAATACTATGGGACACCCACTCCCCAATAATGGGACTTATGTTTGTAATATGCTGTACTGCATGGCTCTTGTAAGGGGCATTGCAAGTTGCTCCGTCCTAATTTTTGGCAGCTTTTGCTTGGAAAGCATAAGCAAATACTATGGGACACCCACTCCCCAATAATGGGACTTATGTTTGTAATATGCTGTACTGCATGGCTCTTGTAAGGGGCATTGCAAGTTGCTCCGTCCTAATTTTTGGCAGCTTTTGCTGGGAAAGCATAAGCAAATACTATGGGACACCCACTCCCCAATAATGGGACTTATGTTTCTAATATGCTGTACTGCATGGCTCTTGTAAGGGTCATTGCAAGTTGCTCCGTCCTAATTTTTGGCAGCTTTTGCTGGGAAAGCATAAGCAAATACTATGGGACACCCACTCCCCAATAATGGGACTTATGTTTGTAATATGCTGTACTGCATGGCTCTTGTAAGGGGCATTGCAAGTTGCTCCATCCTAATTTTTGGCAGCTTTTGCTTGGAAATCATAAACAAATACTATGGGACACCCACTCCCCAATAATGGGACTTATGTTTGTAATATGCTGTACTGCATGGCTCTTGTAAGGGGCATTGCAAGCTGCTCCGTCCTTATTTTTGGCAGCTTTTGCTGGGAAAGCATAAGCAAATACTATGGGACACCCACTCCCCAATAATGGGACTTATGTTTGTAATATGCTGTACTGCATGGCTCATGTAAGGGGCATTGCAAGTTGCTCCGTCCTAATTTTTGGCAGCTTTTGCTGGGAAAGCATAAGCAAATACTATGGGACACCCACTCTCCAATAATGGGACTTATGTTTGTAATATGCTGTACTGCATGGCTCTTGTAAGGGGCATTGCAAGTTGCTCCGTCCTAATTTTTGGCAGCTTTTGCTTGGAAAGCATAAGCAAATACTATGGGACACCCACTCCCCAATAATGGGACTTATGTTTGTAATATGCTGTACTGCATGGCTCTTGTAAGGGGCATTGCAAGTTGCTCCGTCCTAATTGTTGGCAGCTTTTGCTGGGAAAGCATAAGCAAATACTATGGGGCACCCACTCCCCAATAATGGGACTTATGTTTGTAATATGCTGTACTGCATGGCTCTTGTATGGGGCATTGCAAGTTGCTCCGTCCTAATTTTTGGCAGCTTTTGCTGGGAAAGCATTAGCAAATACTGTGGGACACCCACTCCCCAATAATGGGACTTATGTTTGTAATATGCTGTACTGCATGGCTCTTGTAAGGGGCATTGCAAGTTCCTCCGTCCTAATTTTTGGCAGCTTTTGCTGGGAAAGCATAAGCAAATACTATGGGACACCCACTCCCCAATAATGGGACGTATGTTTGTAATATGCTGTACTGCATGGCTCTTGTAAGGGGCATTGCAAGTTGCTCCGTCCTAATTTTTGGCAGCTTTTCCTGGGAAAGCATAAGCAAATACTATGGGACACCGACTCCCCAATAATGGGACTTATGTTTGTAATATGCTGTACTGCATGGCTCTTGTAAGGGGCATTGCAAGTTGCTCCGTCCTAATTTTTGGCAGCTTTTGCTTGGAAAGCATAAGCAAATACTATGGGACACCCACTCCCCAATAATGGGACTTATGTTTGTAATATACTGTACTGCATGGCTCTTGTAAGGGGCATTGCAAGTTGCTCCGTCCTAATTTTTGGCAGCTTTTGCTGGGAAAGCATAAGCAAATACTATGGGACACCCACTCCCCAATAATGGGACTTATGTTTGTAATATGCTGTACTGCATGGCTCTTGTAAGGGGCATTGCAAGTTGCTCCGTCCTAATTTTTGGCAGCTTTTGTTGGGAAAGCATAAGCAAATACCATGGGACACCCACTCCCCAATAATGGGACTTATATTTGTAATATGCTGTACTGCATGGCTCTTGTAAGGGGCATTGCAAGTTGCTCCGTCTTAATTTTTGGCAGCTTATGCTGGGAAAGCATAAGCAAATACTATGGGACACCCACTCCCCAATAATGGGACTTATGTTTGTAATATGCTGTACTGCATGGCTCTTGTAAGGGGCATTGCAAGTTGCTCCATCCTAATTTTTGGCAGCTTTTGCTTGGAAATCATAAGCAAATACTATGGGACACCCACTCCCCAATATTGGGACTTATGTTTGTAATATGCTGTACTGCATGGCTCTTGTAAGGGGCATTGCAAGTTGCTCCGTCCTAATTTTTGGCAGCTTTTGCTGGGAAAGCATAAGCAAATACTATGGGACACCCACTCCCCAATAATGGGACTTATGTTTGTAATATGCTGTTCTGCATGGCTCCTGTAAGGGGCATTGCAAGTAGCTCCGTCCTAATTTTTGGCAGCTTTTGCTGGGAAAGCATAAGCAAATACTATGGGACACCCACTCCCCAATAATGGGACTTATGTTTGTAATATGCTGTACTGCATGGCTCTTGTAAGGGGCATTGCAAGTTGCTCCGTCCTAATTTTTGGCAGCTTTTGCTGGGAAAGCATAAGCAAATACTATGGGACACCCACTCCCCAATAATGGGACTTATGTTTGTAATATGCTGTACTGCATGGCTCTTGTAAGGGGCATTGCAAGTTGCTCCGTCCTAATTTTTGGCAGCTTTTGCTTGGAAAGCATAAGCAAATACTATGGGACACCCACTCCCCAATGATGGGACTTATGTTTGTAATATGCTGTACTGCATGGCTCTTGTAAGGGGCATTGCAAGTTGCTCCGTCCTAATTTTTGGCAGCTTTTGCTGGGAAAGCATAAGCAAATACTATGGGACACCCACTCCCCAATAATGGGACTTATGTTTGTAATATGCTGTACTGCATGGCTCTTGTAAGGGGCATTGCAAGTTGCTCCGTCCTAATTTTTGGCAGCTTTTGCTGGGAAAGCATAAGCAAATACTATGGGACACCCACTCCCCAATAATGGGACTTATGTTTGTAATATGCCATACTGCATGGCTCTTGTAAGGGGCATTGCAAGTTGCTCCGTCCTAATTTTTGACAGCTTTTGCTGGGAAAGCATAAGCAAATACTATGGGACACCCACTCCCCAATAATGAGACTTATGTTTGTAATATGCTGTACTGCATGGCTCTTGTAAGGGGCATTGCAAGTTGCTCCGTCCTAATTTTTGGCAGCTTTTGCTTGGAAAGCATAAGCAAATATTATGGGACACCCACTCCCCAATAATGGGACTTATGTTTGTAATATGCTGTACTGCATGGCTCTTGTAAGGGGCATTGCAAGTTGCTCCGTCCTAATTTTTGGCAGCTTTTGCTGGGAAAGCATAAGCAAATACCATGGGACACCCACTCCCCAATAATGGGACTTATGTTTGTAATATGCTGTACTGCATGGCTCTTGTAAGGGGCATTGCAAGTTGCTCCGTCCTAATTTTTGGCAGCTTTTGCTGGGAAAGCATAAGCAAATACTATGGGACACCCACTCCCCAATAATGGGACTTATGTTTGTAATATGCTGTACTGCATGGCTCTTGTAAGGGGCATTGCAAGTTGCTCCGTCCTAATTTTTGGCAGTTTTTGCTGGGAAAGCATAAGCAAATACCATGGGACACCCACTCCCCAATAATGGGACTTATGTTTGTAATATGCTGTACTGCATGGCTCTTGTAAGGGGCATTGCAAGTTGCTCCGTCCTAATTTTTGGCAGCTTTTGCTGGGAAAGCATAAGCAAATACTATGGGACACCCACTCCCCAATAATGGGACTTATGTTTGTAATATGCTGTACTGCATGGCTCTTGTAAGGGGCATTGCAAGTAGCTCCGTCCTAATTTTTGGCAGCTTTTGCTGGGAAAGCATAAGCAAATACTATGGGACACCCACTCCCCAGTAATGGGACTTATGTTTGTAATATGCTGTACTGCATGGCTCTTGTAAGGGGCATTGCAAGTTGCTCCGTCCTAATTTTTGGCAGCTTTTGCTGGGAAAGCATAAGCAAATACTATGGGACACCCACTCCCCAATAATGGGACTTATGTTTGTAATATGCTGTACTGCATGGCTCTTGTAAGGGGCATTGCAAGTTGCTCCGTCCTAATTTTTGGCAGCTTTTGCTTGGAAAGCATAAGCAAATACTATGGGACACCCACTCCCCAATGATGGGACTTATGTTTGTAATATGCTGTACTGCATGGCTCTTGTAAGGGGCATTGCAAGTTGCTCCGTCCTTATTTTTGGCAGCTTTTGCTGGGAAAGCATAAGCAAATACTATGGGACACCCACTCCCCAATAATGGGACTTATGTTTGTAATATGCTGTACTGCATGGCTCTTGTAAGGGTCATTGCAAGTTGCTCCGTCCTAATTTTTGGCAGCTTTTGCTGGGAAAGCATAAGCAAATACTATGGGACACCCACTCCCCAATAATGGGACTTATGTTTGTAATATGCTGTACTGCATGGCTCTTGTAAGGGGCATTGCAAGTTGCTCCGTCCTAATTTTTGGCAGCTTTTGCTGGGAAAGCATAAGCAAATACTATGGGACACCCACTCCCCAATAATGGGACTTATGTTTGTAATATGCTGTACTGCATGGCTCTTGTAAGGGGCATTGCAAGTTGCTCCGTCCTAATTTTTGGCAGCTTTTGCTGGGAAAGCATAAGCAAATACTATGGGACACCCACTCCCCAATAATGGGACTTATGTTTGTAATATGCTGTACTGCATGGCTCTTGTAAGGGACATTGCAAGTTGCTCCGTCCTAATTTTTGGCAGCTTTTGCTTGGAAAGCATAAGCAAATATTATGGGACACCCACTCCCCAATAATGGGACTTATGTTTGTAATATGCTGTACTGCATGGCTCTTGTAAGGGGCATTGCAAGCTGCTCCGTCCTTATTTTTGGCAGCTTTTGCTGGGAAAGCATAAGCAAATACTATGGGACACCCACTCCCCAATAATGGGACTTATGTTTGTAATATGCTGTACTGCATGGCTCATGTAAGGGGCATTGCAAGTTGCTCCGTCCTAATTTTTGGCAGCTTTTGCTGGGAAAGCATAAGCAAATACTATGGGACACCCACTCTCCAATAATGGGACTTATGTTTGTAATATGCTGTACTGCATGGCTCTTGTAAGGGGCATTGCAAGTTGCTCCGTCCTAATTTTTGGCAGCTTTTGCTTGGAAAGCATAAGCAAATACTATGGGACACCCACTCCCCAATAATGGGACTTATGTTTGTAATATGCTGTACTGCATGGCTCTTGTAAGGGGCATTGCAAGTTGCTCCGTCCTAATTGTTGGCAGCTTTTGCTGGGAAAGCATAAGCAAATACTATGGGGCACCCACTCCCCAATAATGGGACTTATGTTTGTAATATGCTGTACTGCATGGCTCTTGTATGGGGCATTGCAAGTTGCTCCGTCCTAATTTTTGGCAGCTTTTGCTGGGAAAGCATTAGCAAATACTATGGGACACCCACTCCCCAATAATGGGACTTATGTTTGTAATATGCTGTACTGCATGGCTCTTGTAAGGGGCATTGCAAGTTCCTCCGTCCTAATTTTTGGCAGCTTTTGCTGGGAAAGCATAAGCAAATACTATGGGACACCCACTCCCCAATAATGGGACGTATGTTTGTAATATGCTGTACTGCATGGCTCTTGTAAGGGGCATTGCAAGTTGCTCCGTCCTAATTTTTGGCAGCTTTTCCTGGGAAAGCATAAGCAAATACTATGGGACACCGACTCCCCAATAATGGGACTTATGTTTGTAATATGCTGTACTGCATGGCTCTTGTAAGGGGCATTGCAAGTTGCTCCGTCCTAATTTTTGGCAGCTTTTGCTTGGAAAGCATAAGCAAATACTATGGGACACCCACTCCCCAATAATGGGACTTATGTTTGTAATATACTGTACTGCATGGCTCTTGTAAGGGGCATTGCAAGTTGCTCCGTCCTAATTTTTGGCAGCTTTTGCTGGGAAAGCATAAGCAAATACTATGGGACACCCACTCCCCAATAATGGGACTTATGTTTGTAATATGCTGTACTGCATGGCTCTTGTAAGGGGCATTGCAAGTTGCTCCGTCCTAATTTTTGGCAGCTTTTGTTGGGAAAGCATAAGCAAATACCATGGGACACCCACTCCCCAATAATGGGACTTATATTTGTAATATGCTGTACTGCATGGCTCTTGTAAGGGGCATTGCAAGTTGCTCCGTCTTAATTTTTGGCAGCTTATGCTGGGAAAGCATAAGCAAATACTATGGGACACCCACTCCCCAATAATGGGACTTATGTTTGTAATATGCTGTACTGCATGGCTCTTGTAAGGGGCATTGCAAGTTGCTCCATCCTAATTTTTGGCAGCTTTTGCTTGGAAATCATAAGCAAATACTATGGGACACCCACTCCCCAATATTGGGACTTATGTTTGTAATATGCTGTACTGCATGGCTCTTGTAAGGGGCATTGCAAGTTGCTCCGTCCTAATTTTTGGCAGCTTTTGCTGGGAAAGCATAAGCAAATACTATGGGACACCCACTCCCCAATAATGGGACTTATGTTTGTAATATGCTGTTCTGCATGGCTCCTGTAAGGGGCATTGCAAGTAGCTCCGTCCTAATTTTTGGCAGCTTTTGCTGGGAAAGCATAAGCAAATACTATGGGACACCCACTCCCCAATAATGGGACTTATGTTTGTAATATGCTGTACTGCATGGCTCTTGTAAGGGGCATTGCAAGTTGCTCCGTCCTAATTTTTGGCAGCTTTTGCTGGGAAAGCATAAGCAAATACTATGGGACACCCACTCCCCAATAATGGGACTTATGTTTGTAATATGCTGTACTGCATGGCTCTTGTAAGGGGCATTGCAAGTTGCTCCGTCCTAATTTTTGGCAGCTTTTGCTTGGAAAGCATAAGCAAATACTATGGGACACCCACTCCCCAATGATGGGACTTATGTTTGTAATATGCTGTACTGCATGGCTCTTGTAAGGGGCATTGCAAGTTGCTCCGTCCTAATTTTTGGCAGCTTTTGCTGGGAAAGCATAAGCAAATACTATGGGACACCCACTCCCCAATAATGGGACTTATGTTTGTAATATGCTGTACTGCATGGCTCTTGTAAGGGGCATTGCAAGTTGCTCCGTCCTAATTTTTGGCAGCTTTTGCTGGGAAAGCATAAGCAAATACTATGGGACACCCACTCCCCAATAATGGGACTTATGTTTGTAATATGCCATACTGCATGGCTCTTGTAAGGGGCATTGCAAGTTGCTCCGTCCTAATTTTTGACAGCTTTTGCTGGGAAAGCATAAGCAAATACTATGGGACACCCACTCCCCAATAATGAGACTTATGTTTGTAATATGCTGTACTGCATGGCTCTTGTAAGGGGCATTGCAAGTTGCTCCGTCCTAATTTTTGGCAGCTTTTGCTTGGAAAGCATAAGCAAATATTATGGGACACCCACTCCCCAATAATGGGACTTATGTTTGTAATATGCTGTACTGCATGGCTCTTGTAAGGGGCATTGCAAGTTGCTCCGTCCTAATTTTTGGCAGCTTTTGCTGGGAAAGCATAAGCAAATACCATGGGACACCCACTCCCCAATAATGGGACTTATGTTTGTAATATGCTGTACTGCATGGCTCTTGTAAGGGGCATTGCAAGTTGCTCCGTCCTAATTTTTGGCAGCTTTTGCTGGGAAAGCATAAGCAAATACTATGGGACACCCACTCCCCAATAATGGGACTTATGTTTGTAATATGCTGTACTGCATGGCTCTTGTAAGGGGCATTGCAAGTTGCTCCGTCCTAATTTTTGGCAGTTTTTGCTGGGAAAGCATAAGCAAATACCATGGGACACCCACTCCCCAATAATGGGACTTATGTTTGTAATATGCTGTACTGCATGGCTCTTGTAAGGGGCATTGCAAGTTGCTCCGTCCTAATTTTTGGCAGCTTTTGCTGGGAAAGCATAAGCAAATACTATGGGACACCCACTCCCCAATAATGGGACTTATGTTTGTAATATGCTGTACTGCATGGCTCTTGTAAGGGGCATTGCAAGTAGCTCCGTCCTAATTTTTGGCAGCTTTTGCTGGGAAAGCATAAGCAAATACTATGGGACACCCACTCCCCAGTAATGGGACTTATGTTTGTAATATGCTGTACTGCATGGCTCTTGTAAGGGGCATTGCAAGTTGCTCCGTCCTAATTTTTGGCAGCTTTTGCTGGGAAAGCATAAGCAAATACTATGGGACACCCACTCCCCAATAATGGGACTTATGTTTGTAATATGCTGTACTGCATGGCTCTTGTAAGGGGCATTGCAAGTTGCTCCGTCCTAATTTTTGGCAGCTTTTGCTTGGAAAGCATAAGCAAATACTATGGGACACCCACTCCCCAATGATGGGACTTATGTTTGTAATATGCTGTACTGCATGGCTCTTGTAAGGGGCATTGCAAGTTGCTCCGTCCTTATTTTTGGCAGCTTTTGCTGGGAAAGCATAAGCAAATACTATGGGACACCCACTCCCCAATAATGGGACTTATGTTTGTAATATGCTGTACTGCATGGCTCTTGTAAGGGTCATTGCAAGTTGCTCCGTCCTAATTTTTGGCAGCTTTTGCTGGGAAAGCATAAGCAAATACTATGGGACACCCACTCCCCAATAATGGGACTTATGTTTGTAATATGCTGTACTGCATGGCTCTTGTAAGGGGCATTGCAAGTTGCTCCGTCCTAATTTTTGGCAGCTTTTGCTGGGAAAGCATAAGCAAATACTATGGGACACCCACTCCCCAATAATGGGACTTATGTTTGTAATATGCTGTACTGCATGGCTCTTGTAAGGGGCATTGCAAGTTGCTCCGTCCTAATTTTTGGCAGCTTTTGCTGGGAAAGCATAAGCAAATACTATGGGACACCCACTCCCCAATAATGGGACTTATGTTTGTAATATGCTGTACTGCATGGCTCTTGTAAGGGACATTGCAAGTTGCTCCGTCCTAATTTTTGGCAGCTTTTGCTTGGAAAGCATAAGCAAATATTATGGGACACCCACTCCCCAATAATGGGACTTATGTTTGTAATATGCTGTACTGCATGGCTCTTGTAAGGGGCATTGCAAGTTGCTCCGTCCTAATTTTTGGCAGCTTTTGCTGGGAAAGCATAAGCAAATACTATGGGACACCCACTCCCCAATAATGGGACTTATGTTTGTAATATGCTGTACTGCATGGCTCTTGTAAGGGGCATTGCAAGTTGCTCCGTCCTAATTTTTGGCAGCTTTTGCTGGGAAAGCATAAGCAAATACTATGGGACACCCACTCCCCAATAATGGGACTTATGTTTGTAATATGCTGTACTGCATGGCTCTTGTAAGGGGCATTGCAAGTTGCTCCGTCCTAATTGTTGGCAGCTTTTGCTGGGAAAGCATAAGCAAATACTATGGGGCACCCACTCCCCAATAATGGGACTTATGTTTGTAATATGCTGTACTGCATGGCTCTTGTATGGGGCATTGCAAGTTGCTCCGTCCTAATTTTTGGCAGCTTTTGCTGGGAAAGCATTAGCAAATACTATGGGACACCCACTCCCCAATAATGGGACTTATGTTTGTAATATGCTGTACTGCATGGCTCTTGTAAGGGGCATTGCAAGTTCCTCCGTCCTAATTTTTGGCAGCTTTTGCTGGGAAAGCATAAGCAAATACTATGGGACACCCACTCCCCAATAATGGGACGTATGTTTGTAATATGCTGTACTGCATGGCTCTTGTAAGGGGCATTGCAAGTTGCTCCGTCCTAATTTTTGGCAGCTTTTCCTGGGAAAGCATAAGCAAATACTATGGGACACCGACTCCCCAATAATGGGACTTATGTTTGTAATATGCTGTACTGCATGGCTCTTGTAAGGGGCATTGCAAGTTGCTCCGTCCTAATTTTTGGCAGCTTTTGCTTGGAAAGCATAAGCAAATACTATGGGACACCCACTCCCCAATAATGGGACTTATGTTTGTAATATACTGTACTGCATGGCTCTTGTAAGGGGCATTGCAAGTTGCTCCGTCCTAATTTTTGGCAGCTTTTGCTGGGAAAGCATAAGCAAATACTATGGGACACCCACTCCCCAATAATGGGACTTATGTTTGTAATATGCTGTACTGCATGGCTCTTGTAAGGGGCATTGCAAGTTGCTCCGTCCTAATTTTTGGCAGCTTTTGTTGGGAAAGCATAAGCAAATACCATGGGACACCCACTCCCCAATAATGGGACTTATATTTGTAATATGCTGTACTGCATGGCTCTTGTAAGGGGCATTGCAAGTTGCTCCGTCTTAATTTTTGGCAGCTTATGCTGGGAAAGCATAAGCAAATACTATGGGACACCCACTCCCCAATAATGGGACTTATGTTTGTAATATGCTGTACTGCATGGCTCTTGTAAGGGGCATTGCAAGTTGCTCCATCCTAATTTTTGGCAGCTTTTGCTTGGAAATCATAAGCAAATACTATGGGACACCCACTCCCCAATATTGGGACTTATGTTTGTAATATGCTGTACTGCATGGCTCTTGTAAGGGGCATTGCAAGTTGCTCCGTCCTAATTTTTGGCAGCTTTTGCTGGGAAAGCATAAGCAAATACTATGGGACACCCACTCCCCAATAATGGGACTTATGTTTGTAATATGCTGTTCTGCATGGCTCCTGTAAGGGGCATTGCAAGTAGCTCCGTCCTAATTTTTGGCAGCTTTTGCTGGGAAAGCATAAGCAAATACTATGGGACACCCACTCCCCAATAATGGGACTTATGTTTGTAATATGCTGTACTGCATGGCTCTTGTAAGGGGCATTGCAAGTTGCTCCGTCCTAATTTTTGGCAGCTTTTGCTGGGAAAGCATAAGCAAATACTATGGGACACCCACTCCCCAATAATGGGACTTATGTTTGTAATATGCTGTACTGCATGGCTCTTGTAAGGGGCATTGCAAGTTGCTCCGTCCTAATTTTTGGCAGCTTTTGCTTGGAAAGCATAAGCAAATACTATGGGACACCCACTCCCCAATGATGGGACTTATGTTTGTAATATGCTGTACTGCATGGCTCTTGTAAGGGGCATTGCAAGTTGCTCCGTCCTAATTTTTGGCAGCTTTTGCTGGGAAAGCATAAGCAAATACTATGGGACACCCACTCCCCAATAATGGGACTTATGTTTGTAATATGCTGTACTGCATGGCTCTTGTAAGGGGCATTGCAAGTTGCTCCGTCCTAATTTTTGGCAGCTTTTGCTGGGAAAGCATAAGCAAATACTATGGGACACCCACTCCCCAATAATGGGACTTATGTTTGTAATATGCCATACTGCATGGCTCTTGTAAGGGGCATTGCAAGTTGCTCCGTCCTAATTTTTGACAGCTTTTGCTGGGAAAGCATAAGCAAATACTATGGGACACCCACTCCCCAATAATGAGACTTATGTTTGTAATATGCTGTACTGCATGGCTCTTGTAAGGGGCATTGCAAGTTGCTCCGTCCTAATTTTTGGCAGCTTTTGCTTGGAAAGCATAAGCAAATATTATGGGACACCCACTCCCCAATAATGGGACTTATGTTTGTAATATGCTGTACTGCATGGCTCTTGTAAGGGGCATTGCAAGTTGCTCCGTCCTAATTTTTGGCAGCTTTTGCTGGGAAAGCATAAGCAAATACCATGGGACACCCACTCCCCAATAATGGGACTTATGTTTGTAATATGCTGTACTGCATGGCTCTTGTAAGGGGCATTGCAAGTTGCTCCGTCCTAATTTTTGGCAGCTTTTGCTGGGAAAGCATAAGCAAATACTATGGGACACCCACTCCCCAATAATGGGACTTATGTTTGTAATATGCTGTACTGCATGGCTCTTGTAAGGGGCATTGCAAGTTGCTCCGTCCTAATTTTTGGCAGTTTTTGCTGGGAAAGCATAAGCAAATACCATGGGACACCCACTCCCCAATAATGGGACTTATGTTTGTAATATGCTGTACTGCATGGCTCTTGTAAGGGGCATTGCAAGTTGCTCCGTCCTAATTTTTGGCAGCTTTTGCTGGGAAAGCATAAGCAAATACTATGGGACACCCACTCCCCAATAATGGGACTTATGTTTGTAATATGCTGTACTGCATGGCTCTTGTAAGGGGCATTGCAAGTAGCTCCGTCCTAATTTTTGGCAGCTTTTGCTGGGAAAGCATAAGCAAATACTATGGGACACCCACTCCCCAGTAATGGGACTTATGTTTGTAATATGCTGTACTGCATGGCTCTTGTAAGGGGCATTGCAAGTTGCTCCGTCCTAATTTTTGGCAGCTTTTGCTGGGAAAGCATAAGCAAATACTATGGGACACCCACTCCCCAATAATGGGACTTATGTTTGTAATATGCTGTACTGCATGGCTCTTGTAAGGGGCATTGCAAGTTGCTCCGTCCTAATTTTTGGCAGCTTTTGCTTGGAAAGCATAAGCAAATACTATGGGACACCCACTCCCCAATGATGGGACTTATGTTTGTAATATGCTGTACTGCATGGCTCTTGTAAGGGGCATTGCAAGTTGCTCCGTCCTTATTTTTGGCAGCTTTTGCTGGGAAAGCATAAGCAAATACTATGGGACACCCACTCCCCAATAATGGGACTTATGTTTGTAATATGCTGTACTGCATGGCTCTTGTAAGGGTCATTGCAAGTTGCTCCGTCCTAATTTTTGGCAGCTTTTGCTGGGAAAGCATAAGCAAATACTATGGGACACCCACTCCCCAATAATGGGACTTATGTTTGTAATATGCTGTACTGCATGGCTCTTGTAAGGGGCATTGCAAGTTGCTCCGTCCTAATTTTTGGCAGCTTTTGCTGGGAAAGCATAAGCAAATACTATGGGACACCCACTCCCCAATAATGGGACTTATGTTTGTAATATGCTGTACTGCATGGCTCTTGTAAGGGGCATTGCAAGTTGCTCCGTCCTAATTTTTGGCAGCTTTTGCTGGGAAAGCATAAGCAAATACTATGGGACACCCACTCCCCAATAATGGGACTTATGTTTGTAATATGCTGTACTGCATGGCTCTTGTAAGGGACATTGCAAGTTGCTCCGTCCTAATTTTTGGCAGCTTTTGCTTGGAAAGCATAAGCAAATATTATGGGACACCCACTCCCCAATAATGGGACTTATGTTTGTAATATGCTGTACTGCATGGCTCTTGTAAGGGGCATTGCAAGTTGCTCCGTCCTAATTTTTGGCAGCTTTTGCTGGGAAAGCATAAGCAAATACTATGGGACACCCACTCCCCAATAATGGGACTTATGTTTGTAATATGCTGTACTGCATGGCTCTTGTAAGGGGCATTGCAAGTTGCTCCGTCCTAATTTTTGGCAGCTTTTGCTGGGAAAGCATAAGCAAATACTATGGGACACCCACTCCCCAATAATGGGACTTATGTTTGTAATATGCTGTACTGCATGGCTCTTGTAAGGGGCATTGCAAGTTGCTCCGTCGTAATTTTTGGCAGCTTTTGCTGGGAAAGCATAAGCAAATACTATGGGACACCCACTCCCCAATAATGGGACTTATGTTTGTAATATGCTGTACTGCATGGCTCTTGTAAGGGTCATTGCAAGTTGCTCCGTCCTAATTTTTGGCAGCTTTTGCTTGGAAAGCATAAGCAAATACTATGGGACACCCACTCCCCAATAATGGGACTTATGTTTGTAATATGCTGTACTGCATGGCTCTTGTAAGGGGCATTGCAAGTTGCTCCGTCCTAATTTTTGGCAGCTTTTGCTGGGAAAGCATAAGCAAATACCATGGGACACCCACTCCCCAATAATGGGACTTATGTTTGTAATATGCTGTACTGCATGGCTCTTGTAAGGGGCATTGCAAGTTGCTCCGTCCTAATTTTTGGCAGCTTTTGCTTGGAAAGCATAAACAAATACTATGGGACACCCACTCCCCAATAATGGGACTTATGTTTGTAATATGCTGTACTGCATGGCTCTTGTAAGGGGCATTGCAAGTTGCTCCGTCATAATTTTTGGCAGCTTTTGCTGGGAAAGCATAAGCAAATACTATGGGACACCCACTCCCCAATTATGGGACTTATGTTTGTAATATGCTGTACTGCATGGCTCTTGTAAGGGGCATTGCAAGTTGCTCCGTCCTAATTTTTGGCAGCTTTTGCTTGGAAAGCATAAGCAAATACTATGGGACACCCACTCCCCAATAATGGGACTTATGTTTGTAATATGCTGTACTGCATGGCTCTTGTAAGGGGCATTGCAAGTTGCTCCGTCCTAATTTTTGGCAGCTTTTGCTGGGAAAGCATAAGCAAATACTATGGGACACCCACTCCCCAATAATGGGACTTATGTTTGTAATATGCTGTACTGCATGGCTCTTGTAAGGGGCATTGCAAGTTGCTCCGTCCTAATTTTTGCCAGCTTTTGCTTGGAAAGCATAAGCAAATACCATGGGACTCCCACTCCCCAATAATGGGACTTATGTTTGTAATATGCTGTACTGCATGGCTCTTGTAAGGGGCATTGCAAGTTGCTCCGTCCTAATTTTTGGCAGCTTTTGCTGGGAAAGCATAAGCAAATACTATGGGACACCCACTCCCCCTTAATGGGACTTATGTTTGTAATATGCTGTACTGCATGGCTCTTGTAAGGGACATTGCAAGTTGCTCCGTCCTAATTTTTGGCAGCTTTTGCTTGGAAAGCATAAGCAAATACTATGGGACACCCACTCCCCAATAATGGGACTTATGTTTGTACTATGCTGTACTGCATGGCTCTTGTAAGGGGCATTGCAAGTTGCTCCGTCCTAATTTTTGGCAGCTTTTCCTGGGAAAGCATAAGCAAATACTATGGGACACCCACTCCCCAATAATGGGACTTATGTTTGTAATATGCTGTACTGCATGGCTCTTGTAAGGGGCATTGCAAGTAGCTCCGTCCTAATTTTTGGCAGCTTTTGCTGGGAAAGCATAAGCAAATACTATGGGACACCCACTCCCCAATAATGGGACTTATGTTTGTAATATGCTGTACTGCATGGCTCTTGTAAAGGGCATTGCAAGTTGCTCCGTCCTAATTTTTGGCAGCTTTTGCTTGGAAAGCATAAGCAAATACTATGGGACACCCACTCCCCAATAATGGGACTTATGTTTGTCATATGCTGTACTGCATGGCTCTTGTAAGGGGCATTGCAAGTTACTCCGTCCTAACTTTTGGCAGCTTTTGCTGGGAAAGCATAAGCAAATACTATGGGACTCCCACTCCCCAATAATGGGACTTATGTTTGTAATATGCTGTACTGCATGGCTCTTGTAAGGGGCATTGCAAGTTGCTCCGTCCTAATTTTTGGCAGCTTTTGCTGGGAAAGCATAAGCAAATACTATGGGACACCCACTCCCCAATAATGGGACTTATGTTTGTAATATGCTGTACTGCATGGCACTTGTAAGGGGCAATGCAAGTTGCTCCGTCGTAATTTTTGGCAGCTTTTGCTGGGAAAGCATAAGCAAATACTATGGGACACCCACTCCCCAATAATGGGACTTATGTTTGTAATATGCTGTACTGCATGGCTCTTGTAAGGGTCATTGCAAGTTGCTCCGTCCTAATTTTTGGCAGCTTTTGCTGGGAAAGCATAAGCAAATACTATGGGACACCCACTCCCCAATAATGGGACTTATGTTTGTAATATGCTGTACTGCATGGCTCTTGTAAGGGGCATTGCAAGTTGCTCCGTCCTAATTTTTGGCAGCTTTTGCTGGGAAAGCATAAGCAAATACCATGGGACACCCACTCCCCAATAATGGGACTTATGTTTGTAATATGCTGTACTGCATGGCTCTTGTAAGGGGCATTGCAAGTTGCTCCGTCCTAATTTTTTTCAGCTTTTGCTGGGAAAGCATAAGCAAATACTATGGGACACCCACTCCCCAATAATGGGATTTATGTTTGTAATATGCTGTACTGCATGGCTCTTGTAAGGGGCATTGCAAGTTGCTCCGTCTTAATTTTTGGCAGCTTTTGCTTGGAAAGCATAAACAAATACTATGGGACACCCACTCCCCAATAATGGGACTTATGTTTGTAATATGCTGTACTGCATGGCTCTTGTAAGGGGCATTGCAAGTTGCTCCGTCATAATTTTTGGCAGCTTTTGCTGGGAAAGCATAAGCAAATACTATGGGACACCCACTCCCCAATTATGGGACTTATGTTTGTAATATGCTGTACTGCATGGCTCTTGTAAGGGGCATTGCAAGTTGCTCCGTCCTAATTTTTGGCAGCTTTTGCTTGGAAAGCATAAGCAAATACTATGGGACACCCACTCCCCAATAATGGGACTTATGTTTGTAATATGCTGTACTGCATGGCTCTTGTAAGGGGCATTGCAAGTTGCTCCGTCCTAATTTTTGGCAGCTTTTGCTGGGAAAGCATAAGCAAATACTATGGGACACCCACTCCCCAATAATGGGACTTATGTTTGTAATATGCTGTACTGCATGGCTCTTGTAAGGGGCATTGCAAGTTGCTCCGTCCTAATTTTTGCCAGCTTTTGCTTGGAAAGCATAAGCAAATACCATGGGACTCCCACTCCCCAATAATGGGACTTATGTTTGTAATATGCTGTACTGCATGGCTCTTGTAAGGGGCATTGCAAGTTGCTCCGTCCTAATTTTTGGCAGCTTTTGCTGGGAAAGCATAAGCAAATACTCTGGGACACCCACTCCCCCTTAATGGGACTTATGTTTGTAATATGCTGTACTGCATGGCTCTTGTAAGGGACATTGCAAGTTGCTCCGTCCTAATTTTTGGCAGCTTTTGCTTGGAAAGCATAAGCAAATACTATGGGACACCCACTCCCCAATAATGGGACTTATGTTTGTAATATGCTGTACTGCATGGCTCTTGTAAGGGGCATTGCAAGTAGCTCCGTCCTAATTTTTGGCAGCTTTTGCTGGGAAAGCATAAGCAAATACTATGGAACACCCACTCCCCAATAATGGGACTTATGTTTGTAATATGCTGTACTGCATGGCTCTTGTAAAGGGCATTGCAAGTTGCTCCGTCCTAATTTTTGGCAGCTTTTGCTTGGAAAGCATTAGCAAATACTATGGGACACCCACTCCCCAATAATGGGACTTATGTTTGTCATATGCTGTACTGCATGGCTCTTGTAAGGGGCATTGCAAGTTACTCCGTCCTAACTTTTGGCAGCTTTTGCTGGGAAAGCATAAGCAAATACTATGGGACTCCCACTCCCCAATAATGGGACTTATGTTTGTAATATGCTGTACTGCATGGCTCTTGTAAGGGGCATTGCAAGTTGCTCCGTCCTAATTTTTGGCAGCTTTTGCTGGGAAAGCATAAGCAAATACTATGGGACACCCACTCCCCAATAATGGGACTTATGTTTGTAATATGCTGTACTGCATGGCACTTGTAAGGGGCATTGCAAGTTGCTCCGTCCTAATTTTTGGCAGCTTTTGCTGGGAAAGCATAAGCAAATACGATGGGACACCCACTCCCCAATAATGGGACTTATGTTTGTAATATGCTGTACTGCATGGCTCTTGTAAGGGGCATTGCAAGTTGCTCCGTCCTAATTTTTGGCAGCTTTTGCTGGGAAAGCATAAGCAAATACTATGGGACACCCACTCCCCAATAATGGGACTTATGTTTGTAATATGCTGTACTGCATGGCACTTGTAATGGGCATTGCAAGTTGCTCCGTCCTAATTTTTGGCAGCTTTTGCTGGGAAAGCATAAGCAAATACGATGGGACACCCACTCCCCAATAATGGGACTTATGTTTGTAATATGCTGTACTGCATGGCTCTTGTAAGGGGCATTGCAAGTTGCTCCGTCCTAATTTTTGGCAGCTTTTGCTGGGAAAGCATAAGCAAATACTATGGGACACCCACTCCCCAATAATGGGACTTATGTTTGTAATATGCTGTACTGCATGGCTCTTGTAAGGGGCATTGCAAGTTGCTCCGTCCTAATTTTTGGCAGCTTTTGCTGGGAAAGCATAAGCAAATACTATGGGACACCCACTCCCCAATAATGGGAATTATGTTTGTAATATGCTGTACTGCATGGCTCTTGTAAGGGGCATTGCAAGTTGCTCCGTCCTAATTTTTGGCAGCTTTTGCTGGGAAAGCATAAGCAAATACTATGGGACACCCACTCCCCAATAATGGGACTTATGTTTGTAATATGCTGTACTGCATGGCACTTGTAATGGGCATTGCAAGTTGCTCCGTCCTAATTTTTGGCAGCTTTTGCTGGGAAAGCATAAGCAAATACGATGGGACACCCACTCCCCAATAATGGGACTTATGTTTGTAATATGCTGTACTGCATGGCTCTTGTAAGGGGCATTGCAAGTTGCTCCGTCCTAATTTTTGGCAGCTTTTGCTGGGAAAGCATAAGCAAATACTATGGGACACCCACTCCCCAATAATGGGACTTATGTTTGTAATATGCTGTACTGCATGGCTCTTGTAAGGGGCATTGCAAGTTGCTCCGTCCTAATTTTTGGCAGCTTTTGCTGGGAAAGCATAAGCAAATACTATGGGACACCCACTCCCCAATAATTGGAATTATGTTTGTAATATGCTGTACTGCATGGCTCTTGTAAGGGGCATTGCAAGTTGCTCCGTCCTAATTTTTGGCAGCTTTTGCTGGGAAAGCATAAGCAAATACTATGGGACACCCACTCCCCAATAATGGGACTTATGTTTGTAATATGCCATACTGCATGGCTCTTGTAAGGGGCATTGCAAGTTGCTCCGTCCTAATTTTTGGCAGCTTTTGCTGGGAAAGCATAAGCAAATACTATGGGACACCCACTCCCCAATAATGGGACTTATGTTTGTAATATGCCATACTGCATGGCTCTTGTAAGGGGCATTGCAAGTTGCTCCGTCCTAATTTTTGGAAGCTTTTGCAGGGAAAGCATAAGCAAATACTATGGGACACCCACTCCCCAATAATGGGACTTATGTCTGTAATATGCTGTACTGCATGGCTCTTGTAAGTGGCATTGCAAGTTGCTCCATCCTAATTTTTGACAGCTTTTGCTTGGAAAGCATAAGCAAATACTATGGGACACCCACTCCCCAATAATGGGACTTATGTTTGTAATATGCTGTACTGCATGGCCCTTGTAAGGGGCATTGCAAGTTGCTCCGTCCTAATTTTTGGCAGCTTTAGCTGGGAAAGCATAAGCAAATATTATGGGACACCCACTCCCCAATAATGGGACTTATGTTTGTAATATGCTGTACTGCATGGCTCTTGTAAGGGGCATTGCAAGTTGCTCCGTCCTAATTTTTGGCAGCTTTTGCTGGGAAAGCATAAGCAAATACTATGGGACACCCACTCCCCAATAATGGGACTTATGTTTGTAATATGCTGTACTGCATGGCTCTTGTAAGGGGCATTGCAAGTTGCTCCGTCCTAATTTTTGGCAGCTTTTGCTTGGAAAGCATAAGCAAATACTATTGGACACGCACTCCCCAATAATGGGACTTATGTTTGTAATATGCTGTACTGCATGGCTCTTGTAAGGGACATTGCAAGTTGCTCCGTCCTAATTTTTGGCAGCTTTTGCTTGGAAAGCATAAGCAAATATTGTGGGACACCCACTCCCCAATAATGAGACTTATGTTTGTAATATGCTGTACTGCATGGCTCTTGTAATGGGCATTGCAAGTTGCTCCGTCCTAATTTTTGGCAGCTTTTGCTGGGAAAGCATAAGCAAATATTATGGGACACCCACTCCCCAATAATGGGACTTATGTTTGTAATATGCTGTACTGCATGTCTCTTGTAAGGGGCATTGCAAGTTGCTCCGTCCTAATTTTTGGCAGCTTTTGCTGGGAAAGCATAAGCAAATACTATGGGACACCCACTCCCCAATAATGGGACTTATGTTTGTAATATGCTGTACTGCATGGCTCTCATAAGGGGCATTGCAAGTTGCTCCGTCCTAATTTTTGGCTGCTTTTGCTGGGAAAGCATAAGCAAATACCATGGGACACCCACTCCCCAATAATGGGACTTATGTTTGTAATATGCTGTACTGCATGGCTCTTGTAAGGGGCATTGCAAGTTGCTCCGTCCTAATTTTTGGCAGCTTTTGCTGGGAAAGCATAAGCAAATACTATGGGACACCCACTCCCCCTTAATGGGACTTATGTTTGTAATATGCTGTACTGCATGGCTCTTGTAAAGGGCATTGCAAGTTGCTCCGTCCTAATTTTTAGCAGCTTTTGCTTGGAAAGCATAAGCAAATACAATGGGACACCCACTCCCAATAATGGGACTTATGTTTGTCATATGCTGTACTGCATGGCTCTTGTAAGGGGCATTGCAAGTTACTCCGTCCTAATTTTTGGCAGCTTTTGCTGGGAAAGCATAAGCAAATACTATGGGACACCCATTCCCCAATAATGGGACTTATTTTTGTAATATGCTGTACTGCATGGCTCTTGTAAGGGGCATTGCAAGTTGCTCCGTCCTAATTTTTGGCAGCTTTTGCTGGGAAAGCATAAGCAAATACTATGGGACACCCACTCCCCAATAATAGGACTTATGTTTGTAATATGCTGTACTGCATGGCTCTTGTAAGGGGCATTGCAAGTTGCTCCGTCCTAATTTTTGACAGCTTTTGCTGGGAAAGCATAAGCAAATACTATGGGACACCCACTCCCCAATAATGGGACTTATGTTTGTAATATGCTGTACTGCATGGCTCTTGTAAGGGGCATTGCAAGTTGCTCCGTCCTAATTTTTGGCAGCTTTTGCTGGGAAAGCATAAGCAAATACTATGGGACACCCACTCCCCAATAATGGGACTTATGTTTGTAATATGCTGTACTGCATGGCTCTTGTAAGGGGCATTGCAAGTTACTCCGTCCTAATTTTTGGCAGCTTTTGCTGGGAAAGCATAAGCAAATACTATGGGACACCCACTCCCCAATAATGGGACTTATGTTTGTAATATGCCGTACTGCATGGCTCTTGTAAGGGGCATTGCAAGTTGCTCCATCCTAATTTTTGGCAGCTTTTGCTGGGAAAGCATAAGCAAATACTATGGGACACCCACTCCCTAATAATGGTACTTATGTTTGTAATATGCTGTACTGCATGGCTCTTGTAAGGGGCATTGCAAGTTGCTCCGTCCTAATTTTTGGCAGCTTTTGCTTGGAAAGCATAAGCAAATACCATGGGACTCCCACTCCCCAATAATGGGATTTATGTTTGTAATATGCTGTACTGCATGGCTCTTGTAAGGGGCATTGCAAGTTGCTCCGTCCTAATTGTTGGCAGCTTTTGCAGGGAAAGCATAAGCAAATACTATGGGACACCCACTCCACAATAATGGGACTTATGTCTGTAATATGCTGTACTGCATGGCTCTTGTAAGGGGCATTGCAAGTTGCTCCGTCCTAATTTTTGGCAGCTTTTGCTTGGAAAGCATAAGCAAATACTATGGGACACCCACTCCCCAATAATGGGACTTATGTTTGTAATATGCTGTACTGCATGGCTCTTGTAAGGGGCATTGCAAGTTGCTCCGTCCTAATTTTTGGCAGCTTTTGCTGGGAAAGCATAAGCAAATACTATGGGACACCCACTCCCCAATAATGGGACTTATGTTTGTAATATGCTGTACTGCATGGCTCTTGTAAGGGGAATTGCAACTAGCACCGTCCTAATTTTTGGCAGCTTTTGCTGGGAAAGCATAAGCAAATACTATGGGACACCCACTCCCCAATAATGGGACTTATGTTTGTAATATGCTGTACTGCATGGCTCTTGTAAGGGGCATTGCAAGTTGCTCCGTCCTAATTTTTGGCAGCTTTTGCTGGGAAAGCATAAGCAAATACCATGGGACACCCACTCCCCAATAATGGGACTTATGTTTGTAATATGCTGTACTGCATGGCTCTTGTAAGGGGCATTGCAAGTTGCTCCGTCCTAATTTTTGGCAGCTTTAGCTGGGAAAGCATAAGCAAATATTTTGGGACACCCACTCCCCAATAATGGGACTTATGTTTGTAATATGCTGTACTGCATGGCTCTTGTAAGGGGCATTGCAAGTTGCTCCGTCCTAATTTTTGGAAGCTTTTGCTGGGAAAGCATAAGCAAATACTATGGGACACCCACTCCCCAATAATGGGACTTAAGTTTGTAATATGCTGTACTGCATGGCTCATGTAAGGGGCATTGCAAGTTGCTCCGTCCTAATTTTTGGCAGCTTTTGCTGGGAAAGCATAAGCAAATACTATGGGACACCCACTCCCCAATAATGGGACTTATGTTTGTAATATGCTGTACTGCATGGCTCTTGTAAGGGGCATTGCAAGTTGCTCCGTCCTAATTTTTGGCAGCTTTTGCTTGGAAAGCATAAGCAAATACTATTGGACACCCACTCCCCAATAATGGGACTTATGTTTGTAATATGCTGTACTGCATGGCTCTTGTAAGGGGCATTGCAAGTTGCTCCGTCCTAATTTTTGGCAGCTTTTGCTTGGAAAGCATAAGCAAATACTGTGGGACACCCACTCCCCAATAATGGGACTTATGTTTGTAATATGCTGTACTGCATGGCTCTTGTAAGGGGCATTGCAAGTTGCTCCGTCCTAATTTTTGGCAGCTTTTGCTGGGAAAGCATAAGCAAATACTATGGGACACCCACTCCCAATAATGGGACTTATGTTTGTAATATGCTGTACTGCATGGCTCTTGTAAGGGGCATTGCAAGTTGCTCCGTCCTAATTTTTGGCAGCTTTTGCTGGGAAAGCATAAGCAAATACTATGGGACACCCACTCCCCAATAATGGGACTTATGTTTGTAATATGCTGTACTGCATGGCTCTTGTAAGGGGCATTGCAAGTTGCTCCGTCCTAATTTTTGGCAGCTTTTCCTGGGAAAGCATAAGCAAATACCATGGGACACCCACTCCCCAATAATGGGACTTATGTTTGTAATATGCTGTACTGCATGGCTCTTGTAAGGGGCATTGCAAGTTGCTCCGTCCTAATTTTTGGCAGCTTTTGCTGGGAAAGCATAAGCAAATACTATGGGACACCTACTCCCCAATAATGGGACTTATGTTTGCAATATGCTGTACTGCATGGCTCTTGTAAGGGGCATTGCAAGTTGCTCCGTCCTAATTTTTGGCAGCTTTTGCTTGGAAAGCATAAGCAAATACTATGGGACACCCACTCCCCAATAATAG
This sequence comes from Phyllobates terribilis, assembly GCF_046119375.1. Taxonomy (NCBI): domain Eukaryota; kingdom Metazoa; phylum Chordata; class Amphibia; order Anura; family Dendrobatidae; genus Phyllobates; species Phyllobates terribilis. Next base: position 41,722,370 of record NW_027362769.1, on the reverse strand, counting down.
GACTTATGTTTGTAATTTGCTGTATTGCATGGCTCTTGTAAGGGGCATTGCAAGTTGCTCCATCCTAATTTTTGGCAGCTTTTGCTGGGAAAGCATAAGCAAATACTATGGGACACCCACTCCCCAATAATGGGACTTATGTTTGTAATATGCTGTACTGCATGGCTCTTGTAAGGGGCATTGCAAGTTGCTCCGTCCTAATTTTTGGCAGCTTTTGCTGGGAAAGCATAAGCAAATACTATGGGACACCCACTCCCCAATAATGGGACTTATGTTTGTAATATGGTGTACTGCATGGCTCTTGTAAGGGGCATTGCAAGTTGCTCCGTCTTAATTTTTGGCAGCTTTTGCTGGGAAAGCATAAGCAAATACTCTGGGACACCCACTTCCCAATAATGGGACTTATGTTTGTAATATGCTGTACTGCATGGCTCTTGTAAGGGCATTGCAAGTTGCTCCGTCCTAATTTTTGGCAGCTTTTGCTGGGAAAGCATAAGCAAATACTATGGGACACCCACTCCCCAATAATGGGACTTATGTTTGTAATATGCAGTACTGCATGGCTCTTGTAAGGGGCATTGCAAGTAGAGATGAGCGTTGTTCTACTCGAACTGTTCGCCAATCTCAAATTCGAGCTGTTTTGGGCGGTGTTCGAGCCGTTCGGCGAACACGAACGATTTGAGAAAAATTCGGCTGTTCGAGGTTATGTTCGATAACTGTTCGTGCACCAAAATCATAACTGGATTTTTTCTCAGTAATGATGAAAATTAATGTTAATACGCAGTTTGAGTGCACAGCGGGGTGGGGGGAGGGGCAGGGGATGGATCTCTGCAGGAATAATGAGGATCTCCATTTTTTTTTCTCTTTCCCGCATTTACAGTGGGGAGGTGCAATCTGTCAGCCTATCAGCAGCGCACACACGGAGCGAAGTGCTTTTTTCACACAAGCAAGGGCATGTGTCATTGGCAGTGTATGTCACATGTCCTTGCCCTATAAGACCAAGCCATTTTCCCCGTCGCCACCATTTTCTCACTGCTGCAGCTGCTTGTTAGACGGCACCGCTGTTGCTGTGTGCGCTATACCTTGTTAATTTCAAGCCAATTTTCGCACAAATCTACAGATAGCTTGGGAGTAGGGAATAGTTGTGATTGCAGTCCTTTTAAGGACTAGGTTACAGCATTTCCTACGACTTTTATCAGGCAGGTCTGTGCTCTTAAATAGATAGATTGTGGGAGTAAAGACTAATTGTAATTGCAGTCCTTTTCAGGACTAGGTTACATCAGTTCCTATCAGTTTTTGCCAGGCAGGTCTGTGCCAGTGCTGTGCAAGTTTTTTTCACAGCATTTGGCTGAATCTAGCAAAGCTAATCCTTTTTGGCCTATTGCAGAGTGTGTTAGTCAGTGGAGTAGCCTATCTGTGTTGCAAGATATACCACCTGTGTATAGAATACCAATTTTTTTACTGCACCTAGTGAAGTAAAATCTTTTGGGCATAGCATCATTCTATTAGTCCATCTATACTGACCTCCATCAGGTTGCAAATTGAATATAATTTTTTTCTGCATCTAGCTCTGAAAAAATATTTGGGCTTCTAGCAGTGTGTGGGACTTGTTATATTAGTCCATCTATACTGACCTCCATCAGGTTGCAAACTGAATATAATTTTTTTCTGCATCTAGCTCTGAAAAAATATTTGGCCTTCTAGCAGTGTATGGGACTTTCTCTATTAGTCCATCTATACTGACCTCCATCAGGTTGCAAACTGAATATATATTTTTTCTGCATCTACCTCTGAAAAAATATTGGGCTTCTAGCTGTGTGTGGGACTTTCTCTATTAGTCCATCTATACTGACCTCCATCAGGTTGCAAATTAAAAATAATTTTTAGCTGCAGCTACCTCTGAAAAAATATTTGGGCTTCTAGCTGTGTGTGGGACTTGTTCTATTAGTCCATCTATACTGACCTCCATCAGGTTGCAAACTGAATATATTTTTTTTCTGCATCTACCTCTGAAAAAATATTGGGCTTCTAGCTGTGTGTGGGACTTGTTCTATTAATCCATCTATACAGACCTCCATCAGGTTGCAAACTGAATATAATTTTTTTCTGCATCTACCTCTGAAAAAATATTTGGGCTTCTAGCTGTGTGTGGGACTTGTTCTATTAGTCCATCTATACTGACCTCCATCAGGTTGCAAACTGAAAATAATTTTTTGTCTGCATCTAGCTCTGAAAAAATATTTGGCCTTCTAGCAGTGTGTGGGACTTTCTCTATTAGTCCATCTATACTGACCTCCATCAGGTTGCAAATTAAAAATAATTTTTAGCTGCAGCTACCTCTGAAAAAATATTTGGGCTTCTAGCTGTGTGTGGGACTTGTTCTATTAGTCCATCTATACTGACCTCCATCAGGTTGCAAACTGAATATAATTTTTTTCTGCATCTAGCTCTGAAAAAATATTTGGCCTTCTAGCAGTGTGTGGGACTTTCTGTATTAGTCCATCTATACTGACCTCCATCAGGTTGCAAATTAAAAATAATTTTTATCTGCATCCAGCTCTGAAAAAATATTTGGCCTTCTAGCAGTGTGTGGGACTTTCTCTATTAGTCCATCTATACTGACCTCCATCAGGTTGCAAATTAAAAATAATTTTTATCTGCATCCAGCTCTGAAAAAATATTTGGCCTTCTAGCAGTGTGTGGGACTTTCTCTATTAGTCCATCAATACTGACCTCCATCAGGTTGCAAATTAAAAATAATTTTTTGTCTGCATCTAGCTCTGAAAAAATATTTGGCCTTCTAGCAGTGTGTGGGACTTTCTCTATTAGTCCATCTATACTGACCTCCATCAGGTTGCAAACTGAATATATTTTTTTTCTGCATCTACCTCTGAAAAAATATTGGGCTTCTAGCTGTGTGTGGGACTTGTTCTATTAATCCATCTATACAGACCTCCATCAGGTTGCAAACTGAATATAATTTTTTTCTGCATCTACCTCTGAAAGAATATTTGGGCTTCTAGCTGTGTGTGGGACTTGTTCTATTAGTCCATCTATACTGACCTCCATCAGGTTGCAAACTGAATATATATTTTTTCTGCATCTACCTCTGAAAAAATATTTGGGCTTCTAGCTGTGTGTGGGACTTTCTCTATTAGTCCATCTATACTGACCTCCATCAGGTTGCAAATTGAATATAATTTTTTTCTGCATTAAACCCAGCCAATAATTTTGGCCTAATACCACAGTTTGGCCACTCAGCTCTGCTCGGTTCCCATCCATTGTTTTTTTGTGCAAACAACTCCAGAGTTGTGAATTAGTTAACCACCAAAATGAGTGGAAAAAGGCCTGCTGCTGGTGGAAAGGGGAATAGGCATGTTGGGAAGGGGAAAAAAGGTTGTGTCCGTTGGGTAGGTGTTAAAGCAACAGTAACATCTGCAGAAGAAAGACCATCTTCCAGCCAAACTAAAATGTCTACTTCTTTTAGCGGACAATGTGATAAGATCCCTTTCTTACAGCCACGCCAATCGCTACAAATTCCAGATGAGGCACAAAAACAGCAGGTGCTTCAACGGATATCAAGTGCTCCTTTAAGTGGGCTCTCCTCCACATCAACTTCAACATCACAAATACTCCAGTCCTCAAAGGTGTCACCCCAATCGCACTTGCTTCCTCACAGCTCCCAAATCTCCAGCTGCCCGTCTGAGTATGAGGTAGAACAGATGGTTGAGTCTGTAGAGCTGTTTACTCATACTATAGCCTGGGAATCAGAGGTCGACTCCAGAGCTTCTGTGAATCCAGACGAGGAAATGATCTGCACTGATGCCCAGAATCTTTATGAATCGGATCCAGGACCAGACGCAGAAGGTTCTGACCATAATGTAGACCCTCATTCCAAAACTGTAACTCCTGTTGGTGGAGACAATGAGGAAGACGATGATGAGACTCAAATACCTGATTGGAGCGACAACTTTAGTTTTTTGTCAGGGCAGGAACAGGTTGGCTCTGAGGACGACGGGTGTGATAACGCACAGGGTGATGATGATGAGGTTGGAGATCCCACTTACTGTCAACCCACAGTCAGCCAAGAGATGAGGTCAGCAGAGGAGGTGGAGGAAGATGCTAGTGACGACGAGGTCAGGTTGCGCCTTCCTGGACAGAGACGTAGTACTGGAAGCACGTCAACAACTGCATCCTCAAACACAACTCTGCCTCTCACCACAAGTCATGGTGGCTCTTCAGGTCGCATGGGTGCTAAGCCTTGCATAGCCTGGGCATTTTTTCAGATCGATAAAGATGACCCAACTCGTGTTATCTGTAACATTTGTCAGCAAAAGCTAAGTAGAGGCCAAAAAATACATAGTTTGAGTACTTCATGCATGAACCGGCACATGGACATGAAGCATAAGTTGCAGTGGGAAGCTCAGTGTGCTACAATGCGGCCTAGCCGGCCGGGCCAACCACCGTCTGCCATATCTTGTGCATCCGCGGCCTCTTCATCTTCTGTGACTGGGGGGACAGCAGTCACACCTGTTTTGGGGCGCAGACCTGCCACCTCTTTACCTGTAACAGCCAGCGTGATTGGCAGGTCATCATTTTCTTTGGAGGTGGTAACACCAGCTGGTGTTGAGCGCTGTCCGACATCGATAGCACCACCTTTGGATCAAGTCAACCTAACATGTCCGCCTGCATCTTCCTCACAGACCGGCAGTTTGCCGGGGACACCCTTATCAACCCCGTCTAAGCACAATAGCCAGCCCTCGGTCCCTCAGATGTGGACAAGTAAAAGACCATTTCCTCCTAGCCATGAGAAAGCTAAGAGGTTGAATTTCACCATCTGCAAGCTCTTGGCTACAGAAATGCTGCCTTTCCGCCTGGTGGACACAGAGGATTTTCGAGACCTTATGTCCGTCGCAGTGCCCCAGTACCAGATGCCCAGTCGGCACTACTTCTTAAAGAAAGGTGTGCCTGCGCTCCACCAGCATGTCGCACACAACATCACCGCTTCTTTGAGAAACTCTGTGTGTGACAGGGTGCATTTCACCACAGACACTTGGACGAGTAGGCATGGACAGGGGCGTTACATGTCGCTGACTGGGCACTGGGTAACTATGGTGACAGCAGGACAAGGGGCTGCTGTCCAAGTCTTGCCGTCCCCACGAGTTGTGCGTCAGTCCTCTTTATGTCAAAGTTCCTCCACTGCTTCTGCCTCCTCAACCTCCTCTCGGTCTTCCACCTGCACCCAAAGCCTGTCTGGTCATGCCACAAGCTTTCTAACTGCGCAGAAGGGATCCTGCACACCTCCTTACTATGCTGGCAGTAGGGCTCAACGTCATCAGGCGGTTTTTACATTGAAATGTCTGGGAAATGTGAGTCACACAGCTGAGGAGTTGTGGTCAGCTCTGGAGAACCAATTTCATGAATGGTTGTCTCCACTGGACCTGAAACCAGGGAAGGCCGTGTGCGACAATGCTGAAAACCTGGGTGCGGCCCTTCGCCGGGGCAATGTCACACACGTGCCTTGTATGGCTCACGTGTTGAACCTGGTTGTCCAGCAATTTTTAGCCCACTATCCCAGACTAGATGGCCTTCTGCAGAGGGCACGGTCGCTGTGTGCTCACTTCCGCCGTTCGCATCCCGCAGCTCAGCGACTTACATCTCTACAGAAGTCGTTGGGCCTGCCACTTCACCGGCTAAAATGCGATGTGCCTACCCGGTGGAATTCAACTCTGCACATGTTGCAGCGACTGTGGCAGCACCGACAAGCCCTGGTGCAATACGTTCTGACGTATAGCCTGGGCCAACGAGATCCGGAGGTGGGGCAAATCACGCTGGAGGAGTGGTCTCAGATCAGGGACCTATGCACCCTTCTGCACAGTTTTGAAATGGCGACGAAGATGTTTAGTGCTGACGATGCCATTATCAGCATGACTATTCCGGTGATTTACATGCTGGAGCACATGTTAAACAGAATTCGGAGTCAGGTGGTGGCACAAGAGGAGGTGGAGGAAGTAGAGGAGGAGGAGTTGTATGCGGAAGGGCTAACATCTGCAAGGTCCAGACGGTCGGCAGCACCAAGGCGGCAGGCATGTGAGGGTGGGGGAGATGGTTTTACCAGGGCGCATGGTAGCAGCCAAACTAGTGAGGAAGGTGCAGGAGCCCAGGAAGAAGTGGAGGACGAACTGATGGAAGACTCATCAGATGAGGGAGACCTTGATCACATTTCTGTTGTGCGAGGTTGGGGGGAGAGGACAGAGGAAGGAAGCATGATTGTTACCTCGCCACCAACACAACAGGGACTTGGTGCTCCTGGATGCACAACACACATGAGTGCCTTCTTGCGGCACTACCTGCAGCATGACCCTCGAATTGTGAGAATTAGAAATAATCCTGACTACTGGGTTGCCACACTGTTAGATCCCCGGTACAAAAGTAAATTTGCAGAAATTATTCCTGCCATAGAAAGGGATGCACGCATGCAGGAGTATCAGCAGAGACTGTTGCAGAATCTTACATGTGCTTTTCCACAAAACACCAGTGGTGCACGTAGTGAATCCCACAGTTCCAACTTGCCAACCGTGGGACCGTCAAGTGTTCAGCACTCAAACCGTAACAGAACCACAGTATCTGCTGGTAACATCAATTTTGCGGAATCATTTCACCACTTTTTTAGCCCATCCTTTGCAAGGCCACAGGAGACAAGAAGTCTGACACATAGTCAACGCCTAGAGACGATGGTACAGGAGTATCTCCAAGTAAACATTGAAGCCATGACTGTGTCACTGGACCCTTGCTCTTTTTGGGCTTCCAATCTGGATAAATGGCCGGAGCTAGCCACTTACGCCTTGGAGATCTTGTCATGCCCCGCAGCCAGCGTTCTGTCTGAATGTGTGTTCAGCGCTGCTGGTGGTGTGCTGACAGATAAGCGCACGTGGCTCTCCACTGATAATGTAGACAGACTCACGTTCATAAAGATGAACAAATCATGGATCCGAAACGACTTTTCTACCCCTGTGTCATCCTGGGGAGAGTAAAAGCTTGATGATTGGTTAAAATCACCCTACCAACCGTTTTACGCTTTCAAATTACTAATCATGTTTATCTGTATCTTGACTGGAAAATAATTTGGGCTTTGTAGCAGTGTGCAGCACTGATCCTATTAGCCCATCTATACTAAGCTCCACCAGATTTAAAATTAATAATAATTTTTAGCTGCATCTAGCCCGGAAAATAATTTTGGGGCTCCGAGATGCGCAAGACACATAAGTGCCTTCTTGCTGCACTACCTGCAACATGACCCTCATATTGTCAGAATTCGAAGTAATCATGACTACTGGGTTGCCACACTCTTAGATCCCCCAAACTTTTTGATCAACCTTTTCATTTTAATAAAGACCAAAAAAATGGTCATTTTTGAAATTATAAGCATTAGCAGGTTATTAGAAACTGAAATCAAACAGTTTTCAACTCAAAACTTTATTCTAGGTGATGTTACATTTTCACATAGGACCCCTTGTTCGAAAGGAGCTTCTGAACTCTCTCGTCCATTGAATTTGTCAGGTTTTGGATGGTTTCTGCTTCAATTGTTTTGCATGAGGACAGAATACCCTCCCAGAGCTGTTGCTTAGATGTGAACTGCCTCCCGCCATCATAGACACTCCTTTTGATGATGCTCCAGAGGTTCTGAATGGGGTAGAGGTCAGGGGAGCATGGGGGTCACACCATAAGTTTGTCCCCTTTTATGCCCATATCAGCCAGAGATGCAGATGTTTTATGTGCAGCATGAGATGGTGCATTATCATGCAAAAAAATGATCTTGCTGTGAAATACATGGTTCTTCTTCTTGAAACATGGCAGGAAGTGCTGTTTGAGAAAATCCACATACATTATGGAGTTCATCTTTAGCGCCTTCAGGGATCCTAAAGGGGCCGACAATCTCTCTCCCCATGATTCCAGCCCAAAAAATTACTCCACCTCCTCCTTGTTGGCGCTGTAGCCGTGTTTGCGTGGGGTGTCCATCAACCAGCCATCCTCCACTCCATCCATCTGGACCATCGAGCGCTGCACGGCACTCATCCGTGAGCAAAACAGTTTTGAAATCAGTCTTCATGTAATGTTTGGCCCACTGGAGCCGTTTCTGCTTGTGTGAAGTGGATAGAGGAGGTCGACAGGATGGCATATGCACAGCTGCAAACCTCTGAAGGACCCTGCATCTTGTTGTTCGGGGGACGTTGGAGGCACCAGCAGCTTCAAAAACTTGTCTGCTGCTATGACAAGGCTTTTTTGCCGCTGCTCTTTAACCTGACATAATTGCCTGTAGGAAAGAGTCCTCAATTTGCCCTTATCAGCACGCACACGTGTGTACTGTGAATCAGCTACATACTTCTTGATTGCCAAGACACTTCATCCTGATCATCGCACAATGTTGATTGTAGTCATGCCTTGACCTAAACACTCCACAATTTGTTGCTTCTCAGCAGCCGACACATCCTTTTTCTTTCCCATTTTGGCATAAAATGTAGGCTGCTTAATAATGTGAGACAGCCTTCTTAAGTAGTCTTGCCTTTCATTGGACACACCTGCCAAACTAATTAGCACAGGTGTCTGCAATTGCTTACAGTGATATAAAGAGCCCTGACACACATCACCATCAATGAGTTTAACTGACAAACAAACAAACTCTTCCCTTATCACTCCTAAACACTTTTTGCATAATAATTTGGAACGCAGTGTACATGTGCTTTTACACAAAACACCAGTGGTTCACGTAGTGAATCTTACAGTTTTAACTTGCCAACCGTGGTCTGTATGGAGTTGTTCAATAAAGGGCCCAAAATTAAGATAACATAGATGGGAGAGGTCTCTATGAATAGGAATTCCTAAGTATTTGATACCCTGTGAGGGCCAGGCAAAGGGAAAGTTGGACTGGATGGAATCCTATATGGATTTGGGGAGGGAGACATCGAGGGCCTCAGACTTCGCTGCATTGATTTTAAAATTTGACCATGTAACAAAGTGATCTATTTCAGCCATAACAGCATGGATGGATATATGTGATTGAGTGATATATACTAGTACATCATCAGCAAATAGAGAGCACTTGTACTCGGTGCCTCCCACCTCAATCCACCTAATATTGGGGTTATGGTGAATTGATGAGAGCAGGTGCTCCGTCACTAGGATGTATAAGAGAGGGGACAGAGGACATCCCTGCCTTGTCCCATTGGTGATTGTGAAAGGTGATGAAAAGGTTCTGATGCACCCCCTGGGCCTTGGGACACCCGGAGCCGGACCCTTTTTGGTGGATGCTGATGGTTGTAGTCTTCGTGGCGGCGACCCGGTTCCGTGGCTCAGGGTAGTCAAACCAGTAGCGGAACTATTTATGTGGTTTTGATGTTTAAATGTCCGACTACGCCACCCGTGGATTGCGGTCAGAGTGAACCGCCGCTGCAGGGCAGACCGCTGAGGCTGGTGTTGTGGGTGCAGCAGAGCGTAGCATAACTCCCCACGGGAGGAGTATAGCCTCAGGGCAGTGTATGCGGAGGATAGGGGTGATGGTGCAGGGCAGCAGCAGTAACGACACGGAGTTAGTGATGCAGTCCAGGGCCTTTACTCACAGTTCTTATTATCCAGACCACGTCTGCAGGTAACGGCTGCCCACGTCGTACTGTGCTCACCAGGTGAGGGGCTCAGACAACTCCCAGATAACTTTGGAGCGCTTCACAGGACCCCATTTGTGTGTCCTTTGTCTGGCCTTTCTTACCAACCCTTCTGTCCGGCTGCCTCGGGCCTCCTCTTGGTAAACTTGGCGCCAGTTTCCCTGACCCTATGTGCTGCCCTCCTAGCGGGTGTAGCGAGGGGCTGCGCCACATAAAATGTCACAACCTCCAGTTTCTAGCTGAGGGTCGTTTCCTGCCTCCGCTAGTTTCGGGGACCGGTCTCCCCCTTTGGCCTGACCCCTCCATGCAGGTGGATTCGGGCGTGCGGTGGCGACTCGCCCGTCCGCACCCCTGGGATCCCTTCGTTCCTCGTTCCTGGAGCCTTCTCCGCTCCTCTTCCTTCCTTCTCCCTCTTCCAGGCCTGGGCCTCTGTTACTACTCCCGCCTCCGGAGCAGAGCTCATGCAGAGCCCCTGCTCCCTGCCACTTCTGCTCAGACTTCTCTGCACTGAACTAAGATGGTGCCCACCTTTTATACTCCCTTCTCAATGCACCCAGGAACTGCTTCCTCCCTGCTCCTGCACTACAGGGTTCCCCTTCCTCAGTGTTCCCTCCCCCCACTCCAGCCAGGGACAGGGACTGTCGTGCCCATCTCAGGGGCATATTGGTCCCCCTGCCCCACGGCAATGTGGTGTAATGCATGCAGGTGTCGGGTCCTGATCCACACTCCATCCTTACCTGAGAGTGAGATATCACACCTCTGGGTGAGGTGCAATACCTCTGTAGCAACCGAGCCCTCAGGGTGCTACAGTTCCATTTATCTTCAGCCTAGGTGACGTATTGCGATACAGGGCCGTGATTTTGGCTATAAAAGGGTCCCCTAGACCCCTACCCCAAGCTTTTTAAGAGAATCATATATGGCGTGCCAGGAGACTCTATGGAATGCTTTCTCAGCATCCAACGAGAGTATCTAATTACAAATTTTTAACTGCATCTAGCCCAGGAAATACTTTGTGCCTAGTAGCAGTGTCTGCTAGTCAGCGGATTATCCCGGCTGTTAAGCAAGCTACACCACCTGTAGTTTGGACACTTCATTTTTTCAAAGGAAATGCTTTGGGACCACGGGATACTCAGTGAAGAGCATCAGGAGGCACCCCAAGGCATAGGGGCTGGGACTGACAGTAGGATGCCTTGCGGTGGACAGCCGAGCTCGATCCTTATAAAAGCTTTTTAACTGCAGCAGCTTTAGTGGACGCTACTGGAGCTGGAATTACGCGGCTGCTGGCATGAGACTTGCCCTCCAATAGATCCTTGTAAATGGATTTAAAGTGTATTCATTCAAATTAGAGAGACAATTTAAATTAAAAAGCTTAGAGCTGCCTCCACCACAGGGGGGCTCGCTCGACCCACCAGCGGACAGGCACCAGTATTGGGAGAAGGGGGCTGGCCGTCAGGGTTCACCGCGGCTCTGGTACAAACCCGGCGACACGGAGGTGGCACGGGCAGGAGCGGACTGAACGTGTCGGCTTCTCACTTTTTGGATTTTAGAAGGGCATGACATGCCTATATCTGTGTCTCCCCCTCCTTTTACTCCTCCACCTCTTTTCTTTTCTCATGACTATATGTACTTGTCACTTTTCCATGTGTTAGTTGTGTCTTCTGAGCAGTTTGTCAGCTTTTGGACACCTTTGAAGGTGTTTTCTATGTGTTTCCATGTGTTTTTGTTTGCCTGCCATTGGTTTTAACGGTGTTCGAAGGTGTTCGACGAACAGTTCGACGAACAGTTTGGCGAACACACGGAAGTTCGACGAACCGAACCGAACTCGAACACTACGGGGGTGGCTCAACACTAATTGCAAGTTACTCCGTCCTAATTTTTGGCAGCTTTTGCTGGGAAAGCATAAGCAAATACTATGAGACACCCACTCCCCAATAATGGGACTTATGTTTGTAATATGCTGTACTGCATGGCTCTTGTAAGGGGCATTGCAAGTTGCTCCGTCCTAATTTTTGGCAGCTTTTGCTTGGAAAGCATAAGAAAATACCATGGGACACCCACTCCCCAATAATGGGACTTATGTTTGTAATATGCTGTACTGCATGGCTCTTGTAAGGGGCATTGCAAGTTGCTCCGTCCTAATTTTTGGCAGCTTTTGCTGGGAAAGCATAAGCAAATACTATGGGACACCCACTCCCCCTTAATGGGACTTATGTTTGTAATATGCTGTACTGCATGGCTCTTGTAAGGGGCATTGCAAGTTGCTCCGTCCTAATTTTTGGCAGCTTTTGCTTGGAAAGCATAAGCAAATACTATGGGACACCCACTCCCCAATAATGGGACTTATGTTTATAATATGCTGTACTGCATGGCTCTTGTAAGGGGCATTGCAAGTTGCTCTGTCGTAACTTTTGGCAGCTTTTGCTGGGAAAGCATAAGCAAATACTATGGGTCACCCACTCCCCAATAATGGGACTTATGTTTGTAATATGCTGTACTGCATGGCTCTTGTAAGGGGCATTGCAAGTTGCTCCGTCCTAATTTTTGGCAGCTTTTGCTGGGAAAGCATAAGCAAATACTATGGGACACCCACTCCCCAATAATGGGACTTATGTTTGTAATATGCTGTACTGCATGGCTCTTGTAAGGGGCATTGCAAGTTGCTCCGTCCTAATTTTTGGCAGCTTTTGCTGGGAAAGCATAAGCAAATACTATGGGACACCCACTCCCCAATAATGGGACTTATGTTTGTAATATGCTGTACTGCATGGCTCTTGTAAGGGGCATTGCAAGTTGCTCCGTCCTAATTTTTGGCAGCTTTTGCTTGGAAAGCATAAGCAAATACTATGGGACACCCACTCCCCAATAATGGGACTTATGTTTGTAATATGCTGTACTGCATGGCTCTTGTAAGGGGCATTACAAGTTGTTCCGTCCTAATTTTTGGCAGCTTTTGCTTGGAAAGCATAAGGAAATACTATGGGACACCCACTCCCCAATAATGGGACTTATGTTTGTAATATGCTGTACTGCATGGCTCTTGTAAGGGGCATTGCAAGTTGCTCCGTCCTAATTTTTGGCACATTTGCTGAGAAAGCATAAGCAAATAGTATGGGACACCCACTCCCCAATAGTGGGACTTATGTTTGTAATATGCTGTACTGCATGGCTCTTGTAAGGGGCATTGCAAGTTACTCCATCCTAATTTTTGGCAGCTTTTGCTGGGAAAGCATAAGCAAATACTATGGGACACCCACTCCCCAATAATGGGACTTATGTTTGTAATATGCTGTACTGCATGGCTCTTGGAAGGGGCATTGCAAGTTGCTCCGTCCTAATTTTTGGCAGCTTTTGCTGGGAAAGCAAAAGCAAATACTATGGGACACCCACTCCCCAATAATGGGACTTATGTTTGTAATATGCTGTACTGCATGACTCTTGTAAGGGACATTGCAAGTTACTCCGTCCTAATTTTCGTCAGCTTTTGCTGGGAAAGCATAAGCAAATACTATGGGACACCCACTCCCCAATAATGGGACTTATGTTTGTAATATGCTGTACTGCATGGCTCTTGTAAGGGGCATTGCAAGTTGCTCCGTCCTAATTTTTGGCAGCTTTTGCTGGGAAAGCATAAGCAAATACTATGGGACACCCACTCCCCAATAATGGGACTTATGTTTGTAATATGCTGTACTGCATGGCTCTTGTAAGGGGCATTGCAAGTTGCTCCGTCCTAATTTTTGGCAGCTTTTGCTGGGAAAGCATAAGCAAATACTATGGGACACCCACTCCTCAATAATGGGACTTATGTTTGTAATATGCTGTACTGCATGGCTCTTGTAAGGGGCATTGCAAGTTGCTCCGTCCTAATTTTTGGCAGCTTTTGCTGGGAAAGCATAAGCAAATACTATGGGACACCCACTCCCCAATAATGGGACTTATGTTTGTAATATGCAGTACTGCATGGCTCTTGTAAGTGGCATTGCAAGTTACTCCATCCTAATTTTTGGCAGCTTTTGCTGGGAAAGCATAAGCAAATACTATGGGACACCCACTCCCCAATAATGGGACTTATGTTTGTAATATGCTGTACTGCATGGCTCTTGTAAGGGGCATTGCAAGTTGCTCCATCCTAATTTTTGGCAGCTTTTGCTGGGAAAGCATAAGCAAATACTATGGGACACCCACTCCCCAATAATGGGACTTATGTTTGTAATATGCTGTACTGCATGGCTCTTGTAAGGGGCATTGCAAGTTGCTCCGTCCTAATTTTTGGCAGCTTTTGCTTGGAAAGCATAAGCAAATACCATGGGACACCCACTCCCCAATAATGGGACTTATGTTTGTAATATGCTGTACTGCATGGCTCTTGTAAGGGGCATTGCAAGTTGCTCCGTTCTAATTTTTGGCAGCTTTTGCAGGGAAAGCATAAGCAAATACTATGGGACACCCACTCCCCAATAATGGGACTTATGTTTGTAATATGCTGTACTGCATGGCTCTTGTAAGGGGCATTGCAAGTTGCTCCGTCCTAATTTTTGGCAGCTTTTGCTGGGAAAGCATAAGCAAATACTATGGGACACCCACTCCCCCTTAATGGGACTTATGTTTGTAATATGCTGTACTGCATGGCTCTTGTAAGGGGCATTGCAAGTTGCTCCGTCCTAATTTTTGGCAACTTTTGCTTGGAAAGCATAAGCAAATACTATGGGACACCCACTCCCCCTTAATGGGACTTATGTTTGTAATATGCTGTACTGCATGGCTCTTGTAAGGGGCATTGCAAGTTGCTCCGTCCTAATTTTTGGCAGCTTTTGCTTGGAAAGCATAAGCAAATACTATGGGACACCCACTCCCCAATAATGGGACTTATCTTTGTAATATGCTGTACTGCATGGCTCTTGTAAGGGGCATTGCAAGTTGCTCCGTCCTAATTTTTGGCAGCTTTTGCTGGGAAAGCATAAGCAAATACTATTGGACACCCACTCCCCAATAATGGGACTTATGTTTGTAATATGCTGTACTGCATGGCTCTTGTAAGGGGCATTGCAAGTTGCTCCGTCCTAATTTTTGGCAGCTTTTGCTGGGAAAGCATAAGCAAATACTATGGGACACCCACTCCCCAATAATGGGACTTATGTTTGTAATATGCTGTACTGCATGGCTCTTGTAAGGGGCATTGCAAGTTGCTCCGTCCTAATTTTTGGCAGCTTTTGCTGGGAAAGCATAAGCAAATACTATGGGACACCCACTCCCCAATAATGGGACTTATGATTGTAATATGCTGTACTGCATGGCTCTTGTAAGGGGCATTGCAAGTTGCTCCGTCCTAATTTTTGGCAGCTTTTGCTGGGAAAGCATAAGCAAATACCTTGGGACACCCACTCCCCAATAATGAGACTTATGTTTGTAATATGCTGTACTGCATGGCTCTTGTAAGGGGCATTGCATGTTGCTTCGTCCTAATTTTTGGCATCTTTTGCTGGGAAAGCATAAGCAAATACCATGGGACACCCACTCCCCAATAATGGGACTTATGTTTGTAATATGCTGTACTGCATGGCTCTTGTAAGGGGCATTGCAAGTTGCTCCGTCCTAATTTTTGGCAGCTTTTGCTGGGAAAGCATAAGCAAATACTATGGGACACTCACTCCCCCATAATGGGACTTATGTTTGTAATATGCTGTACTGCATGGCTCTTGTAAGGGGCATTGCAATTTGCTCCGTCCTAATTTTTGGCAGCTTTTGCTGGGAAACCATAAGCAAATACTATGGGACACCCACTCCCCAATAATGGGACGTATTTTTGTAATATGCTGTAATGCATGGCTCTTGTAAGGGGCATTGCAAATTGCTCCGTCCTAATTTTTGGCAGCTTTTGCTGGAAAGCATAAGCAAATTCTATGGGACACCCACTCCCCAATAATGGGACTTATGTTTGTAATATGCTGTACTGCATGGCTCTTGTAAGGGGCATTGCAAGTTGCTCCGTCCTAATTTTTGGCAGCTTTTGCTTGGAAAGCATAAGCAAATACTACGGGACACCCACTCCCCAATAATGGGACTTATGTTTGTAATATGCTGTACTGCATGGCTCTTGTAAGGGGCATTGCAAGTTGCTCCGTCCTAATTTTTGGCAGCTTTTGCTGGGAAAGCATAAGCAAATACTATGGGACACCCACTCCCCAATAATGGGACTTATGTTTGTAATATGCTGTACTGCATGGCTCTTGTAAGGGGTATTGCAAGTTGCTCCGTCCTAATTTTTGGCAGCTTTTGCTGGGAAAGCATAAGCAAATACCATTGGACACCCACTCCCCAATAATGAGACTTATGTTTGTAATATTCTGTACTGCATGGCTCTTGTAAGGGGCATTGCAAGTTGCTCCATCCTAATTTTTGGCATCTTTTGCTGGGAAAGCATAAGCAAATACCATGGGACACCCACTCCCCAATAATGGAACTTATGTTTGTAATATGCTGTACTGCATGGCTCTTGTAAGGGGCATTGCAAGTTGCTCCGTCCTAATTTTTGGCAGCTTTTGCTGGGAAAGCATAAGCAAATACTATGGGACACCCACTCCCCAATAATGGGACTTATGTTTGTAATATGCTGTACTGCATGGCTCTTGTAAGGGGCATTGCAAGTTTCTCCGTCCTAATTTTTGGCAGCTTTTGCTGGGAAAGCATAAGCAAATACTATGGGACACCCACTCCCCAATAATGGGACTTATGTTTGTAATATGCTGTACTGCATGGCTCTTGTAAGGGGCATTGCAAGTTGCTCCGTCCTAATTTTTGGCAGCTTTTGCTGGGAAAGCATAAGCAAATACTATGGGACACCCACTCCCAAATAATGGGACTTATGTTTGTAATATGCTGTACTGCATGGCTCTTGTAAGGGGCATTGCAAGTTGCTCCGTCCTAATTTTTTGCAGCTTTTGCTGGGAAAGCATAAGCAAATACTATGGGACACCCACTCCCCAATAATGGGACTTATGTTTGTAATATGCTGTACTGCATGGCTCTTGTAAGGGGCATTGCAAGTTGCTCCATCCTAATTTTTGGCAGCTTTTGCTTGGAAAGCATAAGCAAATACCATGGGACACCCACTCCCCAATAATGGGACTTATGT
Source organism: Phyllobates terribilis (assembly GCF_046119375.1). Taxonomy (NCBI): domain Eukaryota; kingdom Metazoa; phylum Chordata; class Amphibia; order Anura; family Dendrobatidae; genus Phyllobates; species Phyllobates terribilis. Next base: position 41,705,579 of record NW_027362769.1, on the reverse strand, counting down.
TTGTAATATGCTGTACTGCATGTGACGCGCCCCCTGGGCCGTGTGTACACGTGTGTGGGATACCAGGTGCCGGGTCTCTGGTGTCTGTAGTCTCCGTGGTCCCGTGGCTCAGGCTGGTCAAACCAGTGGCAGTCTTTCTTAGGTTTTGAGGTTAATTGTCCGACTGCGCCACCCGTGGATTGCGGTCAGGGAGTACCACCGCTGCGAGTCAGACCGCTGAGGCTGGTGTTGTGTGCGCAGCATAGAATGGGATAACTCCCCTCGGGAGGAGTATAGCCTCAGGGCAGTGAGTGTGGATGATGGGGGTGATGGTGCACGAGCGCAGCAGGAATGACTCAGAGTCTTTGCAGTGCAGTTCAGGGTCTTTACTGATGATTATAAGGTAGACCCTCCCGGGAGTTCTGGCTAGCATAAGAGGCCTGATCAGTCTGTGAGCAAGCAGGAGTTCCCCTGGCCAGGTGGAGTTGTAGGCCTCCCTGTCTGTCTGCACTCTTCCTGGCTACCTTGCTGTAAGCGGGTAGAAGTAGCCCACGTCCCTGAGTGTACCGTGTAGTGCTCACCCGTATGGCTGGTGACTTGGGGCCTTCAGTTAGCCTCCGCTCCATGACGGCGGTGCTGGTCCCTTGCTTGTGACTGAGCCTCCGGGCTTCTATGGCCAGAGGACCTGAAATCCCCTGCCGGCTGGTTTCTGCTGCTGGATATATAAGTCCTCACAGCTTCGGACTCCTGTGTCCGGTTCCTATTGTCTTCTGCCAGGGCGAGCTCTGCTCAGCTTCCAGCCCCTGGTCTTTAGCTCCTAGCTCCTACAAAGCTCCTTGCTGTTACTTTCCCTTGCTCTCACTCTGACTCGGACTGTTCTCTGACTCACTCAACCCCGCCCCAGATCCAGTTTATAAGGGCAGAATTCTCCCCTCCCAGGACTGGGGCAGGAGGATTTTGCATGTTTAAGGGATCCTGACCAGGAAACCTCCCACTTGCTCTCCGACGTAATATCTCTATTACTGTGGTGACCAGACCCCTGGGGTGCCACACATGGCTCTTGTAAGGGGCATTGCAGTTCCTCATAATTTTTGGAAAGCCTTCCATTCACTGCTTAGGACAACAGTGCACGGGAGACCCAGTTGCTATAAATCGAAAAAAAGGTTTAGTTAACTCCCTCTGACCTCCATGTCATTTCCAAGGGGCATTGGAGTGGCTCGAAATTTTTGGTAGGCATTGCACTCACTGTATGCCCTATAACTGTGTAGCCGAACCGCTCCTTTTGTTACAGAAACATATCCTACAAGACATATCTGGTTGACTGGCCTGATATTGATGTGAATGGTCCCTGTTCCTCCTGCTCTTTCTCCTTTGCCACTACCTCATCCATCATTTATCACCTGAAGCTTTGTTTTAACGGGAGTCATAGAACTTGGATAGTAGCAGGAAAACATCCAGCAAACCTCGGAGGAGGTAGGATATGCGTCAAAACGCTGACCACCTCAGGCCTAGCCGCTACTACATACATGCACTTGCATTACAACAAAACAAAGCAGATGCTAACTTCTATCATCCTCATCATGCTCCTCACCTTGGCACTCTCAACTCCCCTGATGGAGAAGCCAGGGCCCACTGGAGGAGTCTGATAGTCCGGTGGGCTCGGCCAATGCTGCCCTAAAGCAGGCCAGGCTAAGAAAAGTGTGGGAAAGGTTACCGGGACAAATAGGGGTGGCTGGGGACTGAGTATGGACACCCGGCCACCCCCTGGAGGCTGGGGAGCAAGCGGGGACACCCGGCCACCAGGCGGCTGGGGACTGAGTATGGATACCAGGCCGCCGACACAGCCATGGCGTGGTGGCCAGATTCCGTCTCCACATGCCTAAAAGGCCCAATTTAAAGTGCAAGCAAGCAGTATGGTATTGCAGCCTGGGGGTGGGTGGGTGGCAGGGTGCATACTTGCTGTTATGTTCTGCTACCAGAGCTAAGGAAAGAGAGGAGATCTGTCCCTACGATAGAACTCAGCTGAATCCCTACGATGTAACAGGGAACCTGATCCTGCGATCAGACCTGCTAAAGTCCTAAGCTAGTCTGTACGGAGACCTATAGATGTGGGGAAGGAATCCCTACAAGTACTAAGGACTGGGAGGAAAATGGGACACCTCCTAACAGAAATAGTAGCAGACAGACGAACAAACAAAATATATAGAACATAGAGGTCCGTAGACCAAGCAAACTAACAGAGTTAGATACAGAGCACAGGCTAGCCAGAAAGTAGTTATACAATGAAGTCCAGCAAAGCCAGAAGGGCGGAGCAGGATTAAATAGGCCAACAAGGTCATGTGACCAGCAAAGGAAAAAACCTAAGAGCAAGGTTCTAACAGTACCCCCCCTTCTAAGAGGATCCTCCGGATCCCCTAGGACCAGGCTTATCAGGAAATCTCCTGTGAAACGCTCTAAGTCTGGACGCGGAAACATCATCTGAACTCACCCAAGAGTTATCCTCGGGTCCGAAACCTTTCCAGGCCACAAGATACTGCAAACTACCTCTATACCGTCTAGAGTTAAGGATGCGAGAAATTTCATATTCCCCGTCCTCCACCACCGGAGGAACAGAGGCAGAGGCGTCACCATCCGACACAACAGCATTTTTTAACAGAGAGACATGAAATACCGGATTAATTCTCCAGGAGGTAGGAACCTCCAACCTAACAGCAGATTGGTTGACAACCTGAAGCACCTTAAAGGGCCCTACAAACTTGGGACCCAATTTCTTAGAAGGAATCCTCAACCGCAGATTCCTAGAGGACAACCAGACCATGTCACCAACAGCGAACAAAACCTCCTGTCGTTTCCTATCAAAGTAGTCTTTAGATTTTCTGTTGGCCTCCTGAAGATTACCACGCACATCCGTCCAAACTCTCTCCAAATCACCGGAAAAATTCTCCTCCTCAGGCACGGCAGATCCCAACTTGGAAAACGACCCAAACGACGGATGTCTCCCAGAACAACAAAAAAAAGGCGAACAACCAGCAGAAGAAGATGTATGATTGTTCAGAGCAAATTCAGCAAGTGGCAGAAACTCAGACCACCCCTCTTGATTGTCTGCCACAAAACAACGCAAGAACTGCTCAACATCCTGGTTTTTCCTTTCTGTCTGGCCATTAGATTCAGGATGATATCCGGACGAGAACGACAAATGAACTCCCAACCTGTCACAAAAGGCACGCCAAAAACGAGCCACGAACTGAGGACCCCTATCAGAAACAATGTCAGTAGGAACGCCATGAAGTCTGACAATTTCCTTGACAAAGGCCTTAGCGAGAGTTTTAGCGCAGGGCAGTTTGACGAAGGGAACCAAGTGACACATCTTGCTAAAACGGTCCACGACCACCCAGATCACAGTAAAACCCTCAGAGGGGGGAAGGTCAGTTATAAAGTCCATAGCCAAATGTGTCCAAGGAGCACTGGGAACCTCCAAAGGACAAAGCAACCCCGCAGCAGGAGTATGTGAGGACTTAGATCTAGCACATATAGTACATTGACGCACCCACTTAATGACTTCCTTCTGCCATCCAGGCCACCAAAAACTGCGACCCACCAGTCTCTTGGTCTCAGAGATTCTGGGATGACCTGCCAACCGAGATTCGTGACACTCAACAAACAAATCTCTCCTAAAGGTCCCAGGCACAAACAACCTCCCATGAGGAGTGTTAGATGGGGCATTCTCCTGTGCTTTAAGAATCTCATCTTCCAAAACAGAGTCCAAAGCAGCTATCACAACACCTTCTTGTAAAATGTTCTCCTCTTTCTCAGCACCGACTATGGGAGAAAAACTGCGAGACAAGGCATCCGCCTTAACATTCTTAGTACCAGGGATGTAAGTAACGGAGAAATTAAACCGCGAGAAAAACAGTGCCCACCTAGCCTGACGGGCATTCAGGCGCTTGGCAGCATCAAGATATATCAGATTTTTATGATCTGTAAGAACCTGAACGGGAAATTCCGCACCTTCCAAGAAGTGGCGCCAGTGTTCAAATGCGAGTTTAATAGCCAATAATTCCCGATTACCAATATCGTAATTTAGTTCAGTCTCCGAAAATTTTTTTGAAAAAAAGGCACAGGGATGTAATCCATCCCCGTTATCCTGAGACAATACTGCGCCAACCCCCACAGAGGAAGCATCAACCTCAACCAAAAACGGCTTAGTCACATCAGGCTGCATAAGGATGGGAGCAGAGGTGAACCTCTCCTTGAGATACACAAAAGTTTCAATGGCCTCAGAAGACCACTGAACCGCATCAGCACCTTTCCTGGTGAGATCGGTCAGAGGTTTGACAATACTAGAAAAATTTTTTATGAATTTTCTGTAATAATTGGCGAAACCCAAAAACCTCTGTATCGATTTCAAACCAATAGGCCTAGGCCATTCCTGTACAGCTTGAACTTTAACCGGGTCCATCTCAAAACCTTCGCTGGAGATAATGTAACCCAAAAAACTAATTCTCTGTACAGCGAACTCACATTTCTCCAGCTTAGCAAAAAGCGAATTGTCCATTAATAACTGTAATACCTCACGTACGCTCCGCCAATGAGACTCCAGATCCGGCGAATAAATCAAAATGTCATCCAAATACACAACCACATTTTTGCCGATCAAAGGTCTAAGGATGTCATTAATAAGATTCTGAAAAAATGCAGGAGCATTAGTAAGACCAAAAGGCATAACCAGGTTCTCAAAATGACCCACAGGAGTGTTAAAAGCAGTCTTCCATTCGTCACCCTCCTTCATGCGCAACAGATTGTATGCCCCCTTAAGGTCAATTTTAGAGAACCACTTGGCCCCCATTAACTGGTTAAACAGATCAGGAATCAATGGCAGTGGGTAAGGATTGCGTACAGTAATTTTGTTAATCTCACGAAAATCCAGACAAGGACGTAAACCGCCGTCCTTTTTTTTTACAAAAAAAAATCCAACCGCCACAGGAGACTTAGAGGGCCTAATGTGACCGGCGGCCAAACTTGTCTGTATGTATTCCTCCAAAGCCTTCCTCTCAGGAATAGTAAGGTTAAATAAACGACTTTTAGGAAGAGTCGCTCCAGGGACAAATTCAATAGAACAATCATAGTCTCTATGGGGAGGCAAAACCTGCGATTCCTTCTCAGAAAAAACTCTCCAAAAATCCTGAATAGGAACAGGCAATTCTCCCCTATCCAAAGCTGCAATACGCCCGTTACAACACTTGTCATAACATTTATGGCTCCAGGATTTAATTTCACTGGTAGACCAATCCAGTACAGGATTGTGAAATTTTAACCAGGGCAATCCCAATATTACTGGAGAAGGCAAGTTATTCAAAACTACCAAATCCAATTTCTCATGGTGAACACCATTTATAGTGAGAGGAAATTCACAGACCTTGAGAGTAATATTCTTCAAAGGGGAACCATCCACAGAAACCACAGCAATGGGGGATGATAAAGGTTCGGGTTTTAAATTGAGTCTTTCCAAGAATCCCCCATCAATAACATTCAGAGTAGACCCACAATCAACAAACACCCGAAATTCCATTAATTTTTCCTGAGCAATCGTGGAAGCAGCTAAAAATACACCCTTGGAATTTAAACAGGCAATACGGGCATGACTGACCATTTTTTTTTTTTTTTCATACGAAGCTCACAGCCTTTAATCAAATGACCAGATTTTCCGCAATAGAAACACAAGCCTTCAGAAAATCGACGGTCTTTTTCTTGAGAGCGAGGTGCCACCGATCCAATCTCCATCGGTTCACCACTGTTAGTACACACATTCTCATAACCAGAAACTGACATAGCAGAGGATTTGCTCTCATTAACCCTTGCACGCAGTCTCCTATCCACCCGTATAGCTAATTGCATAGCCTGTTGCAAATCTTCAGGTGTAGGATAAGCAATTAGCAGGTCTTTAACCCTTTCATTGAGCCCAGCAAGAAATAGACTTTTCAGAGCAGAATCGTTCCACCCTGTTTGAGTTAACCAACGACGGAAATGAGTACAATATTTTTCCACCTTACCTGATCCCTGTTTCAAACGTCTCAACTCAGTCTCAGCTGATGCGACACGGTCAGGATCATCATATAATAGTCCCAAAGCAGAAAAAAAACTATCCACTGATCTGAAGCATGTATCACTAGGTTGCAAAGAAAAGGCCCACTCCTGAGGATCTTTGCGCAAAAGTGACATTATGAACCCTATGCGCTGGGATTCATCCCCAGAGGACTTGGGTCTCAAACGAAAATACAATAAGCAAGCATTTTTAAATGAAAAAAATTCTCGGTGTTCAACAAAAAATAAATCCGGCAAACATACCTTAGGCTCCAAGAAATGTGCTCCAGGACAGTTACTCACGTGCTGACGGAGCTCAGTCACCTCCAAAGAGAATCCCTGCAGGCGATGAGCCAAATCCTGAACCGACACCATGATGGAACAGAAAAATCTTTCCTTAGAGAATTTGCAGGCTGGACTTACTGTTATGTTCTGCTACCAGAGCTAAGGAAAGAGAGGAGATCTGTCCCTACGATAGAACTCAGCTGAATCCCTACGATGTAACAGGGAACCTGATCCTGCGATCAGACCTGCTAAAGTCCTAAGCTAGTCTGTACGGAGACCTATAGATGTGGGGAAGGAATCCCTACAAGTACTAAGGACTGGGAGGAAAATGGGACACCTCCTAACAGAAATAGTAGCAGACAGACGAACAAACAAAATATATAGAACATAGAGGTCCGTAGACCAAGCAAACTAACAGAGTTAGATACAGAGCACAGGCTAGCCAGAAAGTAGTTATACAATGAAGTCCAGCAAAGCCAGAAGGGCGGAGCAGGATTAAATAGGCCAACAAGGTCATGTGACCAGCAAAGGAAAAAACCTAAGAGCAAGGTTCTAACACTTGCGCTTGCATTGCAAGGAATGGGAGAGGTACAATTGAGCACTGCCCTGGGACAAGGACTTGAATGGGGATAGTTGCAAGTCTGCAACGACAGGTGCAAGGTGGGAGGCATCTTCGCATGTACCTTGAACAGGGGTTTGGCATGCACACACTACAGCGGAATAGGCTCTCCTTCCCACTAAATGCACTGGGGAGGGCACAGGTAATGTTTTGGTATACGCGCTTAATCTTATGTATAAGGCACACCAGGACAAATATGGGCAGCTGGGGACTGAGTATGGATACCTCGCTGCCGAAGCAGCCATGAGGTAGTGGCCAGCTTCGGCCTCCTCCAAACTAAAAGGCCCCATTTCAAGTGCAAGCTAGCAGTATGGAATTGCAGTCTGGGGGTGGGTGGGTGGCAGGCTGCACACTTACACTTGCATTAAAAGAAAACATAGCAGATGCTAACTTCTGTCATCATCATCATGCTCCTCACCTTGGCACTCTCAACTCCACCGATGGAGAAGTCAGGGCCCAACGGAGGAGTCTGGTTCTCTGGTGGGCTCGTCCAATGCTGCCTAAAGCAGGCCGGGCTAATGAAAGTGTGTGGGGGGATGTTCCAAGGAGAAATAGGGGCGGCTGGGGACCGTTAATGGACACCCGGCCTCCGGGCGGCTGGGGACTGAGTATGGATTCCAGGCCGCCAACACAGCCATGACGTGGTGGCCAGATTCTGCCTCCACATGCCTAAAAGGCCCAATTTCAAGTTCAAGCAAGCAAGCAGTATGGTATTGCAGCCTGGGGGTGGGTGGGTGGCAGGCTGCATACTTGAGCTTGTATTGCAAGGAATGGGGGAGGTACAATTGAACACTGCCCTGGGACTAGAACTTGCATGGGGATAGTTGCAAGTCTGCATCTTCTGATGCGGTAAGGATCACTTATGATGGGCACACTTTTAGAAAGTGACCTGGGAGTCAGAGATGCTTCCAGGGGTCTTCCCCATGCTGTTCCCTTGTCTTTTCAGCACTTTATGCATGTGTCATACAGCACATGGCCAGATAAGGTTGTAAAATGTTAAAATGACATTTCACGGTGAATGCATTTGTCACAGTTGAAAGCAATACAAAAGTGCAAAAACGCATAAAAAATGCTACTTGTGAACATAGCCGAAGGTGTGGAGGAGTATTTTTGTTTTTGGTCATTTATTTTAACTTATACACAAGTCTTTACCCTGGAAAGGATGTTCCTTAACATATTTCACAGGAAAAAAGTTTCACTTTCGTTTTTGAACGTTTTATTGTGAGCCTGTAAAAGTGGCTTAATACCTCTGACCATGTTGTGGACAGCAGTGACCTGGGGGTCAGAAATGCTTCCTGGGGCGATCCCCATGCTGTCCCCATGTCATTTGAGCACTGTCACTATCGTTTTGGGCACTTGTTAGGCTTTTAAAAGACTGCCGAGGGTGCCACCGCAAAAATGCTCGAGTCTCCCATAGACTAACATTGGGCTCGTTGCTCGGGTCGAGCACCCGAGTATCACGGCGAGCTCGGCCCGAGCTTCGAGCACCCGAGCATTTTAGTGCTCGCTCAACACTAATCTTTATGCAAGACTCACCTGCATGTTTCCCACTGGAGTAATCTTCTTATGTATTTATTAAGTTACGTTTAGCTCACATAAGGATTTTTATTCCTGTCGGTTTCAAACCTATTGTGCTCCTTCCTGGTATTACAGAAGCTGTGGTTACTGTGATTTCATGGCTGATGTGTCACATTATGGAATCTAGTGTCAAGCTGTGTCAGAGCTGTCATGTTAATTCCTTCACATGCCAGAATTAGCTTATAACATGACACTTTTCCTACAACAGCTAGTGAAAAACAGCATGGACCACTGAAGCATGCCCACCAATCCATTATATCTTCATTTTTACGGATTTTCTCACTGTTTAAAGACTGATAATACGAGGTGCCATATAATTTCACAGCCTCAAGCACAATTGAATTTTATTTTCTTTTTGTGGAAATCCTTTGTTTTCTACTTACCAGTGCAAGTTAATAGTGTTTACAGTCACATTACAACAGCTGGCCTCTCATTACCATACCTATATAACAGTATCATTTGGTGACAGTGCGTTCTTTGTTTTGTATATGTGCACATGAAACGTATTTAGGAATACACTGATTTACACAACATCACATATATATTGTGTTTTCATAAACAATTTTGTTCATGTAAACAATGTATTACTTTTTGGTGGCCATAAGATGTAAGAGAATCTCAGCTACATATGTTTTTATGATAATTTGCCACAATACAGTTACCATCATTAAGCGAATATACACTGAAAGCAAATGAACAAATAGTTCAGTGTAAGAATGCTGATTAGGTCACAGCCCCACTATCAGTATTTGTTCAGTATTCGGTCAGTATTTTTTCTCAGGGGTGGAAGCCAAAACCAGGAGTGGGTGATAAATGCAGAATTGGTGCACTTGTTTCTATTATAACTTTTCTCTGATTGTTCCTCACCTGGTTTTGCCTCCCGCTCCTGAGAAAAAATACTGATCAAATACTGACCAAATACCGAGAGTGGGGCCGTGGCCTACAATACAACCTATCATTAAATTATACAGGATTAAAACACTGAGATTTATTAATACTATAAAAAAACAAATGATTAAGAAAAGTCAGGTCCAACCGTAACATTAACACCTTGCAGTAAAAGTTTCATAAATAGTGAGGATAACAAGATATAAACAGGTAGTAAACCAGACTTAGGCTATGTGCACATTATGTGGTTTTAATGCATTTCCGCGGCTGTTTTTCCACCACGGAAATGCATTAAAACTGCTTGTTAATAGGTCTGACATGTATAGCAATGGTAATCCAGATGTGTTGTGCATATGATGCGGAAATTTCAGCTCCGGATTACCATTGCGGTAAAAACCGCAGTATTACCATTTATTGCGCGATTCCACTGCGAATTTGCGCCCATTGACTTGCATTGAATCGCAGCAAACCAGCAGGTAGAATATCTATACCTGCAGAATTGCTGGGTTTCAATGAAAATCAATAGGCGCTAAATCACGCCGGAAACGCGGTGCGGGTGGTACCCTCGTTGGGAGAAATGGCTACTACTTCTCTCATCTGACCGCGGCTCTGGCTAATAACAGCAAGAGTTGCGTAAATGGGAGGAGCAGCAGTCTGCTCTGCCTAGCCCGCGTGCCCGCAGTAGTAAACAAAAGAAAAAAAATAAAAAATAAACCTTTATACTCACCTGTCCTCCTGGTCCCCGGCGGCGATGCTGTCTCCCCGGCGGCCAGCGGTACACTACGGGGAGCGGGCTCAAGCCCTGAAGTGTACTGAGATGCCAGGACCTGCGATGACATCACTGATCAGCTGATAGTCACGTGACCATCAGCTGATCAGTGCCGGTAGCGATCAGCTGATAGTCACATGACCATCAGCTGTTGCTCACCCTGGGAACATTCGCAAGATTTTTAGAGATCTCATCCACTATGCTGTAACATCTGGACACTGCAGGTTTGACGTTATATAAACACAAAGCGTCAAACCTGCAGCGGCTCCTGATCGTGGCCACATACCCAAATTCACCCGCAGCATGTCAATTTCTATAGCGGACATGCTTGTCTCCACTGCAGATTTTGACCGATCGAAGTGTCATTGTATGCAGTGGATTCACATGTTCCGACAAAAGTGTGGCATTAGAACATCGCGTTTTGGACGCAACAAAAATATGCGGCGTCCAAAGCTCTGCTGAGTGCTGTTCGGGGGGATGTAGCTGCTAACGAAACAGCTGTGAGATGTTAATTATGGCCAGGGAAATGTTTGCCTAATGGCACCTTCCCAGGCTAAAAATAACAGCTCACAGCAGCCGCATAAATTACATGAATACAAATGCTAATGAAGATTGGGTGAATGGGACTAGCTGACATCCAGCTCTTTTGTTTGGTCAGGTGTCAATCAGACCTTTTCATGACCAAACTTAATTAAAGTAAAGAGTTAAATAAACACAGACACAGAGTATTCACTTTATTTGAATTACAGCAGACACATTCTTTAATCATTTAAATGAACCAATATACTCACCCCAGTTCTATGGTAATCCAAGGGTTTAAGCAATGTCCCACTAAATAACTTTATTTAGCTCCAAAAAGCATTCATTGATGTACAAAATGCTTCAAAAAACGCATGTAAAAAACGCATGTAAAATCTGCATGCGTTTTTTCTGCCAAGCAGAGGTAAAAATGCTCAGGAAATTTCTGCTTCAAATCTGCATCGTGCACACATAGCCTAAGGTCACGTTCACATGTTCAGTATTTGGTCAATATTTTACATCAATATTTGGAAGCCAAAATAATAAGTGGAACAATCAAAGGAAAAGTATAACAGAAACATATAGACCACTTCTGCATTTTTCAGCCACTCCTGATGTTAGCTTACAAATATTGATATAAAATACTGACCAAATACTGAACATGTGAACATGAGCCACATAGTGTTCCCGAAAGAGACAATGCCTATTGCTTACTGTCATAGAAATTTGTGTCATAGAAGATATTAACATCTCTGCGCCACATGAAATTGCAGGGGCAAAGAGAGCTGACAGTCAGAGTAACAGAGAACCTGATACCAAACCCCTCTCCCTCCTCCCCTATCCCATTTGCAGTAAGGACAGGAGCTAGCAATCTAAGGCTGCCATTATGTAAAATGGCAGTGTACAAAGGGAAATTCCATCCCTAATTAACATGCAAGAGGGAGCTTCTTGTAGCTCAAAGACCAGGAGGATGTATATTGTGTGTAGACAAAGAGCGATACAATTGACAGGTAATTGAGACAAGAGAAGTCTTGTCAGAGAGTTAGACAGCCATATAGACTTGTGTTGACACATAAACACAGAAGTGGCAGAAGCCTTATGTCAGCAGTAAGTACATTGTCAATTCAAGGGAAATATTTCACATTTACACTGGACACCTTTCTGTCTCTGTAAGAGAAATGGTGCATGTGCAACAAAAATACGTCTCAGAGAGAAAATATAGAATAGGAGAATTTCTATAAATCCGTTTGGGGTGAGATATATATTTTTAGCGGCAGGGGGAACAACATGCATATATTTCATATGTGTGAGTCCTGCCAATGAGCCGTAAATCAACAGTGCAAAGAAGATTGACTGCAGCTGTTTCATGTTTGATCTCTAAGGAAAGATAAAATCCCAATAAAAAATATGGCTTCAATCTCCAACTTCTAAGAACCTCTAGAGAGGAGTTATAGTATAAATTGTGGACTTCATAAATCATGAAAGGCTGAGACCAGCCCACAACCCGGCCCGTGTGAGGTCATCACAGGGGAGTGTGTAGGTGGGACGCAATTCGGCATAAAACATCACCCCGAATTGTCATCCGGGTTTGTGCCTGAGATATACATTTTTCGTGTATGCAGGGACCCCGTTTACGTAACGGCCAATCAAAGCGCTCTCCTTCGTCTAAACTAAATCGTCTCTGCGATCGGTATAGTAAGTTCTTCTGTTAATCCATTTTATTTCCTGTGACTGTATATGGTGCATTGTTTTGTCCCCTTTCCATCTTTTGTTTATTTTTCATAAACACTGCCTCCCTTTGGATTAAATATAAAACTTAATAGTTCTGTTTCTTTTGTTCTGCAATCATGCCACCCCTGAAGCCATATACGCTACCAGAAAGCAGGCATCCAATCGGCCTGTATTGTATTTTAAAAAAGAAATTGATTGCAGGTGGCAGCTAATAAACTTTCTTGGGTTATTGTGAAGTTAGCAGTGATCATATGGGATAATATGTACACATATTTCATGTCTTGGAATCCGGCGGTGTGTATGCCATATGCTCACTGTTAGCTTTCCGATAACTAAATAGCATGCAGTCCCCTTGATTGATCGTCGGCCAATCGTGTAATTGTCTGAATTATAGGGGGCAGCAAAGAGCTGTTCGCTCCAAAGATAACAGTGGGTGGTCTCTGTGATTATTATGGATCCTAAATCCCTGACATTTACAATGGGTGGGATAGATCAGAAATAGCTATCGGGGTACTTCATCAACTTTTCATCTCCCCACGACAATGTATTATATTCCCTACAGAAATCTGTCTTATTTTGTTTCCCCAAACAATATCAGGTTCATCAGGGATTTTCTTTTTATTTCTCTTTTTAGGGTAAAGATTTCACCGAATTGAGCATGTTAAACTGGCCACATTATGGAATAATGGATGCAGAGCTTACTAAAATATAGTTTTTATTTTTTAATTTCTCCTCTCCATTATGGTGTTATTAACTTGTTTACTTGTTTATGTTATAATTTATGTTATAGCTCAACTTTCCTTACCAGAGCTTTGTCACTGGGGGCAGGTATACCTCTTCACCTGTATGTGGCTGACCAATCATATGCAGGTAGTGTTATGTAGCTGAGAAAAGAACACATCCTCCCCTCTTCTCTGACCTCTGCAACTACCGTGTAAAGACACAGCAGAGCTGAGTTATGTATCATTATAAACACTTCCAGATCTCATCTCATGGCAGTCAGGGTAGAGAGAGAGTGAGAGCTGATATAGCACTGCGATGAGTTGTGGAAGGATTTGTAATATATGTACATATATGTACACTGCTCAAAAAAATAAAGGGAACACTTAAACAACAGAATATAACTCCAAGTAAATCAAACTTCTGTGAAATCAAATTGTCCACTTAGGAAGCAACACTGATTGACAATCAATTTCACATGCTGTTGTGCAAATGGAATAGACAATAGATGGACATTATTGGCAATTATCAAGACATCCTCAATAAAGGAGTGGTTCTGCAGGTGGGGACCACTGACCACATCTCAGTACCAATGCTTTCTGGCTGATGTTTTGGTCACTTTTGAATGTTGGTTGTGCTTTCACACTCGTGGTAGCATGAGACGGACTCTACAACCCACAGAAGTTGCTCAGGAAGTGCAGCTCATCCAGGATGGCACATCAATGCGAGCTGTGGCAAGAAGGTTTGCTGTGTTTGTCAGCGTAGTGTCCAGAGGCCGGAGGCACTACCAGGAGACAGGCCAGTACACCAGGAGATGTGGAGGGGGCCGTAGGAGGGCAACAACCCAGCAGCAGGACCCCTACCTCCACCTTTGTGCAAGGAGGAACAGGAGGAGCACTGCCAGAGCCCTGCAAAATGTCCTCCAGCAGGCCACAAATCTGCATGTGTCTGCACAAACGGTTAGAAACCGACTCCATGAGGGTGGTATGAGGGCCCGACGTCCACAGATGGGGGTTGTGCTCACAGCCCAACACCATGCAGGACGCTTGGCATTTGTCACAGAACATCAGGATTGGCAAAGTTGCCACTGACGCCCTGTGCTCTTCACAGATGAAAGCAGGTTCACACTGAGCACATGTGACAGACGTGACAGAGTCTGGAGACGCCGTGGAGAGCGATCTGCTGCCTGCAACATCCTTCAGCATGACCGGTTTGGCAGTGGGTCAGTAATGGTGTGGGGTGGCATTTCTTTGGAGGGCCGCACAGCCCTCCATGTGCTCGCCAGAGGTAGCCTGACTGCCATTAGGCACCAAGATGAGATCCTCAGACCCTTTGTGAGACCATATGCTGGTGCGGTTGGTCCTGGGTTCCTCCTAATGCAGGACAATGCCCGACCTCATGTGGATGGAGTGTGTCTGCAGTTGCTGCAAGATGAAGGCATTGAAGCTATGGACTGACCCGCCCGTTCCCCAAACCTGAATCCGATTGAGCACATCTGGGACATCATGTCTCGCTCCATCCACGTTGCACCACAGACAGTCCAGGAGTTGGCAGATGCTTTAGTTCAGGTCTGGGAGGAGATCCCACAGGAGACCATCCGCAACCTCATCAGGAGCACGCCCAGGCATTGTAGGGAGGTCATACTGGCACGTGGAGGCCACACACAATACTGAGCCTCATTTTGACTTGTTTTAAGGACATTACATCAAAGTTGGATCAGCCTGTAGTGTGTTTTTCCACTTTAATTTTGGGGGTGACTCCAAATCCAGGCCTCCATTGGTTAATAAATTTGATTTCCATTGATGATTTTTGTGTGATTTTGTTGTCAGTACATTCAACTTTGTACATAACAAAGTATTCAATGAGAATATTTCATTCATTCAGATCTAGGATGTGTTCTTTGAGTGTTCCTTTTATTTTTTTGAGCAGTGTATGTACATATCTCAGCTAAGCTGAATCTCTGCAAAATAGATTCAGCCTATGGCAGAACTTTACTGGAGTACTGAGACTACAGTGACAGAGGTCTTCAGCTGACCCCCCAATGTCATAGTAACTAGTGATGAGTGAGTGTATTCGTTACTGTTTTCTATTTGCATGGATAGTACGGTATTCGGGTTACTCGTTATATTGCGTGTATTTATGTACTCGCCTCACTATATTCGGATGTCCCGCCCATAGGCGGATTATAATGAGGGCAATCCGGGCTACTGCCCGGGGCCTCGGGCCTCCAGGGGGCCCGGGGCTCCGGGGTGTCTATGGCCAGATTGCCCTCATTATATGTGCGGCGCTGCGGCACATACTGGCAGACAGTGGCGGGGGGGCCCCCGGACCACTCCCCGAGCAGCGGCGCATGGACGTTGCTTCTTCTCCGGCCGGGCCAGCACTGCAGCAGTTAACTTCCCTGTGCTGGCCCGGCCGCGTCACTGCTAGGAGACATGGCGCTGTGCGCGGCCGTGTCTCCTAGCTGTGATGTCACGTAGTGCGCGCCCGGCCTGCAGTGCTGCACCGGAGAGGAGCAGCAGGAGGACTGGAGCGGAGTTGGGGGATGGTGAGTCTGTGTGTGTGTGTGTCTGTGTGTGAGAGAGTGTTGTGTATGAGAGAGTGTGTATGAGTGAGAGTGAGTGTGTGTATGTGTGATTGAGTAAGTGTGTGTGTGTGTGTGCAGGCAGATATCATTGTGTGATGTCTGTTTATATGTATTTTTGTGTTTCAAATGTGTTTACGCGTGTATGTATATATCTGTATATGTTTGTGTGTGCGTGACTGCGTGCGGCCTCCCGCTGTCTCTGGTGGGGAGGGCCATGCGGCCTCCTGCTGTGTATAGATGGCTACGTGCGGCCTCCCGCTGTATATAGATGGCTACGTGCGCCTCCCGCTGTATATAGATGGCGCCGTGTGGCCTCCCGTTGTGTATAGATGGCTACGTGCACCTCCCGCTGTGTATAGATGGCGCCATGTGGCCTCCCGCTGTGTATAGATGGCTACGTGCGGCCTCCCGCTGTGTATAGATGGCGCCATGCGGCCTCCTGCTGTGTATAGATGGCGCTGTGCGGCCTCTGCTGTGTATAGATGGCGCTGTGCGGCCTCCTGCTGTGTATAGATGGCTATGTGCGGCCTCCCGCTGTGTATAGATGGCTACTTGCGGCCTCCCGCTGTATATAGATGGCTACGTGCGGCCTCCCGCTGTATATAGATGGCTACATGTGGCCTCCTGCTGTGTGTAGATGGCACCGTGCGGTCTCCCACCGTGTATAGATGGCTACGTGTGCTCAATATTGAGTCATACAATTAATGTAAAGCCATGTGCCCACGATGCAGAAATGCTCCGGATTTTTTTTGAACATTTCTGCATCTCCCTGGCAGAAAAAACGCATGTAGATTTTACATGCGTTTTTCCTGCCAGGGACATGCGGATGTGAAGCGTTCTTCACATGCATTTCTGCATGCGGGTTATCAAGCACTTTTCCAAGCGATTTTAGCATCACTTGGAAAGTGCTTGACAACTTGGTCACACTATATAAATCCATGCAACCGGCATGAATTTATATAGTGTGACCGAAAGAATGGTAAAAAATAAAAAATAAATATATAATTACCTTCTGATGGCCTGCCAACGTCAGCGGTCGCGTAACCCGTCACATGACAAAATGACGTCACGGCAGGTCCTTTTCAGACCATCGTGAGCTGCCGGCAAGGCAGGACGCATCGGATAAAGACACCGGGGGCCATCAGAAGGTAAGTATGATATATATTTTTTACAGGTACTATGGTACCTGGGTCTGGAGGAGAGTCTCCTCTTCTCCAAACCCGGGTACCATCTACACATTGAAACACATGGAATCCGCATGTACAGATGCACTGATGCGGATTACATGCGTTCCAATGCAAGTCAATGGCAGCGAAAACACCGAGCTTCCGCAAAATAATTGGTAATGCTGCAGATTTTTCCACAATGATTATCCGCAGCGGAAATTTCCGCAGCATGTGCACAGCACATGCGGATTATCATTGTGGAAAAATCATGGCAGACCTTTTACCAAGCGTTTTTTAAGCGTTTCTGCAGCTGAATTGCTTAAAAAACGCATAGTGGGCACACAGCCCAAAAAAATTATTATAATTAATATTGTGCCAAATTAATTTCACGTGAACTATCACATGATCTATCACAGGGGATCATGTGACATGTGATACATCAGAGGAAGATGTGTGTGTGTGTGTGTGTGTGTGGTGGGGGGGGGGCGCCTTCTAAACTGCCCGGGGCCCTTGCTACTCTTAATCCACCCCTGGTACCGCCCTTCAGTTTTGGCGCCTCCTTTGCAGCCACTAAACATGCTGGGCTTCTTAACTAATTACAGTAATGCCGCAGACATCTTGGTTGTGGCATTACTGTGATTGGCTGGTCGTCCAGCGTCATAGGGTCTATTTAAGCCCTGCACATTTTGTGTACATTGCCAGGGCCGTAACTACAACTGGCGCCAACCACCCAAGGGGCCCCAAACTGATGGTAAAAAATTGTATTTTAATACTTTAATTTCTCATAAAATACCCAGCTCCTATATTCATGTCAGACAATGTCACCCGGAGGACAGGAGAGACTATCATTTCAATAATTTCCAGGAGCTCTGCCAGCTGTCAATGAATGGAAACCTGCACTGGCCTGGAGAGTCTGATAGCACAAGATTTGTAACAATATGTTAGTCTGGAGATCACAGAGAGTTGGCAAGGCAGGCACAGTGCACACTGACTGTAACAAACTCTCAGCATCATTGAGAGAAGACAGTCTCAGCAGACACAAATATCTCTGTGACAAACTGTGAGAAGCCCTGCTATTTAATAAACATATACAGTTATTTGAAAATTGTGCAATATTTGGAATTATTCACCTTATTCATTTTCCAAACATATTCACTGAATATTTAACTTCTAAAACTTGCATCATAAACAACAAAATCTATTAAAGGTCTTGCGGAACGTGGTGAAGCCTGTGTGTTGTATACAACAATGCGTAGCAGGCTCCACCACGTTCCGCACAACCTCTAGTGATTGAAATGTTGAGTGGCCCCACTATGAAGTTTTGCCCCGGGGCCCTGAAGTTTACAGTTACGGCACTGTACATTGCATCCGGAGCCTGCGTTCTACAAGCATAGGGAGAGATCGATGAGCTACTAGGGAGAGTGTTTAGGCCTCTTGATAAAACAAAATCCCTTTTCAGGGCTACCTGCAGTGTATACTAGTTCAGTGTAGAGGAGGGAGGGAGAGATACTTGAGCAGGGACAGTTTAAAGGAGCCGCTCACTAGCTCCATAATGCCACCAAAAAATAGCTCTTTTCAGAGCTAAAGACACACAACAAAGTCATAGTACAGGGAGGGAGATACTGTGTATTAGGTAGGGAGAGGTTAAAGTGTCCTTCCAGTGTCCATCTTAAAACAGCTCTTGTCAGAGGCAAAGCAATATTTTTCCAGCACAAAGAATAGTAGCATTTTTTGCTGCCTTTTTTTTTAAAAAGCATCGGTCTATTTTCCCCGCTGTTTTAGGGGTCAGAGTATGGCTTCTGCTGTCCACATTAGTCCACTTAAAAAGGCGTTTCGTGCCCTAGGCAAAGCAGTAGTCCAAACATTTCCTACTGTCT
Source organism: Phyllobates terribilis (assembly GCF_046119375.1). Classification (NCBI taxonomy): domain Eukaryota; kingdom Metazoa; phylum Chordata; class Amphibia; order Anura; family Dendrobatidae; genus Phyllobates; species Phyllobates terribilis. The sequence goes on along the minus strand of NW_027362769.1, from coordinate 41,686,780 downwards.
GCTACAAAGCACGCACCAGGCCATTATACCCGCAGTTTTTGGAGTGACAGCCTGCCTTCTGTCCACATTAGTCCACTTAAAAAGGCGTTTCGTGCCCTAGGCAAAGCAGTAGTCCAAACATTTCCTACTGTCTGCTACAAAGCACGCACCAGTCCATTATACCCGCAGTTTTTGGAGTGACAGCCTGCTTTCTGTCCACATTAGTCCACTTAAAAAGGCGTTTAGTGCCCTACGCAAAGCAGTAGTCCAAACATTTCCTACTGCCTGCTGCCAAGCACGCACCAGGCCATTTTACCACTATTTGGCTGTGACAGCTAGCTTGGCTTGTGCCATCAACATCTGAAAATCTGTCAATAAAACCCAAAATGCCAAAAAAGCCTGTTGTTAAGGGACAGGGATTTGGACGTGGTGTTGTCAGTGGTGCATGAGAAGACAGTCTGTGTCAGGTCAAAAGAAGCTTGATGCATCCACTATGTTCCTGGAAAAATTTCCAGTTCTTGAACGTAAGAGGTGTGTGGAAGCCAGAAGAGCGAGAGTAGATTCTGTCCTAGATAGCAAACAAGGCCTCTACGCATTTGTCAAGCAGCAACAAATCTTCCACGACCACACAGTCTACTGTCGATACACAGAAGGCTGGCTCATCCAATCCTGAAGCTGGTTCTCCTTCCTCCCGCCATTATCAATCACAGGAGACATATGACCTCAAGTTTGGCCATTCCGAGGATCTGTTTGGTACGTATCCTTTGGTTGGCTATAGCTTATCACCGTGCAGCATTGAAGAGGGACAAGAGGAGGTGGCGTGCGTTGATGCTCAGGTATTTGAGGACCTACGGCCAGAAGAAAGCCACTTGGAGGAACGTAATTTAATGTCCAGAGGTGGAGGCTGATGATGATGAGACACAGTTGCCATCAGGTCAGCCTACAATGTCAACTGGGAAGGAGGATGAAATGGAAGATGAGGTGGGCAATGATGAGTAAACTGATCTGACCTGGACCGTTGGCACGCATAGCCATGACAGCAACACAGAGGAAGACGGATATGTAGCACCAGCACAGGCACCAAAGGGTCGTGGTTTGCCCAGAGTGAGAACTGGGTCAACTGTTTCCAATAGCACCCCCGCTCTGCGCCAAGTCAGGGTAAGGGGGCATTCAGCTGATGTGTAGAGTTGAGCTACCCCCGTAGTGTTCAGGTTCAGTTCGGTTCGTCGAACACCGGTCTGTTCGCCGAACTGTTCATTGAACTGTTCGTCAAACACCGTCGAACACCGTTAAAACCAATGGCAGGCAAACAAAAACATATAGAAACACATAGAAAACACCTTCAAAGGTGTCCAAAAGCTGACAAACTGCTCAAAAGACACAACTAACACATGGAAAAGTGACAAGTACATATAGTCATGCGAAAAGAAAAGAGGTGGAGGAGTAAAAGGAGGGGGAGACACAGATATAGGCATGTCATGCCCTTCTAAAATCAAGAAAGGCTGGAGTAAAAATCTAAAATCAGTCTACCAACACCCAGACGTCGTGACAAGAAAATTAAAAAAATAAATATCTTTAGGTAGAATGGCGGTTCCATTCAAAACACTTTCCTTACAAGACGTAGTGGTATCCCCGCTGTGAGTTGTGCCAAAAACGGAACCCAATACATTCGGATTAATCCACCATTTGACATATCCAAGAAGCAGGTCAGTAAACGACAACATCGACGCGGAACCAAGTACAGTAGTATATACTGTACATCCTTTGACAAGACAATCAGGCGGATCAAGAAGTTGGGAAGGGTCACCCTGATGGCCAAAACAGACATTGATGCGGTGTTCTGGTTACTTACTACCTGTGCCTCCGAATAGTGTCCACCTATTGGGCTGCTTCTGGGAAGGAGCATACTATATAGATTGCTGTTTGCCCATAGGGTGGTCCAGATCCTGCTCACTATTTGAGGCGTTTAGTTGCTTCCTCGAATGGGTTGTAATGGACGTTTCTAAGGGGGCAAAAATTATCCATTAGCTCGACAACTTCTTATGCCTGGGCCCAAAAGATTCGCCACAGTGTGAATACATGCGGTAGTCCACCTGTGAGAAGGAGAGAGCTGGAGGGAGAGCGGACACCACAGAGCCGAGGGGTTAGATGGAGAACGGAAGAAAGAAAGAGGGCGAGGGAGGTAAGGGAGTACAGTGGAAGGGCGACCTGAGCTCCCCCACGTTCCTGCTGGGCGGGGAACAGCCCTGGGAAGAAAAGCCGCTTGCACATCCCTTTGAGGTTACGGGCGCGAGCGGGCAGAGGGACTATGCTGGAGTGTGAAGCCGACACGGCCAGTCCGTTCCTGCCCGTGCGACCTCCGTGTCGCCGGGTTTGTGCCAGAGCCGAGGTGGACCCTGACGGCCAGCCCCCCTCTCCCAATACTGGTGCTTGTCCACTGGTGGGTCGAGCCCCCCCACGGTGGACGCAGGTCTACGCTCTGTAATTTCAATTGGCTCTGTAATTTGAATGAGTACACTTTAAATCCTTTTACAAGGATCTATTGGAGGGCAAGTCTGATGCCAGCAGCCGCAGTAATTCCAGCTCCAGTAGCGTCCACTAAAGCTGCTGCAGTTAAAAAGCTTTTATAAGGATCGAGCTTGGCGGCCCACCGCAAGGCGTCCTACCGCCAGTCCCAGCCCCTTTGCCTAGGGGCGCCTCCCCGATGCTCTTCACTGAGTGTCCCAGGGGCCCGAAGCATTTCCTTTGAAAAAATTAAGTGTCCATACCACAGGTGTTGTAGCTTGCTTAACAGCTGGGATACTCCGCTGACTAGCAGACACTGCTACTAGGCCCAAAGTATTGCCTGGGCTAGATGCAGTTAAAATTTTGAAATTAGATCTACAGGCGGTGGCTACTCCGCTAACTAGCAGACACTGAAGCTTTGGAGCAAACCTCTGATTCCCAGGCTATAGTATGAGTAAACAGCTCTTCAGACTTAACCATCTGTGTTACCCCAAGCCATAGTGTATGTAGTTTCTTACGGTTAAAAGAGGGGGGAGAGACCCGACCCACCTGGAATTGACAATGCCAACGTCATGTAAAACACAGCAAGGGGAATCCAAAAAGAGTCTCCATTTTTTCCAAAAATTGTGGCACAGACACCACTTAAGTGGCATCAATTGTCCCAGAATTGCTTAAAATGGTTGGTGAGGTGATTTTCCAAAATCCTCAAGCTTTTAGTCTCCCCAGGATGACACAGGTGGGGCAGATGGTGGTTGGCCCGGCCCGCTAGGCCGCATTGTAGCACAGTGAGCTTCGCACTGCAACTTATGCTTCATATCCATGTGATGGTTCAAGCATAAAGTTCTCAAACTATTGTTTTTTGGCCTCTACTTAGCTTTTGGTGACAAATGTTACAGATAACATGAGTTGGGTCATCCTTAGCGATCTCAAAAAATGCCCAGGCTATGCAAGGTTTAGAGCCCATGCAACACTGCTACTAGCAATACTAGTAAATGATTGTCTGGGTTAGATGCAGTTATTATTAGATATACAGGCGGTGTAGCTTGCATCACAGCTGGGCTACTACGCCCAAAGTATTGGTAGACTCTATACTAAATAAGGAAGGAGTCACTGACTGTGGTGGCCCCTCCGCGGGCCGTGGCGATTGGTCATCCCCTTTCGCTGCCCCTTACTCAACGAATTCACAAACATCTCCCGTTGGTTTGGAGTCCCATTATGCCCAACAAAAACCATAGGCCCCACAACAAAGCTATCATTCTTAGGCATCAAAATCGACACCACAGCAAGTTTGTTCCGCCTCCCATGGGAAAAAATACCAAAAAATTACACCTGATCGAGGGTTTTTGCGCAGTATGGAAAGTAACACTACAGCAGATGCAAGTATTACTAGGTATCCTCGTGTTTGCGAGCCGGGTGATGCCAGTCAGAAGGGTTTTTTCTCGTCATTTATTGCCCGCAACAATAGGGGCATCAAAACCGAGTCATAGAATCAGAATCAGCAGGCAGCTACGGGTGGACTTAGAGGTGTGGAAAACCTTCTTATAATCATTCAACGGTCACACGTTATTTATGTCAGCAGAACTATCCAACATTGAACCAAGATTATTCACCGGGGCGACAGAATCAGGCGGATATGCAGCGATACTAAATAACCAATGGTGCACAAGCTTATGGCCTCCGTATTGGGCAGAACAAGTGCTGACAAAAAAACAGACACTCCTGGAACTCTTCCCAATAGTGGTAGCAATAGAAAGATGAGGAGCACGCCTGGCTAACAAAAATATATGCTTCATAACAAAAAACACCACTGCATTAATAAGATGGCATCATCATCTCTCCCAGTGCTAGGCCTACTACGCCGGCTAGCATTCCTGTGCCTAAAACACAATGTATGGGTCCGCGCTACCCACGATGCTGAGGGGTCTAACGCTGCTGCTAACACTTTATCACAATTCAATTGGCAGATTTTCACAGAGCTCCTCCCCAACGCCCACCCATCGGGCAACAGTTGCCCACCCTCCCTATGGGATCTAGTGGCGAATAGTTGATGCCATTAATCAGAGCGTCAGTTGCCCCGTCGACGTGGCAAGCATATGGTAAGGCATGGGAAGAGTGGACACGACTAGTAGCAGGCAGACGGGTTGTCCAATGTGAACAAGCCAGATTACAAGTCACCATAGAATTTCTCCACCAGCCAATGATGAGGGGCATATCAGGGGCATCAGCGCAGCGGTGTCTGACCGGAGTAGCATTTCACTTCCAACTACTGAATTGGGGAGATGTGACAAAGAGATTCATCATCAGACAATCCATAAAAGGGTGGAAAAGGGGTCAGCCAAGTCAGGAGTGTAGACGTCCCGTCCCGTGTCACTAAAACTGATTTCTCACATCATATCCCTAACACCATTAACATGATACTTACAATTTGAAGCAACACTACTGTCTACTGCATTTGCGATCGCCTTCTTCGGGGCGCTATGCATAAGTGAATTAGTCCCTCAATCCAAAATTACCACAAGTGGAGGCTTATTACACCAGGACGTAGTCATAGCCAATAATGCAATACGTCTACGCATACGCAAATCGAAAACGGTTTCAGCGGGCAGGGGCACTTGGGTACTTCTTCAACCCACAATCGGTACACTGAGTCAGGTAACAATAGTAAAAACATATATAACCATCAGATCACAAAGTAATTTCTTCCTATCACACATTGATGGAACGCCATTATCAAGATACCAGTTCCAAGCTATATTTAATAAATGCCTAACATCGGCAGAGAACCACCCCAAAGATTACGGGACACACTCATTCCGCATAGGCGCGGCCACGGAAGCAGCAACAGCAGGACTGTCAGAAACGGAAGTTCAGAGGATAGGGAGATGGCGATCCACGTGTTTGGCGAGATACATAAGACCGGATTTGTTATCCTAACGTGCTTTGTTTCTTTTACAGGTGACGCTAAGCCAACAGTGTGGGTGATAGGCCACTCGTATATATATTGGGCAGATAAAAGGGCGAAAATCCACCCAGGCAGGAGAGAATTAAAGTTTAATAACACATATTTCAACTGGAGAGGTATTAGAGGCCTGCAATGGCCACAGGTACTAATGGAGGTAATCAAGGTAGGGAGAGAGGCAAGAGGTCCGGTCATCTTAGTTATACAGGCCGGGGGAAACGACCTAGGTCATCACAAGAGCGCATAACTAATGGCAATAATGAAACTAGACACTGAGCTCTTCAGAGAATTTTTCACAAAACTAACTATAGTATGGTCAGAGATTGTGCCGATAGCGGTATGGCAAGGTGCTCGTGACATCACAGCCATCGAACGGACAACGCGGGTAATAAATATTTGGATGGCAAAATTTAGAAGAGACAGAGGCGGTGTAGTGATACGACACCGACAACTGGAAGGAGATAAAGCAGGCCTCATACGGCCCGACGGTGTTCACTTAATGGATATTGGACTGGACATATTCCTGTCAGGACTCCAGGACGGAGTGGAACAAGCGTTAAGAGTGATGGATGGGGGTCAGAGTCCTGCATACGAGTACGCAGGATCCTCCGTGGCCTGGAAATAGAAAGGACATGTTGGAGAGTTACACATGTTGGCCAACTTGCCGGTGTGGAGACACAGGGCATGCTGTAGCAAGCTGAATTATTTTAGAAATAAAATGCCTTTCTAATGGAATGAGTATAAAGAGTTAATAAAGCTGTGACCGATCCTCACCCATCCAGTTGTAAGAATTACATTATTGTATTGTCAAGGAAAGGGGGGCGGTAGGGGGGCTGAGCGTCTGGGTTTGGTTCGGGGTCCCCACAGTGTGCCTAGGCTAGATGCAGTTAAAAATTCTTATTAGATACACAGGCGGTGCAGCTTACTTCACAGCTGGGCTACTACGCCCAAAGTATTGCCTAGGCTAGATGCAGTTAAAAAGTCTTATTAGAAACACAGGCTCTTGCTTCAGAGCTGGGCTACTAGGCTGACTAGCAGACACTGAAGCTTTGGAGCAGACCTCTGAGTAAACAGCTCTTCAGACTCAACCATCTGTGTTACTCCAAGCCATAGTGTATGTAGTTTCTTACGGTTAAAAGGGAGGGGGCGACCCAACCCACCTGGAATTGACGATGCCAACGTTACGCAAAACACAGCAAGGGGACTCCAAAAAGAGTCTCCATTTTTTCCAAAAATTGTGGCACAGAAACCACTTAAGTGGCATCAATTGCCCCAGAGTTGCTTAAAACGGTTGGTGAGGTGATTTTACCAAATCCTCAAGCTTTTAGTCTCCCCAGGATGACACAGGGGTAGAAAAGTCCTTGCGGATCCATGATTTGTTCATCTTTATGAATGTGAGTCTGTCTACATTCTCAGTGGACAGCCGAGTGCGCTTATCTGTCAGCACACCACCAGCAGCGCTGAACACACGTTCAGAGAGAACGCTGGCTGCAGGGCATGACAAGATCTCCAAGGCGTGAGTGGCGAGCTCTGACCATTTTTCCAGAATGGAAGCCCAAAATGAGCAAGGGTCCAGTGACACAGTCATGGCTTCGATGTTCACTTGGAGATACTCCTGTACCATCCTCTCTAGGCATTGACTATGTGTCAGACTTCTTGTCTCCTGTGCCCTTGCAAAGGATGGTCTAAAAAAGTGGTGAAACGATTCTACAAAATTGCTGTTACCAGAAGATACTGTGTTACTGTTACGGTTTGAGTGATGAAGACTCGACAGTCCCACTGTTGGCAAGTTAGAACTGTGAGATTCACTACGTGCACCACTGGTGTTTTGTGGAAAAGCGCATGTAAGATTCTGCAACAGCCTCTGCTGATACTCCTGCATGCGTGAATCCCTTTCTATGGCAGGAATTATTTCGGCAAATTTACTTTTGTACTGTGGATCTAAGAGTGTGGCAACCCAGTAGTCGGGATTACTTCGAATTCGGACAATACGAGGGTCATGTTGCAGGTAGTGCAGCAAGAAGGCACTCATGTGTCTTGCGCATCCAGGAGGACCAAGTCCTTGTTGTGTTAGTAGCGAGGTAAGAATCATGCTTCCTTCCTCTGCCCTCTCCCCCCAACCTCGCACAACAGAAATGTGTTCAAGGTCTCCCTCATCTGATGAGTCTTCCATGCCCATCGCCAGTTCGTCCTCCACTTCTTCCTCGGCTCCTGCACCTTCCTCAACAGCTTGGCTGCTACCATGCGCCCTGGTTAATCCCTCTCCCCGACGCTCCCATGCCTGCCGCCTTGGTGCTGCCGACCATCTGGACCTTGGAGATGTTATCCCTTCCGCATACGACTCCTCCTCTACTTCCTCCACCTCCTCTTGTCCCACCACCTGACTCCGAATTCTGTTTAACGTGTACTCCAGCATGTAAATCACCGGAATAGTCATGCTGATAATGGCATCGTCAGCACTAAACATCTTCGCCGCCATTTCAAAACAGGGCTTGTCGGTGCTGCCACAGTCGCTGCGACATGTGCAGAGTTGAATTCCACCATGTCGGTACATCGCATTTCAGCCGGTGAACTGGCAGGCCCAATGACTTCTGTAGAGATGTAAGTCATTGAGCTGCGGCATGCGAACGGCGGAAGTGAGCACACAGCGACCGTGCCCTCTGCAGAAGGCCATCTAGTCCAGGAATGTGGGCTAAAAATTGCTGGACAACCAGGTTCAACACGTGAGCCATACAAGGCACGTGTGTGACATTGCCCCGGCGAAGGGCCACACCCATGTTTGCAGCATTGTCGCACACCGCCTTTCCTGGTTGCAGGTCCAGTGGAGACAACCATTCATGAAACTGGGTCTCCAGAGCTGACCACAACTCCTCAGCTGTGTGACTCACATTTCCCAGACATTTCAAAGTAAACACCGCCTGATGCCATTGAACCCTGCCGCCAGCATAGTAAGGAGGTGTGCAGGATTCCATCTGCACAGTTAGAAAGCAAGTGGCATTACCAGACAGGCTTTGGGTGCAGGTGGAGGACCAAGAGGAGATTTAGAAGGCAGAAGCAGTGGAGAAACTTCTAGATAAAGAGGATTGACGCACAACTCGTGGGGACGGCAAGACTTGGACAGCAGCCCCTTGTCCTGCTGTCACCATAGTTACCCAGTGCCCTGTCAGCGACATGTAACGCCCCTGTCCATGCCTACTCGTCCAAGTGTCTGTGGTGAAATGCACCCTGTCACACACAGAGTTTCTCAAAGAAGCGGTGATGTTGTGTGCGACATGCTGGTGGAGCGCAGGCACACCTTTCTTTGAGAAGTAGTGCCGACTGGGCATCTGGTACTGGGGCACTGCGACGGACAAAAGGTCTCGAAAATCCTCTGTGTCCACCAGGCGGAAAGACAGCATTTCGGTAGCCAAGAGCTTGCAGATGGTGAAATTCAACCTCTTAGCTTTGTCATGGCTAGGAGGAAATGGTCTTTTACTTGTCCACATCTGAGGGACCGAGGGCAGGCTGTTGTGCTTAGACGGGGTTGAGTAGGGTGTCCCAGGCAAACTGCTGGTCTGTGAGGAAGATGCAGGCGGAAAAGTTAGGTTGCCTTGATCCAAAGGTGGTGCTCTCGATGTCGGAGAGCGCTCAACACCAGCTGGTGTTTCCACTTCCAAATGAAATGATGACTTGCAAATCACACTGGCTGTTGCGGGTAAAGAGGTGGCAGGTCTGCGTCTAAAAACATGTGTGACTGCTGTCCCCCCAGTCACAGAGGATGAAGAGGCCGTGGATGCACAAGATGGGGCAGATGGTGGTTGGCATGGCCCGCTAGGCCGCATTGTAGCATAGTGAGCTTCCAACTGCAACTTATGCTTCATATCCATGTGACGGTTCATGCATGAAGTATTCAAACTATGGATTTTTTGGCCTCTACTTACATTTTGGTGACAAATATTACAGATAACACGAGTTGGGTCATCCTTTTCGATCTGAAAAAATGCCCAGACTCTGCAAGGCTTACTGCCCATGCGACCTGAAGAGCCACCACGACTTGTGGTCAGAGGCAGAGTTGTGGTTGAGGATGCAGTTGTTGACGTGCTTCCAGTACTCCGTCTCTGTCCAGGAAGGCGCAACCTAACCTTGTCGTCAATAGCATCCTCCTCCACCTCCTCTGCTGACCTCATCGACTGGCTGACTGTGGGTTGACAGTAAGTGGGATCTCCAACCTCATCATCATCACCCTGTGTGTTATCACACACGTCGTCCTCAGAGCCAACCTCTTCCTGCCCTGACTGAAAAGTCAACTTGTCGCTCCAATCAGGTATTTGAGTCTCATCATCATCTTCATCATTGTCTCCATCAACAGGAGTTACAGTTTGGGAACGAGGGTCTACATTATGCTCAGAACCTTCTTCATCTGGTCCTGGATCCAACTCATAAAGATTCTGGGCATCAGTGCAGATCATTTCCTTGTCTGGATTAACAGAAGCTCTGGAGCAGACCTCCATTTCCCAGGCTATAGTATGAGTAAACAGCTGTGCAAACTCAATCATCTGTGTTACCCCATACTCAGACGGGCAGCTGGAGACTTGGGAGCTGTGAGGAAGAAAGTGTGATTGGGGTGACACCTCTGAGGATTGGAGTATTTATGATGTTGAAGTTGAGGTGGAGGAGAGCCCACTTGAAGGAGCACTTGATATCCATTAAAGCACCTGCTGTTATTGTGCCCCATCTGGAATTTGTAGCGATGGGCGTGTCCGTAAGAAAGGGATCATATCACATTTTCCACGAAAAGAAGTAGACATCTTAGTTTGGCTGGAAGATGGTCTTTCTTCTGCAGATGTTACTGTTGCTTTAACACCAATCCCACGGACACAACCTTTTTTTCCCTTTCCAGCACGCCTATTCCCCTTTCCACCAGCAGCAGGCCTTTTGCCACTCATTTTGGTGGTTAACTAATTGACAACTCTGTAGTTGTTTGCACAAAAAACAATGGATTGAAACCGAGCAGAGCTGAGTGGCCAAACTGTGGTACTAGTCCAAAAGTATTGGCTGGGTTAGATGCAGTAAAACAATTTTATTATATACACAGGTGGTGTAGCTTGGTACAGATGGGCTACTCCAATGAGTAACAGACACTGCTACAGGCCCAAAAGGTTTTACTTGGCTATATGCAGTAAAAAATTGTTATTAAATACAAAGGTGGTGTAGCTTGGTACAGATGGGCTACTACAATGAGTAACAGACACTGCCACAGGCCCAAAAGTATTTACTGGGCTAGATGCAGTAAAAAATTGTTATTAAATACAAAGGTGGTGTAGCTTGGTGCAGATAGGCTACTACAATGAGTAACAGACACTGCTACTATGTCCAAAAGTATTTACTGGGCTAGATGCAGTAGAAAATTGTTTTTAAATACAAAGGTGGTGTAGCTTGGTACAGATGGGCTACTCCAATGAGTAACAGACACTTCCACTATGCCCAAAAGGTTTTACTGGGCTAGATGCAGTAAAAAATTGTTATTAAATACAAAAGGTGGTATAGCTTGGTACAGATGGGCTACTACAATGAGTAACAAACAATGCTACAGGCCCAAAAGTATTTACTGGGCTAGATGCAGTAAAAAATTGTTATTAAATACAAAGGTGGTGTAGCTTGGTACAGATGAGCTACTACAATGAGTAACAGACACTGCTATAGGCCCAAAAGTATTTACTGGGCTAGATGGAGTAAAAAATTGTTATTAAATACAAAGGTGGTGTAGCTTGGTACAGATGGGCTACTACAATGAGTAACAGACACTGCTACTATGCCCAAAAGGTTTTACTTGGCTAGGTGCAGTAAAAAATTGCTATTAAATACAAAGGTGGTGTAGCTTGGTACAGATGGGCTACTACAATGAGTAACAGTCACTGCTACAGGCCCAAAAGTATTTACTGGGCTTGATGCAGTAAAAAATTGTTATTAAATACAAAGGTGGTGTAGCTTGGTACAGATGGGCTACTACAATGAGTAACAGACACTGCTACAGGCCCAAAAGTATTTACTGGGCTAGATGCAGTAAAATATTGTTATTAAATACAAAGGTGGTGTAGCTTGGTACAGATGGGCTACTACAATGAGTAACATACACTGCTACAGGCCCAAAAGTTTGCACTGGGCTATATGCAGTAAAAACTTGTTATTAAATGCAAAGGTGGTGTATCTTGGTACAGATGGGCTTCTACAATGAGTAACAGTCATTGCTACTATGCCCAAAAGGTTTTACTTGGATAGGTGCAGTAAAAAAATGTTATTAAATACAAAGGTGGTGTAGCTTGGTACAGATGGGCTACTACAATGAGTAACAGTCACTGCTACAGGCCCAAAAGTATTTACTGGGCTTGATGGAGTAAAATATTGTTATTAAATACAAAGGTGGTGTAGCTTGGTACAGATGGGCTACTACAATGAGTAACAGACACTGCTACAGGCCCAAAAGTATTTACTGGGCTAGATGCAGTAAAAAAAAATGTTATTAAATACAAAGTTGGTGTAGCTTGGTACAGATGGGCTACTACAATGAGTAACAGTCACTTCTACAGGCCCAAAAGTATTTACTGGGCCTGATGCAGTAAAAAATTGTTATTAAATACAAAGGTGGTATAGCTTGGTACAGATGGGCTACTACAATGAGTAACATACACTACTACAGGCCCAAAAGTTTGTACTGGGCTATATGCAGTAAAAAATTGTTATTAAATAAAAAGGTGGTGTAGCTTGGTACAGATGAGCTACTACAATGAGTAACAGTCACTTCTACAGGCCCAAAAGCATTTACTGGGCTTGATGCAGTAAAAAATTGTTATTAAATACAAAGGTGGTGTAGCTTGGTACAGATGGGCTACTACAATGAGTAACAGACACTGCTACATGCCCAAAAGTATTTACTGGGCTAGATGCAGCAAAAAATTGTTATTAAATACAAAGGTGGTGTAGCTTGGTACAGATGGGCTACTACAATGAGTAACATACACTGCTACACACCCAAAAGTTTGTACTAGGCTATTTGCAGTAAAAAATTGTTATTAAATACAAAGGTGGTGTATCTTGGTACAGATGGGCTTCTACAATGAGTAACAGTCATTGCTACTATGCCCAAAAGGTTTTACTTGGCTAGGTGCAGTAAAAAAATGTTATTAAATACAAAGATGGTGTAGCTTGGTACAGATGGGCTACTACAATGAGTATCAGTCACTGCTACAGGCCCAAAAGTATTTACTGGGCTTGATGCACTAAAAAATTGTTATTAAATACAAAGGTGGTGTAGCTTGGTACAGATGGGCTACTACAATGAGTAACAGACACTGCTACAGGCCCAAAAGTATTTACTGGGCTAGATGCAGTAAAAAATTGTTATTAAATACAAAGGTGGTGTAGCTTGGTACAGATGGGCTAATACAATGAGTAACAGTCACTGCTACTGGCCCAAAAGTATTTACTGGGCTTGATGCAGTAAAAAATTGTTATTAAATACAAAGGTGGTGTAGCTTGGTACAGATGGGCTACTACAATGTGTAACAGACACTGCTACAGGCCCAAATGTATTTACTGGGCTAGATGCAGTAAAAAAAATGTTATTAAATACAAAGTTGGTGTAGCTTGGTACAGATGGGCTACTACAATGAGTAACAGTCACTTTTATAGGCCCAAAAGTATTTACTGGGCTTGATGCAGTAAAAAATTGTTATTAAATACAAAGGTGGTGTAGCTTGGTACAGATGGGCTACTACAATGAGTATCAGTCACTGCTACAGGCCCAAAAGTATTTACTGGGCTTGATGCAGTAAAAAATTGTTATTAAATACAAAGGTGGTGTAGCTTGGTACAGATGGGCTTCTACAATGAGTAACAGTCATTGCTACTATGCCCAAAAGGTTTTACTTGGCTAGGTGCAGTAAAAAAATGTTATTAAATACAAAGGTGGTATAGCTTGGTACAGATGGGCTACTACAATGTGTAACAGACACTGCTACAGGCCCAAAAGTATTTACTGGGCTAGATGCAGTAAAAAATTGTTATTAAATATAAAGGTGGTGTAGCTTGGTACAGATGGGCTACTCCAATGAGTCACAGACACTGCTACTATGCCCGAAAGGTTTTACTTGGCTAGGTGCAGTAAAAAATTGCTATTAAATACAAAGGTGGTGTAGCTTGGTACAGATGGGCTACTACAATGAGTAACAGTCACTGCTACAGGCCCAAAAGTATTTACTGGGCTTGATGCAGTAAAAAATTGTTATTAAATACAAAGGTGGTGTAGCTTGGTACAGATGGGCTACTAAAATGAGTAACAGACACTGCTACAGGCCCAAAAGTATTTACTGGGCTAGATGCAGTAAAACATTGTTATTAAATACAAAGGTGGTGTAGCTTGGTACAGATGGGCTACTACAATGAGTAACATACACTGCTACAGGCCCAAAAGTTTGCACTGGGCTATATGCAGTAAAAACTTGTTATTAAATACAAAGGTGGTGTAGCTTGGTACAGATGGGCTACTACAATGAGTAACAGACACTGCTGCTATGCCCAAATTATTTACTGGGCTACACACAGTAAAAAATTGTTATGAAATACAGAGGTGGTGTAGCTTGGTACAGATGGGCTACTACAATGAGTAACAGACAATGTTACAGGCCCAAAAGTATTTACTGGGCTAGATGCAGCAAAAAATTGTTATTAAATACAAAGGTGGTGTAGTATGGTACAGATGGGCTACTCCAATGAGTAACAGACACTGCTACAGGCCCAAAAGTATTTACTGGGCTAGATGCAGTAAAAAATTGTAATTAAATACAAAGGTGGTGTAGCTTGGTACAGGTGGGCTACTACAACGAGTAACAGACACTGCTACAGGCCCAAAAGTATTTACTGGGCTAGATGCAGTAAAAAATTGTTATTAAATACAAAGGTGGTGTAGCTTGGTACAGATGGGCTACTACAATGAGTATCAGACACTGCTTCTGTGCCCAAAAGGTTTTACTTGGCTAGGTGCAGTAAAAAATTGCTATTAAATACAAAGGTGGTGTAGCTTGGTACAGATGGGCTACTACAATGAGTAACAGTCACTGCTACAGGCCCAAAAGTATTTACTGGGCTAGATGGAGTAAAAAATTGTTATTAAATACAAAGGTGGTGTAGCTTGCTACAGATGGGCTACTACAATGAGTAACAGACACTGCTACAGGCCCAAAAGCATTTACTGGGCTAGATGCAGTAAAAAATTGTTATTAAATACAAAGGTGGTGTAGCTTGGTACAGATGGGCTACTACAACGAGTAACAGACACTGCTACAGGCCCAAAAGTATTTACTGGGCTAGATGCAGTAAAAAATTGTTATTAAATACAAAGGTGGTGTAACTTGGTACAGATGGGCTACTACAACGAGTAACAGACACTGCTACTATGCCCTAAAGGTATTACTTGGCTAGGTGCAGTAAAAAATTGCTATTAAATATAATGATGGTGTAGCTTGGTACAGATGGGCTTCTACAATGAGTAACAGTCACTGCTACAGGCCCGAAAGTATTTACTTGGCTAGATGCAGTAAAAAATTGTTCTTAAATACAAAAGTGGTGTAGCTTGGTACAGATGGGCTACTACAATGAGTAACAGACACTGCTACAGGCCCAAAAGTATTTACTAAGCAAGATGCAGTAAAAAATTGTTATTAAATACAAACGTGGTGTAGCTTAGTACAGATGGGCTACTACAATAAGTAACAGACACTGCTACAGGCCCAAAAGTATTTACAGGGCTATATGCAGTAAAAAATTGTTATTAAATACAACGGTGGTGTAGCTTGGTCAGATGGGCTACTCTAATGAGTAACAGACACTGCTACTATGCCCAAAAGTTTTTACTTTGCTAAATGCAGTAAAAAATTATTATTAAATACAAAGCTTGTGTAGCTTGGTACAGATTGGCTACTCCAATGAGTAACAGACATGGCTACTATGCCCAAAAGGTTTTACTTGGCTAGATGGAGTAAAAAATTGTTATTAAATACAAAGGTGGTGTAGCTTGGTACAGATTGGCTACTACAATGAGTAACAGACACTGCTACAGGCCCAAAAGTATTTACTGGGCTAGATGCAGTAAAAAATTGTTATTAAATACAAAGGTGGTGTAGCTTGGTGCAGATGGGCTACTACAATGAGTAACAGACACTGCTACTATGCCCAAAAGTATTTACTGGGCTAGATGCAGTAAAAAATTGTTATGAAATACAGAGGTGGTGTAGCTTGGTACATATGGGCTACTACAATGAGTAACAGACAATGCTACAGGCCCAACAGTATTTACTGGGCTAGATGCAGCAAAAAATTGTTATTAAATACAAAGGTGGTGTAGTTTGGTACAAATGGGCTACTTCATTGAGTAACAGACACTGCTACAGGCCCAAAAGCATTTACTGGGCTAGATGCAGTAAAAAATATTTATTAAATACAAAGGTGGTGTAGCTTCGTACAGATGGGCTACTACAACGAGTAACAGACACTGCTACAGGCCGAAAGGTATTTACTGGGCTAGATGCAGTAAAAAATTGTTATTAAATACAAAGGTGGTGTAGCTTGGTATAGATGGGCTACTACAATGAGTAATATACACTGCTACATGCCCAAAAGTATTTACTGGGCTAGATGCAGTAAAAAATTGTTATTAAATACAAAGGTGGTGTAGCTTGGTACAGATGGGCTACTACAATGAGTAACAGACACTGCTACAGGCCCAAAAGTATTTACTGGGCTAGATGCAGTAAAAAATTGTTATTGAATACAAATGTGGTATAGCTTGTTACAGATGGGCTTCTCCAATGAGTAACAGACACTGCTACTATGCCCCAAAGGTTTTACTTGGCTCTTGGCTAGATGCAGTATAAAATTGGTATTAGATACACAGGTGATGTAGCTTGCAACACAGATAGGCTACTCCACTCACTAACGCACCCTGCTAGAAGTCCAAAAGGATTGGCTTAGCTAGATTTAGCCAAATGCTGTGAAAAACACTTGCACAGTACTGGCACAGACCTGCCTGGCAAAAAGTGCTAGGAACTGCTGCAACCTAGCCCTCAAAAGGGGTGCAATTACAACTAGTCCCTACTCCCTAAACCTACAGTATCTGTCTATCTAAGAGCAAATTCGCTTGCAATTCACACAGTTACAAAGTATAGCGCCCATAGCAGCATCGGTGCCTTCTAACACTCAGCTGCAGCAGTGAGAAAATGGTGGCGATGGGGAAAATGGCTGGGTCTTATAGGGCAAGGACATGTGACATACACAGCCAATGACACATGCCCTTGCTTGTGTGAAAAAAAAGCACTTCGCTGCGTGTGTGCGCTGCTGATAGGCTGACAGACTGCACCTCCCCACTGTAAATGTGGGAAAGAAAAATAAAATGGAGATCGGCATTATTTCTGCAGAGATCCATCCCCTGCCAATCGCCCCACCCACTCTACACTGAAACTGTCTATTAACATTGATTTACGGTATTACTGTGAAAAAATCCAGTTACCATTTTGGTGCCTGAACAGTTATTGAACATAACCTTGAACAGCCGGATTTTTTCAAATCGTTCAGGTTTGTCGAACGGCAAGAACACCGCCCAAAACAGCTCGAATTTGAGATTGGCGAACAGTTCAAGTCGAATGCCGCTCATCTCTACTGATGTGTAGAATTTTTTTTGTTAAAGTCCTTCAGAGAAAAACATTGTAGTCTGTAGCATCTGCCATACCAAGTTGAGCAGAGGCCAGTGCAAAGGCAACCTGAGCACCACCAGTATGCAAAACCACATGGCAACCAAGCACGCCAGTAGGTGGGCGGAACACCACGGTACCAAATCTGCATCTGCGGGTCAAACCAATGCCATGTCGCCTGGGCTATGTACTTCAGGATCTGCTGTTCAGGAAGCAGACGCTCATACCTCCTGCCCACAAGCTGCGGTTGCTCATACACAACAAAGATCAACCACATCCACTTCCTTGTCCCAGTGAGGTGTCCAATTGTCCGTGCCTGAGAGCTTGGAAAGAAAGCATAAATACCCAGCTACGCATCCACGGGCACAAATACTAAACTTGCACATTGCCAAATTGCTAGCGGTGGAGATGTTGCTGTTTAGGCTTGTGGGAACCCAGTCTTTCCATGATCTCTTGGCTGTGGCTGTCCCATGATACAGTGTTCCCAGCTGCCACTATTTTTCCCGGTGTGCCGCCCCTGTGTTACACAAGCACGTGTTAAACAATCTGAACCGTGCTCTCACCAACCCCGTAACCGGGAAGGTCCACCTAAAAACAGACACCTGGACAAGTTGTTGTGGACAGGGATGATACATTTCTCTCACGGCACACTGGGTGATCCTGGTGGAGGGTGGGACAAAGGCGCAAACTGGAACATTACACATCCTACCCACGCCAAGAATAGCAGGCCCACCTTCTGTCAAGGTTTCCGCCTCTTCATATTCCACTTGCTCTCTCCCCTCCTCTGCTGAATTACCCTATCCATCACTACCAAGCTGGGACCTGTGCAGCAGTGCATCGGCAAAGCGGCAACACGCTCTGCTGAAGCTGATCTGTTTAGGTCAGAAAGCACACACTGCAGCAGAGCTGTGCAAGCTTTAAAATAACAGACCGATCAGTGGCTCTCCTTGCTGCACCTCCAACCCGGTCTGGTCATCTGCGATAATGGGCGTAACCTGGTGGCGGCTTTAAAGGTCAACTAGCTGGTACACGTGCCATGCATGGATCACATGCTGAACCTAGTTGTTCAGGAATTTCTGAAAACTTACCGTGACTTGCCGTACCTACTTGAGAAGGTGCAGCATATTAGAGACAATTTCCGCCATTCCTCTATCGCTTTTGCTGCTCTTACAATGCTGCAAAAGTGCTTGAATTTGCCAAGTCACAACTCATTTGCGACCTGCCCATGCGGTGGGACTAAACCTATCGTATGTTGGCGAGGATTAGTGAAAAGCAGAGGGAAGTAGCTGAATACCAGCTTCAACATGCACGCCAGACTGAGAGTCAGCCACCACACATAAGAACTGTCAAATGGGTGTGGATCGCTGACATTTGTGAGGTTCTTCATAACTTTGAGTACTGCACCAACCTGGTGAACGGTGATCAGGCTATTATCAGCGTAACCATCCTGCTGCTGTGTCTCTTGAAACAATCACTGCATAATCTCAAAGAGGAAGCTTTGAGTGCCCAGCATGTTGGTATGGAGCCAGATTTCCCAATGGGTGATACTACCCAGCCCAGCCAATATTCTGAGGCAACAATGGGTGATGAGGAGGAGGATGAGGAGGATGAGGAGGGAGAGGACTCGTTTTTCTTTGCTACCGAGGGGACTCATAATGCTACAGAGGGGATACAGAAAACTTCATGTCTGTCCAGCCTGGATGGACTGGAGAGGAGGAGGTGGAGGAGGAGGAGGCGAATCACCATGAGGAGAGGATGGGTACTGTTTCTACTGTTGGGGACACAGAACATTTTTCTTTTTGCAGCTTGGCCCACATGGCACAGTTCATGTGTAAGTGTCTGTGGCAAGACCCTCGTGTGATACACATTTTATCCAACAACCAATACCGATTGGCCACCTTTCTCGATCCACGGTACAAGGAGAAATTTCCTTCTCTCCTTTTGGAGTCACCAAAGAGTTTTACTATGGAATCGTTCAAGAGAGCCGTTGTAGATCAGTTGCTGAAAACATCACCCTCAGACAATGCCGGTGGCAGAGGTACTGGCTATTTTCAACACCAAGGGATAATGGGGAGAGACACGAACACCAGCTCCAATAGAGGTGAGGGGAAAATGTGCACAAATTGGGCAATTTTCAATAAACAAGCACAACAGCAAGGGCTATCTGTGCCTGTAACAATGCCAAGGAGGGATAAGTTGCAGAACATGGTCAAGGGGTACTTTAGTGATGATACATGCATCCTTTCAGACACTTCAGTTCCCTTTAATTATTGGGTGTCTAAGCTGAACACTTGGCCCGACCTCTCCTTATATGCCTTGGAGGTGCTAGCCTGCCCGGCTGCTAGTGTGATGTCAGAGCATGTTTTCAGTACCGCTGGGACAATCATCCCTGATAGGCGCACACGCCTTTCCACAGAAAATGCAGACAGACTTACTCTGATTAAATTCAACAAGGACTGGATATCTCCACAGTTTGTAATCCCTCCAGAATGCAGCAAGCCAACAACAAAAATCACCAAAAACGCAGATTCATGCTACTGCTGTAAACGTCTCCCCCTTCCCATAAAAACCTGTTTCCTTCCTTCGTCAACCATGACTCAGCCCATAGGGCTAATTTTTACAAACCCTATGCACATTGTGCAGTGGACAAACCAGGACAGTATTCCTACTCCAGCCTAACTACTATTTGTGATTGGAGGTCATTGGGATGGTGGCTTCCCGCGTCAACCATGACTCAGCCCATAGGGCTAATTTTTACAAACCCTATGCACATTGTGCAGTGGACAAATCTGGAATGCACTGTGGTCCTACCAAACTAATATTTGTCATGGCCCTCTGAAAACTTGAATTGAGAGCCACAACTACTACAGTACTTCATCGTAGATAATGTTTGTCAAGGGAGGCCTGTTATGATCTGCAACATGTACTAAGGAAAGAAAAGGGAAAGCCGTCCCTACAGTAAGACTAAGCTGAATCCCTACTATGTAGTGAGCTGCCTGTTCCTAGCGAACAGGCAGACTAACCTTAGTCCTCGGCTAGTCTGAACGAAGACCTATAGCATAAGGGGAGGGGTCCCTAAAAGAACTAAGGACTGGAACAAAAATGGGACACCTCCTAAACAGAGAAGTTGTTGCAGTACACAAAAAGACAAACTGACAAAAAGGTACTAGAGGTCCCATAAGGACCAAGCGAACTGACAGAGATGGGCACCGAAGCACCTGGCTAGAGAAACACTCAAACAACATTATAGTCCAGCACAGCAAAAAGGGCGGAGCTGAAATATAAAGGCAGATGGTCACCTGACCGCAAAACACAAGATGGAAAAAGCAAACAGGAGGGTTCTAACAGTACCCCCTCTTTTATGAGGATCCTCCAGGCCCAGGCCTATCCGGAAACCTCTTGTGGAAACCTTTAACAAGCCTAGGAGCAGAGACATCATCCGTCCTTACCCAGGTGTTATCTTCGGGGCCGAAACCCTTCCAGGCGACAAGATACTGTAATCTCCCTCTATGACATCTAGAATTTAAGATACGAGAAATTTCATATTCGCCGTCTTCCACCACAGGAGGAACTGTGACAGTGGCATCTGATACATCAGCCTTTTTCAACATGGAAACATGAAACACAGGATTAATCTTCCAGGAAGTAGGGACATCCAACCTAACAGCAGACAGGTTAACAACCTGAAGCACTTTAAATGGACACACAAACTTAGGACCCAGGTTTTTAGAGGGAATCCTCAACCACCGGTTCTTTGAGGACACCCAAACCCACAGTAAAAAAAAACTAATTTTCTGCACAGCGAACTCACATTTCTTCAGCTTTGCAAAGAGTCAATTATCACTCAATAACTGCAAAACTTCACGTGCACTCTGCCAATGGGACTCTAGTTCTGGTGAATAAATCAAAATGTCATCCAAATACACAACCACATTCTTACCAATCAAAGGTCTTAGGATGTCATTAATAAGGTTCTGAAAAAATGCAGGTGCATTGGTAAGACCAAAAGGCATCACCAGATTCTCAAAATGACCTACCGGAGTGTTAAAAGCAGTTTTCCATTCATCAACCTCCTTCACTCGTAACAAATTGTATGCCCCCCGGAGATCAATTTTAGAGAACCACTTGGCCCCCACTAACTAGTTAAACAATGTACAAAATGAGGGGTTGCTCACTGTGAATATGGGTGCTCAGAGGTAATATAAAGTCTAAAAATATGAAAGAAAACCTCGGCACACCGTAAGAAAAAGAGAATATGGACAATGCAGATAATGCAGAAAAAGAATACTGTTTATTAAGCCATCCTTTTCATAATGATAGTTCCACAAAAAAAAATATTTTTATGTACATAGAATCATAGAATCATAGAATGGTAGAGTTGGTAGGGACCTCCTGGGTCATCTGGTCCAACCCCCTGCTCAAAGCAGGATTCACTAGATCATCTCAGACAGATGTCTGTCCAGCCTCTGTTTGAAGACGTCCATTGAAGGGGAACTCACCACCTCTCGTGGCAGCCTGTTCCACTCATTAATCACCCTAACTGTCAAAAAGTTTTTTCTAATATCTAATCTGTGTCTCCTCCCATTTAGTTTCATCCCATTGCTTCTAGTCTTTCCTTGTGCAAATGAGAATAAAGATGATCCTTCTACAATGTGACAGCCCTTGACATATTTGTAGACAGCTATTAAGTCTCCTCTCAGTCTTCTTTTTTGCAAGCTAAACATTCCCAAATCCTGCAACCGTTCCTCATAGGACATGGTTTGCAGACCAGTCACCATTCTGGTCGCTCTTCTCTGAACTTGCTCCAGTTTGTCTATGTCTTTTTTAAAATGTGGTGCCCAAAACTGTACACAGTATTCCAGATGAGGTCTGACCAAAGAGGAGTAAAGACCGATAATGACTTCACGTGATCTAGACTGTATGCTTCTGTTAATACATCCCAGAATTGTATTTGCCTTTTTTGCTGCTGCATCACACTGTTGACTCATGTTCAGTCTATGATCTATTAGTATACCTAAGTCTTTTTCACATGTACTGTTGCTTAGCTCTATTCCTCCCATTCTGTATATGCTTTTTTCATTTTTATTGCCCAGATGTAGTACTTTGCATTTTTCCCTGTTAAAAACCATTCTGTTGGTTGCTGCCCACTGCTCCAGTTTATTTAGGTCTTTTTGAATCCTCTCTCTCTCTTCTCTAGTATTAGCTATCCCTCCTAGCTTTGTGTCATCAGCAAATTTAATCAGTTTACCCTCAATTCCTTCATCTAAATCATTGATAAAGATGTTGAACAATACAGGTCCCAGGACGGAGCCCTGTGGTACCCCACTTGAGACATTCATCCAGCTGGATGTGAAGCCATTTACAACCACCCTTTGAGTCCGATCACTAAGCCAGTTATGAATCCACCTAACAGTTGCCTGGTCCATTGCATACTTGGTCATTTTTTCAATAAGGATGGTGTGAGATACTTTGTCAAATGCTTTGCTGAAGTCAAGATATACTATATCTACAGCATTTCCCTGATCCACCCAGTCAGTGATTCTGTCATAGAAGGAAATTAAGTTAGTCTGACATGACTTGTTAGTTACAAACCCATGCTGACTCTGGTTAATCACTTCATTCTTATCCATGTTTTTACATACATGTTGTTTAATAATTTGTTCAAATATCTTTCCTGGTATAGAAGTCAGACTCACCGGCCTATAGTTCCCTGGGTCTACCTTCTTCCCCTTTTTGAAGATAGGAACAACATTTGCTCTTCTCCAGTCTTCTGGGACTTCTCCTGTTCTCCAAGAATTTTCAAAGATTATGGAGAGTGGTTCTAAAATTTCTTCTACGATCTCCTTCAGTACTCTGGGGTGTAATTCATCTGGACCTGGAGACTTGAACTCATTTATGTTAGCTAAATATTCCCTCACAATCTTTCTGTTTACAGATAACTTGGATTCCTCTATTCCTTTAAAAGGACAGTGAAGATCAGTTGATGTTACATTTTCTTTCTGAGAGAAAACAGATGCAAAATAGGAATTAAAAAGTTCGGCCTTCTCAACATCCTCTCTTACCATTTCTCCATTTTCATCCTGTAAAAATCCTATAGCATCTTTGACTTTTCTTTTACTTTTGACATACCCCCAAAATCCTTTTTTATTGCTTTTGACATCTCTTGCAAGCCTTAATTCATTGTCAGCTTTAGCTAACCTGATACGTGCCCTACAGGATCTGCAGACTGCATTATAATCTTCTTTAGATATGCCTCCCTCTTTCCATTTAATAAACATTTCTTTCTTTCTTTTTAGCATGTGTTTAAGTTCTGTGTTCATCCATCCTGGTTTCCTTAAATGCTTCCCATTCTTCCTACTTTTCGGGATTGTTAACGATTGTGCTTTGAGAATCTCATTTTTAAAAATTTCCCATCCTTCCTGGACATTTTTGTCCTTAAGGACATCCAGCCATTGGATCCCTCCTATTCTCTTTCTGAGTCTCTTAAAATCTGCCTTTCTAAAATCTAACCTTGAAGTCTGAGTCTTCACATGTCTTCCTCCTCTAGTTATCCAAAATTCAATAATAGCATGATCGCTGCCTCCTAGGGTCCCAGCCACCTTTACCTCCTCAACCATTTCCTCCCTGTTTATAAGGATTAGATCCAAAGTAGCAGATCCCCTTGTTTTCTCCCCTACCTTTTGGAAGATAAAGTTGTCAGCAAGAGAGGATAAGAATTTGCTTGACCTGTTAGTTTTACTTGAGAGAGATTCCCAACAAATGTCTGGATAGTTGAAATCTCCCATGACCACTACGTCATATTTTTTGGAGAACTTGGTCATTTGATACATAAAGAGTTCATCCATATCTTCAGCTTGCCCAGGTGGCCTGTAGTAAATGCCTACAATGGTGTCCTTTCCGTTGTTCTCTCCTTGTATTCTTACCCAAACAGTTTCCACAGAACTCCCAGTCTCTGAAGCTTCAATCTCTGTGCAGATATACGCTTTTCTAACATACAATGCAACACCTCCTCCTCGTTTATCAAGTCTGTTTCTTGCAAATAAGTTGTATCCTTTTAGCCTTTTATTCCAATCATGTGTATCGTCCCACCAAGTTTCAGTGATTCCAATGACATCATATTCCTTTTCCTGCATTAGTAGTTCCAATTCTCCTTGTTTGTTGCCCATGCTTTGTGCATTTGTATAAAAACATTTTAGTTTGTGATTGGTTTCTCTTCCTCCCATATTTTTATTATTTAAATTGTTTTGTCTTTGTTCTTCCTTTCCACTTCCAGTAGCAGAGATCTCAATAGTATTTGTCAGGTGTATGGCTTTTTCTGGCCTTTTGCTTCCCTTCCCACATTGTTCTAGTTTAAAGCTCTTCTGATGAGTGTAGCAAGGCGACTTCCAAATACATGTTTTCCAGTCTTCATAAGGTGCACCCCATCTCTAGCAAGTAGTCCATCGTATAGGTAATTCATTCCGTGATCCAGAAATCCAAATCCTTGTTGACGGCACCATCGACGTAGCCAGTTGTTCACCTGTAGAATCTTATTCCACCTCATTGTTCCATGGCCATCCACTGGGAGGATGGATGAGAAGACCACCTGCGCTCCCAATTCTTTCACTTTCTTGCCTAAGTCTTCAAAGTCACTGCAGATGGTTTCCAGGTCCTTTCTTGCGGTGTCATTTGTCCCCACATGTATTAGCAGGAATGGGTAGTGATCTGTAGGTCTGAAGAGTCTTGATATCCTGTCAGACACATCTTTAATTTTTGCTCCTGGAAGACAGCACATTTCTCTTGAGGTTATGTCTGGTCTGCAGATAGCGGCCTCTGTTCCTCTTAACAGGGAATCCCCCATGACCACCACTCTCCGTTTTTTCTTCACAACATTCTTCTTTCTCCATCCAGGAGGATTCTGAGGGCTTACAAGGTTATTCATTGCTGGCAAAGTCTTATTTTGCTGTATTTCTTCATGGTTCTCCTGCGTGAGAGCCTGGTATTGGTTCCTGAGCAGTATGGGTGCTGACTGCCTCTCGATCCTCCTGCTTCTGTGGGTCACATGCTTCCATTCCTCTGTTTCGTCAGGTGCAGTTCGAATTTCTTCTCTTTCTGAATCATGAAGAGATAATTCTGCTCTGTCTAAGAACTCTTCACCTTCCTTAATGATTTTCAAGGTAGTTAACCTCTCTTCTAGATTTCGCAACTTTTCCTCCAACAGGGACACAAGCTTGCATTTCTGGCATGTGAAGTTTGGCTTTTCCACTGGCAAGTCTGTGAACATGTAGCAGGATATGCAGCTCACCAAATGGCTCCTGGACTCTTCCATGTTCTTATTGTTAATGTTCTGAAAACAGTGAAATAAGCTTAAGAAAAAAGCTTCAAAATGCGCGCGCCGGTAGGCGCGCGGTTTACCGATGTCCTCTTTTCAGCTCCAACAGCCAAACTCCAGTGTTCTTTGAGCTCGCGGAGACTCTTCACTTACCCCAAAATGCCGTGAAATATGCAAATTATCTCCTCAGGACTCCTCCCCTGGTTTACCGATGTCCTCTTTTCAGCTCCAACAGCCAAAATCCAGTGTTCTTTGAGCTCGCGGAGACTCTTCACTTACCCCAAAATGCAGTGAGAATATGCAAATTATCTCCTCAGGACTCCTCCCCTGGTTTAGACATATACCATCCTTATCTTGTTTATGGTCCAATAATATTGCGCTTAAACATTCACCGACGTTTCGACCTAAGTAGGTCTTTATCAAGGTAATTGGGTATTAGATCAATAAGAACTGGCGTTTCGACCTATGTAGGTTTGTATAAGGTAATTCTATAATAGAAAAAAACATTGGTAAACTGATCATATGTAAAGGAGAAAGTTGAACGACTATACACATATAAGAGTAAAATGTGGTTTGGGAAGAAGAAAGAGGAAGGAAAAAAAGGGGAGGGGGGGGAGGGGAGGGGAAAAGAGAAAGAGAGAAATGACAAGTAAATGAATAGACAGATATCAGTATATGAAAAGAGGAATTAACATATACTGTTAGTTCTCAATTAAGGCCCTTTTGTATACAAGGGTATATAAAAAAGGAATAGATATAATCAAAAATCATAATTTATCATAGAAGCATGAATCCATAAAATTTACAGACTTACTGGTATATGCTGTTGAGAGAATAGGAACTAATGGGAGAAGCCCTTATGGTACTAGGAAAAACCTAACAAAAGGGAAAAAGGGATTCTTTTAGGGAATATCAAACTATTAACCAGTCAGTGGATACATGTCTAAATCTCACAAGCCGAACTATGGTGTGGTAAAAACATACCTGTAGGGGAAGAGAGTGCTGGCAAGGGGATATGTCCCAAATCAGGAGCGGTAAGTGAAGTAAACGTGAGGGTGTGCTATATATGCACGCAGATAGTTAAGTCCTGTGTCCGCATTTTTCAGCATTATCTGCATTGTCCATATTCTCTTTTTCTTATGATGTGCCAAGGTTTTCTTTCATATAACTAGTTAAACAAGTCAGGAATTAACGGCAATGGGTAAGAATTGCGTACGGTAATCTTATTAATGTCACGAAAATCTTGGGAAGAGTAGCTCCCGGAACAAACTCAATGGCGCAATCATAATCCCTATGAGGAGGTAAAACTTGCGACTCCTCCTCTGAAAAAACCCTCCAAAAATCTTGAATAGGTACTGGTAATTCCCCTTTTTCCACAGCCGCAATGCGACCATTACAACATTTATCATAGCACTTCGGACTCCAAGACTTAATCACATTAGTAGACCAGTCCAGTAAAGGATTGTGCAGTTTTAACCAAGGCAAACCTAGAACAACCAGAGAGGGTAAATTATCCAATACAACCAAGTCCAAAATTTCTTGGTGAACTCCATTGATAGTGAGGGGAAATGCAGCAACCTTGTGAGTAATACATTTCAAGGGAGTGTTATCAATTGCAATCACAGAAATAGGTGATGATGACAAAGGTTTGGATTTCAAATTAAGTTTTTCCAAAAACCCTTTATCAATCACATTAAGTGTTGAACCACAATCCACAAATACCTGAAATTCAATCAAATCTTCCTGCAAAGTAGTACTCCCAGAAAGAAATACTCCTGCAGAGTGTAAACAAGCAATACGGGTGTACCTGACCTCGTTTTTTTTCTTTACAAAACGAAGCTCACAATACTTAATCAAATGGTCAACTTTACCACAATAAAGACACAATCCCTCAGCGAACCTCTGGTCTCTTTCCTGAGAGCGGAGTGACATCGCCCCAACCTCCATCGGTTCTCCGCCGTCTGAGCAGATTTTCTGGGGACTAGGACCTGACAAAACAGGAGTCTTTACCTCATTCAGCCGAGAACTCAGCCTCCTGTCCAGACAAACAGCTAATTGCATGGCATCCTGCAGAGTCTCAGGTGCAGGGAATGCGATTAGCAAATCCTTAACCCTTTCACTCAGACCAGCAAGAAATAAACATTTCAGAGCAGGATAATTCCATTTGACTCCTGAAGCCCATCTTCTGAAGTGTGTGCAATAATTTTCAACATCACCTGACCCCTGATTCAAACGCCTGAGTTCTGCCTCATCAGATGAGATTCAATCAGGATTGTCATATAATAGCCCCATAGCAAAAAAAAATTCTTCTACCGACCTTAAGCATGAATCATTAGGTTGGAGAGAGAAGGCCCACCCCTGTGGTTCATTGCGCAAAAGTGACATAATAAAACCAATGCACTGTGATTCATTCCCAGAGGACCTTGGTCTCAAGTGAAAATATAACAAATATGCATTTTTAAGGGAAAAAAATCTTGCTGTTTACCATAAAAAACATCAGGCAGTCCTACCTTGAGTTCCACAAAATGCTCTCCAGAACAGCTACTCACGTGTTGCTGGAGCTCTGCCACCTCCTGAGACAATCCCTGCAAGCATTGAGCCAAATCCTGGATGGAAACCATACTGATCCCCAAATTTCTTTCCTTTTTTGGGGGCTGGATTTACTGTTATGATCTGCAACATGTACTAAGGAAAGAAAGGGGAAAGCTGTCCCTACAGTAAGACTAAGCTGAACCCTGAGATGTAGCGGGCTGCCTGTTCCTAGCGAACAGACCCGCCTTAGTCCTCGGCTAGTCTAAACGAAGACCTATAGTATAAGGGGAGGGGTCCCTAAAAGAACTAGGGACTGGAACAAAAATGGGACACCTCCTAAACAGAGAAGTTGTTGCAGTACACAAAAAGACAAACTGACAAAAAGGTACTAGAGGTCCCATAAGGACCAAGCGAACTGACAGAGATGGGCACCGAAGCACCTGGCTAGAGAAACACTCAAACAACACTGTAGTCCAGCACAGCAAAAAGGGCGTAGCTGAAATATAAAGGCAGATGGTCACCTGACCGCAAAACACAAGATGGAAAAAGCAAACAGGAGGGTTCTAACAGTACCCCCTCTTTTATGAGGATCCTCAAGGCCCAGGCCTATCCGGAAACCTCTTGTGGAAACCTTTAACAAGCCTAGGAGCAGAGACATCATCCGTCCTTACCCAGGTGTTATCTTCGGGGCCGAAACCCTTCCAGGCGACAAGATACTGTAATCTCCCTCTATGACATCTAGAATTTAAGATACGAGAAATTTCATATTCGCCGTCTTCCACCACAGGAGGAACTGTGACAGTGGCATCTGATGCATCAGCCTTTTTCAACATGGAAACATGAAACACAGGATTAATCTTCCAGGAAGTAGGGACATCCAACCTAACAGCAGACAGGTTAACAACC
This sequence comes from Phyllobates terribilis, assembly GCF_046119375.1. Classification (NCBI taxonomy): domain Eukaryota; kingdom Metazoa; phylum Chordata; class Amphibia; order Anura; family Dendrobatidae; genus Phyllobates; species Phyllobates terribilis. The sequence continues at coordinate 41,657,868 of NW_027362769.1, read as the reverse complement.
TGAAGCACTTTAAATGGACCCACAAACTTAGGACCCAGGTTTTTAGAGGGAATCCTCAACCACCGGTTCTTTGAGGACAACCAAACCCACAGTAAAAAAAACTAATTTTCTGCACAGCGAACTCACATTTCTTCAGCTTAGCAAAGAGTCAATTATCACTCAATAACTGCAAAACTTCACGTACACTCTGCCAATGGGACTCTAGTTCTGGTGAATAAATCAAAATGTCATCCAAATACACAACCACATTCTTACCAATCAAAGGTCTCAGGATGTCATTAATAAGGTTCTGAAAAAATGCAGGTGCATTGGTAAGACCAAAAGGCATCACCAGATTCTCAAAATGACCTACCGGAGTGTTAAAAGCAGTTTTCCATTCATCAACCTCCTTCACTCGTAACAAATTGTATGCCCCCCGGAGATCAATTTTAGAGAACCACTTGGCCCCCACTAACTAGTTAAACAAGTCAGGAATTAACGGCAATGGGTAAGAATTGCGTACGGTAATCTTATTAATGTCACGAAAATCTTGGGAAGAGTAGCTCCCGGAACAAACTCAATGGCGCAATCATAATCCCTATGAGGAGGTAAAACTTGCGACTCCTCCTCTGAAAAAACCCTCCAAAAATCTTGAATAGGTACTGGTAATTCCCCTTTTTCCACAGCCGCAATGCGACCATTACAACATTTATCATAGCACTTCGGACTCCAAGACTTAATCACATTAGTAGACCAGTCCAGTAAAGGATTGTGCAGTTTTAACCAAGGCAAACCTAGAACAACCAGAGAGGGTAAATTATCCAATACAACCAAGTCCAAAATTTCTTGGTGAACTCCATTGATAGTGAGGGGAAATGCAGCAACCTTGTGAGTAATACATTTCAAGGGAGTGTTATCAATTGCAATCACAGAAATAGGTGATGATGACAAAGGTTTGGATTTCAAATTAAGTTTTTCCAAAAACCCTTTATCAATCACATTAAGTGTTGAACCACAATCCACAAATACCTGAAATTCAATCAAATCTTCCTGCAAAGTAGTACTCCCAGAAAGAAATACTCCTGCAGAGTGTAAACAAGCAATACGGGTGTACCTGACCTCGTTTTTTTTCTTTACAAAACGAAGCTCACAATACTTAATCAAATGGTCAACTTTACCACAATAAAGACACAATCCCTCAGCGAACCTCTGGTCTCTTTCCTGAGAGCGGAGTGACATCGCCCCAACCTCCATCGGTTCTCCGCCGTCTGAGCAGATTTTCTGGGGACTAGGACCTGACAAAACAGGAGTCTTTACCTCATTCAGCCGAGACCTCAGCCTCCTGTCCAGACAAACAGCTAATTGCATGGCATCCTGCAGAGTCTCAGGTGCAGGGAATGCGATTAGCAAATCCTTAACCCTTTCACTCAGACCAGCAAGAAATAAACATTTCAGAGCAGGATAATTCCATTTGACTCCTGAAGCCCATCTTCTGAAGTGTGTGCAATAATTTTCAACATCACCTGACCCCTGATTCAAACGCCTGAGTTCTGCCTCATCAGATGAGATTCAATCAGGATTGTCATATAATAGCCCCATAGCAGAAAAAAATTCTTCTACCGACCTTAAGCATGAATCATTAGGTTGGAGAGAGAAGGCCCACCCCTGTGGTTCATTGCGCAAAAGTGACATAATAAAACCAATGCACTGTGATTCATTCCCAGAGGACCTTGGTCTCAAGTGAAAATATAACAAATATGCATTTTTAAGGGAAAAAAATCTTGCTGTTTACCATAAAAAACATCAGGCAGTCCTACCTTGAGTTCCACAAAATGCTCTCCAGAACAGCTACTCACGTGTTGCTGGAGCTCTGCCACCTCCTGAGACAATCCCTGCAAGCATTGAGCCAAATCCTGGATGGAAACCATACTGATCCCCAAATTTCTTTCCTTTTTTGGGGGCTGGATTTACTGTTATGATCTGCAACATGTACTAAGGAAAGAAAGGGGAAAGCTGTCCCTACAGTAAGACTAAGCTGAACCCTGAGATGTAGCGAGCTGCCTGTTCCTAGCGAACAGACCCGCCTTAGTCCTCGGCTAGTCTAAACGAAGACCTATAGTATAAGGGGAGGGGTCCCTAAAAGAACTAGGGACTGGAACAAAAATGGGACACCTCCTAAACAGAGAAGTTGTTGCAGTACACAAAAAGACAAACTGACAAAAAGGTACTAGAGGTCCCATAAGGACCAAGCGAACTGACAGAGATGGGCACCGAAGCACCTGGCTAGAGAAACACTCAAACAACACTGTAGTCCAGCACAGCAAAAAGGGCGTAGCTGAAATATAAAGGCAGATGGTCACCTGACCGCAAAACACAAGATGGAAAAAGCAAACAGGAGGGTTCTAACAGTACCCCCTCTTTTATGAGGATCCTCAAGGCCCAGGCCTATCCGGAAACCTCTTGTGGAAACCTTTAACAAGCCTAGGAGCAGAGACATCATCCGTCCTTACCCAGGTGTTATCTTCGGGGCCGAAACCCTTCCAGGCGACAAGATACTGTAATCTCCCTCTATGACATCTAGAATTTAAGATACGAGAAATTTCATATTCGCCGTCTTCCACCACAGGAGGAACTGTGACAGTGGCATCTGATGCATCAGCCTTTTTCAACATGGAAACATGAAACACAGGATTAATCTTCCAGGAAGTAGGGACATCCAACCTAACAGCAGACAGGTTAACAACCTGAAGCACTTTAAATGGACCCACAAACTTAGGACCCAGGTTTTTAGAGGGAATCCTCAACCACCGGTTCTTTGAGGACAACCAAACCCACAGTAAAAAAAACTAATTTTCTGCACAGCGAACTCACATTTCTTCAGCTTAGCAAAGAGTCAATTATCACTCAATAACTGCAAAACTTCACGTACACTCTGCCAATGGGACTCTAGTTCTGGTGAATAAATCAAAATGTCATCCAAATACACAACCACATTCTTACCAATCAAAGGTCTCAGGATGTCATTAATAAGGTTCTGAAAAAATGCAGGTGCATTGGTAAGACCAAAAGGCATCACCAGATTCTCAAAATGACCTACCGGAGTGTTAAAAGCAGTTTTCCATTCATCAACCTCCTTCACTCGTAACAAATTGTATGCCCCCCGGAGATCAATTTTAGAGAACCACTTGGCCCCCACTAACTAGTTAAACAAGTCAGGAATTAACGGCAATGGGTAAGAATTGCGTACGGTAATCTTATTAATGTCACGAAAATCTTGGGAAGAGTAGCTCCCGGAACAAACTCAATGGCGCAATCATAATCCCTATGAGGAGGTAAAACTTGCGACTCCTCCTCTGAAAAAACCCTCCAAAAATCTTGAATAGGTACTGGTAATTCCCCTTTTTCCACAGCCGCAATGCGACCATTACAACATTTATCATAGCACTTCGGACTCCAAGACTTAATCACATTAGTAGACCAGTGCAGTAAAGGATTGTGCAGTTTTAACCAAGGCAAACCTAGAACAACCAGAGAGGGTAAATTATCCAATACAACCAAGTCCAAAATTTCTTGGTGAACTCCATTGATAGTGAGGGGAAATGCAGCAACCTTGTGAGTAATACATTTCAAGGGAGTGTTATCAATTGCAATCACAGAAATAGGTGATGATGACAAAGGTTTGGATTTCAATTTAAGTTTTTCCAAAAACCCTTTATCAATCACATTAAGTGTTGAACCACAATCCACAAATACCTGAAATTCAATCAAATCTTCCTGCAAAGTAGTACTCCCAGAAAGAAATACTCCTGCAGAGTGTAAACAAGCAATACGGGCGTACCTGACCTCGTTTTTTTTCTTTACAAAACGAAGTTCACAATACTTAATCAAATGGTCAGCTTTACCACAATAAAGACACAATCCCTCAGCGAACCTCTGGTCTCTTTCCTGAGAGCGGAGTGACATCGCCCCAACCTCCATCGGTTCTCCGCAGTCTGAGCAGATTTTCTGGGGACTAGGACCTGACAAAACAGGAGTCTTTACCTCATTCAGCCTAGACCTCAGCCTCCTGTCCAGACAAACAGCTAATTGCATGGCATCCTGCAGAGTCTCAGGTGCAGGGAATGCAATTAGCAAATCCTTAACCCTTTCACTCAGACCAGCAAGAAATAAACATTTCAGAGCAGGATAATTCCATTTGACTCCTGAAGCCCATCTTCTGAAGTGTGTGCAATAATTTTCAACATCACCTGACCCCTGATTCAAACGCCTGAGTTCTGCCTCATCAGATGAGATTCAATCAGGATTGTCATATAATAGCCCCATAGCAGAAAAAAATTCTTCTACCGACCTTAAGCATGAATCATTAGGTTGGAGAGAGAAGGCCCACCCCTGTGGTTCATTGCGCAAAAGTGACATAATAAAACCAATGCACTGTGATTCATTCCCAGAGGACCTTGGTCTCAAGTGAAAATATAACAAATATGCATTTTTAAGGGAAAAAAATCTTGCTGTTTACCATAAAAAACATCAGGCAGTCCTACCTTGAGTTCCACAAAATGCTCTCCAGAACAGCTACTCACGTGTTGCTGGAGCTCTGCCACCTCCTGAGACAATCCCTGCAAGCATTGAGCCAAATCCTGGATGGAAACCATACTGATCCCCAAATTTCTTTCCTTTTTTGGGGGCTGGATTTACTGTTATGATTTGCAACATGTACTAAGGAAAGAAAGGGGAAAGCTGTCCCTACAGTAAGACTAAGCTGAACCCTGAGATGTAGCGGGCTGCCTGTTCCTAGCGAACAGACCCGCCTTAGTCCTCGGCTAGTCTAAACGAAGACCTATAGTATAAGGGGAGGGGTCCCTAAAAGAACTAGGGACTGGATCAAAAATGGGACACCTCCAAAACAGAGAAGTTGTTGCAGAACACAAAAAGACAAACTGACAAAAAGGTACTAGAGGTCCCAGAAAGACCAAGCGAACGGACAGATTTTGGCACCGAAGCACCTGGCTAGAGAAACAGTCAAACAACACTGAAGTCCAGCACAGCGAAAAGGGCGGAGCTGGAATATAAAGGCTGATGGTCACGTGACTGCAAAACACAAGATGGAAAAAACAAACAGGAGGGTTCTAACAAGGCCCTTGTCATGTAATCTTCTTGCACCTATGACACAGCCCCCAGGAGTAATTTTTGGAAATACGATGCACATTCTGCCCTGGACCAAGTAGTTCAGTATTAAGAAGTCTTCTTGTCCTATATAATCTGGGCAATATTGACAATCAATATCTCTGAGCCATTTGGAGAAGCTTCTCCAACCCACCCTGGAGGGGGGGGGGGGGGGCACCATATATCCTTTGTCCATTAACTTGCACAAGTGATATATTTAAGCTCGTCATCCAGTTGACTAGTGCAGCTTTATTTTTCCGGTTCACAGAATTCAGCCAAACCTGATGATCACTGGCCTCACTCACTGATACCTTCTTGTACTCCATGTCTCTTGGCCTTTTTCTCTGTAGTCTCTGCCCTTAAATTAGTTAAATAATAGAGTGAGGGCCCTACAATATGAATAAGTGAGGGCACTCTCAAATGTACACAAGAGGCACCTCCAAAATTTCTAGAGGAGGGCACTTCAAAATGTATGTTACAGGGCCACACGAGGGCTCTCACAAAACTCAGCTTTCCTGCCTACTGCAGGCCCTCTGAACATTTGAATTTAGGGCCGCAGTATCACATGTTAGTGGAGGAGGTGGAGGAGGAGGAGGATCAAGCGCAACGCTACTGTAGTGCCCTGAGGGCTTGGCCGCTACAGGGGTATTGCACCTCTGCCAGAGGTGTGATATTCCACTCCCAGGTAAGGATGGAGTATGAACCAGGGCTCAGGTATCTGCATACAGCACACTCACCCCATTTCCGGGGGACAGCTCATCGGTGCTCCTATTAGACAGAAATGCAGGCACGACAGACCATGTCCCTGGCTGGAGTGGGGAGGGGGGAGGAAAACCCGGTGATGTAGGAGCAGAAGTGGACGGTTCCTGAGCGTAGATAGGAGCTCATTGGTTGCTGGTCACCTGGGCTCATGTTCTAGAGGGAAGTATAAAAGGTGGGGGCCATCTTAGGAGGGAGTTGAGTTCAGTGTTCAGTGAGAGGAGAAGACAGGGAGTGGAGACTCTGTTGGAGCTCCGCTCAGAAGTGGGCTTAGAGAAGAGGCTGAAGAAGGACAGGAGAAGAAGGAACAGGAAAGGAGGAGGAGAGATAGAGAAACACAAGGGCTCAGGAACAAGAAGGTGGAAGGGACCCTAAGAACCCATGAGAAAAACGGGTGAAGGGTCAGGCAGATTAAGGGTACCGGATCCAAAGTTGGTGGAGGAGAAACTACCCTCAGCCAAAGACCGGAGGTCGCGATCATTTATTGGTGGGACACCTCATCAAACCTGCTAGGAAGGCACCATATAGGACAGCGGGGAACGGGGCCCATGTTTACCCGCGCAGATCCGCGGCAGCTGGACAAAAGTGGGTCACTGGTGAGGCAGGCCAGAGAAAGGATAGAAGGGGGTCCTGTGCCATACTTCTGAACTGCCTGGGGATTGACCGAGCCCCACACCTGGTGGACGCAGCACGGCTCGGGCGGTCACTACCTGTACAGAAGTGACCCGGAGCTTATGAACTGTGAGTAAAAGACATTGGATTGCAGTACGTTGTCTGTGTACTTTTTCGCTCCTCCAGCACTAACGGTACTGGGACTCTCTTCACCATCACCCCCACCATTCACTGCACTGCCCTGGGGTTACACTCTTCCCGTGGGGAGTTACACTACCTCAGCTGCATATACCATCAGCCCCAGCGGTCTGCCTTGCAGCGGCGGTTCATAACAGCCGCAATCCACGGGTGGCGTAGTCGGACATCACTCAGAACTGATAAAGGACTACCACTGGTCTGACCACCCTGAGCCACGGACCGGGTTGCCACTACTACCCCCATCGTCTCCCTATTGCCCGGCTCCGAGTGCCCCACGGCCCAGGGGGCGAGTCACTACAATGGGCACATTGTAAACTGCTATGGAATATGTATTCCACTATCTGAGTGTCAATGATGGAGGGACCACCCAAATGTCCAAGTAACAGCTGTCCATCCAAAACACATGTTACAGAGCCACCTGAGGCCTCTCAGGTCAAAGATCAACATTCCTACTGGTACGTTCTAGCTGTGCTTGTAAAGTGCTGGGGAATAGCGAACTAAAAATGATGTATGACAGAGGGACCTACAAAATGTATAAGTCAGGGCCCTCCCAATTGTAAAAGGCGAAAAAAAGCCACAACAGTATGTGTGAACAAATGCTAAAGGGATTTTTTTTGGTTTCCCTGGTTTATTTAGCCTTATATACAAGTGATTATGCAGGAAAACACATTTCTTAATCTTTTTGGCCTATTAAATGCAATTTAATTTAGGTTTGGTAGTTGTTCTTGTGTGTCTGTAAAAGTGGTGTAATACTGAGACAAACTTATTCCCAGAAACCATATGTGAGTCAGAAATGCATGCAGGCATATTCTCCAGGCTCTTCCCATTCTGTTTCATCACTTTCCCATCCATTTCAGCCTTTTCCTCAGGCCTCCAGACCACTTTGTAGCGTCCAGCAGAAAATTACTCGCATTTCCCATTGTCTTATATTGTACTCGCTATTCAGAATGAATACGCCATCGTTACAAAGTACTTATTACTACTATAGCAATTACGAATATTACGGTACTCGCTCATCACTAATAGTAACCCATCGCGATCACATCATGGGGGCCAATGGTAGCCAGTGAGCTTGAGCAATGGCACTCATCCATTTAAATGCTGCAGTCAGAGATTGACAGAGGTGTTTAAAAGGTCGCAGTATACAGCTCCCTATATACAGTATAATGCCCCACAGTATGATGGGTCCACACATTCCTTTATTCATTATGATGGGCCCACAGCTCCCCTATGTACAGTATGATGACCTTCCCTATGCACAGTATGATAGCTTCTAAAACCACCCACACCGTATAATGCTCCCAGTGCTCCTCTATACATAGTAGGATGCCCCCCGCTGCTCCCCTAAGCACAGTATGATGGCCCTCAGTGCTCTTTTATGCACAGTAAGCTGGGCCCCCAGTGTTCCCATATGCAGAGTATGATGGTCCCCCATTGCACCTTATACACAGTATGATGTCCCCAGTACTTCTCTATACACAGGATGATGTCTCCACTACTCCCCTATACACAATATGATGGCCTCTAATACACAGTATGGTACCCAAGAGCACCCCTGTACACAGTATAATACCCAAAAGCCCCCCCTATACACTGTATGATGGCCCCATAGTAGTCTCCAAGCTGTCTGATGCTCCCACAGTTCCCATACAAGTACTATTAAGTAAAAAATAAACATCAAATACTCACCTAACTCCATATCCTGGCAAAGACAATCAGCAATGTGTGGGCGGACCAACGTCGTGATCTCATGGTGCCGGGGCACGATCAGAATGTCAGCAACCCGGTGGGATGAGATCATCAAGTCGCTCTATCACTCGAGAAAAAAAACACTCCATTACTGGAACCAAAACTGTGCTTGAATAACCCCACAAGTGCCACACTATGAGAGTTGTTTTTTTAAAACGTAAACAGTACATGGTGCACATAAATAACAGCGCATTACTCCATTTGGGCATCATGTACAACTATAAATCTCACCAACATATAAGTGTACTATTCTGACGAGGGTGGTTTTGCCCCAACACAAGACAAATACAACTATCAGGAGGATGACAAGAGTCCCACACTCTCATAAAGCTCCAGTTTTAATTTTGCCTAGGTCACACTTTATCTAAATCTATCTCTATACACAGATTTCTATCCTCAAATCCAGATGTAGCACCATGAATACACTTTCCACAATAAAGCATCATGGATGTGGAGTACCGTGGATGAATTTCCACCTCTTCTATGCCATTATGGAACAGGTCATCATCAGAGAAAAACACATTCTCACTACCTTACTTCTTGTTTTATTTCTGGAAGGCAAGCTGTGATTAGCCAAGCCTTGGAGCTCGTTCACTAGTTGCATTCATGCAGCATTTTTTCATGCATTTTTACTGTGGAAAAAAATGTATCGTTTTACAGTACCATCAATGTGATTGAGATTTCTTAATTCTCATGCACACGCTGCTTATTTTTTCCTTGCAGATTTGAACCATCAAGTCGTTCTTTCAACTGCAACATGTCAATTCTTTCAGCGTTTTTCACCCATTCAAATGAATGGCAAAAAGACAAGTAAAAGAGCATGTAAAATGCAGCAAAAACATGCGTATTTTATGCAGCATTTTTCCTTTAGTTCACATTGTTGAATCCTGTTACAGTACAGTTTTTTTTTTCTTTCTAACATTAGAAAAAAAGTAACTTTACAACAGCATACAACAGGAAGTCTTCTGTTGAACAATAACAATATTCATCATAAACAGAACAAAAAAACAATCTGTATTATTTTTGTGTCCTGTGACATCCTGCTTTCCAGGTAAACTTGATTGTAAAAAATGTTTAATGATATATCTAACAGGATGCAAAATTTATTTATTTTAATTTTACTCACTTATATAGCACCATTAAATCCGTAGCGCTTTACAGGCATTATCGGCACTGTCCCCATTGGGGCTCACAATCTAAATTCCCTATCAGTATGCTTTTGGAGTGTGGAAGGAAACTCACATAAACACAGGGATAAAATACAAACTCCTTGCAGATGTTGTCCTTGGTGGAATTTGATACAAAGACCCCAGCGCTGCAAGGTTGCAGTGCTAACCACTGAGTCACCATGCTGCCTGACACAGTGAGCACCTTGATGAGTTCCTTTCTCCCAGCAAATAAGGCACTGGAGTTGAAAGGCCCCACACAGTTTTTGTACATGTGTGCTCTTCTACCTTTGACAGCTCTCAAAAATAGTTGCTCTATAACTAAATGTTTATTGTTTTGTAACTTTTGTTTAAAGAAAAATAGCAGAAAATCTACTATTGTGTATTCTGGTTAAAGAAAACTAAGCATTCTTTACACATTTGCTAGGAAAGATTTGTTGTAATTCTGTTTATCTGTTGTTATGTATTAGCTTCACTCTCAAGTAACATAGGGAACGAGGAAAGAATTATACTGTCCTCGTCGATTTTTAGTTCACGTTCCTCATCCATTTTCCAGTCATCCTTCTTGTCCACTTGTAATTTGTGTCATGTTTCTCTGCAGATTGGATGGAAATGTGAGTTCAAATCTGCAAATGGATGGCATAATGAAAATTGATAAAAATGTAATTGCATGTATATGATCCTATTTACTGGAAGCAAAATGATTTCCACCCAGACTCACGGGGTGAAATGATTTGCTGAAAATTGGGATACAAGTGTAATGACACACCGGGATTACTTTCACATTTATTTTTGACACAAATGCAGCTTTTTTATTCTGTTTGCATTAAATAAGTGGGACTTTAAACTATTTCAACTACTTTTAACCCATTAGGAGCTTTAAAAGGCTACATTTTAGAAAACTAAAATATTTTTTGCATGTTTTTTTTCAGCCTATGAAGACAACTCAAGCCACTGAGATCATTGATTGTCTGTAGTGTTGTTGACATAATGACACAGCTGCAGCTGATCAATAAAGACTGGAGCAACATGTTATGCATCTTCCTCGGCTTGGCACGGCTTCATCACCTTCCTCTATGGCCGCTGCCCTCTGCTGTGCTCCACGCCGAGTTTTACAAGTGGCCTGGCATACTCTCATGTCATCAACTGCCTAGGCCTATGTAACGCCCACTAAGATACACACCTGTGTCTTGGTATTAAGACTGTTAGTTCTGTTTGTTTAATTGTGCACCATTACCTGCTCCAGGCCTGCCTTTGCCTGCATTGTCTTGGACTTTCTTGTGTCCTGTCTGCCTGGTGCCTCCAGTGCATCAAGTGCTCACTCCATATGGGACTTCCTGTTGCTGCATCAACTCCCGGAATCTGTGTGCCCACCCGGACCTAGGCTTAGGGATGTCAAACTCAAATGCACAGAGGGGCAAAATAAAAAATTTGGAAAACGTTGCGGGCCAACCTTGATATCTATTAAAAAATGTCTACAATTGAGGACGTTTTTCCTTATCTAATTTAATGATGAACCTTTTCATATGGAAACAAACTTAAATGGGCTGTTCCACGAACAAAGTTCATTTTAATTAATAGATCTTAGAATAAAATAAACACATGCAACACAAATAGGGCCTTCTGGAATAATATAATATGTTATGTAAGAGCAGTAAAAATCACATGGCCCAATGGGCAGCATGGTGGCTCAGTGGTTAGCACTGCAGCCTTGAAGCGCTGGGGTCCTGGATTCAAATTCCACCAAGGACAACATCTGTAAGGCGTTTGTATGTTCGCTCTGTGTTTGCGTGGGTTTCCTCAGGGTTCTCTAGTTTCCTCCCACACTCCAAAGACATACTGATAGAGAATGTAGATTGTGAGCCCCAATGGGGACAGTGCCCATAATGTCTGTAAATTGTCGGAATTGTAAAGCGCTGCAGAATATGTTGGCGTTATATAAATAAAAAGATTATTGTTATTATTATTATTAATGGCCTAATTTAAATATGTAATCACAAAGGATAACAAAACTCTTGAATTAATAAAGAACATAGATAATAAAGAAGGATGCCAACAAAAGTGCCCCCCAAAACACAATATGAAACCCTCATAGTGATTTCCTCCACAGTACCCTCCCCACATACGGTATGATGACCCTACTGTACCTACCCCAGCAAAGTATGGCGACCTCAGCAAAGTATGATGCCCCATCTGTGATCCCCAAACAGCCCTCCATACAGTATAATGGACCCCACATAGTCCTCCTTACAGAATAATGGGCCCCACATAGTCCTCCATACAGTATAATGGGGAGAGGCTGTGCCGGCTTCGCAGGCCAAATGTAATCACACTGGGGGTCAGACTTGGCCCACGGGCAGGGGTTTTACATGTGTGGTTTTTGGATCCACCTCACAAGATGAGCCCTATAATACAAGAGAGATAGGGCTGGATGCGGGGAGAGTAAGTAAAGCAAGCTTTGTTTGTTATTTTACCCATTGCACAAAATAGGTGAAATGGGGCAACCCCTTTAAAGAAAGATCAAATTTCTTTGAAATGTAAATGTTATTTATAGTAAATTAGACAGATGCTCGTTAATAAAGAAAATATGGTGTTATTTGCAGTTTATTATGCTATAAAAAAATCTTGTTGCATCCTCTCAGTCCTACTTGCAAGGGAGAAACTAAAATTCAAAGGGTTTCAGAGCAAAGTGATATGGACCCTCATCTCCAGTTTTAATAAAGTGAACCTGTCAGATGAATCAAAGACAAACTCCATTATTGCAAATATGCATTTCCTGCTCTGAAATTCTACAGTGTTTCAGAGAAAGCATACTTTATTACAGCAGTTAGAGACAACTTGACTACAATGACTAGTCATGTAGGCATATTTACCCTGGCTAACTGGCAGGGAAATATCTCTGTAACTAGTCATCATAGTCACATCATTCCTAGCCATTCCCAGCTGCAATTTTAAAGTCTGCTATCTCTGTTGCACAGTAACTTTTCAGAGTAAAACATACATGGCTAGAATGATGGAGCCAGTTTTTGACAGTGGTCAGTGCTACAATGTCGAGAATGTCAACATCTCTCCTTCCTCCTTACCTTTAATAGTCATCCTTGTGCACTGAAACTGATATAGGCCCATACATTGTATAGTGGTTGTGAATGGTACTGCAGTGTCAACGCTACTGCAGTTATTTTACATTAAGTGAATGAGAAAGAGCTTCTATTTAGGGCCACATCAAGATACAGTTGAAACCAGAAGTTTACATACACTATATAAAAAGACATATATGCATGTTTTTCTCCATATCTGACATGAAATCAGAATAAACCTTTCCCGTTTTAGGTCAATTAGGATTACCATCATTTGTAATATTTGCCAAATGCCAAAATAATGAGAGAGAGAGAATGTTTTAAGGCATTTTAGTACAAAGTCAAAAGTTTACATACATTTAATTAGTGTTTGGTACCATTGCCCTTAAACTGAATGACTTGAGTCAAACATTTGGGATATCCTTCCACAAGCTTCTCACAATAGTTGGTAGGAATTTAGGCCCATTCCTCCTGACAAAACTGGTGCAACTGACCAGGTTTGTAGGTCACCTTTCTTGCACCTGCCTTTTCAGCTTTGCCCATAAATTTTCAATTGGATTGAGATCAGGGCTTTGTGATGGCCACTCCAAAACATTGACTTTGTTATCCTTAAGCCACTTTGTTACCATTTTGGCAGTATACTTTGGGTCATTGTCCATTTGGAAGACCCATTTCCGCCCAAACTTTAACTTCCTGGCTGAAGTCTTGAGATGTTGCCTCAGTATTGCCACATAATCTTCTTTTCTCATGATGCCATGTATTTTGTGAAGTGCACCAGTCCCCCCTGCAGCAATACAGCCCAACAACATGATGCTATCACCCCCTTGTTTCACAGATGGGATGGTGTTCTTAGGTTTCCAAGCTTCTCCCTTTTTCCTCGAAACGTAATGATGGTCATTATGCCCAAAAAGTTACATTTTAGTTTCATCAGAGCACAGGACATGTCACCAAAAATGAAAGTCCTGTGTGCATTTGCAAACATTAATCTGGCTTTTTTATGTTTCTTTTGGAGTAATGGCTTCTTCCAGTCAGAGTGGCCTTTCAGCCCATGTTGATACAATACTCGTTTCACTGTAGACATTGACATAATCTTACCAGCTTCCGCCATCATCTTCATAAGGTCTTTTGCTTTTGTCCTTGGGTTGATATGCACATGTCGGACCAAAGCATGTTCATCTCTGGGACACAGAAGCCGTCTCCTTCCTGAGCTGGACATTCCCATCTTGTTTATACTTGTGTATAATTGTTTGTACAGATGAACGAGGCACCTTCAGGTATTTTGAAATTGTACCCAAGGATGAGCCAGACATGTGCAAGTCCAAAAATCTCTTCCCGATATCTTGGTGGATTTCTTTAGACTTTCCCGTGATGCTACACAAAGAAGCAGTGTGTTTCAGGTGTGCATTAAAATACATCCACAGGTGTGCCTCTAATTAGCTCAGATGTTTCCAGAAAAGAAGCTTCCAAACACATGACATCATCATATGGGCAGTCCAGAATTGTTTAAAGGCATAGTAATCTTAGTATATGTAAACTTTTGACTTTGCAGTAAGTAATAAAAATGCCTTAAAACTATCTCTCTCTTATTATTCTGGCATTTGGAAAATATTACAAATGATGGTAATCCTAATTGACCTAAAATGGGAAAGGTCTATTCTGATTTTCAGATTGTCAGATATTAAGAAAAACATGCATGTGTCTTTTTATACAGTATATGTAAACTTCTAGTTTCAACTGTATATGTAGCCATGCCAGCACAGGTTTTAACTGTTTTACTGGCAGTAAAAGTTTTAAATTCACAACATGCCACTTTATCACACAATTTTTGACTGTAGATTTTAACCTCTGCAGTGCATAGGGTAATCTATAGCAAGTACAGCAAAATATACGTCAAATTACACCGAAAGAGTACTGAAACAAGCCTCTGTTCTTAAGTTTGCTTCCATCTCCCAGAAGTGGGACCTACAATATCTCTATCAAATATTCTATGACAAATCCTGTGGATTGGCTACAAATGTCTGGGACAGGAATACTTTCATCTTATATGTACGCCATAATAATTTTCATAACATTTACAACCCGTCCAGCAAAAAAAATAATTAGTGAAACATTGTGGCTGACTGAAGAGAAGTATAAAAAAAAATACTGTGTTCTGTAAAGGATTTATGTGGACTACTAAATTGATAACTGTTACTTACTGTATTATGAGAAACCATTAATATCAGATTGGTAGGGATGCAAATCTCAGAAACTGCACCAATTATAGGATTGAAGGGGTTACATCATCCTTTTAGATATTTTTTTTAATTACAGTTCAACCTCAGTCGATAAAATATTGGGGCAGATGCTAAAGCAGGACCATCAATTTTGTAGCCACGGATAACCTTTTTAAAAGGGTGGTTCGACCCTTAAAATGTATTTTCTAACTACCTATCTTTACACCCTAGCCACTTTTGTAATGAGCTTTACACAACACCCTATATTTTTCCCTATCTATCTAACCTCTAAACATGTTTTTTTCTACTATTCTTACTGTGATGTTTTGTTTGAGAGGAGTCTCAAACATGACATCACAGGAGACTGGCGCTGCACTAACTCCCTGCAGCATCCATCGTCCCTCCTGCAACAGGACATCACTAGGGGGAATTGTTAAAGTTACTCACTAGTTTCTTGCATTGCCACCCTTTGAAGATGTCCTGGATTGTGGGTGATAGAAACTGTGGCTGATGTGAGTGCAGTGCAGGCTTTCTGCTTTTGTCTATGACGTCGCCGTAGTGTCAGTCAACGAAGACGTCGTTAGAGGGTGAAAATAGGAGCAGTGAGTGACACCAGCATCGCCCCACAGTTTGTAGCACCACCCTCAAATAAATCATCATCAGGAGGTGGCACTGGTGTCACTCACTGCTTCTATTTCTGCCCCCTGACTACATCTACTTTCACAGAAGCTACCTCGGCAGTGGATACAAAAGCAGAGTCCCGGTGCTGCACTCACATCAGCAACAGCATCCATCACCCAGCATCCAGGACATCTTCAGAAGGGGCTGCAATTAGTGTTGAGCCACCCCCGTAGTGTTCGAGTTCGGTTCGGTTCGTCGAACACCCGTGTGTTCGCCGAACTGTTCGTCGAACTGTTCGTCGAACACCTTCGAACACCGTTAAAACCAATGGCAGGCAAACAAAAACACATAGAAACACATAGAAAACACCTTCAAAGGTGTCCAAAAGCTGACAAACTGCTCAGAAGACACAACTAGCACATGGAAAAGTGACAAGTACATATAGTCATGCGAAAAGAAAAGAGGTGGAGGAGTAAAAGGAGGGGGAGACACAGATATAGGCATGTCATGCCCTTCTAAAATCCAAAAAGTGAGAAGCCGAGACGGCCAGTCCTCTCCTGCCCGTGCCACCTCCGTGTCGCCGGGTTTGTGCCAGAGCCGCGGTGAACCCTGACGGCCAGCCCCCCTCTCCCAATACTGGTGCCTGTCCGCTGGTGGGTCGAGAGAGCCCCCCTGTGGTGGAGGCAGCTCTAAGCTTTTTAATTTAAATTGTCCCTCTAATTTGAATGAATACACTTTAAATCCATTTACAAGGATCTATTGGAGGGCAAGTCTCATGCCAGCAGCCGCGTAATTCCAGCTCCAGTAGCGTCCACTAAAGCTGCTGCAGTTAAAAAGCTTTTATAAGGATCGAGCTCGGCTGTCCACCGCAAGGCATCCTAGTGCCAGTCCCAGCCCCTATGCCTTGGGGTGCCTCCTGATGCTCTTCACTAAGTATCCCGTGGTCCCGAAGCATTTCCTTTGAAAAAATTAAGTGTCCAAACTACAGGTGGTGTAGCTTGCTTAACAGCCGGGATAATCCGCTGACTAGCAGACACTGCTACTAGGCACAAAGTATTTCCTGGGCTAGATGCAGTTAAAAATTTGTAAGTAGATACTCTCGTTGGATGCTGAGAAAGCATTCCATAGAGTCTCCTGGCACGCCATATATGATTCTCTTAAAAAGCTTGGGGTAGGGGTCTAGGGGACCCTTTTATAGCCAAAATCACGGCCCTGTATCACAATACGTCACCTAGGCTGAAGATAAATGGAACTGTAGCACCGAGGGCTCGGTTGCTACAGACGTATTGCACCTCACCCAGAGGTGTGATATCTCACTCTCAGATAAGGATGGAGTGTGGATCAGGACCCGACACCTGCATGCATTACACCACATTGCCGTGGGGCAGGGCGACCAATATGCCCCTGAGATGGGCACGACAGTCCCTGTCCCTGGCTGGAGTGGGGGGAGGGAACACTGAGGAAGGGGAACCCTGCAGTGCAGGAGCAGGGAGGAAGCAGTTCCTGGGTGCATTGAGAAGGGAGTATAAAAGGTGGGCACCATCTTAGTTCAGTGCAGAGAAGTCTGAGCAGAAGTGGCAGGGAGCAGGGGCTCTGCATGAGCTCTGCTCCGGAGGCGGGCCTAGTAACAGAGGCCCAGGCCTGTAAGAGGGAGAAGGAAGGAAGAGGAGCGGAGAAGGCTCCAGGAACGAGGAATGAAGGGATCCCAGGGGTGCGGACGGGCGAGTCGCCACCGCACGCCCGAATCCACCTGCGTGGAGGGGTCAGGCCAAAGGGGGAGACCGGTCCCCGAACTAGTGGAGGCAGGAAACGACCCTCAGCTAGAAACCGGAGGCTCTGACATTTTATGTGGCGCAGCCCCTTGCTCCACCCGCTAGGAAGGCACCACATAGGGTCAGGGAAACTGGCGCCAAGTTTACCAAGAGGAGGCCCGAGGCAGCCGGACAGAAGTGTTGGTAAGAAAGGCCAGACAAAGGACACACAAAGGGGGTCCTGTGAAGCGCTCCAAAGTTATCTGGGAGTTGTCTGAGCCCCTCACCTGGTGAGCACAGTACGACGTGGGCAGCCGTTACCTGCAGACGTGGTCTGGATAATAAGAACTGTGAGTAAAGGCCCTGAACTGCATCACTGACTCCGTATCGTTACTGCTGCTGCCCTGCACCATCACCCCCATCCTCCGCATACACTGCCCTGAGGCTATACTCCTCCCGTGGGGAGTTATGCTACGCTCTGCTGCACCCACAACACCAGCCTTAGCGGTCTGCCCTGTAGCGGCGGTTCACTCTGACCGCAATCCACGGGTGGCGTAGTCGGACATTTAAACATCAAAACCACATAAATAGTTCCGCCACTGGTTTGACCGCCCTGAGCCACGGAACCGGATCGCCGCCACGAAGACTACAACCACCAGCATCCACCAAAAAGGGTCCGGCTCCGGGTGTCCCAAGGCCCAGGGGGTGCGTCAGAACATTTTCATCACCTTTCACAATCACCAATGGGACAAGACAGGGATGTCCTCTGTCCCCTCTCTTATACATCCTAGTGACGGAGCACCTGCTCTCATCAATTCGCCATAACCCCAATATTAGGTGGATTGAGGTGGGAGGCACCGAGTACAAGTGCTCTCTATTTGCTGATGATGTCCTAGTATATATCACTCAATCACATATATCCATCCCTGCTGTTATGGCTGAAATAGATCACTTTGTTACATGGTAAAATTTTAAAATCAATGCAGCGAAGTCTGAGGCCCTCGATGTCTCCCTCCCTAAATCCATATAGGATTCCATCCAGTCCAACTTTCCCTTTGCCTGGCCCTCACAGGGTATCAAATACTTAGGAATTCCTATTCATAGAGACCTCTCCCATCTATGTTATCTTAATTTTGGGCCCTTTATTGAACAATTCCATACAGACCACGGTTGGCAAGTTAGAACTGTAAGATTCACTACGTGAACCACTGGTGTTTTGTGGAAAAGCACATGTACACCGCGTTCCAAATTATTATGCAAAAAGTGTTTAGGAGTGATAAGGGAAGAATTTGTTTGTTTGTCAGTTAAACTCATTGATGGTGATGTGTGTCAGGGCTCTTTATATCACTGTAAGCAATTGCAGACACCTGTGCTAATTAGTTTGGCAGGTGTGTCCAATGAAAGGCAAGACTACTTAAGAAGGCTCTCTCACATTATTAAGCAGCCTACATTTTCTGCCAAAATGGGAAAGAAAAAGGATGTGTCGGCTGCTGAGAAGCAACAAATTGTGGAGTGTTTAGGTCAAGGCATGACTACAATCAACATTGTGCGATGATCAGGATGAAGTGTCTTGGCAATCAAGAAGTATGTAGCTGATTCACAGTACACACGTGTGCGTGCTGATAAGGGCAAATTGAGGACTCTTTCCTACAGGCAATTACGTCAGGTTGAAAGAGCAGCGGCAAAAAAGCCTTGTCATAGCAGCAGACAAGTTTTTGAAGCTGCTTGTGCCTCCAACGTCCCCCGAACAACAAGATGCAGGGTCCTTCAGAGGTTTGCAGCTGTGCATATGCCATCCTGTCGACCTCCTCTATCCACTTCACACAAGCAGAAACGGCTCCAGTGGGCCAAACATTACATGAAGACTGATTTCAAAACTGTTTTGTTCACGGATGAGTGCCGTGCAGCGCTCGATGGTCCAGATGAATGGAGTGGAGGATGGCTGGTTGATGGACACCCCACGCAAACACGGCTACAGCGCCAACAAGGAGGAGGTGGAGTAATGTTTTGGGCTGGAATCATGGGGAGAGAGATTGTTGGCCCCTTTAGGATCCCTGAAGGCGCTAAAGATGAACTCCATAATGTATGTGGATTTTCTCAAACAGCACTTCCTGCCATGGTTCAAGAAGAAGAACCGTGTATTTCACAGCAAGATCATTTTTCTGCATGATAATGCACCATCTCATGCTGCACATAAAACATCTGCATCTCTGGCTGATATGGGCATAAAAGGGGACAAACTTATGGTGTGACCCCCATGCTCCCCTGACCTCTACCCCATTTAGAACCTTTGGAGCATCATTAAAAGGAGTGTCTATGATGGCGGGAGGCAGTTCACATCTAAGCAACAGCTCTGGGAGGGTATTCTGTCCTCATGCAAAACAATTGAAGCAGAAACCATCCAAAACCTGACAAATTCAATGGACGAGAGAGTTCAGAAGCTCCTTTCGAACAAGGGGTCCTATGTGAAAATGTAACATCACCTAGAATAAAGTTTTAAGTTGAAAACTGTTTGATTTCAGTTTCTAACAACCTGCTAATGCTTCTAATTTCAAAAATGACCATTTTTTTGGTCTTTATTAAAATGAAAAGGTTGATCGAAAAGTTTGGGGGATCTAAGAGTGTGGCAACCCAGTAGTCATGATTACTTCGAATTCTGACAATATGAGGGTCATGCTGCAGGTAGTGCAGCAAGAAGGCACTTATGTGTCTTGCGCATCTCGGAGCCCCAAAATTATTTTCCGGGCTAGATGCAGCTAAAAATTATTTTTAATTTTAAATCTGGTGAAGCTTATTATAGATGGCCTAATAGGATCAGTGCTGCACACTGCTACAAAGCCCAAGTTAGTTTCCAGTCAAGATACAGATAAACATGATTAGTAATTTGAAAGCTTAAAACGGTTGGTAGGGTGATTTTAACCAATCATCAAGCTTTTACTCTCCCCAGGATGACACAGGGGTAGAAAAGTCGTTTCGGATCCATGATTTGTTCATCTTTATGAACGTGAGTCTGTCTACATTATCAGTGGAGAGCCGCGTGCGCTTATCTGTCAGCACACCACCAGCAGCGCTGAACACACGTTCAGACAGAACGCTGGCTGCGGGGCATGACAAGATCTCCAAGGCGTAAGTGGCTAGCTCCGGCCATTTATCCAGATTGGAAGCCCAAAAAGAGCAAGGGTCCAGTGACACAGTCGTGGCTTCAATGTTTACTTGGAGATACTCCTGTACCATCGTCTCTAGGCGTTGACTATGTGTCAGACTTCTTGTCTCCTGTGGCCTTGCAAAGGATAGGCTAAAAAAGTGGTGAAATGATTCCGCAAAATTGATGTTACCAGCAGATACTGTGGTTCTGTTACGGTTTGAGTGCTGAACACTTGACGGTCCCACGGTTGGCAAGTTGGAACTGTGAGATTCACTACGTGCACCACTGGTATTTTGTGGAAAAGCACATGTAAGATTCTGCAACAGTCTCTGCTGATACTCCTGCATGCGTGCATCCCTTTCTATGGCAGGAATAATTTCTGCAAATTTACTTTTGTACCGGGGATCTAACAGTGTGGCAACCCAGTAGTCAGGATTATTTCTAATTCTCACAATTCGAGGGTCATGTTGCAGGTAGTGCAGCAAGAAGGCACTCATGTGTGTTGCGCATCCAGGAGCACCAAGTCCCTGTTGTGTTGGTGGCGAGGTAGCAATCATGCTTCCTTCCTCTGTCCTCTCCCCCCAACCTCGCACAACAGAAATGTGATCAAGGTCTCCCTCATCTGATGAGTCTTCCATCAGTTCGTCCTCCACTTCTTCCTGGGCTCCTGCACCTTCCTCACTAGTTTGGCTGCTACCATGCGCCCTGGTAAAATCATCTCCCCCACCCTCACATGCCTGCCTCCTTGGTGCTGCCGACCGTCTGGACCTTGCAGATGTTAGCCCTTCCGCATACAACTCCTCCTCCTCTACTTCCTCCACCTCCTCTTGTGCCACCACCTGACTCCGAATTCTGTTTAACATGTGCTCCAGCATGTAAATCACCGGAATAGTCATGCTGATAATGGCATCGTCAGCACTAAACATCTTCGTCGCCATTTCAAAACTGTGCAGAAGGGTGCATAGGTCCCTGATCTGAGACCACTCCTCCAGCGTGATTTGCCCCACCTCTGAATCTCGTTGGCCCAGGCTATACGTCAGAACGTATTGCACCAGGGCTTGTCGGTGCTGCCACAGTCGCTGCAACATGTGCAGAGTTGAATTCCACCGGGTAGGCACATCGCATTTTAGCCGGTGAAGTGGCAGGCCCAACGACTTCTGTAGAGATGTAAGTCACTGAGCTGCGGGATGCGAACGGTGGAAGTGAGCACACAGCGACCGTGCCCTCTGCAGAAGGCCATCTAGTCTGGGATAGTGGGCTAAAAATTGCTGGACAACCAGGTTCAACACGTGAGCCATACAAGGCACGTGTGTGACATTGCCCCGGCGAAGGGCGCACCCAGGTTTGCAGCATTGTCGCACACGGCCTTCCCTGGTTTAAGGTCCAGTGGAGACAACCATTCATGAAATTGGTTCTCCAGAGCTGACCACAACTCCTCAGCTGTGTGACTCACATTTCCCAGACATTTCAATGTAAAAACCGCCTGATGACGTTGAGCCCTACTGCCAGCATAGTAAGGAGGTGTGCAGGATCCCTTCTGCGCAGTTAGAAAGCTTGTGGCATGACCAGACAGGCTTTGGGTGCAGGTGGAAGACCGAGAGGAGGTTGAGGAGGCAGAAGCAGTGGAGGAAAAATGACATAAAGAGGATTGACGCACAACTCGTGGGGACGGCAAGACTTGGACAGCAGCCCCTTGTCCTGCTGTCACCATAGTTACCCAGTGCCCAGTCAGCGACATGTAACGCCCCTGTCCATGCCTACTCGTCCAAGTGTCTGTGGTGAAATGCACCCTGTCACACACAGAGTTTCTCAAAGAAGCGGTGATGTTGTGTGCGACATGCTGGTGGAGCGCAGGCACACCTTTCTTTGAGAAGTAGTGCCGACTGGGCATCTGGTACTGGGGCACTGCGACGGACATAAGGTCTCGAAAATCCTCTGTGTCCACCAGGCGGAAAGGCAGCATTTCTGTAGCCAAGAGCTTGCAGATGGTGAAATACAACCTCTTAGCTTTCTCATGGCTAGGAGGAAATGGTCTTTTACTTGTCCACATCTGAGGGACCGAGGGCTGGCTATTGTGCTTAGACGGGGTTGATAAGGGTGTCCCCGGCAAACTGCCGGTCTGTGAGGAAGATGCAGGCGGACATGTTAGGTTGCCTTGATCCAAAGGTGGTGCTATCGATGTCGGACAGCGCTCAAGACCAGCTGGTGTTACCACCTCCAAAGAAAATGATGACCTGCCAATCACGCTGGCTGTTGCGGGTAAAGAGGTGGCAGGTCTGCGCCCCAAAACAGGTGTGACTGCTGTCCCCCCAGTCACAGAGGATGAAGAGGCCGCGGATGCACAAGATATGGCAGACGGTGGTTGGCCCGGCCGGCCAGACCGCATTGTAGCACACTGAGCTTCCCACTGCAACTTATGCTTCATGTCCATGTGCCGGTTCATGCATGAAGTACTCAAACTATGTATTTTTTGGCCTCTACTTAGCTTTTGCTGACAAATGTTACAGATAACACGAGTTGGGTCATCTTTATCGATCTGAAAAAATGCCCAGGCTATGCAAGGCTTAGCACCCATGCGACCTGAAGAGCCACCACGACTTGTGGTGAGAGGCAGAGTTGTGTTTGAGGATGCAGTTGTTGACATGCTTCCAGTACTACGTCTCTGTCCAGGAAGGCGCAACCTGACCTCGTCGTCACTAGCATCTTCCTCCACCTCCTCTGCTGACCTCATCTCTTGGCTGACTGTGGGTTGACAGTAAGTGGGATCTCCGACCTCATCATCATCACCCTGTGCGTTATCACACCCGTCGTCCTCAGAGCCAACCTGTTCCTGCCCTGACAAAAAACTAAAGTTGTCGCTCCAATCAGGTATTTGAGTCTTATCATCGTCTTCCTCATTGTCTCCACCAACAGGAGTTACAGTTTGGGAATGAGGGTCTACATTATGGTCAGAACCTTCTGCGTCTGGTCCTGGATCCGACTCATAAAGATTCTGGGCATCAGTGCAGATCATTTCCTCGTCTGGATTCACAGAAGCGCTGGAGTCGACCTCTGATTCCCAGGCTATAGTATGAGTAAACAGCTCTGCAGACTCAACCATCTGTTCTACCTCATACTCAGACGGGCAGCTGGAGATTTGGGAGCTGTGAGGAAGCAAGTGCGATTTGGGTGACACCTTTGAGGACTGGAGTATTTGTGATGTTGAAGTTGATGTGGAGGAGAGCCCACTTAAAGGAGCACTTGATATCCGTTGAAGCACCTGCTGTTTTTGTGCCTCATCTGGAATTTGTAGCGATTGGCGTGGCCGTAAGAAAGGGATCTTATCACATTGTCCGCTAAAAGAAGTAGACATTTTAGTTTGGCTGGAAGATGGTCTTTCTTCTGCACCTACCCCACGGACACAACCTTTTTTCCCCTTCCCAACACGCCTATTCCCCTTTCCACCAGCAGCAGGCCTTTTTCCACTCATTTTGGTGGTTAACTAATTCACAACTCTGGAGTTGTTTGCACAAAAAAACAATGGATGGTAACCGAGCAGAGCTGAGTGGCCAAACTGTGGTATTAGGCCAAAACTATTGGCTGGGTTAGATGCAGAAAAAAATTATTTTTAATTTGCAACCTGATGGAGGTCAGTATAGATGGACTAATAGACCAAGTCCCACACACCGCTAGAAGCCCAAATATTTTTTCAGAGCTAGATGCAGAAAATTTTTTTATTCAATTTGCAACCTGATGGAGGTCAGTATAGATGGACTAATAGACCAAGTCCCACACACTGCTAGAAGCCCAAATATTTTTTCAGAGCTAGATGCAGAAAAAAATTATTTTTAATTTGCAACCTGATGGAGGTCAGTATAGATGGACTAATAGACCAAGTCCCACACACTGCTAGAAGCCCAAATATTTTTTCAGAGCTAGATGCAGAAAAAAATTATTTTTAATTTGCAACCTGATGGAGGTCAGTATAGATGGACTAATAGACCAAGTCCCACACACTGCTAAAAGCCCAAATATTTTTTCAGAGCTAGATGCAGAAAAAAATTATTTTTAATTTGCAACCTGATGGAGGTCAGTATAGATGGACTAATAGAACAAGTCCCACACGCTGCTAGAAGCCCAAATATTTTTTCAGAGATAAATGAAGAAAAAAATTATTTTTAATTTGCAACCTGATGGAGGTCAGTATAGATGGACTAATAGACCAAGTCCCACACACTGCTAGAAGCCCAAATATTTTTTCAGAGCTAGATGCAGAAAAAAAATATTTTTAATTTGCAACCTGATGGAGGTCAGTATAGATGGACTAATAGACCAAGTCCCACACACCGCTAGAAGCCCAAATATTTTTTCAGAGCTAGATGCAGAAAAAATTTATATTCAATTTGCAACCTGCTGGAGGTCAGTATAGAAGGACTAATAGAACAAGTCCCACACACTGCTAGAAGCCCAAATATTTTTTCAGAGCTAAATGAAGAAAAAAATTATTTTTAATTTGCAACCTGATGGAGGTCAGTATAGATGGACTAATAGACCAAGTCCCACACACTGCTAGAAGCCCAAATATTTTTTCAGAGCTAGATGCAGAAAAAAATTATATTCAGTTTGCAACCTGATGGAGGTCAGTATAAATGGACTAATAGAATGATGCTATGCCCAAAAGATTTTACTTCACTAGGTGCAGTAAAAAAATTGGTATTCTATACACAGGTGGTATATCTTGCAACACAGATAGGCTACTCCACTGACTAACACACTCTGCAATAGGCCAAAAAGGATTAGCTTTGCTAGATTCAGCCAAATGCTGTGAAAAAAACTTGCACAGCACTGGCACAGACCTGCCTGGCAAAAACTGATAGGAACTGATGTAACCTAGTCCTGAAAAGGACTGCAATTACAATTAGTCTTTACTCCCACAATCTATCTATTTAAGAGCACAGACCTGCCTGATAAAAGTCGTAGGAAATGCTGTAACCTAGTCCTTAAAAGGACTGCAATCACAACTATTCCCTACTCCCAAGCTATCTGTATATTTGTGCGAAAATTGGCTTGAAATTAACAAGGTATAGCGCACACAGCAACAGCGGTGCCGTCTAACACGCAGCTGCAGCAGTGAGAAAATGGTGGCGACGGGGAAAATGGCTTGGTCTTATAGGGCAAGGACATGTGACATACACTGCCAATCACACATGCCCTTGCTTGTGTGAAAAAAAGCACTTCGCTCCGTGTGTGCGCTGCTGATAGGCTGACAGATTGCACCTCCCCACTGCAAATGCGGGAAAGAGAAAAAAAAATGGAGATCTTCATTGTTCCTGCAGAGATCCATCCCCTGCCCCTCCCCCCGCCCCGCTGTACACTCAAACTGCGTATTAACATTAATTTTCATCATTACTGAGAAAAAATCCAGTTATGATTTTGGTGCACGAACAGTTATCGAACATAACCTCGAACAGCCGAATTTTTCTCAAATTGTTCGTGTTCGCCGACCGGCTCGAACACCGCCCAAAACAGCTCGAATTTGAGATTGGCGAACAGTTCGAGTAGAACAACGCTCATCTCTAGCTGCAATCAAAGAAACTAGTTTGTAACTGCAGGGTTGTTCCCGTGACATCCTGTTCCAGGAGGCATGATGAACAATGCTGGGAGTGAGTGCAGCACCAGCCTCCTGTGACATTACGTTTGAAACTCCTCTGAAACAAAACATAACAAGACGTGCAGTAAATAAACACATTTAGGGATTAAATTGAGAGAAGCGTAGGACATTACGTAATAAAAGAAATTACAACAGTGGTTAGGGTGTAAGGGTTGATATTTAGAAAATACATTTTAGATGAGAAAAACTGGCTTGGTCATGTAGATTGTTAATGCTATAATAGCCGTAATATTTTCATTTTTGCATTATGTTAATTTTATGCAATGAAAATAACAATAATAATCCTCTGGATAATTATGCATAAATAATGAGCTCAACGATGTAATGTTCCTATGTACATTTGGTAGGATCACTTCACTGCCAATTTCATGATAAAAAAGACTCAGTTCTATAAAACATCAGCGATGTGATCTCAGAATTATGTATTATAATCAGGTACACAGCAGACGTGTGTTAAACTTTGCTTTGAGCTCCAAGAACAAGTATTATATTTCTGGGGGAACAGCTGCAGTTCAATCAGGCTAAATCCAGGTGTAAATGCTGCAATCAGCTCCCAAGTACTGATCAAGTGACAACCTGTCGGGACGGAAACTTACAGGATGAAAAGAGTCTAATTAAGAAGCATATAAAAATGCAAAGTAACACCCTGATTTCTTTCCGTTTTCTGAACATGTACATAAATACAGTTCTCTGCATACATGCATGCATAACGCATATGTAACATTGACTGACTTTAGCAGACTCACTTTGCAATTCAAACAGCTTCTCCTGAATTGCATCTTTATGCAGGCAGTATTACATTTCATATCATGCTGATTCTAGCACAGCCAATAAGTAAATCAGTGAATACATATTCCACTCATCATACTTTAGTGAAATACATATTCTAGTCACTATGCTTCTGTGAAATGCATATTCAGGCCATCAGATTACTGTAAGAAGAAATATGATGGCATCATTTTGTATATTTCCATAGTATTTTTTTTTATAAAAAATAAGTGAAATAGTTGAAATATAGGACCCGATTCAGCAAAATTTCTGATTTAAATTATTTTTTAAATAATTTTCTGGAAAATGATTTTAAATTATATAGTTCTCTGGCTTCTAGAATGTGTAATTATCAGGTTGATAACATTTACCATAGCTGTGGTGATGGGCATTATTCCAAATCCTGGATGACTGCAGAAGAAATCTGACTGGAAGAAATCTGCACATTTGTATAAACAATGAGAAATAACTTTGGTTCTCAAATTAGACCATCAATCAACTGGCTTTACATCTGTTTTTTCCCACTATTCACATACAATAGATATGGCACATGGTCCAATTGCAAATTCAGTCAAACTTTGAAGAATATTTGTTTTTTTTAGTTTTTATTCTACAAACCGCAGACAATATTAGTGAGATGATATTACTACTTTGACTTGTGACATCTAAACTGTAGGCTGTCTGCAGTTAGAATTTTATAGCAGCATTTTTGTAAGTTTATTACAACAGTAAAAGCAACCTCAACCACAGTGTCATAGAGTTTTATAATGCTGTTAGTTTAAGTTATCACACCACTGGATTTGTGTCCATAATTCTGGTGCAAAAAGGGTTCCTATATTACACTCTGTCAGGCTTTCCCTATTTTTTTTTACTGATAATTTTCTAGGCTCTTCTTAGGATCATGGCATCTGTTCATAGAATCATAGAATGTTAGAGTTGGAAGGGACCTCCAGGGTCGTCGTATCCAACCCCCTGCTCAGTGCAGACTTCACTAAACAATCTCAGACAGAGGTCTGCCCATCCTTTGTCTGAAAACTTCTATTGTTAACAAACAGACAATCCATGCATGTGTCAAAGCTGTCTAACAGACGCGACACATTCAGCTGCGGCGGCTGAAACCTAGATGCCAAGCACACCGTAACTACTCAGTGAGTACCCGAGAGTGCTTGTTTAAAGGGTTAAACAAGCACTCTCACTCATCACCACCTCTCATGGCAGACTGTTCCACTCATTCATCACCTTCACTGTCAAAAAGCTTTTTCTATTATTAAATCTGTTTTTACTCCCTTTCAGTTTCATTCCATTGTTTCACTTGTTTCCATGTACAAATGAAAATGAGGATGATCCCTGTAAACTGTGACATCCCTTCAGAAATTTGTAGATAGTCTACTCCTAACTTTTTTTTTGCAAGCTAAACATTCCCAGATCCTGTAATTGTTCTTCGTAGGACACAGTTTGCAGTCCACTTACCATCCTGGTAGTTCTTCTCTGAACTTGCTCCAGTTTGCCAATGTCTTTTTTAAAAATGTGATGCCCAAAACTGGACACAGTATTCCAGATGAGGTCTGACCACAGAGGAGTAGAGGAGGGATAATTACTTCACATGATCTAGACTCTATGCTTCTTTTAGTACATTCCAGAACTGTGTTTGCCTTTTTTTTGCTGCTGAATCACACTGTTGACTTATGTGCAGGCTGTGATCTATTAGTATTCCAAAGTCTTTTACACACGTGCTGTTGCTTCCTTCTATTCCTTCAATTCTGTAGATAATTTTAAAATTTTGCCATCTTTATCAGTGCATGTGCTGGACATGTTAGTTTGCAGACCTGTTCCTGAAGTGAATGCATACAAGGACAGTCGAGGAAATGGGCAAGAGAATAAATCACACAATCTAATTTTATTTTCCAAGAACGTTAAGACCACTGGTCTCGAAACTTTACATACGAGGACAGCAGGGGACCTTCAGTTGCATAGTTCAGGTAGAATCTAAAGACTTTTATAGTTTTTTGGACTCCAACCTAACAGTTTAGTTTGTCAAGAATTATAATGTGTTCAACATATTTTTTAAACCAAATAAAGTTTATTGAGGAAATAGAAAGGTTCAGAAAAATTATGAATACAACAACTTAACAGTTTTGATTTCCAATAAATCATTACCAGGAACAAAACATATACATTGTATTAACAGTGATAAAGATAATGTGGAACCAATACAGAGAACTTGAATAGAATATTTATTTCAAAACGTGTTCAACCTCTTCAAAGTAATGCTCATAGATGAGAAATGTTACTGGTTGGAAGACTAACAAAATAATAGAGAAAAGAAAAAGTCCTACTTGTTATCAATGTGTCTTATTGGAGAAACTAAGCTTGAAGTGGAAGAGAGTCATATTTAGACTTGCATACATATACAGATTACAGGCAAAATAACTAGAGTACAGAAGTTTTTATATATTGGCATGTACAGTTATATGAAAAAGTTTGGGCACCCCTATGAATCTTAAGCTTAATGTTTTATAAAAATTGGTGTTTTTGCAACAGCTATTTCAGTTTGATATATGTAATAACTGTTGGACACAGTAATGTTTCTGCCTTGAAATGAGGTTTATTGTACTAACAGAAAATGTGCAATCTGCATTCGAACAAAATTTGACAGGTGCATAAGTATGGGCACCTCACCAGAAAAGTGACATTAATATTTAGTAGATCCTCCTTTTGCAAAAATAACAGCCTCTAGTCGCTTCCTGTAGTTTTTAATGAGTTCCTGGATCCTGGATGAAGGTATTTTTGACCATTCCTCTTTACAAAACAATTCCAGTTCAGTTAAGTTTGATGGTCGCTGAGCATGGACAGCCCTCTTCAAATGATCTCACAGATGTTCAATGATATTCAGGTCTGGGGACTGGGATGGCCATTCCAAAACATTGTAATTGTTCCTCTGCATGAATGCCTGAGTAGATTTGGAGCGGTGTTTTGGATCATTGTCTTGCTGAAAGATCCATCCCCTGCGTAACTTCAACTTTATCACTGATTCTTGAACATTATTGTCAAGAATCTGCTGATACTGAGTGGAATCCATGCATCCCTCAACTTTAACAAGATTCCCAGTGTCGGCATTGGCCACACAGCCCCAAAGCATGATGGAACCTCCACCAAATTTTACTGTGGGTAGCAAGTGTTTTTCTTGGAATGCTGTGTTTTTTGCCGCCATGCATAACGCCTTTTTGTATGACCAAACAACTCAATCTTGGTTTCATCAGTCCACAGGACCTTCTTCCAAAAAGAAATTGGCTTCTCCAAATGTGCTTTTGCATACCTCAGCCGACTCTGTTTGTGGCGTGCTTGCAGAAAGGGCTTCTTTCGCATCACTCTCCCATAGCTGTTGCAAAAACACCAATTTTTATAAAACAATAAGCTTAAGATTAATAGGGGTGCCCAAACTTTTTCATATAACTGTATTTGGCATTTAGTCTGCTTTCCTTGTATGAGTAACTATTCTGGTGTAAACCATGTATTGATATAGCTCTATACTATTAATATTATTATTACAATTTGATGCAAATCAAATCACTTTAGAATTTTATGAAATTTGCAGGTCCCTGTAAATTTAATACAATTTGTGATTTCATTCACTTGAATCACAAAAAAATGGTGCCTGCCATTTTAAACATTGCAGAAGATTGCAATAAAGGCTTATATATTCAAAAACATTTTTATAGCAAATAACTGACATTGTAACTCATAAGGGTGCAAGTATAGATGAATGGAGTTTATCTAATTTCTGAAAATAAAACTTGTTTTGTCTTTTAATCACTATATAATCTCAACAAAGTGGAAAAGTCAAATTGTTGCTAAAAAACTCCCCAAAAACTACAGAAGGCAGAATTATTTTGCCAGACTATGAATAGGAAGACAGTATTATCCTTTAGATTGCAATATTCAGAAACACATCAATGAACTATGATGCTAAAAGGGTTACACAGCCTAGCTTTTTTTTCTCATCAATTTTCCATCATTGCATCTCAGTATTTGAAACAAATGGAGTGTGAACTAATGGCCATATTTAATGAACTCAATTTTGGGTTTACAGCAATAAATTCATGAAGCTTACTCTATCTCAGCAAAATTTTGGGGAAAGAAAGTAACAGTTTTTGCAACCAAAAGATAAAATTTAGAGAATAGATTTGTGAATGTCGCCAAAAACTAAAAAGGGATGTAAAATTGACTCTAACTTAAAAATGAAAAAAACAATTTCCGTATAAGATTACAAAAAAATTCCTTTTCATTTACTTCACATATCTGAATGTAAAGTAGCCTGACAAATAAGTTTTATTATTGATCGATCTTGAATGTTATTGTTATTAGTAACAGATGGAACTACATTTCACACAAATATAAGGTGATTAAGCCCAAACAACAGACACTAAAACTAAGTGGATCATAAAAAAAAATGAATGGATGAATGGGCTTTATTCAGTTCCTTGGTTAAACAATGAATAAAAACCATGATAAACCATAGATTACCTGAGGCTGTGAGGAATATTTCTTAATTACAATACATAAATAAAATACTTTTCTTTTATAGCACTGAAGTTAGTTCTCCTAAAGTTCAAGCAGTATTTTGTAAAAGAATATTTTCAAACATTTTCATACTATTAATAATGATAATATTGATTGTTATTTATATAGCGTCAACATATTTTGCAATTCTTTACCATTCAGAGGGTAAATGTACAAACAATATCAGATATTACAGAGTTCAAGAATTCCACCTAGAGTGAGGGCCCTGCCCACAAGCTTACAGTCTATGAGGAAATGGAGGTCACACAAAAGGCAAAATGTACTTGTATTTTATGATCCAGCCATCTTTCATAATTCATAAAGGTATTCCTGTAAAGCTGCATGAACCAGTCACAAGTCAGTATCTGTATATATACAGATAGAAAATGCTACTGAGTGAATGGAGTGTGTGGGAAACTGATGAAAGGCCTAGATTTTGAGGAAAAATGTAGAAAGAATGAAACTGAAAGAAGCTGAATTAGTGAAGTAGTGTGATAGATATACCTAAAACAATGTGATTTAATGGCACACTTAAAACTGTGGACAATGAGAAATTCTTTGGTTGACTGGAATAGTGCATTCTAGAGAACTAGTGCAGCACAAGTAAAGTCTTGGAGATGGAAGCCAGAGGTTCAGATTATGGAGAATGTTAGATTTAGATCTTAGAATTAACATGCATGAGTAGGGTGATAGACAGAGATGATGGAGGACATTTATGGTGGTTCAGCACTGTGGTGAACTTTTTGGGAGAATGTGATAAATGTATGCATTCTGCAGTGAATGGACAACCAGTGTAATGACTGGCACAGATTGGAGGCATCTATGTAGCAGTTGGAAAGAAATACGATTCTTACTGCTACATTCAAGATAAGTTGGAGAGGGGAGAGTTTAGTGAAAGGAAGACAGATTAGTAGTGAGTTTTAGTAGTCAAGATTAAAACCAGAGTGACAGTAACAGATTTTGCAGTTTTGATGATAAGAAAATGCCAGATTCTGGAGATGCTTTTGAGGTGCAAGTGAGATGAGTGTGTGACTGATTGGATAGAGGGATTGGAGGAAAGATCTGAGTCAAGTAAAATGACAAGACAAGCAAGCATGAGAATTATGGTAAAACTACACACAGAAATGAAAATATTAAATTTAGGTAGGTTAGAAGGAGGAAACACAAAGATTTTTCTTGAACAGATTTAGTTTCAGATAGAGGGCATGATGCTAGAATCAGCTGATAGATAATCACCATTATTTCTTAGTAGTGTGGGCGTGACGTCAGAGGAAGATGTGCATAATTTGGTGACATCAGCATAGAAATGGTACGGAAAGCCAAATCTGCTGATATTTTGTCAAATAGTGGCTGTGTAGAGAGAAAAACGGAGGGGAACTTGGACTGAAATCTGAGGAACCTTGACAGTAAGGGAAAGAAGAGAAGAAAATATAGTAAATGAGACAATGAAAGATTGGCCAGAGCGGTAGGAGGAGAACCAAGAGACCTTTTTCACTTTTTTCACCTCCTTTTTCTGGGGAATATTCTCCAAGGTTGCCAACTTGACTTTTTATTTTTTTCTGGACAGCTGATGTCCATGATATCCATTTTTCTGTCCATGATTTGAAAAAAATCATGGACAGACAATATTTTTTTATGGACACATTGGAAAACCATCATAAATCGTGATTGTAAGTGATAAATGCATTCACTGTGAACTGTAAAATGATAAGTACAGTAAGAATAATCTGTAACAATAAGTTTCTTCAGCTTCAAAAAATCACGGACGCCTTAAAATTTTTTAACGGATAAGGCAAAAAGTGCCCTATTTTTACAGATTGTTCAAAAATTTCTGGAAAGTTGGCAACCCTGGCATTCCCTCTTAGCCACAATAGACCAGCTGGATTTCCGTAAACAGAATCAGAACCCCCAACAATTACTAATAAGTTAATGTTGGCCACAAGCAACCTCGTTGACTCCCAAATCTTTGTTCTGTCTTACTCTAGCATAAGGCTGCGTGCCCACGATGCGTTTTTCATGCGTTTCCGCTGCGGAATTTCCGCAGCGGAAACGCATCAAAAACGCTTGGTAATCCTCACCCCATGGTCCCCAATGGCATTCTGCAATGTCAATGCACATGCTGCGGATTTTTCCGCAGCGTTTCTGCAGAGCTCATAAATCCGCAGCATGTTCATTATTTTTTGCGGAAGCGCAGCGGAATTGCCGCCATTGACTTGCATTGAGACGCATATAATCCGTGTCTGTACATTTGTACACGCAGATTATATGTGCATATGGTACCCAGTTCTGGAGGGGAGGAGACTCTCATCCAGACCTGGGTACCATTGTACCTGTAAAAAAAAGAATAAAATAATAAATAAAGTTTATATTCACCTGTCCAGCGGCTTCTCTCTGCTTGCCGGCAGCGCTTATCTTCCAGGACCTGAGATGACGTCGTGGTCATGTGACCACAGGCTGTCTCGCGAGAGCCCGGCAACCAGGAAGAAGCCAGGACGAGCGTGACAGCATGTGAATCCGCATGTATTCTACAGGAAAACCGCATGCACAATCTGCATGCATTTTTTCTGGCAAGGGAGATGCAGAAACGCTGCAGAAATTTTCCGCTTCATTTCTGCATCGTGGGCACATAGCCTAAGGGTTAAAGATGGTATAAACCTCCAGTAACTCAAAGTTTCTGAACTTGTAACTCCCTGAAGTCAGTGTGCCTCTATAAGTGCTAGGATGACTAATTACAGTGACAGAGTCTTTAGAAATAAACTGCTATGCGGAAGACTTTATTGTTTCAGCAAACGCTCCTAATTATGATTTTAATATGCTATTTTATTCTGCTCAAGGTACCTTGACATCTCTGTCTGTGTCAGGCATTATTTAAAAATACATCCTGCTTAGCTGCTGTTAGCTTCATGTGTCAGGAGCTGACAAAGGATCTAGTTTGCTGCTAACATAATAATCACACTTTGTGCATACTTGTGAAACCATAATGATGCTTTAACAAATTCAGCATTTTCCACAGCACGCAGTTAGTAAAATTAGCTGTTTTGTTATTGTATTTGTTCTTCCAGCAAATAACACTGACTAATAGCTTTC
Source organism: Phyllobates terribilis (assembly GCF_046119375.1). Taxonomy (NCBI): domain Eukaryota; kingdom Metazoa; phylum Chordata; class Amphibia; order Anura; family Dendrobatidae; genus Phyllobates; species Phyllobates terribilis. The sequence goes on along the minus strand of NW_027362769.1, from coordinate 41,623,367 downwards.
GTGTTAAGTAGTAATTGTAATTATTCTGTTGCATACATTTGTCCAACAATATAGAATTTAGGTCAAAACAGAATGTGAAGACAGATTTTTTTTCCACCTCTAATATCTGGATTGTAGTTGCATGTTTTTGTCTTAATTGGCTGTCAGGTGGAATACTTCAGTTCAGTGTAATAAAGGGTATCTAAGAGATAGGCAACACTGATGTTCTGTAGTAAGGTATTAGACAAGAAATTTGAGGCATGAAGCCATAAAAAGTCACATATACAGACTAGATGTTATTTTGAACAGTTAAAATTGCAAGCATCGCATGCACACTATTGATATTATAGTAAATGTATTGCATTGTTTCAGGTATAATTCTATAAAAGAGAAAAAAAGTAACGATACTCACCTCTCCTTAATTATCCCTCACCGACTCAGCACAGTTACTATGGTGGTCATTAGAGTCTTTTATTATAAATTACCACCAAAGAGTGGCTTCAGCCCCAGCAGTCATGTGCCAGATTATTGGCATCACAGGTAATGGGGTATTAACACTGCAAGATAATAATGAATGAGCATTGTTAAAAATGTTCATTTTACAATTATTTTGCCATGCACTCAGTCAGCTGATCACCCAATGAATGAACAAAACACTCAATGCTAGGGTGAAATGATCTTTTATGCAGTGTAAAAGATCGTCGATCTAAGTAGAGATGAGCGAACATTTCAATGTTTGGTTCGGTTTACGATCGTCAAATTTGCAATATTTGCCGATTAATTCGTCGAACATTCGCCAAACATATCCGAATCCCATGGGATTCAATGGGAGGCAAAACCAAGCGCATACACAACACCTTCAAATGGGCCAAAAAGTTGCCAAAGCAAATCAAATTAGGGGCAAACAACACAAAAGTGGCCTCAATTTACCCACAGTACATTTTTTATAATGGCACAGCAGCAATCAGCCATGGGCTATGCATGAGGTATCAGGGTCTGGGCCAGCATTTACAGCTTTGAATTGAACTTCAAATTAAGATGGGGTGCAACAGGGATAGGTGTAGGTCTGCTGTGCTGGGAGCCCTGATGCCACATGCAACAGCTCAACCTGCTTTTATTCTCAGCCACACTCAGATGGCAGAAAAATCAGTTTCATAGATTAGTATTGGTACAAAAATTTAAGGATAGTAAGTAACATGGGTAGTTGACTGAAAGTAAGTGGAGGCCTGCCGGTCTGGGAGGCTTACTGCTACAGGCAACACACATGAAGGAGACCCAATCAGGAGTCGCCCCATTTCCAAAAATTAGGGGCTGACACCACCAATATGCCGTCAATTTCAGTGGAGTAGAAATAGTATAATTAGGACCGACACCTCTTCCACTACAGCCATCCCAGCAGATGGAGACCCAATCGGGAGTCTATACATTTCCAAAAATTAGTGGCAGACATCACCAAAGTGGCATCAATTTCAGTAGAGTAGAAATAGTATAATTAGGACCGAGACCTCTTCCACTACACCCAATCCAGCAGATGGAGACCCAACCAGGAGTGTTCACATTTCCCTAAATTAGGGGCTGACACCACCAAAGTGGCATCTATTTCAGTAGAGTAAAACTAATATAATGGGGATGGACACTTCTTCCACTACAGCCAACCCAGCAAATGGAGACCCAATGTCACGCCAGGTGTGGGGAAGACTTAGTGCAACACAGAGGGAAAAGGGAAAGGGAGCCCAGGCACTAGAGAAAGGAGGGAAGTGGAGACCTCCTAGTCTGGTCTAGCATCACCCTGTCTCAACTATCGACCCTATATTGCCTCCTCAGCAATTGCCGCACGCGTACCTCGCCCTACTCTCCCTGGCGTATGGCTGTGGCTAGGGATGGAAGAAGATGAGCACTAGTCAACCTCCACTAAACCATATAGACAACAAGGGTGGACAAAACAGGGGAAATGGCTTATCTTTAGATGAACTCCAAATAAGCACACAGCCTCAAGCTCCAGAGAGGACCAAGTACTGCTCCTGCTAAGGTTCACAAGTAGAAATGGATATAGCCGGCCAGGGGCGTACATAGAAATCATGGGGCCCCATAGCAGAAGCTCTAATTGGGCCCCCCCAAATAAATAAACAAATATTTGTCTGTGTCGCAGAAGAGCAGATCTCACAACTTTCCAGCCTTTACATAGTAATTTTCCTCCTGCTAAAGTCCTAGATCCCTCTTTCATTTCCCCATAAAGTATGATGCCAACAAAAGTGCCCCCCAAACACAGTATGATACCCCCATGGTGCATTCCTCCACATTAGCCTCCACATGCACAGTATAATGACCCTACAGTACCCCACTTCAACTCCCAAGGCAAAGTATGGTGACACCAACACAGTATGATCCCCCAACTGTGACCCCCACAGAGCCCTCCATACACTATAATGGGCTTACATACAGTATAATGGCCTGCACTAGCCCTCCAAATAGTATACTGGCCCCCAACATAGCCCTCAAAACATTATAATGGCCCCACATAGCCTTACATATAGTATAATACGCCACTGATAATCCTCCATATAGTATAATGCGCCCCCATAATCCTCCATATAGTATAATGAACTTTCCTTGGTCCTCCATAGAATATAATTCACTCCCCACAGTCCTCCATACAGTATATTACACACCCCATAGGGTAAAATGCAGCCCCCATATAGTACAATGCACCCCACAGTCCTGCAGTATTATGGGCACCACGTACTCACTGATTTTTAAAATACCATATATTTTAAATAAGCCGACCCGAGTATAAGCCGAGGCCCCTAATTTTACTACAAAAAAACTGGGAAAACGTATTGTCTCGAGTGTAAGCTAGGGTGGGAAATGCAGCAGCTAATAGTAAATTTCAAAATCCTGGTACGTATGGCACCCATCATCCCCCAATCCTGGTACGTATGGCACCCCTCATCCCCCAATCCTAGTATGTGTAGCCTCCTCAATCCCCCAATCCAGGTATGTGTGGCCTCCTCAATCGCCCAATCCTGGTATGTGTGGCCTCCTCAATCCCCCAATCCTGGTATGTGTGGCCTCCTCAATCCCCCAATCCTGGTATGTGTGGCCTCCTCAATCCCCTAATCCTGGTATGTGTGGCCTCCTCAATCCACCAATCCTGGTATGTGTGGCCTCCTCAAACCCCCAATCCTGGTATGTGTGGCCTCCTTAACTCCCCAATCCTGGTATGTGTGGTCTCCTCAATCCCCCAATCCTGGTATGTGTGGCCTCCTCAATTCTCCAAACCTGGTATGTGTGGCCTCCTCAATCCCCCTATCCTGGTATGTGTGGCCTCCTCAATCCCCCAATCCTGGTATGTGTGGCCTCCTCAATCCCTCAATCCTGGTATGTGTGGCCTCCTCAATCCCCTAATCCTGGTATGTGTGGCCTCCTCAATCCACCAATCCTGGTATGTGTGGCCTCCTCAAACCCCCAATCCTGGTATGTGTGGCCTCCTTAACTCCCCAATCCTGGTATGTGTGGTCTCCTCAATCCCCCAATCCTGGTATGTGTGGCCTCCTCAATTCTCCAAACCTGGTATGTGTGGCCTCCTCAATCCCCCTATCCTGGTATGTGTGGCCTCCTCAATCCCCCAATCCTGGTATGTGTGGCCTCCTCAATCCCTCAATCCTGGTATGTGTGGCCTCCTCAATCCCCCAATCCTGGTATGTGTGGCCTCCTCAATCCCCCAATACTGGTATGTGTGGTCTCCTCAATCCCCCAATCCTGGTATGTGTGGTCTCCCCAATCCCCCAGTCCTGGCATGTGTGGCCTCCTCAATCCCCCAATCCTGGTATGTGTGACCTCCTCAATCCCCCAATCCTGGCATGTGTGGCTTCCTCAATTCCCCAATCCTGGTATGCGTGGCCTCCTCAATCCCCCAATCCTAGTATGCGTGGCCCCCTCAATCCCCCAATCCTGGTATATATGGCCCCCTCAATCCCCCAATCACTGCACACACACAAAAAATAAACACTAATACTCACTTTCCTTCCTCACCTCTCCTCCAGCGCTGCGTCCTGTCTGCTGCAGCTCATGTCGGCATCTGAGCAACGCGCATTCTCAGAACCCGAGGTGAGTTGCTGCTGCCGGCATATTCACTCCTCTCCACGCCAGGACTATGGGCGTGGAGAAGCGTGAATATGCATTCTCTTTAGTAGCGGGCACTGTCAGCAGGAGCTGTGACTCAGTGCTCCTCCGTGCCCACTACTAAAGAGAATGAATATTCCCTCTTCTCCACGCCCATGGGAGTGGAGAAGAGGGAATATTCATGTCCCTTTAGCAGCGGGCACACGTGATAGCTGCTTCAGCGGCTACTGTGTGTGCTCCGCTCCGCCGCAACCTCCCTCCCCCCACCACTATCCACCAATACTCACCTATACAACTCGTCCCCATGCTGCTTGGGGCCCATCGGCTCACGGGCCCCCCATGGTCACAGGCCCCATAGCAGTGGCGTGGTCTGCCGCCATTGGCGGTATGCCACTGTAGCCGGCAACTCACCAGGTATATATACACCCAGGCCAGAGAGCTAATTAGCAAGAGAGAGGTAGCTGCTCGGTCCTAAAGACAGCCTCTTATCTAAGAGGCTGTCGGCAATGCCAACCCACTGCAGGGCGACTGTCTGTCAACTCTGACACAAGCGTGACAGACCCCTCCCTCTATGAGTGGCCTCCGGACACTCAGGACCAGGTTTTTGCAGGAAAAGAGGTGAGGAATGAGCAAACCAATCTGGGAGCGTTCACCTCTGACGCTGAAACCCACATCCTCTCCTCTCGACCATAGCCTTTCCCGTGCACCAAGTATTGTAGAGAACGACGTTGGAGACGAGAATCTACAATCCTCGAAATCTGGAACTCCAGATTACCATCAACCATTACTGGGGGCGGTGGTAGAGGTGAGGGCTCAAGAGGTTCCACATACCTTTTGATTAAGGGCCTGTGGAAAACATTGTGGAACTTAAGGGTCTGAGGAAGTTCAAGACGAAAAGCTGCTGGGTTAATGACGGTGGTTATTTTATAGGGACCAATAAACCTAGGTCCCAGCTTCCAAGAAGGAACTTTTCAAGCTTATATTCCTGGTAGACAACCACACAAAGTCATTCACATTCAGGTCCAGACCTGGCAAGCATTTTCTGTCATCCATACATTTATACCTGTCTCCCATGGTCTTTAAATTACACAGAACACCCCGCCATACCGAGGAGAGCGACAAAACAAACCGTTCCTCCTCAGGAACTCCTGAAGCTCCTCACCCACTGAAGGTACCAAACTGTGGATGATAACCGTATGCACCGAAGAACGGTGACCTGCCAGTGGATTCTTGACGATGATTATTGATGGCAAATTCTGTCAATGGTAAGTAGGATGCCCAATCCTCCTGATTTTCGGAGACAAAACACCTGAGGTATGTCTCCAAGTTCTGATTGACACGCTCGGTCTGACCATTTGACTAAGGGTGAAAGGCAGAGGTAAAGGACAGCTGCACCCGCAGTCGAGACCAGAATGCCTTCCAGAACTTGAAAACATATTGGGTCCCCCGATCAGACACCACATTGGAGGGAACCCCCTGAAGCTTCACAGTCTCATTTATGAACACCTGAGCAAGTGTCTTGGCATTGGGAAGTGCAGGTAATGCAACAAAGTGAACCATTTTACTGAACCTATCTACTACGACCAAAACCACCATTTTGCCTGCAGAAACCGTTAGGTCAATAATAAAATCCATGGACAAATGTGACCATGGCCTACTAGTGATAGGTAGCGGAAGAAGAGTACCAGACGGACAGGTATGCGAAATGCGCGGAAATACTGCAAGCAGCTGCATGTTCAATTACATCCCGATGCAACCCCGGCCACCAAAAACGACGAGAGAGGAGGTCCGCAGTTGCCTTACCATCTGGTTGCCCAGCAAACCCAGAGTTCCTTGATTACTTTGCGGCGCAGATCAGTTGGTACAAATAACTTTCCTGAAGGGCAGGAGGCAGGGGCATCCCCCTGAGCCTCCAACACCTCACCCTCCAGTTCAGGATAAAGAGCCAAAATGACTACCCCTTTCTGTAATATCGGGGAAGGGTTCTCATTGTCACCACCAGCAGGGAAGCTCTGGGACAAAGCATCAGCCTTGATATTTTTGACCCCTGGACGAAAAGTGACAACAAAATTGAACCTAGTAAAAAACAGGGATCATCTGGCTTGCCTAGGGTTGAGACGTTTAGCGGATTGGAGATAAGACAGGTTCTTATGGTTACTAATAACAGTAATAGGATGGACAGCCCTCTCCAACCAATGTTGCCATTCCTCGAATGACAATTTGATCGCCAAAAGTTCTCTATTACCCACGTCATAATTTCTCTCAGCCGAAGACAATTTTATAGAAAAAAAGGCGCATGGACGCCATTTACCAGGGGATGAACCCTGAGACAGCACAGCCCCATCCCCGACATCCGAAGCATCAACCTCCACAATAAAGGGTTGAGAGACATCGGGTTGACTGAGTAGAGGTGAACTGTCAAAATGATTCTTTAAGGAAGAAAAAGCCTGGAGGGAAGCATCCAACCATTTGGAAAAATCAGACTCCTTCTTAGTCATGTCAGTAAGGGGTTTCACTATAACAGAGTAATTTTGGATAAATTTCCTGTAAAATTAGTAAAGCCCAGAAAATGTTGTAGAGCCTTCAGGTTCTCTGGACGTTCCCAGTCAAGAACTGCTCGAATCTTCTCTGGATCCATCCGGAAACCTGAAGATGACAACAAGTACCCCAAAAACTGCACCTCCTGAACAGCGAAAACACATTTTTCTAGTTTGGCATAAAGTTTGTTATCCCTTAATATCTGGAGCACCTGCTTAACATGCCCCCAATGAGTCTCAAAATCAGGTGAATAAACCAAAATATTGTCCAGATAGACCACCACAAACCTCCCCACCAAATGATGGAAAATATCATTTATGAAATGCTGGAATGCCGCAGGTGCATTGGTCAAACCAAAAGGCATAACCAGACTCTCAAAATGTCCTTCCAGGGTATTGAACGCTGTCTTCCATTCGTCCGCTTCTCTGATTCTAACCAGAATGTAGGCTCTCCTTAAATCCAACTTGGAGAATACCTTAGCTCCCACAACCTGGCTGAACAAATCAGGAATCAGAGGAAGAGAATATGGATCACGGATGGTAATTTGATTTATTTCCCAGAAATTAAAACAGGGACGTAGACGGACATCTTTTTTCTTCACAAAGAAGAACCCTGCCGCAATGAAATCCTTCACGGCTTGTCTCTCGGGGCCAGAAAGATTATACAGTCTGGACTTCGGTAGTTTAGCTCCGGGGGTCAGGTTAATAGGACAGTCATAAGCACGATGAGGAGGCAAATCCTGACACCCCTTCTCAGAAAAAACGTGCTCAAAACCAGACAGAAAAGCAGGTAATATTTCCGTAGAGACAGAAGCAATGGAAATATCTAGACAGTTCTCATGGCAGTAATCTCCCCGGCTTGCCAATCCACCAACGGATTATGTTTAACAAGCCAAGGTATACCCAAGACAATCGGAGTAGGAAGATTGTCCAGAACATAGCAAGGGATGATTTCACAATCAACTGACCCAACCCTCAGTTTTACATTATATACAATCTGAGTAAATGCTTTCTGTGCAAGTGGTGCCGAGTCAATGGCAAAGATGGGAATGGGTTCAGCTAAAGCACAGCAAGCAAGACCATGAGTTTTCACGAACTCAGCATTAACCATGCTGACTCCGGCTCCACTGTCAAAAACACAGAATTTTTTTTCGGTTTTGCTCTCTATCACCAACTCTGCTGTCAGGACAAAGCGGGAACTGCAGTTTGGTCACAGATGCACCCCTTGTTTATCCAACTCCAGACTACCGAGAGTTAGTCGAGTCTCCTTTTGTTTAGGAATTGAAGGACAGGTCCCAACAAAGTGTCCCTTTTTCCCACACAAAAAAACTAACTCCTCTTTTCTTGCGAATCTCCGGGGAGATGTATGATGTAGAGACACCCCTAACTGCATGGGTTCCTCTACTTCCCTCAGTACTATTTACCCACAGACTGCTCCCCTGGCAGAGGTACACAACCCTGGCAAGAAGGCTCCGAAGAAGGTGGTCTCACCCATCTATACCGAAGGCATCTATCAAGATGTATGGCCAAAGATATGGCAGCCTCCAAGGACTGAGGAGTTTCATATACTGCCAAGGCATATTTCAACCTTTCAGTAAGCCCCTCACAAAATTTACTTTTAAGGGCTGAGTCATTCCATTTGGAATCCGTTGCCCATCTATGGAATTCCGAACTGTATGTTTCCACTGACCGAATCCCCTGCTGAAGATGACATAGCCTAGACTCAGCCAAGGCAACTTGGTCAAGGTCATCATAGATGAGGGCCAGAGCTCTGAAAAACCCCTCCACAGATTGGAGACAAACCAAGTCCTGCTGTAACGAAAATGCCCATGACTGAGGATTGCCCTGCAATAGAGAGATCACAATATCAACCCGTTGCTCCTCATTACCAGAAGAGTAGGATCGAAGTTTAAAATACAATTTACATGCCTCCTTAAACATAAAAAACTTGTCCCTACCTCCTGAAAACCTGTCCGGAAGGGCAACCTTGGGTTCAGGCTGGACAGGCCTACCTGCAGAGACCCCCATATTGGCGACCTGTAACCGCTGATGCTGCTGAACCTCACAGCGGAGGTCATTCATCTCCAGAGACAGACAGTGGAAGTGCACACCCAAAAACACACAAAAAAAATAAAAAAAAATGTCAGTTTCATTTTTTTTCTTACTGTGTGGGGAAGACTTAGTGCAGCACAGAGGGAAAAGGGAGCCCAGACACTAGGGAAAGGGGGGAAGTAGAGACCTCCTAGCCTGGTCTAGCGTCACCCTGTCTCAACTATCGTCTTACATTGTCTCCTCAGCAAACGCCGCACTCTCCCTGGCGTACGGCTACGGCTAGGGATGGAAGGAGATGAGCAGTAGTCAACCTGCACTACACTCTACAGACAACAAGGGTGGACAAAACAGGGGAAATGGCTTATCTTTAGATAAACTCCAAATAAGGACACGGCCTCAAGCTCCAGAGAGGACCAAGAACTGCTCCTGCTAAGCTTCACAAGTAGAAATGGATAAACTATATTACTTACCGGTAATGTGATTTTCCTGAGCCCATGACAGCACCTACATTGAGAGAGGGGATCCGCCCTTCCAGGACAGGAAACCTACAGAATAAAAGGGTGGCGCCTCTCCACTAGAGATAAGCGGTGTTCGACTCGAACTGTTCGCCAATCTCAAATTCGAGCTCTTTTGGGCGGTGTTCGAGCCGTTCGGCGAACACGAACGATTTAAGAAAATTCGGCTGTTCGAGGTTATGTTCGTGCACCAAAATCATAACTGGATTTTTTCTCAGCAATGCTGAAAATTAATGTTAATACGCAGTTTGAGTGTACAGCGGGGCGGGGGGAGGGGCAGGGGATGGATCTCTGCAGGAATAATGAAGATCTCCATTTTTTTTTCTCTTTCCCGCATTTACAGTGGGGAGGTGCAGTCTGTCAGCCTATCAGCAGTGCACACACGGAGCGAACTGCTTTTTTTCACACAAGCAAGGGCATGTGTCATTGGCAGTGTATGTCACATGTCGTTGCCCTATAAGACCCAGACATTTTCCCCGTCGCCACCATTTTCTCACTGTTGCAGCTGAGTGTTAGATGGCACCGCTGTTGCTGTGTGCGCTATACTTTGTTAATTTCAAACCAATTTTCGCACAAATCTACAGATAGCTTGGGAGTAGGGAAGAGTTGTGATTGCAGTCCATTTAAGGACTAGGTTACATCATTTTATACGACTTTTATCAGGCAGGTCTGTGCTCTTAAATAGATAGGTTGGGAGTAAAGACTAATTGTAATTGCGGTCCTTTTCAGGGCTAGGTTACATCAGTTCCTATCACTTTTTGCCAAGCAGGTCTGTGCCAGTGCTGTGCAAGTTTTTTTCACAGCATTTGGCTAAATCTAGCAAAGCAAATCCTTTTTGGCCTATTGCAGAGTGTGTTAGTCAGTGGAGTAGCCTATCTGTGTTGCAAGCTACACCACCTGTGTATAGAATACCAATTTTTTTACTGCACCTAGTGAAGTAAAACCTATAGGACATAGCATCATTCTATTAGTCCATGTATACTAACCTCCACCAGGTTGCAAATTAAAAATAATTTTTATCTGCATCTAGCTCTGAAAAAATATTTAGGCTTCTAGCAGTATGTGGGACTTGTTCTATTAGTCCATCTATACTGACCTCCATCAGGTTGCAAATTCAATATGATTTTTTTCTGCATCTAGCTCTGAAAAAATAGTTCAGCTTCTTGCAGTGTGTGGGACTTGTTCTATTAGTCCATCTATACTGACCTCCATCAGGTTGCACATTCAATATAATTTTTTTCTGCATCTAGCTCTGAAAAGATATTTAGGCTTCTAGCAGTGTGTGGGACTTGTTCTATTAGTCCATCTATACTGACCTCCATCAGGTTGCAAATTCAAAATAATTTTTTTCTACATCTAGCTCTGAAAAAATATTTAGGCTTCTAGCAGTGTGTGTGACTTGTTCTATTAGTCCATCTATACTGACCTCCATCAGGTTGCAAATTCAATATAATTTTTTTCTGCATCTAGCTCTGAAAAAATATTTCGGCTTCTAGCAGTGTGTGGGACTTGTTCTATTAGTCCATCTATACTGACCTCCATCAGGTTGCAAATTCAATATAATTTTTTTCTGCATCTAGCTCTGAAAAAATATTTAGGCTTCTAGCAGTGTGTGGGATATGTTCTATTAGTCCATCTATACTGACATCCATCAGATTGCAAATTCAATATAATTTTTTTCTGCATCTAGCTCTGAAAAAATATTTAGGCTTCTAGCAGTGTGTGAGACTTGGTCTATTAGTCCATCTATACTAAACTCCACCAGGTTGAAAATTAAAAATAATTTTTATCTGCATCTAGCTCTGAAAAAATATTTAGGCTTCTAGCAGTGTGTGGGACTTGTTCTATTAGTCCATCTATACTGACCTCCATCAGGTTGCAAATTAAAAATTATTTTTTTCTGCATCTAGCTCTGAAAAAATATTTAGGCTTCTAGCAGTGTGTGGGACATGTTCTATTAGTCCATCTATACTGACATCCATCAGGTTGCAAATTCAATATAATTTTTTTCTGCATCTAGCTCTGAAAAAATATTTAGGCTTCTAGCAGTGTGTGGGACTTGTTCTATTAGTCCATCTATACTGACCTCCATCAGGTTGCAAATTCAATATAATTTTTTTCTGCATCTAGCTCTGAAAAAATATTTAGACTTCTAGCAGTGTGTGGGACTTGTTCTATTAGTCCATCTATACTGACCTGCATCAGGTTGCAATTTAAATATAATTTTTTTCTGCATCTAGCTCTGAAAAAATATTTAGGCTTCTTGCAGTGTGTGGGACATGTTCTATTAGGCCATCTATACTGATATCCATCAGGTTGCAAATTCAATATAATTTTTTTCTGCATCTAGCTCTGAAAAAATATTTAGGCTTCTAGCAGTGTGTGGGACTTAGTCTATTAGTCCATCTATACTAACATCCACCAGGTTGCAAATTAAAAATAATTTTTATCTGCATCTAGCTCTGAAAAAATATTTAGGCTTTTAGCAGTGTGTGGGACTTGTTCTATTAGTCCATCTATACTGACCTCCATCAGGTTGCAAATTCAATATAATATTTTTCTGCATCTAGCTCTGAAAAAATATTTTGGCTTCTAGCTGTGTGTGGGACTTGGTCTATTAGTCCATCTATACTAACCTCCACCAGATTGCAAATTAAAAATAATTTTTATCTGCATCTAGCTCTGAAAAAATATTTAGGCTTCTAGCAGTGTGTGGAACTTGTTCTATTAGTCCATCTATACTGACCTCCATCAGGTTGCAAATTCAATATAATTTATTTCTGCATCTAGCTCTGAAAAAATATTTAGGCTTCTAGCAGTGTGTGGGACTTGTTCTATTAGTCCATCAATACTGACCTCCATCAGGTTGCAAATTTAATATAATGTTTTTCTGCATCTAGCTCTGAAAAAATATATAGGCTTCTAGCAGTGTGTGGGACTTGTTCTGTTAGTCCATCTATACTGATCTCCATCAGGTTGCAAATTCAATATAATTTTTTTCTGCATCTAGCTCTGAAAAAATATTTCGGCTTCTAGCAGTGTGTGGGACTTGTTCTATTAGTCCATCTATACTGACCTCCATCATGTTGCAAATTCAATATCATTTTTTTCTGCATCTAGCTCTGAAAAAATATTTAGGCTTCTAGCAGTGTGTGGGACTTGGTCTATTAGTCCATCTATACTAACCTCCACCAGGTTGCAAATTAAAAATAATTTTTATCTGCATCTTGCTCTGAAAAAATATTTAGACTTCTAGCAGTGTGTGGGACTTGTTCTATTAGGCCATCTATACTGACCTCCAACAGGTTGCAAATTCAATATGATGTTTTTCTGCATCTAGCTCTGAAAAAATATATAGGCTTCTAGCAGTGTTTGGGACATGTTCTATTAGTCCATCTATACTGACATCCATCCGGTTGCAAATTCAATATAATCTTTTTCTGCAACTAGCTCTGAAAAAATATTTAGGCATCTAGCAGTGTGTGGGACTTGGTCTATTACTCGATCGATACTAACCTCCACGAGGTTGCAAATTAAAAATAATTTTTATCTGCATCTAGCTCTGAAAAAATATTTAGGCTTCTAGCAGTGTGTAGGACTTGTTCTATTAGTCCATCTATACTGACCTCCATCAGGTTGCAAATTCAATATAATTTTTTTCTGCTTCTAGCTCTGAAAAATTATTTTGACTTATAGCAGTGTGTGGGACTTGGTCTATTAGTCCATCTATACTGACCCCCATCAGGTTGCAAATTAAATATAATTTTTTTCTGCATCTAGCTCTGAAATAATATTTAGACTTCTAGCACTGTGTGGGACATGTTCTATTAGTCCATCCATACTGACATCCATCAGGTTGCAAATTCAATATAATATTTTTCTGCATCTAGCTCTGAAAAAATATTTTGGCTTCTAGCAGTGTGTGGGCCTTGGTCTATTAGTCCATCTATACTAACCTCCACCAGATTGCAAATTAAAAATAATTTTTATCTGTATCTAGCTCTGAAAAAATATTTAGGCTTCTAGCAGTGTGTGGAACTTGTTCTATTAGTCCATCTATACTGACCTCCATCAGGTTGCAAATTCAATATAATTTATTTCTGCATCTAGCTCTGAAAAAATATTTAGGCTTCTAGCAGTGTGTGGGACTTGTTCTATTAGTCCATCTATACTGACCTCCATCAGGTTGCAAATTCAATATAATGTTTTTCTGCATCTAGCTCTGAAAAAATATATAGGCTTCTAGCAGTGTGTGGGACTTGTTCTATTAGTCCATCTATACTGACCTCCATCAGGTTGCAAATTCAATATAATTTTTTTCTGCATCTAGCTCTGAAAAAATATTTCGGCTTCTAGCAGTGTGTGGGACTTGTTCTATTAGTCCATCTATACTGACCTCCATCATGTTGCAAATTCAATATAATTTTTTTCTGCATCTAGCTCTGAAAAAATATTTAGGCTTCTAGCAGTGTGTGGGACTTGGTCTATTAGTCCATCTATACTAACCTCCACCAGGTTGCAAATTAAAAATAATTTTTATCTGCATCTTGCTCTGAAAAAATATTTAGACTTCTAGCAGTGTGTGGGACTTGTTCTATTAGTCCATCTATACTGACCTCTAACAGGTTGCAAATTCAATATAATTTTTTTCTGCATCTAGCTCTGAAAAAATATTTCAGCTTCTAGCAGTGTGTGGGACTTGTTCTATTGGTCCATCTATACTGACCTCCATCAGGTTGCAAATTCAATATAATGTTTTTCTGCATCTAGCTCTGAAAAAATATATAGGCTTCTAGCAGTGTGTGGGACTTGGTCTATTAGTCCATCTATACTAACCTCCACCTGGTTGCAAATTAAAAATAATTTTTATCTGCATCTAGCTCTGAAAAAATATTTAGGCTTCTAGCAGTGTGTGGGACTTGTTCTATTAGTCCATCTTTACTGACCTCCATCAGGTTGCAAATTCAATATAATTTTTTTCTGCATCTAGCTCTGAAAAAATATTTCAGCTTCTAGCAGTGTGTGGGACTTGTTCTATTAGTCCATCTATACTGACCTCCATCAGGTTGCAAATTCAAACTATTTTTTTTCTGCATCTAGCTCTGAAAAAATATTTCGGCTTCTAGCAGTGTGTGGGACTTTTACTATTAATCCATCTATACTGACCTCCATCAGGTTGCAAATTCAATATAATTTTTTTCTGCATCTAGCTCTGAAAAAATATTTAGGATTCTAGCAGTGTGTGGGACTTGTTCTATTAGTCCATCTATACTGAGCTCCATCAGGTTGCAAATTCAAAATAATTTTTTTCTGCATCTCGCTCTGAAAAAATATTTCGGCTTCTAGCAGTGTGTGGGACTTGTACTATTAGTCCATCTATACTGACCTCCATCAGGTTGCAAATTCAATATAATTTTTTTCTGCATCTAGCTCTGAAAAAATATTTAGGATTCTAGCAGTGTGTGGGACATGTTCTATTAGTCCATCTATACTGACATCCATCCGGTTGCAAATTCAATATAATCTTTTTCTGCAACTAGCTCTGAAAAAATATTTAGGCATCTAGCATTGTGTGGGACTTGGTCTATTACTCCATCGATACTAACCTCCACCAGGTTGCAAATTAAAAATAATTTTTATCTGCATCTAGCTCTGAAAAAATATTTAGGCTTCTAGCAGTGTGTGGGACTTGTTCTATTAGTCCATCTATACTGACCTCCATCAGGTTGCAAATTCAATATAATTTTTTTCTGCTTCTAGCTCTGAAAAAATATTTTGGCTTATAGCAGTGTGTGGGACTTGGTCTATTAGTCCATCTGTACTACCCTCCACCAGGTTGCAAATTAAAATAATTTTTATCGGCATCTAGCTCTGAAAGAATATTTAGGCATCTAGCAGTGTGTGGGACTTGTTCTATTAGTCCATCTATACTGACCTCCATCAGGTTGCAAATTCAATATAATTTTTTTCTGCATCTAGCTCTATAAAAATATTTCAGCTTCTAGCAGTGTGTGGGACTTGTTCTATTAGTCCATCTATACTGACCCCCATCAGGTTGCAAATTAAATATAATTTTTTTCTGCATCTAGCTCTGAAAAAATATTTAGGCTTCTAGCAGTGTGTGGGACATGTTCTATTAGTCCATCCATACTGACCTCCATCAGGTTGCAAATTCAATATAATTTTTTTCTGCTTCTAGCTCTGAAAAAATATTTTGGCTTATAGCAGTGTGTGGGACTTGGTCTATTAGTCCATCTGTACTACCCTCCACCAGGTTGCAAATTAAAATAATTTTTATCGGCATCTAGCTCTGAAAGAATATTTAGGCATCTAGCAGTGTGTGGGACTTGTTCTATTAGTCCATCTATACTGACCTCCATCAGGTTGCAAATTCAATATAATTTTTTTCTGCATCTAGCTCTATAAAAATCTTTCAGCTTCTAGCAGTGTGTGGGACTTGTTCTATTAGTCCATCTATACTGACCCCCATCAGGTTGCAAATTAAATATAATTTTTTTCTGCATCTAGCTCTGAAAAAATATTTAGGCTTCTAGCAGTGTGTGGGACATGTTCTATTAGTCCATCCATACTGACATCCATCAGGTTGCAAATTCAATATAATTTTTTTCTGCATCTAGTTCTGAAAAAATATATAGGCTTCTAGCAGTGTGTGGGACTTGGTCTATTAGTCCATCTATACTAACCTCCTCCAGGTTGCAAATTAAAAATAATTTTTATCTGCATCTACCTCTGAAAAAATATTTAGGCTTCTAGCAGTGTGTGGGACTTGTTCTATTAGTCCATCTATACTGACCTCCATCAGGTTGCAAATTCAATATAATTTTTTTCAGCATCTAGCTCTGAAAAAATATTTAGTATTCTAGCAGTGTGTGGGACATGTTCTATTAGTCCATCTATACTGACATCCATCCGGTTGCAAATTCAATATAATCTTTTTCTGCAACTAGCTCTGAAAAAATATTTAGACTTCTAGCAGTGTGTGGGACTTGGTCTATTACTCCATCTGTACTAACCTCCACCAGGTTGCAAATTAAAAATAATTTTTATCTGCATCTAGCTCTGAAAAAATATTTAGGCTTCTAGCAGTGTGTGGAACTTGTTCTATTAGTCCATCTATACTGACCTCCATCAGGTTGAAAATTCAATATAATTTTTTTCTGCTTCTAGCTCTGAAAAAATATTTTGGCTTATAGCAGTGTGTGGGACTTGGTCTATTAGTCCATCTATACTAACCTCCACCTGGTTGCAAATTAAAATTATTTTTATCGGCATCTAGCTCTGAAAAAATATTTAGGCTTCTAGCAGTGTGTGGGACTTGTTCTATTAGTCCATCTAAACTGAACTCCATCAGGTTGCAAATTCAATATAATTTTTTTCTGCATCTAGCTCTGAAAAAATATTTAGGCTTCTAGCAGTGTGTGGGACTTGTTCTATTAGTCCATCTATACTGACCCCCATCAGGTTGCAAATTAAATATAATTTTTTTCTGCATCTATCTCTGAAAAAATATTTAGGCTTCTAGCAGTGTGTGGGACATGTTCTATGAGTCCATCCATACTGACATCCATCAGGTTGCAAATTCAATATAATTTTTTTCTGCATCTAGCTTTGAAAAAATATATAGGCTTCTAGCAGTGTGTGGGACTTGGTCTTTTAGTCCATCTATACTAACCTCCACCTGGTTGCAAATTAAAAATAATTTTTATCTGCATCTAGCTCTGAAAAAATATTTAGGCTTCTAGCAGTGTGTGGGACTTGTTCTATTAGTCCATCTATACTGACCTCCATCAGGTTGCAAATTCAATATAATTTTTTTCTGCTTCTAGCTCTGAAAAAATATTTTGGCTTATAGCAGTGTGTGGGACTTGGTCTATTAGTCCATCTATACTTCCCTCCACCAGGTTGCAAATTAAAATAATTTTTATCGGCATCTAGCTCTGAAAGAATATTTAGGCTTCTAGCAGTGTGTGGGACTTGTTCTATTAGTCCATCTATACTGACCTCCATCAGGTTGCAAATTCAATATAATTTTTTTCTGCATCTAGCTCTATAAAAATATTTCAGCTTCTAGCAGTGTGTGGGACTTTTTCTATTAGCCCATCTATACTGACCCCCATCAGGTTGCAAATTAAATATAATTTTTTTCTGCATCTAGCTCTGAAAAAATATTTAGGCTTCTAGCAGTGTGTGGGACATGTTCTATTAGTCCATCCATACTGACATCCATCAGGTTGCAAATTCAATATAATTTTTTTCTGCATCTAGTTCTGAAAAAATATATAGGCTTCTAGCAGTGTGTGGGACTTGGTCTATTAGTCCATCTATACTAACCTCCTCCAGGTTGCAAATTAAAAATAATTTTTATCGGCATCTACCTCTGAAAAAATATTTAGGCTTCTAGCAGTGTGTGGGACTTGTTCTATTAGTCCATCTATACTGACCTCCATCAGGTTGCAAATTCAATATAATTTTTTTCAGCATCTAGCTCTGAAAAAATATTTAGTATTCTAGCAGTGTGTGGGACATATTCTATTAGTCCATCTATACTGACATCCATCCGGTTGCAAATTCAATATAATCTTTTTCTGCAACTAGCTCTGAAAAAATATTTAGACTTCTAGCAGTGTGTGGGACTTGGTCTATTACTCCATCTGTACTAACCTCCACCAGGTTGCAAATTAAAAATAATTTTTATCTGCATCTAGCTCTGAAAAAATATTTAGGCTTCTAGCAGTGTGTGGGACTTGTTCTATTAGTCCATCTATACTGACCTCCATCAGGTTGCAAATTCAATATAATTTTTTTCTGCTTCTAGCTCTGAAAAAATATTTTGACTTATAGCAGTGTGTGGGACTTGGTCTATTAGTCCATCTATACTAACCTCCACCTGGTTGCAAATTAAAATTATTTGTATCGGCATCTAGCTCTGAAAAAATATTTAGGCTTCTAGCAGTGTGTGGGACTTGTTCTATTAGTCCATCTAAACTGAACTCCATCAGGTTGCAAATTCAATATAATTTTTTTCTGCATCTAGCTCTGAAAAAATATTTAGGCTTCTAGCAGTGTGTGGGACTTGTTCTATTAGTCCATCTATACTGACCCCCATCAGGTTGCAAATTAAATATAATTTTTTTCTGCATCTATCTCTGAAAAAATATTTAGGCTTCTAGCAGTGTGTGGGACATGTTCTATGAGTCCATCCATACTGACATCCATCAGGTTGCAAATTCAATATAATTTTTTTCTGCATCTAGCTTTGAAAAAATATATAGGCTTCTAGCAGTGTGTGGGACTTCGTCTTTTAGTCCATCTATACTAACCTCCACCTGGTTGCAAATTAAAAATAATTTTTATCTGCATCTAGCTCTGAAAAAATATTTAGGCTTCTAGCAGTGTGTGGGACTTGTTCTATTAGTCCATCTATACTGACCTCCATCAGGTTGCAAATTCAATATAATTTTTTTCTGCATCTAGCTCTGAAAAAATATTTCAGCTTCTAGCAGTGTGTGGGACTTGTTCTATTAGTACATCTATACTGACCTCCATCAGGTGTCAAATTCAATATGATGTTTTTCTGCATCTAGCTCTGAAAAAATATATAGGCTTCTAGCAGTGTGTTGGACTTGGTCTATTAGTCCATCTATACTAACCTCCAAGTGGTTGCAAATTAAAAATAATTTTTATCTGCATCTAGCTCTGAAAAAATATTTCGGCTTCTAGCAGTGTGTGGGACTTGTTCTATTAGTCCATCTATACTGACCTCCATCAGGTTGCAAATTCAATATAATTTTTTTCTGCATCTAGCTCTGAAAAAATATTTCAGCTTCTAGCAGTGTGTGGGACATGTTCTATTAGTCCATCTATACTGACCTCCATCAGGTTGCAAATTCAAAATAATTTTTTTCTGCATCTAGCTCTGAAAAAATATTTCGGCTTCTAGGAGTGTGTGGGACTTTTACTATTAATCCATCTATACTGACCTCCATCAGGTTGCAAATTCAATATAATTTTTTTCTGCATCTAGCTCTGAAAAAATATTTAGGATTCTAGCAGTGTGTGGGACTTGTTCTATTAGTCCATCTATACTGACCTCCATCAGGTTGCAAATTCAAAATATTTTTTTTCTGCATCTAGCTCTGAAAAAATATTTCGGCTTCTAGCAGTGTGTGGGACTTGTACTATTAGTCCATCTATACTGACCTCCATCAGGTTGCAAATTCAATATAATTTTTTTCTGCATCTAGCTCTGAAAAAATATTTAGGATTCTAGCAGTGTGTGGGACATGTTCTATTAGTCCATCTATACTGACATCCATCCGGTTACAAATTCAATATAATCTTTTTCTGCAACTAGCTCTGAAAAAATATTTAGGCATCTAGCAGTGTGTGGGACTTGGTCTATTACTCCATCGATACTAACCTCCACCAGGTTGCAAATTAAAAATAATTTTTATCTGCATCTAGCTCTGAAAAAATATTTAGGCTTCTAGCAGTGTGTGGGACTTGTTCTATTAGTCCATCTATACTGACCTCCATCAGGTTGCAAATTCAATATAATTTTTTCCTGCTTCTAGCTCTGAAAAAATATTTTGGCTTATAGCAGTGTGTGGGACTTGGTCTATTAGTCCATCTATACTACCCTCCACCAGGTTGCAAATTAAAATAATTTTTATCGGCATCTAGCTCTGAAAGAATATTTAGGCTTCTAGCAGGGTGTGGGACTTGTTCTATTAGTCCATCTATACTGACCTCCATCAGGTTGCAAATTCAATATAATTTTTTTCTGCATCTAGCTCTGAAAAAATATTTAGGCTTCTAGCAGTGTGTGGGACTTGTTCTATTAGTCCATCTATACTGACCCCCATCAGGTTGCAAATTAAATATAATTTTTTTCTGCATCTAGCTCTGAAAAAATATTTAGACTTCTAGCAGTGTGTGGTGACGCGCCCCTGGGCCTGTGTCGCGCTGCGTTGCGCACGCGGGAGCTTACCCGGAGCCGGATCTGTTTAGGGTTGTAGTCTCGTGGCGGTGACCCGGTCCGTGCCCAGGGAGTCAAACTGGACGGCAGTCTGTTAGCGGTAGAAAATGGTTGATGACTACGCCACCCGTTGAATGCAGCCAGGGGGGCTGCTGCTGCAGGGCAGACCGCTGAGGCCGGTGGAAGGATGGTGCAGCGTGATAGTATAACCCCCAACGGGAGGGGTATGGCCTCAGGGCAGCCGACGTGGATGATGGGGGTAGCAGGAACCACTCAGAGACGATATGGTAGCGTTCAGGGTCTTTACTGGTAACAACGATAGACCCTCCCGGAGTACTTGCTAGCGAACGGGGCCTGGTCAGTCCTTGAGCAGATGGGATCTCCCCTGGCCAGGCGTAGTTGTAGGCCTCCCAAGCTGACTGTACTCTTCTGGCTACCTTGCTAGAAGCTGATGTAAGTAGCCCACGTCCCTGAGTGTACCGTGTGGTGCTCACCCGTATGGCCGGTGACTCGGGGCCTTCTAATGGCTTCCGCTCCACGATGGCGGTGCTGGTCCCACGCGTGTGACCGGGCCTTCGGGCTTCTGGGCCAGGGGACCTGAAATCCCCTGCCTGACGGATTCTGCTGCTGGGTAGAAGTTAGTCCCCACAGCCTCGGACTCCGGGTCCGGTAAAGAATCTTCTTAGTCAGGGCGAGCTCTTTAGCTGCCAGCCCCTGACTCCTTGTGACTCTGCTGCTTCCTATGCTGCTCTTGTCTCTACTCTTCCTGGACTCACTCACCCTGCCTCAGCCCCGGGTTTATACAGGGGAAGTTCTTCCCCTCCCAAGGCTGGGCAGGAGGTGTGGCATGCACAGGATCCCTGACCAAAGGACCTCCCACCTGCTCTCAGACGTAATATCTCTATCACTGTGACAACCAGACCCCTGGGGTGTCACACTCCCCCCTAGTGAAATTTAGTACTCCGGGACTAAACACTTTTTAGAAAAATATAACAAGGTATATCAAAGAACAATAAAATACAATAAGGAAACACAATAAGATGGTCACGGATGTCCGCAACCGGGTGCAGTCTTTGAAGAAAAGCAAAGGTGTCCATTTCACCAACACAGGGAGACGTAACCAGGTAGGGGTCTGTCCTACCCCAAGTCCTTAACAGTCTCTAGTCCATCCTGGGTTACGCTCCAACTATATACAAAGGATTCCCGGTAAATCCACCGAAGACTCCTAAAAACAACTAGAAACACAAAATTACACACAAGCAACAATAAACAGGTAAACATTGTAAAACAACTTAAACATTTAGATCCTCCAACGTGCGGGTAACTGGCCTCTAGTGGCCCTAGTGGACCTACGGAGCTGACTGTCTGGCCCTGAACTACAGGGTGTAGGAGCTGTCAAGGGTAAACTGGGCAGCTGTCTACCGGCTCTTTGTCTCACTAGGGGTACGGCAGGCTCACTATAAGCAGAGGGTGGATTCTCCTGTTCCGCTTGGGTGGAGTCTTCTGCCTCCTGGACCGGCTGCTCTTCCAGCTCTACCCGTTGCTCCGTAGGTTCTTGGGATGATGGTTGGAGGAAGGTGAGTACGGGTACCACAACTGCACCATTGACTTGAGTCCAAGACCGAGGGAAGTCCCCGAGCACGGTACTAACCATATCTTCCCTTTCTTCCACGGGTCGATGGTCTTCCTGTTCCTCCTCAGGGTTCCTCAGTTGTTCGGGGCACTTCTTCAGGTGGTCCCGGGATACAATGGCTGTGGTTTCCCCTCCGTCTTTACTGATGGTACAGACCTTCGGGTTCTCGTGGCTTGAGGGCAGTACGGTGTACGGGTCCTTCTCCCACTGGTCGTCCAACTTGTGGAGCCGTCTCTTCCTCTTCAAGACCTGCTCTCCGGGTACCAGGGGAACAGCGGGAGCATACTGGTTGTAAGTCTTCTCTTGTCTTTCCCTAGCCTGACAGAGACTTCGCTCCACGCTCTCCTGTACTTTCCGGTACTGCTGCTGCCTCTCTGTGTCCCAGTCTGTTTCTGGTGAAGTGTCCTCGGGCGTCAGGACTCCCATTTCCAGGTCAACAGGTAACTTACCAGGTCTTGCCCTCATTAGGTAAGCCGGGGTACAGTTGGTGGAACCTACCGGGATGTGGTTGTATAGGTCCACCAGATCGGGCAACTTCTCAGGCCACAGACTGCGTTCTTCCAGGGGCAACGTTTTTAGAAGATCCATTACCACCTGGTTCATTTTCTCACAAAGTCCATTAGTTTGCGGATGGTAGGGTGTCGTCCTTATCTTCCGGCAGCCATACAGATTGCAGAATTCCTGGAAGACCTCCGCTTCAAAGGCAGGTCCCTGGTCCGTCAGCACTTGGTCCGGGTACCCGTGTGGACGGCAAAAGTGCTGCTGGAAGGCTCTAGCTGCTGTTCGAGCCGTTAAGTCCTTGACGGGGACGACAACCAGAAACCGGGAGTAATGATCCACGATGGTTAACGCGTAGACGTAGCCACTTCTGCTGGGGGTCAGTTTTACATGATCCAAGGCTACCAGTTCCAACGGTTGCCGGGTGACGATGGACTGCAGGGGAGTCTTCTGGCTGGCCCGGTCCTTCCTTCTCAGATTGCACGGGCCACAGTCTCTGCACCACTTCTCGATGGTTCCCCTCATGCCTACCCAGTGGAACCGCTCGCGCAGCAGGAACTCCAGCTTTTTCCACCCGAAGTGTCCAGCTCCGTCGTGGTATGCCTCCATCACCATGGCTGCGTCTCTTCGTGGCACCACTACTTGCCAGAGTAGTTCATGCGTCCTGGAGTTAACCATTCTGCGGCACAACTTCCCCTTGTAAAGGAACAGTCGACTCTTCTCTGCCCATAGTTGTTTGGCTTCCTCTGGAGCGTCTGATTCCAGGCTAGCCTCCGGGCGAGTCAGCATCTCCTTCACCAGTCGGACGGCAGGGTCGCTGTCTTGCGTTTCCGCCCAGTTGTAGTGAGGTAAGGGGTTCAACGTAGCAGCCTGCTTACTCCTTACCCGGTGGGAATACTGGATAGTCCCATGACGGTGGAACGCAGGGAGTTCAACTTCTTCCAGTCCCTCCGGATCTTCTCCTCCGTCCGGCAGGTTGGGCATCCTGGACAGGGCGTCCGCGTTGGTATTGGAGCGCCCTGCCCGGTATTTAATTGTGAACTCGTAGTTGGACAGACGGGCCATCCACCTCTGCTCCAGGGCACCGAGTCTTGCCGTGTCCAGGTGTGTCAACGGGTTGTTATCCGTGTATACGGTGAACCGGGAAGAAGCGAGGTAATGCCTAAAGCGCTCGGTGACTGCCCATACCACGGCCAGGAACTCTAGCTTAAATGAGCTGTAATTTTCGGGGTTCCTTTCGGTGGGTCGCAGTTTTCGGCTGGCATAGGAGATTACTCGTTCTCTCCCCTGCTGAATCTGGGACAGTACGGCTCCTAGCCCGATGTTACTGGCGTCGGTGTAGAGGATGAAGGGCTGGCTATAGTCCGGGTACGCCAAGATTTCATCCCCCGTGAGGGCCATCTTCAGCTGGCGGAAGGACTCTTCTTCTAGCTTTTCCCATTTGAAGGGCGGCTTCTGGTTCTTGGCCTTCCGGGACTGGCCTATCAGGAGGTCCTGCATAGGTGCTGCCTTTTTGGTGAAACCGGGAATAAACCTTCGGTAGTAGCCTACCAACCCTAGGAACTGCCGCACTTCTTTTACGCTGGAGGGGCTTGGCCATCCCTTAATTGCGGTGATCTTATCGGGGTCGGGAGCCACTCCGTCAGCGCTCACCACGTGTCCCAGGTATTGCACCTTTGGTTTCAGGAGGTGACACTTGGAGGGTTTCACCTTTAGGCCGTAACTCGCCAGAGCTTCGAACACCTCCGCCAGGTGTTTCAGGTGGTCCTCATAAGTTTTGGAGTATACGATGACATCGTCCAGGTACAACAGGACCGTCTCGAAGTTTCTGTGGCCCAGACAGCACTCCATTAATCGTTGGAAGGTTCCTGGGGCGTTGCAGAGTCCGAACGGCATGCAGGTGAACTCGCTAAGTCCCATCGGGGTGGTGAATGCGGTCTTCTCCCGGTCCGCCTCTGCTACAGGAACCTGCCAGTACCCGCTAGTGAGATCCAAGGTAGAGAAGAAGTTAGCAGATCTTAAAGCAGCCAATGACTCCTCTATCCTTGGTAAGGGGTACGCATCCTTGTGTGTGATACGGTTGATTTTCCGGTAATCTACACACATCCTCATGGTGTTGTCTTTCTTTTTGACTAAAACTAGTGGGGCTGCCCAGGGGCTACAGCTATCCCGGATTACCCCAGCCTCCTTCATGTCTCTAAGCATCCCCTTGGCGTGTTGGTAATGTGCAGGGGGTACGGGTCGATACCTCTCTTTTATGGGAGGATGATCTCCCGTGGGGATGCGGTGTTCTACCCCCTTGACTCGCACGAAGTCTAACGGGTGTTTACTAAACACTCTCTCATACTCTTGAACCACCCGATAGACTCCTTGTTTCTGGTGTGAGGGAGTGGAGTCAGTACCCAGATGTAGTTGCTGACACCAGTCCTCCATGTCTTTCTTAGAGCCGTTACCTTCCTCCGGGTGAGATGGAGGCAAGGGTTCCACAGATTGTATAGAATTTTGATTAGTGGTATATAATTTGGCTAGCGTGGCATACCGGGGCAGGTACACTTCCCTCTCCCCGATATTTATTATGCGAACGGGCACCCTCCCATGGCGTACATTGACCACCCCCCGTGCTGTCAAAATGGTGGGCCTACTGTCTGAGTAAACTGGTTCTACCATTGCCTGGTAATCTCTACCTCTCAGACCAATAGCTGCCCGGCACCAAATCATCATTTCACTTTTTGGGGGCATGGCAATAGGAAAAGGGTCACACATTCTTACGCTACCAATCTCACCGCCGGAGAGTTCCACTTGTTGCCGTTGCATCAGTGCCCGGATCTCTTTCTGGAGCACCCGCTGCTCGCCGGAGCTGGCATTCTTGGCAACCTGCTGTAAAAGGAAAATCACCTCTGCAAGACAATTTTCAATTACATTAGTTCCTAGAGTTATTTTTGGGTGACTCTCATGTTTGTCAATATCTACAATGATCAGTCCCTGTGCGGCCAGTTCGACTCTACCAATTTTGATGGTCACCTCTTTAAATCCGATCTGTGGCACGGGCTGACCATTGCTGGCGATGATACTCAAGTCGTCGTCAGGGTAGCGGGTAATATCCGAGTCATTCCAGTACTGCTTGAAGAGCACGTACGGGATGGTGGTGACCTGTGACCCGGTGTCCAGTAGGGCACTCATGGGAATGCCATCCAGTACCACAGGCAAGACTGGACGTCCTCCCACATATCTGTCGCGCCAGTTCGATGGGCCTGGTGATCTTTTTCCTGGGGGTTGGCCCTCTACCCCAGGTTGTGCCCGTTTAAAGAACAGTACCTTTCCATATGTCCGGGTTGATTGCAGCGGCGGCAGATGGGTCGTCCGTCCTCGCTGTATCGGTCACTGGGTCTTCCTCTGGCCGGTGGGGTCCTCCTTGGTCGACGCCACGGGATGTCCTCCGGTCCGGATGCCAGCTGGATCTTCCCTGGAGTGGAAACCTGTAAAGACTGCACAGTTCGGGTTAGCGCAGCAACGCTTTTAGCTAGCTCTTGGACCTGATGGTGTAGGTCTGGAGCCGGGTCATTGTCCAAAGCCTGCGCATCAGCTCCCACAGGCCCTGCTGACAAGGGCGCCGCCTCCTGGTAGTAAGTGGTAGTGGGGCGTCTGTGGGTCACAACGCCACCTGGTGCCGGTTCTCGGAGCACCCGGATGGCTCTGTCCTTGAACTGTGCAAATTCTAGATGAGGGTCCTGTAAGGCCATTGCCCGCAACTGGGTGCGGTGGGCATTGCAATATAAACCCTCTATAAATTGTTCGGTCAACAGCCTGTCCTCGTTTCCCACTCCATTAGGGTCGGTCTGCTTAATGGCCCTCAGGGCCTCTTGTAGGTTGAGTGCATAGTCCCTTATACTCTCATGCGCTCGCTGCTTGCACCCGTAGAATCTAAGTTTAATCTCGGCTGAGGTGCGGGTATCAAAGGTGTCCTTCAGCCGGGTTAGTATCCCTGCGACAGTCTTCCTCCCAGGTGGCCAGGATTTTACTTCCCTTTTGGCTGCCCCAGTTAGTTGGGCCACCAGGATGCTCACTTTTTGCTCTTCTGTGAGGGGGTACACCTGGAAGAGGCTATCCAGCTTTTCTCTAAAGTCATGCAGGGTATGTGACTCCCCTGAGTACTGGGGTAGCCAAGCTGCTCCCGGGATATAGGGCATGGTGAAGGGCATAACTGCAACAGCGGTAGCGCTGGCGGGGGTTGAGGCAGTGGAGCTCTCCTCCGTATCCGACATCTTCCTCCCCCCTAGTGGACCGTGGCCTACCTTGCGATGATCCTGTTCCGTAGGCCGCGGCTCCGCAGTGGATCGTCAGGGTTGAGGACCTTCCGTCGCGCTCCTGTGACGTCGGCGTCTGCTGGGCTCCTTCCAGGACCTTACGCAACGTCCAGACGTGAGGCGGGGCTTCAGTTCTCGCGCGCTTTCGGAGTCCACGCCCCTCTTCTTCCCGCGCGGCGTCCTCAAGATGGCGTCCAATGGCGGGAAAACTCCACGGATGGCGGGAAGAAGGCTGAAGATGGCGCCGGATGGCGGGAAACTTCACCGATGGCGGGAAGAAGGCTGAAGATGGCGCCGGATGGCGGGAATCTTCACCGACGGCGGGAATCTTCACCACTGGTAAGTTTGAACAGTCTTTGCTTTTCAGGCACGCAGTACCCGGTGGTTGCGGGCACGTGATCCTGCCGACTACGCCAAAGTTGACGCGCCCCTGGGCCTGTGTCGCGCTGCGTTGCGCACGCGGGAGCTTACCCGGAGCCGGATCTGTTTAGGGTTGTAGTCTCGTGGCGGTGACCCGGTCCGTGCCCAGGGAGTCAAACTGGACGGCAGTCTGTTAGCGGTAGAAAATGGTTGATGACTACGCCACCCGTTGAATGCAGCCAGGGGGGCTGCTGCTGCAGGGCAGACCGCTGAGGCCGGTGGAAGGATGGTGCAGCGTGATAGTATAACCCCCAACGGGAGGGGTATGGCCTCAGGGCAGCCGACGTGGATGATGGGGGTAGCAGGAACCACTCAGAGACGATATGGTAGCGTTCAGGGTCTTTACTGGTAACAACGATAGACCCTCCCGGAGTACTTGCTAGCGAACGGGGCCTGGTCAGTCCTTGAGCAGATGGGATCTCCCCTGGCCAGGCGTAGTTGTAGGCCTCCCAAGCTGACTGTACTCTTCTGGCTACCTTGCTAGAAGCTGATGTAAGTAGCCCACGTCCCTGAGTGTACCGTGTGGTGCTCACCCGTATGGCCGGTGACTCGGGGCCTTCTAATGGCTTCCGCTCCACGATGGCGGTGCTGGTCCCACGCGTGTGACCGGGCCTTCGGGCTTCTGGGCCAGGGGACCTGAAATCCCCTGCCTGACGGATTCTGCTGCTGGGTAGAAGTTAGTCCCCACAGCCTCGGACTCCGGGTCCGGTAAAGAATCTTCTTAGTCAGGGCGAGCTCTTTAGCTGCCAGCCCCTGACTCCTTGTGACTCTGCTGCTTCCTATGCTGCTCTTGTCTCTACTCTTCCTGGACTCACTCACCCTGCCTCAGCCCCGGGTTTATACAGGGGAAGTTCTTCCCCTCCCAAGGCTGGGCAGGAGGTGTGGCATGCACAGGATCCCTGACCAAAGGACCTCCCACCTGCTCTCAGACGTAATATCTCTATCACTGTGACAACCAGACCCCTGGGGTGTCACATGTGGGACATGTTCTATTAGTCCATCCATACTGACATCCATCAGGTTGCAAATTCAATATAATTTTTTTCTGCATCTAGTTCTGAAAAAAAATTTAGGCTTCCAGCAGTGTGTGGGACTTGTTCTATTAGTCCATCTATACTGATCTCCATCAGGTTGCAAATTCAATATCATTTTTTTCTGCTTCTAGCTCTGAAAAAATATTTTGGCTTCTAGCAGTGTGTGGGACTTGGTCTATTAGTCCATCTATACTAACCTCCTCCAGGTTGCAAATTAAAATAATTTTTATCGGCATCTAGCTCTGAAAAAATATTTCAGCTTCTAGCAGTGTGTGGGACTTGTTCTATTAGTCCATCTATACTGACCTCCATCAGGTTGCAAATTCAATATAATTTTTTTCTGCATCTAGCTCTGAAAAACTATTTCAGCTTCTAGCAGTGTGTGGGACTTGTTCTATTAGTTCATCTATACTGACCTCCATCAGGTTGCAAATTCAATATAATCTTTTTCTGCAACTAGCTCTGAAAAAATATTTAGGCTTCTAGCAGTGTGTGGGACTTGGTCTATTACTCCATCTATACTAACCTCCACCAGGTTGCAAATTAAAAATAATTTTTATCTGCATCTAGCTCTGAAAAAATATTTAGGCTTCTAGCAGTGTGTGGGCCTTGTTCTATTAGTCCATCTATACTGATCTCCATCAGGTTGCAAATTCAATATCATTTTTTTCTGCTTCTAGCTCTGAAAAAATATTTTGGCTTCTAGCAGTGTGTGGGACTTGGTCTATTAGTCCATCTATACTAACCTCCACTAGGTTGCAAATTAAAATAATTTTTATCGGCATCTAGCTCTGAAAAAATATTTCAGCTTCTAGCAGTGTGTGGGACTTGTTCTATTAGTCCATCTATACTGACCTCCATCAGGTTGCAAATTCAATATAATTTTTTTCTGCATCTACCTCTGAAAAGATATTTAGGCTTCTAGCAGTGTGTGGGACTTGTTCTATTAGTCCATCTATACTGACCTCCATCAGGTTGCAAATTCAATATAATTTTTTTCTGCTTCTAGATCTGAAAAAATATTTTGGCTTATAGCAGTGTGTGGGACTTGGTCTATTAGTCCATCTATACTAACCTCCACCAGGTTGCAAATTAAAATTATTTTTATCGGCATCTAGCTCTGAAAAAATATTTAGGCTTCTAGCAGTGTGTGGGACTTGTTCTATTAGTCCATCTATACTGACCTCCATCAGGTTGCAAATTCAAAATATTTTTTTTCTACATCTAGCTCTGAAAAAATATTTCGGCTTCTAGCAGTGTGTGGGACTTGTACTATTAGTCCATCTATACTGACCTCCATCAGGTTGCAAATTCAATATAATTTTTTTCTGCATCTAGCTCTGAAAAAATATTTAGGATTCTAGCAGTGTGTGGGACATGTTCTATTAGTCCATCTATACTGACATCCATCCGGTTACAAATTCAATATAATCTTTTTCTGCAACTAGCTCTGAAAAAATATTTAGGCATCTAGCAGTGTGTGGGACTTCGTCTATTACTCCATCGATACTAACCTCCACCAGGTTGCAAATTAAAAATAATTTTTATCTGCATCTAGCTCTGAAAAAATATTTAGGCTTCTAGCAGTGTGTGGGACTTGTTCTATTAGTCCATCTATACTGACCTCCATCAGGTTGCAAATTCAATATAATTTTTTCCTGCTTCTAGCTCTGAAAAAATATTTTGGCTTATAGCAGTGTGTGGGACTTGGTCTATTAGTCCATCTATACTACCCTCCACCAGGTTGCAAATTAAAATAATTTTTATCGGCATCTAGCTCTGAAAGAATATTTAGGCTTCTAGCAGTGTGTGGGACTTGTTCTATTAGTCCATCTATACTGACCTCCATCAGGTTGCAAATTCAATATAATTTTTTTCTGCATCTAGCTCTGAAAAAATATTTAGGCTTCTAGCAGTGTGTGGGACTTGTTCTATTAGTCCATCTATACTGACCCCCATCAGGTTGCAAATTAAATATAATTTTTTTCTGCATCTATCTCTGAAAAAATATTTAGGCTTCTAGCAGTGTGTGGGACATGTTCTATGAGTCCATCCATACTGACATCCATCAGGTTGCAAATTCAATATAATTTTTTTCTGCATCTAGCTTTGAAAAAATATATAGGCTTCTAGCAGTGTGTGGGACTTCGTCTTTTAGTCCATCTATACTAACCTCCACCTGGTTGCAAATTAAAAATAATTTTTATCTGCATCTAGCTCTGAAAAAATATTTAGGCTTCTAGCAGTGTGTGGGACTTGTTCTATTAGTCCATCTATACTGACCTCCATCAGGTTGCAAATTCAATATAATTTTTTTCTGCATCTAGCTCTGAAAAAATATTTCAGCTTCTAGCAGTGTGTGGGACTTGTTCTATTAGTACATCTATACTGACCTCCATCAGGTGTCAAATTCAATATGATGTTTTTCTGCATCTAGCTCTGAAAAAATATATAGGCTTCTAGCAGTGTGTTGGACTTGGTCTATTAGTCCATCTATACTAACCTCCAAGTGGTTGCAAATTAAAAATAATTTTTATCTGCATCTAGCTCTGAAAAAATATTTCGGCTTCTAGCAGTGTGTGGGACTTGTTCTATTAGTCCATCTATACTGACCTCCATCAGGTTGCAAATTCAATATAATTTTTTTCTGCATCTAGCTCTGAAAAAATATTTCAGCTTCTAGCAGTGTGTGGGACATGTTCTATTAGTCCATCTATACTGACCTCCATCAGGTTGCAAATTCAAAATAATTTTTTTCTGCATCTAGCTCTGAAAAAATATTTCGGCTTCTAGGAGTGTGTGGGACTTTTACTATTAATCCATCTATACTGACCTCCATCAGGTTGCAAATTCAATATAATTTTTTTCTGCATCTAGCTCTGAAAAAATATTTAGGATTCTAGCAGTGTGTGGGACTTGTTCTATTAGTCCATCTATACTGACCTCCATCAGGTTGCAAATTCAAAATATTTTTTTTCTGCATCTAGCTCTGAAAAAATATTTCGGCTTCTAGCAGTGTGTGGGACTTGTACTATTAGTCCATCTATACTGACCTCCATCAGGTTGCAAATTCAATATAATTTTTTTCTGCATCTAGCTCTGAAAAAATATTTAGGATTCTAGCAGTGTGTGGGACATGTTCTATTAGTCCATCTATACTGACATCCATCCGGTTACAAATTCAATATAATCTTTTTCTGCAACTAGCTCTGAAAAAATATTTAGGCATCTAGCAGTGTGTGGGACTTGGTCTATTACTCCATCGATACTAACCTCCACCAGGTTGCAAATTAAAAATAATTTTTATCTGCATCTAGCTCTGAAAAAATATTTAGGCTTCTAGCAGTGTGTGGGACTTGTTCTATTAGTCCATCTATACTGACCTCCATCAGGTTGCAAATTCAATATAATTTTTTCCTGCTTCTAGCTCTGAAAAAATATTTTGGCTTATAGCAGTGTGTGGGACTTGGTCTATTAGTCCATCTATACTACCCTCCACCAGGTTGCAAATTAAAATAATTTTTATCGGCATCTAGCTCTGAAAGAATATTTAGGCTTCTAGCAGGGTGTGGGACTTGTTCTATTAGTCCATCTATACTGACCTCCATCAGGTTGCAAATTCAATATAATTTTTTTCTGCATCTAGCTCTGAAAAAATATTTAGGCTTCTAGCAGTGTGTGGGACTTGTTCTATTAGTCCATCTATACTGACCCCCATCAGGTTGCAAATTAAATATAATTTTTTTCTGCATCTAGCTCTGAAAAAATATTTAGACTTCTAGCAGTGTGTGGGACATGTTCTATTAGTCCATCCATACTGACATCCATCAGGTTGCAAATTCAATATAATTTTTTTCTGCATCTAGTTCTGAAAAAAAATTTAGGCTTCCAGCAGTGTGTGGGACTTGTTCTATTAGTCCATCTATGCTGATCTCCATCAGGTTGCAAATTCAATATCATTTTTTTCTGCTTCTAGCTCTGAAAAAATATTTTGGCTTCTAGCAGTGTGTGGGACTTGGTCTATTAGTCCATCTATACTAACCTCCTCCAGGTTGCAAATTAAAATAATTTTTATCGGCATCTAGCTCTGAAAAAATATTTCAGCTTCTAGCAGTGTGTGGGACTTGTTCTATTAGTCCATCTATACTGACCTCCATCAGGTTGCAAATTCAATATAATTTTTTTCTGCATCTAGCTCTGAAAAACTATTTCAGCTTCTAGCAGTGTGTGGGACTTGTTCTATTAGTTCATCTATACTGACCTCCATCAGGTTGCAAATTCAATATAATCTTTTTCTGCAACTAGCTCTGAAAAAATATTTAGGCTTCTAGCAGTGTGTGGGACTTGGTCTATTACTCCATCTATACTAACCTCCACCAGGTTGCAAATTAAAAATAATTTTTATCTGCATCTAGCTCTGAAAAAATATTTAGGCTTCTAGCAGTGTGTGGGCCTTGTTCTATTAGTCCATCTATACTGATCTCCATCAGGTTGCAAATTCAATATCATTTTTTTCTGCTTCTAGCTCTGAAAAAATATTTTGGCTTCTAGCAGTGTGTGGGACTTGGTCTATTAGTCCATCTATACTAACCTCCACTAGGTTGCAAATTAAAATAATTTTTATCGGCATCTAGCTCTGAAAAAATATTTCAGCTTCTAGCAGTGTGTGGGACTTGTTCTATTAGTCCATCTATACTGACCTCCATCAGGTTGCAAATTCAATATAATTTTTTTCTGCATCTACCTCTGAAAAGATATTTAGGCTTCTAGCAGTGTGTGGGACTTGTTCTATTAGTCCATCTATACTGACCTCCATCAGGTTGCAAATTCAATATAATTTTTTTCTGCTTCTAGATCTGAAAAAATATTTTGGCTTATAGCAGTGTGTGGGACTTGGTCTATTAGTCCATCTATACTAACCTCCACCAGGTTGCAAATTAAAATTATTTTTATCGGCATCTAGCTCTGAAAAAATATTTAGGCTTCTAGCAGTGTGTGGGACTTGTTCTATTAGTCCATCTATACTGACCTCCATCAGGTTGCAAATTCAAAATATTTTTTTTCTACATCTAGCTCTGAAAAAATATTTCGGCTTCTAGCAGTGTGTGGGACTTGTACTATTAGTCCATCTATACTGACCTCCATCAGGTTGCAAATTCAATATAATTTTTTTCTGCATCTAGCTCTGAAAAAATATTTAGGATTCTAGCAGTGTGTGGGACATGTTCTATTAGTCCATCTATACTGACATCCATCCGGTTACAAATTCAATATAATCTTTTTCTGCAACTAGCTCTGAAAAAATATTTAGGCATCTAGCAGTGTGTGGGACTTGGTCTATTACTCCATCGATACTAACCTCCACCAGGTTGCAAATTAAAAATAATTTTTATCTGCATCTAGCTCTGAAAAAATATTTAGGCTTCTAGCAGTGTGTGGGACTTGTTCTATTAGTCCATCTATACTGACCTCCATCAGGTTGCAAATTCAATATAATTTTTTCCTGCTTCTAGCTCTGAAAAAATATTTTGGCTTATAGCAGTGTGTGGGACTTGGTCTATTAGTCCATCTATACTACCCTCCACCAGGTTGCAAATTAAAATAATTTTTATCGGCATCTAGCTCTGAAAGAATATTTAGGCTTCTAGCAGTGTGTGGGACTTGTTCTATTAGTCCATCTATACTGACCTCCATCAGGTTGCAAATTCAATATAATTTTTTTCTGCATCTAGCTCTGAAAAAATATTTAGGCTTCTAGCAGTGTGTGGGACTTTTTCTATTAGTCCATCTATACTGACCCCCATCAGGTTGCAAATTAAATATAATTTTTTTCTGCATCTAGCTCTGAAAAAATATTTAGACTTCTAGCAGTGTGTGGGACATGTTCTATTAGTCCATCCATACTGACATCCATCAGGTTGCAAATTCAATATAATTTTTTTCTGCATCTAGTTCTGAAAAAATATTTAGGCTTCTAGCAGTGTGTGGGACTTGTTCTATTAGTCCATCTATACTGATCTCCATCAGGTTGCAAATTCAATATCATTTTTTTCTGCTTCTAGCTCTGAAAAAATATTTTGGCTTCTAGCAGTGTGTGGGACTTGGTCTATTAGTCCATCTATACTAACCTCCACCAGGTTGCAAATTAAAATAATTTTTATCGGCATCTAGCTCTGAAAAAATATTTCAGCTTCTAGCAGTGTGTGGGACTTGTTCTATTAGTCCATCTATACTGACCTCCATCAGGTTGCAAATTCAATATAATTTTTTTCTGCATCTAGCTCTGAAAAACTATTTCAGCTTCTAGCAGTGTGTGGGACTTGTTCTATTAGTCCATCTATACTGACCTCCATCAGGTTGCAAATTCAATATAATCTTTTTCTGCAACTAGCTCTGAAAAAATATTTAGGCTTCTAGCAGTGTGTGGGACTTGGTCTATTACTCCATCTATACTAACCTCCACCAGGTTGCAAATTAAAAATAATTTTTATCTGCATCTAGCTCTGAAAAAATATTTAGGCTTCTAGCAGTGTGTGGGGCTTGTTCTATTAGTCCATCTATACTGATCTCCATCAGGTTGCAAATTCAATATCATTTTTTTCTGCTTCTAGCTCTGAAAAAATATTTTGGCTTCTAGCAGTGTGTGGGACTTGGTCTATTAGTCCATCTATACTAACCTCCACTAGGTTGCAAATTAAAATAATTTTTATCGGCATCTAGCTCTGAAAAAATATTTCAGCTTCTAGCAGTGTGTGGGACTTGTTCTATTAGTCCATCTATACCGACCTCCATCAGGTTGCAAATTCAATATAATTTTTTTCTGCATCTACCTCTGAAAAGATATTTAGGCTTCTAGCAGTGTGTGGGACTTGTTCTATTAGTCCATCTATACTGACCTCCATCAGGTTGCAAATTCAATATAATTCTTTTCTGCTTCTAGATCTGAAAAAATATTTTGGCTTATAGCAGTGTGTGGGACTTGGTCTATTAGTCCATCTATACTAACCTCCACCAGGTTGCAAATTAAAATTATTTTTATCGGCATCTAGCTCTGAAAAAATATTTAGGCTTCTAGCAGTGTGTGGGACTTGTTCTATTAGTCCATCTAAACTGAACTCCATCAGGTTGCAAATTCAATATAATTTTTTTCTGCATCTAGCTCTGAAAAAATATTTAGGCTACCAGCAGTGTGTGGGACTTGTTCTATTAGTCCATCTATACTGACCCCCATCAGGTTGCAAATTAAATATAATTTTTTTCTGCATCTATCTCTGAAAAAATATTTAAGCTTCTAGCAGTGTGTGGGACATGTTCTATGAGTCCATCCATACTGACATCCATCAGGTTGCAAATTCAATATAATTTTTTTCTGCATCTAGCTCTGAAAAAATATATAGGCTTCTAGCAGTGTGTGGGACTTGGTCTATTAGTCCATCTATACTAACCTCCACCAGGTTGCAAATTAAAAATAATTTTTATCTGCATCTACCTCTGAAAAAATATTTAGGCTTCTAGCAGTGTGTGGGACTTGATCTATTAGTCCATCTATACTGACCTCCATCAGGTTGCAAATTCAATATAATTTTTTTCTGCATCTAGCTCTGAAAAACTATTTCAGCTTCAACAGTGTGTGGGACTTGTTCTATTAGTCCATCTATACTGACCTCCATCAGGTTGCAAATTCAATATAATCTTTTTCTGCAACTAGCTCTGAAAAAATATTTAGGCTTCTAGCAGTGTGTGGGACTTGGTCTATTACTCCATCTATACTAACCTCCACCAGGTTGCAAATTAAAAATAATTTTTATCTGCATCTAGCTCTGAAAAACTATGTAGGCTTCTAGCAGTGTGTGGGACTTGTTCTATTAGTCCATCTATACTGACCTCCATCAGATTGCAAATTCAATATAATTTTTTTCTGCTTCTAGCTCTGAAAAAATATTTTGGCTTCTAGCAGTGTGTGGGACTTGGTCTATTAGTCCATCTATACTAACCTCCACCGGGTTGCAAATTAAAATAATTTTTATCGGCATCTAGCTCTGAAAAATATTTAGGCTTCTAGCAGTGTGTGGGACTTGTTCTATTAGTCCATGTATACTGACCTCCATCAGGTTGCAAATTCAATATAATTTTTTTCTGCATCTAGCTCTGAAAAAATATTTAGGCTCCTAGCAGTGTGTGGGACTTGTTCTATTAGTCCATCTATACTGACCTCCATCAGGTTGGAAATTCAATATAAATTTTTTCAGCATCTAGCTCTGAAAAAATATTTTGGCTACTAGCAGTGTGTGGGACTTGTTCTATTAGTCCATCTATACTGACCTCCATCAGGTTGCGAATTCAATATAATTTTTTTCTGCATCTAGCTCTGAAAAAATATTTAGGCTTCTAGCAGTGTGTGGGACATGTTCTATTAGTCCATCCATACTGACATCCATCAGGTTGCAAATTCAATATAATTTTTTTCTGCATCTAGCTCTGAAAAAATATTTAGGCTTCTAGCAGTGTGTGGGACTTGGTCTATTAGTCCATCTATACTAAACTTCACCAGGTTGCAAATTAAAAATAATTTCTATCTGCATCTAGCTCTGAAAAAATATTTAGGCTTCTAGCATTGTGTGGGACTTGTTCTATTAGTTCATCTATACTGACCTCCATCAGGTTGCAAATTAAATATAATTTTTTTCTGCATCTAGCTCTGAAAAAATATTTCAGCTTCAAGCAGTGTGTAGGACTTGTTCTATTAGTCCATCTATACTGACCTCCATCAGGTTGCAAATTCAATATAATGTTTTTCTGCATCTAGCTCTGAAAAAATATATAGGCTTCTAGCAGTGTGTGGGACTTGGTCTATTAGTCCATCTATACTAACCTCCACCAGGTTGCAAATTAAAAATAATTTTTATCTGCATCTAGCTCTGAAAAAATATTTAGGCTTATAGCAGTGTGTGGGACTTGTTCTATTAGTCCATCTATACTGACCTCCAGCAGGTTGCAAATTCAATATAATTTTTTTCTGCATCTAGCTCTGAAAAAATATTTCAGCTTCTAGCAGTGTGTGGGACTTGTTCTATTAGTCCATCTATACTGACCTCCATCT
Source organism: Phyllobates terribilis (assembly GCF_046119375.1). NCBI lineage: Eukaryota > Metazoa > Chordata > Amphibia > Anura > Dendrobatidae > Phyllobates > Phyllobates terribilis. Next base: position 41,586,174 of record NW_027362769.1, on the reverse strand, counting down.
GGTTGCAAATTCAATATAATTTTTTTCTGCATCTAGCTCTGAAAAGATATTTAGGCTTCTAGCAGTGTGTGGGACTTGTTCTAGTATTCCATCTATACTGACCTCCATCAGGTTGCAAATTCAAAATAATTTTTTTCTGTATCTAGCTCTGAAAAAATATTTCGGCTTCTAGCAGTGTGTGGGACTTGTACTATTAGTCCATCTATACTGACCTCCATCAGGTTGCAAATTTAATATAATTTTTTTCAGCATCTAGCTCTGAAAAAATATTTCGGCTTCTAGCAGTGTGTGGGACTTGTTCTATTAGTCCATCTATATTAACATCCACCAGTTTGCAAATTAAAAATAATTTTTAACTGCATCTAGCTCTGAAAAAATATTTAGGCTTCTAGCAGTGTGTGGGACTTGTTCTATTAGTCCATCTATACTGACCTCCATCAGGTTGCAAATTCAATATAATTTTTTTCTGCTTCTAGCTCTGAAAAAATATTTTGGCTTCTAACAGTGTGTGGGACTTGGTCTATTAGTCCATCTATACTAACCTCCACCAGGTTGCAAATTAAAATAATTTTTATCTGCATCTAGCTCTGAAAAAATATTTAGGCTTCTAGCAGTGTGTGGGACTTGTTCTATTAGTCCATCTATACTGACCTCCATCAGGTTGCAAATTCAATATAATTTTTTTCTGCATCTAGCTCTGAAAAAATATTTAGGCTTCTAGCAGTGTGTGGGACTTGGTCTATTAGTCCATCTATATTAACATCCACCAGTTTGCAAATTAAAAATAATTTTTAACTGCATCTAGCTCTGAAAAAATATTTAGGCTTCTAGCAGTGTGTGGGACTTGTTCTATTAGTCCATCTATACTGACCTCCATCAGGTTGCAAATTCAATATAATATTTTTCAGCATCTAGCTCTGAAAAAATATTTAGGCTTCTAGCAGTGTGTGGGACTTGGTCTATTAGTCCATCTATACTAACCTCCACCAGATTGCAAATTAAAAATAATTTTTTTCAGCATCTAGCTCTGAAAAAATATTTCGGCTTCTAGTAGTGTGTGGGACTTGTTCTCTTAGTCCATCTATACTGACCTCTATCAGGTTACATATTCAATATAATTTTTCTCTGTATCTAGATCTGAAAAAATATTTAGGCTTCTAGCAGTGTGTGGGACATGTTCTATTAGTCCATCTGTACTGACATCCATCCGGTTGCAAATTCAATATAATCTTTTTCTGCAACTAGCTCTGAAAAAATATTTAGGCTTCTAGCAGTGTGTGGGACTTGGTCTATTACTCCATCTATACTAATCTCCACCAGGTTGCAAATTAAAAATATTTTTTATCTGCATCTAGCTCTGAAAAAATATTTAGGCTTCTAGCAGTGTGTGGGACTTGGTCTATTAGTCCATCTATATTAACATCCACCAGGTTGCAAATCAAAAATAATTTTTAACTGCATCTAGCTCTGAAAAAATATTTAGGCTTCTAGCAGTGTGTGGGACTTGTTCTATTAGTCCATCTATACTGACCTCCATCAGGTTGCAAATTCAATATAATATTTTTCAGCATCTAGCTCTGAAAAAATATTTTGGCTTCTAGCAGTGTGTGGGACTTGGTCTATTAGTCCATCTATACTAACCTCCACAAGATTGCAAATTAAAAATAATTTTTATCTGCATCTAGCTCTGAAAAAATATTTAGGCTTCTAGCAGTGTGTGGAACTTGTTCTATTAGTCCAACTATACTGACCTCCATCAGGTTGCAAATTCAATATAATTTATTTCTGCATCTAGCTCTGAAAAAATATTTAGGCTTGTAGCAGTGTGTGGGACTTGTTCTATTAGTCCATCTATACTGACCTCAATCAGGTTGCAAATTCAATATAATGTTTTTCTGCATCTAGCTCTGAAAAAATATTTCGGCTTCTAGCAGTGTGTGGGACTTGTTCTATTAGTCCATCTATACTGACCTCCATCAGGTTGCAAATTCAATATAATTTTTTTCTGCATCTTGCTCTGAAAAACTATTTCAGCTTCTAGCAGTGTGTGGGACTTGTTCTATTAGTCCATCTATACTGACCTCCATCAGGTGTCAAATTCAATATGATGTTTTTCTGCATCTAGCTCTGAAAAAATATTTTGGCTTCTAGCAGTGTGTGGGACTTGGTCTATTAGTCCATCTATACTAACCTCCACCAGGTTGCAAATTAAAAATAATTTTTATCTGCATCTAGCTCTGAAAAAATATTTAGGCTTCTAGCAGTGTGTGGGACTTGTTCTATTAGTCCATCTATACTGACCTCCATCAGGTTGCAAATTCAATATAATTTTTTTCTGCATCTAGCTCTGAAAAAATATTTCAGCTTCTAGCAGTGTGTGGGACTTGTTCTATTAGTCCATCTATACTGACCTCCATCAGGTTGCAAATTCAAAATATTTTTTTTCTGCATCTAGCTCTGAAAAAATATTTAGGCTTCTAGCAGTGTGTGGGACATGTTCTATTAGTCCATCTATACTGACATCCATCCGGTTGCAAATTCAATATAATCTTTTTCTGCAACTAGCTCTGAAAAAATATTTAGGCTTCTAGCAGTGTGTGGGACTTGGTCTATTACTCCATCTATACTAACCTCCACCAGGTTGCAAATTAAAAATAAGTTTTATCTGCATCTAGCTCTGAAAAAATATTTAGGCTTCTAGCAGTGTGTGGGACTTGTTCTATTAGTCCATCTATACTGACCTCCATCAGGTTGCAAATTCAATTTAATTTTTTTCTGCTTCTAGCTCTGAAAAAATATTTTGGCTTATAGCAGTGTGTGGGACTTGGTCTATTAGTCCATCTATACTAACCCCCACCAGGTTGCAAATTAAAATAATTTTTATCGGCATCTAGCTCTGAAAAAATATTTAGGCTTCTAGCAGTGTGTGGGACTTGTTCTATTAGTCCATCTATACTGACCTCCATCAGGTTGCAAATTAAATATAATTTTTTTCTGCATCTAGCTCTGAAAAACTATTTCAGCTTCTAGCAGTGTGTGGGACTTGTTCTATTAGTCCATCTATACTGACCTCCATCAGGTTGCAAATTCAATATAATCTTTTTCTGCAACTAGCTCTGAAAAAATATTTAGGCTTCTAGCAGTGTGTGGGACTTGGTCTATTACTCCATCTATACTAACCTCCACCAGGTTGCAAATTAAAAATAATTTTTATCTGCATCTAGCTCTGAAAAAATATTTAGGCTTCTAGTAGTGTGTGGGACTTGTTCTATTAGTCCATCTATACTGACCTCCATCAGGTTGCAAATTCAATATAATTTCTTTCTGCTTCTAGCTCTGAAAAAATATTTTGGCTTCTAGCAGTGTGTGGGACTTGGTCTATTAGTCCATCTTTACTAACCTCCACCAGGTTGCAAATTAAAATAATTTTTATCGGCATCTAGCTCTGAAAAAATATTTAGGCTTCTAGCAGTGTGTGGGACTTGTTCTATTAGTCCATCTATATTGACCTCCATCAGGTTTCAAATTCAATATAATTTTTTTCTGCATCTAGCTCTGAAAAAATATTTAGGCTCCTAGCAGTGTGTGGGACTTGTTCTATTAGTCCATCTATACTGACCTCCATCAGGTTGCAAATTCAAAATAATTTTTTTCAGCATCTAGCTCTGAAAAAATATTTCGGCTACTAGCAGTGTGTGGGACTTGTTCTATTAGTCCATCTATACTGACATCCATCAGGTTGCAAATTCAATATAATATTTTTCAGCATCTAGCTCTGAAAAAATATTTTGGCTTCTAGCAGTGTGTGGGACTTGGTCTATTAGTCCATCTATACTAACCTCCACCAGATTGCAAATTAAAAATAATTTTTTTCAGCATCTAGCTCTGAAAAAATATTTCGGCTTCTAGCAGTGTGTGGGACTTGTTCTATTAGTCCATCTATACTGACCTCTATCAGGTTACATATTCAATATAATTTTTCTCTGCCTCTAGATCTGAAAAAATATTTAGGCTTCTAGCAGTGTGTGGGACATGTTCTATTAGTCCATCTATACTGACCTCCATCAGGTTGCAAATTCAATATAATTTTTTTCTGCATCTAGCTCTGAAAAAATATTTCAGCTTCTAGCAGTGTGTGGGACTTGTTCTATTAGTCCATCTATACTGACCTCCATCAGGTTGCAAATTCAAAATATTTTTTTCCTGCATCTAGCTCTGAAAAAATATTTCGGCTTCTAGCAGTGTGTGGGACTTGTACTATTAGTCCATCTACACTGACCTCCATCAGGTTGCAAATTCAATATAATTTTTTTCTGCATCTAGCTCTGAAAAAATAAATAGGCTTCTAGCAGTGTGTGGGACATGTTCTATTAGTCCATCTATACTGACATCCATCCGGTTGCAAATTCAATATAATCTTTTTCTGCAACTAGCTCTGAAAAAATATTTAGGCTTCTAACAGTGTGTGGGACTTGGTCTATTACTCCATCTATACTAACCTCCACCAGGTTGCAAATTAAAAATAAGGTTTATCTGCATCTAGCTCTGAAAAAATATTTAGGCTTCTAGCAGTGTGTGGGACTTGTTCTATTAGTCCATCTATACTGACCTCCATCAGGTTGCAAATTCAATATAATTTTTTTCTGCTTCTAGCTCTGAAAAAATATTTTGGCTTATAGCAGTGTGTGGGACTTGGTCTATTAGTCCATCTATACTAACCTCCACCAGGTTGCAAATTAAAAGAATTTTTATCGGCATCTAGCTCTGAAAAAATATTTAGGCTTCTAGCAGTGTGTGGGACTTGTTCTATTAGTCCATCTATACTGACCTCCATCAGGTTGCAAATTAAATATAATTTTTTTCTGCATCTAGCTCTGAAAAACTATTTCAGCTTCTAGCAGTGTGTGGGACTTGTTCTATTAGTCCATCTATACTGACCTCCATCAGGTTGCAAATTCAATATAATCTTTTTCTGCAACTAGCTCTGTAAAAATATTTAGGCTTCTAGCAGTGTGTGGGACTTGGTCTATTACTCCATCTATACTAACCTCCACCAGGTTGCAAATTAAAAATAATTTTTATCTGCATCTAGCTCTGAAAAAATATTTAGGCTTCTAGCAGTGTGTGGGACTTGTTCTATTAGTCCATCTATACTGACCTCCATCAGGTTGCAAATTCAATATAATTTTTTTCTGCTTCTAGCTCTGAAAAAATATTTTGGCTTCCAGCAGTGTGTGGGACTTGGTCTATTAGTCCATCTTTACTAACCTCCACCAGGTTGCAAATTAAAATAATTTTTATCGGCATCTAGCTCTGAAAAAATATTTAGGCTTCTAGCAGTGTGTGGGACTTGTTCTATTAGTCCATCTATATTGACCTCCATCAGGTTGCAAATTCAATATAATTTTTTTTTCTGCATCTAGCTCTGAAAAAATATTTAGGCTCCTAGCAGTGTGTGGGACTTGTTCTATTAGTCCATCTATACTGACCTCCATGAGGTTGCAAATTCAATACAATTTTTTTCAGCATCTAGCTCTGAAAAAATATTTCGGCTACTAGCAGTGTGTGGGACTTGTTCTATTAGTCCATCTATACTGACATCCATCCGGTTGCAAATTCAATATAATCTTTTTCTGCAACTAGCTCTGAAAAAATATTTAGGCTTCTAGCAGTGTGTGGGACTTGGTCTATTACTCCATCTATACTAACCTCCACCAGGTTGCAAATTAAAATAATTTTTATCTGCATCTAGCTCTGAAAAAATATTTAGGCTTCTAGCAGTGTGTGGGACTTGTTCTCTTAGTCCATCTATACTGACCTCCATCAGGTTGCAAATTAAATATAATTTTTTTCTGCATCTAGCTCTGAAAAACTATTTCAGCTTCTAGCAGTGTGTGGGACTTGTTCTATTAGTCCATCTATACTGACCTCCATCAGGTTGCAAATTCAATATAATCTTTTTCTGCAACTAGCTCTGAAAAAATATTTAGGCTTCTAGCAGTGTGTGGGACTTGGTCTATTACTCCATCTATACTAACCTCCACCAGGTTGCAAATTAAAAATAATTTTTATCTGCATCTAGCTCTGAAAAAATATATAGGCTTCTAGCAGTGTGTGGGACTTGTTCTATTAGTCCATCTATACTGACCTCCATCAGGTTGCAAATTCAATATAATTTTTTTCTGCTTCTAGCTCTGAAAAAATATTTTGGCTTCTAGCAGTGTGTGGGACTTGGTCTATTAGTCCATCTATACTAACCTCCACCAGGTTGCAAATTAAAATAATTTTTATCGGCATCTAGCTCTGAAAAAATATTTAGGCTTCTACCAGTGTGTGGGACTTGTTCTATTAGTCCATCTATATTGACCTCCATCAGGTTGCAAATTCAATATAATTTTTTTCTGCATCTAGCTCTGAAAAAATATTTAGGCTCCTAGCAGTGTGTGGGACTTGTTCTATTAGTCCATCTATAATGACCTCCATCAGGTTTCAAATTCAATATAATTTTTTTCAGCATCTAGCTCTGAAAAAATATTTCGGCTACTAGCAGTGTGTGGGACTTGGTCTATTAGTCCATCTATACTAACCTCCACCAGGTTGCAAATTAAAAATAATTTTTATCTGCATCTAGCTCTGAAAAAATATTTAGGCTTCTAGCAGTGTGTGGGACTTGTTCTATTAGTCCATCTATACTGACCTCCATCAGGTTGCAAATTCAATATAATTTTTTTCTGCATCTAGCTCTGAAAAAATATTTCAACTTCAAGCAGTGTGTAGGACTTGTTCTATTAGTCCATCTATACTGACCTCCATCAGGTTGCAAATTCAATATAATTTTTTCTGCATCTAGCTCTGAAAAAATATTTAGGCATCTAGCAGTGTGTGGTACATGTTCTATTAGTCCATCTGTACTGACATCCATCCGGTTGCAAATTCAATATAATCTTTTTCTGCAACTAGCTCCGAAAAAATATTTAGGCTTCTAGCAGTGTGTGGGACTTGGTCTATTACTCCATCTATACTAACCTCCACCAGGTTGCAAATTCAATATAATTTTTTTCTGCTTCTAGCTCTGAAAAAATATTTTGGCTTCTAGCAATGTGTGGGACTTGTTCTATTAGTCCATCTATACTGACCTCCATCAGGTTGCAAATTCAATATAATTTATTTCTGCATCTAGCTCTGAAAAAATATTTCAGCTTCTAGCAGTGTGTGGGACTTGTTCTATTAGTCCATCTATACTGACCTCCATCAGGTTGCAAATTCAATATAATGTTTTTCTGCATCTAGCTCTGAAAAAATATATACACTTCTAGCAGTGTGTGGGACTTGGTCTATTAGTCCATCTATACTAACCTCCACCAGGTTGCAAATTAAAAATATTTTTTATCTGCATCTAGCTCTGAATAAATATTTAGGCTTCTAGCAGTGTGTGGGACTTGTTCTATTAGTCCATCTATACTGACCTCCATCAGGTTGCAAATTCAATATAATTTTTTTCTGCATCTAGCTCTGAAAGAATATTTCAGCTTCTAGCAGTGTGTGGGACTTGTTCTATTAGACCATCTATACTGACCTCCATCAGGTGTCAAATTCAATATGATGTTTTTCTGCATCTAGCTCTGAAAAAATATATAGGCTTCTAGCAGTGTGTGGGACTTGGTCTATTAGTCCATCTATACTAACCTCCACCAGGTTGCAAATTAAAAATAATTTTTATCTGCATCTAGCTCTGAAAAAATATTTAGGCTTCTAGCAGTGTGTGGGACTTGTTCTATTAGTCCATCTATACTGACCTCCATCAGGTTGCAAATTCAATATAATTTTTTTCTGCATCTAGCTCTGAAAAAATATTTAGGCTTCTAGCAGTGTGTGGGACTCGTTCTTTTAGTCCATCTATACTGACCTCCATCAGGTTGCAAATTCAATATAATGTTTTTCTGCATCTAGCTCTGAAAAAATATATAGGCTTCTAGCAGTGTGTGGGACTTGGTCTATTAGTCCATCTATACTAACTTCCACCAGGTTGAAAATTAAAAATATTTTTTATCTGCATCTAGCTCTGAATAAATATTTAGGCTTCTAGAAGTGTGTGGGACTTGTTCTATTAGTCCATCTATACTGACCTCCATCAGGTTGCAAATTCAATATAATTTTTTTCTGCATCTAGCTCTGAAAGAATATTTCAGCTTCTAGCAGTGTGTGGGACTTGTTCTATTAGACCATCTATACTGACCTCCATCAGGTGTCAAATTCAATATGATGTTTTTCTGCATCTAGCTCTAAAAAAATATATAGGCTTCTAGCAGTGTGTGGGACTTGGTCTATTAGTCCATCTATACTAACCTCCACCAGGTTGCAAATTAAAAATAATTTTTTTCTGCATCTAGCTCTGAAAAAATATTTAGGCTTCTAGCAGTGTGTGGGACTCGTTCTTTTAGTCCATCTATACTGACCTCCATCAGGTTGCAAATTCAAAATAATTTTTTTCTGCATCTAGCTCTGAAAAAATATTTCGGCTTCTAGCAGTGTGTGGGACTTGTACTATTAGTCCATCTATACTGACCTCCATCAGGTTGCAAATTCAATATAATTTTTTTCTGCATCTAGCTCTGAAAAAATATTTAGGCTTCTAGCAGTGTGTGGGACATGTTCTATTAGTCCATCTATAATGACATCCATCCGGTTGCAAATTCAATATAATCTTTTTCTGCAACTAGCTCTCAAAAATATTTAGGCTTCTAGCAGTGTGTGGGACTTGGTCTATTACTCCATCTATACTAACCTCCACCAGGTTGCAAATTAAAAACAATTTTTATCTGCATCTAGCTCTGAAAAAATATTTAGGATTCTAGCAGTGTGTGGGACTTGTTCTATTAGTCCATCTATACTGACCTCCATCAGGTTGCAAATTAAATATAATTTTTTTCTGCATCTAGCTCTGAAAAAATATTTAGGCTTCTAGCAGTGTGTGGGACATGTTCTATTAGTCCATCCATACTGACCTCCATCAGGTTGCAAATTCAATATAATCTTTTTCTGCAACTAGCTCTCAAAAAATATTTAGGCTTCTAGCAGTGTGTGGGACTTGGTCTATTACTCCATCTATACTAACCTCCACCAGGTTGCAAATTAAAAACAATTTTTATCTGCACCTAGCTCTGAAAAAATATTTAGGCTTCTAGCAGTGTTTGGTACTTGTTCTATTAGTCCATCTATACTGATCTCCATCAGGTTGCAAATTCAATATAATTTTTTTCTGCTTCCAGCTCTGAAAAAATATTTTGGCTTATAGCAGTGTGTGGGACTAGGTCTATTAGTCCATCTATACTAACCTCCATCAGGTTGCAAATTAAAATAATTTTTATCGGCATCTAGCTCTGAAAAAATATTTAGGCTTCTAGCAGTGTGTGGGACTTGTTCTATTAGTCCATCTATACTCACCTCCATCAGGTTGCAAATTCAATATAATTTTTTTCTGCATCTAGCTGTGAAAAAATATTTAGGCTTCTAGCAGTGTGTGGGACTTGTTCTATTAGTCCATCTATACTGACCTCCATCAGGTTGCAAATTAAATACAATTTTTTTCTGCATCTAGCTCTGAAAAAAGATTTAGGCTTCTAGCAGTGTGTGGGACATGTTCTATTAGTCCATCCATACTGACCTCCATCAGGTTGCAAATGCAAAATAATTTTTTTCTGCATCTAGCTCTGAAAAAATATTTTGGCTTCTAGCAGTGTGTGGGACTTGGTCTATTAGTCCATCTATACTAACCTCCACCAGATTGCAAATTAAAAATAATTTTTATCTGCATCTAGCTCTGAAAAAATATTTAGGCTTCTAGAAGTGTGTGGAACTTGTTCTATTAGTCCATCTATACTGACCTCCATCAGGTTGCAAATTCAATATAATTTATTTCTGCATCTAGCTCTGAAAAAATATTTAGGCTTCTAGCAGTGTGTGGGACTTGTTCTATTAGTCCATCTATACTGACCTCCATCAGGTTGCAAATTCAATATAATGTTTTTCTGCATCTTGCTCTGAAAAAATATATAGGCCTCTAGCAGTGTGTGGGACATGTTCTATTAGTCCATCTATGCTGACCTCCATCAGGTTGCAAATTCAATATAATCTTTTTCTGCAACTAGCTCTCAAAAAATATTTAGGCTTCTAGCAGTGTGTGGGACTTGTTCTATTAGTCCATCTATATTGACCTCCATCAGGTTGCAAATTCAATATAATTTTTTTCTGCATCTAGCTCTGAAAAAATATTTAGGCTCCTAGCAGTGTGTGCGACTTGTTCTATTAGTCCATCTATACTGACCTCCATCAGGTTTCAAATTCAATATAATTTTTTTCAGCATCTAGCTCTGAAAAAATATTTCGGCTACTAGCAGTGTGTGGGACTTGTTCTATTAGTCCATCTATACTGACCTCCATCAGGTTGCAAATTCAATATAATTTTTTTATGCATCTAGCTCTGAAAAAATATTTGGGCTTCAAGCAGTGTGTGGGACTTGATCTATTAGTCCATCTATACTGACATCCATCAGGTTGCAAATTCAATATAATTTTTTTCTGCATCTAGCTCTGAAAAAATATTTAGGCTTCTAGCAGTGTGTGGGACTTGGTCTATTAGTCCATCTATACTAACCTCCACCAGGTTGCAAATTAAAAATAATTTTTATCTGCATCTAGCTCTGAAAAAATATTTAGGCTTCTAGCAGTGTGTGGGACTTGTTCTATTAGTCCATCTATACTGACCTCCATCAGGTTGCAAATTCAATATAATTTTTTTCTGCATCTAGCTCTGAAAAAATATTTCAGCTTCAAGCAGTGTGTAGGACTTGTTCTATTAGTCCATCTATACTGACCTCCATCAGGTTGCAAATTCAATATAATTTTTTCTGCATCTAGCTCTGAAAAAATATATAGGCTTCTAGCAGTGTGTGGGACTTGGTCTATTAGTCCATCTATACTAACCTCCACCAGGTTGCAAATTAAAAATAATTTTTATCTGCATCTAGCTCTGAAAAAATATTTAGGCTTATAGCAGTGTGTGGGACTTGTTCTATTAGTCCATCTATACTGACCTCCAACAGGTTGCAAATTCAATATAATTTTTTTCTGCATCTAGCTCTGAAAAAATATTTCAGCTTCTAGCAGTGTGTGGGACTTGTTCTATTAGTCCATCTATACTGACCTCCATCAGGTTGCAAATTCAATAAAAAAAATTTCTGCATCTAGCTCTGAAAAGATATTTAGGCTTCTAGCAGTGTGTGGGACTTGTTCTAGTAGTCCATCTATACTGACCTCCATCAGGTTGCAAATTCAATATAATTTTTTTCTGCATCTAGCTCTGAAAAAATATTTCGGCTTCTAGCAGTGTGTGGGACTTTTTCTATTAGTCCATCTATACTGACCTCCATCAGGTTGCAAAATCAATATAATGTTTTTCTGCATCTAGCTCTGAAAAAATATATAGGCTTCTAGCAGTGTGTGGGACTTGGTCTATTAGTCCATCTATACTAAACTCCACCAGGTTGCAAATTAAAAATATTTTTTATCTGCATCTAGCTCTGAAAAAATATTTAGGCTTCTAGCAGTGTGTGGGACTTGTTCTATTAGTTCATCTATACTGACCTCCATCAGGTTGCAAATTCAATATAATTTTATTCTGCATCTAGCTCTGAAAAAATATTTCAGCTTCTAGCAGTGTGTGGGACTTGTTCTATTAGTCCATCTATACTGACCTCCATCAGGTGTCAAATTAAATATGATGTTTTTCTGCATCTAGCTCTGAAAAAATATATAGGCTTCTAGCAGTGTGTGGGACTTGGTCTATTAGTCCATCTATACTAACCTCCACCAGGTTGCAAATTAAAAATAATTTTTTTCTGCATCTAGCTCTGAAAAAATATTTAGGCTTCTAGCAGTGTGTGGGACTTGTTCTATTAGTCCATCTATACTGACCTCCATGAGGTTGCAAATTCAATATAATTTTTTTCTGCATCTAGCTCTGAAAAAATATTTCAGCTTCTAGCAGTGTGTGGGACTTGTTCTATTAGTCCATCTATACTGACCTCCATCAGGTTGCAAATTCAATATAATTTTTTTCTGCATCTAGCTCTGAAAAGATATTTAGGCTTCTAGCAGTGTGTGGGACTTGTTCTATTAGTCCATCTATACTGACCTCCATCAGGTTGCAAATTCAAAATAATTTTTTTCTGCATCAAGCTCTGAAAAAATATTTCGGCTTCTAGCAGTGTGTGGGACTTGTACTATTAGTCCATCTATACTGACCTCCATCAGGTTGCAAATTCAATATAATTTTTTTCTACATCTAGCTCTGAAAAAATATTTAGGCTTCTAGCAGTGTGTGGGACATGTTCTATTAGTCCATCTATACTGACATCCATCCGGTTGCAAATTCAATATAATCTTTTTCTGCAACTAGCTCTGAAAAAATATTTAGGCTTCTAGCAGTGTGTGGGACTTGGTCTATTAGTCCATCTATACTAACCTCCACGAGGTTGCAAATTAAAATAATTTTTATCGGCATCTAGCTCTGAAAAAATATTTAGGCTTCTAGCAGTGTGTGGGACTTGTTCTATTAGTCCATCTATACTCACCTCCATCAGGTTGCAAATTCAATATAATTTTTTTCTGCATCTAGCTCTGAAAAAATATTTAGGCTTCTAGCAGTGTGTGGGACTTGTTCTATTAGTCCATCTATACTGACCTCCATCAGGTTGCAAATTAAATATAATTTTTTTCTGCATCTAGCTCTGAAAAAATATTTAGGTTTCTAGCAGTGTGTGGGACATGTTCTATTAGTCCATCCATGCTGACATCCATCAGGTTGCAAATTCAATATAATTTTTTTCTGCATCTAGCTCTGAAAAAATATATAGGCTTCTAGCAGTGTGTGGGACTTGGTCTATAAGTCCATCTATACTAACCTCCACCAGGTTGCAAATTAAAAATAATTTTTACTGCATCTAGCTCTGAAAAAATATTTAGGCTTCTAGCAGTGTGTGGGACTTGTTCTATTAGTCCATCTATACTAACCTCCACCAGGTTGCAAATTAAAAATAATTTTTATCTGCATCTAGCTCTGAAAAAAATATTTAGGCTTATAGCAGTGTGTGTGACTTGGTCTATTAGTCCAACTATACTAACCTCCACCAGGTTGCAAATTAAAAATAATTTTTATCTGCATCTAGCTCTGAAAAAATATTTCAGCTTCTTGCAGTGTGTGGGACTTGTTCTATTAGTCCATCTATACTGACCTCCATCAGGTTGCAAATTCAAAATAATTTTTTTCTGCATCTAGCTCTGAAAAATATTTCGGCTTCTAGCAGTGTGTGGGACTTGTACTATTAGTCCATCTATACTGACCTCCATCAGGTTGCAAATTCAATATAATTTTTTTAAGCATCTAGCTCTGAAAAAATATTTCGGCTTCTAGCAGTGTGTGGGACTTGTTCTATTAGTCCATCTATACTGACCTCCATCAGGTTGCAAATTCAATATAATTTTTTTCTGCATCTAGCTCTGAAAAAATATTTAGGCTTCTAGCAGTGTGTGGGACATGTTCAATTAGTCCATCTATACTGACATCCATCCGGTTGCAAATTCAATATAATATTTTTCTGCAACTAGCTCTGAAAAAATATTTAGGCTTCTAGCAGTGTGTGGGACTTGGTCTATTACTCCATCTATACTAACCTCCACCAGGTTGCAAATTAAAAATAATTTTTATCTGTATCTAGCTCTGAAAAAATATTTAGGCTTCTAGCAGTGTGTGGGACTTGTTCTATTAGTCCATCTATACTGACCTCCATCAGGTTGCAAATTCAATATAATTTGTTTCTGCTTCTAGCTCTGAAAAATTATTTTGGCTTCTAGCAGTGTGTGGGACTTGGTCTATTAGTCCATATATACTAACCTCCACCAGATTGCAAATTAAAATAATTTTTATCGGCATCTAGCTCTGAAAATATATTTAGGCTTCTATCAGTGTGTAGGACTTGTTCTATTCGTCCATCTATACTGACCTCCATCAGAATGCAAATTCAATATAATTTTTTTCTGCATCTAGCTCTGAAAAAATATTTAGGCTTCCAGCAGGGTGTGGGACTTGTTCTATTAGTCCATCTATTCTGACCTCCATCAGGTTGCAAATTCAATGTAATTTTTTTCAGCATCTAGCTCTGAAAAACTATTTTGGCTATGAGCAGTGTGTGGGACTTCTTCTATTAGTCTATCTATACTGACATCCATCAGGTTGCAAATTCAATATAATTTTTTTCTGCATCTAGCTCTGAAAAAATATTTATGCTTCTAGCAGTGTGTGGGACATGTTCTATTAGTCCATCCATACTGACATCCATCAGGTTGCAAATTCAATATATTTTTTTTCTGCATCTAGCTCTGAAAAAATATTTAGGCTTCTAGCAGTGTGTGGGACTTGGTCTATTAGTCCATCTATACTAACCTCCACCAGGTTGCAAATTAAAAATAATTTTTATCTGCATCTTGCTCTGAAAAAATATTTAGGCTTCTAGCAGTGTGTGGGACTTGTTCTATTAGTCCATCTATACTGACCTCCATCAGGTTGCAAATTCAATATAATTTTTTTCTGCATCTAGCTCTGAAAAAATATTTCAGCCTCAAGCAGTGTGTAGGACTTGTTCTATTAGTCCATCTATACTGACCTCCATCAGGTTGCAAATTCAATATAATGTTTTACTGCATCTAGCTCTGAAAAAATATATAGGCTTCTAGCAGTGTGTGGGACTTGGTCCATTAGTCCATCTATACTAACCTCCACCAGGTTGCAAATTAAAAATAATATATATCTGCATCTAGCTCTGAAAAAATATTTAGGCTTATAGCAGTGTGTGGGACTTGTTCTATTAGTCCATCTATACTGACCTCCAGCAGGTTGCAAATTCAATATAATTTTTTTCTGCATCTAGCTCTGAAAAAATATTTCAGCTTCTAGCAGTGTGTGGGACTTGTTCTATTAGTCCATCTAAACTGACCTCCATCAGGTTGCAAATTCAATATAATTTTTTTCTGCATCTAGCTCTGAAAAGATATTTAGGCTTCTAGCAGTGTGTGGGACTTGTTCTATTAGTCCATCTATACTGACCTCCATCAGGTTGCAAATTCAAAATAATTTTTTTCTGCATCTAGCTCTGAAAAAATATTTAGGCTTCTAGCAGTGTGTGGGGCTTGAACTATTAGTCCATCTATACTGACCTCCATCAGGTTACAAATTCAATATAATTTTTCTCTGCATCTAGCTCTGAAAAAATATTTAGGCTTCTAGCAGTGTGTGGGACATGTTCTATTAGTCCATCTATACTGACATCCATCCGGTTGCAAATTCAATATAATCTTTTTCTGCAACTAGCTCTGAAAAAATATTTTGGCTTCTAGCAGTGTGTGAGACTTGGTCTATTACTCCATCTATACTAACCTCCACCAGGTTGCAAATTAAAAATAATTTTTATCTGCATCTAGCTCTGAAAAAATATTTAGGCTTCTATCAGTGTGTGGGACTTGTTCTATTAGTCCATCTATACTGACCTCCATCAGTTTGCAAATTCAATATAATTTTTTTCTGCTTCTAGCTCTGAAAAAATATTTTGGCTTCTAGCAGTGTGTGGGACTTGGTCTATTAGTCCATATATACTAACCTCCACCAGGTTGCAAATTAAAATAATTTTTATCGGTATCTAGCTCTGAAAAAATATTTAGGCTTCTAGCAGTGTGTGGGACTTTTTCTATTAGTCCATCTATACTGACCTCCATCAGGTTGCAAATTCAATATAATTTTTTTCTGCATCTAGCTCTGAAAAAATATTTAGGCTTCTAGCAGTGTGTGGGACTTGTTCTATTAGTCCATCTATACTGACATCCATCCGGTTGCAAATTCAATATAATCTTTTTCTACATCTAGCTCTGAAAAAATATTTTGGCTTCTAGCAGTGTGTGGGACTTGGTCTATTACTCCATCTATACTAACCTCCACCAGGTTGCAAATTAAAAATAATTTTTATCTGCATCTAGCTCTGAAAAAATATTTAGGCTTCTATCAGTGTGTGGGACTTGTTCTTTTAGTCCATCTATACTGACCTCCATCAGTTTGCAAATTCAATATAATTTTTTTCTGCTTCTAGCTCTGAAAAAATATTTTGGCTTCTAGCAGTGTGTGGGACTTGGTCTATTAGTCCATATATACTAACCTTCACCAGGTTGCAAATTAAAATAATTTTTATCGGTATCTAGCTCTGAAAAAATATTTAGGCTTCTAGCAGTGTGTGGGACTTTTTCTATTAGTCCATCTATACTGACCTCCATCAGGTTGCAAATTCAATATAATTTTTTTCTGCATCTAGCTCTGAAAAAATATTTAGGCTTCTAGCAGTGTGTGGGACTTGTTCTATTAGTCCATCTATACTGACCTCCATCAGGTTGCAAATTCAATATAATTTTTTCTGCTTCTAGCTCTGAAAAAATATTTTGGCTTCTAGCAGTGTGTGGGACTTGGTCTACTACTCCATCTATACTAACCTCCACCAGGTTGCAAATTAAAAATAATTTTTAGCTGCATCTAGCTCTGAAAAAATATTTAGGCTTCTAGCAGTGTGTGGGACTTGGTCTATTAGTCCATCTATACTAACCTCCACCAGGTTGCAAATTAAAAATAATTTTTATCTGCATCTAGCTCTGAAAAAATATTTAGGCTTCTAGCAGTGTGTGGGACTTGTTCTATTAGTCCATCTATACTGACCTCCATCAGGTTGCAAATTCAATATAATTTTTTTCTGCATCTATCTCTGAAAAAATATTTCAGCTTCAAGCAGTGTGTAGGACTTGTTCTATTAGTCCATCTATACTGACCTCCATCAAGTTGCAAATTCAATATAATTTTTTCTGCATCTAGCTCTGAAAAAATATATAGGCTTCTAGCAGTGTGTGGGACTTGTTCTATTAGTCCATCTATACTGACCTCCATCAGGTTGCAAATTCAATAAAAAAAATTTCTGCATCTAGCTCTGAAAAGATATTTAGGCTTCTAGCAGTGTGTGGGACTTGTTCTAGTAGTCCATCTATACTGACCTCCATCAGGTTGCAAATTCAATATAATTTTTTTCTGCATCTAGCTCTGAAAAAATATTTCGGCTTCTAGCAGTGTGTGGGACTTGTTCTATTAGTCCATCTATACTGACCTCCATCATGTTGCAAATTCAATATAATTTTTTTCTACATCTAGCTCTGAAAAAATATTTAGGCTTCTAGCAGTGTGTGGGATTGGTCTATTAGTCCATCTATACTAATCTCCACCAGGTTGCAAATTAAAAATAATATTTATCTGCATATTGCTCTGAAAAAATATTCAGACTTCTAGCAGTGTGTGGGACTTGTTCTATTAGTCCATCTATACTGACCTCCATCAGGTTGCAAAATCAATATAATGTTTTTCTGCATCTAGCTCTGAAAAAATATATAGGCTTCTAGCAGTGTGTGGGACTTGGTCTATTAGTCCATCTATACTAAACTCCACCAGGTTGCAAATTAAAAATATTTTTTATCTGCATCTAGCTCTGAAAAAATATTTAGGCTTCTAGCAGTGTGTGGGACTTGTTCTATTAGTCCATCTATACTGACCTCCATCAGGTTGCAAATTCAATATAATTTTATTCTGCATCTAGCTCTGAAAAAATATTTCAGCTTCTAGCAGTGTGTGGGACTTGTTCTATTAGTCCATCTATACTAACCTCCATCAGGTGTCAAATTAAATATGATGTTTTTCTGCATCTAGCTCTGAAAAAATATATAGGCTTCTAGCAGTGTGTGGGACTTGGTCTATTAGTCCATCTATACTAACCTCCACCAGGTTGCAAATTAAAAATAATTTTTATCTGCATCTAGCTCTGAAAAAATATTTAGGCTTCTAGCAGTGTGTGGGACTTGTTCTATTAGTCCATCTATACTGACCTCCATGAGGTTGCAAATACAATATAATTTTTTTCTGCATCTAGCTCTGAAAAAATATTTCAGCTTCTAGCAGTGTGTGGGACTTGTTCTATTAGTCCATCTATACTGACCTCCATCAGGTTGCAAATTCAATATAATTTTTTTCTGCATCTAGCTCTGAAAAGATATTTAGGCTTCTAGCAGTGTGTGGGACTTGTTCTATTAGTCCATCTATACTGACCTCCATCAGGTTGCAAATTCAAAATAATTTTTTTCTGCATCAAGCTCTGAAAAAATATTTCGGCTTCTAGCAGTGTGTGGATCTTGTACTATTAGTCCATCTATACTGACCTCCATCAGGTTGCAAATTCAATATAATTTTTTTCTACATCTAGCTCTGAAAAAATATTTAGGCTTCTAGCAGTGTGTGGGACATGTTCTATTAGTCCATCTATACTGACATCCATCCGGTTGCAAATTCAATATAATCTTTTTCTGCAACTAGCTCTGAAAAAATATTTAGGCTTCTAGCAGTGTGTGGGACTTGGTCTATTAGTCCATCTATACTAACCTCCACGAGGTTGCAAATTAAAATAATTTTTATCGGCATCTAGCTCTGAAAAAATATTTAGGCTTCTAGCAGTGTGTGGGACTTGTTCTATTAGTCCATCTATACTCACCTCCATCAGGTTGCAAATTCAATATAATTTTTTTCTCCATCTAGCTCTGAAAAAATATTTAGGCTTCTAGCAGTGTGTGGGACTTGTTCTATTAGTCCATCTATACTGACCTCCATCAGGTTGCAAATTAAATATAATTTTTTTCTGCATCTAGCTCTGAAAAAATATTTAGGTTTCTAGCAGTGTGTGGGACATGTTCTATTAGTCCATCCATGCTGACATCCATCAGGTTGCAAATTCAATATAATTTTTTTCTGCATCTAGCTCTGAAAAAATATATAGGCTTCTAGCAGTGTGTGGGACTTGGTCTATAAGTCCATCTATACTAACCTCCACCAGGTTGCAAATTAAAAATAATTTTTACTGCATCTAGCTCTGAAAAAATATTTAGGCTTCTAGCAGTGTGTGGGACTTGTTCTATTAGTCCATCTATACTAACCTCCACCAGGTTGCAAATTAAAAATAATTTTTATCTGCATCTAGCTCTGAAAAAAATATTTAGGCTTATAGCAGTGTGTGTGACTTGGTCTATTAGTCCAACTATACTAACCTCCACCAGGTTGCAAATTAAAAATAATTTTTATCTGCATCTAGCTCTGAAAAAATATTTCAGCTTCTTGCAGTGTGTGGGACTTGTTCTATTAGTCCATCTATACTGACCTCCATGAGGTTGCAAATTCAAAATAATTTTTTTCTGCATCTAGCTCTGAAAAATATTTCGGCTTCTAGCAGTGTGTGGGACTTGTACTATTAGTCCATCTATACTGACCTCCATCAGGTTGCAAATTCAATATAATTTTTTTAAGCATCTAGCTCTGAAAAAATATTTCGGCTTCTAGCAGTGTGTGGGACTTGTTCTATTAGTCCATCTATACTGACCTCCATCAGGTTGCAAATTCAATATAATTTTTTTCTGCATCTAGCTCTGAAAAAATATTTAGGCTTCTAGCAGTGTGTGGGACATGTTCAATTAGTCCATCTATACTGACATCCATCCGGTTGCAAATTCAATATAATATTTTTCTGCAACTAGCTCTGAAAAAATATTTAGGCTTCTAGCAGTGTGTGGGACTTGGTCTATTACTCCATCTATACTAACCTCCACCAGGTTGCAAATTAAAAATAATTTTTATCTGTATCTAGCTCTGAAAAAATATTTAGGCTTCTAGCAGTGTGTGGGACTTGTTCTATTAGTCCATCTATACTGACCTCCATCAGGTTGCAAATTCAATATAATTTGTTTCTGCTTCTAGCTCTGAAAAATTATTTTGGCTTCTAGCAGTGTGTGGGACTTGGTCTATTAGTCCATATATACTAACCTCCACCAGATTGCAAATTAAAATAATTTTTATCGGCATCTAGCTCTGAAAAAATATTTAGGCTTCTATCAGTGTGTAGGACTTGTTCTATTCGTCCATCTATACTGACCTCCATCAGAATGCAAATTCAATATAATTTTTTTCTGCATCTAGCTCTGAAAAAATATTTAGGCTTCCAGCAGTGTGTGGGACTTGTTCTATTAGTCCATCTATTCTGACCTCCATCAGGTTGCAAATTCAATGTAATTTTTTTCAGCATCTAGCTCTGAAAAAATATTTTGGCTACGAGCAGTGTGTGGGACTTGTTCTATTAGTCTATCTATACTGACATCCATCAGGTTGGAAATTCAATATAATTTTTTTCTGCATCTAGCTCTGAAAAAATATTTATGCTTCTAGCAGTGTGTGGGACATGTTCTATTAGTCCATCCATACTGACATCCATCAGGTTGCAAATTCAATATATTTTTTTTCTGCATCTAGCTCTGAAAAAATATTTAGCCTTCTAGCAGTGTGTGGGACATGTTCAATTAGTCCATCTATACTGACATCCATCCGGTTGCAAATTCAATATAATATTTTTCTGCAACTAGCTCTGAAAAAATATTTAGGCTTCTAGCAGTGTGTGGGACTTGGTCTATTACTCCATCTATACTAACCTCCACCAGGTTGCAGATTAAAAATAATTTTTATCTGTATCTAGCTCTGAAAAAATATTTAGGCTTCTAGCAGTGTGTGGGACTTGTTCTATTAGTCCATCTATACTGACCTCCATCAGGTTGCAAATTCAATATAATTTGTTTCTGCTTCTAGCTCTGAAAAATTATTTTGGCTTCTAGCAGTGTGAGGGACTTGGTCTATTAGTCCATATATACTAACCTCCACCAGATTGCAAATTAAAATAATTTTTATCGGCATCTAGCTCTGAAAAAATATTTAGGCTTCTATCAGTGTGTAGGACTTGTTCTATTCGTCCATCTATACTGACCTCCATCAGAATGCAAATTCAATATAATTTTTTTCTGCATCTAGCTCTGAAAAAATATTTAGGCTTCCAGCAGTGTGTGGGACTTGTTCTATTAGTCCATCTATTCTGACCTCCATCAGGTTGCAAATTCAATGTAATTTTTTTCAGCATCTAGCTCTGAAAAAATATTTTGGCTACGAGCAGTGTGTGGGACTTGTTCTATTAGTCTATCTATACTGACATCCATCAGGTTGCAAATTCAATATAATTTTTTTCTGCATCTAGCTCTGAAAAAATATTTATGCTTCTAGCAGTGTGTGGGACATGTTCTATTAGTCCATCCATACTGACCTCCATCAGGTTGCAAATTCAATATATTTTTTTTCTGCATCTAGCTCTGAAAAAATATTTAGGCTTCTAGCAGTGTGTGGGACTTGGTCTATTAGTCCATCTATACTAACCTCCACCAGGTTGCAAATTAAAAATAATTTTTATCTGCATCTTGCTCTGAAAAAATATTTAGGCTTCTAGCAGTGTGTGGGACTTGTTCTATTAGTCCATCTATACTGACCTCCATCAGGTTGCAAATTCAATATAATTTTTTTCTGCATCTAGCTCTGAAAAAATATTTCAGCCTCAAGCAGTGTGTAGGACTTGTTCTATTAGTCCATCTATACTGACCTCCATCAGGTTGCAAATTCAATATAATGTTTTACTGCATCTAGCTCTGAAAAAATATATAGGCTTCTAGCAGTGTGTGGGACTTGGTCCATTAGTCCATCTATACTAACCTCCACCAGGTTGCAAATTAAAAATAATTTTTATCTGCATCTAGCTCTGAAAAAATATTTAGGCTTATAGCAGTGTGTGGGACTTGTTCTATTAGTCCATCTATACTGACCTCCAGCAGGTTGCAAATTCAATATAATTTTTTTCTGCATCTAGCTCTGAAAAAATATTTCAGCTTCTAGCAGTGTGTGGGACTTGTTCTATTAGTCCATCTAAACTGACCTCCATCAGGTTGCAAATTGAATATAATTTTTTTCTGCATCTAGCTCTGAAAAGATATTTAGGCTTCTAGCAGTGTGTGGGACTTGTTCTATTAGTCCATCTATACTGACCTCCATCAGGTTGCAAATTCAAAATAATTTTTTTCTGCATCTAGCTCTGAAAAAATATTTAGGCTTCTAGCAGTGTGTGGGGCTTGAACTATTAGTCCATCTATACTAACCTCCATCAGGTTACAAATTCAATATAATTTTTCTCTGCATCTAGCTCTGAAAAAATATTTAGGCTTCTAGCAGTGTGTGGGACATGTTCTATTAGTCCATCTATACTGACATCCATCCGGTTGCAAATTCAATATAATCTTTTTCTGCAACTAGCTCTGAAAAAATATTTTGGCTTCTAGCAGTGTGTGGGACTTGGTCTATTACTCCATCTATACTAACCTCCACCAGGTTGCAAATTAAAAATAATTTTTATCTGCATCTAGCTCTGAAAAAATATTTAGGCTTCTATCAGTGTGTGGGACTTGTTCTATTAGTCCATCTATACTGACCTCCATCAGTTTGCAAATTCAATATAATTTTTTTCTGCTTCTAGCTCTGAAAAAATATTTTGGCTTCTAGCAGTGTGTGGGACTTGGTCTATTAGTCCATATATACTAACCTCCACCAGGTTGCAAATTAAAATAATTTTTATCGGTATCTAGCTCTGAAAAAATATTTAGGCTTCTAGCAGTGTGTGGGACTTTTTCTATTAGTCCATCTATACTGACCTCCATCAGGTTGCAAATTCAATATAATTTTTTTCTGCATCTAGCTCTGAAAAAATATTTAGGCTTCTAGCAGTGTGTGGGACTTGTTCTATTAGTCCATCTATACTGATATCCATCCGGTTGCAAATTCAATATAATCTTTTTCTGCAACTAGCTCTGAAAAAATATTTTGGCTTCTAGCAGTGTGTGGGACTTGGTCTATTACTCCATCTATACTAACCTCCACCAGGTTGCAAATTAAAAATAATTTTTATCTGCATCTAGCTCTGAAAAAATATTTAGGCTTCTATCAGTGTGTGGGACTTGTTCTTTTAGTCCATCTATACTGACCTCCATCAGTTTGCAAATTCAATATAATTTTTTTCTGCTTCTAGCTCTGAAAAAATATTTTGGCTTCTAGCAGTGTGTGGGACTTGGTCTATTAGTCCATATATACTAACCTCCACCAGGTTGCAAATTAAAATAATTTTTATCGGTATCTAGCTCTGAAAAAATATTTAGGCTTCTAACAGTGTGTGGGACTTTTTCTATTAGTCCATCTATACTGACCTCCATCAGGTTGCAAATTCAATATAATTTTTTTCTGCATCTAGCTCTGAAAAAATATTTAGGCTTCTAGCAGTGTGTGGGACTTGTTCTATTAGTCCATCTATACTGACCTCCATCAGGTTGCAAATTCAATATAATTTTTTCTGCTTCTAGCTCTGAAAAAATATTTAGGCTTCTAGCAGTGTGTGGGACATGTTCTATTAGTCCATCTATACTGACATCCATCAGGTTGCAAATTCAATATAATTTTTTTCTGCATCTAGCTCTGAAAAAATATTTAGGCTTCTAGCAGTGTGTGGGACTTGTTCTATTAGTCCATCTATACTGACCTCCATCAGGTTGCAAATTCAATATAATTTTTTTCTGCATCTAGCTCTGAAAAAATATTTAGGTTTCTAGCAGTGTGTGGGATATGTTCTATTAGTCCATCTATACTGACATCCATCAGGTTGCAAATTCAATATCATTTTTTTCTGCATCTAGCTCTGAAAAGATATTTACGCTTCCAGCAGTGTGTGGGACTTGTTCAATTAGTCCATCTATACTGACCTCCATCAGGTTGCAAATTCAAAATAATTTTTTTCTGCATCTAGCTCTGAAAAAATATTTAGGCTTCTAGCAGTGTGTGGGACTTGTTCTATTAGTCCATCTATACTGACCTCCATCAGGTTGCAAATAGAGATGAGCGTTGTTCTACTCGAACTGTTCGCCAATCTCAAATTCGAGCTGTTTTGGGCGGTGTTCGAGCCGTTCGGCGAACACGAACAATTTGAGAAAAATTCGGCTGTTCGAGGTTATGTTCGATAACTGTTCGTGCACCAAAATCGTAACTGGATTTTTTCTCAGTAATGATGAAAATTAATGTTAATACGCAGTTTGAGTGTACAGCGGGGTGGGGGGAGGGGCAGGGGATGGATCTCTGCAGGAACAATGAAGATCTCCATTTTTTTTTCTCTTTCCCGCATTTGCAGTGGGGAGGTGCAATCTGTCAGCCTATCAGCAGCGCACACACGGAGCGAAGTGCTTTTTTTCACACAAGCAAGGGCATGTGTCATTGGCAGTGTATGTCACATGTCCTTGCCCTCTAAGACCAAGCCATTTTCCCCGTCGCCACCATTTTCTCACTGCTGCAGCTGCGTGTTAGACGGCACCGCTGTTGCTGTGTGCGCTATACCTTGTTAATTTCAAGCCAATTTTCGCACAAATCTACAGATAGCTTGGGAGTAGGGAATAGTTGTGATTGCAGTCCTTTTAAGGACTAGGTTACAGCATTTCCTTCGACTTTTATCAGGCAGGTCTGTGCTCTTAAATAGATAGATTGTGGGAGTAAAGACTAATTGTAATTGGAGTCCTTTTCAGGACTAGGTTACATCAGTTCCTATCAGTTTTTGCCAGGCAGGTCTGTGCCAGTGCTGTGCAAGTTTTTTTCACAGCATTTGGCTGAATCTAGCAAAGCTAATACTTTTTGGCCTATTGCAGAGTGTGTTAGTCAGTGGAGTAGCCTATCTGTGTTGCAAGATATACCACCTGTGTATAGAATACCAATTTTTTTACTGCACCTAGTGAAGTAAAATCTTTTGGGCATAGCATCATTCTATTAGTCCATCTATACTGACCTCCATCAGGTTGCAAATTGAATATAATTTTTTTCTGCATCTAGCTCTGAAAAAATATTGGGCTTCTAGCTGTGTGTGGGACTTGTTCTATTAATCCATCTATACAGACCTCCATCAGGTTGCAAACTGAATATATTTTTTTCTGCATCTAACTCTGAAAAAATATTGGGCTTCTAGCTGTGTGTGGGACTTGTTCTATTAATCCATCTATACAGACCTCCATCAGGTTGCAAACTGAATATATTTTTTTCTGCATCTACCTCTGAAAAAATATTGGGCTTCTAGCTGTGTGTGGGACTTGTTGTATTAGTCCATCTATATTGACCTCCATCAGGTTGCAAACTGAATATATTTTTTTCTGCATCTACCTCTGAAAAAATATTGGGCTTCTAGCTGTGTGTGGGACTTGTTGTATTAGTCCATCTATACTGACCTCCATCAGGTTGCAAACTGAATATATTTTTTTCTGCATCTACCTCTGAAAAAATATTGGGCTTCTAGCTGTGTGTGGGACTGGTTCTATTAATCCATCTATACAGACCTCCATCAGGTTGCAAACTGAATATATTTTTTCTGCATCTAGCTCTGAAAAAATATCGGGCTTCTAGCTGTGTGTGGGACTTGTTCTATTAATCCATCTATACAGACCTCCATCAGGTTGCAAACTGAATATATTTTTTTCTGCATCTACCTCTGAAAAAATATTGGGCTTCTAGCTGTGTGTGGGACTTGTTCTATTAATCCATTTATACAGACCTCCATCAGGTTGCAAACTGAATATATTTTTTTCTGCATCTAGCTCTGAAAAAATATTGGGCTTCTAGCTGTGTGTGGGACTTGTTCTATTAATCCATCTATACAGACCTCCATCAGGTTGCAAACTGAATATATTTTTTTTCTGCATCTACCTCTGAAAAAATATTGGGCTTCTAGCTGTGCGTGGGACTTGTTGTATTAGTCCATCTATACTGACCTCCTTCAGGTTGCAAACTGAATATATTTTTTTCTGCATCTACCTCTGAAAAAATATTGGGCTTCTAGCTGTGTGTGGGACTTGTTCTATTAATCCATCTATACAGACCTCCATCAGGTTGCTAACTGAATATATTTTTTTCTGCATCTACCTCTGAAAAAATATTGGGCTTCTAGCTGTGTGTGGGACTTGTTCTATTAATCCATCTATACAGACCTCCATCCGGTTGCAAACTGAATATATTTTTTTCTGCATCTACCTCTGAAAAAACATTGGGCTTCTAGCTGTGTGTGGGACTTGTTCTATTAATCCATCTATACAGACCTCCATCAGGTTGCAAACTGAATATATTTTTTTCTGCATCTACCTCTGAAAAAATATTGGGCTTCTAGCTGTGTGTGGGACTTGTTCTATTAATCCATCTATACAGACCTCCATCAGGTTGCAAACTGAATATATTTTTTTCTGCATCTACCTCTAAAAAAATATTGGGCTTCTAGCTGTGTGTGGGACTTGTTCTATTAATCCATCTATACAGACCTCCATAAGGTTGCAAACTGAATATATTTTTTTCTGCATCTACCTCTGAAAAAATATTGGGCTTCTAGCTGTGTGTGGGACTTGTTCTATTAATCCATCTATACAGACCTCCATCAGGTTGCAAACTGAATATATTTTTTTCTGCATCTACCTCTGAAAAAATATTGGGCTTCTAGCTGTGTGTGGGACTTGTTCTATTAATCCATCTATACAGACCTCCATCAGGTTGCAAACTGAATATATTTTTTTCTGCATCTACCTCTGAAAAAATATTGGGCTTCTAGCTGTGTGTGGGACTTGTTCTATTAATCCATCTATACAGACCTCCATCAGGTTGCAAACTGAATATATTTTTTTCTGCATCTACCTCTGAAAAAATATTGGGCTTCTAGCTGTGTGTGGGACTTGTTCTATTAATCCATCTATACAGACCTCCATCAGGTTGCAAATTGAATATAATTTTTTTCTGCATCTAACCCAGCCAATAGTTTTGGCCTAATACCACAGTTTGGCCACTCAGCTCTGCTCGGTTCCCATCCATTGTTTTTTTGTGCAAACAACTCCAGAGTTGTGAATTAGTTAACCACCAAAATGAGTGGAAAAAGGCCTGCTGCTGGTGGAAAGGGGAATAGGCGTGTTGGGAAGGGGAAAAAAGGTTGTGTCCGTGGGGTAGGTGTTAAAGCAACAGTAACATCTGCAGAAGAAAGACCATCTTCCAGCCAAACTAAAATGTCTACTTCTTTTAGCGGACAATGTGATAAGATCCCTTTCTTACGGCCACGCCAATCGCTACAAATTCCAGATGAGGCACAAAAACAGCAGGTGCTTCAACGGATATCAAGTGCTCCTTTAAGTGGGCTCTCCTCCACATCAACTTCAACATCACAAATACTCCAGTCCTCAAAGGTGTCACCCAAATCGCACTTGCTTCCTCACAGCTCCCAAATCTCCAGCTGCCCGTCTGAGTATGAGGTAGAACAGATGGTTGAGTCTGCAGAGCTGTTTACTCATACTATAGCCTGGGAATCAGAGGTCGACTCCAGCGCTTCTGTGAATCCAGACGAGGAAATGATCTGCACTGATGCCCAGAATCTTTATGAGTCGGATCCAGGACCAGACGCAGAAGGTTCTGACCATAATGTAGACCCTCATTCCCAAACTGTAACTCCTGTTGGTGGAGACAATGAGGAAGACGATGATAAGACTCAAATACCTGATTGGAGCGACAACTTTAGTTTTTTGTCAGGGCAGGAACAGGTTGGCTCTGAGGACGACGGGTGTGATAACGCACAGGGTGATGATGATGAGGTCGGAGATCCCACTTACTGTCAACCCACAGTCAGCCAAGAGATGAGGTCAGCAGAGGAGGTGGAGGAAGATGCTAGTGACGACGAGGTCAGGTTGCGCCTTCCTGGACAGAGACGTAGTACTGGAAGCACGTCAACAACTGCATCCTCAAACACAACTCTGCCTCTCACCACAAGTCGTGGTGGCTCTTCAGGTCGCATGGGTGCTAAGCCTTGCATAGCCTGGGCATTTTTTCAGATCGATAAAGATGACCCAACTCGTGTTATCTGTAACATTTGTCAGCAAAAGCTAAGTAGAGGCCAAAAAATACATAGTTTGAGTACTTCATGCATGAACCGGCACATGGACATGAAGCATAAGTTGCAGTGGGAAGCTCAGTGTGCTACAATGCGGCCTAGCCGGCCGGGCCAATCACCGTCTGCCATATCTTGTGCATCCGCGGCCTCTTCATCCTCTGTGACTGGGGGGACAGCAGTCACACCTGTTTTGGGGCGCAGACCTGCCACCTCTTTACCCGCAACAGCCAGCGTGATTGGCAGGTCATCATTTTCTTTGGAGGTGGTAACACCAGCTGGTGTTGAGCGCTGTCCGACATCGATAGCACCACCTTTGGATCAAGGCAACCTAACATGTCCGCCTGCATCTTCCTTACAGACCGGCAGTTTGCCGGGGACACCCTTATCAACCCCGTCTAAGCACAATAGCCAGCCCTCGGTCCCTCAGATGTGGACAAGTAAAAGACCATTTCCTCCTAGCCATGAGAAAGCTAAGAGGTTGAATTTCACCATCTGCAAGCTCTTGGCTACAGAAATGCTGCCTTTCCGCCTGGTGGACACAGAGGATTTTCGAGACCTTATGTCCGTCGCAGTGCCCCAGTACCAGATGCCCAGTCGGCACTACTTCTCAAAGAAAGGTGTGCCTGCGCTCCACCAGCATGTCGCACACAACATCACCGCTTCTTTGAGAAACTCTGTGTGTGACAGGGTGCATTTCACCACAGACACTTGGACGAGTAGGCATGGACAGGGGCGTTACATGTCGCTGACTGGGCACTGGGTAACTATGGTGACAGCAGGACAAGGGGCTGCTGTCCAAGTCTTGCCGTCCCCACGAGTTGTGCGTCAATCCTCTTTATGTCAAAGTTCCTCCACTGCTTCTGCCTCCTCAACCTCCTCTCGGTCTTCCACCTGCACCCAAAGCCTGTCTGGTCATGCCACAAGCTTTCTAACTGCGCAGAAGGGATCCTGCACACCTCCTTACTATGCTGGCAGTAGGGCTCAACGTCATCAGGCGGTTTTTACATTGAAATGTCTGGGAAATGTGAGTCACACAGCTGAGGAGTTGTGGTCAGCTCTGGAGAACCAATTTCATGAATGGTTGTCTCCACTGGACCTGAAACCAGGGAAGGCCGTGTGCGACAATGCTGCAAACCTGGGTGCGGCCCTTCGCCGGGGCAATGTCACACACGTGCCTTGTATGGCTCACGTGTTGAACCTGGTTGTCCAGCAATTTTTAGCCCACTATCCCAGACTAGATGGCCTTCTGCAGAGGGCACGGTCGCTGTGTGCTCACTTCCGCCGTTCGCATCCCGCAGCTCAGCGACTTACATCTCTACAGAAGTCGTTGGGCCTGCCACTTCACCGGCTAAAATGCGATGTGCCTACCCGTTGGAATTCAACTCTGCACATGTTGCAGCGACTGTGGCAGCACCGACAAGCCCTGGTGCAATACGTTCTGACGTATAGCCTGGGCCAACGAGATTCAGAGGTGGGGCAAATCACGCTGGAGGAGTGGTCTCAGATCAGGGACCTATGCACCCTTCTGCACAGTTTTGAAATGGCGACGAAGATGTTTAGTGCTGACGATGCCATTATCAGCATGACTATTCCGGTGATTTACATGCTGGAGCACATGTTAAACAGAATTCGGAGTCAGGTGGTGGCACAAGAGGAGGTGGAGGAAGTAGAGGAGGAGGAGTTGTATGCGGAAGGGCTAACATCTGCAAGGTCCAGACGGTCGGCAGCACCAAGGCGGCAGGCATGTGAGGGTGGGGGAGATGGTTTTACCAGGGCGCATGGTAGCAGCCAAACTAGTGAGGAAGGTGCAGGAGCCCAGGAAGAAGTGGAGGACGAACTGATGGAAGACTCATCAGATGAGGGAGACCTTGATCACATTTCTGTTGTGCGAGGTTGGGGGGAGAGGACAGAGGAAGGAAGCATGATTGTTACCTCGCCACCAACACAACAGGGACTTGGTGCTCCTGGATGCTCAACACACATGAGTGCCTTCTTGCTGCACTACCTGCAACATGACCCTCGAATTGTGAGAATTAGAAATAATCCTGACTACTGGGTTGCCACACTGTTAGATCCCCGGTACAAAAGTAAATTTGCAGAAATTATTCCTGCCATAGAAAGGGATGCACGCATGCAGGAGTATCAGCAGAGACTGTTGCAGAATCTTACATGTGCTTTTCCACAAAATACCAGTGGTGCACGTAGTGAATCTCACAGTTCCAACTTGCCAACCGTGGGACCGTCAAGTGTTCAGCACTCAAACCGTAACAGAACCACAGTATCTGCTGGTAACATCAATTTTGTGGAATCATTTCACCACTTTTTTAGCCCATCCTTTGCAAGGCCACAGGAGACAAAAAGTCTGACACATAGTCAACGCCTAGAGACGATGGTACAGGAGTATCTCCAAGTAAACATTGAAGCCACGACTGTGTCACTGGACCCTTGCTCTTTTTGGGCTTCCAATCTGGATAAATGGCCGGAGCTAGCCACTTACGCCTTGGAGATCTTGTCATGCCCCGCAGCCAGCGTTCTGTCTGAACGTGTGTTCAGCGCTGCTGGTGGTGTGCTGACAGATAAGCGCACGCGGCTCTCCACTGATAATGTAGACAGACTCACGTTCATAAAGATGAACAAATCATGGATCCGAAACGACTTTTCTACCCCTGTGTCATCCTGGGGAGAGTAAAAGCTTGATGATTGGTTAAAATCACCCTACCAACCGTTTTAAGCTTTCAAATTACTAATCATGTTTATCTGTATCTTGACTGGAAAATAATTTGGGCTTTGTAGCAGTGTGCAGCACTGATCCTATTAAGCCATCTATATTAAAGCTTCACCAGATTTAAAATTAAAAATAATTTTTAGCTGCATCTAGCCCGGAAAATAATTTTGGGGCTCCGAGATGCGCAAGGCACATAAGTGCCTTCTTGCTGCACTACCTGCAGCATGACCCTCATATTGTCAGAATTCAAAGTAATCATGACTACTGGGTTGCCACACTCTTAGATCCCCCAAACTTTTCGATCAACCTTTTCATTTTAATAAAGACCAAAAAAATGGTCATTTTTGAAATTATAAGCATTAGCAGGTTGTTAGAAACTGAAATCAAACAGTTTTCAACTCAAAACTTTATTCTAGGTGATGTTACATTTTCACATAGGACTCCTTGTTCGAAAGGAGCTTCTGAACTCTCTCATCCATTGAATTTGTCAGGTTTTGGATGGTTTCTGCTTCAATTGTTTTGCATGAGGACAGAATACCCTCCCAGAGCTGTTGCTTAGATGTGAACTGCCTCCCGCCATCATAGACACTCCTTTTAATGATGCTCCAAAGGTTCTGAATGGGGTAGAGGTCAGGGGAGCATGGGGGTCACACCATAAGTTTGTCCCCTTTTATGCCCATATCAGCCAGAGATGCAGATGTTTTATGTGCAGCATGAGATGGTGCATTATCATGCAGAAAAATGATCTTGCTGTGAAATACACGGTTCTTCTTCTTGAACCATGGCAGGAAGTGCTGTTTGAGAAAATCCACATACATTATGGAGTTCATCTTTAGCGCCTTCAGGGATCCTAAAGGGGCCGATAATCTCTCTCCCCATGATTCCAGCCCAAAACATTACTCCACCTCCTCCTTGTTGGCGCTGTAGCCGTGTTTGCGTGGGGTGTCCATCAACCAGCCATCCTCCACTCCATCCATCTGGACCATCGAGCGCTGCACGGCACTCATCCGTGAACAAAACAGTTTTGAAATCAGTCTTCATGTAATGTTTGGCCCACTGGAGCCGTTTCTGCTTGTGTGAAGTGGATAGAGGAGGTCGACAGGATGGCGCATGCACAGCTGCAAACCTCTGTAGGACCCTGCATCTTGTTGTTCGGGGGACGTTGGAGGCACAAGCAGCTTCAAAAACTTGTCTGCTGCTATGACAAGGCTTTTTTGCCGCTGCTCTTTCAACCTGACGTAATTGCCTGTAGGAAAGAGTCCTCAATTTGCCCTTATCAGCATGCACACATGTGTACTGTGAATCAGCTACATACTTCTTGATTGCCAAGACACTTCATCCTGATCATCGCACAATGTTGATTGTAGTCATGCCTTGACCTAAACAATCCACAATTTGTTGCTTCTCAGCAGCCGACACATCCTTTTTCTTTCCCATTTTGGCAGAAAATGTAGGCTGCTTAATAATGTGAGAGAGCCTTCTTAAGTAGTCTTGCCTTTCATTGGACACACCTGCCAAACTAATTAGCACAGGTGTCTGCAATTGCTTACAGTGATATAAAGAGCCCTGACACACATCACCATCAATGAGTTTAACTGACAAACAAACAAATTCTTCCCTTATCACTCCTAAACACTTTTTGTATAATAATTTGGAACGCAGTGTACATGTGCTTTTCCACAAAACACCAGTGGTTCACGTAGTGAATCTTACAGTTCTAACTTGCCAACCGTGGTCTGTATGGAGTTGTTCAATAAAGGGCCCAAAATTAAGATAACATAGATGGGAGAGGTCTCTATGAATAGGAATTCCTAAGTATTTGATACCCTGTGAGGGCCAGGCAAAGGGAAAGTTGGACTGGATGGAATCCTATATGGATTTGGGGAGGGAGACATCGAGGGCCTCAGACTTCGCTGCATTGATTTTAAAATTTTACCATGTAACAAAGTCATCTATTTCAGCCATAACAGCATGGATGGATATATGTGATTGAGTGATATATACTAGGACATCATCAGCAAATAGAGAGCACTTGTACTCGGTGCCTCCCACCTCAATCCACCTAATATTGGGGTTATGGCGAATTGATGAGAGCAGGTGCTCCGTCACTAGGATGTATAAGAGAGGGGACAGAGGACATCACTGCCTTGTCCCATTGGTGATTGTGAAAGGTGATGAAAATGTTCTGACGCACCCCCTGGGCCTTGGGACACCCGGAGCCGGACCCTTTTTGGTGGATGCTGGTGGTTGTAGTCTTCGTGGCGGCGACCCGGTTCCGTGGCTCAGGGCGGTCAAACCAGTGGCGGAACTATTTATGTGGTTTTCATGTTTAAATGTCCGACTACGCCACCCGTGGATTGCGATCAGAGTGAACCGCCGCTACAGGGCAGACCACTGAGGCTGGTGTTGTGGGTGCAGCAGAACGTAGCATAACTCCCCACGGGAGGAGTATAGCCTCAGGGCAGTGTATGCGGAGGATGGGGGTGATGGTGCAGGGCAGCAGCAGTAACGACACGGAGTCAGTGATGCAGTTCAGGGCCTTTACTCACAGTTCTTATTATCCAGACCACGTCTGCAGGTAACGGCTGCCCACGTCGTACTGTGCTCACCAGGTGAGGGGCTCAGACAACTCCCAGATAACTTTGGAGCACTTCACAGGACCCCCTTTGTGTGTCCTTTGTCTGGCCTTTCTTACCAACACTTCTGTCCGGCTGCCTCGGGCCTCCTCTTGGTAAAATTGGCGCCAGTTTCCCTGACCCTATGTGGTGCCTTCCTAGCGGGTATAGCGAGGGGCTGCGCCACATAAAATGTCAGAGCCTCCGGTTTCTAGCTGAGGGTCGTTTCCTGCCTCCACTAGTTCGGGGACCGGTCTCCCCCTTTGGCCTGACCCCTCCACTCAGGTGGATTCGGGCGTGCGGTGGCGACTCGCCCGTCCGCACCCCTGGGATCCCTTCATTCCTCGTTCCTGGAGCCTTCTCCGCTCCTCTTCCTTCCTTCTCCCTCTTCCAGGCCTAGGCCTCTGTTACTAGGCCCGCCTCCGGAGCAGAGCTCATGCAGAGCCCCTGCTCCCTGCCACTTCTGCTCAGACTTCTCTGCACTGAACTAAGATGGTGCCCACCTTTTATACTCCCTTCTCAATGCACCCAGGAACTGCTTCCTCCCTGCTTCTGCACTACAGGGTTCCCCTTCCTCAGTGTTCCCTCCCCCCACTCCAGCCAGGGACAGGGACTGTCGTGCCCATCTCAGGGGCATATTGGTCGCCCTGCCCCACGGCAATGTGGTGTAATGCATGCAGGTGTCGGGTCCTGATCCACACTCCATCCTTACCTGAGAGTGAGATATCACACCTCTGGGTGAGGTGCAATACGTCTGTAGCAACCGAGCCCTCAGGGTGCTACAGTTCCATTTATCTTCAGCCTAGGTGACGTATTGCGATACAGGGCTGTGATTTTGGCTATAAAAGGGTCCCCTAGACCCCTACCCCAAGCTTTTTAAGAGAATCATATATGGCGTGCCAGGAGACTCTATGGAATGCTTTCTCAGCATCCAACGAGAGTATCTAATTACAAATTTTTAACTGCATCTAGCCCAGGAAATACTTTGTGCCTAGTAGCAGTGTCTGCTAGTGAGCGGATTATCCCGGCTGTTAAGCAAGCTGCACCACCTGTAGTTTAGACACTTAATTTTTTCAAAGGAAATGCTTCGGGACCATGGGATACTTAGTGAAGAGCATCAGGAGGCACCCCAAGGCATAGGGGCTGGGACTGGCAGTAGGATGCCTTGCGGTGGACAGCCGAGCTCGATCCTTATAAAAGCTTTTTAACTGCAGCAGCTTTAGTGGACGCTACTGGAGCTGGAATTACCGCGGCTGCTGGCATGAGACTTGCCCTCCAATAGATCCTTGTAAATGGATTTAAAGTGTATTCATTCAAATTAGAGAGACAATTTAAATTAAAAAGCTTAGAGCTGCCTCCACCACAGGGGGGCTCGCTCGACCCACCAGCGGACAGGCACCAGTATTGGGAGAGGGGGGCTGGCCGTCAGGGTTCACCGCGGCTCTGGCACAAACCCGGCGACACGGAGGTGGCACGGGCAGGAGCGGACTGGCCGTGTCGGCTTCTCACTTTTTGGATTTTAGAAGGGCATGACATGCCTATATCTGTGTCTCCCCCTCCTTTTACTCCTCCACCTCTTTTATTTTCGCATGACTATATGTACTTGTCACTTTTCCATGTGTTAGTTATGTCTTCTGAGCAGTTTGTCAGCTTTTGGACACCTTTGAAGGTGTTTTCTATGTGTTTCTATGTGTTTTTGTTTGCCTGCCATTGGTTTTAACGGTGTTCGAAGGTGTTCGACGAACAGTTCGACGAACAGTTCGGCGAACACATGGGTGTTCGACGAACCGAACCGAACTCGAACACTACGGGGGTGGCTCAACACTATTAATAAGGGATCGCAGAACATCACTATTGAACACAGATCAGTGTAAAAAGGTTATTGGTTGGATAGCACTTAGTCACCAGTCACTTAGCCACCACCACCACCCTGTCTTCCACATGAGTCTGGACCACATATTCCTCACCCTGAACCTCCTTCCTCCCACCATGCCGAGTGCCCAGAGGCAACTGATCCCACACTTTTTCCATTTATAGATTCGGGCCTCTCGTCCGGTCCACTTGAAGTGGGGCAATAGGAGATCGCATGTAGCGATGCCCAAATATTTGAGCAGCCACGGTCACATGAAGGCAATGGTGGGAAAGTGTCACAAGAGGTCGACGATGATGAAGCACAATGGCCATAAAGTCAGGAGGAGGACCAGGGTGTGGAAGTGGAAGACGAGGTGGTGGATGCTATAGTAACTGACCCAACCTGGCAGGAGGACATGCAGAGCGAGGACAGCAGCACACAGGAGGAGGGAGGCTGAGCACCCCAACAGGCAGGAAGAAGCAGTGTGGTGGCCGCAGACAGAAGGCAGGCAACTGTTTCACGTAACACCAACACAAAAGAAATTGCCAGTACAACTGTTAGGTCTTCCCGAGTCTGGTTGTTTTTTAAAGACTCTGCCGATAACCCCAAAAAGGCCATTTGCACTACCTGCCAAGCCAGCATCAGCAGGGGTGGCAAAACTACCAGCCTGACAAACACCAGCATGATCAGGCACATGGCAGCAAAGCACCCGACTTTGTGGGCCGAACCCCAGGGTCCAGAAACAGTGTCTGTGGGTGGCACCACTGCTTCTTCTGCTGTTGTGCATGCAAGCCAATCCACTGTCCATGGTGCATGCAAAGACGCCTCCTGCCCTGCACTTGTCGTTGCACACTCTCAAGTAACAGCATCAGGAAGCACGTCCATATCCTTGTCACAGCACAGCGTTCAGTTGCCATACCCCATTCCTTGGAACGCAAGCACAAATACGCAGCCCCACAGGCCACACTACTAAATTCCCACATTTCGCGACTGCTTGCGCTCGAAATGTTGCCTTTTAGGCTCGTGGAGACGGAAGCATTGTTATGTTCTGCAACTAAGAACTAAGGAATTGGAGGGAAAAGCTGTCCCTGCACTGAGACTCAGCTTTACTCTATGCTGGGGTGGGTGCCCTATTCCTTATGAATAGCCCACCAAAACTCCTACACTGAACTCAAACGAAGACCTGTAGGAAAGGGAAAGGGGTCCCTAAAAGATCTAAGGACTGGGAGCAGAAGCAGGAGACCTCCTAACAGAAAAGTTAGTTGCAGAAACGAAAATTAAAGGAAACAAAACTGGTGGAACAAGAAGTCCCAGGATAACAATAGTCAAAAGCAAGAAGAAGTAAACCAGGCTACTTAGCCAGAGCACCAGCGAAACAACACTGATGTCCAGCAGGGAATGGGGGCCAGGTGCTGGGTAATAAAGAGTGCAGAGATCATGTGACCAAGAAACCCAGCACCAGAGGAAAAGACTACAAGCCAGCCAACCACAACAAGATGGCCGATAGTAAAACAACATAGATTCTAACAAGCATTCCGCAACCTGATGGCGGTGGTCATCCCTCGGCACTCGGTCCCCAACCGCCACTATTTCTCCCGGTGTGCCGTCCCCGCATTACACAAGCACGTGTCCCAAAACATTAGCCGTGCCCTCAACAAAGCAGTTACCGGGAAAGTCCACCTTACCACGGACACGTGGACAAGTGCTTGTGGGCAGGGATGGTACATCTCGCTGACGGCACACTGGGTTAACATAGTGGAAGCCGGGACCCATTTGGACCTTGGGACAGAACACACCCTCCCGACGCCAATGATTGCAGGCCCCAGGACAATCAGGGTTTCCTCCACAGTCAACAGATCCTGCACCTCATCCTCCTCAGCCTCCTCCTCCTCTTCAGCCTCCAACTCCGGAATGACCACATTAGTCACAAGCTGGAAGTACTGCAGCACTACCTCGGCCAAGCGGTATCAGGCTGTGCTGAAGCTAATATGCTTAGGTGACAAACTGCACAATGGTGAATAGTTGTGGACAGCTCTGACAGAGCAGGCAGATCTATGACTCACACCGCTGAACTTACAGCCAGGCATGGTCGTGTGTGACAATGGCCGGAACCTGGTGGTGGCTCTGAAGCGAGCTCACACAGGTTCCATGCCTGGCTCATGTGCTTAACCTCGTTGTTCAGCGGTTTCTCAATATCTACCTGGAGCTGCCGGATCTGCTTGTTAAAGTATGCCGCCTGTGTGCCCATTTTAGAAAGTCACCTACAGCTTCCGCCACCCTTGCCGTGTTTCAGCAGCGTTTGCAACTTCCTGCTCACAGACTGGTGTGTGATGTCCCCACACGCTGTAAATCAACAACTGCAGATGTTGGGTGGGATTTGAGAGCAGAAGAGGGCAGTTGTTGAGTACCAGCATCAACAAGGCCATTGGTATTCAGTTCAGACTCCACACATAAGACCTCAGAAGTGGACATGGATGTCAGACATATGTACCATCCTGCAAAGCTTTGAGGACTCCACCAAGATGGTGAGCGGAGATGACGCCATAATTAGCATCACCATCTCGCTTCTCTGTCTTCTGAAATGCTCTCTGCTCACAATCAAAGAGGATGCATTGCACGATTAGATGGAGTAAGAAAAAATACAGAGTGATTACACACAGCCCAGCCTCATCTCATCCCAACTAGTGTTGAGCCACCCCCGTAGTGTTCGAGTTTGGTTCGGTTCGTCGAACACCCGTATGTTCGCCGAACTGTTCGTCGAACACCTTCGAACACCGTTAAAACCAATGGCAGGCAAACAAAAACACATAGAAACACGTAGAAAACACCTTCAAAGGTGTCCAAAAGCTGACAAACTGCTCTGAAGGCACAACTAACACATAGAAAAGTGACAAGTACATATAGTCATGTGAAAAGAAAAGAGGTGGAGGAGTAAAAGGAGGGGGAGACACAGATATAGTCATGTCATGCCCTTCTAAAACCAAAAAAGTGCGAAGCCGACACGGCCAGTCCGTTCCTGCCCGTGCGACCTCCGTGTCAGCGGGTTTGTGCCAGAGCCGCGGTGGACCCTGATGGCCAGCCCCCCTCTCCCAATACTGGTGCCTGTCCGCTGGTGGGTCGAGCGAGCCCCCCTGCGGTGGAGGCAGGTCAAATCTTTTTAATTTAAATTGTCTCTCTAATTTGAATGAGTACACTTTAAATCCTTTTACAAGGATCTATTGGAGGGCAAGTCTCATGCCAGCAGCCGCATAATTCCAGCTCCAGTAGCATCCACTAAAGCTGCTGCAGTTAAAAAGCTTTCATAAGGATCGAGCTTGGCGGCACTACCGCCAGTCCCAGCCCCTGTGCCTTGGGGTGCCTCCCTGATGCTCTTCACTGAGTGTCCGGGGGGCCCGAAGCCTTTCCTTTGAAAAAATTAAGTGTCCAAACTACAGGTGGTGTAGCTTGCTTAACAGCTGGGATAATCCGCTGACTAGCAGACACTGCTACTAGGCACAAAGTATTTCCTGGGCTAGATGCAGTTAAAAATTTGTAATTAGATACTCTCATTGGATGCTGAGAAAGCATTCCATAGAGTCTCCTGGCACGCCATATATTATTCTCTTGAAAAGTTTGGGGTAGGGGTCTAGGGGACCCTTTTATAGGCAAAATCACGGCCCTGTATCGCAATACATCACCTAGGCTGAAGATAAATGGAACATTTTCATCACCTTTCATAATCACCAATGGGACAAGGCAGGGATGTCCTCTGTCCCCTCTCTTATACATCCTAGTGATGGAGCACCTGCTCTCATCAATTCGCCATAACCCCAATATTAGGTGGATTGAGGTGGGAGGCACCGAGTACAAGTGCTCTGCATTTGCTGATGATGTCCTAGTATATATCACTCCATCACATATATCCATCCCTGTTGTTATGGCTGAAATAGATCACTTTGTTACATGGTCAAATTTTAAAATCAATGCCGCGAAGTCTGAGGCCCTCGATGTCTCCCTCCCCAAATCCATACAGGATTCCATCCAGTCCAACTTTCCCTTTGCCTGGCCCTCACAGGGTTTCAAATACTTTGGAATTCATATTCATAGAGACTAGAGATGAGCGTTGTTCTACTCGAACTGTTCGCCAATCTCAAATTCGAGCTGTTTTGGGCGGTGTTCGAGCCGTTCGGCGAACACGAACAATTTGAGAAAAATTCGGCTGTTCGAGGTTATGTTCGATAACTGTTCGTGCACCAAAATCATAACTGGATTTTTTCTCAGTAATGATGAAAATTAATGTTAATACGCAGTTTGAGTGTACAGCGGGGTGGGGGGAGGGGCAGGGGATGTATCTCTGCAGGAACAATGAAGATCTCCATTTTTTTTTCTCTTTCCCGCATTTACAGTGGGGAGGTGCAATCTGTCAGCCTATCAGCAGCGCACACACGGAGCGAAGTGCTTTTTTTCACACAAGCAAGGGCATGTGTCATTGGCAGTGTATGTCACATGTCCTTGCCCTATAAGACCAAGCCATTTTCCCCGTCGCCACCATTTTCTCACTGCTGAAGCTGCGTGTTAGACGGCACCGCTGTTGCTGTGTGCGCTATACCTTGTTAATTTCAAGCCAATTTTCGCACAAATCTACAGATAGCTTGGGAGTAGGGAATAGTTGTGATTGCAGTCTTTTTAAGGACTAGGTTACAGCATTTCCTACGACTTTTATCAGGCAAGTCTGTGCTCTTAAGTAGATAGATTGTGGGAGTAAAGACTAATTGTAATTGGAGTCCTTTTCAGGACTAGGTTACATCAGTTCCTATCAGTTTTTGCCAGGCAGGTCTGTGCCAGTGCTGTGCAAGTTTTTTTCACAGCATTTGGCTGAATCTAGCAAAGCTAATCCTTTTTGGCCTATTGCAGAGTGTGTTAGTCAGTGGAGTAGCCTATCTGTGTTGCAAGATATACCACCTGTGTATAGAATACCAATTTTTTTACTGCACTTAGAGAAGTAAAATCTTTTGGGCATAGCATCATTCTATTAGTCCATCTATACTGACCTCCATCAGGTTGCAAATTGAATATAATTTTTTTCTGCATCTAGCTCTGAAAAAATATTGGGCTTCTAGCTGTGTGTGGGACTTGTTGTATTAGTCCATCTATACAGACCTCCATCAGGTTGCAAACTGAATATATTTTTTTCTGCATCTACCTCTGAAAAAATATTGGGCTTCTAGCTGTGTGTGGGACTTGTTCTATTAATCCATTTATACAGACCTCCATCAGGTTGCAAACTGAATATATTTTTTTCTGCATCTACCTCTCAAAAAATATTGGGCTTCTAGCTGTGTTTGGGACTTGTTGTATTAGTCCATCTATACTGACCTCCATCAGGTTGCAAACTGAATATATTTTTTTCTGCATCTACCTCTGAAAAAATATTGGGCTTCTAGCTGTGTGTGGGACTTGTTCTATTAATCCATCTATACAGACCTCCATCAGGTTGGAAACTGAATATATTTTTTTCTGCATCTACCTCTGAAAAAATATTGGGCTTCTAGCTGTGTGTGTGACTTGTTGTATTAGTCCATCTATACTGACCTCCATCAGGTTGCAAACTGAATATATTTTTTTTTGCATCTACTTCTGAAAAAATATTGGGCTTTTAGCTGAGTGTGGGACTTGTTCTATTAATCCATCTATACAGACCTCCATCAGGTTGCAAACTGAATATATTTTTTTCTGCATCTACCTCTGAAAAAATATGTGGCCTTCTAGCAGTGTGTGGGACTTTCTCTATTAGTCCATCTATACTGACCTCCATCAGGTTGCAAACTGAATATAATTTTTTTCTGCATCTAGCTCTGAAAAAATATTTGGCCTCCTAGCAGTGTGTGGGACTTTCTCTATTAGTCCATCTATACTGACCTCCATCAGGTTGCAAATTAAAAATAATTTTTATCTGCATCTACAGTACCTCTGAAAAAATATTTGGGCTTCTAGCTGTGTGTGGGACTTGTTCTATTAGTCCATTTATACTGACCTCCATCAGGTTGCAAATTGAATATAATTTTTATCTGCATCTAGCTCTGAAAAAATATTTGGCCTTCTAGCAGTGTGTGGGACTTTCTCTATTAGTCCATCTATACTGACCTCCATCAGGTTGCAAATTGAATATAATTTTTATCTGCATCTAGCTCTGAAAAAATATTTGGCCTTCTAGCAGTGTGTGGGACTTTCTCTATTAGTCCATCTATACTGACCTCCATCAGGTTGCAAATTAAAAATAATTTTTATCTGCATCTACCTCTGAAAAAATATTTGGGCTTCTAGCTGTGTGTGGGACTTGTTCTATTACTCCATCTATACTGACCTCCATCAGGTTGCAAACTGAATATATTTTTTTCTGCATCTACCTCTGAAAAAATATTGGGCTTCTAGCTGTGTGTGGGACTTGTTGTATTAGTCCATCTATACTGACCTCCATCAGGTTGCAAATTAAAAATAATTTTTATCTGCATCTACAGTACCTCTGAAAAAATATTTGGGCTTCTAGCTGTGTGTGGGACTTGTTCTATTAGTCCATCTATACTGACCTCCATCAGGTTGCAAATTGAATATAATTTTTATCTGCATCTAGCTCTGAAAAAATATTTGGCCTTCTAGCAGTGTGTGGGACTTTCTCTATTAGTCCATCTATACTGACCTCCATCAGGTTGCAAATTGAATATAATTTTTATCTGCATCTAGCTCTGAAAAAATATTTGGCCTTCTAGCAGTGTGTGGGACTTTCTCTATTAGTCCATCTATACTGACCTCCATCAGGTTGCAAATTAAAAATAATTTTTATCTGCATCTACCTGTGAAAAAATATTTATGCTTCTAGCTGTGTGTGGGACTTCTTCTATTACTCCATCTATACTGACCTCCAACAGGTTGCAAACTGAATATATTTTTTTCTGCATCTACCTCTGAAAAAATATTGGGCTTCTAGCTGTGTGTGGGACTTGTTGTATTAGTCCATCTATACTGACCTCCATCAGGTTGCAAATTAAAAATAATTTTTATCTGCATCTACAGTACCTCTGAAAAAATATTTGCGCTTCTAGATGTGTGTGGGACTTGTTCTACTAGTCCATCTATACTGACCTCCATCAGGTTGCAAATTGAATATAATTTTTATCTGCATCTAGCTCTGAAAAAATATTTGGCCTTCTAGCAGTGTGTGGGACTTTCTCTATTAGTCCATCTATACTGACCTCCATCAGGTTGCAAATTAAAAATAATTTTTATCTGCATCTAGCTCTGAAAAAATATTTGGCCTTCTAGCAGTGTGTGGGACTTTCTCTATTAGTCCATCTATACTGACCTCCATCAGGTTGCAAATTAAAAATAATTTTTATCTGCATCTACCTCTGAAAAAATATTTGGGCTTCTAGCTGTGTGTGGGACTTGTTCTATTAATCCATCTATACAGACCTCCATCAGGTTGCAAACTGAATATAATTTTTTTCTGCATCTAGCTCTGAAAAAATATTTGGCCTTCTAGCAGTGTGTGGGACTTTCTCTATTAGTCCATCTATACTGACCTCCATCAGGTTGCAAACTGAATATATTTTTTTTTCTGCATCTACCTCTGAAAAAATATTGGGCTTCTAGCTGTGTGTGGGACTTGTTCTATTAATCCATCTATACAGACCTCCATCAGGTTGCAAACTGAATAAAAAATTTTTCTGCATCTACCTCTGAAAAAATATTTGGGCTTCTAGCTGTGTGTGGGATTTGTTCTATTAGTCCATCTATACAGACCTCCATCTGGTTGCAAACTGAATATATTTTTTTCTGCTTCTACCTCTGAAGAAATATTGGGCTTCTAGCTGTGTGTGGGACTTGTTCTATTAATCCATCTATACAGACCTCCATCAGGTTGCAAACTGAATATATTTTTTTCTGCATCTACCTCTGAAAAAATATTGGGCTTCTAGCTGTGTGTGGGACTTGTTCTATTAATCCATCTATACAGACCTCCATCAGGTTGTAAATTGAATATAATTTTTTTCTGCATCTAACCCAGCCAATAGTTTTGGCCTAATACCACAGTTTGGCCACTCAGCTCTGCTCGGTTCCCATCCATTGTTTTTTTGTGCAAACAACTCCAGAGTTGTGAATTAGTTAACCACCAAAATGAGTGGAAAAAGGCCTGCTGCTGGTGGAAAGGGGAATAGGCGTGTTGGGAAGGGGAAAAAAGGTTGTGTCCGTGGGGTAGGTGTTAAAGCAACAGTAACATCTGCAGAAGAAAGACCATCTTCCAGCCAAACTAAAATGTCTACTTCTTTTAGCGGACAATGTGATAAGATCCCTTTCTTACGGCCACGCCAATCGCTACAAATTCCAGATGAGGCACAAAAACAGCTGGTGCTTCAACGGATATCAAGTGCTCCTTTAAGTGGGCTCTCCTCCACATCAACTTCAACATCACAAATACTCCAGTCCTCAAAGGTGTCACCCCAATCGCACTTGCTTCCTCACAGCTCCCAAATCTCCAGCTGCCCGTCTGAGTATGAGGTAGAACAGATGGTTGAGTCTGCAGAGCTGTTTACTCATACTATAGCCTGGGAATCAGAGGTCGACTCCAGCGCTTCTGTGAATCCAGACGAGGAAATGATCTGCACTGATGCCCAGAATCTTTATGAGTCGGATCCAGGACCAGACGCAGAAGGTTCTGACCATAATGTAGACCCTCATTCCCAAACTGTAACTCCTGTTGGTGGAGACAATGAGGAAGACGATGATAAGACTCAAATACCTGATTG
This sequence comes from Phyllobates terribilis, assembly GCF_046119375.1. Taxonomy (NCBI): domain Eukaryota; kingdom Metazoa; phylum Chordata; class Amphibia; order Anura; family Dendrobatidae; genus Phyllobates; species Phyllobates terribilis. The sequence goes on along the minus strand of NW_027362769.1, from coordinate 41,542,177 downwards.
GAGCAACAACTTTAGTTTTTTGTCAGGGCAGGAACAGGTTGGCTCTGAGGACGACGGGTGTGATAACGCACAGGGTGATGATGATGAGGTTGGAGATCCCACTTACTGTCAACCCACAGTCAGCCAAGAGATGAGGTCAGCAGAGGAGGTGGAGGAAGATGCTAGTGACGACGAGGTCAGGTTGCGCCTTCCTGGACAGAGACGTAGTACTGGAAGCACGTCAACAACTGCATCCTCAAACACAACTCTGCCTCTCACCACAAGTCGTGGTGGCTCTTCAGGTCGCATGGGTGCTAAGCCTTGCATAGCCTGGGCATTTTTTCAGATCGATAAAGATGACCCAACTCGTGTTATCTGTAACATTTGTCAGCAAAAGCTAAGTAGAGGCCAAAAAATACATAGTTTGAGTACTTCATGCATGAACCGGCACATGGACATGAAGCATAAGTTGTAGTGGGAAGCTCAATGTGCTACAATGCGGCCTAGCCGGCCGGGCCAACCACCGTCTGCCATATCTTGTGCATCCGCGGCCTCTTCATCCTCTGTGACTGGGGGGACAGCAGTCACACCTGTTTTGGGGCGCAGACCTGCCACCTCTTTACCCGCAACAGCCAGCGTGATTGGCAGGTCATCATTTTCTTTGGAGGTGGTAACACCAGCTGGTGTTGATAGCTGTCTGACATCGATATCACCACCTTTGGATCAAGGCAACCTAACATGTCCGCCTGCATCTTCCTCACAGACCGGCAGTTTGCCGGGGACACCCTTATCAACCCCGTCTAAGCACAATAGCCAGCCCTCGGTCCCTCAGATGTGGACAAGTAAAAGACCATTTCCTCCTAGCCATGAGAAAGCTAAGAGGTTGAATTTCACCATCTGCAAGCTCTTTACTACAGAAATGCTGCCTTTCCGCCTGGTGGACACAGAGGATTTTCGAGACCTTATGTCCGTCGCAGTGCCCCAGTACCAGATGCCCAGTCGGCACTACTTCTCAAAGAAAGGTGTGCCTGCGCTCCACCAGCATGTCGCACACAACATCACCGCTTCTTTGAGAAACTCTGTGTGTGACAGGGTGCATTTCACCACAGACACTTGGACGAGTAGGCATGGACAGGGGCGTTACATGTCGCTGACTGGGCACTGGGTAACTATGGTGACAGCAGGACAAGGGGCTGCCGTCCAAGTCTTGTTATCCCCACGAGTTGTGCGTCAATCCTCTTTATGTCAAAGTTCCTCCACTGCTTCTGCCTCCTCAACCTCCTCTCGGTCTTCCACCTGCACCCAAAGCCTGTCTCGTCATGCCACAAGCTTTCTAACTGCGCAGAAGGGATCCTGCACACCTCCTTACTATGCTGGCAGTAGGGCTCAACGTCATCAGGCGGTTTTTACATTGAAATGTCTGGGAAATGTGAGTCACACAGCTGAGGAGTTGTGGTCAGCTCTGGAGAACCAATTTCATGAATGGTTGTCTCCACTGGACCTGAAACCAGGGAAGGCCGTGTGCGACAATGCTGCAAACCTGGGTGCAGCCCTTCGCCGGGGCAATGTCACACACGTGCCTTGTATGGCTCACGTGTTGAACCTGGTTGTCCAGCAATTTTTAGCCCACTATCCCAGACTAGATGGCCTTCTGCAGAGGGCACGGTCGCTGTGTGCTCACTTCCGCCGTTCGCATCCCGCAGCTCAGCGACTTACATCTCTACAGAAGTCGTTGGGCCTGCCACTTCACCGGCTAAAATGCGATGTGCCTACCCGGTGGAATTCAACTCTGCACATGTTGCAGCGACTGTGGCAGCACCGACAAGCCCTGGTGCAATACGTTCTGACGTATAGCCTGGGCCAACGAGATCCAGAGGTGGGGCAAATCACGCTGGAGGAGTGGTCTCAGATCAGGGACCTATGCACCCTTCTGCACAGTATTGAAATGGCGACGAAGATGTTTAGTGCTGACGATGCCATTATCAGTATGACTATTCCGGTGATTTACATGCTGGAGCACATGTTAAACAGAATTCGGAGTCAGGTGGTGGCACAAGAGGAGGTGGAGGAAGTAGAGGAGGAGGAGTTGTATGCGGAAGGGCTAACATCTGCAAGGTCCAGTCGGTCGGCAGCACCAAGGCGGCAGGCATGTGAGGGTGGGGGAGATGGTTTTACCAGGGCGCATGGTAGCAGCCAAACTAGTGAGGAAGGTGCAGGAGCCCAGGAAGAAGTGGAGGACGAACTGATGGAAGACTCATCAGATGAGGGAGACCTTGATCACATTTCTGTTGTGCGAGGTTGGGGGGAGAGGACAGAGGAAGGAAGCATGATTGTTACCTCGCCACCAACACAACAGGGACTTGGTGCTCCTGGATGCGCAACACACATGAGTGCCTTCTTGCTGCACTACCTGCAACATGACCCTCGAATTGTGAGAATTAGAAATAATCCTGACTACTGGGTTGCCACACTGTTAGATCCCCGGTACAAAAGTAAATTTGCAGAAATTATTCCTGCCATAGAAAGGGATGCACGCATGCAGGAGTATCAGCAGAGACTGTTGCAGAATCTTACATGTGCTTTTCCACAAAATACCAGTGGTGCACGTAGTGAATCTCACAGTTCCAACTTGCCAACCGTGGGACCGTCAAGTGTTCAGCACTCAAACCGTAACAGAACCACAATATCTGCTGGTAACATCAATTTTGCAGAATCATTTCACCACTTTTTTAGCCCATCCTTTGCAAGGCCACAGGAGACAAGAAGTCTGACACATAGTCAACGCCTAGAGACGATGGTACAGGAGTATCTACAAGTAAACATTGAAGCCATGACTGTGTCACTGGACCCTTGCTCTTTTTGGGCTTCCAATCTGGATAAATGGCCGGAGCTAGCCACTTACGCCTTGGAGATCTTGTCATGCCCCGCAGCCAGCGTTCTGTCTGAACGTGTGTTCAGCGCTGCTGGTGGTGTGCTGACAGATAAGCGCACGCGGCTCTCCACTGATAATGTAGACAGACTCACGTTCATAAAGATGAACAAATCATGGATCCGAAACGACTTTTCTACCCCTGTGTCATCCTGGGGAGAGTAAAAGCTTGATGATTGGTTAAAATCACCCTACCAACCGTTTTAAGCTTTCAAATTACTAATCATGTTTATCTGTATCTTGGCTGGAAAATAATTTGGGCTTTGTAGCAGTGTGCAGCACTGATTCTTTTAGGCCATCTATAATAAGCTCCACCAGATTTAAAATTACTAATCATGTTTATCTGTATCTTGACTGGAAAATAATTTGGGCTTTGTAGCAGTGTGCAGCACTGATCCTATTAGGCCATCTATACTAAAGCTTCACCAGATTTAAAATTAATAATAATTTTTAGCTGCATCTAGCCCGGAAAATAATTTTGGGTCTCCGAGATGCGCAAGACACATAGGTGCCTTCTTGCTGCACTACCTGCAGCATGACCCTCATATTGTCAGAATTCGAAGTAATCATGACTACTGGGTTGCCACACTCTTAGATCCCCCAAACTTTTCGATCAACCTTTTCATTTTAATAAAGACCAAAAAAATGGTCATTTTTGAAATTATAAGCATTAGCAGGTTGTTAGAAACTGAAATCAAACAGTTTTCAACTCAAAACTTTATTCTAGGTGATGTTACATTTTCACATAGGACCCCTTGTTCGAAAGGAGCTTCTGAACTCTCTCGTCCATTGAATTTGTCAGGTTTTGGATGGTTTCTGCTTCAATTGTTTTGCATGAGGACAGAATACCCTCCCAGAGCTGTTGCTTAGATGTGAACTGCCTCCCGCCATCATAGACACTCCTTTTAATGATGCTCCAAAGGTTCTGAATGGGGTAGAGGTCAGGGGAGCATGGGGGTCACACCATAAGTTTGTCCCCTTTTATGCCCATATCAGCCAGAGATGCAGATGTTTTATGTGCAGCATGAGATGGTGCATTATCATGCAAAAAAATGATCTTGCTGTGAAATACACGGTTCTTCTTCTTGAACCATGGCAGGAAGTGCTGTTTGAGAAAATCCACATACATTATGGAGTTCATCTTTAGCGCCTTCAGGGATCATAAAGGGGCCGACAATCTCTCTCCCCATGATTCCAGCCCAAAACATTACTCCACCTCCTCCTTGTTGGCGCTGTAGCCGTGTTTGCGTGGGGTGTCCATCAACCAGCCATCCTCCACTCCATCCATCTGGACCATCGAGCGCTGCACGGCACTCATCCGTGAACAAAACAGTTTTGAAATCAGTCTTCATGTAATGTTTGGCCCACTGGAGCCGTTTCTGCTTGTGTGAAGTGGATAGAGGAGGTCGACAGGATGGCGTATGCACAGCTGCAAACCTCTGAAGGACCCTGCATCTTGTTGTTCGGGGGACGTTGGAGGCACCAGCAGCTTCAAAAACTTGTCTGCTGCTATGACAAGGCTTTTTTGCCGCTGCTCTTTCAACCTGACGTAATTGCCTGTAGGAAAGAGTCCTCAATTTGCCCTTATCAGCACGCACACGTGTGTACTGTGAATCAGCTACATACTTCTTGATTGCCAAGACACTTCATCCTGATCATCGCACAATGTTGATTGTAGTCATGCCTTGACCTAAACACTCCACAATTTGTTGCTTCTCAGCAGCCGACACATCCTTTTTCTTTCCCATTTTGGCAGAAAATGTAGGCTGCTTAATAATGTGAGACAGCCTTCTTAAGTAGTCTTGCCTTTCATTGGACACACCTGCCAAACTAATTAGCACAGGTGTCTGCAATTGCTTACAGTGATATAAAGAGCCCTGACACACATCACCATCAATGAGTTTAACTGACAAAAAAAAAAATTCTTCCCTTATCACTCCTAAACACTTTTTGCATAATAATTTGGAACACAGTGTACATGTGCTTTTCCACAAAACACCAGTGGTTCACGTAGTGAATCTTACAGTTCTAACTTGCCAACCGTGGTCTGTATGGAGTTGTTCAATAAAGGGCCCAAAATTAAGATAACATAGATGGGAGAGGTCTCTATGAATAGGAATTCCTAAGTATTTGATACCCTGTGAAGGCCAGGCAAAAGGAAAGTTGGACTGGATGGAATCCTATATGGATTTGGTGAGGGAGACATCGAGGGCCTCAGACTTCGCTGCATTGATTTTAAAATTTGACAAAGTGATCTATTTCAGCGATAACAGCATGGATGGATATATGTGATTGAGTGATATATACTAGGACATCATCAGCAAATAGAGAGCACTTGTACTCGGTGCCTCCCACCTCAATCCACCTAATATTGGGGTTATGGCGAATTGATGAGAGCAGGTGCTCCGTCACTAGGATGTATAAGAGAGGGGACAGAGAACATCCCTGCCTTGTCCCATTGGTGATTGTGAAAGGTGATGAAAATGTTCTGACGCGCCCCCTGGGCCTTGGGACACCCGGAGCTGGACCCTTTTTGGTGGATGCTGGTGGTTGTAGTCTCCGTGGCGGCGACCCGGTTCCGTGGCTCAGGGCGGTCAAACCAGTGGCGGAACTATTTATGTGGTTTTGATGTTTAAATGTCCGACTACGCCACCCGTGGATTGCGGTCAGAGTGAACCACCGCTCCAGGGCAGACCGCTGAGGCTGGTGTTGTGGGTGCAGCAGAGCGTAGCATAACTCCCCACGGGAGGAGTATAGCCTCAGGGCAGTGTATGCGGAGGATGGGGGTGATGGTGCAGGGCAGCAGCAGTAACGACACGGAGTCAGTGATGCAGTCCAGGGCCTTTACTCACAGTTCTTATTATCCAGACCACGTCTGCAGGTAACGGCTGCCCACGTCGTACTGTGCTCACCAGGTGAGGGGCTCAGACAACTCCCAGATAACTTTGGAGCGCTTCACAGGACCCCCTTTGTGTGTCCTTTGTCTCGCCTTTCTTACCAACCCTTCTGTCCGGCTGCCTCGGGCCTCCTTTTGGTAAACTTGGCGCCAGTTTCCCTGACCCTATTTGGTGCCTTCCTAGCGGGTGTAGCGAGGGGCTGCGCCACATAAAATGTCACAGTCTCCTGTTTCTAGCTGAGGGTCGTTTCCTGCCTCCACTAGTTTCGGGGACCGGTCTCCCCCTTTGGCCTGACCCCTCCACGCAGGTGGATTCGGGCGTGCGGTGGCGACTCGCCCGTCCGCACCCCTTGGATCCCATCGTTCCTCGTTCCTGGAGCCTTCTCCGCTCCTCTTCCTTCCTTCTCCCTCTTCCAGGCCTGGGCCTCTGTTACTAGGCCCGCCTCCGGAGCAGAGCTCATGCAGAGCCCCTGCTCCCTGCCACTTCTGCTCAGACTTCTCTGCACTGAACTAAGATGGTGCCCACCTTTTATACTCCCTTCTCAATGCACCCAGGAACTGCTTCCTCCCTGCTCCTGCACTACAGGGTTCCCCTTCCTCAGTGTTCCCTCCCCCCACTCCAGCCAGGGACAGGGACTGTTGTGCCCATCTCAGGGGCATATTGGTCGCCCTGCCCCACGGCAATGTGGTGTAATGCATGCAGGTGTCGGGTCCTGATCCACACTACATCCTTACCTGAGAGTGAGATATCACACCTCTGGGTGAGGTGCAATACTTCTGTAGCAACCGAGCCCTCAGGGTGCTACAGTTCCATTTATCTTCAGCCTAGGTGACGTATTGCGATACAGGGCCGTGATTTTGGCTATAAAAGGGTCCCCTAGACCCCTACCCCAAGCTTTTTAAGAGAATCATATATGGCGTGCCAGGAGACTCTATGGAATGCTTTCTCAGCATCCAACGAGAGTATCTAATTACAAATTTTTAACTGCATCTAGCCCAGGAAATACTTTGTGCCTAGTAGCAGTGTCTGCTAGTCAGCGGATTATCCCGGCTGTTAAGCAAGCTACACCACCTGTAGTTTGGACACTTAATTTTTTCAAAGGAAATGCTTCGGGACCACGGGATACTCAGTGAAGAGCATCAGGAGGCACCCCAAGGCATAGGGGCTGGGATTGGCAGTAGGATGCCTTGCGGTGGACAGCCGAGCTCGATCCTTATAAAAGCTTTTTAACTGCAGCAGCTTTAGTGGACGCTACTGGAGCTGGAATTGCGCGGCTGCTGGCATGAGACTTGCCCTCCAATAGATCCTTGTAAATGGATTTAAAGCGTATTCATTCAAATTAGAGAGACAATTTAAATTAAAAAGCTTAGAGCTGCCTCCACCACAGGGGGGCTCGTTCGACCCACCAGCGGACAGGCACCAGTATTGGGAGAGGGGGGCTGGCCATCAGGGTTCACCGCGGCTCTGGCACAAACCCGGCGACGCGGAGGTGGCACGGGCAGGAGCGGACTGAACGTGTCGGCTTCTCACTTTTTGGATTTTAGAAGGGCATGACATGCCTATATCTGTGTCTCCCCCTCCTTTTACTCCTCCACCTCTTTTCTATTCGCATGACTATATGTACTTGTCACTTTTCCATGTATTAGTTGTGTCTTCTGAGCAGTTTGTCAGCTTTTGGACACCTTTGAAGGTGTTTTCTATGTGTTTCTATGTGTTTTTATTTGCCTGCCATTGGTTTTAACGGTGTTCGAAGGTGTTCGACGAACAGTTCGGCGAACACACGGGTGTTCGACGAACCGAACCGAACTCGAACACTACGGGGGTGGCTCAACACTAATAGAGACCTCTCCCATCTATGTTATCTTAATTTTGGGCCCTTTATTGAACAACTCCATACAGACCACGGTTGGCAAGTTAGAACTGTAAGATTCACTACGTGAACCACTGATGTTTTGTGGAAAAGCACATGTACACTGTGTTCCAAATTATTATGCAAAAAGTGTTTAGGAGTGATAAGGTAAGAATTTTTTTGTTTGTCAGTTAAACTCATTGATGGTGATGTGTGTCAAGGCTCTTTATATCACTGTAAACAATTGCAGACACCTGTGCTAATTAGTTTGGCAGGTGTGTCCAATGAAAGGCAAGACTACTTAAGAAGGCTATCCCACATTATTAAGCAGCCTACATTTTCTGCCAAAATGGGAAAGAAAAAGGATGTGTCGGCTGCTGAGAAGCATCAAATTGTGGAGTGTTTTGGTCAAGGGATGACTACAATCAACATTGCCAAGACACTTCATCCTGATCATCGCACAATCAAGAAGTATGTAGCTGATTCACAGTACACATGTGTGCGTGCTGATAAGGGAAAATTGAGGACTCCATCCTACAGGCAATTACGTCAGGTTAAAAGAGCAGCGGCAAAAAAGCCTTGTCATAGCAGCAGACAAGTTTTTGAAGCTGCTGGTGCCTCCAACGTCCCCCGAACAACAAGATGCAGGGTCCTTCAGAGGTTTGCAGCTGTGCGTAAGCCATCCTGTCGACCTCCTCTCTCCACTGTACACAAGCATAAACGGCTCCAGTGGGCCAAACAATACATAAAGACTGACTTCAAAACTGTTTTGTTCACCGATGAGTGCCGTGCAATGCTCGATGGTCCAGGTGGATGGAGTGGAGGATGGCTAGTTGATGGACACCCCATGCAATCACGGCTACGGCGCCAACAAGGAGGAGGTGGAGTAATGTTTTGGGCTGGAATCATGGGGAGAGAGATTGTCAGCCACTTTAGGAACCCTGAAGGGGTAAAGATGAACTCCATAATGTATGTGGAGTTTCTCAAACAGCACTTCCTGCCATGGTTCATGAATAAGAACCGTGTATTCAGCAGCTAGATCATTTTCTTGTATGATGATGCACCGTCTCATGCTGCACATAAAACATCTGCATCTCTGGCTGATATGGGCATAAAAGGGGACAAACTTATGGTGTGACCCCCATGCTCCCCTGACCTCAACCCCATTGAGAACCTCTGGAGCATCATCAAAAGGAGTGTCTATGATGGAGGGAGACAGTTCACATCTAAGCAACAGCTCTGGGAGGTTATTCTGTCCTCATGCAAAACAATTGAAGCAGAAACCATCCAAAACCTGACAAATTCAATGGACGAGAGAGTTCAGAAGCTCCTTTTGAACAAGGGGTCCTATGTGCAAATGTAACATCACCTAGAATAAAGTTTTGAGTTGAAAACTGTTTGATTTCAGTTTCTAATAACCTGCTAATGCTTATAATTTCAAAAATGACCATTTTTTTGCTTTTTATTAAAATGAAAAGGTCAATCGAAGAGTGTGGGGGATCTAAGAATGTGGCAGCCCAGTAGTCATGATTATTTCGAATTCTGACAATTTGAAGGTCACGTTGCAGGTAGTGCAGCAAGAAGGCACTCATGGGTTTTGCATATCTATGAGCCCCAAAATTATTTTCCGGGCTAGATGCAGCTAAAAATTATTATTAATTTGAAAGCTGGTGGAGTTTAGTATAGATGGCCTAATAGAATCAGTACTGCAAACTGCTACAAGGCCCAAATTATTTTCCAGCCAAGATACAGATAAACATGATTAGTAATTTTAAATCTGGTGGAGTTTAGTATAGATGGCCTAATAGAATCAGTACTGCACACTGCTACAAGGCCCAAATTATTTTCCAGCCAAGATACAGATAAACATGATTAGTATTTTGAAAGCTTAAAACAGTTGGTGAGGTGATTTTAACATATCATCAAACTTTTACTCTCCCCAGGATGACACAGGGGTAGAAAATTCGTTTCGGATCCATGATTTGTTCATCTTTATGAACGTGAGTCTGTCTACATTATCAGTGGAGAGCTGCGTGCGCTTATCTGTCAGCACACCACCAGCAGCACTGAACACACGTTCAGACAGAACCTGGCTGCGGGGCATGACAAGATCTCCAAGGCGTAAGTGGCGAGCTCCGGCCATTTATCCAGATTGGAAGCCCAAAAAGAGCAAGGGTCCAGTGACAGTCATGGCTTCAATGTTTACTTGGAGATACTCCTGTACCATCGTCTCTAGGCGTTGACTATGTGTCAGACTTCTTGTCTCCTGTGGCATTGCAAAGGATGGCTAAAAAAGTGGTGAAATGATTCCGCAAAATTGATGTTACCAGCAGATACTGTGTTTCTGTTACGTTTTGAGTGCTGAACACTCGACGGTCCCACGATTGGCAAGTTGGAACTGTGAGATTCACTACGTGCACTACTAGTGTTTTGGGGAAAAGCACATGTAAGATTCTGCAACAGTCTCTGCTGATACTCCTGCATGCGTGCATCTCTTTCTATGGCAGGAATAATTTCTGCAAATTTACTTTTGTACCGGGGATCTAACAGTGTGGCAACCCAGTAGTCAGGATTATTTCTAATTCTCACAATTCGAGGGTCATGTTGCAGGTAGTGCAGCAAGAAGGCACTCATGTGTCTTGCGCATCCAGGAGCACCAAGTCCCTGTTGTGTTGGTGGCGAGGTAACAATCATGCTTCCTTCCTCTGCCCTCTCCCCCCAACCTCGCACAACAGAAATGTGATCAAGGTCTCCCTCATCTGATGAGTCTTCCATCAGTTCGTCCTCCACTTATTCCTGGGCTCCTGCACCTTCCTCACTAGTTTGGCTGCTACCATGCACCCTGGTAAAACCATCTCCCCAACCCTCACATGCCTGCCGCCTTGGTGCTGCCGACCGTCTGGACCTTGGAGATGTTATCCCTTCCGCATACGACTCCTCCTCTACTTCCTCCACCTCCTCTTGTGCCACCACCTGACTCTGAATTCTATTTATTGTGTGCTCCAGCATATAAATCACCGGAATAGTCATGCTGATAATGGCAACGTCAGCACTAAACATCTTCATCGCCATTTCAAAACTGTGCAGAAGGGTGCATAGGTCCCTGATCTGAGACCACTCCTCCAGCGTGATTTGCCCCACCTCTGGATCTTGTTGGCCCAGGCTATACGTCAGAACGTATTGCACCAGGGCTTGTCGGTGCTGCCACAGTCGCTGCAACATGTGCAGAGTTGAATTCCACCGGGTAGGCACATCGCATTTTAGCCGGTGGAGTGGCAGGCCCAACGACTTCTGTAGAGATGTAAGTCGCTGAGCTGCGGGATGCGAACGGCGGAAGTGAGCGCACAACGACCGTGCCCTCTGCAGAAGGCCATCTAGTCTGGGATAGTGGGCTAAAAATTGCTTGACAACCAGGTTCAACACATGAGCCATACAAGGCACGTGTGTGACATTGCCTCGGCGAAGGGTCGCACCCAGGTTTGCAGCATTGTCGCACACGGCCTTTCCTGGTTTCAGGTCCAGTGGAGACAACCATTCATGAAACTGGTTCTCCAGAGCTGACCACAACTCCTCAGCTGTGTGACTCACATTTCCCAGACATTTCAAAGTAAAAACTGCCTGATGACGTTGAGCCCTGCTGCCAGCATAGTAAGGAGGTGTGCAGGATCCCTTCTGCGCAGATAGAATGCTTGTGGCATGACCAGACAGGCTTTGCGTGCAGGTGGAGGAACGAGAGGAGGTTGAGGAGGCAGAAGCAGTGGAGGAACTTCGAGATAAAGAGGATTGACGCACAACTCATGGGGACGGCAAGACTTGGACAGCAGCCCCTTGTCCTGCTGTCACCATAGTTACCCAGTGCCCAGTCAGCGACATGTAACACCCCTGTCCATGCCTACTCGTCCAAGTGTCTGTGGTGAAATGCACCCTGTCACACACAGAGTTTCTCAAAGAAGCGGTGATGTTGTGTGCGACATGCTGGTGGAGCGCAGGCACACCTTTCTTTAAGAAGTAGTGCCGACTGGGCATCTGGTACTGGGGCACTGCGACGGACATAAGGTCTTGAAAATCCTCTGTGTCCACCAGGCGGAAAGGCAGCATTTCTGTAGCCAAGAGCTTGCAGATGGTGAAATTCAACCTCTTAGCTTTCTCATGGCTAGGAGGAAATGGTCTTTTACTTGTCCACATCTGAGGGACCGAGGGCTGGCTGTTGTGCTTAGACGGGGTTGAGAAGGGTGTCCCCGGCAAACTGCCGGTCTGTGAGGAAGATGCAGGTGGACATGTTATGTTGCCTTGATCCAAAGGTGGTGCTATCGATGTCGGACAGCTCTGAACACCAGCTGGTGTTTACACCTCCAAGAGAATGATGACCTGCCAATTACGCTGGCTGTTGCGGGTAAAGAGGTGGCAGGTCTGCGTCCCAAAACAGGTGTGACTGCTGTCCCCCCAGTCACAGAGGATGAAGAGGCCGCGGATGCGCAAGATGTGGCAGACGGTAGTTGGCCCCGCCGGCTAGGCCGCATTGTAGCACAGTGAGCTTCCCACTGCAACTTATGCTTCATATCCATGTGCCGGTTCATGCATGAAGTACTCAAACTATGTATTTTTTTGCCTCTACGTAGCTTTTGCTGACAAATGTTACAGATAACACGAGTTGGGTCATCCTTATCGATCTGAAAAAATGCCCAGGCTATGCAAGGCTTAGCACCCATGCGACCTGAAGAGCCACCACGACTTGTGGTCAGAGGCAAAGTTGTGTTTGAGGATGCAGTTGTTGACGTGCTTCCAGTATTACGTCTCTGTCCAGGAAGGCGCAACCTGACCTCGTCGTCACTAGCATCCTCCTCCACCTCCTCTGCTGACCTCATCGACTGGCTGACTGTGGGTTGACAGTAAGTGGGATCTCCAACCTCGTCATCATCACCCTGTGTGTTTTCACACCCGTCGTCCTCAGAGCAAACCTCTTCCTGCCATGTCCAAAAACTCATGTTGTCGCTCCAATCAGGTATTTGAGTCTCATCTTCGTCTTACTCATTGTTTCCACCAACAGGAGTTACAGTTTGGGAACGAAGGGTCTACATTATGGTCAGAACCTTCTGCGTCTGGTCCTGGATCCGACTTATAAAGATTCTGGGCATCAGTGCAGATCATTTCCTCGTCTGGATTCACAGAAGCTCTGGAGCTGACTTCTGATTCCCAGGCTATAGTATGAGTAAACAGCTCTGCAGACTCAACCATCTGTTCTACCCCATACTCAGACGGGCAGCTGGAGACTTGGGAGCTGTGAGGAAGCAAGTGCGATTGGGGTGACACCTCTGAGGACTGGAGTATTTGTGATGTTGAAGTTGAGGTGGAGGAGAGCCCACTTAAAGGAGCACTTGATATCCGTTGAAGCACCTGCTGGTTTTGTGCCTCATCTGGAATTTGTAGCGATTGGCGTGGCCATAAGAAAGGGATCTTATCACATTGTCCACTAAAAGAAGTAGACATCTTAGTTTGGCTGGAAGATGGTCTTTCTTCTGCAGATGTTACTGTTGCTTTAACACCTACCCCACGGACACAACCTTTTTTTCCCTTCCCAACACGCCTATTTCCCTTTCCACCAGCAGCAGGCCTTTTTCGACTCATTTTGGTGGTTAACTAATTGACAACTCTGGAGTTGTTTGCACAAAAAACAATGGATGGGAACCGAGCAGAGCTGAGTGGCCAAACTGTGGTATTAGCCCAAAGTATTGGCTGGGTTAGATGCAGATAAAAATTATTTTGAATTTGCAACCTGGTGGAGGTTAGTATAGATGGACTAATAGAACAAGTCCCACAAACAGCTACAAGCCCAAATATTTTTTCAGAGCTAGATGCAGATAAAAAATATTTTGAATTTGCAACCTGGTGGAGGTTAGTATAGATGGACTAATCGAACAAGTCCCACACACTGCGACAAGCCGAAGTTGAAATATTTTTTCAGATCTAGATGCAGAAAAAAATTATATTGAATTTGCAACCTGGTGGAGGTTAGTATAGATGGACTAATAAAACAAGTCCCACACACTGCTACAAGCCGAAATATTTTTTCAGAGCTAAATGCAGATAAAAATTATATTGAATTTGCAACCTGGTGGAGGTTAGTATAGATGGACTAATAGAACAAGTGCCACACACTGCTACAAGCCAAAATATTTTTTCAGAACTAGATGCAGATAAAAATTATTTTGAATTTTCAACCTGGTGGAGGTTAGTATAGATGGACTAATAGAACAAGTCCCACACACTGCTACAAGCCGAACCGAAATATTTTTTTAGAGCTAGATGCAGATAAAAATTATTTTGAATTTGCAACCTGGAGGAGGTTAGTATAGATGGACTAATCGAACAAGTCCCACACACTGCTACAAGCCGAAGCCAAAATATTTTTTCAGAGCTAGATGCAGAATAAAAATTATATTGAATTTGCAACCTGGTGGAGGTTAATATAGATGGACTAATAAAATAAGTCCCACATAATGTTACTAGCCGAAATATTTTTTCAGAGCTAGATGCAGATAAAAATTATATTGAATTTGCAACCTGGTGGAGGTTAGTATAGATGGACTAATAGAACAAGTGCCACATACTGCTACAAGCCAAAATATTTTTTCAGAGCTAGATGCAGATAAAAATTATTTTGAATTTGCAACCTGGAGGAGGTTAGTATAGATGGACTAATCGAACAAGTCCCACACACTGCTACAAGCCAAAGCCAAAATATTTTTTCAGAGCTAGATGCAGATAAAAATTATATTGAATTTGCAACCTGGTGGAGGTTAGTATAGATGGACTAATAGAACAAGTCCCACACACTGCTACAAGCCGAAATATTTTTTCAGAGCTAGATGCAGATAAAAATTATATTGAATTTGCAACCTGGTGGAGGTTAGCATAGATGGACTAATAGAACAAGTCCCACACACTGCTACAAGCCGAAATATTTTTTCAGAGCTAGATGCAGATAAAAATTATATTGAATTTGCAACCTGGTGGAGGTTAGTAAAGATGGACTAATAGAACAAGTCCCACACTCTGCTACAAGCCGAAGCCCAAATATTTTTTCAGAGCTAAATGCTGATAAAAATTATATTGAATTTGCAACCTTGTGGAGGTTAGTATAGATGGACTAATAGAACAAGTCCCACACACTGCTACAAGCCGAAATAATTTTTCAGAGCTAGATGCAGATAAAAATTATATTGAATTTGCAACCTGGTGGAGGTTAGTATAGATGGACTAATAGAACAAATCCCACACCCTGCTACAAGCCGAAGCCAAAATATTTTTTCAGAGCTAGATGCAGATAAAAATTATATTGAATTTGCAACCTGGTGGAGGTTAGTATAGATGGACTATTAGAACAAGTCCCACACACTGCTACAAGCCGAAATAATTTTTCAGAGCTAGATGCAGATAAAAATTATATTGAATTTACAACCTTGTGGAGGTTAGTATAGATGGACTAATAGAACAAGTCCCACACACTGCTACAAGCCGAAATATTTTTTCAGAGCTAGATGCAGATAAAAATTATATTGAATTTGCAACCTGGTGGAGGTTAGTATAGATGGACTAATAGAACAAGTCCCACACACTGCTACAAGCCGAAATATTTTTTCAGAGCTAGATGAAGATAAAAATTATATTGAATTTGCAACCTGGTGGAGGTTAGTATAGATGGACTAATAGAACAAGTCCCACACACTGCTACAAGCCGAAATATTTTTTCAGAGCTAGATGCAGATAAAAATTATATTGAATTTGCAACCTGGTGGAGGTTAGTAAAGATGGACTAATAGATCAAGTCCCACACTCTGCTACTAGCCGAAGCCCAAATATTTTTTCAGAGCTAAATGCTGATAAAAATTATATTGAATTTGCAACCTTGTGGAGGTTAGTATAGATGGACTAATAGAACAAGTCCCACACACTGCTACAAGCCGAAATAATTTTTCAGAGCTAGATGCAGATAAAAATTATATTGAATTTGCAACCTGGTGGAGGTTAGTATAGATGGACTAATAGAACAAATCCCACACCCTGCTACAAGCCGAAGCCAAAATATTTTTTCAGAGCTAGATGCAGATAAAAATTATATTGAATTTGCAACCTGGTGGAGGTTAGTATAGATGGACTATTAGAACAAGTCCCACACACTGCTACAAGCCGAAATATTTTTTCAGAGCTAGATGCAGATAAAAATTATATTGAATTTACAACCTTGTGGAGGTTAGTATAGATGGACTAATAGAACAAGTCCCACACACTGCTACAAGCCGAAATACTTTTTCAGAGCTAGATGCAGATAAAAATTATATTGAATTTGCAACCTGGTGGAGGTTAGTATAGATGGACTAATAGAATAAGTCCCACACACTGCTACAAGCCGAAATATTTTTTCAGAGCTAGATGCAGATAAAAATTATATTGAATTTGCAACCTGGTGGAGGTTAGTATAGATGGACTAATAGAACAAGTCCCACACACTGCTACAAGCCGAAATATTTTTTCAGAGCTAGATGCAGATAAAAATTATATTGAATTTGCAACCTGGTGGAGGTTAGTAAAGATGGACTAATAGAACAAGTCCCACACTCTGCTACTAGCCGAAGCCCAAATATTTTTTCAGAGCTAAATGCTGATAAAAATTATATTGAATTTGCAACCTTGTGGAGGTTAGTATAGATGGACTAATAGAACAAGTCCCACACACTGCTACAAGCCGAAATAATTTTTCAGAGCTAGATGCAGATAAAAATTATATTGAATTTGCAACCTGGTGGAGGTTAGTATAGATGGACTAATAGAACAAATCCCACACCCTGCTACAAGCCGAAGCCAAAATATTTTTTCAGAGCTAGATGCAGATAAAAATTATATTGAATTTGCAACCTGGTGGAGGTTAGTATAGATGGACTATTAGAACAAGTCCCACACACTGCTACAAGCCGAAATATTTTTTCAGAGCTAGATGCATATAAAAATTATATTGAATTTACAACCTTGTGGAGGTTAGTATAGATGGACTAATAGAACAAGTCCCACACACTGCTACAAGCCGAAATATTTTTTCAGAGCTAGATGCTGATAAATATTATATTGAATTTGCAACCTTGTGGAGGTTAGTATAGATGTACTAATAGAACAAGTCCCACACACTGCTACAAGCCGAAAATTTTTTTCAGAGCTAGATGCAGATAAAAATTATATTGAATTTGCAACCTTGTGGAGGTTAGTATAGATGGACTAATAGAACAAGTTCCACACACTGCTACAAGCTGAAGCCCAAATATTTTTTCAGAGCTAGATGCAGATAAAAATTATTTTGAATTTGCAACCTGGTGGAGGTTAGTATAGATGGATTAATAGAACAAGTCCCACACACTGCTACAAGCCGAAGCCCAAATATTTTTTCAGAGCTAGATGCAGATAAAAATTATTTTGAATTTGCAACCTGGTGGAGGTTAGTATAGATGGACTAATAGAACAAATCCCACACACTGCTACAAGCCCAAATATTTTTTCAGAGCTAGATGCAGATAAAAATTATTTTGAATTTGCAACCTGGTGGAGGTTAGTATAGATGGACTAATAGAACAAGTTCCACACACTGCTACAAGCTGAAGCCCAAATATTTTTTCAGAGCTAGATGCAGATAAAAATTATTTTGAATTTGCAACCTGGTGGAGGTTAGTATAGATGGATTAATAGAACAAGTCCCACACACTGCTACAAGCCGAAGCCCAAATATTTTTTCAGAGCTAGATGCAGATAAAAATTATTTTGAATTTGCAACCTGGTGGAGGTTAGTATAGATGGACTAATAGAACAAATCCCACACACTGCTACAAGCCCAAATATTTTTTCAGAGCTAAATGCAGATAAAAATTATTTTGAATTTGCAACCTGGTGGAGGTTAGTATAGATGGACTAATAGAATGATGCTATGCCCAAAAGGTTTTACTTGGCTAGGTGCAGTAAAAAAATTTATATTCTATACACAGGTGGTGTAGCTTGCAACACATATAGGCTACTCCACTGACTAACACACACTGCAAGAGGCCAAAAAGGATTTGCTTAGCTAGATTTAGCCAAATGCTGTGAAAAAAAACTTGCACAGCACTGGCACAGACATGCCTGGCAAAAAGTGATAGGAACTGACGTAACCTAGCCCTCAAAATGACTGCAATTACAATTAGTCTTTACTCCCAACCTATCTATTTAAGAGCACAGACCTGCCTGATAAAAGTGATAGGAACTGATGTAACCTAGCCCTCAAAATGACTGCAATTACAATTAGTCTTTACTCCCATCCTATCTTTTTAAGAGCACAGACCTGCCTGATAAAAGTCGCAGGAAATGATGTAACCTAGTCCTCAAAAGGACTGCAATCACAACTATTCCCTACTCCCAAGCTATCTGTAGATTTGTGCGAAAATTGGCTTGAAATTAGCACTGAAAGTATAGCGCACACAGCAACAGCGGTGCCGTCTAACACGCCCTTGCTTGTGTGAAAAAAAGCAATTCCCTCCGTGTGTGCGCTGCTGATAGGCTGACAGATTGCACCTCTCCTCTGTAAATACGGGAAAGAGAAAAAAAAATGGAGATCTTCATTATTTCTGCAGAAATACATCTCCTGCCCCTCCCCCCGCCCCGCTGTACACTCAAACTGCGTATTAACATTAATTTTCAGCATTACTGAGAAAAACTCCAGTTATGATTTTGGTGCACGAACAGTTATCGAACATAACCTCGAACAGCCGAATTTTTTTCAAATTGTTCGTGTTCGCCGAACGGCTCGAACACCGCCCAAAACAGCTCGAATTTGAGATTGGCGAATAGTTCGAGTCGAACACCGCTCATCTCTAATCCCAACGTGGATTGGGTGACAATGAGGAAGAGGAGTAGGAGGAGGAAGAACAAGAGCTAGTTTCATGCGCTATAGACGGTACTACCTGCACAACTGTCATACCATCTGTTCAGCATGGATGGCCTGAGGACAGAGAGGAGGAGGAGAGCATGGGCAGTCGTCCTCTTGGTGAGGACACTTAAGTCTTGCCTGTTAGCAGTCTGGCACGCATGGCTGAGTTTATGTTACGCTGCCTTTTCAATGACTCTCACGTTCTCAAAACTTTTGGGTGACAGTTATTACTGGTTGGTGATACTTTTAGACCTACGCTACAAGGAGAACTTTATATCTCTTACTCCTGAGGCGAACAGGTCTACAAAAATGGGGCAGTACCTGAAGGCCCTTGTTGCAGAACTATTAAAAAAATTCCCATCTGAAAACGCTGGCGACAGTGGTCACAGTTCGTTGGACAACCAAGGAGTACAGGAGCACAACTCCAATCCAGCAGAGGCAGAGGAACACCGTCAAAGTTCTGGGAGAATTTTCTCAGCCCCTCCCATCGCACAGGCCCTGAGGCGCGGGGTACTCTTACAAGGAGAGCGAAGTTTGGCAAGATGCTGAGGGAGTACCTTGCCGACTGTACCAACGTTCTCCGTGATTCCACTGTGCCTTATAATTATTGGGTATCCAAGCTGGATACGTGGAATGAATGGGCTCTCTACGCCTTGGAGGTCCTTGCACCTTTTCACAACAAAACATGTGTATATGCTTCCTGATTTTGGCTATTTGCTCTTGTCCTCCTCCTTCTCCTCATCCTCATCCTCCACCACAATATCACCAGGGTGACAGTGGCCTGTGATGCAACACCCACATAATTTTTTTAAAGGGTGTTTATGATGCCCATAAAAAAAAAATTTTGTACAGTATGTTCATGTATACACCCCAGGGGTGAATGTTTGTCAGCCCATACACTTAGTGCATGGACATTACAAGTATAGGAGACCCTCTCCTTTCTGTTACGGATCCGGGTGGTGAAACCTCTGTGCTGCGGTGCAAGGAGGGACCCAGAGGGGCGTAACTAAGTATCAACTCGGACCGACCTAGGTCGTACGGCGGCTAGCGACTCCATGACCAGGGAGGGACCGAGCAGAGGGACCAGGTGCTACTCTGGGGACGACCTTGTAAGAGAGCAGGTGACTCCCATGGGTCAGATGGCTGGGAGTGACCGGTATAGCAGATGGGCACAGCAGGAAGGCTGACGAGTGGTCCTGGTGGATGGACTGGCAGACACGGCCGATGACAGGCAGGGGCCTCTAGGTAGGCTGTCAGGTGTAGTGTTGAGCCACCCCGGTAGTGTTCAAGTTCGGTTCGTCGAACTGTTCGTCGAACACCTTCGAACACAGTTAAAACCAATGGCAGGCAAACAAAAACACATAGAAACACATAGAAAACACCTTCAAAGGTGTCCAAAAGCTGACAAACTGCTCAGAAGACATAACTAACACATGGAAAAGTGACAAGTACATATAGTCATGCGAAAAGAAAAGAGGTGGAGGAGTAAAAGGAGGGGGAGACACAGATATAGGCATGTCATGCCCTTGTAAAATCCAAAAAGTGAGAAGCCGACACGGCCAGTCCGTTCCTGCCCGTGCCACCTCCGTGTCGCCGGGTTTGTGCCAGAGCCGCGGTGGACCCTGATGGCCAGCCCCCCTCTCCCAATACTGGTGCCTGTCCGCTGGTGGGTCGAGCGAGCCCCCGTGTGGTGGAGGCAGCTCTAAGCTTTTTAATTTAAATTGTCTCTCTAATTTGAATGAATACACTTTAAATCCTTTTACAAGGATCTATTGGAGGGCAAGTCTCATGCCAGCTGCCGCGTAATTCCAGCTCCAGTAGCGTCCACTAAAGCTGCTGCAGTTAAAAAGCTTTTATAAGGATCGAGCTCGGCTGTCCACCGCAAGGCATCCTACCGCCAGTCCCAGCCCCTATGCCTTGGGGTGCCTCCTGATGCTCTTCACTGAGTATCCTGTGGTCCCGAAGCATTTCCTTTGAAAAAATTAAGTGTCCAAACTACAGGTGGTGTAGCTTGCTTAACAGCCGGGATAATCCGCTGACTAGCAGACACTGCTACTAGGCACAAAGTATTTTCTGGGTAGATGCAGTTAAAAATTTGTAATTGGATACTCTCGTTGGATGCTGTGAAAGCATTCCATAGAGTCTCCTGGCACGCCATATATTATTCTCTTAAAAAACTTGGGGTAGGGGTCTAGGGGACCCTTTTGAAGCCAAAATCAGGGCCCTGTATCGCAATACGTCACCTAGGCTGAAGATAAATGGAACTGTAGCACCCTGAGGGATCGGTTGCTACAGAGGTATTGCACCTCACCCAGAGGTGTGAAATCGCACTCTCAGGTAAGGATGGAGTGTGGATCAGGACCCGACACCTGCATGCAATACACCACATTGCCGTGGGGCAGGGCGACCAATATGCCCCTGAGATGGGCACGACAGTCCCTGTCCCTGGCTGGAGTGGGGGGAGGGAACACTGAGGAAGGGGAACCCTGTAGTGCAGGAGCAGGGAGGAAGCAGTTCCTGGGTGCATTGAGAAGGGAGTATAAAAGGTGGGCACCATCTTAGTTCAGTGCAGAGAAGTCTGAGCAGAAGTGACAGGGAGCAGGGGTTCTGCATGGGCTCTGCTCCGGAGGCGGGCCTAGTAACAGAGGCCCAGGCCTGGAAGAGGGAGAAGGAAGGAAGAGGAGCGGAGAAGGCTCTAGGAACGAGGAACGAAGGGATCCCAGGGGTGCGGACGGGCGAGTCGCCACCGCACGCCCGAATCCACCTGCGTGGAGGGGTCAGGCCAAAGGGGGAGACCGGTCCCCGAAACTAGTGGAGGCGGGAAACGACCCTCAGCTAGAAACCGGAGGCTGTGACATTTTATGTGGCGCAGCCCCTCGCTACACCCACTAGGAAGGCACCACATAGGGTCAGGGAAACTGGCGCCAAGTTTACCAAGAGGAGGCCCGAGGCAGCCGGACAGAAGGGTTGGTAAGAAAGGCCAGACAAAGGACACACAAAGGGTGTCCTGTGAAGCGCTCCAAAGTTATCTGAGAGTTGCCTGAGCCCCTCACCTGGTGAGCACAGTACGACGTGGGCAGCGGTTTCCTGCAGAAGTGGTCTGGATAATAAGAACTGTGAGTAAAGGCCCTGGACTGCATCACTGACTCCGTGTCGTTACTGCTGCTGCCCTGCACCATCACCCCCATCCTCCGCATACACTGCCCTGAGGCTATACTCCTCCCGTGGGGAGATATACTACGCTCTGCTGCACCCACAACACCAGCCTCAGCGGTCTGCCCTGCAGCGGCGGTTCACTCTGACCCCAATCCACGGGTGGCATAGTCGGACATGTAAACATCAAAACCACATAAATAGTTCCGCCACTGGTTTGACCGCCCTGAGCCACGGAACCGGGTCGCCGCCACGGAGACTACAACCACCAGCATCCACCAAAAAGGGTCCGGCTCCGGGTGTCCCAAGGCCCAGGGGGCGTGTCAGAACATTTTCATCACCTTTCATAATCACCAATGGGACAAGGCAGGGATGTCCTCTGTCCCCTCTCTTATACATCATAGTGACGGAGCACCTGCTCTCATCAATTTGCCATAACTCCAATATTAGATGAATTGAGGTGGGAGGCACCGAGTACAAGTGCTCTCTATTTGCTGATGATGTCCTAGTATATATCACTCAATCACATATATCCATCCCTGCTGTTATGGCTGAAATAGATCACTTTGTTACATGGTCAAATTTTAAAATCAATGCAGCGAAGTCTGAGGCCCTCGATGTCTCCCTCCCCAAATCCATACAGGATTCCATCCAGTCCAACTTTCCCTTTGCCTGGCCCTCACAGGGTATCAAATACTTAGGAATTCCTATTCATAGAGACCTCTCCCGTCTATGTTATCTTAATTTTGGGCCCTTTATTGAACAACTCCATACAGACCACGGTTGGCAAGTTAGAACTGTAAGATTCACTACGTGAACCACTGGTGTTTTGTGGAAAAGCACATGTACACTGTGTTCCAAATTATTATGCAAAAAGTGTTTAGGAGTGATAAGGGAAAAATTTGTTTGTTTGTCAGTTAAACTCATTGATGGTGATGTGTGTCAGGGCTCTTTATATCACTGTAAGCAATTGCAGACACCTGTGCTAATTAGTTTGGCAGGTGTGTCCAATGAAAGGCAAGACTACTTAAGAAGGCTGTCCCACATTATTAAGCAGCCTACATTTTCTGCCAAAATGGGAAAGAAAAAGGATGTGTCGGCTGCTGAGAAGCAACAAATTGTGGAGTGTTTAGGTCAAGGCATGACTACAATCAACATTGTGCGATGATCAGGATGAAGTGTCTTGGCAATCAAGAAGTATGTAGCTGATTCACAGTACACATGTGTGCATGCTGATAAGGGCAAATTGAGGACTCTTTCCTACAGGCAATTACGTCAGGTTAAAAGAGCAGCGGCAAAAAAGCCTTGTCATAGCAGCAGACAAGTTTTTGAAGCTGGTCGTGCCTCCAACGTCCCCCGAACAACAAGATGCAGGGTCCTTCAGAGGTTTATAGCTGTGCGTACGCCATCCTGTCGACCTCCTCTATCCACTTCACACAAGCAGAAACGGCTCCAGTGGGCCAAACATTACATGAAGACTGATTTCAAAACTGTTTTGATCACGGATGAGTGCCGTGCAACGCTCGATGGTCCAGATGGATGGAGTGGAGGATGGCTAGTTAATGGACACTCCATGCAAACACGGCTACAGCGCCAACAAGGAGGAGGTGGAGTAATGTTTTGGGCTGGAATCATGGGGAGAGAGATTGTCGGCCTCTTTAGGATCCCTGAAGGGGTAAAGATGAACTCCATAATGTATGTGGAGTTTCTCAAGCAGCACTTCCAGCCATGGTTCAAGAAGAAGAACCGTGTATTCCACAGCAAGATCATTTTTTGCATGATAATGCACCGTCTCATGCTGTACATAACACATCTGCATCTCTGGCTGATATGAGCATAAAAGGGGACAAACTTATGGTGTGACCCCCATGCTCCCCTGACCTCTACCCCATTCAGAACCTCTGGAGCATCATCAAAAGGAGTGTCTATGATGGCGGGAGGCAGTTCACATCTAAGCAACAGCTCTGGGAGGGTATTCTGTCCTCATGCAAAACAATTGAAGCAGAAACCATTCAAAACCTGACAAATTCAATGGACGAGAGAGTTCAGATGCTCGTTTCGAACAAGGGGTCCTATGTGCAAATGTAACATCACCTAGAATAAAGTTGAGAGTTGAAAACTGTTTGATTTCAGTTTCTAATAACCTGCTAATGCTTATAATTTCAAAAATGACCATTTTTTTGGTCTTTATTAAAATGAAAAGGTTGATCGAAGAGTGTGGGGGATCTAAGAGTGAGGCAACCCAGTGGTCAGGATTACTTCGAATTCTGACAATCTGAGGGTCATGATGCAGGTAGTGCAGCAAGAAGGCACTTATGCATCTCGGAGCCCCAAAATTATTTTCCGGGCTAGATGCAGCTAAAAATTATTATTAATTTTAAATCTGGTGGAGCTTAGTATAGATGGCCTAATAGAATCAGTACTGCACACTGCTACAAAGTCCAAATTATTTTCCAGCCAAAATACAGATAAACATGATTAGTAATTTTAAATCTGGTGGAGCTTAGTAAAGATGGCCTATTAGTATCAGTGCTGCACACTGCTACAAAGCCCAAATTATTTTCCAGCCAAGATACAGATAAACATGATTAGTAATTTGAAAGCTTAAAATGGTTGGTGAGGTGATTTTAACCAATCATCAAGCTTTTACTCTCCCCAGGATGACACAGGGGTAGAAAAGTTGTTTCAGATCCATGATTTGTTCATCTTTATGAACGTGAGTCTGTCTA
Organism: Phyllobates terribilis; assembly: GCF_046119375.1. Classification (NCBI taxonomy): domain Eukaryota; kingdom Metazoa; phylum Chordata; class Amphibia; order Anura; family Dendrobatidae; genus Phyllobates; species Phyllobates terribilis. The sequence goes on along the minus strand of NW_027362769.1, from coordinate 41,517,699 downwards.
CATTATCAGTTGAGAGCCGCGTGCGCTTATCTGTCAGCACACCACCAGCAGCGCTGAACACACGTTCAGACAGAACGCTGGCTGCGGGGCATGACAAGATCTCCAAGGCGTAAGTGGCTAGCTCCGGCCATTTATCCAGATTGGAAGCCCAAAAAGAGCAAGGGTCCAGTGACACAGTCATGGCTTCAATGTTTTCTTGGAGATACTCCTGTACCATCGTCTCTAGGCGTTGACTATGTGTCAGACTTCTTGTCTCCTGTGGCCTTGCAAAAGATGGGCTAAAAAAGTGGTGAAATGATTCCGCAAAATTGATGTTACCAGCAGATACTGTGTTTCTGTTACGTTTTAAGTGCTGAACACTCGACGGTCCCACGGTTGGCAAGTTGGAACTGTGAGATTCAATACGTGCACCACTGGTGTTTTGTGGAAAAGCACATGTAAGATTCTGCAACAGTCTCTGCTGATACTCCTGCATGCGTGCATCCCTTTCTATGGCAGGAATAATTTCTGCAAATTTACTTTTGTACCGGGGATCTAACAGTGTGGCAACCCAGTAGTCAGGATTATTTTTAATTCTCACAATTCGAGGGTCATGTTGCAGGTAGTGCAGCAAGAAGGCACTCATGTGTCTTGCGCATCCAGGAGCACCAAGTCCCTGTTGTGTTGGTGGCGATCAAGGTCTCCCTCATCTGATGAGTCTTCCATCAGTTCGTCCTCCACTTCTTCCTGGGCTCCTGCACCTTCCTCACTAGTTTGGCTGCTACCATGCGCCCTGGTAACACCATCTCCCCCACCCTCACATGCCTGCCTCCTTGGTGCTGCCGACCGTCTGGACCTTGCAGATGTTAGCCCTTCCGCATACAACTCCTCCTCCTCTACTTCCTCCACCTCCTCTTGTGCCACCACCTGACTCCGAATTCTGTTTAACATGTGCTCCAGCATGTAAATCACCGGAATAGTCATGCTGATAATGTCATCGTCAGCACTAAACATCTTCGTCGCTATTTCAAAACTGTGCAGAAGGGTGCATAGGTCCCTGATCTGAGACCACTCCTTCAGCGTGATTTGCCCCACCTCTGGATCTCGTTGGCCCAGGCTATATGTCAGAACGTATTGCACCAGGGCTTTTCGATGCTGCCAGAGTCACTGCAACATGTGCAGAGTTGAATTCCACCGGGTAGGCACATCGCATTTTAGCCGGTGAAGTGGCAGGCCCAACGACTTCTGTAGAGATGTAAGTCGCTGAGCTGCGGGATGCGAACGGCGGAAGTGAGCACACAGCGACCGTGCCCTCTGCATACAAGGCACATGTGTGACATTGCCCCGGCGAAGGGCCGCACCCAGGTTTGTAGCATTGTCGCACACGGCCTTCCCTGGTTTCAGGTCCAGTGGAGACAACCATTCATGAAACTGTTTCTCCAGAGCTTACCACAACTCCTCAGATGTGTGACTCACATTTCCCAGACATTTCAAAGTAAAAACTGCCTGATGACGTTGAGCCCTGCTGCCAGCATAGTAAGGAGGTGTGCAGGATCCCTTCTGTGCAGTTATAAAGCTTGTGGCATGACCAGACAGGCTTTGGGTGCAGGTGGAGGACCGAGAGGAGGTTGAGGAGGCAGAAGCAGTGGAGGAACTTTGAGATAAAGAGGATTAACGCACAACTCGAGGGGACGGCAAGACTTGGACAGCAGCCCCTTGTCCTGCTGTCACCATAGTTACCCAGTGCCCAGTCAGCGACATGTAACGCCCCTGTCCATGCCTACTCGTCCAAGTGTCTGTGGTGAAATGCACCCTGTCACACACAGAGTTTCTCAAAGAAGCGGTGATGTTGTATGCGACATGCTGGTGGAGCGCAGGCACACCTTTCTTTGAGAAGTAGTGCCAACTGGGCATCTGGTAATGGGGCACTGTGACGGACATAAGGTCTCGAAAATCCTCTTTGTCCACCAGGCAGAAAGGCAGCATTTCTGTAGCCAAGAGCTTGCAGATGGTGAAATTCAACCTCTTAGCTTTCTCATGGCTAGGAGGAAATGATCTTTTACTTTTCCACATCTGAGGGACCGAGGGCTGGCTATTGTGCTTAGACGGGGTTGATAAGGGTGTCCCCGGCAAACTGCCGGTCTGTGAGGAAGATGCAGGCGGACATGTTAGGTTGCCTTGATCCAAAGGTGGTGCTATCGATGTCGGACAGCGCTCAACACCAGCTGGTGTTACCACCTCCAAAGAAAATGATGACCTGCCAATCACGCTGGCTGTTGCGGGTAAAGAGGTGGCAGGTCTGCGTCGCAAAACAGGTGTGACTGCTGTCCCCCCAGTCACAGAGGATGAAGAGGCCGCGGATGCACAAGATATGGCAGACGGTGGTTGGCCCGGCCGGCTAGGCCGCATTGTAGCACAGTGAGCTTCCCACTGCAACTTATGCTTCATGTCCATGTGCCGGTTCATGCATGAAGTACTCAAACTATGTATTTTTTGGCCTCTACTTAGCTTTTGCTGACAAATGTTACAGATAACACGAGTTGGGTCTTCTTTATCGATCTGAAAAAATGCCCAGGCTATGCAAGGCTTAGCACCCATGCGACCTGAAGAGCCACCACAACTTGTGGTGAGAGGCAGAGTTGTGTTTGAGGATGCAGTTGTTGACGTGCTTCCAGTACTACGTCTCTGTCCTGGAAGGCGCAACCTGACCTCGTCTTCACTAGCATTCTCCTCCACCTCCTCTGCTGACCTCATCTCTTGGCTGACTGTGGTTTGACAGTAAGTGGGATCTCCAACCTCATCATCATCAACCTGTGCGTTATCACACCTGTCGTCCTCAGAGCCAACCTGTTCCTGCCCTGACAAAAAACTAAAGTTGTCGCTCCAATCAGGTATTTGAGTCTCATCATCGTCTTCCTCATTGTATCCACCAACAGGAGTTACAGTTTGGGAATGAGTGTCTACATTATGGTCAGAACCTTCAGCGTCTGGTCCTGGATCTGACTCATAAAGATTCTGGGCATCAGTGCAGATCATTTCCTCGTCTGGATTCACAGAAGCGCTGGAGCCGACCTCTGATTCCCAGGCTATAGTATGAGTAAACAGCTCTGCAGACTCAACCATCTGTTCTACCTCATACTCAGACCGGCAGCTGGAGATTTGGGAGCTGTGAGGAAGCAAGTGCGATTGGGGTGACACCTTTGAGGACTGGAGTATTTGTGATGTTGAAGTTGATGTGGAGGAGAGCCCACTTAAAGGAGCACTTGATATCCATTGAAGCACCTGCTGTTTTTGTGCCTCATCTGGAATTTGTAGCGATTGGCGTGGCCGTAAGAAAGGGATCTTATCACATTGTCCGCTAAAAGAAGTAGACATTTTAGTTTGGCTGGAAGATGGTCTTTCTTCTGCAGATGTTACTGTTGCTTTAACACCTACCCCACGGACACAACCTTTTTTCCCCTTCTCAACACGCCTATTCCACTTTCCACCAGCAGCAGGCCTTTTTCCACTCATTTTGGTGGTTAACTAATTCACAACTCTGGAGTTGTTTGCACAAAAAAACAATGGATGGGAACCGAGCAAAGCTGAGTGGCCAAACTGTGGTATTAGGCCAAAACTATTGGCTGGGTTAGATGCAGAAAAAAAATATATTCAATTTGCAACCTGATGGAGGTCAGTATAGATGGACTAATAGACCAAGTCCCACACACTGCTAGAAGCCCAAATATTTTTTCAGAGCTAGATGCAGAAAAAAATTATATTCAATTTGCAACCTGATGGAGGTCAGTATAGATGGACTAATAGACCAAGTCCCACACACTGCTAGAAGCCCAAATATTTTTTCAGAGCTAGATGCAGAAAAAAATTATATTCAATTTGCAACCTGATGGAGGTCAGTATAGATGGACTATTAGAACAAGTTCCACACACTGCTAGAAGCCCAAATATTTTTTCAGAGCTAGATGCAGAAAAAAATTATATTCAATTTGCAACCTGATGGAGGTCAGTATAGATTGACTAATAGACCAAGTCCCACACACTGCTAGAAGCCCAAATATTTTTTCAGAGCTAGATGCAGAAAAAAATTATATTCAATTTGCAACCTGATGGAGGTCAGTATAGATGGACTAATAGACCAAGTCCCACACACTGCTAGAAGCCCAAATATTTTTTCAGAGCTAGATGCAGAAAAAAATTATATTCAATTTGCAACCTGATGGAGGTCAGTATAGATGGACTAATAGAACAAGTCGCACACACTGCTAGAAGCCCAAATATTTTTTCAGAGCTAGATGCAGAAAAAAATTATATTCAATTTGCAACCTGATGGAGGTCAGTATAGATGGACTAATAGACCAAGTCCCACACACTGCTAGAAGCCCAAATATTTTTTCAGAGCTAGATGCAGAAAAAAATTATATTCAATTTGCAACCTGATGGAGGTCAGTATAGATGGACTAATAGACCAAGTCCCACACACTGCTAGAAGCCCAAATATTTTTTCAGAGCTAGATGCAGAAAAAAATTATATTCAATTTGCAACCTAATGGAGGTCAGTATAGATGGACTAATAGAACAAGTCCCACACACTGCTAGAAGCCCAAATATTTTTTCAGAGCTAAATGAAGAAAAAAATTATTTTTAATTTGCAACCTGATGGAGGTCAGTATAGATGGACTAATAGACCAAGTCCCACACACTGCTAGAAGCCCAAATATTTTTTCAGAGCTAGATGCAGAAAAAAATTATATTCAATTTGCAACCTGATGGAGGTCAGTATTGATGGACTAATAGAACAAGTCCCACACACTGCTAGAAGCCCAAATATTTTTTCAGAGCTAGATGAAGAAAAAAATTATTTTTAATTTGCAACCTGATGGAGGTCAGTATAGATGGACTAATAGACCAAGTCCCACACACTGCTAGAAGCCCAAATATTTTTTCAGAGCTAGATGCAGAAAAAAATTATATTCAATTTGCAACCTGATGGAGGTCAGTATAGTTGGACTAATAGACCAAGTCCCACACACTGCTAGAAGCCCAAATATTTTTTCAGAGCTAGATGCAGGAAAAAAATATATTCAATTTGCAACCTGATGGAGGTCAGTATAGATGGACTAATAGAACAAGTCCCACACACTGCTAGAAGCCCAAATATTTTTTCAGAGCTAGATGCAGAAAAAAATTATATTCAATTTGCAACCTGATGGAGGTCAGTATAGATGGACTAATAGAATGATGCTATGCCCAAAATGTTTTACTTCACTAGGTGCAGTAAAAAAATTGGTATTCTATACACAGGTGGTGTAGCTTGCAACACAGATCAGCTACTCCACTGACTAACACACTCTGCAATAGGCCAAAATGGATTAGCTTTGCTAGATTTAGCCAAATGCTGTGAAAAAAACTTGCACAGCACTGGCACAGACCTGCCTGGCAAAAACCGATAGGAACTGATGTAACTTAGTCCTGAAAAGGACTGCAATTACAATTAGTCTTTACTCCCAACCTATCTATTTAAGAGCACAGACCTGCCTGATAAAAGTCATAGGAAATGCTGTAACCTAGTCCTTAAAAGGACTGCAATCACAACTATTCCCTACTCCCAAGCTATCTGTAGATTAGTGCGAAAATTGGCTTGAAATTAACAAGGTATAGCGCACACAGCAACAGCGGTGCCGTCTAACACGCAGCTGCAGCAGTGAGAAAATGGTGGCGACGGGGAAAATGGCTGGGTCTTATAGGGCAAGGACATGTGACATACATTGCCAATGACACATGCCCTTGCTTGTGTGAAAAAAAGCACTTCGCTCCGTGTGTGCACTGCTGATAGGCTGACGCACCTCCCCACTGTAAATGCGGGAAAGAGAAAAAAAAATGGAGATCTTCATTATTCCTGCAGAGATCCATCCCCTGCCCCTCCCCTCGCCTCGCTGTACACTCAAACTGCGTATTAACATTAATTTTCATCATTACTGAGAAAAAATCCAGTTATGATTTTGGTGCACGAACAGTTATCGAACATAACCTCCAACAGCCGAATTTTTTTCAAATCGTTCGTGTTCGCCGAACGGCTCGAACACCGCCCAAAACAGCTCGAATTTGAGATTGGCGAACAGTTCGAGTCGAACAACGCTCATCTCTAGTCAGGTGGTCATGGCAAGTGATGGGCAGGAGCCTCCAGGTAGGCTGACAGGTAGTCACGGCAAGTGACAGGCAAGAGCCTCCGGGTAGGCTGACAGGTGGTCACAGCAAGTGACAGCAGGAGCCTCTAGGTAGGCTGTCAGGTGGTCACGGCAAGTGACAGCAGGAGCCTCCAGGTAGGCACGGCAGGTAGCAATCAGGAGCCTCCAGGTAGGCACAGCAGGTAACAAGCAGGTGCTTACAGGTAAGCAGGCGGGCAAAGCCCATCGACAGACTGGTGGACTGAACGGAAAACAGACTGTCGGGCTGGAGAGTAGTCAGGCTGGTGGACTGGACTGGTAGTCAGGCTGGCGGGCAGGACTAGTAGTCAGGCTAGCAGCGGGACCTGAGGGCTGAAGCAGAGGTAAGTACACTGTGCATCAACTATTGCTCGGGCACCTCCATTTTGGAGGAGGTGCCTTATATATGGGAGGACCTCCGGCATTTGGGCGGCGGACTCCTTAGGGCGGTGCACGCGGCCCCTTAAAGAGGGAGGGAGCGTGCGCGCGCGCCCTAAGCACAGTATCCGGGAAGCTGCGCGCGCCCTCTGCAGAAGCAGGAAGAGGAGCGCTGGAGGACGCCGAGCAGGGAGCGCGGCGGTGAGAGGGACGGCGTCTCTGCCTGGCAGGGGGCAGAGACGCCGATGCTACACTTTCTAATGAGAACATTTTTTATGAGGCCCTCCTCCACGTCTCTTCCAAGGGGCATTGGAATGCCTCCCAATTTTTGGAAGCCCTTGCATACACTGACCGGGTAATCTCATGCTAATTAAAATCGCCTGTGCCAAATGGGAGGAGTGCTGGTCCAGGAAAAGGGAAAGAATATGCAATGCAAAAAAAAAGGAGTATGGACCGCACCTCCAAAAATCATACATTTGATATAATGCCTCTCGGCAAAAATATATATAACTGAAAATGTATGATTTTTTGGAGGTGCGGTCCATGCTCTTTTTTTTGCATTGCATATTCTTCCCCTTTTCTTGGACCAGCACTCCTCCCAATTGGCACAAGCGATTTTAATTAGCATGAGACTGCAAAGAGGGTCTAGCCTATTTTTGCTCTCACTTGGGAGCTTGAGGCAGGTGAGTCACAATGCTCCTTTCATGTGGTGTTGGTGCAGTCTGTCGGCCATTGTTGCTGTGGTTTTATGCTTGTGGGGCGGCGTGGCCCGGAGTCATGGGGACTCGGTCTTGCAGCATGGGTGCTGTGAGGCACCAGGCCGTTCGCCCTGCTGGTGGATTGTCGCTGTGGCGGTGGTTGGCGCACGGCTCCGTTCCCGTTCAGGCAGGAAATGTTAGGACCCACTACCAAGTTTGCTGTGACATGGCAGTGGGCTTCATACAGTCTGATCAGAATGTTAAACTAAGAACCTCATGTTCAGTTAAATATATTTTTGCTGAGAGGCATGAGATCAAATGTATGATTTTTTGGAGGTGCGGTCCATGCTCCATTTTTTGCAATAGATAGGGTTTCCCAAGTCCTCTCACCAAGCTAAAGAATATGGCTGTGGTGAAATACAACTCACCGACAAGTTGTGGACTGGCTCTGTACCGTCCCTGGCCACATTCACTTGACCACGTGTTTGTAGATAGGCGGTCCTTCAGGGGAGGGCACGGGTAATGTTGTGGGACCCGTGCTTGTGGAAGGCGGAGAAGATACTGGGAGAAATAGTGGTGGCTGGGGACCGAGTATGGACACCCAGTCACCGCCGCCATGAGGTTGTGAAAAGCTTCCTCCTCCACGAGCCTGAAATGCCACATTTCAAGTGCAAGCAGCTGTCAAAAAATTAGCAGCATAGTATTGCAGCCTGTGGGTGGCTGGCTACATACTTGCGCTTGCATTCCAAGGAATGGGGTAGGGACAACTGAACGCTGCGTTGGGACAAGGACGTGCACGGTGATTGTTGCAAGTCTGCAACGTAAGGTGCATGGCAGGAGGCATCTTCACATGTGCCAAGGATCACTTATGATGGGCACACTTTTAAGCAATGACCTGGGAGTCAGAGATGCTTCCAGGGGTCTTCCCCATGCTGTTCCCATGTCTTTCCAGCACTGTATGCATGTGTCTGATGATGTGTCACACAACACATGGCCAGATAAGTTTGTACAATGTTAAAATTACATTTCCTAGTGAATGCATTTGTCTTGGTTGAAAGCAATGCAAAAGTGCAAAAACACATCAAAAACGCTACGTGTGAACATAGTCCAAGGTGTGGAGGAGCATTTTTGTTTTTGTAAATTTATTTTGCCTTATATACAAGTCATTACCCTGGAAAGGATGGTTCCTTAACATATTTCCGAGGAAAATCCATTTTGGTTTCGTTTTTTTATGTTTCATTGTGAGTCTGTAAAAGTGGCATAATATCTCTGACAAAGTTGTTCATAGCAGTGGCCTGGGAGTCAGAAATGCTTCCAGGGGTCTTCCCCATGCTGTTCCCATGTCACTTGAGCACTGTACCCATTCATTTGGGCAAATTTTAGTCCCTCTGCAGACCGCCGGGGGGAGCTGCTTGAAAAATGTTCACGTTTCCCATAGACTTACATTGGGCTCGTTGCTTGGGTCGAGCACCCGAGAATTCCAATTTGCTCGACCCGAGCATCAAGCAGCCGAGCATTTTAGTGCTTGCCCATCACTAGTGACTACCAGTAATTTTTGGAAATGTGGGGAATCATGATTGGATCTCCATCTATTGGGTTGGCTTTAGTGGAAGAGGTGACGGCCCCCATTATACTACTTATATTCTAGTGAAATTGATGCTACTTTGGTGGTTTTAGGCACAAATGTTTTCAAATGTGAACACGCCTGATTGAGTCTCCATCTACTGGGCTGGCTGTAGGGGAAGAAGTGTCGGTTCTAATTATACTATTTCTACTGTACTGAAATTGATGCCACTTAGGTGATATTAGGCCCTAATTTAGGGAAATGCGAACACTCCTGATTGGGTCTCCATGTGCTGGATTGGCTGCAGTGGAAGAGGTTTTGGTCTCCTTTACAATAGTTAGACTCTAGTGAAAATAATTTTTGGTGCAGATATTGTTCTCCACACAGGGGTACACAGACCTGAGAAACTCAAAATGGGTATATAAAGCAGACTGCATCTCCGCTTAAAATTGTTTGAGTCAGATATTCTTCTCCACACAGGGGGAAAAAAAAAGTTGGGTCAAAGCAGCTTCCTATCCTTCGACTGCACTGTTCTGTCACATCAAGAAGAAGAAGGGGTGACTGAGGGCGAGGAATGGGATAACGCATTGGATGATGATAAGGTTTCACATCCAACTTGGTGTGAACCCAGAGGCACACAGCTGAGTAGCTCATCTGAGGAGGTGAATGAGGAAGACGAGGATGTTATGTTGCATCCTATGGCACAGACATGGAGTGATACAAGCACGAGGATCACTGCATCCTTAGCCACAACCATGGCAGTGACCAGCAGTGGTGACAGGTCAGCAGCTCGCAGAGGCGGCAAGGGTTGCGTAGCCTGGGCCTTTTTTGAGACCGCAAATGATGAGCCAGCTCACGTTATATGCAAACTTTGCGATAAAAAACTCAGTAGAGGGAAAAAGTGCAATAATTTGACTACTACATGCATGAACCTTCACATGCGCAATCAACATGTGTTACTCTGGCAATCTCACTGCGATGAAATGCAGACCAACGGACCTCAACAACCATCAGCTTCCCGATCAACTGCATCCGCTGCTTTTTCCTACTCCTCTGTTACCATGCCAAGTATTGGCAAGCAGGTCTCCCACTGCAGAACCTCTGTTTCTCTACCTGCTCCAGTCAGGCTGAGTGAGAGCCCATCAGCTGTAACAGAAGCGGACAAGCATGCTGTGTTTGTTTCATTGAGCACACCACATGTTTCTCAATCCATTCAGTCTCAAAATAAAGAATAAGAATGGTGAAAAATGAAAAAAATAAAGTTTATACTCACCTTCCAATGTCTTCCCGGTGTTTTGTCTGCTCCCTCCGGTGTCTTGCAATGTTCAAGTAGATGTGAAGGACCTGCCATGACGTCACAGAGTCATGTGACCCATCACATGGCTCAATGACATCACCGCAGGTCCTTCACACCGCCGCAAGCAGTGCAAGACACCGGACGGAGCAGACAAAACACCGGGAAGACATCGGAAGGTGAGTATAAACTTTATTTTTTTTATTTTTCACCATTCTTATTCTTTATTTTAAATAACTTGGTCACACTACTATAAATCCATGCCGGTTGCATGGATTTATATAGTGTGAACAAGTTGTCAAGCACTTTTCCAAGTGATGCTAAAATCGCTTGGAAAAGCACTTGATAACCCGCATGCAGAAATGCATGCAAAGAAGCTTTACAAACGCTTCTACCTGGCGGGAAAACCGCATGTAAAATCCGCATGCATTTTTCCTGCCAGGGAGAAGCGTAAAAAATATGCATCATTTCCGCAACGTGGGCACTTAGCCTAAAGCTGACTGCATCTCAGCTTAAAATTATTTGGGGCAGATATTCTTCTCCACACAGGTGTACACAGACCTGATAAACTTAAAATGGGTATACAGTTGTGCTCAAAAGTTTACATAACCTGGCAGAATTTTTCCTTTCTTGGCCTTGTTTCAGAGAATATGAATGATAACAAAAAACCTTTTTCTCTACTCATGGTTATTGGTTGGGTGAAGCCATTTATTGTCAAACTACTGTGTTTTCTCTTTTTAAATCTTAATGACAACCAAAAACATCCAAATGACCTTGATCAAAAGTTCACATACCCCAGTTCTTAATACCATGTATTGCTCCCTCTAACATCAATGACACCTTGAAGTCTTTTGTGGTAGTTGTGGATGAGGTTCTTTAATTTCTCAGATGGTAAAGCTGCCCATTTTTTTAGCAAAAAGCCTCCAGTTCCTGTAAATTCCTGAGCTGTCTAGCATGAACTGCGCGCTTGAGATCTCCCCACAGTGGCTCACTAATATTGAGGTCAGGAGACTGAGATGACCACTTCAGATCCTTCACTTTGTTCTGCTGTAGCCAATGACAGGACGACTTGTTCTTGTGTTTTGGATCGTTGTAATGTTGGAACTTCCAAGTACGTCCCATGTGCAGCTTCCGGGCTGATGAGTGCAAATTTGCCTCCAATATTTGCTGATAACGTGCTGCATTCATATTTCCTTCAACTTTAGCCAAGTTTCTTGTGCCTTTGTAGCTCACACATCCCCAAAACATCAGTGATCCACCTCCGTGCTTTACGGAATGGTGTTCCTTTCATCATAGGCCATGTTGACCTCTCTCCAAATGTAACGTTTATGCTTGTGGCCAAAAAGTTCAATTTTGGTCTCATCACTCCAAATTACCTTGTTCCAGAAATTTTGAGGTTTGTTGCTGTGCTTTTTGGTGTATTGTAGGTGAGATACTTTGTGGCATTTGCACAGTAATGGCTTTCTTCTGGCGACTCGGCCATGCAGCCCATTTTTCTTCAAGTGCCTCTTTATTGTGAATCGTGAAACAGCCACTCCGCTAGTTTTCAGAGAGTCCTGAATTTCAGCTGATGTTATTTGTGGGTTTTTCTTTGCACCCTGAACAATTTTCTTGACAGTTGTGGCCGAAATTTTTGTTGGTCTACCTGACCGTGGTTTGGTTTTTACAGAGCCCCTGATTTTCCATTGGTTAATCACAGTTTGAACGCTTCTGACTGGTATTATCAATTCCTTGGATATATTTTCGTATCCCTTTCCTGTGTTATACAGTTCAACTACCTTTTCTTGTAGATCCGTTGACAATTCTTTTGGTTTCCCCATGACTCAAAATCCAGAAAATTCAGTGGACGGATGAAAGATGCAAGAGTCTGACTGGATCCCAGAAACTCACTCAGCTTTTATGCACACACACTGATTGCAATCAAACTAGTCACAGGTGAGGATGTTACCATTAGTAGCCATTCAAACCCATTTGTGTCAAATTCTGTGCATGCTATCAGGCCAAAATCACCAGGGTATGTGAACTTTTGATTAGGGTCATTTTATGTTTTTGGTTGTCATTAATATATAAAAAGAGAAAACACAGTAGTTTGACAATAAATGGCTTCACCCAACCAATAACCATGAGTGGAGAAAAAGTTTGTTTGTCATCATTTATATTCTCTGGAACAAGGCCAAGAAAGGAAAAATTCTGCTGGGGTATGTAAACTTTTGAATTCAACTGTATAAAGCAGACTGCATCTCAGCTTAAAATTGTTTGGGGCAGATATTGTTCTCTATACAGGGGTACACAGACCTGATAAACTCAAAATTGGTATATAAAGCAGACTGCATCTCCGCTTAAAATTGTATAGTTCAGATATTCTTCTACACACAGGGGGAAAAAAAAAGGTTGGGTCCGAGCAGCTTCCTGACCCTCAACTGTACTGTGCTGTCACGGCAAGAAGAGGGTGACTCTGAGGGCGAGGAATGGGATAACATATTGGCTGATGATGAGGTTGCACATCCATCTTGGTGTGAACCCAGAGGCACGCAGCTGAGTAGCTTATCTGAGGAGGTGGAGGAGGAAGACAAGGAGGTTACGTTGCATCCTGTGGCGCAGACACGGAGTGATGCAAGCATGAGGAGCACTGCATCCTTAGCCACAACTGTCACAGTGAACAGCAGCGGTCGCGGGTCTGCAGCTGACAGGGGCGGCAAGGGTTGCCTAGCCTGGGCCTTTTTTGAGACCGCAAAGGATGACCTGCTCAAGTTATCTGCAAACTTTGTGATAAAAACCTCAGTATAGGGGAAAAAGTGCAATAATTTGACTACAACATGTATGAACCTTCACATGCGCATTCAACATGCGTTACTCTGGCAATCTCACTGAGATAAATTGTGCACCAGCGGACCTCAACAACTTTCAGTTGCCCCATCAACCGCATCCGCTGCTTCTTCCTCCTCCTCTGTTACCATGCCAAGTATTGGCACGCAAGTCTCCCACTGCAGAACCTCTGCTTCTCTACCTGCTCCAGTCAGGCTGAGTGAGAGCCCGTCAGTTGTAACGGAAGCGGACATGCATGCTGTGTTTATTTTACTGAGCACACCACATGTTTCTCAATCCATCGTAACATGTCCCCCTGCACCTCACTCACGGTGCAGCAGTTTGTCCGTTTTACCGTATTCCTCCCTCTCTCAGCACTGCAGCCAGCTATGAGTCCCGCATTTGTGTTCACGTAAAAGATTGTTTCCTCCCACACATGACAAAGCTAAGAGGTGAAAATCCACCATCTCCAATCTGTTGGCCATGGAAATGGTGGTGTCAGGCCCTAATTTTTTGAACTGTGAACTCTCCTGTATGGCTGCTTTTTTAATGAGGGGGTAACCGGAGAACCTGGAGGAAACCCACGCAAACACGGGGAGAACATACAAACTACTTGCAGATGTTGTCTTCTATCATCATAAAGGAGTTAGCTCGTTGTCTAGGAGACCGACCACCGCTGCTGTCTACCTTGTGAACATTGTGTTGAAGCTTGCAAGGTCAGGTTTACCGTGACAGAGAGGAACCAGAAGACAGCAGCGCTTGATTCCTCCCACTCCTGCAGTCATTAGAAAGAAGCCTTTCGTCTTTATATTAATCAGTGCAGGGGTTAATCTGCTCAGTTGTGAGCTCCTGGAAGCTTAACGTGATTTAGGCTCTCAATACACAAGTACAAATATAGATATCTTAATGGATACGTACCCACTGAACTTAAAGAACCTACAAAAACAGGGAACATAGTCCACGTAGAGTTAAATTTATGTGTAAAATGTATAAAAACAAAAGGGGGAAATCACACAATATATAATAACTGAATGGAGGTGCAATATAGTACAATATGGTATAATACCCATCAAAGTCTAAAAGTCTCATACATAAATTTGCGCTGCATGCATGGAACATACATCAAAATAGCACAATTTTAATATAAATATAACTGCAGATTACAGAAGTACAAATAATGCAATAACTAATATACCAATAAATACGCTGCTCAAAAAAATAAAGGGAACACTGAAATAACACATCCTAGATCTGAATGAATGAAATATTCTCATTGAATACTTTGTTCTGTACAAAGTTGAATGTGCTGACAGCAAAATCACACAAAAATCATCAATGGAAATCAAATTTATTAACCAATAGGGGCTTTTGGATTTGGAGCCACCCCCAAAATTAAAGTGGAAAAACACACAACAGGCTGATCCAACTTTGATGTAAAGTCCTTAAAACAAGTCAAAATTAGGCTCAGTATTGTGTGTGGCCTCCACATGCCTGTATGACCTCCCTACAATGCCTGGGCATGCTCCTGATGAGGTTGCGGATAGTCTCCTGTGGGATCTCCTCCCAGACCTGGACTAATGCATCCGCCAACTCCTGGACAGTCTCTGGTGCAACGTGACATTGGTGGATGGAGCGAGACATGATGTCCCAGATGTGCTCAATCGGATTCAGGTCTGGGGAACAGGCGGGCCAGTCCATAGCTTCAATGCCTTCATTCTGCAGGAACTGCTGACACACTCCAGCCTGATGAGGTCTGGCATCGTCCTGTATTAGGAGGAACCCAAGGCCAACCGCACCAGCATATGGTCTCACAAGGGGTCTGAGGATCTTATCTCGGTACCTAATGGCAGTCAGGCTACCTCTGGTGAGCAGTTGAAGGGCTGTGCGGCCCTCCAAAGAAATGCCACCCCACACCATTACTGACCCACTGCCAAACCAGTCATGCTGAAGGATGTTGCAGGCAGCAGATCGCTCTCCACGGCGTCTCCAGACTCTGTCACATCTGTCACATGTGATCAGTGTGAACCTGCTTTCATCTGTGAAGAGCACAGGGCGCCAGTGGTGACTTTGCCAATCCTGGTGTTCTGTGGCAAATGCCAAGCGTCCTGCACGATGATGGGTTGTGAGCACAACCCCCATCTGTGGACGTCGGGCCCTCATACCACCCTCATGGAGTCGGTTTCTAACCGTTTGTGCAGACACATGCACATTTGTGGTCTGCTGGAGGTCATTTTGTAGGGCTCTGGCAGTGCTCCTCCTGTTCCTCCTTGCACAAAGGCGGAGGTAGCGGTCCTGCTGCTGGGTTGATGCCCTCCTAAGTCTCCCTGTATGTCTCCTGGTGTACTGGCCTGTATTCTGGTAGCGCCTCCAACCTCTGGACACTACGCTGACAGATACAGCAAACCTTTTTGCCACAGCTCGCAAGAGCCTGGATGAGCTGCACTACCTGAGCAACTTCTGTGGGTTGTAGAGTCCTTCTCTTGTTACCACGAGTGTGAAATCACAACCAACATTCAAAAGTGACCAAAACACCAGCCAGAAAGCAATTGAGATGTGGTCTGTGGTCCCCACCTGCAGAGCCACTCCTTTATTGAGGGTGTCTTGATAATTGCCAATAATTTCCATCTATTGTCTATTCCTTTTGCACAACAGCATGTGAAATTGATTGTCAATCAGTGTTGCTTCCTAAGTGGACAGTTTGATTTCACAGAAGCTTGATTTACTTTGAGTTATATTCTGTTGTTTAAGTGTTCCCTTTATTTTTTTGAGCAGTGTATACATATGTGTATATATATATATATATATATATATATGTATATATATATATATATATTTTTTTTTATATATATATAAAAATATATATACACACACACACACACACTACGGTTCAAAAGTTTGGGGTCACCCAGGCAATTTTGTGTTTTCCTTGAAAACTCATGCTTTTATTTATCAAATGAGTTGCAAAATTAATTGAAAATATAGTCCAGTCATTGACAAGGTTATAAATAATGATTTTCATTTGAAAGAATAATTTTCTCCTTCAAACTTTCCTTTCGTCAAAGAATGCTCCCTACGCATCAATTTCAGCATTGCAGACCTTTGGCATTCTAGCTCTTAATTTGCTGAGGTAATCTTGAGAAATTTTACCCCTGAAGCCCCTCCCACAAGTTGGATTGGCTTGATGGGCACTTTTTGCCTACCATATGGTCAAGCTGCTCCCACAACAGCTCAATGGGGTTGAGATCTGGTGACTGCACTGGGAATTCCATTACAGATAGAATACCAGCTGCCTGCTTCTTCCCTAAATAGTTCTTGCATAATTTGAAGGTGTGCTTTGGGTCATTGTCCTGTTGTAGGATGAAATTGGGTCCAATTAAGCGCTGTCCACAGGGTATGGATTGGCTTTGCAAAATGGAGTGATGGCTTTCCTTATTCAAAATTCCATTTACCTTGTACAAATCTCCCACTTTACCAGCACCAAAGCAACCCCAGACCATCACTGTTATGATCTGCAACAAGTGCTAAGGTAAGATAGGGGAAAGGTGTCCCTACAGTAAGACTAAGCTGAATCCCAACGATGTAGCGGGCTGACTGTTCCTAGCGAACAGACCCGCTTTAGTCCTCGGCTAGTCTGAACGAAGATCTATAGCATAAGGGGAGGAGTCCCTAAAAGAACTGTCTGAGATGATCTAGTGAATCCTGCTTTGAGCAGGGGGTTGGACCAGATGACCCAGGATGTCCCTTCCAACTCTACCCTTCTATGATTCTATGATTCTATGAACTAAGGACTGGGACAAAAATGGGACACCTCCTTAATAGTGTTGAGCCACCCCCGTAGTGTTCGGTTCGGTTCGGTTCGTCGAACACCGGGATGTTCGAGGAACTGTTCGTCGAACTGTTCGTCGAACACCTTAGAACACCGTCGAACACCGTTAAAACCAATGGCAGGCAAACAAAAACACATAGAAACACATAGAAAACACCTGCAAAGGTGTCCAAAAGCTGACAAACTGCTCAGAAGACACTCTCTTTAAAAAAGCCGGCCGGCAAATTCAGCAGCGGCATACACCGGTACCCGACAATTTAGACAAGAAGGAATAGAGCATCACACATAGATTAGATAGATAGAAACATGTCAGTCACACATATAAGAAGCACAGTGACAGTGTTGGTTACTGCACTTGTCATTTAGTGTAAAGGATTTATTAAAAAAAATATTAGTGTTTTCATGCACCGTCTCTTTAAAAAAGCCGGCCGGCAATTCAGCATCTGTACCCGACAATTTAGAACAGAAAGAATAGAGCTTCACACATAGATTAGATAGATAGAAACATGTCAGTCACATATATAATAAGTACAGTGATAGTGTTGCTTACTATACTTGTCATTTAGTGTAAAGGATTTATTTAAAAAAATAATTGTGTTTTCATGCACTGTCTCTTTAAAAAAGCCGGCCGGCAATTCAGCAGCGGTACCCGACAATTTAGAACAGAAAGATAGAGCATCACACATAGATTAGATAGATAGAAACATGTCAGTCACATATATATGAAGTACAGTGATAGTGTTGGTTACTGTACTTGTCATTTATTATTAAAATAAAGGATTTATTATTAAAAAAATTGACGTGGGGTTCCCCTTAATTTTAGGCTCTAGCGGAGGTTAAGCAGACGGCTGGGGCAGATGTTTGAAGCCTGGGAAGGGGGTAATACCCACGGAGCTTCCCAGGCTACTAATATCAGCCCCCAGCTGAATACATAGCCTTTACTAGCTATTAAAATGGGGGACCCCCCCAAAAAATGACGTGGGGTCCCCCCTAATTTAATAGCTAGCAAAGGCTAGGCAGACAGCTGGGGGCTGATATTAATAGCCCAGGAAGGGAGCCATGAATATTGGCCCCCTCCCAGGCTAGAAACACCAGCCGTCAGCCGCCCCAGAAATGGCGCATTCATAGGATGCGCCAATTCTGGCACTTAGCCTCGCTCTTCCACGCTGCCCTGGTGCGGTGGCAGGGGGTAATAGGGTTGGGGTTGATGTCAGCTTATAATGCCAGCTGACATCAAGCCCAGGTTAGTAATGGAGAGGCGTCTATAAGACACCCCCATTACTAACCCCATAGTCAAAGTTAAAAAAAACACAAACACCCAGAATAAAGTCCTTTAATTGAAATAAAGACACAATCCTTTATTGTTCTAAATTAAACCATACTTACCATCACGCCCATTCCAGCTGAAGCCAACGATCTCCTGCAATAAAAGAAAAATAATAAAGCAACCTCATCCTTACCTTTCCATGGTTCCCACGACAGCTTCAGCTCTGCTACATCGAGATGACAGGCTGGACCGCAGCAGAACGCTGCCATCCAGCCTGTCATCCCGCAGACACTGAGAAGCGCAGGCTTGCAGCGCAGCTCAGCGTCTCTCTGTGACGACATCCAGATGAGCCGAGTTCATGTCCAATGAACTCGGCTCACCTCATGCACGTCACTGACAGCGTGGGAAAATTCTCACGCTGAAGCGCTGATTGCAGGAGAATTTTCCCACGCTGTCAGTGACGTGCAGGAGGTGAGCTGAGTTCATTGGACATGAGCTCACCTCATGCACATTACTGACAGCGTGGGAGAATTCTCCTGCACTCAGCACTTCAGCGTGAGAATTTTCCCACGCTGTCAGTGACGTGCATGAGGTGAGCCGAGTTCATTGGACATGACCTCGGCTCATCTGGATGCCGTCACAGCGAGACAGTGAGGAGCGCAAGCATGCCTGCGCTTCTCAGTGTCTGCGGGATGACAGACTGGATGGCAGCGTTCTGCTGCGGTCCAGCCAGTCATCTCGATGTAGCAGAGCTGAAGCTGTCGTGGGAACCATGGAAAGGTAAGGATGAGGTTGGTTTATTATTTTTCTTTTATTGCAGGAGATCGTTGGCTTCAGCTGGAATGGGTGTGATGGTAAGTATGGTTTAATTTAGAACAATAAAGAATTGTGTCTTTATTTCAATTAAAGGACTTTATTCTGGGTGTTGTGTTTTTTTTAAATACTTTACTAGAAATTCATGGCGGTCATGTCTAATACTGGCGTGACCCCATGAATTTTGGGCTTGGGGCCAGCTGATAATACCAAGCTGGCCCTAACCCCTTTATTACCCAGTGAGCCACCGCACCAGGGCCCTGGATGAGTTGGGTACAGCGCCAGAAGATGGCGCTTCTATGAACGCGCCATTTTCCGGGGTGGCTGCGGACTGCAATTTGTAGCGGGGGGGGGGCCCAGAAAGCTTGGGCCTCCCTGCGCTGCAGATTCCAGCCCCCAGCTGCCTAGTTGTACCTGGCTGGACACAAAAATAGGGCGAAGCCCCACGTACTTTTTTTTTAATTATTTCATGAAATTCATGAAATAATTAAGAAAAAAAGTCCTTCCCTATATTGTTGTGTCCGGCCAGGTACAAATAGGCAGCTGGTGGTTGGGGGCAGCCCGTTCCTGCCTGCTGTACCTGGCTGGACACAAATATAGTGCGAAGCCCCACTTCATTTTTTTTAAATTATTTCATGAAATTCATGAAATAATTAAGAAAAAAAGGGCTTCCCTATATTGTTGTGTCCGGCCAGGTACAAATAGGCAGCTGGTGGTTGGGGGCAGCCCGTTCCTGCCTGCTGTACCTGGCTGGACACAAATATAGTGCGAAGCCCCACTTCAATTTTTTTAAATTATTTCAGGAAATTCATGAAATAATTAAAAAAAAATTGACGTGGGGCTTCGCACTATATTTGTGTCCAGTCAGGTGCAGCAGGCAGGAACGGGCTGCCCCCATCCACCAGCTGCCTATTTGTACCTGGCCGGACACAACAATATAGGGAAGCCCTTTTTTTCTTAATTATTTCATGAAATAATTTAAAGAAAATTGACGTGGGGCTTCGCCCTGTTTTTGTGTCCAGCCAGGTACAACTAGGCAGCTGGGGGCTGGAATCCGCAGCGCAGGGAGGCCCAAGCTTTCTGGGCCACCCCCGCTGCAAATTGCAGTCCGCAGCCACCCCGGAAAATGGCGCGTTCATAGAAGCGCCATCTTCTGGCGCTGTACCCAACTCATCCAGGGCCCTGATGCGGTGGCTCACTGGGTAATAAAGGGGTTAGGGCCAGCTTGGCATTATCAGCTGGCCCTAAGCCCGAAATTCATGGGGTCACGCCAATATTAGACATGACCACCATGAATTTCTAGTAAAGTATTTAAAAAAAACACAACACCCAGAAAAAAGTCCTTTAATTGAAATAAACACACAATTCTTTATTGTTCTAAATTAAACCATACTTACCATCACGCCCATTCCAGCTGAAGCCAACGATCTCCTGAAATAAAAGAAAAATAATAAAGCAACATCATCCTTACCTTTCCATGGTTCCCATGACAGCTTCAGCTCTGCTACATCGAGATGACAGGCTGGACCGCAGCAGAACGCTGCCATCCAGCCTGTCATCCCGCAGACACTGAGAAGCGCAGGCTTGCTTGCGCTCCACAGTGTCTCTCTGTGAGGGCATCCAGATGAGCCGAGTTAATGTCCAATGAACTCGGCTCACCTCATGCACGTCACTGACAGCGTGGGAAAATTCTCCTGCACTCAGCGCTTCAGCGTGGGAGAATTCTCACACTGAAGCGCTGAGTGCAGGAGAATTCTCCCACGCTGTCAGTGACGTGCAGGAGGTGAGCTGAGTTCATTGGACATGAGCTCACCTTATGCACGTCACTGACAGCGTGGGAAAATTCTCCTGCACTCAGCGCTTCAGCGTGGGAGAATTCTCACGCTGAAGCGCTGAGTGCAGGAGAATTCTCCCACGCTGTCAGTGACGTGCAGGAGGTGAGCTGAGTTCATTGGACATGAGCTCACCTTATGCACGTCACTGACAGCGTGGGAGAATTCTCCTGCACTCACCGCTTCAGCGTGAGAATTTTCCCACGCTGTCAGTGACGTGCATGAGGTGAGCCGAGTTCATTGGACATGAACTCGGCTCATCTGGATGTCGTCACAGAGAGACGCTGAGCAGCGCAAGCAAGCCTGCGCTTCTCAGTGTCTGCGGGATGAGAGGCTGGATGGCAGCGTTCTGCTGCGGTCCAGCCTGTCATCTCGATGTAGCAGAGCTGAAGCTGTCGTGGGAACCATGGAAAGGTAAGGATGAGGTTGCTTTATTATTTTTCTTTTATTGCAGGAGATCGTTGGCTTCAGCTGGAATGGGCGTGACGGTAAGTATGGTTTAATTTAGAACAATAAAGGATTGTGTCTTTATTTCAACTAAAGGACTTTATTCTGGGTGTTTGTGTTTTTTTTAACTTTGACTATGGGGTTAGTAATGGGGGTGTCTTATAGACGCCTCTCCATTACTAACCTGGGCTTGATGTCAGCTGGCATTATAAGCTGACATCAACCCCAACCCTATTACCCCCTGCCACCGCACCAGGGCAGCGTGGAAGAGCGAGGCTAAGTGCCAGAATTGGCGCATCCTATGAATGCGCCATTTCTGGGGCGGCTGACGGCTGGTGTTTCTAGCCTGGGAGGGGGCCAATATTCATGGCTCCCTTCCTGGGCTATTAATATCAGCCCCTAGCTGTCTGCCTAGCCTTTGCTAGCTATTAAATTAGGGGGGACCCCACGTCATTTTTTTTGGGGGGTCCCCCATTTTAATAGCTAGTAAAGGCTATGTATTCAGCTGGGGGCTGATATTAGTAGCCTGGGAAGCTCCGTGGGTATTACCCCCTTCCCAGGTCTCAAACATCTGCCCCAGCCGTCTGCTTAACCTCCGCTAGAGCCTAAAATTAAGGGGAACCCCACGCCAATTTTTTTAATAATAAATCCTTTATTTTAATACTAAATGACAAGTACAGTAACCAACACTATCACTGTACTTCATATATATGTGACTGACATGTTTCTATCTATCTAATCTATGTGTGAAGCTCTATTCTGTCTGTTATAAATTGTCGGGTACCGCTGCTGAATTGCCGGCCGGCTTTTTTAAAGAGACGGTGCATGAAAACACTATTATTTTTTTTGATAAATCCTTTACGCTAAATGACAAGTACAGTAAGCAACACTATCACTGTACTTCATATATATGTGGCTGACATGTTTATATCTATCTAATCTATGTGTGAAGCTCTATTCTTTCGGTTCTAAATTGTCGGGTACAGGTGTATGCCGCTGCTGAATTGCCGGCTTTTCATGTTTCACTGTTGGCACTGTTCCCATCGATTTGGGCAATCACTGTAATGCCACAACCACCATGGCTGTGGCATTACAGTGAGTGGCAGACAATCCCTGCATGATTGGTGCTCTAAATAGCGCCAGACATGCAGGACACGCTTTTGGTGCACGAACAGTTATCGAACATAACCTCGAACAGCCGAATTTTTTGCAAATCGTTCGGGTTCGTCGAACAACTCGAACACCGCCCAAAACAGCTCGAATTTGAGATTGGCGAACAGTTCTAGTCGAACACCGCTCATCTCTACTCCTTAACAGAAAAGTTGTTGCAGAACACAAAAAGGCAAACTGACAAAAAGGTACTAGAGGTCCCAGAAGGAACAAGCGAACTGACAGAGAAAGGCACCAAAGCACCTGGCTAGAGAAACAGTCAAACACTGAAGTCCAGCACAGCCAAAAGGGCGGAGCTGGAATATAAAGGCAGATGGTCACATGACCACAAAACACAAGATGGAAAAAACAAACATGAGGGTTCTAACAGTACCCCCTCTTTTATGAGGATCCTCCGGATCCTCCAGGCCCAGGCCTATCCAGAAACCTCTTGTGGAAAGCTTTAACAAGCCTAGGAGCAGAGACATCATCCGTCCTTACCCAGGCGTTGTTTTCGGGACCAAAACCCTTCCAGGAGACAAGATACTGTAATCTCCCTCTATGCCATCTAGAAATCAAGATACGAGAAATTTTATATTCGCCGTCTTCCACCACAGAAGGAATTGTGACAGTGGCGTCCCTCTCTGATACATCAGCCTTTTTCAACAAGGAAACATGAAACACAGGATTAATCTTCCAGGAAGTAGGGAGATTCAACCTAACAGCAGACGGGTTAACAACCTGAAGCACTTTAAATGGACCCACAAACTTAGGACCCAGTTTTTTTGAGGGAATCCTCAACCGCGGGTTCTTTGAGAACAACCAAACCATTTCACCCCCAGTAAACAAAATCTCCTTACGTTTCCTGTCAAAATACTTCTTGGACTTCTTGTTAGCCTCTTTTGACATTAGTCCAAACTCTCTCCAAATCACCTGAAAAATTCTCCTCCTCCGGCACCACCGACCCCAATTTGGAGAACGAACCAAAAGACGGATGTCTCCCAGTACAACAAAAAAAAGGAGAACACCCAGCAGAGGAGGATGTATGATTGTTAAGAGCAAATTCTGAGAGAGGCAGAAACTCAGACGACACCTCTTGATTGTCTGCCACAAAACAACGCAAAAACTGTTCAACATCCTGGTTCTTTCTTTCAGTCTGTCCATTAGACTCAGAATGATAACCAGACAAAAATGACAAATGGACTCCAAACCTATCACAAAAAGCATGCCAAAAGCGAGCCACAAACTGAGGTCCTCTATCAGAAACAATATCCGTGGGAACGCCATGGAGCTTGACAATCTCCTTAACAAACGCATTAGCGAGTGTCTAGGCGCAGGGCAACTGAATGAATAGATCCAAATGACACATCTTACTAAAATGGTCCACGACCACCCAGATGACAGTAAAACCCTCGGACACAGGAAGATCAGTAATAAAATCCATTGTGAGATGCGTCCAAGGCGCACTAGGAACCTCCAGAGGGCAAAGCAACCCCGCAGCAGAAGTATGTGAAGCCTTTGACCTAGCACACACAGTATATTGACGCACCCACTTGATGACTTCCTTCTGCCATCCAGGCCACCAAAAACTGCGACTGATAAGTCTCTTAGTCTCCGAAATTCCTGGATGACCTGCCAACCGAGACTAATGACATTCCACAAACAAATCTCTCCTAAAGGTTCTAGGCACGAACAACCTCCCATGGGGAGTTTAAGATGGGGCATCATCTTGAGTTTTCAGAATCCCATCCTCCAAAACGGAGTCCAATGCCGCCACCACAACTCCTTTCTGTAAAATGCTCTCCTCCTCCTCGGAATCGACCGTAGGAGAGAAGCTGCGAGATAAAGCATCGGCTTTAACATTCTTAGTACCAGGGATATATGTACCAGAAAAATGAAACCGAGAAAAGAAAAGTGCCCACCTAGCTTGACGGGCATTCAAGCGCTTGGCAGCATCCAGATAGATCAAATTCTTATGATCTGTGAAAAGCTGAATAGGAAATCTAGCGCCTTCCAAAAAATGCCGCCAATGTTCAAACGCGAGTTTAATAGCCAGCAACTCCTGATTTCCAACATCATAATTCAGTTCGGTTTCCGAATTTTTTTTCGAAAAGAAGGCACAAGGATGTACTCCATCCCTGTTCTCCTGAGACAAAACTGCTCCGACCTCCAACGATGAAGCATCGACCTCGACCAAAAAAGGCTTGGTCTCATCAGGCTGCAAAAGGATAGGGGCAGAACTGAACCTCTCTTTGAGATACTCAAACGCTTCAATGGCCTCAGTAGTCCACTGGACCGTATTCGCACCTTTCCTGGTGAGATCGGTCAGAGGCTTAACAATTACAGAAAAATTCTTAATGAATTTCCTGTAATAATTGGCAAAACCCAAAAATCTCTGTATAGATTTCAAAAAAATAGGCCTAGGCCATTCCTGCACAGCCTGAACCTTCACAGGGTCCATCTCAAAGCCCTCGCTGGAGACAATGTAGCCCAAAAAACTAATTTTCTGCACAGCGAACTCACATTTCTCCAGCTTAGCAATGAGTGAATTATCACTCAATAACTGCAAAACTTCACGTACACTCTGCCAATGGGACTTTAAATCTGGTGAATGAATCAAAATGTCATCCAAATACACAACCACATTCTTACCAATCAAAGGTCTTAGGATGTCATTAATAAGGTTCTGAAAAAATGCAGGTGCATTGGTAAGACAAAAAGGCATCACCAGATTCTCAAAATGACCTACCGGAGTGTTAAAAGCAGTTTTCCATTCATCACTCTCCTTCACTCGTAACAAATTGTATGCCCCCCGGAGATCAATTTTAGAGAACCACTTGGCCCCCCTCCAACTGGTTAAACAAGTCAGGCAATGGATAGGAATTGCGTATGGTAATCTTATTAATTTCACGAAAATCCAGACATGAACGTAAACCCCCGTCCTTTTTTTTAACAAAGAAAAATCCAACTGCCACAGGTGACTTAGAAGGTTTAATGTGACCAGCAGCCAGGCTAGTCTGTATGTACTCCTCCAAGGCCTTTCTTTCAGGGATAGTCAGATTAAACAAGCGACTCTTGGGAAGAGTAGCTCCCGGAATAAACTCAATGGCACAATTATAATCTCTATGAGG
Source organism: Phyllobates terribilis (assembly GCF_046119375.1). Taxonomy (NCBI): domain Eukaryota; kingdom Metazoa; phylum Chordata; class Amphibia; order Anura; family Dendrobatidae; genus Phyllobates; species Phyllobates terribilis. The sequence continues at coordinate 41,492,313 of NW_027362769.1, read as the reverse complement.
AGGTAAAACTTGCGTCTCCTCCTCTGAAAAAACCCTCCAAAAATCTAGAATAGGTACAGGTAATTCACCTTTTTCCATAAATGCGACCATTACAACATTTATCATAGCACTTCAGACTCCAAGACTTAATCACATTAGTAGACCAGTCCAGCAAAGGATTGTGCAGTTTTAACCAAGGCAAACCTGAAACGACCGGAGAGGGTAAATTATCTAATACAACCAAGTCCAAAATATCTTGGTGAACTCCATTGATAGTGAGGGGAAATGCAGCAACCTTGTGAGTAATACATTTCAAGGGAGTGTTATCAATTGCAATCACAGAAATAGGTGATGACAAAGGTTTGGATTTCAATTTAAGGTTTTCCAAAAACCCTTTATCAATCACATTAAGTGTTGAATAGTGTTGAGCCACCCCTGTAGTGTTCGAGTTCGGTTCGGTTTGTCGAACACCCGTATGTTCGCCGAACTGTTCGTCGAACTGTTCGTCAAACACCTTCGAACACCGTTAAAACCAATGGCAGGCAAACGAAAACACATAGAAACGCATAGAAAACACAAAGAAAACACTTCAAAGGTGTCCAAAAGCTGACAAACTGCTCAGAAGACACAACTAACACATGGAAAAGAAACAAGTACATATAGTCATGCAAAAAGAAAAGAGGTGGAGGAGTAAAAGGAGGGGGAGACACTGATATAGGCAAGTCATGCCCTTCTAAAACCAAAAAAGTGCGAAGCCGACACGGCCAATCCGTTCCTGCCAGTGCGACCTCCGTGTCGCCGGGTTTGTGCCAGAGCTGCGGTGGACCCTGACGGCCAGCCCCCCTCTTCCAATACTGGTGCCTGTCCGCTGGTGGGTCGAGCGAGCCCCCCTGCGGTGGAGGCAGGTCTAATCTTTTTAATTTAAATTGTCTCTCTAATTTGAATGAGTACACTTTAAATCCTTTTACAAGGATCTATTGGAGGGCAAGTGTCATGCCAGCAGCCGCGGTAATTATAGCTCCAATAGCGTCCACTAAAGCTGCTGCAGTTAAAAAACTTTTATAAGGATCGAGCTCGGCGGTCCACCGCAAGGTATCCTACCGCCAGTCCCAGCCCCTGTGCCTTGGGGTGCCTCCCTGATGCTCTTCACTGAGTGTCCCGGGTAGTGTTGAGCCACCCCCGTAGTGTTCGGGTTCGGTTCGGTTCGTCGAACACCGGGATGTTCGAGGAACTGTTCGTCGAACTGTTCGTCGAACACCTTAGAACACCGTCGAACACCGTTAAAACCAATGGCAGGCAAACAAAAACACATAGAAACACATAGAAAACACCTTCAAAGGTGTCCAAAAGCTGACAAACTGCTCAGAAGACGCTTTCTTTAAAAAAGCCGGCCGGCAATTCAGCAGCGGCATACACCGGTACCCGACAATTTAGACAAGAAGGAATAGAGCCTCACATATAGATTAGATAGATAGAAACATGTCAGTCACATATATATGAAGTACAGTGACAGTGTTGCTTACTGTACTTGTCATTTAGTGTAAAGGATTTATTAAAAAATATAATAGTGTTTTCATGCACTGTCTCTTTAAAAAAGCCGGCCGGCAATTCAGCATCTGTACCCGACAATTTATAACAGACAGAATAGAGCTTCACACATAGATTAGATAGATAGAAACATGTCAGTCACATATATATGAAGTACAGTGACAATGTTGCTTACTGTACTTGTCATTTAGTGTAAAGGATTTATTAAAAAAAATAATAGTGTTTTCATGCACCGCCTCTTTAAAAAAGCCGGCCGGCAATTCAGCATCTGTAACCGACATTTTATAAGAGACAGAATAGAGCTTCACACATAGATTAGATAGATAGAAACATGTCAGTCACATATATATGAAGTACAGTGATAGTGTTGGTTACTGTACTTGTCATTTAGTATTAAAATAAAGGATTTATTATTAAAAAAAATTGGCGTGGGGTTCCCCTTAATTTTAGTCTCTAGCGGAGGTTAAGCAGACAGCTGGGGCAGATGTTTGAAGCCTGGGAAGGGGGTAATACCCACGGAGCTTCCCAGGCTACTAATATCAGCCCCCAGCTGAATACATAGCCTTTACTAGCTATTAAAATGGGGGACCCCCCCCAAAAAATGACGTGGGGTCCCCCCTAATTTAATAGCTAGCAAAGGCTAGGCAGACAGCTGGGGGCTGATATTAATAGCCCAGGAAGGGAGCCATGAATATTGGCACCCTCCCAGGCTAGAAACACCAGCCGTCAGCCGCCCCAGAAATGGCGCATTCATAGGATGCGCCAATTCTTGCACTTAGCCTCGCTCTTCCACGCTGCCCTGTAGCGGTGGCAGGGGGTAATAGGGCTGGGGTTGATGTCAGCTTATAATGCCAGCTGACATCAAGCCCAGGTTAGTAATGGAGAGGCGTCTATAAGACACCCCCATTACTAACCCCATAGTCAAAGTAAAAAGAAAACACAAACACCCAGAATAAAGTCCTTTAATTGAAATAAAGACACAATCCTTTATTGTTCTAAATTAAACCATACTTACCATCACGCCCATTCCAGCTGAAGCCAACGATCTCCTGCAATAAAAGAAAAATAATAAAGCAACATCATCCTTACCTTTCCATGGTTCCCACGACAGCTTCAGCTCTGCTACATCGAGATGACAGGCTGGACCGCAGCAGAACGCTGCCATCCAGCCTGTCATCCCACAGACACTGAGAAGCGCAGGCATGCTTGCGCTCTGCAGTGTCTGGCTGTGACGGCATAAAGATGAGACGAGTTCATGTCCAATGAACTCGGCGCACCTCATGCACGTCACTGACAGCGTGGGAAAATTCTCACGCTGAAGCGCTGAGTGCAGGAGAATTCTCCCACGCTGTCAGTGACGTGCATAAGGTGAGCTCATGTCCAATGAACTCAGCTCACCTCCTGCACGTCACTGACAGCGTGGGAGAATTCTCCTGCACTCAGCGCTTCAGCGTGAGAATTCTCCCACGCTGAAGCGCTGAGTGCAGGAGAATTTTCCCACGCTGTCAGTGACGTGCATAAGGTGAGCTCATGTCCAATGAACTCAGCTCACCTCCTGCACGTCACTGACAGCGTGGGAGAATTCTCCTGCACTCAGCGCTTCAGTGTGAGAATTCTCCCACGCTGAAGCGCTGAGTGCAGGAGAATTTTCCCACGCTGTCAGTGACGTGCATGAATTGAGCCGAGTTCATTGGACATTAACTCGGCTCATCTGGATGCCCTCACAGAGAGACACTGTGGAGCGCAAGCAAGCCTGCGCTTCTCAGTGTCTGCGGCATGACAGGCTGGATGGCAGCGTTCTGCTGCGGTCCAGCCTGTCATCTCGATGTAGCAGAGCTGAAGCTGTCATGGGAACCATGGAAAGGTAAGGATGAGGTTGCTTTATTATTTTTCTTTTATTTCAGGAGATCGTTGGCTTCAGCTGGAATGGGCGTGACGGTAAGTATGGTTTAATTTAGAACAATAAAGAATTTTGTGTTTATTTCAATTAAAGGACTTTTTTCTGGGTGTTGTGTTTTTTTTAAATACTTTACTAGAAATTCATGGTGGTCATGTCTAATATTGGCGTGACCCCATGAATTTTGGGCTTGGGGGCAGCTGATAATACCAAGCTGGCCCTAACCCCTTTATTACCCAGTGAGTCACTGCATCAGGGCCCTGGATGAGTTGGGTACAGCGCCAGAAGATGGCGCTTCTATGAACGCGCCATTTTCCGGGGTGGCTGCGGACTGCAATTTGCAGCGGGGGGGGCCCAGAAAGCTTGGGCCTCCCTGCGCTGCAGATTCCAGCCCCCAGCTGCCTAGTTGTACCTGGCTGGACACAAATATAGTGCGAAGCCCCACTTCAATTTTTTTTAAATTATTTCATGAAATAATTAAGAAAAAAAGGGCCCCCACTTTCACTGTACTTCGTATATATGTGGCTGACATGTTTATATCTATCTAATCTATGTGTGAAGCTCTATTCTTTCGGTTCTAAATTGTCGGGTACCGGTGTATGCCGCTGCTGAATTGCCGGCTTTCCATGTTTCACTGTTGGCACTGTTCCCATCGATTTGGGCAATCACTGTAATGCCACAACCACCATGGCTGTGGCATTACAGTGAGTGGCAGACAATCCCTGCATGATTGGTGCTCTAAATAGCACCAGACATGCAGGACACGCTTTTGGTGCACGAACAGTTATCGAACATAACCTCGAACAGCCGAATTTTTTGCAAATCGTTCGGGTTCGTCGAACAACTCGAACACCGCCCAAAACAGCTCGAATTTGAGATTGGCGAACAGTTCTAGTCGAACACCGCTCATCTCTAGTCCCGGTTGCCCGAAGCATTTCCTTTGAAAAAATTGTGTCCAAACTACAGGTGGTGTAGCTTGCTTAACAGCTGGGTTATTCCGCTGATTAGCAGACACTGCTACTAGGCCCAAAGCATTGCTTGGGCTAGATGCAGTTAAAAATTTGCAATTAGATACTCTCGTTGGATGCTGAGAAAGCATTCCATAGAGTCTCCTAGCACGCCATATATTATTCTCTTTAAAAGCTTGGGGTAGGGGACCCTTTTATAGCCAAAATCATGGCCCTGTATCGCACTCCGTCAGCTAGGCTGATATAAATGGAACATTATCATCACCTTTCATAATCACCAATGCGACAAGGCAGGGATGTCCTCTGTCCCCTCTCTTATACATCCTAGTGATGGAGCACCTGCTCTCATCAATTCACGATAACCCCAATATTAGGGGGATTGAGGTGGGAGGCACTGAGTACAAGTGCTCTGCATTTGCTGATGATGTCCAAGTATATATCACTCAGCCACATATATCCATCACTGCTGTTATGGCTGAAATAGATCACTTTGGTACATGGTCAAATTTTAAAATCAATACAGCGAAGTCTGAGGCCCTCGATGTCTCCCTCCCCAAATCCATTCAGGATTCCATCCAGTCCAACTTTCCCTTTGCCTGGCCCTCACAGGGTTTCAAATACTTAGGAATTCGTATTCATAGACACCTCTCCCATCTATGTTATCTTAATTTTGGCCCTTTATTAAACAACTCCATACAGACCACGGTTGGCAAGTTAGAACTGTAAGATTCACTACGTGAACCACTGGTGTTTTGTGGAAAAGCACATGTACACTGTGTTCCAAATTATTATGCAAAAAGTGTTTAGGAGTGATAAGGTAAGAATTTTTTTGTTTTGGGCCCTTTATATAACTCCATAGAGATCTTACTTTTTGGCCGGTGAAGGATTTTTCCTGGTTCGGCAGAATAAATATACTAAAAATGAACGTCCTACCTAAACTCTTATACCTCTTCCAAACCATTCCCGTGGTAATTCCCTCAAATTTTTGGAAAAAGCGCAGTAGCTTTTGCAGATTTATCTGGGCAAGTGGGCATCCACGCATTCGGGGGGACGTTCTGATCAGACACAAACAAAAGGGGGGCCTTAGCCTTCCGGATTGTAGAAGGTATTACATGGCAGCAGTACACGCTAGAATCCTGGACTTCTTCCATCAATCGGAGGGGAAATTGTGGGTCAAAATAGCTCAATCCATTTGTCCTAAAGCTCTTACCACTCTCCCATGGTGCGCCCATTTAATTGTCCCCTCTCTTGGCCTCATGTCATATAGTACTTATGCCACTGCTTTGGCTTTGAGATCCCCAAAAAAAAGCTTATCCTCAATCGACCCCCAGGGCCCCTTGCTCCCGATTTCAGATAATCCAGATTTCCCACCAGGACTATCTGCAAATAGATTTCTCGGTTCAAATAAATCCCATCCGATATTATTTTCTCATGTCATCTCCAATACTTCGCTGCTCCCCCTCAATGACTTGTTACAGGGAAGAGCCACTTCCCCGAAGGCTAATTTTGAATATAGCCAGTTACAACACTTCTATTCAACTGTGAAGAAGCGCACACATCTTCATAGAGATCTCACAAACTTTGAAAAATTGAGACTATCATTGTCACCCCCTACACACTCCATCTCCCTACTGTATAATCTCCTCATTGCCCAGGTAACTGACAATAGGCCAGAATTCTGCGGTGCATGGGAAAGGGAACTGGGGAAGTCCTTCTCTGACTCACAATGGGGTAAATGTTTCTTCCTAACACATAAAACCTCAATAGCGTCCAAAGCTCAGGAAACCTCCTTCAAACTTATCTCTAGATGGTACCGGGTACCAGCAGTCCTTCATAGATGGTATCCAGTGGTCTCAGATAGATGTTGGAGATGTGGGGAGGGGGAAGGGACAATGTCACACATATGGTGGGCATGCCCGATAATAAATGCATTTTGGGCAAAGGTGGTTCCCATGATTGAGAAAATAACTGGTTTGACTATCACTAATACGCCAGAAGCCCTCCTTTTATCAATGTTACCAATAAGTAAACGTAGTTATAAAAGGTCATCAATAGGCTACCTAATACAGGCGGCTAAGAATGTCATTCCACGACACTGGAAAAGCAGAGACCCGCCCACTGTGGAGGAATGGTTTGCAGAGATCTCCCTCCTTAATAGGATGGAGCATGTGATTGCCATCTCACCGGCTGATGTTGATAGATACTGTGTGATTTGGAGGGATTGGATTGATTTGCAAAACTCTGACGCCTACCATCTAGCTCCCAACTAAAGTTATCCGTGATGTCGGCACAACAATGATCATAATCGCACTCTATTGATTGGTGGTCTGCCGTGGTCCGCTCCCTCTCTCTCTATCTTTCATATGGAAAAATACATGCTTGATCTGGATATTGATGGAAAACTCTCCCTGTACCCCCCAATGTACTGTCGTTATGCATAGATTTATAGTTATACTACCCCTTTTACTATGTATATTGTATTTTCTTGTACTTTTTCAACACAAAAATAAAAAAAAACTTGAATTTGAAAAAAAAAATTGTAATTAGATCTACAGGCGGTGGCTACTCCGCTGACTAGCAGACACTGAAGCTTTGGAGCAGACCTCTGATTCCCAGGCTATAGTATGAGTAAACAGCTCTTCAGACTCAACCATCTGTGTTACCCCAAGTCATAGTGTATGTAGTTTCTTACGGTTAAAAGGGGGGGGAGAGACCCGACCCACCTGGAATTGATGATGGCAACGTCATGTAAAACACAGCAAGGGGACTCCAAAAAGAGTCTCCATTTTTTCCCAAAATAGTGGCACAGACACCACTTAAGTGGCATCAATTGTCCCAGAGTTTCTTAAAATGGTTGGTGAGGTGATTTTCCAAAATCCTCAAGCTTTTAGTCTCCCCAGAATGACACAGGTGGGGCAGATGGTGGTTGTCCCGGCCCGCTAGGCCGCATTGTAGCACAGTGAGCTTCGCACTGCAACTTATGCTTCATATCCGTGTGACGGTTCATGCATGAAGTACTCAAACTATGGATTTTTTGGCCTCTACTTAGCTTTTGGTGACAAATGTTACAGATAACACGAGTTGGGTCATCCTTATCGATCTGAAAAAATGCACAGGCTATGCAAGGTTTTGAGCCCATGCGAATCTGCTACTAGCAATACTATCAAATGATTGGCTGGGTTAGATGCAGAGCGTCTGGGTTTGGTTGGGGGTCCCCACAGTCTGCCTAGGCTAGATGTAGTTAAAAATTATTATTAGATACACAGGCGGTGCAGCTTGCTTCGCAGCTGGGCTAATACGCCCAAAGTATTGGTAGACTCTATACTAAATAAGGAAGGATTCACTGACTGTGCTGTCCCCTCCGTGGGCCGTGGCAGTTGGTGGAGATTTGGTGGATGATTATAGGAGAAAGCTCCTTAATAGAGAGTTGGTGGATTTATACTTTAAATACACGTGTACCAGCGGGTTTAAACATCAGACATGATTTGATGTATCATTATGAATGATCATTTATAGATTATTATTATATATATGCTCCTTTTTTCTTCTTTTCTTTTTCTTTTGGATTATTTACATTTATATGCATTGTTTCTATGCTATACGATTTTAACATGGTATGTGTGTTTAAATTTCTGATTAACTCAGCCTTGAACAGGTGCATAGCAGGACATGACATATAAACACCACTTCCTTGCTGTTTTTTTGCTATGCAATGATTAAGAACCTTTAGTTCGAAACGCGTTTGCTTTTCTTCTCCAGGGTGGACTTTTAAAATATTTTTTGTATGACCCAATAAAGAGTGGATTTTAGAAGATTTGTTCAGCTGGATCTTCCTGGTTCCTCATGTTCGTCTGGTAGCACTCCTGGCTCCGTGCTGTTGATCTTCTAGGTGGGTGAGCTGATTTTTTCCTTTCTTTTTCTGCCATGTGGCGATGGGTCATCCACTTTCGCTGCCCCTAACTCAACGAATTCACAAATATCTCACGTCGGTTGGAGTCCCATTATGCCCAACCAAAAACATAGGACTCACAACTAAAAAAAATCGTTCTTAGGCATTGAAATCGACACCACAACAAGGTTGTTCCGCCTCCCATGGGAAAAAGTACCAAAACATTACACCTGATCTTAGTTTTTTGCGCAGTATGGAAAGTAACACTACAGCAAATGCAAGTATTACTAGGTCTCCTCGTGTTTGCGAGCCGGGTGATGCCAGTCGGAAGGGTTTTTTCTCTTCATTTATCGCCCGCAACAAAAGGGGCATCTAAACCGAATCATACAATCAGAATCAGCAGGCAGCTACGGGCGGACTTAGAGGTGTGGAAAACCTTCTAATAATCATTCAACGGTCACATGTTATTTATGTCAGCAGAACAGTCCAACATTCAACAAAGATTATTCACCGGGGCGGCAGAATCAGGCGGATATGCAGCGATACTAAATAACCAATGGTGCACAAGCTTATGGCCTCCGTATTGGGCAGAACAAGTGCTGACAAAAAAACAGACAGTCCTGGAACTGTTTCCAATAGTGGTAGCAATAGAAATATGAGGCGCGCGCCTGGCTAACAAAAAATATATACTCTTCATAACAAAAAACACCAGCCTAGCGCACTTCATTAATAATATGGCATCATAGTCTCTCCCAGTGCTAGGCCTACTACGCCGGCTAGCATTCCTGTGCCTAAAACACAATGTATGGGTCCGCGCTAGCCACGATGCTGAGGGGTCTAAAGCTGCTGCTAACGCTTTATCACAATTCAATTGGCAGATTTTCACAGAGCTTCTCCCCAACGCCCACCCATCGGGCAACAGTTGCCCAGCCTCCCTATGGGATCTAGTGGAGAATAGTTGATGCCATTAATCAGAGCGTCAGTTTCCCCGTCGATGTGGCAAGCATACGGTAAGGCATGGGAACAGTGGACACGACTAGTAGCAGGCAGACGGGTTGACCAATGTGAACAAGCCAGATTACAAGTCACCATAGAATTTCTCCACCAGCTAATGATGAGGGGCACATCAGGGGCGTCAGCGCAGCGGTGGCTGACCGGAGTAGCATTTCACTTCCAACTACTGAATTGGGGACATGTGACAAAGAGATTCATCATCAGACAATCCATAAAAGGATGGAAAAGGGGTCAGCCAAGTCAGGAGTGTAGAAGTCCCGTCCCGTGTCACTAAAACTGATTTCTCACATAATTTCCCTAACACCATTAACATGATACTCACAATTCGAAGCAACACTACTGTCTACTGTATTTGCGATCACCTTCTTCGGGGCGCTATGCATAAGCGAATTAGTCCCTCAATCCAAAATTAACACCAGTGGATGCTTATTAGACCAGGACGTAGTCATAGCCAATAATGCAATACGTCTACGCATACGCGAATCGAAAACGGTTCCAGCGGGCAGGGGCACTTGGGTACTTCTACAACCCACAAATGGTATGCTGAGTCGGGTAACAATAGTAAAAACATATATAACCATCAGATCACAAAGTAATTTCTTCCTATCACACATTGATGGAACGCCATTATCAAGGTACCAGTTCCATGCTATATTTAATAAATGCATAATATCGGCAGGGAACCACCACAAAGATTATGGGACACACTCATTCCGCATAGGCGAGGCCACAGAAGCAGCAAGAGCAGGACTGTCAGAAACGGAAGTTCAGAGGATAGGGAGATGGCGATCCACGTGTTTGGCGAGATACATAAGACTGGACTTGTTATCCTAACGTGGTTTGTTTCTTTTACAGCTGACGCTAAGAAACAGTGTGGGTGATAGGCCACTCGTATATATATTGGGCAGAAAAAAGAGCGAAAGTCCGCCCAGGTAGGAGGAAATTAGAGTTTCATAACACATATTTCAACTGGAGAGGTATTAGAGGCCTGCAATAGCCACAGGTACTAATGGAGGTAATCAAGGTAGGGAGAGAGGCAAGAGGTCCGGTCATCTTAGTTATACAGGCCGGGGGAAACGACCTAGGTTATCACGAGAGCGCATAACTAATGGCAATAATGAAACTAGACACTGAGCGCTTCAGAGAATTTTTCACAAAAATAGTCAGAGATTGTGCCGAGCGCAGTATGGCAAGGTGCCAGAGACATCACGGCCATCGAACGGACAAGGCGGCTAATAAATATTTGGATGCCAAAATTTATAAGAGACAGAGGCGGACAACTGGAAGGAGATAAAGCAGGCCTCATATGGCCCGACTGTGTTCACTTAATGGATATTGGACTGGACATATTCCTGTCAGGACTCCAGGACGGAGTGGAAAAAACGTTAAGAGTGATGGATGGGGGTCAGAGTCCTGTATACGAGTACGCAGGATCCTCCGTGGACTGGAAATAGAAAGGACATGTTGGAGAGTTACACTTGTTGGCCAACTTGCCATTGTGGAGACTGGAGACACAGGGCATGCTGCAACAAGTTGAATTATTTTAGAAATAAAATGCCTTTCTAATGTAATGAGTATAAACAGTTAATAAAGCTGTGACCGATCAGCACCCATCCAGTTGTAAGAGTTACATGATTGTACTGTCAATGAAAGGGGGGCGGTAGGGGGCTGAGCGTCTGGGTTTGGTTGGGGGTCACCACAGTCTGCCTAGGCTAGATGCAGTTAAAAATCATTATTAGATACACAGGCGGTGCAGCGTGCTTCGCAGCTGGGTTACTACGCTGACTAGCAGACACTGAAACTTTGGAGCAGACCTCTGAGTAAACAGCTCTTCAGACTCAACCATCTGTGTTACCCCAAGCCATAGTGTATATATTTTCTTACGGTTAAAAGGGGGGGGGGGGGGAGACCCAACACACCTGTAATTGACGATGCCAACGTCACGTAAAACACAGCAAGGGGACTCCAAAAAGAGTCTCCATTTTTTCAAAAAATTTGAGGCACACACACCATTTAAGTTGCATGAATTGCCCCAGAGTTGCTTAAAACGGTTGGTGAGGTGATTTTAACAAATCCTCAAGCTTTTACTCTCCCCAGGATGACACAGGGGTAGAAAAGTCCTTGCGGATCCATGATTTGTTCATCTTTATAAACGTGAGTCTGTCTACATTGTCAGTGGACAGCCGCATGCTCTTATCTGTCAGCATACCACCAGCAGCGCTGAACACACGTTCAGAGAGAACAAAAATTATTATTAATTTGAAAGCTGGTGGAGCTTAGTATAGATGGCCTAATAGAATGAGTACCACACACTGCTACTATGCCCAAATTTTTTTCCAGACAAGATGCAGCTAAAAATTATTATTAATATGAAAGCTGATGGAGCTTAGTATAGATGGCCTAATAGAATGAGTACCACACACTGCTAATATGCCCAAAATTATTTTCCAGGCAAGATGCAGCTAAAAATTATTAGGAATTTGAAAGCTGGTGGAGCTTAGTATAGATGGCCTAATAGAATGAGCACCACACACTGCTAATATGCCCAAAATTATTTTACAGGCAAGATGCAGCAAAAAATTATTAGTAATTTGAAAGCTGGTGGAGCTTAGTATAGATGGCCTAATAGAATGAGTACCACACACTGCTAATATGCCCAAAATTATTTTACAGGCAAGATGCAGCTAAAAATTATTAGTAATTTGAAAGCTGGTGGAGCTTAGTATAAATGGCCTAATAGAATGAGTACCACACACTGCTAATATGCCCAAAATTATTTTACAGGCAAGATGCAGCTAAAAATTATTATTAATTTCAAAGCTGGTGGAGGTTGGTATAGATGGCCTAATACAATGAGTACCACACACTGCTACTAAGCCCAAAAATATTTTCTGGACTAGATGCAGCTAAAAATTATTATTAATTTCAAAGCTGGTGGAGCTTGGTATAGATGGCCTAATACAATGAGTATCACACACTGCTACTAAGCCCAAAATTATTTTCCTGGCCAAATGCAGCTAAAAATTATTATTAATTTCAAAGCTGGTGGAGCTTGGTATAGATGGCCTAATACAATGAGTGCCACACACTGCTACTATGCCCAAAATTATTTTCTGGGCTAGATGCAGCTAAAAAATATTATTAATTTCAAAGCTGGTGGAGCTTGGTATAGATGGCCTAATAGAATGAGTACCACACACTGCTACTATGCCCAAAAGGTTTTACTTGGCTAAGTGCAGTAAAAAATTTGTATTGCATACACAGGTGGTGTAGCTGTCAACACAGATACGCTACTCCACTGACTAACACACACTGCAAGAGGCCCAAAAGGATTTGCTTAGCTAGATTTAGCCAAATGCTGTGAAAAACACTTGCACAGCACTAAAACAGACCTGCCTGGCAAAAAGTGATAGGAACTGATGTAACCTAGCCCTCAAAAGGGCTGGAATTACAACTAGTCACTACTCCCAACCTATCTGTCTATTTAAGAGCACAGACCTGCCTGGCAAAAAGTGATAGGAACTGATGTAACCTAGCCCTCAAAAGGGCTGGAATTACAACTAGTCACTACTCCCAACCTATCTGTCTATTTAAGAGCACAGACCTGCCTGCTAAAAGTGCTAGGAACTGCTGTAACCTAGCCCTCAAAAGGGCTGCAATTACAAACTAGTCCCTACTCCCTAAACCTTTCTGTCTATTTAAGAGAAAATTTGCTTGCAATTCAGTTACACAATATAGCGCTAACAGCAGCAGCAGTGCCATCTAACACTCAGCAGCAGCAGTGAGAAAATGGTGGCGACGGGGAAAATGGCTGGGTCTTATAGGGCAAGGACATGTGACATACACAGCCAATGATACATGCCCTTGCTTGTGTGAAAAAAAGCACTTCGCTCCGTGTGTGCGCTGCTGATAGGCTGACAGACTGCACCTCCCCACGGTAAATGCAGGAAAGAGAAAAAAAAATGGAGATCTTCATTATTTCTGCAGAGATCCATCCCATGCCCCTCTCCCCGCCCCGCTGTACACTCAAACTGTGTATTAACATTGATTATCAGCATTACTGTGAAAAAATCCAGTTACGATTTGGGTGCACGAACAGTTATCGAACATAACCTCGAACAGCCGGATTTTTTTCAAATCGTTCGGGTTCGTCGAACGGCTCGAACACCGCCCAAAACAGCTCGAATTTGAGATTGGCGAACAGTTCGATTCGAACACCGCTCATCTCTAGTGTTGAACCACAATCCAGAAATACCTGAAATTCAATAAAATTTTCCTGCAAAGTAGTACTCCCAGAAAGAAATACTCCTGCAAAGCGTAAACAAGCAATATGGGCGTAACTGACTTTTTTTTTTCTTTACTTAAACGAAGCTCACAATACTTAATCAAATGGTCAGCTTAACCACAATAAAGACACAATCCCTCGGCGAACCTCTGGTCTCTTTCCTGAGAGCGGAGTGACACCGCCCCAACCTCTATCGGTTCTCCGCCGTCAGAGCAGATTTTCTGGGGACTAGGACCTGACATTACAGGAGTCTTTATCTCATTCACCCTGGACCTCAGTCTCCTGTCCACACGAACAGCTAATTGCATGGCATCCTGCAGAGTCTCAGGTGCGGGGAATGCAATTAGCAGTTCCTTAACCCTTTCACTCAGACCAGCAAGAAATAAACATTTCAGCGCAGGATCATTCCATTTGACTTCTGAACCCCATCTCCTGAAGTGTGTGCAATAATTTTCAACATCACCTGACCCCTGATTCAAACGCCTGAGTTCTGCCTCAGCAGATGAGATTCTATCAGGATCGTCATATAATAGCCCCATAGCAGAAAAAAATTCTTCTACAGACCTTAAACATGGATCATTAGGTTGGAGAGAAAAGGCCCACCCCTGTGGTTCATTGCACAAAAGTGACATAATAAAACCAATGCACTGTGATTCATTCCCAGAGGACCTTGGCCTCAAATGAAAATATAATAAACAAGCATTTTTAAAGGAAAAAAAATCTTGTTGTTTATCATAAAAAACATTAGGCAGTCCTACCTTGGGTTCCACAAAATGCGCTCCAGAACAGCTACTCACGTGTTGCTGTAGGTCGGCCACCTCCAGAGACAATCCCTGCAAGCGTTGAGCCAAATCCTGGACGGAAACCATACTGATCCCCGAATTTCTTTCCTTTTTGTTTTTTGGGCTGGACTTACTGTTATGATCTGCAACAAGTACTAAGGTAAGATAAGGGAAAGCTGTCCCTACAGTAAGACTAAGCTAAATCCCTACGATGTAGCGGGCTGACTGTTCCTAGCGAACAGACCCGCCTTAGTCCTCGGCTAGTCTGAATGAAGACCTATAGCATAAGGGGAGGGGTCCCTAAAAGAACTAAGGACTGGGACAAAAATGGGACACCTCCTAAACAGAGAAGTTGTTGCAGAACACAAAAAGACAAACTGACAAAAAGGTACTAGAGGTCCCGGAACGACCAAGCGAACTGACAGAGAAAGGCACCAAAGCACCTGGCTAGGGAAACAGTCAAACACTGAAGTCCAGCACAGCCAAAAGGGCGGAGCTGGAATATAAAGGCAGATGGTCACGTGACCGCAAAACACAAGATGGAAAAAACAAACAGGAGGGTTCTAACAATCACATTACCTCCACCATGCTTGACAGATGGCATCAAGCACTCTCCAAGGCATCTTTTCAGTTGTTCTTCGTCTCACAAATGTTCTTCTGTGTGATCCAAACACCTCAATCTTTGATTTGTCTGTCCATAAAACTTTTTTCCAATCTTCCTCTGTCCAATGTCTGTGTTCTTTTGCCCATATTAATCTTTTTCCTTTTATTAGCCAGTCTCAGATATGGCTTTTTCTTTGCCACTTTGCCCTGAAGGCCAGCATCCCATAGTCACCTCTTCACTGTAGACGTTGACACTGGCGTTTTGCGTGTACTATTTAATGAAGCTGCCAGTTGAGGAGCTGTGAGGTGTCGATTACTCAAACTAGAGATTCTAATGTACTTGTCTTGTTGCTCAGTTGTGCAGTGAGGCCTCCCACTTCTCTTTCTATTCTGGTTAGAGCCTGTTTGTGCTCTCCTCTGAAGGGAGTAGTACACACCGTTGTAGGAAATCTTCAGTTTCTTGGCAACTTCTCACATGGAATAGCTTTCATTTCTAAGAACAAGAATAGACTGTCGAGTTTCACATGAAAGTTCTCTTTTTCTAGCCATTTTGAAAGTTTCATAGAACAAACAAATGTAATGCTCCAGATTCTCAACTAGCTCAAAGGAAGGTCAATTTATAGCTTCTCAAATCAGCCAAACCGTTTTCAGCTGGGATAACAAACTTGTGCAAGGGTTTTCTATGGTTTTCTAAACATCCATTAGCCAGTACACCAGGAGACGTGGAGGGGGCCGTAGGAGGGCAGCAACCCAGCAGCAGGACCACTACCTCCGCATTTGTGCAAGGAGGAACAGGAGGAGCACCGCAAGAGCCCTGCAAAATGACCTCCAGCAGGCCACAAATGTGCATGTGTCTGCACAAACGGTTAGAAACCGACTCCATGAGGGTGGTATGAGGGCCCGACGTCCACAGATGGGGGTTGTGCTCACAGCCCAACACCGTGCAGGACGTCTGGCATTTGCCACAGAACACCAGAATTGGCAAAGTTGCCACTGGCGCCCTGTGCTCTACACAGATGAAAGCAGGTTCACACTGAGCACATCTGACAGACGTGACAGAGTCTGGAGAGTGATCTGCTGCCTGCAACATCTTTCAGCATGACCGGTTGGGCAGTGGGTCAGTAATGGTGTGGGGTGGCATTTCTTTGGAGGGCCGCACAGCCCTCCATGTGCTCGCCAAAGGTAGCCTGACTGCCATTAGGTACTGAGATGAGATCCTCAGACTCCTTGTGAGACAATATGCTGGTGCGGTTGGCCCTGTGTTCCTCCTGATGCAGGACAATGCCAGACCTCATGTGGCTGTAGTGTGTCAGCAGTTCCTGCAAGATGAGGGCATTGAAGCTATGGACTGGCCCGCCCGTTCCCCAGACCTGAATCCGATTGAACACATCTGGGACATTATGTCTCGCTCCATCCACCAACGTCACGTTGCACCACAGACTGTCCAGGAGTTGGCGGATGCTTTAGTCCAGGTCTGGGAAGAGATCCCACAGGAGACCATCCGCAACCTCATCAGGAGCATGCCCAGGCATTGTAGGGAGGTCATACAGGCACGTGGAGGCCACACACAATACTGAGCCTCATTTTGACTTGTTTTAAGGACTTTACATCAAAGTTGAATCAGCCTGTAGTGTGTTTTTCCACTTTAATTTTGGGGGTGACTCCAAATCCAGGCCTCCATTGGTTAATAAATTTGATTTCCATTGATGATTTTTGTGTGATTTTGTTGTCAGCACATTCAACTTTGTACAGAACAAAGTATTCAATGAGAATATTTCATTTATTCAGATCTACGATGTGTTATTTGAGTGTTCCCTTTATTTTTTTGAGCAGTGTATATACACACGTGGTCAAAATTGTTGGTACCCTTCGTTTAATGAAAGAAAAACCCACAATGGTCACAGAAATAAAAATCCCCCCTCGATCGCATTAATCCACCCTCCCTTGGCACCCTGAGATGTCCCCTACTGTATCACGTTAGTAAGAGAAGAAAGTATTTTTTTAGTGTGGCTGAGGCCTGTATAACATAGAAGATATGCTCCAAACAATTTCAAACTGAGATCTCCCCTACTGTATCACGTTAGTAACAGAAGAAAGTATTTTTTTACCATGGATTAGGCCTGTATACATTAGAATATATGCTCCAATAAATTTCAAACTCAGATCTAGCCTGCTGTATCACATTTGTCACAGAACAAAAATTTATTTTTTTACTTTACATGCAGCTGAATTTCACCGCCACAAAATGACAAGGTGGGCTATGGTGTGCTGCATCACGTTGGTCACAGAGAAAAATATTTTTTTTACTCTGCATACAGCTGAATTTCACCACCACAAAATGCCATGGTGGGCTATGGCATGCTGCATCACGTTAGTCACAGAAAAAAACATATTTTTTTGCTCTGCATAAGCTCTGCAAACAGCTGAATTTCAACACCACAAAATGACAAACTGAGATATGTACTCGTGCATGGACCACAATAGAAGCAGTGCACAACAGACTTCTATGAAATGTGTCCTGCTGTCTTTGTCTGGACCTCACTAATGGCACAAGAAAAAAAAATCTGCTGGAAGGTCAATTTCACCGTCACACAGGACACTAGCTATCTAAACTATCTGGCTTAGAAGCAACTGTGGCACCCCAGGGGTCTGGTTTTCCACAGTAATGTAATGTTATGTCTGAGAGCAGGTGGGAGGTCCTTTGGTCAGGGATCCTGTGCATGCCACACCTCCTGCCCAGTCTTGGGAGGGGAAGAACTTCCCCTGTATAAACCCTGGGCTGAGGCAGGGTTAGTCAGTAAAGGAGAGTAGAGACAGAGAAGCAGCATAGGAAGAAACAGCAGAAGCTCATTGGGAGCAATATTACTACGAGTCAGGGGCTGGCAGCTGCAGAGCTCGCCCTGACTGAGAAGCTTTCTTACCGGACCCGGCGTCCGAGGCTGTGGGGACTAACTCTTACCCAGCAGCAGAAGCCGACCGGCAGGGGATTTCAGGTCCTCAGGCCCAGAAACCCGAAGGCACGGTCACACGCGTGGGACCAGCACCGCCATCGTGGAGCGGAAGCCATTAGAAGGCCCCGAGTCACCGGCCATACGGGTGAGCACCACACGGTACACTCAGGGACGTGGGCTACTTATATCCGCTTCTAGCAAGGTAGCCAGAAGAGTACAGTCAGTTTGGGAGGCCTACAACTCCGCCTGGCCAGGGGAGATCCCATCTGCTCAAGGACTGACCAGGCCCCGTTCACTAGCAAGTACTCCGGGAGGGTCTATCGTTGTTACCAGTAAAGACCCTGAATTACACCGCACCGTCTCTGAGTGGTTCCTGCTACCCCCATCATCCACATCTGCTGCCCTGAGGCCATACCCCTCCCGTTGGGGGTTATACCATCTACGCTGCACCATCCATCCACCGGCCTCAGCGGACTGTCCTGCAGCGGCAGCTCCATAGCTGCATTCAACGGGTGGCGTAGTCGTCCTGCATCTACCGCTGTTACATCGCCGCTCAGTTTGACTCCCTGGGCACGGACCGGGTCACCGCCACGAGACTACAACCCTCAAGAGATCCGGCTCCGGGTAAGCTCCCGCGTGCGCAACGCAGCGCGACACAGGCCCAGGGGCGCGTCAACCATTGGCGTAGTCGGCAGGATTTCGTGCCCGCAACCACCGGGTACTGCGTGCCTGAAAAAGAGACTTTTCAAACTTACCTGTGGTGAAGATTCCCGCCATCCGGCGCCATCTTCAGCCTTCTTCCCGCCATCGGTGAAGTTTCCCGCCATCCGGCGCCATCTTCTGCCTTCTTCCCGCCATCCGTGGAGTTTTCCCGCCATTGGACGCCATCTTGAGGATGCCGCGCGGGAAGAAGAGGGGCGTGGACTCCGAAAGCGCGCGAGAACTGAAGCCCCGCCCCACGTCCGGACGTTGCGTAAGGTCCTGGAAGGAGCCCAGCAGACGCCGACGTCACAGGAGCGCGACGGAAGGTCCTCAACCCTGACGATCCACTGCGGAGCCGCGGCCTACGGAACAGGATCATCGCAAGGTAGGCCACGGTCCACTAGGGGGGAGGAAGATGTCGGATACGGAGGAGAGCTTCACTGCCTCAACCCCCGCCAGCGCTACCGCTGCTGCAGTTATGCCCTTCACCATGCCCTATATCCCAGGAGCAGCTTGGCTACCCCAGTACTCAGGGGAGTCACATACCCTGCATGACTTTAGAGAAAAGCTGGATAGCCTCTTCCAGGTGTACCCCCTCACAGAAGAGCAAAAAGTGAGCATCCTGGTGGCCCAACTAACCGGGGCAGCCAAAAGGGAAGTAAAATCCTGGCCACCTGGGAGGAAGACTGTCGCAGGGATACTAACCCGGCTGAAGGACACCTTTGATACCCGCACCTCAGCCGAGATTAAGCTTAGATTCTACGGGTGCAAGCAGCGAGCGCATGAGAGTATAAGGGACTATGCACTAAACCTACAAGAGGCCCTGAGGGCCATTAAGCAGACCGACCCTGATGGAGTGGGAAACGAGGACAGGCTGTTGACCGAACAGTTTATAGAGGGACTGTATTGTAATACCCACCGAACCCAGTTGCGGGCAATGGCCTTACAGGATCCCCATCTGGGCTTTGCACAGTTCAAGGACAGAGCCATCCGGGTGCTCCGAGAACCGGCACCGGGTGGCGTTGTGACCCACAAGCGCCCTGCTATCACTTACCACCAGGAGGCGGTGCCCTTGTCGGCAGGGCCTGTGGGAGCTGATGCGCAGGCTTTGGACAATGACCCGGCTCCAGACCTACACCATCAGGTCCAAGAGCTAGCTAAGAGCGTTGCTGCGCTAACCCGAACTGTGCAGTCTTTACAGGCTTCCACCCCAGGGAAGATCCAGCTGGCATCCGGACCGGAGGACATCCCGTGGCGTCGACCAAGGAGGACCCCACCGGCCAGAGGAAGACCCAGTGACCGATACAGCGAGGACGGACGACCCATCTGCCGCCGCTGCAATCAACCTGGACATATGGCAAGGTACTGTTCTTTAAACGGGCACAACCTGGGGTAGAGGGCCAACCCCCAGGAAAAAGATCACCAGGCCCATCGAACTGGCGCGACAGATATGTGGGAGGACGTCCAGTCTTGCCTGTGGTACTGGATGGCATTCCCATGAGTGCCCTACTGGACACCGGGTCACAGGTCACCACCATCCCGTACGTGCTCTTTAAGCAGTACTGGAATGACTCGGATATTACCCGCTACCCTGACGACGACTTGAGTATCATCGCCAGCAATGGCCAGCCTGTGCCACAGATCGGATTTAAAGAGGTGACCATCAAAATCGGTAGAGTCGAACTGGCAGCACAGGGACTGATCATTGTAGATATTGACAAACATGAGAGTCACCCAAAAATAACTCTAGGAACTAATGTAATTGAAAATTGTCTTGCAGAGGTGATTTTCCTTTTACAGCAGGTTGCCAAGAACGCCAGCTCCGGTGAGCAGCGGGTGCTCCAGAAAGAGATCCGGGCACTGATGCGACGGCAACAGGTGGAACTCTCCGGCGGTGAGATTGGTAGCGTAAGAATGTGTGACCCTTTTCCTATTGCCATGCCCCCAAAAAGTGAAATGATGATTTGGTGCCGGGCAGCTATTGGTCTGAGAGGTAGAGATTACCAGGCAATGGTAGAACCAGTTTACTCGGACAGTAGGCCCACCATTTTGACAGCACGGGGGGTGGTTGATGTACGCCATGGGAGGGTGCCCGTTCGCATAATAAATATCGGGGAGAGGGAAGTGTACCTGCCCCGGTATGCCACGCTAGCCAAATTATATACCATTAACCAAAATTCTATACAATCTGTGGAACCCTTGCCTCCATCTCACCCGGAGGAAGGTAACGGCTCTAAGAAAAACATGGAGGACTGGTGTCAGCAACTACATCTGGGTACTGACTCCACTCCCGCACACCAGAAACAAGGAGTCTATCGGGTGGTTCAGGAGTACGAGAGAGTGTTCAGTAAACACCCGTTAGACTTCGGGCGAGTCAAGGGGGTAGAACACCACATCCCCACGGGAGACCATCCTCCTATAAAAGAGAGGTATCGACCCGTACCCCCTGCCCACTACCAACACGCCAAGGGGATGCTTAGAGACATGAAGGAGGCTGGGGTGATCAGGGATAGCTGTAGCCCCTGGGCAGCTCCACTAGTCTTAGTCCGAAAGAAAGACAACACCATGAGGATGTGTGTAGATTACCGGAAAATCAATCGTATCACACACAAGGATGCGTACCCCTTACCAAGGATAGAGGAGTCATTGGCTGCTTTAAGATCTGCTAACTTCTTCTCTACCTTGGATCTCACTAGCGGGTACTGGCAGGTTCCTGTAGCAGAGGCGGACCGGGAGAAGACCGCATTCACCACCCCGATGGGACTTAGCGAGTTCACCTGCATGCCGTTCGGACTCTGCAACGCACCGGGAACCTTCCAACGACTAATGGAGTGTTGTCTGGGCCACAGAAACTTCGAGACGGTCCTGTTGTACCTGGACGATGTCATCGTATATTCCAAGACGTATGAGGACCACCTGAAACACCTGGCGGAAGTGTTCGAAGCTCTGGCAAGTTACGGCCTAAAGGTGAAACCCTCCAAGTGTCACCTCCTGAAACCAAAGGTGCAGTACCTGGGACACGTGGTGAGCGCTGACGGAGTGGCTCCCGACCCTGATAAGATCACCGCAATTAAGGAATGGCCAAGCCCCTCCAGCGTAAAAGAAGTGCGGCAGTTCCTCGAGTTGGTAGGCTACTACCGAAGGTTTATTCCCGGTTTCACCAAAAAGGCAGCACCTATGCAGGACCTCCTGATAGGCCAGTCCCGGAAGGCCAAGAACCAGAAGCCGCCCTTCAAATGGGAGGAGCTGGAAGAAGAGTTCTTCCGCCAGCTGAAGATGGCCCTCACAGGGGACGAAATCCTGGCGTACCCGGATTATAGCCAGCCCTTTATCCTCTACACCGACGCCAGTAACATCGGGCTAGGAGCCGTACTGTCCCAGATCCAGCAGGGGAAGGAACGAGTAATCGCCTACGCCAGCCGAAAACTGCGACCCACCGAAAGGAACCCCGAGAATTACAGCTCATTTAAGTTAGAGTTCCTGGCCGTAGTATGGGCAGTCACCGAGCGCTTTAAGCATTACCTCGCTTCTTCTCGGTTCACCATGTACACGGATAACAACCCGTTGACACACCTGGACACGGCAAGACTCGGTGCCCTGGAGCAGAGGTGGATGGCCCGTCTGTCCAACTACGAGTTCACAATCAAATACCGGGCAGGACGCTCCAATACCAACGCGGACGCCCTGTCCAGGATGCCCAACCTGCCGGACGGAGGAAAAGATCCGGAGGGACTGGAAGAAGTTGAACTCCCTGCATTCCACCGTCATGGGACTATCCAGTATTCCCACCGGGTAAGGAGTAAGCAGGCTGCTACGTTGAACCCCTTACCCCACTACAACTGGGCGGAAACGCAAGACAGCGACCCTGCCGTCCGACTGGTGAAGGAGATGCTGACTCGGCCGGAGGCTCGCCTTGAACCAGACGCTCCGGAGGAAGCCAAACAACTATGGGCAGAGAAGAGTCGACTGTTCCTTTACAAAGGGAAGTTGTGCCGCAGAATGGTTAACTCCCGGACGCATGAATTACTCTGGCAAGTAGTGGTGCCACGAAGAGACGCAGCCATGGTGATGGAGGCATACCACGACGGAGCTGGACACTTCGGGTGGAAGAAGCTGGAGTTCCTGCTGCGCGAGCGGTTCCACTGGGTAGGCATGAGGGGAACCATCGAGAAGTGGTGCAGAGACTGTGGCCCGTGCAACCTGAGAAGGAAGGACCGTGCCAGCCAGAAGACTCCCCTGCAGTCCATCGTCACCCGGCAACCGTTGGAACTGGTAGCCTTGGATCATGTAAAACTGACCCCAAGCAGAAGTGGCTACGTCTACGCGTTAACCATCGTGGATCATTACTCCCGGTTTCTGGTTGTCGTCCCCGTCAGGGACTTAACGGCTCAAACAGCAGCTAGAGCCTTCCAGCAGCACTTTTGCCGTCCACACGGGTACCCGGACCAAGTGCTGACGGACCAGGGACCAGCCTTTGAAGCGGAGGTCTTCCAGGAATTCTGCAATCTGTATGGCTGCCGGAAGATAAGGACGACACCCTACCATCCGCAAACTAATGGACTTTGTGAGAAAATGAACCAGGTGGTAATGGATCTTCTAAAAACGTTGCCCCTGGAAGAATGCAGTCTGTGGCCTGAGAAGTTGCCCGATCTGGTGGACCTATACAACCACATCCTGGTAGGTTCCACCAACTGTACCCCGGCTTACCTAATGAGGGCAAGACCTGGTAAGTTACCTGTTGACCTGGAAATGGGAGTCCTGACACCCGAGGACACTTCACCAGAAACAGACTGGGACACAGAGAGGCAGCAGCAGTACCGGAGAGTACAGGAGAGCGTGGAGCGAAGTCTCTGTCAGGCTAGGGAAAGACAAGAGAAAACTTACAACCAGTATGCTCCCGCTGTTCCCCTGGTACCCGGAGAGCAGGTCTTGAAGAGGAAGAGACGGCTCCACAAGTTGGATGACCAGTGGGAGAAGGACCCGTACACCGTACTGCCCTCAAGCCACGAGAACCCGAAGGTTTGTACCATCAGTAAAGACGGAGGGGAAACCACAGCCATTGTATCCCGGGACCACCTGAAGAAGTGTCCCGAACAACTGAGGAACCCTGAAGAGGAACAAGAAGACCATCGACCCGTAGAGGAAAGGGAAGATATGGTTAGTACTGTGCTCGGGGACTTCCCTCGGTCTTGGACTCAAGTCAATGGTGCAGTTGTGGTACCCGTACTCACCTTCCTCCAACCAGCATCCCAAGCACCTACGGAGCAACAGGTAGAGCTGGAAGAACAGCCGGTCCAGGAGGCAGAAGACTCCACACAAGCAGAACAGGAGGATCAACCCTCTGCTTATAGTGAGCCTGCCGTACCCCTAGTGAGACAAAGAGCCGGTAGACAGCTGCCCAGTTTACCCTTGACAGCTCCTACACCCTGTAGTTCAGGGCCAGACAGTCAGCTCCGTAGGTCCACTAGGGCCACTAGAGGCCAGTTACCCGCACGCTGGAGGATTTGAAGTGTATAAATTGTTTTATTTATGTTTATCTGTGTATTGGTGCTTGTGTATAATTTTGTGTTTCCAGTTATTTTTAGGAATCCTTGGTGGATTTACCGGGAATCCTTGTACATAGTTGGAGCGTAACCCAGGATGGACTAGAGACTGTTAAGGACTCGGGGTAGGACAGACCCCTACCTGGTTACGTCTCCCTGTTTTGGTGAAATGGACACCTTGCTTTTCTTCAAAGACTGCACCCGGTTACGGACATGCCGTGACCACCTTTATGTGTTTCTTCTTATTGTACTGTTATTGTTGTTATATCTTGTTATGTTTTTCTAAAATATGTTTAGTCCCGGAGTACTAAATTTCACTAGGGGGGAATGTGGCACCCCAGGGGTCTGGTTTTCCACAGTAATGTAATGTTATGTCTGAGAGCAGGTGGGAGGTCCTTTGGTCAGGGATCCTGTGCATGCCACACCTCCTGCTCAGTCTTGGGAGGGGAAGAACTTCCCCTGTATAAACCCTGGGCTGAGGCAGGGTTAGTCAGTCAAGGAGAGTAGAGACAGAGAAGCAGCATAGGAAGAAACAGCAGAAGCTCATTGGGAGCAATATTACTACGAGTCAGGGGCTGGCAGCTGCAGAGCTCGCCCTGACTGAGAAGCTTTCTTACCGGACCCGGCGTCCGAGGCTGTGGGGACTAACTCTTACCCAGCAGCAGAAGCCGACCGGCAGGGGATTTCAGGTCCTCAGGCCCAGAAACCCGAAGGCACGGTCACACGCGTGGGACCAGCACCGCCATCGTGGAGCGGAAGCCATTAGAAGGCCCCGAGTCACCGGCCATACGGGTGAGCACCACACGGTACACTCAGGGACGTGGGCTACTTATATCCGCTTCTAGCAAGGTAGCCAGAAGAGTACAGTCAGTTTGGGAGGCCTACAACTCCGCCTGGCCAGGGGAGATCCCATCTGCTCAAGGACTGACCAGGCCCCGTTCACTAGCAAGTACTCCGGGAGGGTCTATCGTTGTTACCAGTAAAGACCCTGAATTACACCGCACCGTCTCTGAGTGGTTCCTGCTACCCCCATCATCCACATCTGCTGCCCTGAGGCCATACCCCTCCTGTTGGGGGTTATACCATCTACGCTGCACCATCCATCCACCGGCCTCAGCGGACTGTCCTGCAGCGGCAGCTCCATAGCTGCATTCAACGGGTGGCGTAGTCGTCCTGCATCTACCGCTGTTACATCGCCGCTCAGTTTGACTCCCTGGGCACGGACCGGGTCACCGCCACGAGACTACAACCCTCAAGAGATCCGGCTCCGGGTAAGCTCCCGCGTGCGCAACGCAGCGCGACACAGGCCCAGGGGCGCGTCACAACCTCCTAGCTAACTAGTTAAAATCTCAAATGAATCCAGGAGCAGGGTCTGGAGTATTCTCTTTGAACTGTTATAATCACAAATTGGCACTAAAACAACATGTCCTCTCTTTATATAGAGAGGGACATGTGATTTCAGCAGCCAATGGCACAAGCCCTTGTGTCTGGTTATTGTAGATGCTTCCTGTGCCCTGATTGGCTAGCCGCAATTTGAACACATAAAGTTAGGGAAAAAAAAAAAAGATTACAAGCACGCCGCTCCTCTGAGCTCTCCCTACCCCATCCCCTCATCAAACACGTCCCCTCGCTCATCATACGCCAGCACTATCCTATCCAAAGTACTAAAAATACTTTAATGGCAATGCCATCATTTCCCGCACTTTTACAGAATTTTACCGTTTTTTGCCGATTTTAATAAAAATGCTAATGCTTCCGATCACGAATTCGAATGTACCATATTCGCGCTGAATTTGAAATTGGTGATCGTTTTTTGAACATATTCTCTAATCTCTAATGCTCACTGCACTCCTAGATTAATGCATTGGGGGGTGTAGTTTGTAAAATGGGGTCACTTGGAGGGTACTTTTGTTCTGTGATATGGCTTGTGTGCCTGATCTTGCTGCAGCTGCAGGTTTTAGGCCCTAATTTTTGGAAATGTGAAGAATACAGATTTGCTCTCTCAATCCATTGGATTGGCTGTGATGGGAGAGGTGTCGGTCCCCATTATGCTACTTATACTTTAGGAAAATTGATGCCACTTTGGTGGTTTTAGGCCCAAATGTTTTCAAATGTGAACACTCCTGATTGAGTCTCCATCTACTGGGTTGGCTGTAGGGGAAGAAGTGTCAGTCCTAATTTTACTATTTCTACTGTACTGAAATTGATGCCACTTCGGTGGTATCAGGCCCTAATTTAGGGAAATGTGAACACTCCTGATTGGGTCTCCATGTGCTGGGTTGGCTGCAGTGGAAGATGTTTTGGTCTCCTTTACAATAGTTAGACTCTAGTGAAAATAATTTTTTGGTGGAGATATTGTTCTCCACACAGGGGTACACAGACTTGAAAAACTCAAAATGGGTATATAAAGCAGACTACTTCTCAGCTTAAAATTGTTTGGGTCAGATATTCTTCTTCACACAGGGGGAAAAAAAGATTGTGTCTGAGCAGCTTCCTGTCCCTCGACTGTACTGTGCTGTCACTTCAAGAAGAAGAGGACGGTGACTCTGAGGGCAAGGAATGGGATAACACATTGGATGATGATGAGGTTGCACATCCAACTTGGTGTGAACCCAGAGGCATGCAGGTGAGTAGCTCATCTGAGGAGGTGAATGAGGAAGACGAGGAAGTTATGTTGCATCCTATAGCGCAGACATGGAGTGATGCAAGCACGAGGAGCACTGCATCCTTAGCCACAACCTTGGCAGTGACCAGCAGCGGTCACAGGTCTGCAGCTCACAGGGGCGGCAACGGTTGCATAGCCTGGGCCTTTTTTGAGACCCCAAAGGATGAGCCAGCTCATGTTATATGCAAACTTTGCGATAAAAAACACAGTAGAGGGAAAAAGTGCAATAATTTAATAATTTGACTACTACATGCATAAACCTTCACATGCACAATCAACATGTGTTACTCTGGCAATCTCCCTGCGATAAGATGCAGACCAGCGGACCTCAACAACCATCAGCTTCCCCATCAACCACATCCTCTGCTTCTTCCTCCTCCTCTGTTACCATGCCAAGTATTGGCACACAGGTCTCCCACTACAAAACTTCTGCTTCTCTACCTGCTCCAATCAGGCTGAGTAAGAGCCCGTCAGTTGTAATGGAAGCAGACATGCATGCTGTGTTTATTTTACTGAGCACACCACATGTTTCTCAATCCATCGTAACATGTCCCCCTGCACCTCACTCACGGTCCAGCAGTTTGTCCGTTTCACCGTACTCCTCCCTCTCTCAGCACTGCAGCCAGCTCTCGGTCCCGCATTTGTGGTCATGTAAAAGATTGTTTTCTCCCACACATGACAAAGCTAAGAGGTGAAAATCCACCATCTCCAATCTGTTGGCCACGGAAATGGTGGTGTCAGGCCCTAATATTTTGAACTGTGAACACTCCTGTATGGCTGTTTTTTAATGAGGAGGTAACTAACCGGAGAACCTGTAGGAAAGCCACGCAAACACGGGGAGAACATACAAACTACTTGCAGATGTTGTCCTCTATCATCATAAAGGAGTTAGCTCGTTGTTTAGGAGACTGACCACCGCTGCTCTCTACCTTGTGAACATTGTGTTGAAGCTTGCAAGGTGTCACAGGTTTACCGTGACAGAGAGGAGCCAGAAGACAGCAGTGTCTGATTCCTCCCACTCCTGCAGTCATTAGAAAGAAGCCTTTCGCCTTTATATTAATTGGTGCAGGGGTTAATCTGCTCAGTTGTGAGCTCCTGGAAGCTTAACGTGATTTAGGCTCTCAATACACAAGTACAAATATAGATATCTTAATGGATACGTACCCACTGAACATAAAGAACCTACAAAAACAGGGAACGTAGTCCAAGTAGAGTTAAATTTATTTTATTACAAGAAAAATGTATATAAAAAAAGGGGGGATATCACACAATATATAATAACAGAATGGAGGTGCAATATAGTACAATATGGTATAATACCCATCAAAGTCTAAAAAGTCTCATACATAAATTTGTGCTGCATGCATAGAACATACATCAAAATAGCACAATTTCAATATAAATATAACTGCTGATTACAGAAGTGCAAATAATTCAATAACTAATATACCAATATTACTTATTATTAGAGATGAGCGTTGTTCTACTCGAACTGTTCGCCAATCTCAAATTCGAGCTGTTTTGGGCGGTGTTCGAGCCGGTCGGCGAACACGAACAATTTGAGAAAAATTCGGCTGTTCGAGGTTATGTTCGATAACTGTTCGTGCACCAAAATCATAACTGGATTTTTTCTCAGTAATGATGAAAATTAATGTTAATACGCAGTTTGAGTGTACAGCGGGGCGGGGGGAGGAGCAGGGGATGGATCTCTGCAGGAACAATGAAGATCTCCATTTTTTTTTCTCTTTCCCGCATTTGCAGTGGGGAGGTGCAATCTGTCAGCCTATCAGCAGCGCACACACGGAGCGAAGTGCTTTTTTTCACACAAGCAAGGGCATGTGTCATTGGCAGTGTATGTCACATGTCCTTGCCCTATAAGACCAAGCCATTTTCCCCGTCGCCACCATTTTCTCACTGCTGCAGCTGCGTGTTAGACGGCACCGCTGTTGCTGTGTGTGCTATACCTTGTTAATTTCAAGCCAATTTTCGCACAAATATACAGATAGCTTGGGAGTAGGGAATAGTTGTGATTGCAGTCCTTTTAAGGACTAGGTTACAGCATTTCCTACGACTTTTATCAGGGAGGTCTGTGCTCTTAAATAGATAGGTTGTGGGAGTAAAGACTAATTGTAATTGGAGTCCTTTTCAGGACTAGGTTACATGAGTTCCTATCAGTTTTTGCCAGGCAGGTCTGTGCCAGTGCTGTGCAAGTTTTTTTCACAGCATTTGGCTGAATCTAGCAAAGCTAATCCTTTTTGGCCTATTGCAGAGTGTGTTAGTCAGTGGAGTAGCCTATCTGTGTTGCAAGATATAACACCTGTGTATAGAATACCAATTTTTTTACTGCACCTAGTGAAATAAAATCTTTTGGGCATAGCATCATTCTATTAGTCCATCTATACTGACCTCCATCAGGTTGCAAACTGAATATAATTTTTTTCTGCATCTAGCTCTGAAAAAATATTTGGGCTTCTAGCGGTGTGTGGGACTTGGTCTATTAGTCCATCTATACTGACCTCCATCAGGTTGCAAATTAAAAATAATTTTTTTCTGCATCTACCTCTGAAAAAATATTTGGGCTTCTAGCAGTGTGTGGGACTTGGTCTATTAGTCCATCTATACTGACCTACATCAGGTTGCAAATTAAAAATAATTTTTTTCTGCATCTAGCTCTGAAAAAATATTTGGGCTTCTAGCGGTGTGTGGGACTTGGTCTATTAGTCCATCTATACTGACCTCCATCAGGTTGCAAATTAAAAATAATTTTTTTCTGCATCTAGCTCTGAAAAAATATTTGGGCTTCTAGCAGTGTGTGGGACTTGGTCTATTAGTCCATCTATACTGACCTCCATCAGGTTGCAAATTAAAAATAATTTTTTTCTGCATCTAGCTCTGAAAAAATATTTGGGCTTCTAGCGGTGTGTGGGACTTGGTCTATTAGTCCATCTATACTGACCTCCATCAGGTTGCAAATTAAAAATAATTTTTTTCTGCATCTAGCTCTGAAAAAATATTTGGGCTTCTAGCAGTGTGTGGGACTTGGTCTATTAGTCCATCTATACTGACCTACATCAGGTTGCAAATTAAAAATAATTTTTTTCTGCATCTAGCTCTGAAAAAATATTTGGGCTTCTAGCGGTGTGTGGGACTTGGTCTATTAGTCCATCTATACTGACCTCCATCAGGTTGCAAATTAAAAATAATTTTTTTCTGCATCTAGCTCTGAAAAAATATTTGGGCTTCTAGCGGTGTGTGGGACTTGGTCTATTAGTCCATCTATACTGACCTCCATCAGGTTGCAAATTAAAAATAATTTTTTTCTGCATCTAACCCAGCCAATAGTTTTGGCCTAATACCACAGTTTGGCCACTCAGCTCTGCTCGGTTACCATCCATTGTTTTTTTGTGCAAACAACTCCAGAGTTGTGAATTAGTTAACCACCAAAATGAGTGGAAAAAGGCCTGCTGCTGGTGGAAAGGGGAATAGGCGTGTTGGGAAGGGGAAAAAAAGTTGTGTCCGTGGGGTAGGTGCAGAAGAAAGACCATCTTCCAGCCAAACTAAAATGTCTACTTCTTTTAGCGGACAATGTGATAAGATCCCTTTCTTACGGCCACGCCAATCGCTACAAATTCCAGATGAGGCACAAAAAAGGCAGGTGCTTCAACGGATATCAAGTGCTCCTTTAAGTGGGCTCTCCTCCACATCAACTTCAACATCACAAATACTCCAGTCCTCAAAGGTGTCACCCAAATCGCACTTGCTTCCTCACAGCTCCCAAATCTCCAGCTGCCCGTCTGAGTGTGAGGTAGAACAGATGGTTGAGTCTGCAGAGCTGTTTACTCATACTATAGCCTGGGAATCAGAGGTCGACTCCAGCGCTTCTGTGAATCCAGACGAGGAAATGATCTGCACTGATGCCCAGAATCTTTATGAGTCGGATCCAGGACCAGACGCAGAAGGTTCTGACCATAATGTAGACCCTCATTCCCAAACTGTAACTCCTGTTGGTGGAGACAATGAGGAAGATGATGATAAGACTCAAATACCTGATTGGAGCGACAACTTTAGTTTTTTGTCAGGGCAGGAACAGGTTGGCTCTGAGGACGACGGGTGTGATAACGCACAGGCTGATGATGATGAGGTCGGAGATCCCACTTACTGTCAACCCACAGTCAGCCAAGAGATGAGGTCAGCAGAGGAGGTGGAGGAAGATGCTAGTGACGACGAGGTCAGGTTGCGCCTTCCTGGACAGAGACGTAGTACTGGAAGCACGTCAACAACTGCATCCTCAAACACAACTCTGCCTCTCACCACAAGTCGTGGTGGCTCTTCAGGTCGCATGGGTGCTAAGCCTTGCATAGCCTGGGCATTTTTTCAGATCGATAAAGATGACCCAACTCGTGTTATCTGTAACATTTGTCAGCAAAAGCTAAGTAGAGGCCAAAAAATACATAGTTTGAGTACTTCATGCATGAACCGGCACATGGACATGAAGCATAAGTTGCAGTGGGAAGCTCAGTGTGCTACAATGCGGCCTAGCCGGCCGGGCCAATCACCGTCTGCCATATCTTGTGCATCCGCGGCCTCTTCATCCTCTGTGACTGGGGGAACAGCAGTCACACCTGTTTTGGGGCGCAGACCTGCCACCTCTTTACCCGCAACAGCCAGCGTGATTGGCAGGTCATCATTTTCTTTGGAGGTGGTAACACCAGCTGGTGTTGAGCGCTGTCCGACATCGATAGCACCACCTTTGGATCAAGGCAACCTAACATGTCCGCCTGCATCTTCCTCACAGACCGGCAGTTTGCCGGGGACACCCTTATCAACCCCGTCTAAGCACAATAGCCAGCCCTCGGTCCCTCAGATGTGGACAAGTAAAAGACCATTTCCTCCTAGCCATGAGAAAGCTAAGAGGTTGAATTTCACCATCTGCAAGCTCTTGGCTACAGAAATGCTGCCTTTCTGCCTGGTGGACACAGAGGATTTTCGAGACCTTATGTCCGTCGCAGTGCCCCAGTACCAGATGCCCAGTCGGCACTACTTCTCAAAGAAAGGTGTGCCTGCGCTCCACCAGCATGTCGCACACAACATCACCGCTTCTTTGAGAAACTCTGTGTGTGACAGGGTGCATTTCACCACAGACACTTGGACGAGTAGGCATGGACAGGGGCGTTACATGTCGCTGACTGGGCACTGGGTAACTATGGTGACAGCAGGACAAGGGGCTGCTGTCCAAGTCTTGCCGTCCCCACGAGTTGTGCGTCAATCCTCTTTATGTCAAAGTTCCTCCACTGCTTCTGCCTCCTCAACCTCCTCTCGGTCTTCCACCTGCACCCAAAGCCTGTCTGGTCATGCCACAAGCTTTCTAACTGCGCAGAAGGGATCCTGCACACCTCCTTACTATGCTGGCAGTAGGGCTCAACGTCATCAGGCGGTTTTTACATTGAAATGTCTGGGAAATGTGAGTCACACAGCTGAGGAGTTGTGGTCAGCTCTGGAGAACCAATTTCATGAATGGTTGTCTCCACTGGACCTGAAACCAGGGAAGGCCGTGTGCGACAATGCTGCAAACCTGGGTGCGGCCCTTCGCCGGGGCAATGTCACACACGTGCCTTGTATGGCTCACGTGTTGAACCTGGTTGTCCAGCAATTTTTAGCCCACTATCCCAGACTAGATGGCCTTCTGCAGAGGGCACGGTCGCTGTGTGCTCACTTCCGCCGTTCGCATCCCGCAGCTCAGCGACTTACATCTCTACAGAAGTCGTTGGGCATGCCACTTCACCGGCTAAAATGCGATGTGCCTACCCGGTGGAATTCAACTCTGCACATGTTGCAGCGACTGTGGCAGCACCGACAAGCCCTGGTGCAATACGTTCTGACGTATAGCCTGGGCCAACGAGATTCAGAGGTGGGGCAAATCACGCTGGAGGAGTGGTCTCAGATCAGGGACCTCTGCACCCTTCTGCACAGTTTTGAAATGGCGACGAAGATGTTTAGTGCTGACGATGCCATTATCAGCATGACTATTCCGGTGATTTACATGCTGGAGCACATGTTAAACAGAATTCGGAGTCAGGTGGTGGCACAAGAGGAGGTGGAGGAAGTAGAGGAGGAGGAGTTGTATGCGGAAGGTCTAACATCTGCAAGGTCCAGACGGTCGGCAGCACCAAGGTGGCAGGCATGTGAGGGTGGGGGAGATGGTTTTACCAGGGCGCATGGTAGCAGCCAAACTAGTGAGGAAGGTGCAGGAGCCCAGGAAGAAGTGGAGGACGAACTGATGGAAGACTCATCAGATGAGGGAGACCTTGATCACATTTCTGTTGTGCGAGGTTGGGGGGAGAGGACAGAGGAAGGAAGCATGATTGTTACCTCGCCACCAACACAACAGGGACTTGGTGCTCCTGGATGCGCAACACACATGAGTGCCTTCTTGCTGCACTACCTGCAACATGACCCTCGAATTGTGAGAATTAGAAATAATCCTGACTACTGGGTTGCCACACTGTTAGATCCCCGGTACAAAAGTAAATTTGCAGAAATTATTCCTGCCATAGAAAGGGATGCACGCATGCAGGAGTATCAGCAGAGACTGTTGCAGAATCTTACATGTGCTTTTCCACAAAATACCAGTGGTGCACGTAGTGAATCTCACAGTTCCAACTTGCCAACCGTGGGACCGTCAAGTGTTCAGCACTCAAACCGTAACAGAACCACAGTATCTGCTGGTAACATCAATTTTGCGGAATCATTTCACCACTTTTTTAGCCCATCCTTTGCAAGGCCACAGGAGACAAGAAGTCTGACACATAGTCAACGCCTAGAGACGATGGTACAGGAGTATCTCCAAGTAAACATTGAAGCCACGACTGTGTCACTGGACCCTTGCTCTTTTTGGGCTTCCAATCTGGATAAATGGCCGGAGCTAGCCACTTACGCCTTGGAGATCTTGTCATGCCCCGCAGCCAGCGTTCTGTCTGAACGTGTGTTCAGCGCTGCTGGTGGTGTGCTGACAGATAAGCGCACGCGGCTCTCCACTGATAATGTAGACAGACTCACGTTCATAAAGATGAACAAATCATGGATCCGAAATGACTTTTCTACCCCTGTGTCATCCTGGGGAGAGTAAAAGCTTGATGATTGGTTAAAATTACCCTACCAACCGTTTTAAGCTTTCAAATTACTAATCATGTTTATCTGTATCTTGACTGGAAAATAATTTGGGCTTTGTAGCAGTGTGCAGCACTGATCCTATTAGGCCATCTATACTAAAGCTTCACCAGATATAAAATTAAAAATAATTTTTAGCTGCATCTAGCCCGGAAAATAATTTTGGGGCTCCGAGATGCGCAAGGCACATAAGTGCCTTCTTGCTGCACTACCTGCAGCATGACCCTCATATTGTCAGAATTCGAAGTAATCATGACTACTGGGTTGCCACACTCTTAGATCCCCCAAACTTTTCGATCAACCTTTTCATTTTAATAAAGACCAAAAAAATGGTCATTTTTGAAATTATAATCATTAGCAGGTTGTTAGAAACTGAAATCAAACAGTTTTCAACTCAAAACTTTATTCTAGGTGATGTTACATTTTCACATAGGACCCCTTGTTCGAAAGGAGCTTCTGAACTCTCTCGTCCATTGAATTTGTCAGGTTTTGGATGGTTTCTGCTTCAATTGTTTTGCATGAGGACAGAATACCCTCCCAGAGCTGTTGCTTAGATGTGAACTGCCTCCCGCCATCATAGACACTCCTTTTAATGATGCTCCAAAGGTTCTGAATGGGGTAGAGGTCAGGGGAGCATGGGGGTCACACCATAAGTTTGTCCCCTTTTATGCCCATATCAGCCAGAGATGCAGATGTTTTATGTGCAGCATGAGATGGTGCATTATCATGCAGAAAAATGATCTTGCTGTGAAATACACGGTTCTTCTTCTTGAACCATGGCAGGAAGTGCTGTTTGAGAAAATCCACATACATTATGGAGTTCATCTTTAGCGCCTTCAGGGATCCTAAAGGGGCCGACAATCTCTCTCCCCATGATTCCAGCCCAAAACATTACTCCACCTCCTCCTTGTTGGCGCTGTAGCCGTGTTTGCGTGGGGTGTCCATCAACCAGCCATCCTCCACTCCATCCATCTGGACCATCGAGCGCTGCACGGCACTCATCCGTGAACAAAACAGTTTTGAAATCAGTCTTCATGTAATGTTTGGCCCACTGGAGCCGTTTCTGCTTGTGTGAAGTGGATAGAGGAGGTCGACAGGATGGCGCATGCACAGCTGCAAACCTCTGAAGGACCCTGCATCTTGTTGTTCGGGGGACGTTGGAGGCACAAGCAGCTTCAAAAACTTGTCTGCTGCTATGACAAGGCTTTTTTGCCGCTGCTCTTTCAACCTGACGTAATTGCCTGTAGGAAAGAGTCCTCAATTTGCCCTTATCAGCACGCACACGTGTGTACTGTGAATCAGCTACATACTTCTTGATTGCCAAGACACTTCATCCTGATCATCGCACAATGTTGATTGTAGTCATGCCTTGACCTAAACACTCCACAATTTGTTGCTTCTCAGCAGCCGACACATCCTTTTTCTTTCCCATTTTGGCAGAAAATGTAGGCTGCTTAATAATGTGAGAGAGCCTTCTTAAGTAGTCTTGCCTTTCATTGGACACACCTGCCAAACTAATTAGCACAGGTGTCTGCAATTGCTTACAGTGATATAAAGAGCCCTGACACACATCACCATCAATGAGTTTAACTGACAAACAAACAAATTCTTCCCTTATCACTCCTAAACACTTTTTGCATAATAATTTGGAACGCAGTGTACATGTGCTTTTCCACAAAACACCAGTGGTTCACGTAGTGAATCTTACAGTTCTAACTTGCCAACCGTGGTCTGTATGGAGTTGTTCAATAAAGGGCCCAAAATTAAGATAACATAGATGGGAGAGGTCTCTATGAATAGGAATTCCTAAGTATTTGATACCCTGTGAGGGCCAGGCAAAGGGAAAGTTGGACTGGATGGAATCCTATATGGATTTGGGGAGGGAGACATCGAGGGCCTCAGACTTCGCTGCATTGATTTTAAAATTTTACCATGTTACAAAGTGATCTATTTCAGCCATAACAGCATGGATGGATATATGTGATTGAGTGATATATACTAGGACATCATCAGCAAATAGAGAGCACTTGTACTCGGTGCCTCCCACCTCAATCCACCTAATATTGGGGTTATGGCGAATTGATGAGAGCAGGTGCTCCGTCACTAGGATGTATAAGAGAGGGGACAGAGGACATCACT
Source organism: Phyllobates terribilis (assembly GCF_046119375.1). NCBI lineage: Eukaryota > Metazoa > Chordata > Amphibia > Anura > Dendrobatidae > Phyllobates > Phyllobates terribilis. The sequence goes on along the minus strand of NW_027362769.1, from coordinate 41,456,181 downwards.
GCCTTGTCCCATTGGTGATTGTGAAAGGTGATGAAAATGTTATGACGCACCCCCTGGGCCTTGGGACACCCGGAGCCGGACCCTTTTTGGTGGATGCTGGTGGTTGTAGTCTTCGTGGCGGCGACCCAGTTCCGTGGCTCAGGGCGGTCAAACCAGTGGCGGAACTATTTATGTGGTTTTGATGTTTAAATGTCCGACTACGCCACCCGTGGATTGCGGTCAGAGTGAACCGCCGCTACAGGGCAGACCACTGAGGCTGGTGTTGTGGGTGCAGCAGAGCGTAGCATAACTCCCCACGGGAGGAGTATAGCCTCAGGGCAGTGTATGCGGAGGATGGGGGTGATGGTGCAGGGCAGCAGCAGTAACGACACGGAGTCAGTGATGCAGTTCAGGGCCTTTACTCACAGTTCTTATTATCCAGACCACGTCTGCAGGTAACGGCTGCCCACGTCGTACTGTGCTCACCAGGTGAGGGGCTCAGACAACTCCCAGATAACTTTGGAGCACTTCACAGGACCCCCTTTGTGTGTCCTTTGTCTGGCCTTTCTTACCAACACTTCTGTCCGGCTGCCTCGGGCCTCCTCTTGGTAAACTTGGCGCCAGTTTCCCTGACCCTATGTGGTGCCTTCCTAGCGGGTGTAGCGAGGGGCTGCGCCACATAAAATGTCAGAGCCTCCGGTTTCTAGCTGAGTGTCGTTTCCTGCCTCCACTAGTTCGGGGACCGGTCTCCCCCTTTGGCCTGACCCCTCCACGCAGGTGGATTCGGGCGTGCGGTGGCGACTCGCCCGTCCGCACCCCTGGGATCCCTTCATTCCTCGTTCCTGGAGCCTTCTCCGCTCCTCTTCCTTCCTTCTCCCTCTTCCAGGCCTGGGCCTCTGTTACTAGGCCCGCCTCCGGAGCAGAGCTCATGCAGAGCCCCTGCTCCCTGCCACTTCTGCTCAGACTTCTCTGCACTGAACTAAGATGGTGCCCACCTTTTATACTCCCTTCTCAATGCACCCAGGAACTGCTTCCTCCCTGCTCCTGCACTACAGGGTTCCCCTTCCTCAGTGTTCCCTCCCCCCACTCCAGCCAGGGACAGGGACTGTCGTGCCCATCTCAGGGGCATATTGGTCGCCCTGCCCCACGGCAATGTGGTGTAATGCATGCAGGTGTCGGGTCCTGATCCACACTCCATCCTTACCTGAGAGTGAGATATCACACCTCTGGGTGAGGTGCAATACGTCTGTAGCAACCGAGCCCTCAGGGTGCTACAGTTCCATTTATCTTCAGCCTAGGTGACGTATTGCGATACAGGGCCGTGATTTTGGCTATAAAAGGGTCCCCTAGACCCCTACCCCAAGCTTTTTAAGAGAATCATATATGGCGTGCCAGGAGACTCTATGGAATGCTTTCTCAGCATCCAACGAGAGTATCTAATTACAAATTTTTAACTGCATCTAGCCCAGGAAATACTTTGTGCCTAGTAGCAGTGTCTGCTAGTAAGCGGATTATCCCGGCTGTTAAGCAAGCTGCACCACCTGTAGTTTAGACACTTAATTTTTTCAAAGGAAATGCTTCGGGACCATGGGATACTTAGTGAAGAGCATCAGGAGGCACCCCAAGGCATAGGGGCTGGGACTGGCAGTAGGATGCCTTGCGGTGGACAGCCGAGCTCGATCCTTATAAAAGCTTTTTAACTGCAGCAGCTTTAGTGGACGCTACTGGAGCTGGAATTACCGCGGCTGCTGGCATGAGACTTGCCCTCCAATAGATCCTTGTAAATGGATTTAAAGTGTATTCATTCAAATTAGAGAGACAATTTAAATTAAAAAGCTTAGAGCTGCCTCCACCACAGGGGGGCTCGCTCGACCCACCAGCGGACAGGCACCAGTATTGGGAGAGGGGGGCTGACCGTCAGGGTTCACCGCGGCTCTGGCACAAACCCGGCGACACGGAGGTGGCACGGGCAGGAGCGGACTGGCCGTGTCGGCTTCTCACTTTTTGGATTTTAGAAGGGCATGACATGCCTATATCTGTGTCTCCCCCTCCTTTTACTCCTCCACCTCTTTTATTTTCGCATGACTATATGTACTTGTCACTTTTCCATGTGTTAGTTATGTCTTCTGAGCAGTTTGTCAGCTTTTGGACACCTTTGAAGGTGTTTTCTATGTGTTTCTATGTGTTTTTGTTTGCCTGCCATTGGTTTTAACGGTGTTCGAAGGTGTTCGACGAACAGTTCGACGAACAGTTCGGCGAACACACGGGTGTTCGACGAACCGAACCGAACTCGAACACTACGGGGGTGGCTCAACACTACTTATTATATCATTAGGGCAAAAGAGACAAAATCTGGAGCAGCACGGTTTATAATGAGGTATATCTTGTTAAGTGCAGATAGTAAAGTGCTTTCTTGGGTGCAGTCAGTGCATTACAAGAGGTAGTAGATTAGACAGTTAACCATAAGAGACACATATGACTGATGGTGTATGTATATACTGACCTCACATCGGAGTAATCCAGACGTATATTTCGTCTGCCTGGCTTTTACAAGGGAAGTGGCTACAGGAACGAAAAACTGGATATTTACCTGGGGGTGGACCAATAGGAATCCTCAGGGAGCTGTTAACAGCTGTTAACTAATTATTCACATCCAGGACGCAACTCAGTAAGAGTGCGTCCATAGATACGGATATGCCGCCGGACTAGAAGTGACGCCGGACCGGAAGTGTAGTGCGTTCCACGTTGGACAACACACCTACATTACAGCGCGGATACTACCGCCTTGCGTCAGGGCGCATGCGCAGATTGTAGCACCAGGATGTACTTGCGTTCTGTCCTGGAGTGCAGCTTCTACATCAACAGTGTGTTCAGCTCTGAGCACAGCCGATCTATAATAGATCGTTGTCAATAGAATAACATGGCATATCAGAGGCATAAAGACTGAGATCAAAGATATAAAAGATATTTATTAAAGTTATTAGTATATTAAGCAATATGGGTGTATGCATTGTAATATAAGATAAGTGTAACTAACATGCAATGTGAAAGGAGTGAAATGTGAAAAAATTCCAGTGTATGAATCCATATACAACGTAAAAAAATGTAACAGCATAAGTGTATATAGTGACAAGCGATAGTATAAAAATGAAAGTGACTTTGTGTAATAAAAATAATTTGTGATATGTGTTGAATGAGAGGCATGTCAGTGAGGATATCAAGTATGTGTCTAATATGGATACATATAGCAGCATAATTGTATAAACTTACGGGTAGCGATAGAATAGTAAAAATAATCGAGTGTAATAAATATTAAATAAATATATATTATATAAATAATAAACACAACATTATTATTTAAATATTTCTATAAAACATCACATGGATGCTTGATATTAGAATAAATAAAGTAAGACATACATCAAATATTATACATATATACAGTGGGTACGGAAAGTATTCAGACCCCTTTAAATTTTTCACTCTTTGTTTCATTGCAGCCATTTGGTAAATTCTAAAAAGTTCATTTTGTTTCTCATTAAATAACACTCTGCACCCCATCTTGACTGAAAAAAAAACAGAAATGTAGAAATTTTTGCAAATTTATTAAAAAAGAAAAACTGAAATAGCACATGGTCATAAGTATTCAGACCCTTTGCTCAGACACTCATATTAAAGTCACATGCTGTCCATTTCATTGTGATCCTCCTTGAAATGGCTCTACTCCTCCATTGGATACCAGATGTGTTTAATTAAACTGAAAGGACTTGATTTTGAAAGGCATTCACCTGTCTATATAAGACCTCACAGCTCACAGTGCATGTCAGACCAAATGAGAATCACGAGCTCAAAGGAATTGCCCAAGGAGCTCAGAGACAGAATTGTGGCAAGGCACAGATCTGGCCAAGGTTACAAAAGAATTTCTGCATTACTCCAGGTTCCTAAGAGTGCAGTGGTCTCCATAATCCTTAAATGGAAGAAGTTTGGGACCACCAGAAGTCTTCCTAGACCTGGCCGTTCAGCAAAACTGAGCAATCGTGGGAGAAGAGCCTTGGTGAGGGAGGTAAAGAAGAACCCCAAGATCACTGTAGATGCGCTCCAGAGATGCAGTAGGGAGATGGGAGAAAGTTCCACAAAGTCAACTAGCACTGCAGCCCTTCATCAGTCGGGCCTTTATGGCAGAGTGGCCCGACGGAAGCCTCTCCTGAGTGCAAGACATATGAACACCTGTATAGAGTTTGCTCAAAAACACATGAAGGATTCCCAGACTATGAGAAATAAGATTCTCGGGTCTGATGAGACAAAGATAGCACTTTTTGGTGATAATTCTAAGCGGTATGTGTGGAGAAAACCAGGCACTGCTCATCACCTTCCCAATACAATCCTAACTGTGAAACATGTGGCAGCATCATGCTATGGGGGTGTTTTTCAGCTGTAGGGACGAAACGACTGGTTGCAATTGAAGGAAACATGAATGCGGCCAAGTACAGAGATATCCTTGATGAAAACCTCTTCCAGAGTGCTCTGGACCTCAGACTTGGCCGAAGATTCACCTTCCAACAAGTCAATGGCCCTAAGCACACAGCTAAAATAACAAAGGAGTGGCTTCAGAACAACTCTGTGACCATTCTTGACTGGCCCAGCCAGAGCCCTGACCTAAACCCAATTGAGCATCTCTGGAGAGACCTGAAAATGGCTGTCCACCAACGTTCACCAACCAACCTGACGGAACTGGAGAGGATCTGCAAGGAGAAATGGCAGAGGATCCCCAAATCCAGGTGTGAAAAACTTGTTGAATCATTCCAAAGAAGACTCATGGCTGTACTAGCTCAAAAGGGTGCTTCTACTCAATACTAAGCAGAGGGTCTGAATACTTATGACCATGTGATATTTCAGCTTTTCTTTTTTAATAAATTTGCAAAAATTTCTACATTTCTGTTTTTTTTCCAGTCAAGATGGGGTGCAGAGTGTACTCTAGTTAGAAAAAAAATGAACTTTTTAGAATTTACCAAATGGCTGCAATGAAACAAAGAGTGAAAAATTTAAAGGGGTCTGAATACTTTCCGTACCCACTGTATATAAATAACTGTATATACACATAACACACATATTGCACACTATTGTGGTTCTATGAGTTTGATCCATCTCGATGTTAGGTTCCTCTAGGTATTTCATCCCCTAATTCTTCAGGAGAGACCCTTTTGTTTTTATACATTTTTCTTCTAATAAAATAAATTTAACTATACTTGGACTACGTTCCCCGTTTTTGTAGGTTCTTTGTGATTTAGGTTCTTGACAGATTTGTCCCGTGCATCTCCCCTACTGTGAAAACGCTGTACCCAAACATATCAGACTGTCGCCTACTGTGGAAACCTTGAAAAGGAAGCTGAAGACTCACTTCATGTGACAAGCGTACAATCTGTGGTAACCCTCGCTCCAGCATACCGCTGCACGACTAGCTGTACCCTGACCTACTGTATCTTCACCCATCCCTTGTAGATTGTTTGTGCGCCCTCACGGCAGGGTCCTCTCTCCTCTTGTACCAGTCGATGAGTCACCGACGGTGACTCCTTTTCACATGTAAAGCACCACGGAATAAATGTCGCTGTAATAGTAATAATAATTATAGTACTTATACTCTGGGTCAATTGATGGCACTTTCCAGGTATCTACCCCTAATTTGATGTGTTTTGGCAGCTTTTGTTCCAGTTTTAAGGTGTTGTGTATGCATTTTTTTTGTCCCCCCATTGAATCCTATGGCATTCGGTAACGTTCGACGAACATTCAACGAATAAATCGGCGACTATTGCAAATTCGGCGATCATAATCCAAATTGAAAATTGAAACATTCACTCATCTCTAAACACTGGCTGCTGGACATGATAAAACCTCCAAGGCATGACAGGCAAGCTCAGGTTACTCATTCATTTTTGAAGACCAAAATGTCAAAGGCTCCAAACCCTCCCTGATGGTATTGATATTGAGTTCAAGATACTCCTGCACCATCCTCTTCAGTCATTCACCATGTGTCAGACTTGGACTCTGTTGTGCTGATGCACGAGCTGGTTTAAAAAATGAAAGGACTCACAGAAATTGCTTCTGCCACTTACACTGCTGCTGCTGCTAATATTTTGGCATTGACAAATTGACATGCCAGAGGTTGGAAGTATAGAGTAGTGATGGGTGACTGCATTCGTTAATATTCGATATTCACACAAATAGTACGGTATTCGGGTTAATCGTTATTCAGCGAGTATTTGTGTACTCGCCTCGCTATATTCAGATGTCCCGCCCTGCAGTTTTGGAGCCTCCTTTGCAGCCACTAAACATGTTGGGCTTCTTAACCAATCACATTAATGCCGCAGACTTCTTGGTTGTGGCATTACTGTGATTGGCTGGCTGCCCAGCGTCATAGGGTCTATTTAAGCCCTGCCGCTGCCATTTTGTGCACATTGCGTCTGGAGCCTGCATTCTATAAGTATAGGGAGAGATCGGTGAGCTGCTAGGGAGAGTGTTTAGGCCTCTTGATCAAACAAAAGCCCTTGTAAGGGCTACCTGCAGTGTGTACTAGTTCTGTTTTTAAAGAATCCACACACTATCTCCATAATACCACCAAATAATAGCTATTTTCAGAGCTGAAGACTCACAACAAAGTCAGAGTACAGGGGAGAGTTTGTGTATTAGCTAGGGAGAGGATAAAGTATTCTTCCAGTGTCCATATTAAAACAGCTCTTGTCAGAGGCAAAGCAATATTTTTCCTGCACACACAGAATTAGAATTGTATGCTGCCTTTTTTTTTTTCTTTTTTAGCACTGGTCTATTTTCTCTGCTGTTTTAGGGGTCAGAACCTACCTTCTGTCCATATTAGTGTACGTAAAAAATCTTTGATTGCCCTGCACAAAGCAGTAGTCCAAACATTTCCTACTGCCTGCTGCAAACAAGCACCAGGACATTTTAACCACTATTTTGGGGTGTCAGTCTGCCTTCTGTCCGTATTGAAAAAACGATTTAAAGCCTGTAACTAGTGTTGAGCCACCCCCGTAGTGTTCGGGTTCGGTTCGGTTCGTCGAACACCGGGATGTTCGAGGAACTGTTCGTCGAACTGTTCGTCGAACACCTTAGAAGACCGTCGAACACCGTTAAAACCAATGGCAGGCAAACAAAAACACATAGAAACACATAGAAAACACCTTCAAAGGTGTCCAAAAGCTGACAAACTGCTCAGAAGACGCTCTCTTTAAAAAAGCCGGCCGGCAATTCAGCAGCGGCATACACCGGTACCCGACAATTTAGACAAGAAGGAATAGAGCCTCACACATAGATTAGATAGATAGAAACATTTCAGTCACATATATATGAAGTACAGTGACAGTGTTGCTTACTGTACTTGTCATTTAGTGTAAAGGATTTATTAAAAAATATAATAGTGTTTTCATGCACTGTCTCTTTAAAAAAGCCGGCCGGCAATTCAGCATCTGTACCCGACAATTTATAACAGACAGAATAGAGCTTCACACATAGATTAGATAGATAGAAACATGTCAGTCACATATATATGAAGTACAGTGACAGTGTTGCTTACTGTACTTGTCATTTAGTGTAAAGGATTTATTAAAAAATATATTAGTGTTTTCATGCACTGTCTCTTTAAAAAAGCCGGCCGGCAATTCAGCATCTGTACCCGACAATTTATAACAGAAAGAATAGAGCATCACACATAGATTAGATAGATAGAAACATGTCAGTCACATATATATGAAGTACAGTGACAGTGTTGGTTACTGTACTTGTCATTTAGTATTAAAATAAAGGATTTATTATTAAAAAAAATTGGCGTGGGGTTCCCCTTAATTTTAGTCTCTAGCGGAGGTTAAGCAGACAGCTGGGGCAGATGTTTGAAGCCTGGGAAGGGGGTAATACCCACGGAGCTTCCCAGGCTACTAATATCAGCCCCCAGCTGAATACCTAGCCTTTACTAGCTATTAAAATGGGGACCCCCCCAAAAAAATGACGTGGGGTCCCCCCTAATTTAATAGGTAGCAAAGGCTAGGCAGACAGCTGGGGGCTGATATTAATAGCCCAGGAAGGGAGCCATGAATATTGGCCCCCTCCCAGGCTAGAAACACCAGCCGTCAGCCGCCCCAGAAATGGTGCATTCATAGGATGCGCCAATTCTGGCACTTAGCCTCGCTCTTCCACGCTGCCCTGGTGCGGTGGCAGGGGGTAATAGGGCTGGGGTTGATGTCAGCTTATAATGCCAGCTGACATCAAGCCCAGGTTAGTAATGGAGAGGCGTCTATAAGACACCCCCATTACTAACCCCATAGTCAAAGTTAAAAGAAAACACAAACACCCAGAATAAAGTCCTTTAATTGAAATAAAGACACAATCCTTTATTGTTCTAAATTAAACCATACTTACCATCACGCCCATTCCAGCTGAAGCCAACGATCTCCTGCAATAAAAGAAAAATAATAAAGCAACATCATCCTTACCTTTCCATGGTTCCCACGACAGCTTCAGCTCTGCTACATCGAGATGACAGGCTGGACCGCAGCAGAACGCTGCCATCCAGCCTGTCATCCCGCAGACACTGAGAAGCGCAGGCATGCTTGCGCTCCTCAGTGTCTGACTGTGACGGCATCCAGATGAGCCGACAATGAACTCGGCTCACCTCATGTACGTCACTGACAGCGTGGGAGAATTCTCGCGCTGAGTGCAGGAGAATTTTCCCACGCTGTCAGTGACGTGCATGAGGCTGATATTTAAATTTGGCGCACAAATCGGTGATTGGTCGCGGGCAGCGTCCGCGACCAATCAGCACAGTAGTGTTTAACTTTGGCGGCAAGATCAGTGATTGGTCGCGGTCAAGACGGCGACCAATCACCGATTTGTGCGGCACATTTAAATAGCGGCCGCGACCAATTGGATGTCAGCGCCGCTCCCCGGTCCTCCCTTCACACCCTAGCCGCATGGATGTCAGTGGCGCTGCCTGGTTGGATACTTCCGCTGCGAGAACCCGGGACATGAGCGGGTACTCGCAGCAGAAGTATCTCGACCCGCAGCGCCGCTCCCCGGTCCTCCCTTCACACCCTAGCTGCTGATCTCCCCACAGTATCCGCATGGTGTTACAAAGGTCCGGACATTTGTGTTAAAAATCACTGATTGGTCACTGGCGCTGCCCGCGACCAATCACCGATTTGGGCGCCAAATTTAAATATCGGCCGCGACCAATCACCCATCTTGGCTCCACATTTAAACACCGCTGTACTGATTGGTCGCGGACGCTATTTAAATGTGGCGCCAAAATCGGTGATTGGTCGCGCCCAGCGTCGGCGACCAATCAGCTCAGCGGTGTTTAAATGTGGAGCCAAGATCGGTGATTGGTTGCAGCCGATATTTAAATTTGGCGCCCAAATTGGTGATTGGTCGCTGGCAGCGCCAGCGACCAATCAGCGATTTTTAACACAAATGTCCGGATCTTTGTAACACCATGCGGATACTGTGGGGACATCAGCGGCTAGGGTGTCAAGGGAGGACCGGGGAGCTGCGCTGCGGGTCGGGATACTTCTGCTGCGACCAGTCGCTCATGTCCCGGGTTCTCGCAGCGGAAGTATCCAACCAGGCAGCGGCGCTCCCCGGTCCTCACCAATACGATTAGCTGATTGGTCGCGCTCTCCGCACGCGACCAATCAGTGATCTTGGCGCTAAAGTTAAACACCGCTCTGCTGATTGGTCGCGGACGCTGCCCGCGACCAATCACCGATTTGGGCGCCACATTTAAATAGCGGCCGCGACCAATCAGCGAGCTTGGCGCCAAATTTAAACAACGCTCTGCTGATTGGTCGCGGACCCCAGACGCGTCCAATCAGTGAGATTGGCGCCAAATTTAAACAACGCTCTGCTGATTGGTCGCGGACTCCAGCCGCGACCAATCAGCGAGATTAGCACCAAATTTAAACCCCGCTCTGCTAATTGGTCGCGGATGCCGGCCGCGACTAATCAGCATTATTGGCGCCAAATTTAAACACCGCTCTGCTGATTGATCGCGGTCGCTGTCCGCGACCAATCAGCAGTATTGGCGCCAAATTTAAACCCTGCTCGGCTGATTGGTCACGGTTGCCGGCCACAACAAATCAGCAGTATTGGCGCCAAATTTAAACCACGCTCTGCTGATTGGTCACAGTTGCCGACCGCGACCAATTAGCGATTTTGGCGCCAAATTTAAACCCCGCTCTTCTGATTGGTCGCGACCGCCGGCCGCGACTAATCAACATTGTTGCCGCCAAATTTAAACACCGCTCTGCTGAATGGTCGCGGTCGTGACCAATCATCATTATTGGCGCCAAATTTAAACACCGCTTTGCTGATTGGTTGCGACCGCGACCAATCAGCATTATTGGCGCAAAATTTAGACCCCGCTCTGCTGATTAGTCGTGACCGCCGGCCGTGACCAATCAGCGATATAGTCGCCAAATTTCAACACCGCTTTGCTGATTGGTCGCGGTTGCTGGCCGCGACCAGTCAGCGATTTTGGCGCCAAATTTAAACACCGCTCTGCTGATTGCGTCGGGTCTGCCGCATACATATTCTAGAATACCCGATGCGTTAGAATCGGGCCACCATCTAGTTTCATGAAATAATTTAAAAAAAAATTGACGTGGGGCTTCGCCCTATATTTGTGTCCAGCCAGGTACAGCAGGCAGGAACGGGCTGCCCCCAACCACCAGCTGCCTATTTGTACCTGGCCGGACACAACAATATAGGGAAGCCCTTTTTTTCTTAATTATTTCATGAATTTCATGAAATAATTAAAAAAAAAAATACGTGGGGCTTCGCCCTATTTTTGTGTCCAGCCAGGTACAACTAGGCAGCTGGGGGCTGGAATCTGCAGCGCAGGGAGGTCCAAGCTTTCTGGGTCCCCCCCGCTGCAAAATGCAGTCCGCAGCCACCCCGGAAAATGGCGCATTCATAGAAGCGCCATCTTCTGGCGCTGTACCCAACTCATCCAGGGCCCTGGTGCGGTGGCTCACTGGGTAATAAAGGGGTTAGGGCCAGCTTGGCATTATCAGCTGGCCCTAAGCCCGAAATTCATGGGGTCACGCCAATATTAGACATGACCGCCATGAATTTCTAGTAAAGTATTTAAAAAAAACAAACACCCAGAAAAAAGTCCTTTAATTGAAATAAACACACAATTCTTTATTGTTCTAAATTAAACCATACTTACCGTCATGCCCATTCCAGCTGAAGCCAATGTCTTCTGCAATAAAAGTAAAATAATTAAGCAACCTCATCCTTACCTTTCCATGGTTCCCACGACAGCTTCAGCTCTGCTACATCGAGATGACAGGCTGGACCGCAGCAGAGCGCTGCCATCCAGCCTGTCATCCCGCAGACACTGAGAAGCGCAGGCATGCTTGCGCTCTGCAGTGTCTGGCTGTGACGGCATAAAGATGAGACGAGTTCATGTCCAATGAACTCGGCGCACCACATGCACTTCACTGACAGCGTGGGAGAATTCTCCTGCACTCAGCACTTCAGCGTGAGAATTCTCCCACGCTGTCAGTGAAGTGCGTGAGGTGAGCTCATTCATGTCCAATGAACTCAGCTGACCTCATGTACGTCACTGACAGCGTGGGAGAATTCTCACGCTGAAGTGCTGAGTGCAGGAGAATTCTCCCACGCTGTCAGTGACGTGCATGAGGTGCGCCGAGTTCATTGGACATGAACTCGGCTCATCTGGATGCCGTCACAGCCAGACACTGCAGAGCGCAAGCATGCCTGCGCTTCTCAGTGTCTGCGGGATGACAGGCTGGATGGCAGCGTTCTGCTGCGGTCCAGCCTGTCATCTCGATGTAGCAGAGCTGAAGCTGTCGTGGGAACCATGGAAAGGTAAGGATGAGGTTGCTTTATTATTTTTCTTTTATTGCAGGAGATCGTTGGCTTCAGCTGGAATGGGCATGACGGTAAGTATGGTTTAATTTAGAACAATAAAGGATTGTGTCTTTATTTCAATTAAAGGACTTTATTCTGGGTGTTTGTGTTTTTTTTAACTTTGACTATGGGGTTAGTAATGGGGGTGTCTTATAGACGCCTCTCCATTACTAACCTGGGCATGATGTCAGCTGGCATTATAAGCTGACATCAACCCCAACCCTATTACCCCCTGCCACCGCACCAGGGCAGCGTGGAAGAGCAAGGCTAAGTGCCAGAATTGGCGCATCCTATGAATGCGCCATTTCTGGGGCGGCTGACGGCTGGTGTTTCTAGCCTGGGAGGGGGCCAATATTCATGGCTCCCTTCCTGGGCTATTAATATCAGCCCCCAGCTGTCTGCCTAGCCTTTGTTAGCTATTAAATTAGGGGGGACCCCACGTCATTTTTTTGGGGGGGTCCCCCATTTTAATAGCTAGTAAAGGCTATGTATTCAGCTGGGGGCTGATATTAGTAGCCTGGGAAGCTCCATGGGTATTACCCCCTTCCCAAGCTTCAAACATCTGGCCCAGCTGTCTGCTTAACCTCCGCTAGAGCCTAAAATTAAGGGGAACCCCCACGCCAATTTTTTTAATAATAAATCCTTTATTTTAATACTAAATGACAAGTACAGTAACCAACACTATCACTGTACTTCATATATATGTGACTGACATGTTTCTATCTATCTAATCTATGTGTGAAGCTCTATTCTGTCTGTTATAAATTGACGGGTACAGATGCTGAATTGCCGGCCGGCTTTCTTAAAGAGACGGTGCATGAAAACACTATTATTTTTTTTAATAAATCCTTTACACTAAATGACAAGTACAGTAAGCAACACTGTCACTGTACTTCATATATATGTGACTGACATGTTTCTATCTATCTAATCTATGTGTGATTCTCTATTCCTTCTATTCTAAATTTTTGGGTACAGATGCTGAATTGCCAGCCGGCTTTTTTAAAGAGACAGTGCATGAAAACACTATTATTTTTTTTAATAAATCCTTTACACTAAATGACAAATACAGTAATCAACACTGTCACTGTACTTCATATATATGTGACTGACATGTTTCTATCTATCTAATCTATGTGTGAAGCTCTATTCTGTCTGTTATAAATTGTCGGGTACCCTGCTAAATTGCCGGCCGGCTTTTTTAAAGAGACAGTGCATGAAAACACTATTATTTTTTTTGATAAATCCTTTACGCTAAATGACAAGTACAGTAAGCAGCACTTTCACTGTACTTCATATATATGTGGCTGACATGTTTATATCTATCTAATCTATGTGTGAAGCTCTATTCTTTCGGTTCTAAATTGTCGGGTACCGGTGTATGCCGCTGCTGAATTGCCGGCTTTTCATGTTTCACTGTTGGCACTGTTCCCATCGATTTGGGCAATCACTGTAATGCCACAACCACCATGGCTGTGGCATTACAGTGAGTGGCAGACAATCCCTGCATGATTGGTGCTCTAAATAGCGCCAGACATGCAGGACACGCTTTTGGTGCACGAACAGTTATCGAACATAACCTCGAACAGCCGAATTTTTTGCAAATCGTTCGGGTTCGTCGAACAACTCGAACACCGCCCAAAACAGCTCGAATTTGAGATTGGCGAACAGTTCTAGTCGAACACCGCTCATCTCTACCTGTAACTATAACAATGATGTCATCCAACAGGGCTACAGTAGAGCAGAGGTGACCCCAAGGGATCAACTTCTGAGAAATAAACAAAAGAAAAAAGATGATCAGGTGAGACTGATAACTCCATATCACGCACAATGGAGGGAGATGTCTGCAATATTTACAAGATACTGGCCAGTATTAATGTCGGACCCCATCCTTAAAAACATTATATCCCCGAAACCCTTGGTAACCCCTAAAAGATCTCAAAATCTAAACGATATACTAGTAAGAAGTCAATACATACCACCTTCAGTAGAAGAGTCCTTCTTTGGTTCCCGTAGTCCAAAATGGGGTTGTTACCCCTGTGGTTCATGTGGGACATGTTCCCAGATTGATAGAGCCCTTGACTTTCATGATTCCTCTAGTACTCGTACTTTTAAAATCCTCCATCTTATAACTGATATAATTGACTGGGCAATCTGTCCCTGTAAGTTAATTTATGTAGGATTAACATCCAGAGAATTTCGTGTCAGAACCCTTGAGCATATATGGGACATTAAAAATACGGCTAAAATTTCCGATCCAGAACAAATAGCCAAATTAAAAAATATCCCTAAACATTTTCGTGAGTCCCACAATTGTAATTGGGGTCTTCTACGATTTCGAGGGATCGACCAAATCCATCTAGGTGCGAGAGGAGGAGATGCTAAGAAATTACTATATACAACGGAAGTAAAATGGATTACTATTCTGGATAATGTCAAGCCCAAGGGTTTGAATGATTCAGTGAGCTTTGCCCCATTTTTGGTGTGATCGTGACATTGCTGTGATTTTATTGTTATTGTACTATCCACTCCCTTACCATTATACTATGTTGCTATTCCTGGGAAATGTATATTTTTTAATTATTAAAATTATTATCTTATGATTGATCATGGGACTACACAAAATGTTGGAACAATTGATGAACAAGAAATATATATTTGGGATAGACTATTCTGTTGCTCTTATTATATTAATGATTGAGTATAATGATTTGAACCTATGGGTATTTGAAAATAATATTGCTATTTCTATTTTTAAGATTTTGAATCCGGACTGTATGACGAATCATTATAAATGAAGAAAATACCAGTTGAAGCAACAAATGATACACGATATATATGTATATGAGTCTCTTATTATTTTCTTGTATACAATGCACTGTATGTGGTCATAAATGGGCATTGGGGGAACCTTGCCCTAACCTAAAATGGCACCTTGTGGTTTCTCATGTGGTGGGCGAGTGCGCTGCATCATCGTGACCTCGCCTCCATCGCCTGGCGTCCAATCGGAACTCTGGCTTTGCGGACATGCGCAGCTGGACTTCTGGGACACCGGCCGCGGGAGTGCGACGTGCGATTGGCGGAATACACGCGCCCGTGATCATGGGATGCTCCAGGTGACTTGAATCTATTCACTACATAAAAACCCAGGTATGGCACTTCCTCAGTACCCCCCAACGAAGAATAAACACGCATTGGGGTACGAGGCAAGTGTGGTTTCCAATAAGATGGCACATGGTCTGTATATTTACTGCTGACTAAATAGATCTTCATCAAGCTATGGGGGTCATAGCAATTTCCTTTGCCTTTACTATCCTGATCTATCTCTGGGTGGCTTTTTATATCTTATAAATGTATTTCTTGACCCATTGAGATAATGATCATGATACAAAATTTTAATTATATGTGATATATTTATTAGCTTCTAATATCCATTCTAGAATCATGTACTGCAACTATAATCACTGATATAAATAGTTGTTATCATAAAGCTGTAAATATATGTAATTTATAATATATGTTATCCATGTAACCTTATTTCTGGAATATATCAATTGAACTCTTGTATCATGTTCACTACTAAAATTATCCATGTAACCTTATTTCAGGAATATATGAATTGAACTTTTGTATCATGTTCACCACTAAATTTTGATGACATAATCATGATGCCAACTAATACTTTCATCTAGAACCACACTGCCCAAGTCTTTTAACGGGTCTTTTTTATATAAGGGTCTTGTTTGTTGGCTGTGTAATTTTGTATTTTTTGATGTAATAAACTTACAAATTTTGATAGCACAAGAATTACCAATTTTTGATTTATTCTAATGAGGTATGAGAATTAACTTCTGTCCGTATTAGTCTACGTAAAAAATCTTTGATTGCTCTGCACAAAGCAGTAGTCCAAACATTTCCTACTGCCTGCTACAAACAAGCACCAGGCCATTTTAACCACTATTTTGGGGTGTCAGCCTGCCTTCTGTCCATATTAGCATATGTAAAAAATCTTTGAATGCCCTGCACAAAGCAATAGTGCAAACATTTCCTACTGCCTGCTACAAACCAAGCACCAGGCCATTTTAACCACTATTTTGGAAGCCACCATCCCAAGGGCCACCAATCACAAATAGTAGTTAGGCTGGAGTAGGAATACTGTCCTGGTTTATCCACTGCACAATGTGCATAGGGTTTCTAAAAATTAGCCCTATGGGCTGAGTCATGGTTGACGCAGGAAGGAAACGGGTTCTTATGGAAAGGGGGTGATGTTAACTTCAGTAGCATGAATCTGCATTTTTGGTGAATTTAGGTTGGCTTGCTCTCATCTGGAGGGATTTCAAACAGTGGAGATATCCAGTCCTTGTTGAATTTAATCAGAGTAAGTCTGTCTGCATTTTCCGTGGAGAGGCGTGTGCGCCTATCAGTGATGATTGCCCTAGCGGAACTGAAAACAAGCTCAGACACCACACTAGTGTAGCGCCGGCGTCCCTGCCCTCTGCTAGGCAGGGACGCTGTTCCCCTCACCCCTCTGCTCCGAGCCCGGCGTCCTCCTCCCGCTCTGCTGGCAGCGCGCGCTCCTTCCCGGCCACTGTGCTTAGGGCGCGCGCGCGCTCCCTCCCTCTTAAAGGGGCCGAGCTCGCCGTCCTAAGGAGTCCCCGGCCAATGGCCGGAGGACTTCACCATATATAAGGCACCTCCTCCAAAATGGAGGTGCCCGAGCAATGTTGTTGCACTGTTCACTACTCTGCTTCAGCCCTCAGGTCCCGTTGCCAGTTACCTGCCAGTTACCTGCCAGTTACCTGCCAGAATCCTGCCAGTTTGCTGTCTGTTTCCTGCCTGACATTCCTCCTACCTGCTTGCTAGCCTGAGGTCCGATGGTCTGCCTTCCTACTCCTGTCAGTCTGTCTATGGACCAGCTTGCCCACTCACCTGGGAGCGCACATCTGCTACCTGCCTGCTAGCCTACCTGGAGGCTCCGCCGTCACGTGCTGTGACCACCTGCCATTCCAGAGACTCCTGCCCGCTCACCTGGGAGCGCACACCTGCTACCTGCCTGCTAGCCTACCTGGAGGCTCCGCCGTCACGTGCTGTGACCACCTGCCATTCCAGAGACTCTCGCTTGCTCACCTGGGAGCACACATCTACCATCTGCCTGCTAGCCTACCTGGAGGCTCTGCCATCACAGGTCGTACCTACCCTTTACCCAGAGACTGCCCCGGTCACTTGCCGTGACCTCCTGCCCGTTCATCCAGAGACTGCCCCGGTCACTTGCCGTGACCTCCTGCCCGTTCATCCAGAGACTGCCCCGGTCACTTGCCGTGACCTCCTGCCCGTTCATCCAGAGACTGCCCCGGTCACTTGCCGTGACCTCCTGCCCGTTCATCCAGAGACTGCCCCGGTCACTTGCCGTGACCTCCAGCCAGTTCACTCAGAGACTGTCCCGGTCACCTGCTGTGTGTTATGTTCTGCTACCAAAGCTAAGGAAAGAGAGGAGATCTGTCCCTACTATAAGACTCAGCTGAATCCCTACGATGTAACAGGGAACCTGATCCTGCGATCAGACCTGCTAAAGTCCTAATCTAGTCTGTACGAAGACCTATAGATGTGGGGAGGGAATCCCTACAAGTACTAAGGACTGGGAGGAATATGGGACACCTCCTAACAGAAATAGTAGCAGACAGACGAACAAACAAAATAGATAGAACATAGAGGTCCGAAGACCAAGCAAACTAACAGAGTTAGATACAGAGCACAGGCTAGCTAGAAAGTAGATATACAATGAAGTCCAGCAAAGCCAGAAGGGCGGAGCAGGATTAAATAGGCCAACAAGGTCATGTGACCAGCAAAGGAAAAAAAACCTAACAGCAAGGTTCTAACAGTACCCCCCCTTCTAAGAGGATCCTCCGGATCCCCTAGGACCAGGCTTATCAGGAAATCTCCTGTGAAACGCTCTGATAAGTCTGGACGCGGAAACATCATCTGACCTCACCCAAGAGTTATCCTCGGGTCCGAAACCTTTCCAGGCCACAAGATACTGCAAACTACCTCTATACCGTCTAGAGTCAAGGATGCGAGAAATTTCATATTCCCCGTCCTCCACCACCGGAGGAACAGAGGCAGAGGCGTCACCATCCGACACAACAGCTTTTTTTAACAGAGAGACATGAAAGACCGGATTAATTCTCCAGGAGGTAGGAACCTCCAACCTAACAGCAGATTGGTTGACAACCTGAAGCACCTTAAAGGGCCCTACAAACTTGGGACCCAATTTCTTAGAAGGAATCCTCAACCGCAGATTCCTAGAGGACAACCAAACCATGTCACCAACAGCGAACAAAACCTCCTGTCGTTTCCTATCAAAGTAGTCTTTAGATTTTCTGTTGGCCTCCTGAAGATTACCACGCACATCCGTCCAAACTCTTTCCAAATCACCGGAAAAATTCTCCTCCTCAGGCACGGCAGATCCCAACTTGGAGAACGACCCAAACGACGGATGTCTCCCAGAACAACAAAAAAAAGGCGAACAACCAGCAGAAGAAGATGTATGATTGTTCAGAGCAAATTCGGCAAGTGGCAGAAACTCAGACCACCCCTCTTGATTGTCTGCCACAAAACAACGCAAGAACTGCTCAACATCCTGGTTTTTCCTTTCTGTCTGGCCATTAGATTCAGGATGATATCCGGACGAAAACGACAAATGAATTCCCAACCTGTCACAAAAGGCACGCCAAAAACGAGCCACGAACTGAGGACCCCTATCAGAAACAATGTCAGTAGGAACGCCATGAAGTCTGACAATTTCCTTGACAAAGGCCTTAGCGAGAGTTTTAGCGCAGGGCAGTTTGACGAAGGGAACCAAGTGACACATCTTGCTAAAACGGTCCACGATCACCCAGATGACAGTAAAACCCTCAGAGGGGGGAAGGTCAGTTATAAAGTCCATAGCCAAATGTGTCCAAGGAGCACTGGGGACCTCCAAAGGACAAAGCAACCCCGCAGCAGGAGTATGTGAGGACTTAGATCTAGCACATATAGTACATTGGCGCACCCACTTAATGACTTCCTTCTGCCATCCAGGCCACCAAAAACTGCGACCCACCAGTCTCTTGGTCTCAGAGATTCCGGGATGACCTGCCAACCGAGATTCGTGACACTCAACAAACAAATCTCTCCTAAAGGTCTCAGGCACAAACAACCTCCCATGAGGAGTGTTAGATGGGGCATTCTCCTGAGCTTTAAGAATCTCATCTTCCAAAACGGAGTCTAAAGCAGCTATCACAACACCTTCTTGTAAAATGTTTTCCTCTTTCTCAGCACCGACTATGGGAGAAAAACTGCGAGACAAGGCATCCGCCTTAACATTCTTAGTACCAGGGATGTAAGTAACGGAGAAATTAAACCGCGAGAAAAACAGTGCCCACCTAGCCTGACGGGCATTCAGGCGCTTGGCAGCATCAAGATATATCAGATTTTTATGATCCGTAAGAACCTGAACGGGAAATTCCGCACCTTCCAAGAAGTGGCGCCAGTGTTCAAATGCGAGTTTAATAGCCAATAATTCCCGATTACCAATATCGTAATTCAGTTCAGTCTCCGAAAAATTTTTTGAAAAAAAGGCACAGGGATGTAATCCATCCCCGTTATCCTGAGACAATACTGCGCCAACCCCCACAGAGGAAGCATCAACCTCAACCAAAAACGGCCTAGTAACATCAGGCTGCATAAGGATGGGAGCAGAGGTGAACCTCTCCTTGAGATACACAAAAGCTTCAATGGCCTCAGAAGACCACTGAACCGCATCAGCACCTTTCCTGGTGAGATCAGTCAGAGGTTTGACAATACTAGAAAATTTTTTTATGAATTTTCTGTAGTAATTGGCGAAACCCAAAAACCTCTGTATCGATTTCAAACCAATAGGCCTAGGCCATTCCTGCACAGCCTGAACCTTAACCGGATCCATCTCAAAACCTTTGCTGGAGATAATGTAGCCCAAAAAACTAATTCTCTGTACAGCGAACTCACATTTCTCCAGCTTAGCAAAAAGCGAATTGTCCATTAATAACTGTAATACCTCACGCACGCTCCGCCAATGAGACTCCAGATCTGGCGAATAAATCAAAATGTCATCCAAATACACAACCACATTTTTACCGATCAAAGGTCTAAGGATGTCATTAATCAGATTCTGAAAAAATGCAGGAGCATTAGTAAGACCAAAAGGCATAACCAGATTCTCAAAATGACCCACAGGAGTGTTAAAAGCAGTCTTCCATTCATCACCCTCCTTCATGCGCAACAGATTGTATGCCCCCTTAAGGTCAATTTTAGAGAACCACTTGGCCCCCAATAACTGGTTAAACAGATCAGGAATCAATGGCAGTGGGTAAGGATTGCGTACCGTAATTTTGTTAATCTCACGAAAATCCAGACAAGGACGTAAACCGCCGTCCTTTTTTTTTACAAAAAAAAATCCAACCGCCACAGGAGACTTAGAGGGCCTAATGTGACCGGCGGCCAAACTTGTCTGTATGTATTCCTCCAAAGCCTTCCTCTCAGGAATAGTAAGGTTAAATAAACGACTTTTAGGAAGAGTCGCTCCAGGGACAAATTCAATAGAACAATCATAGTCTCTATGGGGAGGCAAAACCTGCGATTCCTTCTCAGAAAAAACTCTCCAAAAATCCTGAATAGGAACAGGCAATTCTCCCCTATCCAAAGCTGCAATACGCCCGTTACAACACTTGTCATAACATTTATGGCTCCAGGATTTAATTTCACTGGTAGACCAATCCAGTACAGGATTGTGAAATTTTAACCAGGGCAAACCCAATATTACTGGAGAAGGCAAGTTATTCAACACTACCAAATCCAATTTCTCATGGTGAACACCATTAATAGTGAGAGGAAATTCACTGACCTTGAGAGTAATATTCTTCAAAGGGGAGCCATCCACAGAAACCACAGCAATGGGGGATGATAAAGGTTCAGGTTTTAAATTGAGTTTTTCCACGAATCCCCCATCAATTACATTCAGTGTAGACCCGCAATCAACAAACACCCGAAATTCCATTAATTTTTCCTGAGCAATCGTGGAAGCAGCTAAAAATATACCCTTGGAATTTAAACAGGCAATACGGGCGTGACTGACCATTTTTTTTTCTTTCTTCATACGAAGCTCACAGCCTTTAATCAAATGACCAGATTTTCCGCAATAGAAACACAAGCCTTCCGAAAAACGACGGTCTTTTTCTTGAGAGCGAGGTGCCACCGATCCAATCTCCATCGGTTCACCACTGTTAGTACACACATTATCATAACCAGAAACTGACATAGCAGAGGATTTGCTCTCATTAACCCTTGCACGCAGTCTCCTATCCACCCGTATAGCTAATTGCATAGCCTGTTGCAAATCCTCAGGTGTAGGATAAGCAATTAGCAGGTCTTTAACCCTTTCACTGAGCCCAGCAAGAAATAGACTTTTCAGAGCAGAATCGTTCCACCCTGTTTGAGTGGACCAACGACGAAAATGAGTACAATATTTTTCGACATTACCTGATCCTTGTTTTAAACGTCTCAACTCAGTCTCAGCTGATGCCACACGGTCAGGATCATCATATAATAGTCCTAAAGCAGAAAAAAAACTATCCACTGATCTGAAGCATATATCACTAGGTTGCAAAGAAAAGGCCCACTCCTGAGGCTCTTTGCGCAAAAGTGACATTATGAACCCTACGCGCTGGGATTCATCCCCAGAGGACTTGGGTCTCAAACGAAAATACAATAAGCAAGCATTTTTAAATGAAAAAAATTCTCGATGTTCACCAAAAAATAAATCCGGCAAACATACCTTAGGCTCCAAGAAATATGCTCCAGGACAGTTACTCACGTGCTGACGGAGCTCGGCCACTTCCAGAGAGAGTCCCTGCAGGTGTTTAGCCAAATCCTGAACTGACACCATGATGGAACAAAAAAAAAAAAAAAAAAATCTTTCCTTAGAGAATTTGCAGGCTGGACTTACTGTTATGTTCTGCTACCAAAGCTAAGGAAAGAGAGGAGATCTGTCCCTACTATAAGACTCAGCTGAATCCCTACGATGTAACAGGGAACCTGATCCTGCGATCAGACCTGCTAAAGTCCTAATCTAGTCTGTACGAAGACCTATAGATGTGGGGAGGGAATCCCTACAAGTACTAAGGACTGGGAGGAATATGGGACACCTCCTAACAGAAATAGTAGCAGACAGACGAACAAACAAAATAGATAGAACATAGAGGTCCGAAGACCAAGCAAACTAACAGAGTTAGATACAGAGCACAGGCTAGCTAGAAAGTAGATATACAATGAAGTCCAGCAAAGCCAGAAGGGCGGAGCAGGATTAAATAGGCCAACAAGGTCATGTGACCAGCAAAGGAAAAAAAACCTAACAGCAAGGTTCTAACACTGTGACTGCCTGCCCGTCTTCCCTGGTCGCCACCCGCTCCCTTACAAGGACCGCCCCCTTATATAGTAGCTCAGAGGTTCTGCCTCCCAGACCCGTTACAGTTTGCTCGGGCCATGGAACCCGTTGGCACCCAAGCTCCCTCACTCTCGGACCTGTGTCATGAACTGTCCCGTCAGAGGTCCCAACAGGAGTCCATCCTGAGTCACCTGCGGAATGTCAATTCTCGCCTGGACACTCTGACTGCTCCACCAGCAACCACCGCCTGTGCCATGACTCGCAATCCGGCAGCTCCGCTGCCCACCAATACTATGGTATCCTAACCCGGACCCCGGCTTTCTGCACCTCCTCGCTTCGGAGGCGACTCCGCTCAGGCTCGGGGCTTTATAAATCAATGCACCCTGCACTTTGAACTCCTGTCCCACCAGTTTAACTCCGACCGGGCCAAAATTGCTGTCATCGTGTCCCATCTCACCGGGGAGGCCCTGGCCTGGCTAAATCCTCTATGGGAGAGAGGAGACCCCCTGGTGTCCGACTTGCCTGCCTTTCTCACGGCTTTCCGGAAAGTCTTCGACGAACCTGGACGGAAGACCTCATCCGCATCATCTCTGCTACGCCTCCGTCAGGGAAGTCTCACCTTGGGCCAATATGCCATACGGTTCCGTACCCTCGCCTCGGAGCTGGCCTGGGATAACGACGCTCTGGTATCTGTCTTCTGGGAGGGTCTGTCCGGCCGTATTAAAGATGAACTCGCCGGTCGAGATATTCCTACCACTCTCGATGACCTAATAACTCTTGCCACCCGGATTGACCTACGGTTCCAGGAGCGTGCCAAAGAAGTCACCCGTGAGAGGAGGTTTCCACGTCTAGCTCCTACTTTTCAGAAACCCGTCACTCCCTCCGTTTCTCCCCAGGTACACTCTCCTGAGCCTATACAGGTCGACCAGACCAAGATGGTCAAAACCCGTCAGGACTTACGCCGTGCCGAGGGGAGCTGCTTCTACTGTGGCAGTAAGGAGCACCGGATCCATACCTGCCCGGAGAGGTCGGGAAACGCCTGTGTCTAGGTTCGCTCAGAGAGGTCGACCTAGACAAGAATAAATCCTCTCCATCTCTGCTGCTGTCAGTCTCATTTATCTGCGGGGAGAATCGTTATTTCGAACTAGCCCAACTTGACTCTGGAGCGGCCGGGAATCTTATTTCACAGGCCCTGGTAGAAAAATACTGCATTCCCACCAAACCTCTGGCTATACCATTATCTGTCGCTGCTGTGGATGGGGGCCTCTTACCACGTCCCATCCAACTCATCACCGAATCCATAACTCTGCAGGTGGGAATGCTGCATTCTGAGAGCATCTCTTTTCATGTTCTGCCTGGACTCTCTCACGCCCTCTTACTAGGTCTACCTTGGCTCCAGAGACATGCACCCGTGCTTGACTGGCAGACCGGAGAAGTCCTTCGCTGGGGACAGGACTGTCATAAGACTTGTTTGGTTCCTGTTCATCCCGCCCGTCCTTCTCCTACCCCAACTAATCTACCTGGACTTCCGATTCCCTATTGGTCATTTGCTGATGTCTTTAATAAAAAGGAGGCAGAGACATTACCCCCTCATAGACCATACGACTGTCCTATCGACCTGTTACCCGGTACTACGCCTCCCCGTGGGCGTATTTACCCATTGTCCGCTGCTGAGACCCGGTCGATGTCCGAATATATTGAGGAGAATTTGGCCAGGGGATTCATCCGGAAATCTACCTCCCCGGCGGGAGCAGGCTTCTTTTTCGTAAAAAAGAAGGACGGCTCTCTCTGTCCCTGTATAGACTATAGAGGCCTTAACCAGATCACGGTGAAGAATAAGTACCCCCTTCCGCTCATTCCAGAATTATTTGATCGTCTGAGGGGGGCTAGAATCTTCACCAAACTGGACCTCCGTGGGGCGTACAACCTGGTCCGTATCCGTCAAGGGGATGAATGGAAGACTGCATTCAACACCCGGGACGGCCACTATGAATATCTGGTAATGCCATTTGGTCTCTGTAACGCTCCTGCCGTCTTTCAAGAGTTGGTCAATGACATCTTCCGGGACCTTCTCTACTCCTGCGTAGTGGTGTACCTGGACGACATCTTGGTCTTCTCTCCGGATCTCCAGACTCACCGGAGAAACATTCGTCAGGTCCTGCTCAGGCTCAGGCAGAATCACCTCTTCGCTAAATATGAGAAGTGCCTCTTTGAGCAGACCTCGCTTCCATTTTTGGGCTACATTATTTCTCAGACCGGCCTACGAATGGATCCAGAGAAACTGTCTGCCATCGAGAAATGGCCCCGACCGGAGGGGTTGAAGGCCATTCAGCGGTTCCTGGGCTTCGCCAACTACTACTGCCTCTTCATACCGCACTTCTCTTCCCGGACTGCCCCAATTTCCGCGCTCACCCGTAAGGGCACTAATCCCAGAGAGTGGCCGCCCGAAGCAGAGGAGGCCTTTCTTTCCTTAAAACAGGCCTTCTCTTCCGCCCCGGTGCTGCATCGCCCAGATGGCAACAAGCAGTTCTTCCTGGAGGTTGACGCCTCCTCCTCTGGAGCCGGAGCGGTACTTATCCAAAAATCATCTTCCGGGAGAATGGTAACTTGTGGCTTCTTCTCCAAACTCTTCTCCTCTTCTGAGCGCAACTATTCCATAGGAGATCGAGAGTTATTGGCCATCAAGCTGGCATTGGAGGAGTGGCGTTACCTGCTCGAAGGGGCTCTTCACCCGGTAATAATTTACACTGACCACAAGAACTTGGCTTACCTCCAGCATGCCCAGAGACTTAACCCGCGCCAAGCTCGGTGGTCCTTGTTTTTTGCTCGCTTTGATTTTATTCTTCATTTTCGCCCGGCTGACAAAAGCATCAAGGCGGACGCCTTGTCCCGATCCTTTCTGGTGTCTGATCTCGAGGAAGAACCGAAACACATCATCGATCCCGCCAGAGTAATGCAGGTGGCTCCCGTGAGTCTAAATCGTCTTCCTCCCGGTAAGACGTTCGTATCAGTACCTAATCGGGAGAAGATCCTACACTGGGGTCACTCGTCTAAACTAGCTGGCCACGCCGGTCAGAAAAAGACCCTCCAGCTTATTACCCGGCACTACTGGTGGCCTACCCTGCACAAGGACGTAATTGACTTTGTTTCTGCCTGTGTGTCCTGCGCCCGCAACAAGGTTCAGAGACATCTGCCAGCCGGTCACCTCCTTCCGCTCCCAGTACCTGCTGCCCCCTGGCAGCATATAGCAATGGACTTTATAACTGATCTCCCCGTCTCTGCCGGTTGTACGGTCATTTGGGTGGTCGCTGACCGCTTTTCCAAGATGGCTCATTTCGTTCCCCTGCCAGGCCTCCCGTCTGCACTCGAGTTGGCTAAAGACTTTATCCGCCACATCTTCCGTCTTCATGGCCTGCCCCTCCACATCGTGTCGGATCGTGGGGTACAGTTCACCTCACGCTTCTGGAGAGCCACTTGTAAACTGCTGGACGTCACCCTGGACTTCTCCTCCGCTTACCACCCACAGTCTAATGGTCAAGTGGAGCGGATCAATCAGAACCTGACCAGTTACCTCCGGCACTTCGTTAATGCCCACCATTCAGACTGGGTGGATCTCCTGCCATGGGCCGAATTTTCTTACAACAATCACGAGAGCGAATCTTCCTCCAAATCCCCGTTTTTTGTTGTCTTCGGTCAGCATCCTCGGATCCCATTTCCCGTCTCCACCTCGGTGGACAATCCGGCTGCGGAATCTCTTGTTAACAAATTTTCCTCCATATGGGAGAGTACCCGGTCCGCACTCCTTCTGTCTTCCGAGCGTATGAAAAGACATACTGACAAAAAACGTCTGGATCCTCCTCAATTCCGTCCAGGGGATAAGGTCTGGCTCTCGTCCAAGTATGTCCGGCTCAAGATTCCTTCCTATAAGTTAGGGCCTCGGTTCATCGGTCCTCTGGAGGTCATCAGTCAGATCAACCCGGTGGCCTATAAATTGAAACTCCCGGCCAACTTGCGGATCCCTAACTCCTTCCATGTATCTCTCCTCAAACCTGTGGTACTTAACTCTTTTTCCAAGTCTACAGGTACGCCTCCTGCTCCGGTTTCCGCTGAAAACGAATTTGAGGTAGAGAACATTCTGGCCACCAAAAGGGTAAGAGGGAGGACCTTTTTTCTAGTAGATTGGAAGGGGTTTGGTCCTGAAGAGAGAACGTGGGAGCCCAAGGAGAACATCCATGCCCCTCTCATCCTAGCTAAATTTCTCTCTGGCCTAAAAAAGGGGGGGCCTAAAGGGGGGGGTACTGTAGCGCCGGCGTCCCTGCCCTCTGCTAGGCAGGGACGCTGTTCCCCTCACCCCTCTGCTCCGAGCCCGGCGTCCTCCTCCCGCTCTGCTGGCAGCGCGCGCTCCTTCCCGGCCACTGTGCTTAGGGCGCGCGCGCTCCCTCCCTCTTAAAGGGGCCGCACGCGCCATCCTAAGGAGTCCCCGGCCAATGGCCGGAGGACTTCACCATATATAAGGCACCTCCTCCAAAATGGAGGTGCCCGAGCAATGTTGTTGCACTGTTCACTACTCTGCTTCAGCCCTCAGGTCCCGTTGCCAGTTACCTGCCAGTTACCTGCCAGTTACCTGCCAGAATCCTGCCAGAATCCTGCCAGAATCCTGCCAGTTTGCTGTCTGTTTCCTGCCTGACATTCCTCCTACCTGCTTGCTAGCCTGAGGTCCGATGGTCTGCCTTCCTACTCCTGTCAGTCTGTCTATGGACCAGCTTGCCCACTCACCTGGGAGCGCACATCTGCTACCTGCCTGCTAGCCTACCTGGAGGCTCCGCCGTCACGTGCTGTGACCACCTGCCATTCCAGAGACTCCTGCCCGCTCACCTGGGAGCGCACACCTGTTACCTGCCTGCTAGCCTACCTGGAGGCTCCGCCGTCACGTGCTGTGACCACCTGCCATTCCAGAGACTCTCGCTTGCTCACCTGGGAGCACACATCTACCATCTGCCTGCTAGCCTACCTGGAGGCTCTGCCATCACAGGTCGTACCTACCCTTTACCCAGAGACTGCCCCGGTCACTTGCCGTGACCTCCTGCCCGTTCATCCAGAGACTGCCCCGGTCACTTGCCGTGACCTCCTGCCCGTTCATCCAGAGACTGCCCCGGTCACTTGCCGTGACCTCCTGCCCGTTCATCCAGAGACTGCCCCGGTCACTTGCCGTGACCTCCAGCCCGTTCACTCAGAGACTGTCCCGGTCACCTGCTGTGACTGCCTGCCCGTCTTCCCTGGTCGCCACCCGCTCCCTTACAAGGACCGCCCCCTTGTATAGTAGCTCAGAGGTTCCGCCTCCCAGACCCGTTACAACTAGCAGCCGAGCAGGACAGCACCTCCAAGGCATGTAAGGAGAGGTCAGGCCAAGTGTTCAGCTTAGACACCCAATAATTAAAGGGAACTGAAAATGACGCATGTATGGTCACTTAAGTACTCTTTGACCATGTTCTGCAACTTATCCCTCCTTGGTATTGTTGCAGGCACAGATAGCCTTTACTGTTGTGCTGGTCTATTGAAAATTGCCCAATTTGTGCACATTTCCCCCCCACCTCTGTTGGAGCTGGTCTTCTTATCTCTCCCCATTATCCCTTGGTGTTGAAAAGAGGCGGTACCTTTGCCACCAGCATTGTCTGAGGGTGATGTTTTCAGCAACTGATCTATAACGGCCCTCTTGAACAATTCAATTGTAAAACTATTTGTTGACTCCAAAAGAAGAGAAGGAAATTTCTCCTTGTTCCATGGATCGAGAAAGGTGGACAACCAAGTATAGGTCGCTCTTGTCACCTGCACCTTAAAAACATCTCCAAAATCCGACCATTTCTCACCTTTGAAACCGCTAAAACTCTTACTGTTGGTCTTATTCACTCTCGTCTGGACTACTGCTACTCTCTTCTGATCGGTCTTCCTCTTACCAAACTTTCTTCACTTCAATCCGTCCTGAATGCGGCAGCCAGGGTCGTATTTCTGTCCAGCCGCTTCACCGATGCCTCCATCTTGTGCCAGTCATTACACTGGTTGCCCATTTGCGATAGGGTCCAATATAAACTCAACACTCTCACCCACAAAGCTCTCCACAGTTTTGCACCGCCTTATATCTCCTCTCTCATCTCTGTCTATCTCTATGCCCATTATCGCAGACGACCAGACCGGGTTGGAGGTGAAGTGGGGAGAGCCACTGATTGGTTTGTTGTTTTAAAGCTTGCCACAGCTATGTTCCAGTATGTGCTTTCTGACCTAAACAGATCAGCTTCAGCAGAGCGTCTTGCCACTTTACCGATGCGCTGCTGCACAGGTCTCAGCTCTGCAGTGATATGGAGGGAAATTCAGCAGAAGATGAGGAGCAGGAGAAGGGGAGAGAGGAAGTGGAATATGATGAGGTGGAAACCCTGACAGAAGTTGAGCCCGCTATTCTTAGCTTGGGTGGGGTGTGATGTTCCAGTTTGCGCCTTTGTTCCACCCTCCACCAGGTTCCCCCAGTGTGCCATGACAGAAATGTATCATCCCTGTACACAACAATTTGCACAGCTGTCTGTTGTTAGGTGGACCTACTGGGTTACTGCATTGGTGAGAGCATGGTTCAGATTGTTTAACACGTGCTTGTGTAACGCAGTGACGGCACACCGGGCAAAATAGTGGCGGCTGGTTACACTGTATTGTGGGGCAGCCACAACCACGAGATCACAGAAGACTGTGCTCCCACAAGCTTAAACAGCAACATCTCCACAGCTAGCAATTTGGCAATGTGCGAGTTTGGTATTTGTGCCTGTGGGTGCGTGGCTGGGTATTTACGCTTTCTTTCCAAGCTCTCAGGCACGGGCAATTGGACGCTTTGCTAGCACAAGGAAGTGGATGTGGTTGATGTTTGTTGAGTGTGAGCAACCGCAGCTTGTGGGAAGGAGATATGAACGCCTGCTTCTTGAACATCAGATTCTGAAGGACATAGCCCAGGCGACATGGCATAAGTCTCCACCGAACCCAAAAGCACTACAGATACTGGCTGGTGATGATCTCATGCAGCCTTTATCTATCTCTCATCCCCTCAAGATGGCTGGACCATCATTGGAAATAAGCCCCTGTCCTTTGTGTCACCCCCACCTCATTGTAGATAGTAGGCTCTTACGAGCAGGGTCGTCATTATTTTTGCTTTGATTATTGTATTATCTTTAGCTATGTTACTTATGACTGTTGAATATGAGCCTCTGAATTGTAAATAGGAATAGGTTGGCGCTATATAAATAAAGAGTATTATTATTATTGGATTGACCCGCAGACGCAGATTTGGTACCCTGGTGTTCCGCCCACCTACTGGGGTGCTTGGCTGCCATGTGGTTTCTCATACTGGTGGTGCTCAGGTTGCCTTTGCCCTGGCCTCTGCTCAACTTGGTATGGCTACCAACAGCAATGTTTTTCTCTGAAGGACTTTCAGAAAAAAAAATTCTACACAGCAGTTGAACGCCCCCTAGCCCTGACTTGGTGCACAGCGGGGGTGCTCTTGGGAAAAGTTGACCCAGTTCTCATTCTGGGCAAACCACGATCCCTTGGTGCCTGTGCTGGTGCTACATATCCATCTTCCTCTGTGTTGATGTCATGGCTATGCGTTCCAATGGTCCAGGTCGAATCAGTGGACTCATCATTGACCACCTCGTCTTCTATCTCATCCTCCTTCCCAGTTGACATTGTAGGCTGACCTGATGGCAACTGTGTCTCATCATCATCAGCCTCCACCTCTTGAGACAGTAAATGACATTCCTCCAAGTGGCTTTCTTCTAGACGTAGGTCCTCAACTACTTGAGCATCAACGCACGCCACCTCCTCTTGTCCCTCTTCAATACTGCACGGTGATTGGCCAAAGCCAACCAAAGGATACGTACCAAACAGATCCTCGGAGTGGCCAAGTTTGGGGTCATATGTCTCCTGTGACTGATAATGGCGGGAGGGAGGAGAACCAGCTTCAGGATTGGAAGGGCCAGCTTTCTGTGTATCCACAGTAGACTGTGTGGTCGTGGAAGATTTGTTGCTGCTTGACAAAGGCGTAGAGGCTTTGTCTGCTATCCAAGACAGAATCTGTTCTCACTCTTCTGGCTTCCACACACGTTTACATTCCAGATCGGGAACTTTTTCCAGGAACATAGTGGATGCATCAAGCTTCTTCTGACCTGATACAGACTGAGTGCCTTCTCGCACACCACTGACAACACCACGTCCACGTCCCTTAACAACAGGCTTTTTTGCATTTTGGGCTTTGTTTACAGATTTTCAGATGTGGATGGCACAAGCCAGGCTTGCTGTCACATCCAAAATAGTGAGTCAACCATGACTCAGCCCATAGGGCTAATTTTTACAAATCCTATGCACATTGTGCAGTGGACAAACCAGGACAGTATTCCTACTCCAGCCTAACTACTATTTGTGATTGGAGGCCCTTGGGATGGTGGCTTCCTGCATCAACCATGACGCAGCCCATAGGGCTAATTTTCACAAACCCTATGCACATTGTGCAGTGGACAAATCTGGAATGTACAGTAGTCCTACCAAATTAATATTTCTCATTGGAGGCCCTTGTCAAAGGTTGCGCCACATTGTGACTGAGATAAAGGATACATATTTAATGAAATTTACACTGACTGTTGATGACGACTGATTGCCCTCTGAAAACTTGAATTGAGGGCCTCAACTACTACAGTACTCCATCGTAGATAATGTTTATCAAGGGAGGCCCTTGTCATGGAATCTTCCTGTACCTATGACACAGCCCCCAGCCCCAGGAGTAATTTTTGGAAATACGATGCACATTCTGCACTGGACCAAGTAGTACAGTATCAAGAAGTCTTCTATTGCTATATAATCTGGGGAATATTGACAATCAAAATCTCTAAGACATCTCTAAGGCTTCTCCAAACCATCCTGGAGGGGGGGTACCATATATCCTTTGTCTATTGACTTGCACAAGTGATATATTTGAGCTCGTCATCCAGTTGACTAGTGCAGCTTTATTTTTTCGGTTCACAGAGTTCAGCCTTACCTGAGGATCGAAAGCCGCACTCACTGCTACCTTCTAGTATTCCATGTCTCTTGGCCATTTTCTCTGTAACCCTAGCATGCGTGATTTCACAAATCTACACTTTTACATAACGGGGGCCTTTTAGGCCCCCATGCAAATCATATGGAGAAACTCACATAAATAACTTTTACAAGTTTATTTCAAAATTGCAAAATAAGATATGAATAATGCACAACATTTTAATTATAATTTTTTTGTAGAAAACACCAGAAAACATTTTTTTTTTCCAAATTTCAAACAAAGATATGAAAAACACACAAAGGTATATAAATCTAGAGTAAATTAGCTGCAGATACATTTCTTTTCTAACTTTTTCTTTTCAACTTTATTTTCACATGTTATCTTTTCTGAAGAATGTTCTTTACAGACATTTTCCCCACAAGTGGTACAATATCGCTCAGTTTTCCTCTCTAAGTTTCTTGGACAAATGAAACAACACATTAGTTTTCTTTCTCCTGGCTCTGGAATATCCTGAAACTGTACGCCACACCGTTTCATTGCTTCTTTAGTTTGCTTTGGCAAGCATTTCATGTTGCTTCGCTCCATTATTGTCACGGGTGTGTCGCCACGAAGATCGTCACGATTACACAGCCTGACTTCTCGCAGCTGACTTTTTGGTGCTTTGTGTTTTTCGGCAGTGAGGGAGTTAATTCTCTCTCTCTCTGTGCTAGACGAGGTCCAGCCTCGCCCAGCTGCAATCAATGCTGCTGTAGTGAGACTCCTTCAAATGCCTGCTGGTCTGTTAGGGAAGTGTTGGTGAAAGCATTTCATGCAGACTAACAGAGCGGATCGTGGTATTTGGAGTTTCAGAGATAAGTGTATTCGGAGAGTTTTTTCCCTTCCTCGCTTTATCATTTATCTCCTTTCCCGTTGGTGTTCCCTCTGTTGTAGTTGTGTAGTTTTTGTATGCAAGGTGGTTTTGGTTTTTCCCTTGTACTGTCTCGTTCGTCTAAGTACTGTGTGTGGGCATATTATTACTTGTCCCCTTTTGTTGTGATCGGGGTCCTTCTCAGGACTAGATTACTTAGGTGCAGGGATCCTCAGGAGGTAGGGGTTACGCTGGCGGCCTGGACCTCTGTACCTTTAACAGTACCTCCAGGTTGAGGGATTAGTCAGGGCCCCAGCTTAGGGTCAGCTTAGGCCCCCTACCTCCAGTATACAGAGACAGCGTGACATTTATGTGAGGCATTACAAGTTCATGGCAAAGGTCCTTCAAGAATAGGCGTCTCCTGTCCTTCCTCCTTGCATGGAATTCTGGATGAGTTTCTGTATAAATAATGAATGAATTCAGGGCTGCTACATCAAGCATATTTGAAAATATTACTACAGGCCAACGTCTTGTTTGCCTCTTGCTTGAATATTCTACCACCATTTCATCCATTTTGTCTACACCTCCTTTAGTTTTATTGTAATACAGGGTAATTTCTGGTTTAAATTTCCTTTCATTGCTGTCAATACTGCAATCATAATGCATGGTACTGAGTAATATAACAGATTTCTATTTCTCCTTGTAAGATACCAGTGTCGCTTTGTTGTTGAAACCAAAGACACTCTCATAAAGTGCTCGCTGTGGATTGTGTTTTATTGCTTGAGGAATTTCTCGTTGGTTTGGCTTCATTGTACCAACAAGTGTAACAGCTTTTTCAAGCAAAAAATTGCCAAGTGCAACATTGGTAAAATAATTGTCCATGGTAATGTTTCTACCTGAATTGTATATTGGTACAGCAAGTGTTTTCACAATCTCAGACCCTACACTGTGTGCCTCACTGCTGTCTTGGAGAAAACCTCTCTTAAAGTTGTGTAAAAGCGTGTTTTGATACACCAGCATTCGTGGGTCCCTTTCCAGGGCGGGAAGCATCTGGCAAAATTTACTCTTATAACGTGGCTACCCAGTAGTCAGCACCTCTTAGTAACAGAAGAAAGTATTTTTTTAGTGTGGATGAGGCCTGAATAACAAAGAAGATATGCTCCAAACAATTTTAAACTAAGATCTCCCCTACTGTATCATGTTAGTAAGAGAAGAAAGTATTATTTTAGTGTGGATGAGGCCTGTATAACATAGAAGGTATGCTCCAAACAATCGTAAAAACTGAGATCTGCCCTGCTGTATCATGTTGGTAACAGAAGAAAGTATTTTTTCAGTATGGATGAGGCCTGTATGACATAAAAGATATGTTCCACACAATAGTGAAAACTGAGATATCTCTTCTGTTACTATCGTGATACAGTAGGAAAGTATTTTTTTTAGTGTGGATAAGGCCTGTATAACATAGAAGATATGCTCCAAACAATTTCAAACTGAGATCTCCCATACTGTATCAAGTTAGTAACAGAAGAAAGTGTTTTTTTACCGTGGATGAGGCCTGTATACAGTACAGACCAAAAGTTTGGACACACCTTCTCATTTAAAGAAATTTCTGTATTTTCATGACTTTGAAAATTGTACATTCACACTGAAGGCATCAAAACTAAGAATTAACACATGTGGAATTAAATACTTAACAAAAAAGTGTGAAACAACTGAAAATATGTCTTATATTCTAGGTTCTTCAAATTAGCCACCTTTTGCTTTGATGACTGCTTTGCACACTCTTGGCATTCTCTTGATGAGCTCCAAGAGGTATTCACCGGAAATAGTTTTCACTTCACAGGTGTGCCCTGTCAGGTTTAATAAGTGGGATTTCTTGTCTTATAAATGGGGTTGGGACCATCAGTTGTGTTGTGCAGAAGTCTGGTGGATACACAGCTGATAGTCCTACTGAATACACTGTTAGAATTTGTATTATGGCAAGAAAAAAGCCGCTAAGTAAAGAAAAACGAGTGGCCATCATTACTTTAAGAAACAGGTCGAACTTGATGGACGCAAGTCTTTATTCGGCTTTACAAACTATGTTACTATGTTAAGGTCAGTCAGTGCAAAAAACTGGGAAAACTTTGAAAGTGTCCCCAAGTGCAGTTGCAAAAACCATCAAGCGCTACAAAGAAACTGGCTCACATGAGGACCGCCCCAGGAAAGGAAGACCAAGAGTCACCTCTGCTTCTGAGGATAAGTTTATCCGAGTCACTAGCCTCAGAAATCGCAGGTTAACAGCAGCTCAGATTAGAGACCAGGTTAATGCCACACAGAGTTCTAGCAGCTGACACATCTCTTCAACAAGTGTTAAGAGGAGAGTTTGTGCAGCAGGCCTTCATGGTAAAATAGCTGCTAGGAAACCACTGCTAAGGACAGGCAACAAGTAGAAGAGACTTGTTTGGGCTAAAGAACACAAGGAATGGACATTAGACCAGTGGAAATTTGTGCTTTGGTCTGATGAGTCCAAATTTGACATCTTTGGTTCCAACCACCGTGTCTTTGTGCGATGCAGAAAAGGTGAATGGATGGACTCTACATACCTGGTTCCCACCGTGAAGCATAGAGGAGGAGGTGTGATAGTGTGGGGGTGCTTTGCTCTTGACACTGCTGGGGATTTATTCAAAATTGAAGGCATACTGAACCAGCATGGCTACCACAGCATCTTGCAGCGGCATGCTATTCCATCCGGTTTGCGTTTAGTTGGACCATCATTTATTTTTCAACAGGACAATGACCCCAAACACACCTCCAGGCTGTGTAAGGGCTATTTGACCAAGGAGGAGAGTGATGGGGTGCTACGCCAGATGACCTGGCCTCCACAGTCACCAGACCTGAACCCAATCGAGATGGTTTGGGGTGAGCTGGACCGCAGAGTGAAGA
This sequence comes from Phyllobates terribilis, assembly GCF_046119375.1. Taxonomy (NCBI): domain Eukaryota; kingdom Metazoa; phylum Chordata; class Amphibia; order Anura; family Dendrobatidae; genus Phyllobates; species Phyllobates terribilis. Next base: position 41,420,973 of record NW_027362769.1, on the reverse strand, counting down.
CAAAAGGGCCAACAAGTGCTAAGCATCTCTGGGAACTCCTTCAAGATTGTTGAAAGACCATTTCCGGTGACTACCTCTTGAAGCTCATCAAGAGAATGCCAAGAGTGTGCAAAGCAGTCATCAAAGCAAAAGGTGGCTACTTTGAAGAACCTAGAATATAAGACATATTTTCAGCTGTTTCACACTTTTTTGTTAAGTATATAATTCCACATGTGTTAATTCATAGTTTTGATGCCTTCAGTGTGAATGTACAATTTTCATAGTCATGAAAATACAGAAAAATCTTTAAATGAAAAGGTGTCTCCAAACTTTTGGTCTGTACTGTACATTAGAATATATGCTCCAATAAATTTCAAACTCAGATCTAGCCTGCTGTATCACGTTTGTCATAAAAAAGATAGATTTTTTTACTTTGCATACAGCTGCATTTAACTGCCACAAAAATGACACGGTTGGCTATGGCGTGCTGCATAACGTTAGTCACAGAGAAAATAAATTTTTTACTCTGCATACAGCTGAATTTCACCGCCACAAAATGACAAGGTGGGTTATGGCGTGCTGCATTACGTTAGTCATAGAAAAAAATAGATTTTTTTTACTCTACATGAGCTCTGCATACAGCTGAATTTCAACGTCACAAAATGACAAACTGAGATATGGCTTGCTGTATCACATTAGCAACTGAAAAAATAGATTTTTAAAGGTGTACTCATGCATGGAGCACAATAGAAGCACTGCACAACAGACTTCTATGATATGTGCCCTGCTGTCTTTGTCTGGACCTCACTAATGGCACAAGAAAAAAAAATCTGCTAGAAGGTCAATTTCACCGCCACACAGGACACTAGCTATCTAAACTATCTGACTTAGAAGCAACCTCCTGGCTAACTAGCTAAAATCTCTAATGAATCAAGGAGCAGCATCAGGAGTATTCTCTCTGATCTGTTATAATCACAAACTGGCGCTAAAACAACATGTCCACTCTTTATATAGAGAGGGACATGTGATTTCAGCAGCCAATTGCACAAGCCCTTGTGTCTGGTCATTGTAGATGCTTCCTGTGCTCTGACTGGCTAGCCGCAATTTGCACACAAAGTTAGGGGGAAAAAAAAAGATTACAAGCACGCTGCTCCTCTGAGCTCTCACTACCCCCTCCCCTCATCAAACACGTTCCCTCGCTCATCATATGCCAGCACTATAGCCAAAGTGCTAAAAATACTTTAGTGGCAACACAATCATTTCCCGCACTTTTACCAAATTTTACAGATTTTTGCCGATTTTAATAAAAAATGCTCATGTTTCCGATCACAAATCTGAATGTGCCATATTCGTGCTGAATTTGAAATTGGTGATTGCTTTTTGAACATATTCTCTCATCTGTAATGCTCACTGTTCTGCTAAGTAGTTTTTGACTACATTTGGGGTATTGGTGTACTCAGGAGAACTTGTGTAACAAATTGTACTGTTCATTTTCCCCTATTATCCCTTTTGAAATGTAAAAACTTGGGGCCTAAGCAACATTTCTCAAGTGGTGTTTCCAAAATGGGATCACTTGTGGTGGTTTCTACTGGCATGTCAGGGGCTCTTCAAATGTGACATAGAATCTGTAATCTATTCCAGACAAAATTGAGCTCCAGAATTCAGTTGGCGCTTCTTCCCTTCTGAACCCTGTTGTGTGCCAAAAGTAGTTTTCCACCATATATGGGGTATTGGTGTACTTAGGAAAAATTGCACAACAAATTGTACTGTCCATTTATTCCTGTTACCCTTGTGAAAATGAAAAATTTGGGGCAAAACCAACATTTTTGTTGTAAAAAAATATTTTTTCATTTTCACGGCTCAGCGTAATAAAATTGTCAAGCACCTGTGGGTTTAAAGTGCTCACCACACCTCTACATAAGTTCCTTGAGGGTTGTATTTTCCAAAATGGGTCACTTATGGGGATTTTCCACTATTTAGGCTTATCAGGGGCTCTGCAAACATGACATGGCGTCTGCTATCTATTCCAGCCAATTTTGCTTTCCAAAAGTCAAATGGTGCTTCTTCCCTTCCGAGCCTGGCAATGCCCCCAAACAGTAGTTTTCACCACATTTAGAGTATCAGCGTACTCAGGAGCAATTGCACAACCATTTATATGGTCCATTTTCTACTGTCACCCTTTTCAACATGCAAATTTGGGGCTAAAGCATCATTTTTGTAGGAAAAAGTAAAATTTAATTTTTTCTTTGCACATTGCTTTAATTCTTGTGATGCACCTGAAGGGTAAATACATTTCTTGAATGTGGTTTTGAGCACTATGAGGAGTGCAATTTTTAAAATTATGTCATTTTTGGTATTTTCTGTCACTTTAAATGTGATGTGGTACCTAAAAAAAATATTTTTGGAAATTTTGCTGAAAAATTGAGAATTTGCTGATCAATTTTTAATTCAGGGAGTTATATAAGCATTTACGGAATGTCATGCAGAGGTGCTGCATAAAGTCATAGTTTTAGTTCATATAGGACAAAACTGGTGACAGATTCCCTTTAAGACCTCTGAACAGTCATATGAAAAAAAACAATTTACTTTGTGATAATTTTTCAAAACCATGCAATAGAAATACTGTTGATAGTCTATAGTATAAAATGTTCTTTCAAGATGGGATAAAGGTCTTATTGGTAAATAGACCCACTTACCGTCTTACATACGTGGAAAAAAAACATTTCATTTTTCATATGGCAGTAAAAGTGTTTCATTTGGTGATATCTTGAAAGGAGTCTTGCTAAGTACACTAGATGGAGCTTTAACCATACCAAACTACTCCAATCTGTACTGTTTATGTAAATACTGAAGACTAGTGTCTTGATTCTTATGTGAAATGAATATTTGCAGCTCGTTTGCAGATTGATAAAGCAGGATATAATGTTAGAAGGAAGTAATAGGCGCACATTAGCAAAATGATCACTAAAAAGAGGATATCAAACTTGACATTAAACATGCATTTACAAAATATGAAGTGTTTCTTACTGAGAATGCAAAACTCACCATTATATTAACCACAAATTGTCATAAACACATCACTAAATATCTAGTTATCTGCTTGAGTCATGATTCTGCTCTGTAAAACAAATAGAACAAATTCATAAATAAATACATTTTGAATACTACAGTGAATTTCTGTGAAAAATTTGAAATTAATTTTTGTATAGCAAGATCTCGTAGTTATATTTCCTAAATACTTCTAATTCTTGGACAGCAATAATCACAGAATGAAAACTTTCTACAGACAACTTAGAAAATATAAAATGAATGATAAATATGATAAGTAATACAGTTTATAGATTAGGGTGTGCAAATAGCCTCTGCAGAGAGGCTATTTGCATATTTAAATTTCCAGAGGAGCATTGGATGGCCTATAAGTTAGTGCTCTCCAAATGGAGAAATGCTACCCCTTATAGATTAAAATAGTAATCTAAAAAAAGATCAACATTTACAATGATGAGAATCCGTATATGTTCACATGAAGCTTTTGCTGAAAGTTTTGAAGTGCCTCAAAATTCAGGTAAAAAAAAAACCTCTGTATGAACATTCCCATTAACTACATAAGCTCTTTCATCTTTAGAGTTGTCACAGGTGTAACTGTTTTTTTTAAACACACTAGGAATGTCATTCTTTTAAAGCACCATTCCAGCATTTGTTTCAGCACTGGAGTGTTGCTTCTAATGTAAGTTCTTATACACACCAAATGCACAACAGAGTCCACTCACCATTCGGAGTGTGGAGCCAAATCGCCTCGCCCAAATCCGGTCAGAGAAGCCGCAGTAACTCAGATGAGAAAAAAGGAAAGGATGATCCAGCATATCAAACTAGTTTCTTAAAATAAAACATAGCTTTTATTGTGCCCATTAAAACATTGCTCCACACCAATTGTCCATATGGTGCACTACAAGGATCAGGACTTACGCGTTTCGACGTTTAAGTCTTAATCATTGTCGTAAAATAAAAGCTATGTTTTATTTTAAGAAACTATCCTGATACGCTGAATCATCCTTTCCTTTTTTCTCTTCTTATACACACACTCCGATGTCTTCACCTTTTTTCGGCACCACTCTGGTCCCGCGTTGCCATCTTGTCACCGTAACTTCTAACTGTCCGGAAGTCAGAAATTATGTCAGAAGCTCTCAATGCAAGTCTACGAGAATGAGAACAAGGCTCTTGCATTGAAGAGTGACCTCCGGTTTGCTCCATGAAACACTGGAACGATCCACCAGGTCACAAACTGCGGGAGACCGACAAGACTTAGTTCATGGACCTTAGATTCAAAGCATCATTTCAGTGGTAAAATAAAAAAAAAAAACATTGGAATGGTGCTTTAACCCCTTAAGCCCGCGGGTGGTTTGCACGTTAATGACCGGGCCAATTTTTACAATTCTGACCACTGTCACTTTATGAGGTAATTACTCTGGAATGCTTCAACGGATCCCCCTGATTCTGAGACTGTTTTTTCATGACATATTGTACTTCATGATTGTGGAAAAATTTCTTCAATATCACTTGCGTTTATTTGTGAAAAAAATGGAAATTTGGCGAAAATTTTGAAAATTTTGCAATTTTCAAAATATTAATTTTTAAGCCCTGAAATCAGAGCGATATGTCACACAAAAGAGTTAATAAATAACATTTCCCACATGTCTACTTTACATAAGCACAATTTTGGAACCCAAATTTTTTTTTGTTAGGGAGCTATAAGGGTTAAAAATTGACCAGCGATTTCTCATTTTTCCAACAAAATTTACAAAACCATTTTTTTAGGGACCACATCACATTTGAAGTCACTTGGAGAGGTCTTTTTGACAGAAAATACCCAAAAGTGACACAATTCTAAAAACTGCACCCCTCAAGGTGCTCAAAACCACATTCAAGAACTTTATTAACCCTTCAGGTGCTTCACAGGAATTTTTTGAATGTGGAAGAAAAAATGAACATTTAACTTTTTTCACAAAAATGTTACTTTAGACCCAATTTTTTTTTATTTTCACAGGGGTAACAAGAAAAAATGGACCCCAAAATTTGTTGTGCAATTTCCCCTGGGCATGCAGATACCCAATATTTGGGGAAAAAACACTGTTTGGGCGCACGGCAGGGCTCGGAAGGGAAGGAGCGCCATTTGACTTTTTGATTGTAAAATTTGCTTGAATAATTAGCGGACGCCATGTTGTGTTTGGAGAGCCCCTGTGTGCCCAAACTTTGGAGCTCCCCCACAAGTGACCCCATTTTGGAAACTAGACCCCCCAAGGCACCATTTTAGATGCATAGTGAGCACTTGGAACCCCCAGGTGCTTCACAAATTGATTCGTAAAAATGAAAAAGTGAAAAAAAAAACACTTTCATTTTTACGAATCAATTTGTGAAGCACCTAGGGGTTCCAAGTGCTCACTATGCATCTAGATAGGTGCCTTGGGGGGTCTAGTTTCCAAAATGGGGTCACTTGTGGGGAGCTCCAATGTTTGGGCACACAGGGGCTCTCCAAACGCAACATGGCATCCGCTAACAATCTGAGACGATTTTCCATTCAATTTGTTAGCGGACACCATGTCGCGTTTGGAGAGCCCGTGATGTGCCTAAACAGTGGAGCTCCCCCACAAGTGTCCCCATTTTGGAAACTATACCCCTCAAGGATTTTATTAAGGTGTATAGTGAACATTTTGAACCCAGAGGTACGGCACAGAATTTGTTTACATTAGGTCATCATATTGAATAAGTTGTCATTATTCTTGAGCGCAAGTGCTCGCTACTTGAGTTTGCATCGGGTACTCAGGTATGCACCATGTACAGAGTGTGCTCGAGTGACATGCTCGAGTCCCTGCTCCGCATGTTTCACGGTTATTAGACACCCAAAAAAAAACATGCGGGGATCGCTCGTGCATGGCAGGCAAGCCCCGTAAAGTTTTTTGGCCGCGAAGCATATGGGGCAGAGACTCGAGCATGTCACTCAAATACCCACGATACTCAATGCATACCAGAGCACCCGATGCAAACTCAAGTAGCGAGCACTTGCTCTCAACACTAGTCGCCATATCGTCATCTTTTTTTCTTACTTTTGAAAAAAATCCCAACCCCAGCCCTAACCCTAGCACAACCCTAGCCCTAGCACAACCCTAGCCCCAGCACAACCCTAGCCCCAGCACAACCCTAGCCCCAGCACAACCCTAGCCCCAGCACAACCCTAGCCCCAGCACAACCCTAGCCCCAGCACAGCCCTAGCCCCAGCACAACCCTAGCCCCAAACCCAGCCCTAACCCTAGCCCAATCCTAACCCAAGAGTTTATTCTTGACGCCGTTCCTTGTGCGGTATAAGTGATTAGACGACTTTATTCTTCGGGTCGGTGTGATTACAGCAATGCCAGAATCATATGGGGTTTTTATGACTGACAGCTGTCACACACTAAAAGACGCATTTTTTGTAAAATCTAGTTTTTGCATCGCCATATTTTGAGAGCTATAATTTTTCCAGATTTTGGCAGACAGTCATGTGACGGCTCGTTTTTTGCGGGATGACCTGACGTTGTTATTGGTGCCATTTTCAGGCACGTGACATTTTTTGATCGCTTTCTATTCCGATTTTTGGGAGGCAGAATAAACAAAAACCAGCAATTCAGGAATTGGTTTTTTTTTTATTTTTTATTCTGTTCCGCATGTGGTAAAATTGATGAGGTAGCTTTATTCTTCGGGTCAGTACGTTTACAGCGGTACCACATTTGTATCATTTTTCTATGTTTTGGCGCTTATACACAATAAAAGCTATTTTATAGAAAAAAATATTTTTTAGCATCGCTTTATTCTGAGAGCTATAACTTTTTTATTTTTTGGCTTATTGAGCTGTATGGCGGCTTGTTTTTTGCGGGACGAGATGACGTTTTCAGCTGTATCATTTTTATTTATATGCGTCTTTTTGATCGCGTGTTATTCCACTTTTTGTTTGGCAGTATGGTGATAAAGCATTGTTTTTTGCTTCGCTTTTTTTTTTACCGTGTTCACTGAAGGGGTTAACTAGTGGGACAGTTTTATAGGTCAGGTTGTTCCGGACGCGGCGATACCAAATATGTGTACTTTTATTGTTTTTGTTTTTTTTATAATAATATTTATTGATGGTTACATTATATTTTTATTTTTGGTGTATTATTTTTTTTATTTTTTTATAATATTTTTGCACTTTTTTTTTTTTTTTTCCACTTTCACACAGTTTATACACTTTATTACTTTGTCCCACTCTGGGACTTTCACTTTTTTTTTTCTGATCGCCTGCATGGCACAGGAATGAAGCACCATCCCTATGCCATGAAGGCTGTCAGAAGTGCACAGTGTGAAGATTGCTTGGAGATGCACTGCGCATGCCCAAGCAATCTTCCTGCTCTCTGGTGACCCGGATGTTGTCATGACGACATCGGGTCGTCATGGCAACACCCGGGAAGCCTTTGCAGACTGCGCTGGAAGCCGGAAGAGGAGGTGAGTATCGCCAATCACCTCCCCTTGCCCCCGCAATGCCGCGATCGACTTCGATCGACTTCGATCGCAGCATCGCGGGGGTTAATGTGCTGGGAGTGGTGCAGGACCACTCCCTGCACATAGTACCGGGTGTCAGCTGTGACAATCAGCAGACACCCGGCGGCGATCGCACCCGCACAGCCTGTGTGCGCGCGCGATCGCCATGACGTAATAATACGGGTCCGGCTCTTAAGTCCCAGGGCACAGACGCGTATTAGTACATCAGATGTTATTAAGGGGTTAAGCATATTTATGTAAAATTAACCAAACAGTTTGAAGGATTTAGAGAGACTGCACATGGCTTGTGATACCCTTCTCCATGGCCTCCAACTGCAGTCCCGGTGAGGAAGACACTGCAGAGAAAAGAGCACATGTTAAATATTCAAATATTAATCTGAATTCTGTACCCATGCATTGCATAATATTGCATCAGCCATCAAGCTAGGGTTTTTAGCTGACATCACAAAGTGCTGTTCTTAGCTCAGTGTAAGTTAGTGCCATATATGAAGAACAGATGCTATGAGGGGCCTATATTACCCCTGTAAGACATAGGTAGGGGCTCTCTTGGACTTCACAGGACACCAGACAAAGGATCTACGCGTGTGCTCTATCCAGACATGGGCCCGACAAGGAGACAAAAATTACCATTCAGGATCCAGGAATAGATAGACACTCATGAATGAATCACTTTGCAACTATTTCACCTATTTTATGTAACTACTGCAATTATTCTTTTTTAATAGGCAATCCAAGAATAAACCGCTACATTTTTTTATAAGAATATTGTGATATATACTTTGAACAATCGCATCTAATAAGAAGTCCTCTATAAAAAATATATGGAAATAAGCATAGTTTAACATTTGGTGAGCCGCCAGTCCTGTGTTTTCAAGTGGATTCCTTCTCCTTGAACAAGGGGGGGGGGGGAGCTGAACACCTGTTGTCCAAGTGTCCAGAATTCCACTAACTGTGTCACAAGAATCAGACAGAACCTACATGAGGGAGGACTAAGATGCACCAGATGGATTGACAGGCATCAGAAGTACTACAAGGATCAGACGAGCTGAGGATAAGATGTGCTGATGACCAAAGCCATCGTAAAGGAGAAGCTGAGAAATCTAAAGGTAAGACAAATGGATATTATTACTTCTTTTTCTAAGTAAAGTAAACTAAAATTTAAGGCTACTGATGAGACTGACTTAGATGTTTTGTGGCTTAGCTTATATGGAGAATGTGAATTGGAGAATTTTAAATTAGATTCTAAACTGATGTTCTTTCATCGGGAAAAAGAGAAGTTGAAAAATATATTACAGTTGGCTGATGTATTTCAGAAGCTTGCATCAGAAAGGTCTAACGTTTGTGTAGAAATAGTGTCAAGGGATACTAGTGATGTTACTGATTTTGACTGTAATGTGGAAATTGGACATGTGAGACACGTGTCTGTAACAGCTACTGAAGGTGACCTTGTGTCTGATGACAAAAAGACGGACATGCAAAAAAACATGATTGACGTATGAGAAATTGACATATTAGGTGATGTAGGTGGAGACATGATAATGGAACTATGTGATGTAGGAGGAGCTGACGTACAAGGGCGCTTAAAAATAGTAGAGAACTAAGAAGCTAAAGAGCCCCAACTCCAAATTAAAGTTAGGAAAAATTTGTTAAAATTATACAAAATCATGCCAAAATATGATGACAAAATCCATATCTGTAGAAATTCCGAGATATTTGAGGGCTTTGCTGAAAAGTTTGAGCTAACCAATGAGTAGAGGAATCAATTATTTAAAATGTAGATTCCTGTGACGTTTTCCAGACGTTTAGTGTTAGTTTCTTGTGGAAATGAGTCACATCAAAATGATTCGGACAGATTAAAATATTTGATTTACTGTGCCACTAAGGATTTCCCAGACATAAAGAATCTTCAAAAATTAAGGATTGGTAGGAAAGAATGTACCGTATTTTTGGGACTTTAAGACAACCAGACCATAAGACGCACCCAGGTATTAGAGGTGGAAAATAGGGGAAACAAACTTTTGAAGTAAAAAATGTAGTAAAATATTTAATAACATAAATAACATAATACACATGGCTGAAGTCATACATCCGGCACCTAATACATGTTGCACGGACCACAGGCAGCGTTTATCAGGTACTGGCTGTATGACTTCAATCACATACGGTATATCCTCTTTAAGAGTTCATAGGTACCATTTATGTCAAGTGGTTTCCCTGAGAACTATAACTCCCAGCATGTCCTGCAGCTTCTATGGCATGCTGAGAGTTATAGTTCACCCCACGTTTATGTCATGTGGTTTCCCTGAGAACTATAACTCCCAACATGTCCTGCAAATTCTATAGCATGCTGGGAGTTAGTTCACAACAGTGGTACAGTGTTTTACTGTATGTGCTGTAACTTAAACTACAGTATAATGCTTGCCTCACTGTTTGTCTTGACTAGGCAGGGAGCAGGATTGCACAGCAGGGTGAAGGATCACACAGCAGGGATGAACAGTAGTGATGGGTGAGCACTAAAATACTCGGGTGCTCGATGCTCGGGTCGAGCAAATTGAAATACTCGGGTGCTCGACCCGAGTAACGAGCCCAATGTAAGTCTATGGGAAACTTGAGCATTTTTCAGATGGCTCCCCCCGGCGGTCTGCAGAGGGACTAAAAATTGCCCAAATCGATGGGAACAGTGCTCAAATGACATGGGGACAGCATGTGGAAGACCCCAGGAAGATTTCTGACTTCCAGGTCACTACTGTCAACAACTTTGTCAGCGGTATTACGCCACTTTTATGGACTCACAATAAAACATACAAAAACGAAACCAAAATGGATTTTCCTGGGAAATATGTTAAGGAACATTCTTTCCAGGGTAATGACTTGTATATATAGCAAAATAAATAATCAAAAACAAAAATGCTCCTCCACACCTTGGGCTATGTTCACACGTAGCGTTTTTGATGAGTTTTTTCACTTTTGCATTGCTTTCAAGCGTGACAAATGCATTCACCAGAAAATGTAATTTTAACATTGTACAACCTTAACTGGCCATGTGGTGTGTGAGATATCATCAGACACATAGTGTTTCATTTATGAAGGAGGGACTCTGAAAGTCACAAAGCCTATTTTAATAGGGCCATCAGGCGACCTTTACTATTCTTAAAGGGCCAGCAGTCGACCCTCACTATTCTTAGAGAGCCATCACCCGGCTATGTTTTATTGTTCCCATTACTAAAGAGTGGGTCTCCTATACTGTTATTGCGTATGCAGTGAGTGGCAGGGCTGCCCAAAATTTGGACGTACCACAATACCAAGTTGAAAATTTGGACGCACCTCAATACACCTTTGATGAGACTTAGAGGATGGCCTCCTGAAAACAATGTTCCCATTATTAGGAAGTAGGTCTCCCATTATGTTTGCCTATGCAGTGAATTCAAGGGTTGCCAAAAATTTGGAGGCACTCCAATGCCCCTTGGAAGAGACGTGGAGGTCAGAGAGCCTCCTTAAAACAATGTTTCCATTATTAGGAAGTGGGTTTCCCAATGTGTTTGCCTAAAAATTTGGAGGCACTCCAATGCCCCTTGGAAGAGACGTGGAGGTCAGAGGGCCTCCTGAAAACAATGTTTCCATTATTAGGAAGTAGGTCTCCCATTGTGTTTGCCTATGCAGTGAATGCAAGGGTTGCCAAAAAAATGGAGGCACTCCAATGCCCCTTGGAAGAGACGTGGAGGTCAGAGGGCCTCCTCAAAGCATTGTTCCCATTATTAGGAAGTGAGTCTCCCATTGTGTTTGCCTGTGCAGTGAATGCAAGGGCTGCCAAAAATTGGGAGGCACTCCAATGCCCCTTGGAAGAGACGTGGAGGAAGGCCTCATAAAAAATGTTCCCATTAGAAAGGAGCGGGTCTCTTGATAAAGATTGGCGAAACGCGCGTCGGGGCTCGCCGTCATCCTCATCACCACACCTGTCGGGGGTCATTCCTGGGTGAGTTATACATGGGATACTATAAAATGATGGGGGGTGGACTAAGTACTAAATGGGATCACTTACACATTTGGGCTTAACAGCTCTCTATCAGTACTGAGCAGCATACTACTAAGCATTGATCCCTAGAAACTTTTCTGATACATAATCCCACACCCATCATTTGTATCTATATGGAGTTACCTACAGTACAGACCAAAAGTTTGGACACACCTTCTCATTTAAAGATTTTTCTGTATTTTCATAACTATGAAAATTGTACATTCACACTGAAGGCATCAAAACTATGAATTAACACATGTGGAATTATATACTTAACAAAAAAGTGTGAAACAACTGAAAATATGTCTTATATTCTAGGTTCTTCAAAGTAGCCACCTTTTTCTTTGATGACTGCTTTGCACACTCCTTGCATTCTCTTGATGAGCTCCAAGAGGTAGTCACCGGAAATGGTTTTCACTTCACAGTGTGCCCTGTCAGGTTTAATAAGTGGGATTTCTTGCCTTATAAATGGGGTTGGGACCATCAGTTGTGTTGTGCAGAAGTCTGGTGGATACACAGCTGATAGTCCTCCTGAATAGACTGTTAGAATTTGTATTATGGCAAGAAAAAAGCAACTAAGTAAAGAAAAACGAGTGGCCATCATTACTTTAAGAAATGAAGGTCAGTTAATGCGAAAAATTGGGAAAACTTTGAAAGTGTCCCCAAGTGCAGTTGCAAAAACCATAAATCGCTACAAAGAAACTGGCTCACTTGAGGACCGCCCCAGGAAAAGAGGACCAAGAGTCACCTCTGCTTCTGAGGATAAGATTATCCGAGTCACCAGCCTCAGAAATCGCATGTTAACAGCAGCTCAGATTAGAGACCAGGTCAATGTCACACAGAGTTCTAGCAGCAGACACATCTCTTCAACAACTGTTAAGAGGAGACTTTGTGCAGCAGGCCTTCATGGTAAAATAGCTGCTAGGAAACCACTGCTAAGGACAGGCAACAAGCAGAAGAGACTTGTTTGGGCTAAAGAACACAAGGAAAGTGGAAATTTGTGCTTTGGTCTGATGAGTCCAAATTTGAGATCTTTGGTTTCAACCACCATGTCTTTGTGCGACGCAGAAAAGGTGAACGGATGGACTCTACATACCTGGTTTCCACCGTGAAGCATGGAGGAGCAGGTGTGATGGTGTGGGGGTGCTTTGCTGGTGACACTGTTGGGGATTTATTAAAAATTTAAGGCATACTGAACCAGCATGGCTACCACAGCATCTTGCAGCGGCATGCTATTCCATCCGGTTTGCATTTAGTTGGACCATCATTTATTTTTCAACAGGACAATGACCCCAAACACACCTCCAGGCTGTGTAAGGGCTATTTGACCAAGAAGGAGAGCGATGGGGTGCTACGCCAAATGACCTGGCCTCCACAGTCACCAGACCTGAACCCAATTGAGATGGTTTTGGGTGAGCTGGACCTCAGAGTGAAGGGAAAAGGGCCAACAAGTGCTAAGCATCTCTGGGAACTCCTTCAAGATTGTTGGAAGACCATTTCCGGTGACTACCTCTTGAAGCTCATGAAGAGAATGCCAAGAGTGTGCAAAGCAGTCATCAAAGCAAAAGGTGGCTACTTTGAAGAACCTAGATTATAAGACATATTTTCAGTTGTTTCACATTTTTTTGTTAACTATATAATTCCACATGTGCTAATTCATAGTTTTGATGCCTTAAGTGTGAATGTACAATTTTCATAGTTATGAAAATACAGAAAAATTTTTAAATGAGAAGGTGTGTCCAAACTTTTGGTCTGTACTGTATATCCGCATAATTTTTATGACCCATCATCCGTGTGACCCCTTGATATCTGGCACCTCACACTTTATATCTCCTATCATGTTATGTGACTTTTGAATTTGCTATTACGTAATCTTGATTGAATTAAACAATGTTTTTTATGCCGCAATACTCATCTCTTCTCCTTTTTCAATGTATTGATCACATGAGTAGGCAACAATCGGTTCAATATCTGGTACTTATGACCAGACATCATGGTCCATTCAGCTTTATAAGGTGGGCCACTGTTTGTTCATTATCAGTTATAATTCTACCAGCGGCACTAAAAACCCACTCTGATAAAACGCTGGCGGCAGGGCAGGCCAGGACCTCCAAGGCATAGAGAGCCAGTTCATTCCACGTAGCCAGCTTGGATACCCAATAATTATAAGGCACAGAGAAATCACGGTGGACGTTGGTACGGTCGGCAAGGTACTCCCTCAGCATCTTCCCAAACTTTGCACTCCTTGCGAGAGTACCCCGCGCCTCAGGGCTTGTGTGATGGGAGGGGCTGAAAAAATTCTCCAAGAACTTTGACAGTGTTCCCCTGCCTCTGCTGGATTGAAGTTGTGTCTCTCTCGACTGTACTCCTTGGTTGTCCAACGAACTGTGACCTCTGCCGCCAGCGTTTTCAGATGGGAATTTTTTATTAGATCTGCAACAAGGGCCTTCTGGTACAGACCCATTTTTGTAGACCTGTCCGCCTTAGGAATAAGAGATATAAAGTTCTCCTTGTAGTGTGGGTCTAGAAGTGTCACCAACCAGTAATGACTGTCACCCAAAATTTTGAGAACGTGAGGGTCATGGGAAAGGCAGCGTAACATAAACTCAGCCATGCATGTCAGACTGCTAACAGGCAAGACTTCCGTGTCCTCACCAAGAGGATGACTGACCATGCTCTCCTCCTCCTCCTCCTCTCTGTCCTCTGGCCATCCATGCTGAACAGACGGTATGTGCAGGAAGTACAGCGCATGAAACTAGCTCCTGTTCTTCCTCCTCCTCTTCCTCATTGTCACCCAATCCACGTTGGGATGAGATGAGGCTGGGCTGTGTGTAATCACTTCGTATGGTTCCTTGCTCCATCTCATCGTGCTCCGCCTGCAATGCATCCTCTTTGATTGTGAGCAGAGAGCATTTCAGAAGACAGAGAAGCGGGATGGTGATGATAATTATGGCTTCAGCGCCGCTCACCATCTTGGTGGAGTCCTCAAAGTTTTGGAGGATGGTACAGATGTCTGATATTCATGTCCACTCCTGATGTCTTATGTGTGGAGTCTGAACTGAATATCGACGGCCTTGTTGATGCTGGTACTCAACAACTGCCATCTTCTGCTCACAAATCTTTTCCAACAACTGCAGTGTAGAGTTCAAAAGCGTGGGGACATCACACACCAGTCTGTGAGCCGGAAGCTGCAAACGCTGCTGAAACATGGCAAGGGCGGCAGAAGCTGTAGGTGACTTTCTAAAATGGGTACACAGGCGGTGTAATTTAACAAGCAGATCCAGCAGCTGTGTGTAGGATTTGAGAAACCGCTGAACCACAAGGTTAAGCACATGGACCAGGCATGGAACGTGTGTGAGCTCGCCTCGCCTCATAGCTGCCACCAGGCTCCAGCCATTGTCACACACGACCATGCCTGGCTGTAGGTTTAGCAGTGTGAGCCACAGATGTAACTGCTGTTTCAGAGCTGTCCACAACTCTTCAGCATTGTGCGGTTTGTCACTTAAGCATATTAGGTTCAGCACAGCCTGTTGCCGCTTGGCTGAGGCAGTGATGCAGTGCTTCCAGCTTATGAATGATATTGTCATTTTGGAGATGGAGGCTGAAGAGGAGGAGGAAGTTGAGGAGGATGAGGTGCTGGAGCTGTAGACTGTGGGGGCAACCCTGATTGACCTAGGGCCCACAATCCTTGGCGTCGGGGGGACGTGTTCCGTCCCAAGGTCCGACTGGGTCCAGGCGTCCACTATGTTAACCCAGTGTGCCGTCAGCGAGATGCACCGCCTCTGCCCACAAGCACTTGTCCACGTGTCCGTGGTTAGGTGGACTTTCCCGGTAACTGCGTTGTTAAGGGCACGGCTAATGTCTTGGGACATGTGCTTGTGAAATGCGGGGACGGCACACCGGGAGAAATAGTGGCGGCTGGGGACCGAGTAACGATGTACGGTCGCCGACATCAGGTTGCGGAATGCTTCTGTCTCCACAAGCCTAAAAGGCAACATTTCGAGCACAAACAGTCGCGAAATGTGGGAATTTAGCAGTGTGGCCAGTGGGACATTGGCTACACATTTGCGCTTGTGTTCCAAGGACTGGGGTAAGGACAACTGAACGCTGCGCTGGGACAAGGACGAGGACGTGCTTCCTGATTCTGTTACTTGAGAGTGTGCAATGACAGGTGCAGGGCAGGAGGCATCTTCGCATGCACTATGGACAGGGTATTGGCTTGCATGCACAACAGCGGAAGAAGCAATGGTGCTACCCTCAGACACTGTTCCTGGACCCTGGGGTTCGGCCCACAAAGTTGGGTGCTTTTCTGCCATGTGCCTGATCATGCTGGTGGTGGTCAGGCTGCTAGTTTTGCCACCCCTGCTGATGCTGGCCTGGCAGGTGGTGCAAATGGCCTTTTTGGGTTTATTGGCAGAGTCTTTAAAAATCAACCAGACTCGGGAAGACCTAACAGTTGTACTGGCAACTTCCTTCGTGTTGGTGTTACGGGTAACGGTTGCCTGCCTTCTGTGTGCAGCCACCACACTGCTTCTTCCTGCCTGTTGGGGTGCTCAGCCTCCCTCCCCCTGTGTGCTGCTCTCCTCGCTCTGCATGTCCTCCTGCCAGGTTGAGTCAGTTACAATATCATCCACCACATCGTCTTCCACTTTCGCTCCCTTGCCCTGCTCCTGAATTTCTGGCAATTGTGTCTCATTATCGTCCACCTCTTGTGACACTTTTCCACCGTCGCCTTCATGTGACCATGGCTGCTCAAATATTTGGGCATCGCTACATGCGATCTCCTCTTGCCCCGCTTCAAGTGGACCGGGCGAGAGGCCCGAATCTATAAATGGAAAAGTGAACAGCTCTTCAGAGTGTCCAAGTGTGGGATCAGTTGTCTCCGGGCACTCAGCATGGTGGGAGGAAGGAGGATCAGGGTGAGGAATATGCGATCCAGACTCATGGCTACTGAGACTTGACCGTGTGGAAGACAGTGTGGTGGTGGCGGCTAAGTGACTGGAAGCATTATCTGCTATCCAACCAACAACCTTTTGACACTGCTCTGGGTTCAATAGTGGGGTGCTGGGGTCCCCTAGGAATTGGGACAGGAAGGTTGGGCTAGAAGATGTGGGTGTTTGTTGTGGCACAATTTCAGCTTGCCCACGGCCTCAGTCTCTGCATGCACCATCACCATCACATCCAGTTTCCCGTCCCTTGCCACGCACCTTGCCCATTTTAAATGGAGGACAATATCTTCCATGCTCACTACAAATGGCTGAATTTGGAGCAAAGTTATATGTAATCTGTGTGATGGAGAAACCACAGTTTTAAATACCTGGCCTGTAGGTAACTATTTTGAACAACAAACCGGTGTCAAAAACTTTGCTGACACACTGAAAAAAAATTTGAATGGAGGCCAAAAATGGCAGTATTTTCAGTGCAATTATATGTTATCCATGTGACGTACAAATCACAGTTTTAAATAGCTGGATTTTTTAGCTGTATTCTGAAGTGCCAGCAAGCAAATGGCACAGAAAAATGGATTGCTTTTTAAGCAAACAATGAGGATTAAGATCCAAAAAAAAATATTCCGGGCCCCTGAGAACTGGGTCTTTGTCTAAAAATATCTAACAGCAGCAGAAGGCAGAACTGGAATGGAGCCTCTTGTGCTATATGCACTGCAGTCTGCTATATACACTGCCTGCCTGCCTATATACACTGCCTGCCTGATTCCTCTGCAGATGGATTAGTCCTCAGAAGGACTGTTTGTTGAGATGGATATGTGTAATGTACTTGTTTTCTCCCTACACTATCTAATACACAAGAAAATCTCTCCCTAGCTCAGCAGCACCTCTCCCTACACTGCCTGATTGCAGAGTAGACTGACAAGCACAGCGGCGCCAGGTCTGATATAGACCTGATGACGCTGTGCGGCCAGCCAATCACTGTAATGCCACAACCAACATGCTCATTGGCGCTCTAAAGAGTGCCAAACATGCAGGGAGGGGACCCGAGCATCCGCCTAAGCATCTCGCAAGTACTCGGCGAGTTCTGAGCATCTCAAGTACTGGGATGCTCGGGCGAGTACAGAGTACTTTCGAGTATGCTCGCTCATCACTAATGAACAGCGCTGTTATGAATTCTCTATGGCTGCCCTTGCCAGGAGAAAGGGGGCAGTCTCTGGTCCACAACATGTGCTGCAGTGACGTTGCGAAGAGGCAGGGCCGGGACAACACAGAACAGTACAGCGCGCAGCACCCCCCGGCCCTGCCTCTTAGTAACGTCACTGCAGCACATGATGTGGACCGGTGACAGCCCCCTTTCTCCTGGCAAGAGCGGCCGTAGTGAATTCATAACAGAACCGTTCATCCCTGCTGTGTGATACTTCACCCTGCTGTGTGACACTGCTACCTGCAGCGTGACCACGCTGCATCGCTGCCGCTGCCTCGTCGCCATTAATGCACTTTGGCCGTGTTAGGAGAAAGGGGGCAGTCTCCGGTCAAGATCACGTTCTGCAGTGACGTTACTAAGAGGAAGAGCCGTGGGGACTGCGCGCTGTACTGTTATGTCTTGTCCTGGCCCTGCCCCTTAGTAACGTCACTGCAGCACGTGATATGAAGACCGCCCCCTTTCTCCTGTCTAACACTGCCATAGTACATTAATGGCATTGCCGCTGATCCCTGCTGTGTGATCTCCCATCCTGCCCGACCCTGCGACCCCGCTACCTGCGCTAGACCACGCTCCATCGTCGGCGCTTCCGCCCCACACCACCCCACAGTAAGCACTAGAACTGTATTTGCTATATTCGGACCATAAGACGCACCCTCTTTTTCCCCCATATTTGAATGGTTGTACAAAACTCTCATAAATAATGAAAAATTAAAACAAATGATACAGCATGTTGTACAAAAATGTAAATTCATAAATCCAACATGTCGAGTTATTGCGTCACAAAATGGTCTTTATTTGAATGTGCTCAGTCACTTGATTTTGCTAGAAAACATGAGAATTGTGAAAAGAAAATGAATCTAGCTAAATTGTAAAACCAGAAAAGTTACAATTTTATCAAAAGCCAGTATCAAACTCACCTAAACTGAGTCATCCTGGAAATGAAATCTATGAAATACGCAGAAGATTTCATATATGTTATAAGACATATCAGATGATTCAAAATTCAACTTCTTCACAGTTTCAAAGCTCTAGCTGACTTCCCCTAAAAATAAAAATAGCTGAAATTGACAAATAGGGACATTTGGGTCGACCAGCTGACGGTGACATAATGGAATGTAAGCTGAAGACTCAGTCATATGCTCTATTTAAGGACTCAGTCAATGAGAAAATGTCTTTTCTAAATAGAGCTTTTATGGCGATTTTTGACAGAGAAAGAAGATTTGATTTAGGGAATGGCTAAGGAAAAAACTGTAATTATATGTTGTATCAAAGTGTTATACAATGTATCATTAGTTATTTATAATCCTATACAATAAAATTGTGTAGTTACATAGTTTCTGCAAGTTCATATGCCTATATATATAATGCCTATATATATATATATATGCCTATATATATATATATATATATATATATGTATATATGCCTATATATATATATATATATATATATATATATATATATATATATATATATATATATATATACACACATACATATTTACAATACATATATACACTTGTATAAGTAGAGATAGTGTATAACTGTATTTATACAAGTATAGTCATTAATTCATTAGTAAATTAGAACTTCATATATAAAATAAAGTAACAATATTTTCAATTACATTAGAGCCAATATATGTATACGATATTCAGATAATTCTGTTTTTGTATGAATTTGATATTTAATCTTATCTTTTATGTTTCCTAAGAATTTTCATTTCAAAGCAGAATTTAGGAAAAACTCTAAAATAGATTTATTTATTTATTTACACAGGAAGTTGTAATAATTGCATGATTTTATGAGTCTAACATAAAAAATAACAATATATAACTAATTGAATTATAGTATGTCTAACATTTATTAATTAATTATTTTGTGCTGCTAATATTTTCTGTGCACATAGTAGCTTTTTTTGCATGGCGAAGGTAACCTTACTGCATGAAGTGTGTGACAGCTGCAGCATATGAACTTTGGCAAATAATATGGATTCCATTCACTCTATTTTAAGTTTGTGTAACTTAACCCTTTCACTCCAGAGCCTGTTTTCGCCTTCGTGACCAGAACATTTTTTTCAATTCTGACCACTGTCACTTTATGAGGTAATAACTCTGGAACGCTTCAATGGATCCCACTAATTCTAAGACTGTTTTTCCATGATATTTTGTACTTCATGATAGTTGTAAAATTTCTTCGATATGACTTGCTGTACTTTATGAAAAAAAATTGGAAATTTAGCGAAAATTTTGAAAATTTCACAATTTTCAAACTTTTAATTTTTATGCCCTTAAATCAGGGAGATATGTCACACAAAATAGTTAATAAATAACATTTCACCCATGTCTACTTTACATTAGCACAATTTTGGAACCAACATTTTTTTTTAGGAAGTTATAAGGGTTAAAAGTTGACCATCGATTTCTAATTTTTCCAACAAAATTTACAAAACCATTTTTTTAGGGATCACATCTTATTTGAAGTGACTTTGGAGGGGCCTTTATGACAGAAAATACCTAAAAGTGACACCATTCTAAAAACTGCACCCCTCAAGGTGCTCAAAACCACAATCAAAAGTTTATTAACCCTTTAGGTGCTTCACAGGAATTTTTGGAATGTGGAAGAAAACAATGAACATTAAACTTTTTTTCTTAAAAATGTTACTTTAGACCCAAATTTTTTTATTTTCGCAAGGGTAAAAGGAAAAATAGACCATACATTTGTTGTGCAATTTCTCTTGAGCACGTCGATACTAGTGTTGAGCCACCCCCGTAGTGTTCGAATTCGGTTCGGTTCGTCGAACACCCGTGTGTTCGCCGAACTGTTCGTCGAACTGTTCGTCGAACACCTTCGAACACCGTTAAAACCAATGGCAGGCAAACAAAAACACATAGAAACACATAGAAAACACCTTCAAAGGTGTCCAAAAGCTGACAAACTGCTCAGAAGACATAACTAACACATGGAAAAGTGACAAGTATATAGTCATGCGAAAATAAAAGAGGTGGAGGAGTAAAAGGAGGGGGAGACACAGATATAGGCATGTCATGCCCTTCTAAAATCCAAAAAGTGAGAAGCCGACACGGCCAGTCCGTTCCTGCCAGTGCCACCTCCGTGTCGCCGGGTTTGTGCCAGAGCCGCGGTGGACCCTGACGGCCAGCCCCCCTCTCCTAATACTGGTGCCTGTCCGCTGGTGGGTCGAGCCCCCCGTGGTGGGGGGGGAGTAACATCTGCAGAAGAAAGACCATCTTCCAGCCAAACTAACATGTCGACTTCTTTTCGTGGACAATGTGATACGATCCCTTTGTTACGGACACGCCCATCGCTACAAATACCAGATGAGGCACAAAAACAGCAGGTGCTTTAGCGGAAATCAAGTGCTCCTTCAAGTGGGCTCTCCTCCACCTCAACTTCAACATCACAAATACTCCAGTCCTCACAGGTGTCACCCCAATCGCACTTGCTTCCTCACAGCTCCCAAGTCTCCAGCTGCCCGTCTGAGTATGGGGTAACACAGATGGTTGAGTCTGCACAGCTGTTTACTCATACTATAGCCTGGGAAACGGAGGTCTGCTCCAGAGCTTCTGTTAATCCAGACGAGGAAATGATCTGCACTGATGCCCAGAATCTTTATAAGTCGGATCCAGGACCAGATGAAGAAGGTTCTGAGCTTAATGTAGACCCTCGTTCCCAAACTGTAACTCCTGTTGGTGGAGACAATGATGAAGACGATGATGAGACTCAAATACCTGATTGGAGCGACAACTTGACTTTTCGGTCAGGGCAGGAAGAGGTTGGCTTTGAGGACGACGGGTGTGATAACACACAGGGTGATGATGACAAGGTTGGAGATCCCACTTACTGTCAACCCACAGTCAGCCAGTCGATGAGGTCACCCGGGCCTTTGCCTGGCCTTTGGGATGTCGCGGTGGTCGGCTCCCTGGCCCGTACCCTGGGGTCACTCTTTAAAAGGGTGGATAATTGTTAATTTTATAAGAGTTTGTGACACCACCTGTGGTATCTGGTGAGAAGCACCAGTGCTGCAGCAGTCCACTGAGGCCCGTGATAAGGCAGCTCGATGGTATAGCTCCCCACAGGTGGAGCTAGGTCTCAGGGCAGCGTATGCAGGGGGAATGCAGGACAGGCGAGACCCAGCTGGGTCAGAGCAAGACCGGAAATGGACACGGTAGTCACTTCAGTACCTTTTACTGGAGGAAATTCAGGCACATCCTGGAGCACTGTAGGGTGAAGGGTGCATATCAGGATCCTCCTCAATGAGCGGGTGTAGGGCCTCCTGTTTCTTGCCTCTGCGCAGTAAGTTTCTGACCTGCCTGGAGCTAGGCCTAACTTTGTCTCTGTCCTGCGCTGGCTGACCTTGTAGTAGGGCTTTCTCTTGAAGTTCACGCTCCCAGTATGCGGGGCCTAAGCGTCTCCTGGCTCTGTTACGTATCAGCACCTTAGCGATCCTGGGACTTGTAGTTCTCCAGGGATTCCGGTTATGCCTTACTGGGTCATAGAGATCCCGGTAAGCTCGGATCCGGTGTCCGGTAAATGCTTCGGGGTGAGCTGGTTAAGCTCCTCTGCCCCTTATGTACTAACTCGCCACTCGCCTTCGGCCTACTTGGGCCCTCAATAGGCTAGACACACTAACGGCAGCTTGCCGCGCTTCACCGATCTTATGACGCCGGCACACCTTAAGCTCTATCTGGGCTCCCTGAATCTAGCTAGCAGGAGCCTCGTGCTCCACTGCTGAACTATTAACTGAGTTCTCTAGACTAGACTGAGCTCCACTGCAGACTGACCTCTCTTAGGCTTCTCTACTGCAGGAACTCTTCAGAGGAACTGAACTGCCTAGCTCCACCTTCCCTATTTATATCCCTAACGGGCTCCCTCTGCTGGTCTGAGGTGGAAGGTGGAGATGTGTGAATGTTTATGGGGGCCTCTTGTGGAGGATTCCATCAATACACTCTTCTAGGATCTGTGATACCAAGCGCTGCGGGGCGTCACAGATGCTATTGACGATGAGGTTCGGTTGCGCCTTCCTGGACAGAGACGGAGTACTGGAAGCACGTCAACAACTGCATCCTCAACCACAACTCCGCCTCTGACCACAAGTCGTAGTGGATCTTCAGGTCGCATGGGCTCTAAGCCTTGCATAGCCTGGGCATTTATTCAGATCGATAAGGATGACCCAACTCGTGTTATCTGTAATATTTGTCACCAAAAGCTAAGTAGAGGCCAAAAAATCCATAGTTTGAGTACTTCATGCATGTACCGTCACTTGGATATGAAGCATAAGTTGCAGTGGGAAGCTCACTGTGCTACAATGCGGCCTAGCAGGCTGGGCCAACCACCGTCTGCCCCATCTTGTGCATCCGCGGCCTCTTCATCCTCTGTGACTGGGGGGACAGCAGTCACACATGTTTTTGGACGCAGACCTGCCACCTCTTTACCTGCAACAGCCAGTGTGATTGGCAGGTCGTCAGTTCATTGGGAAGTGGAAACACCTGCTGGTGTTGAGAGCTCTCTGACATCGAGAGCACCACCTTTGGATCAAGGCAACCTAACATGTCCGCCTGCATCTTCCTCACAGACCGGCAGTTTGCCAGGGACACCCTACTCAACCCCGTCAAAGCACAACAGTCGGCCCTCGGTCCCTCAGATGTGGACAAGTAAAAGACCATTTCCTCCTAGCCATGAGAAAGCTAAGAGGTTGAATTTCACCATCTGCAAGCTGTTGGCTACAGAAATGCTGCCTTTCCGCCTGGAGGACACATTGGATTTTTGAGACCTTATGTCCGTCGCAGTGCCCCAGTACCAGATGCCCAGTCGGCACTACTTCTCAAAGAAAGGTGTGCCTGCGCTCCACCAGCATGTCGCACACAACATCACCGCTTCTTTGAGAAACTCTGTGTGTGACAGGGTGCATTTCACCACAGACACTTGGACGAGTAGGCATGGACAGGGGCGTTACATGTCGCTGACAGGGCACTGGGTAACTATGGTGACAGCAGGACAAGGGGCTGCTGTCCAAGTCTTGCCGTCCCCGCGAGTTGTACGTCAATCCTCTTTATCTAGAAGTTCCTCCACTGCTTCTGCCTCCTCAACCTCCTCTCGGTCCTCCTCCTGCACCCAAAGCCTGTCTGGTAATGGCACCTGCTTTCTAACTGCGCACCTCCTTACTATGCTGGCAGCAGGGCTCAACGGCATCAGTGTTTACTTTGAAATGTCTGGGAAATGTGAGTCACACAGCTGAGGACGTGTGGTCAGCTCTGGAGACCCAGTTTCATGAATGGTTGTCTCCACTGGACCTGCAACCAGGGAAGGCCGTGTGCGACAATGCTGCAAACCTGGGTGCGGCCCTTCGCCGGGGCAATGTTACACACGTGCCTTGTATGGCTCACGTGTTGAACCTGGTTGTCCATAAATTTTTAGCCCACTATCCCGGACTAGATGGCCTTCTGCAGAGGGCACGGTCGCTGTGTGCTCACTTCCGCCGTTCGCATCCCGCAGCTCAACGACTTACATCTCTACAGAAGTCGTTGGGCCTGCCAGTTCACCGGCTGAAATGCGATGTGCCGAGACGGTGGAATTCAACTCTGCACATGTTGCAGCGACTGTGGCAGCACCGACAAGCCCTGGTGCAATAGTTTCTGACGTATAGCCTGGGCCAACGAGATCCAGAGGTGGGGCAAATCACACAGCAGGAGTGGTCTCAGATCAGGGACCTATGAAGTTGACGCGCCCCCTGGGCCATAGGGTACCCAGAGCCGGGCCGGTAGACGCTGGGGGTTGTAGTCACTGTGGCGGTGACCCGGTCCGTGACCCAGGGCGGTCAATCCAACGGTAATTTGTATATATGGATTTTATAATGTCCGACTACGCCACCTGTGGAGTGCGGCCAAAGGGGCCGCCGCTGCGGAACAGTCCTCTGAAGCTGGTGGTTTTGCTGCAATGGTATTATTACTCACCACAGGAAGAGTGTAGCTTCAGGGCAGTGTGGGTGGATGATGGTGGTTGTAGTGCAGGGAGTCAGTAATGAACACAGAGTCCGTGTGATGCAGTCCCAAGATCTTTACTCACAGTTGTTGCAGTCCAGATTACAGGTACCAGAGCTATCTCACTCGTCGTGCTGTGCGTACTCAGTGAGGGGCTCAGTCCACCCCCAGATAGCTCCAGAGTACTTAGCAGGACCCCCTTCTGTGTGTCCTTTCTCTGGCCTTCTCCCTGCACCTCACACCCAGTGACACTTCTATCCGGTATCCTCGGGTCTTGGCGGGCGACTTGTGTTCCGTCCCCTGGGTCATATGTGGCTACCTTCTTAGTGAGACTGGTGTGGACTTTTGCCTGCAGTACATGAAATGCTGCAGCCTTCGGTTTCTAGTTGAGCCTTGCTGTTTCTCCTCTAGTTGAGGGACCGGTTCCCCTTATCTGGCCTGACCCCTCTACCTCCTGGTAGCAGCGGGAGTACAGGTGGCCTTCTGCACGGCCCGTAGCCCTAGGGTCCCTTCGGTTCCTGGAGCCTTCCTGCTCCCACTCCTCTCTTCTCTCCTTCAGTCCTGGGCCTCCCAGGCTAGGCCCGCCTCCGGAGCAGAGCTCATGCCGAGCCTCTGCTCCTGTCACTTTTCCTCCTCTGACTGGCTTGCTCTTTCTAAGATGGCTTCCTATTTATACTCTCCCTGTCATGTGCTCCCCTAAGCTGCTCCCCTAAGCACCCACTACATAGGATCCTCCCACCAGCTAGGGACCTGGGACTGTGCTCTCCCTTAGGAGCAATCTCGCCCTAACCCCACTGCGGGTATGTGTTGGATGCAGGTGTTAGGGTCCCGAGCCATACGCCTTGCTTACCTGAGGGTGAGATACCACACCTCTGGGTGAGATGCAGTAACTCTGTGGTGACTGCACCCTCAGGGGCGCCACACACCTTTCTGCACAGTTTTGAAATGGCGACGAAGATGTTTAGTGCTGACGACGATGCCATTATCAGCATAACTATTCCGGTGATTTACATGCTGGAGCACACATTAAACAGAATTCAGAGTCAGGTGGTCAGACAAGAGGAGGTGGAGGAAGTAGAGGAGGAGTCGTATGCGGAAGGGATAACATCTCCAAGGTCCAGACGGTTGGCAGCACCAAGGAGGCAGGCATGGGAGGGTGGGGGAGAGGGATAAAACAGGGCGCATGGTAGCAGCCAAACTGTTGAGGAAGGTGCAGGAGCCGAGGAAGAAGTGGAGGATGAACTGGCGATGGGCATGGAAGACTCATCAGATGAGGGAGACCTTGATCACATTTCTGTTGTGCGAGGTTGGGGGGAGAGGGCAGAGGAAAGAAGCATGATTCTTACCTCGCTACCAACACAACAAGGACTTGGTCCTCCTGGATGCGCAAGACACATGAGTGCCTTCTTGCTGCACTACCTGCAACATGACCCTCAGATTGCAGAATTCAAAGTAATCTCGACTACTGGGTTGCCACACTCTTAGATCCCCGGTACAAAAGTAAATTTGCCGAAATAATTCCTGCCATAAAAAGGGATTGACGCATGCAGAAGTATCTGCAGACGCTGTTGCAGAATCTTACATGTGCTTTTCCACAAAACACCAGTGGTGCACGAAGTGAATCTCACAGTTCTAACTTGCCAACCGCGGGACTGTCAAGTCTTCATCACTCAAACCGTAACAGTAACACAGTATCTGCTGGTAACAGCAATTTTGTGAAATCGTTTCACCACTTTTTTAGACCATCCTTTTCAAGGCCACAGGAGACAAGAAGTCTGACACATAGTCAATGCCTAGAGAGGATGGTGCAGGAGTATCTCCAAGTGAACATCGAAGCCATGACTGTGTCACTGGACCCTTGCTCATTTTGGTATTCCAATCTGGAAAAATGGCCGGAGCTCGCCACTCACGCCTTGGAGATCTTGTCATGCCCTGCAGCCAGTGTTCTCTCTGAACGTGTGTTCAGCGCTGCTGATGGTGTGCTGACAGATAAGCGCACGCGGCTGTCCACTGAGAATGTAGACAGACTCACGTTCATAAAGATGAACAAATCATGGATTCGCAAGGACTTTTCTAATCCTGTGTTATCCTTGGGAGGCTAAAAGCTTGAGGATTTGGTAATATCACATCACCAACCGTTTTAAGCAACTGTGGGGCAATTGATGCCACTTAACCCTAGAACGCATGACCATAAAAATCTACACTTTCATATACCTGGGGCCTTTTAGGCCCGTGTGCAAATAACATTGAATAACTCAAACTGAAATGACAAACAACTATATACATGAAGAATACCTAGAGTTTCAAAATTCTAACTAAAGTAATCTTGCAGAAAATAGAAAACAATTAACAGGGCGGGGCTGCGAGGCCCCAGGTATGCGTTCTAGGGTTAAGTGGTGTCTGTGCCACAATTTTGGGAAAAAATGGAAACTCTTTTTGGAGTCCCCTTGCTGTGTCTTACGTGACGTTGGCATCGTCAATTCCAGGTCTGTTGGGTCGCTCCCCCCCCCCTTTTAACTGTAAGAAACTACATACACTATGGCTTGGGGTAACACAGATGATTGAGTCTGAAGAGCTGTTTACTCAGAGGTCTGCTCCAAATCTTCAGTGTCTGCTAGTCAGCGTAGAATTTTTAACTGCATCTAGCCTAGGCAATACTTTGGGCGTAGTAGCCCAGCTGCGAAGCAAGCTGCACCGCCTGTGTATCTAATAAGAATTTTTAAATGCATCTAGCCTTGGCAGACTGTGGGGACCCCCAACCAAACCCAGACGCTCAGCCCCCCTACCGCCCCCCTTTCCTTGACAATACAATAATGTAACTCTTACAACTGGATGGGTGAGGATCGGTCACAGCTTTATTAACTCTTTATACTCATTCCATTAGAAAGACATTTTATTTCTAAAATAATTCAGCTTGTTGCAGCATGCCCTGGGTCTCCACTCCGGCAACTTGGCCAACAAGTGTAACTCTCCAACATGTCCTTTCTATTTCCAGGCCATGGAGGATCCTGCGTACTCGTATGCAGGACTCTGACCCCCACCCATCACTCTTAACGCTTGTTCCACTCCGTCCTGGAGTCCTGACAGGAATATGTCCAGTCCAATATCCATTAAGTGAACACTGTCGGGCCGTATGAGGCCTGCTTTATCTCCTTCCAGTTGTCGGTGTCGTACCACTACACCGCCTCTGTCTCTTCTAAATTTTGCCATCCGAATATTTATTACCCGCCTTGTCCGTTCGATGGCCGTGATGTCTCGCGCACCTTGCCATACCGCTATCGGCACAATCTCTGACCATACTATAGCTAGTTTTGTGAAAAATTCTCTGAAGCGCTCAGTGTCTAGTTTCATTATTGCCATTAGTTATGCGCTCTTGTGATGACCTAGGTTGTTTCCCCCGGCCTGTATAACTAAGATGACCAGACATCTTGCCTCTCTCCCTACCTTGATTACCTCCATTAGTACCTGTGGCCATAGCAGGCCTCTAATACCTCTCCAGTTGAAATATGTGTTATGAAACTCTAATTTCCTCCCGCCTGGGCGGACTTTCGCCCTTTAATCTGCCCAATATATATACGAGTGGCCTATCACCCACACTGTTGGCTTAGCATCACCTGTAAAAGAAACAAACCACGTTAGGATAACAAGTCCGGTCTTATGTATCTTGCCAAACACGTGGATCACCATCTCTCTATCCTCTGAACTTCCGTTTGACAGTCCTGCTCTTGCTGCTTCTGTGGCCGCGCCTATGCGGAATGAGTGTGTCCCTTAATCTTTGGGGTGGTTCCCTGCCGATGTTATGCATTTATTAAATATAGCTTGGAACTGGTATCTTGATAATGGCGTCCCATCAATGTGTGATAGGAACAAATTACTTTGTGATCTGATGGTTAGATATGGTTTTACTATTGTTACCCGACTCAGTGTACCGTTTGTGGGTTGTAGAAGTACCCAAGTGCCCCTGCCCGCTGGAACCATTTTCGATTTGTGTATGCGTAGACGTATTGCATTATTGCCTATGACTACGTCCTGGTGTAATAAGCCTCCACTGGTGCTAATTTTGGATTGAGGGACTAATTCGCTTATGCATAGCGCCCCGAAGAAGGCGATCACAAATGCAGTAGACAGTAGTGTTGCTTCAAATTGTGAGTGTCATGTTAATGGTGTTAGGGATATGATGTGAGAAATCAGTTTTAGTGACACGGGACGGGACGTCTACACTCCTGACTTGGCTGACCCCTTTTCCACCCTTTTATGGATTGTCTGATGATGAATCTTTGTCACATCTCCCCAATTCAGTAGTTGGAAGTGAAATGCTACTCCGGTCAGACACCGCTGCGCTGACGCCCCTGATATGCCCCTCATCATTAGCTGGTGGAGAAATTCTATGGTGACTTGTGATCTGGCTTGTTCACATTGGTCAACCCGTCTGCCTGCTACTAGTCGTGTCCACTCTTCTCATGCCTTACCGTATGCTTGCCACGTCGACGGGGCAACTGACGCTCTGATTAATGGCATCAACTATTCGCCACTAGATCCCATAGGGAAGGTGGGCAACTGTTGTCCCGATGGGTGGGCATTGTGGAAGAGCTCTGTGAAAATCTGCCAATTGAATTGTTATAAAGCGTTAGCAGCAGCTTTAGACCCCTCAGCATAGTGGCTAGCGCGGACCCATACATTGTGTTTTAGGCACAGGAATGCTAGCCTGGGTAGTAGGCCTAGCACTGGGAGAGACGATGATGCCATCTTATTAATGCAGTGCGCTAAGCTGGTGTTTTTTGTTATGAAGCGTATATTTTTGTAAGCCAGGAGCGTGCCCCATATTTCTATTGCTACCACTATTGGGAAGAAAAATTATTTTCAGGGCTAGATGCAGCGAAAAATTATTATTAATTGAAAAGCTGGTGGAGCTTGGTATAGATGGCCTAATACAATGAGACCCACACACTGCTAGAAGGCAAAATATTTTTTCAGAGGTAGATGCAGACAAAAAATTATTTTGAATTTGCAACCTGATGGAGGTCAGTATAGATGACTAATAGAACAAGTCCCACACACTGCTAGAAGGCCAAATATTTTTTCAGTGCTAGATGCAGAAAAAAATTATATTCAGTTTGCAACCTTATGGAGGTCAGTATAGATGGACTAATAGAACAAGTCCCACACACAGCTAGAAGGCCAAATATTTTTTCAGAGGTAGATGCAGAAAAAAATTATATTCAGTTTGCAACCTGATGGAGGTCAGTATAGATGGACTAATAGAACAAGTCCCACACACTGCTAGAAGGCCAAATATTTTTTCAGAGGTAGATGCAGAAAAAAATTATATTCAGTTTGCAACCTTATGGAGGTCAGTATAGATGGACTAATAGAACAAGTCCCACACACAGCTAGAAGCCCAAATATTTTTTCAGAGGTAGATGCAGAAAAAAATTATATTCAGTTTGCAACCTGATGGAGGTCAGTATAGATGGACTAATAGAACAAGTCCCACACACTGCTAGAAGCCCAAATATTTTTTCAGAGGTAGATGCAGAAAAAAAATATATTCAGTTTGCAACCTGATGGAGGTCTGTATAGATGGATTAATAGAACAAGTCCCACACACAGCTAGAAGCCCAATATTTTTTCAGAGGTAGATGCAGAAAAAAATATATTCAGTTTGCAACCTGATGGAGGTCAGTATAGATGGATTAATAGAACAAGTCCCACACACAGCTAGAAGCCCAATATTTTTTCAGAGGTAGATGCAGAAAAAAATATATTCAGTTTGCAACCTGATGGAGGTCAGTATAGATGGACTAATACAACAAGTCCCACACACAGCTAGAAGCCCAATATTTTTTCAGAGGTAGATGCAGAAAAAAATATATTCAGTTTGCAACCTGATGGAGGTCTGTATAGATGGATTAATAGAACAAGTCCCACACACAGCTAGAAGCCCAATATTTTTTCAGAGGTAGATGCAGAAAAAAATATATTCAGTTTGCAACCTGATGGAGGTCTGTATAGATGGATTAATAGAACAAGTCCCACACACAGCTAGAAGCCCAATATTTTTTCAGAGCTAGATGCAGAAAAAAATTATATTCAATTTGCAACCTGATGGAGGTCAGTATAGATGGACTAATAGAATGATGCTATGCCCAAAAGATTTTACTTCACTAGGTGCAGTAAAAAAAATTGGTATTCTATACACAGGTGGTATATCTTGCAACACAGATAGGCTACTCCACTGACTAACACACTCTGCAATAGGCCAAAAAGGATTAGCTTTGCTAGATTCAGCCAAATGCTGTGAAAAAAACTTGCACAGCACTGGCACAGACCTGCCTGGCAAAAACTGATAGGAACTGATGTAACCTAGTCCTGAAAAGGACTCCAATTACAATTAGTCTTTACTCCCACAATCTATCTATTTAAGAGCACAGACCTGCCTGATAAAAGTCGTAGGAAATGCTGTAACCTAGTCCTTAAAAGGACTGCAATCACAACTATTCCCTACTCCCAAGCTATCTGTAGATTTGTGCGAAAATTGGCTTGAAATTAACAAGGTATAGCACACACAGCAACAGCGGTGCCGTCTAACACGCAGCTGCAGCAGTGAGAAAATGGTGGCGACGGGGAAAATGGCTTGGTCTTATAGGGCAAGGACATGTGACATACACTGCCAATGACACATGCCCTTGCTTGTGTGAAAAAAAGCACTTCGCTCCGTGTGTGCGCTGCTGATAGGCTGACAGATTGCACCTCCCCACTGCAAATGCGGGAAAGAGGAAAAAAAATGGAGATCTTCATTGTTCCTGCAGAGATCCATCCCCTGCCCCTCCCCCCACCCCGCTGTACACTCAAACTGCGTATTAACATTAATTTTCATCATTACTGAGAAAAAATCCAGTTATGATTTTGGTGCACGAACAGTTATCGAACATAACCTCGAACAGCCAAATTTTTCTCAAATTGTTCGTGTTCGCCGAACGGCTCGAACACCGCCCAAAACAGCTCGAATTTGAGATTGGCGAACAGTTCGAGTAGAACAACGCTCATCTCTAGTCGATACCACAAATGTGGAAGAAAAACACTGTTGGGACGCACGGCAGGGCTCAGAAAGGAAGGAGCGTCATTTGACTTTTTTAATGTAAAATTTGCTTGAATAATTAGTGGGCGCCATGTCGTGTTTGGGGAGCCACTGATATGCCTAAACAGTGGAAAACCCCCACAATTGACACCATTTTGGAAACTAGACCCCTCAGGGAACTTATCTAGATATGTAGTGAGCCCCTTGAACCCCAAGGTGCTTCACAGAAGTTTATAATATTGAGCCGTAAAAATACAATTTTCACATTTTTCCACAAAAATGTTTTTTAGCCCCCAATTTTGCATTATCATAAGGGTAACAAGAGAAATTACACCATGAAATTTGTTGTGCAATTTCTCCTGAGTACACCAATACTCCATATGTGGGGGAAAATCACTGTTTGGGTGCACAGCAGGGTTCGGAAGGGAAGGAGCGCTATTTGACTTTTTGAAAGTAAAATTTGCTTGAATAATTAATTGACGCCGTGTCACGTTTTGGGAGCCCCTGATGTGCTTAAACAGTGGAAACCCCCCACAAGTGACCCCATTTTGGAAACTAGACCCCTCAAGGAACTTATCTAGATGTGTGCTGAGTACTTGAACCCCCAGGTGCTTCACAGAAGATAGTGTAGAGGCGTGAAAATAAAAAAAATCAAACTTTTTCCACAAAAATGATCTTTTAGCCCCATTTTTTTTATTTTCACAAGGGTAAGAGGAGAAAATGGACCCCAAAAACTGTTGTGCAATTTCTCCCGAGTATACGCCCATACCCCATATGTGGTGGAAAACTACTTTTCAGGCACGATGCAAAGCTCATAAGGGAAGGAGCGCCATATTACAGTGCAGATTTTACTGTTGTGATTTTCAAGAGACATGACCCACTGGGAGAGCCCAAGCAGTCCCAGAACAGCTGAAACCCCTCCATAAGTGACCCCATTTTTCAATTTTACATGTGACTCATAGAAATTTATACCATTGGGCAGTGAAGAAAAAATAATTATATTTTTAAGACAAAAAAATAGTTTTAGGCTGTGTGCCCACGATTCATTTTTTAGGCATTTCCGCAGTGGCAAAAACTCTGCAGAAACGCTAAAAAAACGAATGACAGAAGGCCTGTCATGTTCCCCAATGATAATCCACACGTGCTGTGCACATGCTGTGGAAATTTCCGCTGCGGGTTATCATTGCGGAAAAAAACGCAGCATTACCAATTATTTTGCGGAAGATCTGCGTTTTCGCCCCACCATTGACTTGCATTGGAACGCATGAAATCCGCATCACTAGATCTGTACATGCGGATTACATGCGTTTCAATGTGCGGATGGTACCCGGGTGTGGAGGAGAGGAGACTCTCCTTCGGACCCGGGTACCATAGAACCTGTAAAAAAAAGAATAAAATAAAAAATAAATATTATATTTACCTTCTGATGGCCCCCTGGTATCCTTGTCTTCACTTTCCGGCAGCTCAAGGTGGACTGAAGGACCTGCACTGACGTCATTTAGCGAACTGCCGGCAAGCCAGGACGGAGCGAAGCAAGACTCCGGGGGCCATCGGAAGGTAAGTATAGATTTATTTTTTTATTTTTTGACATTCTTTGGGGTCACATTATATAAATCCATGCCGTTTGCATGGATTTATATAGTGTGACCAAGTTGTCAAGCACTTTCCAAGTGATCCTAAAATCGCTTGGAAAGCGCTTGTCAACCCGCATGTGGAAATGCATGTGAAGAACGCTTCACATCCGCATGTCCCTGGCAGGAAAAATGCATGTACAATCCGCATGCATCGTGGGCACATAGCCTTAGCCTCAGATTTTACATTTTCACACAGGTCAATGGGTAAAAATGGTGCCGAAATGTGTCACGCAATTTCTTTTAAACGTGACAATACCCCATATGTGGCTGTACAGTACCGCTTAGCCGTGCGGCAAGACCCAGGAGGGACGGAGCATTATTTGACTCTTGGAGAACAAATTATTGTTGAATAGTTTGCAGACTCCATATACAGAGCCCCTAAGTGCTTGAAGAGCAGAATCCCCCCTCATTTTGGAAATTATACCCCTTTGGGAATTTACCTACAGGTGTAGTGACAATTTTGACTTCATGGGTGTTTTCCAGAAACAAGCAGCAGTGGATGTTGCCGAGTGAACATTTCAAACTGCCGTTGAAGTGACCAGTACGTTATGCCCAGCTCGTGCTTCTGGAGACATGCACCTGTCAATTAAGCGAGCTCTCATCGCTACAGGAATCCCAAACATGTGGATCCTAAATGTAGTCTAGGCACATTGTGGGGCTCAAAATTGAGAGGGGCATTTGGATTTGGGAGCACAGAAATTTGTGAATTTCTTTTGACAGCCCAGCCATCCAATTTTGTACAGGGGCGTGCAATAGCTGTCAATGTGGTGATTGACAGCTCGACCATCCAATCTGCTACAGGGAGGCACTGGCAATCTTCAGGTGTTCATTATTCCAATTGAATGCCTGGCTACTTAACTGAGCTGTTCCCCCCTGATCTCTGCCAGATGTACATTCAGCTAGCGTGAGGTTTGTTCTCTGTGCCTCGAGTTCTGTTTATTGATCTTCTGTTGCCTGACCTTGGACCTTGTTCTGACCATAAGTCTGTTTAACCCAGTCTGTTCTGATCTGCTTTCCTCCTGGTATTCTGATCTACGGAACGTTACCTGACTACGCCTTTGCCTCTTCCCTCTGTTTATGACGTACCCTCCTGGCTTTGACTTCGGATTCCTTGACTATCCCATCTCACGGCCTGGCCATGAAAAGTGACTCAGCATCACAGGAGCAAGGGCCATTTCACTTTTCCAGAGCCTTTATGCTACCAGTAACGTGGAAGCCCATTATATTTTCATTAACAGATGATGGAACTGAGTGGGGACTTGCTTTTTTGAGGACTGAGTTGAAGCTTTTATTGGGAAAATTTAACATAACGTTTATCCGGCGCTCTAGGCTGAGCACTTACATCGGAGTTTCCATCTGAATCTCCAAGTGATGTAACTCAGATGAATCCCCCAATGGATCCATTCACTATAATGAGGCAGCAGAGTTACTCTGGACTCAGTCTGGCCTCTGTTTAGCTGTGTCTTTTTTTTCAGAAGTGCACAAAACTGTGGCCAACCTCACTTTTATGCACACCTTAAAAAACTGACACCGTGGGATCATAGGTCAGACAACGTCCACGGTGCCTCCATCTGCCTCATTACAGGGAATCTTCCGCAGGGGGTTCTATCTGAATCAAGAGAATGTCAAGAGTGTGCAAAGCAGTCAACAAAGCAAAAGGTGTCTACTTTGAAGAACCTGGAATATAAGACATATTTTCAGTTGTTTCACACTTTTTTGTTAAGTATATAATTCCACATGTGTTAATTTATAGTTTTGATGCCTTCAGTGTGAATGTACAATTTTCAAAGTTATGAAAATACAGAAAAATCTTTAAATGAGAAGGTGTGTCCAAACTTTTGGCCTGTACTGTATATATATATACCTTATTATGTTGAATGTATGGTTTGAAAAGATCTACGACAGTCAGAGTGAAGTGTTATAGATGAGCGCAAGGGTCCTCAAACTTTTCAAACAGCGGGCCAGTTCACGGTCCCTCAGACCATTGGAGGGCCGGAATATAGTTTTTAAAAAAAACTATGAACAAATTACTATGCACACTGCACATATCTTATTTTGTAGTAAAAAAAACAATACATGAACAAATACAATATTTAAAATGAAGAACAAGTAAAGTTAAATCAACCGGTATTTCAATAGGTAGGTAACTGTACCCAATAGGCAGCATAGGTCCCCAATAGGCAGGTAAATGTCCCCAATAGGCAGGTAAATGTCCCCAATAGGCAGGTAAATGTCCCCAATAGGCAGGTAAATGTCCCCAATAGGCAGCATAGGTCCCCAATAGGCAGGTAAATGTCCCCAATAGGCAGGTAAATGTCCCCAATAGGCAGGTAAATGTCCCCAATAGGCAGCATAGGTCCTCAATAGGCAGGCTGTTTCCCCCTTATAATGCCCTATGCAGGCTGTCCCCCCCCCCCCTTATTATGCCCCATGCAGGATTTCCCTTTCTCCCACCATATAATGCCCCGTGCAAGATATCACTCCCCTGTCTTTATAATGCCCCATTCAGGATGTCACCCCCCCATATAATGCCCCATTCACGATGTCACCCCCCCCCCATATAATGACACATGCAGGATATCACTCCCCTGTCTTTATAATGCCCCATTCAGGATGTCACCCCCCCATATAATGCCCCATTCAGGATGTCACCCCCCCATATAATGACACATGCAGGATATCACTCCCCTGTCTTTATAATGCCCCATTCAGGATGTCACCCCCCCCCATATAATGCCCCATTCAGGATGTCACCCCCCCATATAATGACACATGCAGGATATCACTCCCCTGTCTTTATAATGCCCCATGCAGCACATCACCCCACCATATAATGCCCCATGCAGCATGTCACCCCCCATATAATGCCCCATGCAGCATGTCACCCCGCCATAAAATGCCCCATTCAGGATGTCCCATGCAGGATATCACTCCCCTGTCTTTATAATGCCCCATTCAGGATGTCACCCCCTCCATATAATGCCCCATGCTGGATGTCACCCCCCATATAATACCCCATGCAGCATGTCACCCCCCCCATATAATGCCCCATGCTGGATGTCACCCCCCATTAAATGCCCCATGCAGCATGTCACCCCCCATATAATGCCCCATGCAGCATGTCACCCCCCATATAATGCCCCATGCAGCATGTCACCCCCCATATAATGCCCCATGCAGCATGTCACCCCCCCATATAATGCCCCATTCAGGATGTCAACCCCCCCATATAATGCCCCATTCAGGATGTCAACCCCCCCATATAATGCCACATGCAGGATGTCACCCCCTAATATTATGTCCCATGCCTCCATACATTAAAAAAAAATAATCCAATACTCACCTCCCTCCTTGCCTGCTGCCGCTGCTCAGGTCCGGACTCCAGCATTGTCCCTCTCTGCGCTCCCTGTGACGGCACTCGGGAGGGCGCGGTGTAAAGATGTCACCGCACCCTTTGACCTGAGAAGTCACAGGGAGCGCGCACCAGGAAGACAGCGGATCTGCGAAGGCACGGGGAGAGGTAAGTACCGGGCTGCCGGGGCTCTGAGAAAGCGGGGGGAAAGGCGGGCGCTGACACCGCTCTCCTCTGCCCACAGCCCGGCGGGCCGGATAAAAGTCCTCTGCGGGCCGCATGTGGCCCGCGGGCCGCAGTTTGAGGACCTATGGATGAGCGTATCAGCAGCTGCTAAATGAGGCCTCATGTATGTTGAGAAAAAACTGTTTTTTATGTGAAGTAATACAAATACGTTTAATTCTGAGAATATTATGATACATACAGTACAGACCAAAAGTTTGGACACACCTTCTCATTTAAAGATTTTTCTGTATTTTCATGACTTTGAAAATTGTACATTCACACTGAAGGCATCAAAACTATGAATTAACACATGTGGAATTATATACCTAACAAAAAAGTGTGAAACAACTGAAAATATGTCTTATATTCTAGGTTCTTCAAAGTAGCCACCTTTTGCTTTGATGACTGCTTTGCACACTCTTGGCATTCTCTTGATGAGCTTCAAGAGGTAGTCACTGGAAATGGTCTTCCAACAATCTTGAAGGAGTTCCCAGATATGCTTAGCACTTGTTGGCCCTTTTGCCTTCACTCTGCGGTCTCGCTCACCCCAAACCATCTCGATTGGGTTCAGGTCTGGTGACTGTGGAGGCTAGGTCATCTGGCGTAGCACCCCATCACTCTCCTTCTTGGGCAAATAGCCTTTACACAGCCTGGAGGTGTGTTTGGGGTCATTGTCCTGTTGAAAAATAAATGATGGTCCAACTAAACGCAAACCGCCTATAATAGCATGCCGCTGCAAGATGCTGTGGTAGCCATGCTGGTTCAGTATGCCTTCAATTTTGAATAGTGTCACCAGCAAAGCACCCCCACACCATCACATCTCCTCCTCCATGCTTCACGGTGGGAACCAGGCATGTAGAGTCCATCCGTTCACCTTTTCTGCGTCGCACAAAGACACAGTGGTTGGAACCAAAGATCTCAAATTTGCACTCATCAGACCAAAGCACAGAATTCCACTGGTCTAATGTCCATTCCTTGTGTTCTTTAGCCCAAACAAGTCTCTTCTGCTTGTTGCCTGTCCTTAGCAGTGGTTTCATAGCAGCTATTTTACCATGAAGGCCTGCTGCACAAAGTCTCCTCTTAACAGTTGTTGTAGAGATGTGTCTGCTGCTAGAACTCTGTGTGGCATTGACCTGGTCTCCAATCTGAGCTGCTGTTAACCTGCGATTTCTGAGGCTGGTGACTCGGATAAACTTATCCTCAGAAGCAGAGGTGACTCTTGGTCTTCCTAACCTGGGGTGGTCCTCATGTGAGCCAGTTTCTTTGTAGCGCTTGATGGTTTTTGCAACTGCACTGGGGGACACTTTCAAAGTTTGCCCAATTTTTCAGACTAATAGAAAAAAGAGAGGGGTCGCTCACTGGTCTATTCGGGTGCTCTGAAGAAAAAAGTAATCTCAATTGCAAAAAGAACTTCGGCACTCCATACATGAAAATATAAGAAATATTGTATCTGGACTAATGTCACTTTGAAAAATGAAGGTTTTTTGCGCATAATTTGGCCAATTTATGTGTGCCCATCAACCACGACAAGGTCACCTTCGTATGATGGGAAACTACGCTACACTACCACTGGATATGCCACTCTTGGGCTGTAAGCCTGTATGGACAATATGTCTCTGCTTGGGCTTTTAACCTACAATGTATGGGCTGGTAGAGCTAGTTAAAACCACCTGTGACTGAATGGGAGGGACACATGGTCAGAAAAAAAGCTGTCAAACTTCTAATAGTGTGAACACATACCTGCTGCAATGCTCCAGGAGCGGGATCCCAAAAATGATTAATAGAAAAAAGAGAGGGGTCGCTCACTGGTCTATTCGGGTGCTCTGAAGAAAAAAGTAATCTCAATTGCAAAAAGAACTTCGGCACTCCATACATGAAAATATAAGAAATATTGTATCTGGACTAATGTCACTTTGAAAAATGAAGGTTTTTTGCGCATAATTTGGCCAATTTATGTGTGCCCATCAACCAAGACAAGGTCACCTTCGTATGATGGGAAACTACGCTACACTACCACTGGATATGCCACTCTTGGGCTGTAAGCCTGTATGGACAATATGTCTCTGCTTGGGCTTTTAACCTACAATGTATGGGCTGGTAGAGCTAGTTAAAACCACCTGTGACTGAATGGGAGGGACACATGGTCAGAAAAAAAGCTGTCAAACTTCTAATAGTGTGAACACGTACCTGCTGCAATGCTCCAGGAGCGGGATCCCAAAAATGATTAATAGAAAAAAGAGAGGGGTCGCTCACTGGTCTATTCGGGTGCTCTGAAGAAAAAAGTAATCTCAATTGCAAAAAGAACTTCGGCACTCCATACATGAAAATATAAGAAATATTGTATCTGGACTAATGTCACTTTGAAAAATGAAGTTTTTTTGCGCATAATTTGGCCAATTTATGTGTGCCCATCAACCACGACAAGGTCACCTTCGTATGATGGGAAACTACGCTACACTACCACTGGATATGCCACTCTTGGGCTGTAAGCCTGTATGGACAATATGTCTCTGCTTGGGCTTTTAACCTACAATGTATGGGCTGGTAGAGCTAGTTAAAACCACCTGTGACTGAATGGGAGGGACACATGGTCAGAAAAAAAGCTGTCAAACTTCTAATAGTGTGAACACGTACCTGCTGCAATGCTCCAGGAGCGGGATCCCAAAAATGATTAATAGAAAAAAGAGAGGGGTCGCTCACTGGTCTATTCGGGTGCTCTGAAGAAAAAAGTAATCTCAATTGCAAAAAGAACTTCGGCACTCCATACATGAAAATATAAGAAATATTGTATCTGGACTAATGTCACTTTGAAAAATGAAGGTTTTTTGCGCATAATTTGGCCAATTTATGTGTGCCCATCAACCACGACAAGGTCACCTTCGTATGATGGGAAACTACGCTACACTACCACTGGATATGCCACTCTTGGGCTGTAAGCCTGTATGGACAATATGTCTCTGCTTGGGCTTTTAACCTACAATGTATGGGCTGGTAGAGCTAGTTAAAACCACCTGTGACTGAATGGGAGGGACACATGGTCAGAAAAAAAGCTGTCAAACTTCTAATAGTGTGAACACGTACCTGCTGCAATGCTCCAGGAGCGGGATCCCAAAAATGATTAATAGAAAAAAGAGAGGGGTCGCTCACTGGTCTATTCGGGTGCTCTGAAGAAAAAAGTAATCTCAATTGCAAAAAGAACTTCGGCACTCCATACATGAAAATATAAGAAATATTGTATCTGGACTAATGTCACTTTGAAAAATGAAGGTTATGCCACTCTTGGGCTGTAAGTTCACACTATTAGAAGTTTGACAGCTTTTTTTCTGACCATGTGTCCCTCCCATTCAGTCACAGGTGGTTTTAACTAGCTCTACCAGCCCATACATTGTAGGTTAAAAGCCCAAGCAGAGACATATTGTCCATACAGGCTTACAGCCCAAGAGTGGCATATCCAGTGGTAGTGTAGCGTAGTTTCCCATCATACGAAGGTGACCTTGTCGTGGTTGATGGGCACACATAAATTGGCCAAATTATGCGCAAAAAACCTTCATTTTTCAAAGTGACATTAGTCCAGATACAATATTTCTTATATTTTCATGTATGGAGTGCCGAAGTTCTTTTTACAAATCAATTTTTCAGACTCACTGACCTTCATTTCTTAAAGTAATGATGGCCACTCGTTTTTCTTTACTTAGCTGCTTTTTTCTTTCCATAATACAAATTCTAACAGTCTATTCAGTAGGACTATCAGCTGCGTATCCACCAGACTTCTGCACAACACAACTGATGGTCCCAACCCCATTTATAAGGCAAGAAATCCCACTTATTAAACCTGACAGGGCACACCTGTGAAGTGAAAACCATTTCCGGTGACTCCCTCTTGAAGCTCATCAAGAGAATGCCAAGAGTGTGCAAAGCAGTCATCAAAGAAAAAGGTGGCTAATTTGAAGAACCTAGAATATAAGACATATTTTCAGTTTTTTCACACTTTTTTGTTAAGTATATAATTCCACATGTGTTAATTCATAGTTTTGATGCCTTCAGTGTGAATGTACAATTTTCATAGCCATGAAAATACAGAAAAATTTTTAAATGAGAAGGTGTGTCCAAACTTTTGGTCTGTACTGTAAATAAGTATTATCTACATAGAAATATATATTATGTTTCTTTACTAATTATTATTTCTTGATTTAGTTAATAGTGGATAAGTGCAACATCAAAATGGTTTATAAAGAAAATTTACATTTAGAATAATTTTCCCACATGATAATTTTATAGCATTCAAGGATATTATTTTTTAATGGTTACCTAGATGAGTACACACATCTTCAGACAAATATATGCTACAAATTGATATGAAATTTATACAACATATTCATAGAATAATTAATTATTTTTAATTTTGGTTCTGATATGAATTATTTTATAAAATAATATTTTTTGGCATTAAGGGGGAAAATGTGTTTTTGATCCTGATTATATAATCACTTTTGATCAATACTTATTTTTCACACATTTTAATAAAGAAGAAATATGAATAAGGTACAATGGTATAACTAAGAAGGGTATTACATGCAAAGTTGCATAATTTAAATTATTTTTGGTAATACATGGTTATTATGACAAATATGAAATCATCCAGATAATTGAAATATAAGGGTATTTATTGCTGAGAACATACCGTATTTTTCGGACTATAAGACACACCGGACCATTAGACGCACCTAGGTTTTTGAGGATGAAAATAAAAAAATAAAATTTAAGCAAAAAATGTGTTCATGATGCACTTTTAAGGGGGAGGGGGTCTTCTGCTGACACTGGTATTGGGGTAATATCCCCCAATTCTGACAATGTCCCCTATCCTGGTATATATGCCCCCCCCTTCCTTTTATACATGGTCCCCATCCCCATCCTGGTATGCCTGGCATCTCCCCATCCTGGTATGCATGGCACCCCTCATCCTTATCCTGATATGCATGGCACCCCTCATCCCAGTCCTGGTATGCATTTCACCCCTCATCCATATCCTGGTATGCATGGCACCCCTCATCCCTATCCTGGTATGCATGGCACCCCTAATCCCTATGTTGGTATGCATGGCACCCCTAATCCCTATCCTGGTATGCATGGCACAGCAATCCCCATCCTGGTATGCATGGCACAGCAATCCCCATCCTGGTATGCATGGCACAGCAATCCCCATCCTGGTATGCATGGTACAGCAATCCCCATCCTGGTATGCATGGTACCCCTCATCCCCATCCTGGTATGCATGGTACCCCTCATCCCTATCATGGTATGCATGGCACCCCTAATCCCTATCATGGTATGCATGGCACCCCTAATCCCTATCCTGGTATGCATGGCACC
The DNA here is from genome assembly GCF_046119375.1 of Phyllobates terribilis. Classification (NCBI taxonomy): domain Eukaryota; kingdom Metazoa; phylum Chordata; class Amphibia; order Anura; family Dendrobatidae; genus Phyllobates; species Phyllobates terribilis. The sequence continues at coordinate 41,378,606 of NW_027362769.1, read as the reverse complement.
CCTCATCCTTATCCTGATATGTATGGCCCCTCATCCTAATCCTGGTATGTATGGCCCCCTCAGAGTTATCCTGTTATGTATGGCCCCCTCATCTTTATCCTGTTATGTATGGCCCCCTCAGCGTTACCCTGGTATGTATGGTCCCCTCATCCTTACCCTGGTATGTATGGCCCCCTCATCCTTACCCTGGTATGTATGGCCCTCTTAATCCCCATCAGGCTGCACATAAAAAAATAAACACTCATACTCACCTTTCTTCTCTCTCCTCCAGCGCTGCGTCCTGTCTGCCCGCAGTGATCTCTCCATGTGAGCCGTGCATGGCAGTGATGTCATGCGCAGCTCACATGGAGAGATCGGCTGCCGGAAGTCACTGCTCCCCACGCCGGACTGTGTGCGTGGGGAGCAGTGACTTCATGCTGCTTAATAGCCGGCACACTGACACCTATGGGTTGGAAAAGGTAATTACACCTATGATATAAAAAAATGTTCTATCACATGAAGAACTTGATTAATAATGTATTATTATTAGTGTTGAGTGAGTATGTTCTATTAACTATTTCGCCGAGTATGCTCGGGCCGAGCTCCGAGTATTTATAGCTGCTCGGTGATAAGGTTAAATCGCTCCCGTGTGCATGATTTGCGACTGTTCGACAGTTTTATTACATGTGAGGAATGTCTATTTCTTACACATTCCTCACATGTAATAAAACTGTCAAACAGTTGCAAATCATGCACACAGGAGCGATTTAACCTTATCGCCGAGCAGCTATAAATACTCGGAGCTCGGCCCGAGCATACTCGGACAGAACATACTCGCTCAACACTAATTATTACCTATTATTGCTTTATTATTCCAAACATCATTTATTTTAATATTTTGATAATAATTATATGAATATTATTGATTGCTATGGTACGCTGTGAAATTATAGGTTAGGGAAATTGCCAGATTTGGTATAGGATTAGGGAATGAAGACTTCAATCAAAATATCGCAATTATGAATTCTATCTTAATAAAGACTTTTTATATTTCCAAATCAAAGAGATTCTCAAAAGTTGCAAGAAGAAGCAACCGATATCCGGAAGTTGCAAAAGGTAGCAGGTGTGAATGCTGAGTGATAATAGACTGTGTCAATTACATACAATACATTCTCACCACCGATAACCACGACTACAGAGGACCATGATCCTATATGAACTGTGTTGTGTTCGAGGATTTGGCAACTTCCAGTGGCTTCCTATCACCTGAAAGCTGGTGAATAATGAAGGAGTGTAAGGACCCGGACACCCTGACATATGTCCGGTTCATTAAGGACTAAGTACTAGTTATAGTGCTATATAAAGCAGGGAAATGTCAAGTTGACCCTTGCTATGCTGACCAAGGACGTCACATCTGTTCCAAAAGAGACATGAGACCAGTGTGGATGACACGGAGGATTCTAGAACAATCCAAAGACAATCTGTCATGGAAATATTGAAAATCTTCTCCCCTGTCCTAGATATTAAGAAAATATTAAGAAATATTAAGGATTTCTCTCTCCCCCTAAAACACCTCTTCCCTCCACCCTTATCGACCATTTGTCAGAGCAGAAAGCTAACCATCTAGAGAGCTGTCTGTATGCAAATTAGCACACACTTGAGAAGTGGCTAAGAGGCAGATGCCAGTAGCAAGAGAGGTGGCAAACCCAATTAACATGCGAGTTGGTTTTCCAGTAACACAGACCTGTGATAAATCTACATCTAGGTGAGAAGGTGGTATTCTCAGAACTTCAGAAGAATTCTACGGAAATCTTTAGTCTGGCCGGCACCAGCGCAAAATATGGAATATCTGAAGTTCCATACATTCGATAATATTGGGACCCATATTTTTAGTGACAGGGTCTGCCAAGGAACAATATGGATAATTTTCCATAGCTGTACGCCCCTCCGGGGAGCGGTAACGCAAAGGTACCGAATGACAGACTGCAGCTGTATCATGTGTGGTCTCTGGAGAAAGGTAAATTCATAATGGAAAATATGGTATCACTTTCCAGCTTCTGCGATCAACCAGCAAAAAGATATCGCAGAAGCCAAATATTTTTAATAAAAGTATGAAGGCTGGAGCCCACGTAATGTCAACACAGGGGTGTGTGGGCAGGTCTCTCCCTTCGGCATAAAAGACACAGCCGAAGGAGGGGTCAATGTTCATTGCCAGGGGGTATAGATTCTATAAGCAAAGGATCACGTTCGATAACGGTCAAATTGGAGCGCCCCCCCCTCCAGCTATACTGAATCGTCTCTGCGATCTCTATAGTAAGTCTTCTTTAATCCCTGTTTATTTTATTTGTGTAACTGTATATTCTGTATTGTAATGTCTCCTTTTGTAAAACCTTTTCTATATTTTTCTTAAACATTGCCTCCCTTTTGGATTAAATATAAAATTTAATAGTCCTGTTTCTTTTGTTCTGTAACCGTTCCCTAGCCCGAAGCCATATGCTACCAGAACGCAGGCGTCCAACCCGGCCTGTATTATATTTCAAATTGGGTCAGTGGTGGCAGCGACTAATAATAATTGGGCTATTGTGAAATTGGCAGTAACTGTACGGGGGCGTATAAACATTCCATGCGTTGGAATCCGGAGGTGTGTATGCCATACGCTTTCTGCTTGCTTGCTGATAGCTATGTAGTGAGTAATCAGGATCGTGTGTGCGCAAATCATTGCTCAATCCTGGCAGAGTGACGGCAGCGGTGAGATATTGTGTGATCTCCCCGGTGTCGCTGCTGTGAATCCCTGACACAATCCAACGTATGTCTAGGTGACACTGCAGTGATACTAAAGCTACATTTCATCTATGAACTTTGTTTTCTTATCAATATTTAATTTATGGACTCTGATTGACACATGATCTTTCTAATAAAGAGTACAGTTTATGGACTGCACAATAATGAATACAATTATGGACTGTACAATATCTACACACTATAATTTATATCAAAGGCGTTTTCACCTAAAGACTGTTATAAAAGAGCCAAGAAGAAGATGGGACGAAGAACAGACGACATCAGATGATGACGATTGGACCCGCGATTGCTTCAATTTACATTTAGGGATGTATAATTATACATTTAATATGAATATTAGTCATGGCTTTCCATAACATAAATTCACATCATTATGCTATTGAATAAATATAACAATAACCTGATATTGATATTATTTTATTAATATTATTATTAAGGACATTAAGTTATATTGCCAAGGAAGAAGAAAAAGAAAGATGATCCTGTTATCCTAATGATAAACCTATCTACTTTGAGGATTCCAGTTGATGTCTCTCATCCTCAAAAGGGGGAATTGTTAAATATTCAAATATTAACCTGAATTCTGTACCCATACATTGCATAAGATTGCATCAGTCATCGTGCTAGGGTTTTTAGCTGACATCACAAAGTGCTATTCTTAGCTCAGTGTAAGTTAGTGCCATATATAAAGAACAGATGCTATGAGGGGCCTATATAACCCCTGTAAGACATAGGGAGGGGCTCTCTTGGACCTTACAGGACACCAGACGAAGGATCTACTTGTGGAGATCAGCTGACAAGGCCCGAGCACATGTGCTCTATCCAGACATGTGTTTGAGAAGGAGATGAAAATTACCATTCAGGATCCAGGAAAAGATGGACACTCATAAATTAATCACTTTGTAACTATTTTACCTATTTTATGTAACAGCTGCAATTATTCTTTTTTAATGGACAATCCAAGAATAAACCGCTACTTTTTTTTATAAGAAAATTGTGATATATTCTTTGAGCAATCTCATCTGATAAGAAGTCCTCTATAAAAAATATACGGAAATGAGTATATTTTAACAGCACCATCTTTCATTCAGTTGCCTCCATCATGTATTGCTAATGCTTGAACATCAATGCAGACCAATCACAGAAATTGGAATAAATTCTACCTACAATCAGAAAAAATGGCCATATTTATTGATACAAAGAAAGGTTCAAACAATAATAGTATGGAGATAAGCAACAAAGCTATAAGCAGGAGGTTGCACAGGTGCAAAATACTGAAGAACAGCAGCACAAAACATCTAACATTGATGGCAAGGTGGAATTGTATTTGGATAAACTTACAGAAGATATTTGACAAAATTTTACATATTAAACTGTACAAATGATGTAACAGTTGGTGCAGAGCTAAATAAAACGTTATTTATTATCATTATTTTTTTTATTTTGCCTCTCTGTTGAGGAGAAAATAGTAATCATAATATTTTACACTTTTGTTAAGTCCCAGTGGGTGTTATCAGATAGTTTTCACTGGGGGAGTGTTTTTCTTCTCCCTGTATGATGCTAACCAATCATAATCAGGCAGCAACATGCCTATTCTCCTATTCTTTATGGTGTCTTCATCTAGGATGGGTCGTCCAGGTTAACTAGGTCTTGGAGGTTGCTGTACATCATGACATCATTGTGCACATCATGATGTCACAACTAGAGATGTAAGGATCAATCCATGTATCGATTTCAAGTTGCATGTCTTCAATTCCCCTGGTCTTTGTGAATTTAAATAATTTCAATTCAATTTGTGAGAAAAAAAAATGCTGGGTGCCATATCTCACACTACTGAAGACTCAGAGACAGGTGTCACGGGTGTGTCAGGTGTAATAGTCACTCTGGATCTGGATGTGGAAGGTCACTGCGCTTGGCATTACAGATGCCTTCTTAATCCTTCTTCCTTAAGGACCCAGCAGTGACCTCTCCCTTGCTGCTGATTGACACACTATTGCCTGGGAGTTAAAAACACTCAGTTTGCTCTAGGGAATCACTGGTGATACTTCTATGTACCTTTGATCAGATTTGGAGCACTAGCAGTCGGCTAGCTTCTTCTCTGGTGCCCTTGGAGGGCAGTTGGCATTACCCCTCTGGTGTCTGCTCAAGTTTCTCCCCTTTGTTTGTCTACCTTGTTGTCTTTAGTTTGTACTGGAGCCTGACCAGTGCTCATTTCTCTACCACCCTATCTAGGGACAAGCTTTAGGAACATCCAGGGCTTAGAGTACTGCTCGGCGATAGGTGTGGAACCTATATAGGGATAGTAGGGTAGGCAGGGTGATATTAGATCTGCCTAGTGGTCTCCACTCCCCCTTTCACTAATGTTTGGGCTTCCTCCCCCTCTTACCTTCGTGTTGCACTTAGTCTTTCCCACATCTTGCGTGACAACAGGGCCGGACTGGGCCAAAAAACAGCCCTGGCACAAAAAAAATTCACCAGTCCACATAAAACAAGTGTCCTCTCGCAAATTGTAGAACACTGACAGATTGATGTAACAAGTAAAGCAAAAGTCGGCACAATCAAATGTGTTAAACAACCACTTTAAATGTGTAAGCTATAGACATCAGTTCAATACAGACAGACAGCAGATTATCACACTGCAGACTGTGCTAAAAAATACAGCACTGATCAGACAAAACATTTTATATCCACATTAAAGGGAATATTAACTAGAAGACAGCCCATTTTAAATTCTACTTGTGTGCGCAATAAAATTAAAATTGCATTCTTACCACCTTACCACCTGGACATAAGCGCTGCAGACTAGAGATAAACGAGCACTAAAATGCTCGGGTACTCGTTGCTCGGGTCGAGCAAATTGAAATGCTCAAATCCGAGCAACGAGCCCAATGTAAGTCAATGGGAAACTCGAGCATTTTTCCGCCCCCCACCCCCTCGGCAGTCTGCAGAGGGCCTAAAAATTGCCCGAATCAATGGGAACAGTGCTCAAATTATATGGGAACAGCACGAGGAAGACCCCTGGAAGCATCTCTGCCTCCCAGGTCACTGCTGTCACCAAATTTGTCAGAGTATTACGCCACTTTAACGGACTCACAATAAAACATGCAAAAACGAAACCAAAATGGATTTTCCTGTGAAAAATGTTAAGGAACATCCTTTCCAGCGTAATGACTTGTATATAAGGCAAAATAAATAACCAAAAATGCTTCTCCACACCCTGGGCTATGTTCAAATGTAGCGTTTTTTATGAGTTTTTTGCACTTTTGCATTGCTTTCAACGGTGAAAAATACATTCAGCAGTAAATGTCATTTTAACATTTTCCAAAGTTATCTGGCCATGTGGTGTGTGAGACATCATCAGACACATCCTGTTTCATTTATGACGGAGGGACTCTGAAAGTTACAAGCACTATTTTTATAGGGCTACCAGGCGGCCCTTACTATTCTTAAAGGGCCAGCAGCCAGCAAAAATTTGGAGGAACTCCAATGTCCCTTGCAAGAGACGTAGAGGTCGGAGGGCCTCCTGAAACAAATGTTCCCATTATTAGGAAGTGGGTTTCCCATACTGTTAGCCTATGCAGTGAATGCAAGAATGCAACGGCTGCCAAAAATTTGGAGAAACTCCAATGTCCCTTGCAAGAGACAGAGGTCGGAGGGCCTCCTGAAAACAATGTTCCCATTATTAGGAAGTGGGTCTCCCATACTGTTTGCCTATGCAGTGAATGCAATGACTGCCAAAAATTTGGAGGAAATACAATGTCCCTTGCAAGAGATGTAGAGGTCGGAGGGCCTCCTGAAAAAAATGTTCCCATTATTAGGAAGTGGGTCTCCTATACTGTTTGCCTATGCAGTGAATGCAACGGGGGTCAAAAATTTGGAGGAACTCCAATGTCTCTTGCAAGAGACGTAGATATGGTGATATGGTGGTGATATGGTGGTGGAGGATGAGGATGAGGAGAAGAAGGATGACAAGAGCAAATAGACAAAATCAGGAATCGTATACTCATGTCTGGGTGTGAAGACAGAGGTGCATGGAAATAGAGTTAGACCTCCCAAAAAAAGACACTGTATTTGAGTTTATATTACGCTGCTATCATTCGGTGGTGTTGAGAAGTCTGGCCCAATCCAGCCCTTGTTCATTTTTATAACAGCATTTTCAGTTGACAGGCGGATGCGCCTATTGGTTATAATTCCACCAGCGGCACCAAAAACCCGCTCTGACAAAACACTGGCAGTAGGGCAGGCCAGGACCTCCAAGGCATAGAGAGCCAGTTCATGCCACGTGTCCAGCTTGGATACCAATAATTTTAAGGCTGAGCGGAATCATGGAGGACATTGGTATGGTCGGCAAGGTACTCCCTCACCATCTTCCGAAACTTTTCCCTCCTTGTGAGAGTACCCCGCGCCTCAGGGCCTGTGCTATGGGAGGATCTGAGAAAACTGTCCCAGAACTTTTACAGTGTTCTCCTTCCTCTGCTGGATTGCATTTGTGTCTCTCTCGCCTGTACTCCTTGATTGTCCAATGAACTGTGACCACTGCCACCAGCGCTTTCAGATGGAAATTTTTTGAATAATTCCGCAACAAGGACCTTCTCGTACTGCTCTATTTTATTAGGCCTGTCCTACGCAGGAATAAGAGATAGAAAGTGCTCCTTGTAGTGTGGGTCTATAAGTTTCACCAACCAGTAATGACTGTCACCCAAAATTTGGACAATGCGAGAGTCATGGGAAGGGCAGCATAACATAAATTCAGCCATGTGTGCCAGACTGCTAACAGGCAAGACTTCCATGTCCTCACTAAGAGGACGACTGACCATGCTCTCCTCATCATCCTCCTCCTCATCCCTGTCCTCTGCCCATCTACGTTGAACAGATGGTATGATAGTTGTGCAGGTAGTACCATCTATAGCGCAGTAAACTACCTCCTGATCTTCCTCCACCTCTTCTTCCTCATTGTCACCAAATCCAAGTTGGGATGAGATGAGGCTGGGAAGTGTGGAATCACCCTGGATGGTTTCTTGCTCCATCTCATCGTGCTCCGCCTGCAATGCATCCTCTTTAATTGCGAGCAAAGAGCATTAAAGAAGACAGAGAAGTGGGATGATGACGCTAATTATGGTGTCATTACCACTCACCATCTTGGTGGATTGCTCAAAGTTTTGAAGGATGGTACAGATGTCTGACATCCATGTTCACTCCTGAGGTCTTATGTGTGGAATCTGACCTGAATACCGACGGCCTTGTTAATGCTGGTAGACAACAACTGCCCTCTTCTGCTCACAAATCCTTCCCAACATCTGCAATGTAGAGTTCCAACATGTGGGGACATCGCACACCAGTTGGTGAGCTGGAAGCTTCAAACGCTGCTGAAGCACGGCAAGGGCGGCGGAAGCTGTAGCCGACTTTCTCAAATGGGCACACACGCAGCGTACTTTGACAAGCAGATCCGGCAGATCCGGATAGGTTTTGAGAAAGCGCTGAACCACGAGGTTAAGCACATGGGCGAGGCATGGTACGTGTGTGAGCTCATCTCGCTTCAGAGCTGCCACCTGATTCCGGCACACAACAATGCCTGGCTGTAGGGTCAGTGGTGTCAGCCACAGATCTGCCTGCTCTTTCAGAACTGTGCACAACTATTCAGCGTTGTGCGGAGTTGTCCACAACTTTTCAGCATTGTGCGGTTTGTCACCTAAGCATATTAGCTTCAGCACAGCCTGTTGCCACTTGGCCGAGGCAGTGCTGCAGTGCTTCCAGCTTGTGACTGATGTGGTCATTTCAGAGATGTTGGCAGAAGAGAAGGAGGAGGAGGTGCAGGAGATGTAGAATGTGGGGGCAACCCTGATTGACCAATGGCCCGCAATCCTCGGCATCAGGAGGACATGTTTCGTCCAAAGGTCCGACTGGATCCCGGCTTCCACTAAATTAACACCGTGTGCCATCAGCGAGATGTACCATCCTTGCCCACAAGCACTTGTCCACGTGTCCGTGGCTAGGTGGACTTTCCCAGTAACTGCGTTGTTGAGGGCACGGCTAATGTTGTGAGACACGTGCTCGCATAATGTGGGGACGGCACACCGGGAGAAATAGTGGCGGCTGGGGACCGAGTACCGAGGGACGGCTGCCGCCATCAGGTTGCGGAAAGCTTTCGTCTCCACAAGCCTAAAAGGCAACATTTCGGGCGCAAGCATTTGCAAAATGTGTCAATTTAGTAGTGTGGACTCTGGGGCGTTGGATGCGTAATTGCGCTTGCGTTCCAAGGACTGGGGTAGGGACAACCGAACGCTGCGCTGGGACAAGTACGTGCTTACTGAGGGTGCTAGTTGAGAGTGTGCAATGACAGGTGCAGGTTGGGAGGCATCTTTGCATGTGCCATGGACAGGGGATTGGCGTGCACGCACAACAGCAGAAGAAGCAGTGGTGTCATCCGCAGACACTGTTTCTGGACCCTGGGGTTCGACCCACTTAGTCGGGTGCTTTGCCGCCATGTGTCTGATCATGCTGGTGGTGGTAAGGCTGCTAGTTTTGCTACCCCTGCTGATGCTGGCCTGGCAGATGGTGCAAATGGCCTTTTTGGGGTTATCTGCAGAGTCTTTAAAAAACAACCAGACTCGGGAAGACCTAACAGTTGTACTGGCAACTTCAGTCACGTTGGTGTTACGGGGAACGCTTTGCCGCCTTGTCTCTGTGGCCACCACACTGCTTTTTACTGCCTGTTGTAGTGCTACTCCTCCCTCCCCCTGAGTGCTGCTGTCCTCGCTCTGCATGTCCCCCTGCTAGGTTGGGACAGTTACTATATCATCCACCACCTCGTCTTCCACTTCCGCACCCTGGTCCTCCTCCTGACTTTCTGGCAATAGTGTCTCATCATCATCTTCCACCTCTTGCAACAGTAATTGCATTTTCCCACCGTTGCCTTCATGTGACCGTGGCTGCTCAAATATTTGGACATCGCTACACACGTTCTCCTCTTGACTCGCTTGAAGCTGGCCGGGCGAGAGGCCCGAATCTACAAATGCAAACATGAACATCACTTCTGAGTGTCCAAGTGTGGGATCAGCTGTCTCTGGGCACTCATCAAGATGGGAAGAAAGAGGAACAGGGTGAGAAATATGTGCTCCAGACTCACTGCTATTGAGACTTGACCGTGTGGAAGAGGAAGGAGGTGGTGGTCGTGGCAAAGTGACTGGAAGCAATATCTGCTATCCAACCAACAACCTTTTGACACTGCTCTGGGTTCAATAGTAGGGTGCTGCTGTCCCCTAGTAGTTGGGACAGGAAGATCGAGCTGTGGGTGTTTGCTGTGGCACAATTTCAGCTTGCCCACAGCCACATCCTCGGCCTCGTCATGCATCATCACCATCACGTCCACTTCCCTGTCCCTTGCCACACACCTTGCCCATTTTAAATGGAGGACAATATTTTCCACGTTCACGAGAAATGGCTGATTTTGGAACGCAGTTACATGTGATACGTTTGACAGAGAACTTTGTTTTAAATAGCAGGCCTGTAATTTACTAATACTATTCTTCACAGAGACCTACTGCTTGACCGACACACCAACGAAATGGAAGGCAAAATTGGCTGATTTTGGAATGCTGTTATATGTGATACGTCTGACAGAGAACCACGGTTTTAAATAGCAGTCCTGTAGTTTACTAATACTATTCTACACAGGGACCTACTGTGAATAGCTTGACCGACACACTGCAACGAAATGGAAAAGGAGGCCAATATTTTCCACTTTCAGTTCAAATTTTTGGATTTTTATCGCTGTAATATAGATAAGATCTGGCTGCATTCTGCAGTGCTAACAAGCAAATGGAGTGGAAAAATGGTGTACTCTGGATTGCTTTTTAGGCAAATAACCAGGATTAAGATAAAAAAAAAAATTGCTCTGGCCCCTGATACCTGGGGCCATGTCTACAAATATTTGTCACAGCAGGATCAGTCAGAAGTTGAACATGCAATGGACCCTATTGTGCTGTATCATGCACTGCAGTCTGTTACATACCCAGCCTGCCTTGGTTTTTAAGCAAATAACCAGGATTAAGATAAAAAAAAAAATTCCCTGGCCCATGATACCTGGGGCTATGTCTACAAATATCTGTAAGAACAGCAGCAGCGGGAACGCGCTATGGACCCTCTTGCACTGCAGTCTGTCACAAACACTGCCTGCCTGCCTAACTCCTGCTTTCACCACTGAATATATGCAGCTGGGATAGTCCTCAGAAGGACTGTTAGTTCAGATGGATATATACAGTGCTGGCCAAAAGTATTGGCACCCCTGCAATTCTGTCAGATAATACTCAGTTTCTTCCTGAAAATGATTGCAATCACAAATTCTTTGGTATTATTCTCTTCATTTAATTTGCTTGCAAGGAAAAAACACAAAAGAGAATGAAGCAAAAATCAAATCATTGATCATTTCACACAAAACTCCAAAAAAGGGCCGGACAAAAGTATTGGCACCCTCAGCCTAATACTTGGTTGCACAACCTTTAGCCAAAATAACAGCGAACAACCGCTTCCGGTAACCATCAATGAGTTTCTTACAATGCTCTGCTGGAATTGTAGACCATTCTTCATTGGCAAACTGCTCCAGGTCCCTGATATTTGAAGGGTGCCTTCTCCAAACTGCCATTTTGAGATCTCTCCACAGGTGTTCTATGGGATTCAGGTCTGGACTCATTGCTGGCCACCTTAGAAGTCTCCAGTGCTTTCTCTCAAACCATTTTATAGTGCTTTTGGAAGTGTGTTTTGGGTCATTGTCCTGCTGGAAGACCCATGACCTCTGAGGGAGACCCAGATTTCTCACACTGGGCCGTACATTATTGCTGTAAAATTTGTTGGTAGTCTTCAGACTTCATAATGCCATGCACACGGTCAAGCAGTCCAGTGCAAGAGGCAGCAAAGCAACCCCAAAACATCAGGGAACCTCTGCCATGTTTGACTGTAGAGACCGTGTTTTTTCTTTGAATGCCTCTTTTTTTTCCTGTACACTCTATCTTGATGCTTTTTCCCAAAAAGCTCTACTTTTATCTCATCTGACCAAAGAACATTCTTCCAAAACGTTTTAGGCTTTCTCAGGTAAGTTTTGGCAAACTCCAGCCTGGCTTTTTTATGTCTCGGGGTAAGAAGTGGGGTCTTCCTGGGTATCCTACCATACAGTCCCTTTTCATTCAGATGCCGACGGATAGTACGGGTTGACACTGTCGTACCCTCGGACTGCAGGGCAACTTGAACTTGTTTGGATGTTAGTCGAGGTTCTTTATCCACCATCCGCACAATCTTGCGTTGAAATCTCTCGTCAATTTTTCTTTTCTGTCCACATCTAGGGAGGTTAGCCACAGTGCCATGGGCTTTAAACTTCTTGATGACACTGCGCACGGAAGACACAGGAACATTCAGGTCTTTGGAGATGGACTTGTAGCCTTGAGATTGCTCATGCTTCCTCACAATTTGGTTTCTCAAGTCCTCAGACAGTTCTTTGGTCTTCTTTCTTTTCTCCATGCTCAAAGTGGTACACACAAGGACACAGGACAGAGGTTGAGTCAACTTTAATCCATGTTAACTGGCTGCAAGTGTGATTTAGTTATTGCCATCACCTGTCAGGTGCCACAGGTAAGTTACAGGTGCTGTTAATGACACAAATTAGAGAAGCATCACATGATTTTTCAAAGGGTGCCAATACTTTTGTCCACCCCCTTTTTTAGGTTTGGTGTGGAATTATATCCAATTTGGCTTTAGGACAATTCTTTTTGTGTTTTTTTCATTGAAGACAAATTAGATGAAGAGAATAATACCAAAGAATTTGTGATTGCAATCATTTTCAGGAAGAAACTGAATATTATCTGACAGAATTGCAGGGGTGCCAATACTTTTGGCCAGCACTGTATACAGTGGGTACGGAACGTATTCAGACCCCTTTAAATTTTTCACTTTGTTTCATTGCAGCCCAAATGGTAAATTCTAAAAAGTTCATTGTTTTTCCTCATTAATGTACATTCTGCGCCCCATCTTGACTGAAAAAAACAGAAATGTAGAAATTTTTGCAAATTTATTAAAAAAGAAAAACTGAAATATCACATGGTCATAAGTATTCAGACTCTTTGCTCAGACACTCATATTTAAGTCACATGCTATCCAATTCCTTGTGATCCTCCTTGAGATGGCTCAACTCCTTCATTGGAGTCCATCTGTGTTTTATTAAACTGATAGGACTTGATTTGGAAAGGCACACACCTGTCTATATAAAACCTCACAGCTCACAGTGCATGTCAGACCAAATGAGAATCAAGAGCTCAAAGGAACGGCCCAAGGAGCTCAGAGACAGAATTGTGGCAAGGCACAGATATGGCCAAGGTTACAAAAGAATTTCTGCAGTACTCAAGGTTCCTAAGAGCACATTGGGCTTCATAATCCTTAAATGGAAGAAGTTTGGGACTACCAGAAGTCTTCCTAGACCTGGCCGTCCAGCCAATCTGAGCAATCGTGTGAGAAGAGCCTTGGTGAGAGAGGTAAAGAAGAACCCTAAGGTCACTGTGGCTGAGCTCCAGAGATGCAGTAGGGAGATGGGAAAATGTTCCACAAAGTCAACTATCACTGCAGCCCTCCACCAGTCAGGCCTTTATGGCAGAGTGGCCCGACGGAAGCCTCTCCTCAGTGCAAGACATATGAAAGCCCGCATAGAGTTTGCTCAAAAACACATGAAGGACTCCCAGACTATGAGAAATAAGATTCTCTGGTCTGATGAGACAAAGATAGAACTTTTTGGTGATAATTCTAAGCAGTATTTGTGGAGAAAACCAGGCACTGCTCATCCCCTGCCCAATACAATCCCAACAGTGAAACATGGTGGTAGCAGCATCATGCTATGGGGGTGTTTTTCAGCTGCAGGGACAGGACGACTGGTTGAAATTGAAGGAAACATGAATGCGGCCAAGTACAGAGATATTCTGGATGAAAACCTCCTCCAGAGTGCTCTGGACCTCAGACTTGGCCGAAGGTTCACCTTCCAACAAGACAATGACCCTAAGCACACAGCTAAAATAACAAAGGAGTGGCTTCAGAACAAATCTGTGACCATTTTTGACTGGCACAGCCAGAGCCCTGACCTAGATCCAATGGAGCATCTCTGGAGAGACCTGAAAATGGCTGTCCACCAATGTTAACCATCCAACCTGACGGAACTGGAGAGGATCTGCAAGGAAGAATGGCAGAGGATCCCTAAATCCAGGTGTGAAAAACTTGTTGCAATATTCCCAAGAAGACTCATGGCTGTACTAGCTGAAAAGGGTGCTTCTACTCAATACTGAGCAAAGGGTCTGAATACTTATGACCATGTGATATTTCAGTTTTTCTTTTTTAATAAATTTGCAAAAATTTGTACATTTCTGTTTTTTTTCAGTCAAGATGAGTTGCAGAGTGTACATTAATGAGAAAAAATGAACTTTTTAGAATTTACCAAATGGCTGCAATGAAGCAAAGAGTGAAAAATTTAAAGGGGTCTGAATACTTTCCGCACCCACTGTATATGTTGTGGAAAGCCTATATTAACTATAAACAAGCAAATATCTCCCTGACTCAGCAGTAGCTCTCCCTATTCTGCCTGTTTCCGGGGTAGACTGTGATGAGCATAGCGGCGCCAGGTCTTATATAAACCTGATGACGCTGTGCAGCCAGCCAATCACTGTAATGCCCACAACCAACATGGCTACGGCATTACAGTGCGTGGCAAGCAATCCATGCATGTTCATAGGCTCTCTAAAAAGTGCCAAACATGTAGGGCGGGGACCTGAGTTCCCTCCCGAGCAACCCGGAAATACTCGCTGAGCGTCGAGCTTGTCGAGCACTGCGATGCTTGGGCGAACACATTCACTCATCACTACTGCAGACTATCAGATAATTTTGATGATCTGCTACCTTCATAGTCTGGTTTGACGATAACAGTTTGCTCTTGTGCCATAAACAATGTCATGACTTCTGCACTGGTCTGGAAGTAAGTACATTTGTATTTTATTCAATACGCTGGGGGCACAAACACTTTAAAGTGAATCTGTCACATCCCACAATGTTATTAACCCTACCCATATGGGATTAATTTGAATTTTATTTGTTCCAGAGGCCTCCAATTTTCATTCATAGAGGAGCGGCAGGTGCGGCTTCAGTCATCACTCAGTAAATAGCTCCCGGCACTGACTGACAGTCGGCTAAGCACTGCATCAGTGCATAGTCGGCTGTCAATTAATGATGGTGGGCCTCTGTGACTGAAAATCAGAGAAATAAAGTTAATTTCCTCCTGGAGGCAGGGCACCTTTAGAATGCTATTAATCTTCAGATTAAACCCATATCAGGTTAATAGCATTTTTTGACTTGACAAATTCCCTTTAAAAGGGTTGTCCAATACTCAGACAATCCCTTCTGAATCCCTATGCTTCCCCCAGTACAATAATAAATAATATCACCTATAGTCACCTCTGGTGCTAGCGCTGTTCCAGTGGTGTCGGCACTGGATCTCCCGGGTATCACCTGACACTGTTATGTCATGTAATCCCTGCGGACAATCAGCTCTGGCTTTGCTCTTCTGTCCAGTGGACAAATCAGACATACAGAGGGAGAGTTGTGGCTGCCCTTTCACTTCCTCCGGATGTCAATTATGTCCGTAGGAGAGGAGAGCAAAGCCAATGCTGATTGGCCATAGGGATCGCATGACATAATGTCATGTGATACCTGGGAGTTCCAGTGCAGACACTGTTGGAACAGCGCCAGCACTAGAGGTGACTATCTGTGATATTGTTGTACTGGGGGAAACATAGGGATTGAGAAGGGGTTGTTCGAATAGTTGACAACCCCTTTAAGACAAGACAGCAGCTACTATGGCCCTGATTCACCAAGACCCAAAACCGGTATTGTTCATTCAGGGCTTGATGAGGAGATGTGTTGTAGTGAGGAACTGGATTTATAATGCCTCGTATTGAATCCTGGTGCATCTTAAAAGTGCTGTGCACCTCCATGGACATGAGTAAGATTTCAGAAATAACATACGTCGCAGCTCGTCACAAATTAGATGAGCTGCAGCGTCTTTCCCCATTCCACCTCAGTTCTGCCCACTTTGGCAGAACTGGATGAAACTATGGTGAAAATGCCAAAAGTTGCAATATTTTTACACAACCTTGAGTTGTGCAAAAATTTTGCAACTTGTGAAAGCATTTTAAGCCAGATTTCTGGCTGAAAACACTTTGATAAATCAGGGCCTATGAGTCTCTATATCCTAGCATCTCCATATACAGTACCATTACATTACAAATTCAGAATACTGCTAATGTATAAACATAGAAACCTACACACAGACACACATTATATACAAGTACACAGCACACATGCTTGACAACACCTGTCATTACATATGCATCATATAGTCACACACATATCATGCACATATGTGGCACGAGAGTTCTAGTCCTCTTCCTCTCTGGAGAGACAATTTGCATACACATATCACACACATGCTGTATAACAAATGCTCAGCAGGTACACATCATATACACAGTACATGCATGCTGGACATGGGCACACACACACACACACACACACCAGACCACGCGACTGCTATGGGGCCCGAGGCTTCAGGGGGTCCTGTGTCTGTTGCTCTGTTCATAGACACACCTCTCTAGATCACTGCGCTTCGTGAACAGCAGAGAGGAGCTGAGCAGCCTGAGCAGGGCCGGTTCCAGGTTTTTCTGGGCCCCGGGCGAAAGAGTCTCTGTGGGCCCCTTTAACAAATACATGATTCATGATGCACAGATACGGCGGAGAAATATATATATATAGTACACAGGGCCCAGCTTACCACCTCATCCTTCACATATGCAGACATGTGCACGCACACACGGTACGCAGACATGCGCACGCACACACGGTACGCAGACATGCGCACGCACACACGGTACACATACACGCACACGCACACGGTACGCAGACATGCGCACGCACACACGGTACGCAGATACAAGCACGCACACACGGTACGCAGACATGCGCACGCACACACGGTACGCAGACATGCGCACGCACACACGGTACGCAGACATGCGCACGCACACATGGTACACAGATATGTACACATACAGACATACACACATTTTTACACAAATTCTTAAAAACATATATAAAACAGACAAATATATATATGCAGTCATACACACTGACATTCACATAGATGCACTCACACAGACCCATTACAAATATTTTTAATATGGGGATTGGGGAAGCCTCACTCACCTGTCCCGGGTCCAGTGTCCTGTCCAGTAGCTCCTCGGGTATGGGGCAGTGCAGGGCCCCCGGCGTGTCACAGACTTCATGGCCCTGGAACATCAGAGGGGCCCACTTGCGGTTGAGTCTGGGCAGCTCCCCCCCATCTGTGCAGGACCTCCGACAGTGTTTGATGGCCGGCACTCCCCCCAGACATGGCCGCGCGCTGTGCGACTGTGTCTGCTAGTAATGACGCGGCAGGGGCGACACACAAGCACAATTAAAGGTGCAGTGCCATCGATCCTGCCGTGTCATTACTAGCAGACACAGCACACTGTGCGCGGCCATGTCTGAAGTGCTGGCAATCAAGCAGCGCCTGCGTCACTGAACAGGCGCCGAGGAAGCGGCCAGGGCCCCGACAGTAAGTGGGCCCCTCTGATTTTCCAGGGCCCCGGCACTTGCCCGGGTACGCCGGGTGCTGACGCCGGCCCTGAGCCTGAGCGTGATCATCATTAGATCTGTATAGTGGAGACAGAGGGAGCCTGCCTCACTGCAGAGGGTAAGTCTCAGCTGACTGACTCACTGCAGCACTCTGCACTTGTGTGAAATGTAAACGAGTTTCTTTCTACCTTGTGTCTTGCTGGATGTGTGGGTGTTAAGGCCAGGGGAGGGGTCGTGTTTGGAATTGTGCCAACTATCTAGGCTAATTGGAGAGGAGGGCTGTGAACAAGTAAAGAGTCAGGAAGCCCCTCACACCAAGCCATGGCCTTGTGTCTGTGTCAGTCACCACAGGGCCTGAGGTAGAGATCCTGAACCTGGGACCAGAGAGTTGAGCTAAACATTAGGACACCTGTGACAGTGGAAGCATATAAATTTACATATATTATTCTGCACTGCAGTTCATGCACTCCAAGTGAAGGATTAACTGAAAGTGGAATGGACAGGCAGAAGAGTGCAAAGAGCAAAAGCCACAGCTGTCAGAGAGAGTACATCTGACCCCAGACAATCACTAACCACTAGTATATTTGCTGCAGCTGGCCACACTTTATGTGCCCATGATGCATACCAGCCTGTGGCCCTGACACAGCGGAATAGCCGCCGGGGGGTTCCACTCAATTTGCAAATGAGCGGCGCCATTTTTTTTTCATATGCGGACTTTCTTCAAAGAGGTTAGGTCTATGGGGAAAGCCCGTATGCAGACTCGCAAGAGAAATTGACATGCTGCAGTCTGGAAAGACGCACCACATGTCAGTGTCCGTGGGTGATCCGCAGGTGCACAGAGATGCACATTGCACATGGGATTTCTAGAAATCCCTTCCACTATGCTGTAACATCTGGCCGCTGCGGGTTTGACGCTTCATAAATACGCAACATCAAACCCGCAGCGGCTCCTGATCATGTTCACATACTCTTAAGGTGCGTTCCCACGTTCAGGATTTGCTGCAGGTTTGACAGCCATATGTTACAGCATAGTAGATGGGATTTCTATAAATCCCTTGTCCACTGTGCATCTCTGTGCACCTGCGGATCACCTGCGGAAACTGACATGCGGTGCGTCTTTCAGACCCACATGTAGACTTTCCTCATAGACTTGCTTAGATTAGGAAAACTCGCATGTATAAAAAATGTAAAAGTGTATACTAATTTACATAATAAGTGCAAAAATTCTGCAGCATCATAACCGCAGTAAATCCTGAAAGTGGGAACGTACTCTTAAAGGGTTGTACAGGCTTGAGATGAAAGCAGGCTGTCATGGAACCACAAGTATGTGAATTGCATGCTTTCAATCACATTCTGACTAGACATGCTCGTCCACGATCAATACAAGGGAACCTATATGCAAAACACATACTTGTAGCCACATGACCAGCTGCTCTTGCCACTGGTATCGGAGAATATGATGTGAGGAGTCAGATGACCACAGTCATATAGAGCGATTGCAAACTTTCATCCCAAACTTGGACAACCCCTCTGTGTGTATGTTTGTTTGTCACCTCCAGACAGACTAAAATAAGTGTGAACAAGGGTTGCTGCTGTTATTGCATACGAAACAAACAAAAGAATACAGCCGCCTCTGTAAGCGCAGAGATATGCAAAATGAAGGTACTTGGTGCATAAATTGGCCAGTTCCTGGGAGCCCATCAACAATGACAAGATGTACCATTCTTTCATGGGACCTAACCAAATTTAAAGGACAGGTAGGATCCACCACTAATTAATATCTGCCTTTCACACTTCTGATTTTTCCACATACAAGAAAAATGGACGGATTATTCTGATCAGACTTTAATCAGAGTGTGGCCTGAGTGTAATCCTTTTTTCTTGTATCTGAAGAAATAAAATAATTTTCCACCTTTTCCATTCTTACAGACCGTGAAAATCGACTGCACTGAGATGTCATCAGAGTGCAGTCCATTTTTTTTTTCACAAACCCATTGACTTGCATGGCCAAGTGTGATCTGACCCTTGGACCAAAATCGAACATGTCTCTAGAATCACGGACATGTGAATGTCCCCATAGACTATCACAGGTATGAGTGCTATCCTTGATGACCATGGATAGCACTCGTATGCGAATATTGCACATGTGATTGAGGCCTTAGGCTGATGGGAGGAGATCATATACTATTGGAGGTGGTGACTATCTCCATATCTGACTGATCCCCTCCCATCAGCCTTATGCCTCCTTCACACATCAGTATTTTTGATCAGTATTTCTAGGACCTATTGTCATGGCTGGTGGGCTCTCATGAATTAGCCACTTTATGCGCTAAGGACCTTCATTTTATAAGTATATTCTATATAGCAGTAATGAAGTTGAAATGTCATATATTCAAGTTTGCATATCTCAGCGCTTCCATATATAACCATAAATTCTTGGCAGGTCTGTTCTTCACAGCCAGCTGATATGCTGAGTACTAACACAGTGGAGTGGGAGAGAGATGCGCCTTGCACAATCTTCACAGCGTCAAAAGTAGGTTTTGCTGAGTTTTTTCTTGCATTTTTGTCAGGGTACATTTGTCTCTTGCATGCTGATAAAGTTTAGTGCATAAAAAAACATAATTAAACTTTCTCAGGTTTTTGCACTAAAAACAAAGCAAAACCTGATACCTGCGTCTCTTGCTGCTATTTTGCACTACCCATTGCTTTCTATGGGTGAAAAGCGCTGAAAGAAGTGGCGTGCTGCAGATTGCAAAAACGCAGCTCTTTGACAAAACAGTCAGTAAAAAAACAAGGTGTGCGCATGAGATTTCTGAAATCTCATAGACTTTGCTGGTATTGTAAAACGCAGCTGAACATTTGCATAAAAAACGCTGCAAAAACGCAACTTGTGAATATAGCCAGTTTCTGATCAGGGGATTTCATCCACGATGTTATTATATGGGCAAATGGACAAAGGTTGTCTTTATGAGTGAAGCTCTATACGTAATATGGACTTCACTATATATGTATGTACATAATTATGTCACTGTGTAAAATAGCTCTTACTATAGTACCAATGGCATACCACTAATAGCGGCAGATCATGTGGTCACTTTTGAGCTCTTTAGGAGACCAGATGCTTAAAGACTCCCTGCTGTACCATTCAGCCATGAGTCTGTGTCTCAGCGCACCAAGCATGATATCACTATATCACGTCTGCTGTGCATAGCCTCCGTTCACACGGTGCATAGAGCAGCTCATTGGGGAAACAGGGCTAGGTGATTAATTTTTATATATTTTTTTCATCAGTCAGGACTTTTAGGGGGCTGTGTGGCCTTATGCTATGGATGGGACTACTGTGGGGTCATCATAATGTGTGGGGGGGTTTGTGGGGACCATCATATTATGGTGAGGACTGCTGTGGGGGCCAACATTACTGTATGTGGGGGACCTGTGCAGGCCATTATACTGTGGGTACCTTCATCATATTGTATGGAGGTCCTGTGGAGACCATGATTCAGTAGAGGACCTGTGGGCGGCTGTGAGGGCCATCATACAATGTGGGTCTGTGGGGATCATCATGGTTTTTGGGAACATAATACTGTGTGAGGGAGGGAGTTGCTGGGGGGCCATCATACAGTGAGGGTATATGGGGGCCCATCTGTTAGAACTCTCCTGTTTGTTTTTTCCATCTTGTGTTTTGCGATCACGTGACCATCTGCCTTTATATTCCAGCTCCGCCCTTGTGGCTGTGCTGGACTTCAGTGTTTGACTGTTTCTCTAGCCTGGTGCTTCGGTGCCTTTCTCTGTCAAGTTCGCTTGGTCCTCTGGGACCTCTAGTACATTTTTGTCAGTTTGTCTTTTTGTGTTCTGCAACAACTTCTCTGTTTAGGAGATGTCCCATTTTTTTTCCCAGTCCTTAGTTCTTGTATGGACCCCTCTCTTAATTCTATAGGTCTTCGTTCAGACTAGCCGAGGACTAAGGCGGGTCTGTTCACTAGGAACAGGCTGCCCGCTACATCGTAGGGAATCAGATTAGTCGTACTGTAGGGACTAGTGTTGAGCCACCCCCGTAATGTTCGAATTCGATTCGGTTCGTCGAACACCCGTATGTTCGCCGAACTGTTCATCGAACACCTTCGAACACCGTTAAAACCAATGGCAAGCAAATAAAAAACACATAGAAACACATAGAAAACACCTTCAAAAGGTGTCCAAAAGCTGACAAACTGCTCAGAAGACACAATTAACACATGGAAAAGTGACAAGTACATATAGTCATTCGAAAAGAAAAGAGGAGGAGGAGTAAAAGGAGGGGGAGACACAGATATAGGCATGTCATGCCCTTCTAAAACCAAAAAAGTGCGAAGCCGACACGGCCAGTCCGTTCCTGCCCGTGCGACCTCCGTGTCGCCGGGTTTGTGCCAGAGCTGCGGTGGACCCTGACGGCCAGCCCCCCTCTCCCAATACTGGTGCCTGTACCCTGGTGGGTCGAGCGAGCCCCCCTGTGGTGGAGGCAGGTCTAAGCTTTTTAATTTAAATTGTCTCTCTAATTTGAATGAATACACTTTAAATCCTTTTACAAGGATCTATTGGAGGGCAAGTCTCATGCCAGCAGCCGCGTAATTCCAGCTCCAGTAGCGTCCACTAAAGCTGCTGCAGTTAAAAAGCTTTTATAAGGATCGAGCTCGGCAGTCCACCGCAAGGCGTCCTACCACCAGTCCCAGCCCCTATGCCTTCGGGTGCCTCCTGATGCTCTTCGCTGAGTATCCCGGGGTCCGACAGCATTTCCTTTGAAAAAATTAAGTGTCCAAACTACAGGTGGTGTAGCTTGCTTAACAGCTGGGATAATCCGCTGACTAGCAGACACTGCTACTAGGCACAAAGTATTTCCTGGGCTAGATGCAGTTAAAAATTTGCAATTAGATACTCTCGTTGGATGCTGAGAAAGCATTCCATAGAGTCTCCTGGCACGCCATATATTATTCTCTTGGGGTAGGGGTCTCGGGAACCCTTTTATAGCTAAAATCACGGCCCTGTATCACAATACGTCACCTAGGCTGAAGATAAATGGAACTGTAGCACCCCGAGGGCTCAGTTGCTACACAGGTATTGCACCTCACCCAGAGGTGTGATATCTCACTCTCAGGTAAGGATGGAGTGTGGATCAGGACCCGACACCTGCATGCATTACACCACATTGCCGTGGGGCAGGGCGACCAATATGCCCCTGAGATGGGCACGACAGTCCCTGTCCCTGGCTGGAGTGGGGGGAGGGAACACCGAGGAAGGGGAACCCTGTAGTGCAGGAGCAGGGAGGAAGCAGTTCCTGGGTGCATTGAGAAGGGAGTATAAAAGGTGGGCACCATCTTAGTTCAGTGCAGAGAAGTCTGAGCAGAAGTAACAGGGAGCAGGGGCTCTGCATGAGCTCTGCTCCGGAGGCGGGCCTAGTAACAGAGGCCCAGGCCTGGAAGAGGGAGAAGGAAGGAAGAGGAGCGGAGAAGGCTCCAGGAACGAGGAATGAAGGGATCCCAGGGGTGCGGACGGGCGAGTCGCCACCGCACGCCCGAATCCACCTGCGTGGAGGGGTCAGGCCAAAGGGGGAGACCGGTCCCCGAAACTAGTGGAGGCGAGAAGCGACCCTCAGCTATAAACCGGAGTCTGTGACATTTTATGTGGCGCAGCCCCTCGCTACACCCGCTAGGAAGGCACCACATAGGGTCAGGGAAACTGGCGCCAAGATTACCAAGAGGAGGCCCGAGGCAGCCAAACAGAAGCATTGGTAAGAAAGGCCAGACAAAGGACACACAAAGGGGGTCCTGTGGAGCGCTCCAAAGTTATCTGGGAGTTGTCTGAGCCCCTCACCTGGTGAGCACAGTACGACGTGGGTAGCCGTTACCTGCAGAAGTGGTCTGGATAATAAGAACTGTGAGTAAAGGCCCTGGACTGCATCACTGACTCCGTGTCGTTACTGCTGCTGCCCTGCACCATCACCCCCATCCTCTGCATACACTGCCCTGAGGCTATACTCCTCCCGTGGGGAGTTATACTACGCTCTGCTGCACCCACAACACCAGCCTCAGCGGTCTGCCCTGCAGCGGCGGTTCACTCTGAGCACAATCCACGGGTGGCGTAGTCGGACATTTAAGCATCAAAACCACATAAATAGTTCCGCCACTAGTTTGACCGCCCTGAGCCACGGAACCGGGTCGCCGCCACGGAGACTACAGCCACCAGCATCCACCAAAAAGAGTCCGGCTCCGGATGTCCCACCTTTCACAATCACCAATGGGACAAGGCAGAGATGTCCTCTGTCCCCTCTCTTATACATCCTAGTGACGGAGCACCTGCTCTCATCCATTCACCATAACCCCAATATTAGGTGGATTGAGGTGGGAATCACTGAGTACAAGTGCTCTGCATTTTCTGATGATGTCCTAGTATATATCACTGAATCACATATATCCATCCCTGCTGTTATCGCTGAAATAGATCACTTTGTTACATGGTCAAATTTTAAAATCAATGCAGCGAAGTCTGAGGCCCTCGATGTCTCCCTCCCCAAATCCATACAGGATTCCATCCAGTCCAACTTTCCCTTTGCCTGGCCCTCAAAGGGTATCAAATACTTAGGAATTCCTATTCATAGAGACCTCTCCCGTCTATGTTATCTTAATTTTGGGCCCCTTATTGAACAACTCCATACAGACCACGGTTGGCAAGTTAGAACTGTAAGATTCACTACGTGAACCACTGGTGTTTTGTGGAAAAGCACATGTACACTGTGTTCCAAATTATTATGCAAAAAGTGTTTAGGAGTGATAAGGGAAGAATTTGTTTGTTTTTCAGTTAAACTCATTGATGGTGATGTGTGTCAGGGCTCTTTATATCACTGTAAGCAATTGCTGACACCTGTGCTAATTAGTTTGGCAGGTGTGTCCAATGAAAGGCAAGACTACTTAAGAAGGCTGTCCCACATTATTAAGCAGCCTACATTTTCTGACAAAATGGGAAAGTAAAAGGATGTGTCGGCTGCTGAGAAGCAACAAATTGTGGAGTGTTTAGGTCAAGGCATGACTACAATCAACATTGCCAAGACACTTCATCCTGATCATCGCACAATCAAGAAGTATGTAGCTGATTCACAGTACACACGTGTGCATGCTGATAAGGTAAAATTGAGGACTCTTTCCTACAGGCTATTACGTCAGGTTAAAAGAGCAGCGGCAAAAAAGCCTTGTCATAGCAGCAGACAAGTTTTTGAAGCTGCTGGTACCTCCAACGTCCCCTGAACAACAAGATGCAGAGTCCTTCAGAGTTTGCAGCTGTGCGTAAGCCATCCTGTCGACCTCCTCTATCCACTGCACACAAGCAGAAACGGCTCCAGTGGGCAAAACAATACATGAAGACTGACTTCAAAACTGTTTTGTGCACCGATGAGTGCCGTGTAACGCTCGATGGTCCAGATGGATGGAGTGGAGGATGGCTGGTTGATGGACACCCCAAGCAAACACGGCTACAGCGCCAGCAAGGAGGAGGTGGAGTAATGTTTTGGGCTGGAATCATGGGGAGAGAGATTGTCGGCCCCTTTAGGATCCCTGAAGGGGTAAAGATGAACTCCATAATGTATGTGGAGTTTCTCAAACAGCACTTCCTGCCATGGTTCAAGAAGAGGAACCGTGTATTCCCCAGCAAGATCATTTTCATGCATGATAATGCACCATCTCATGCTGCACATAACACATCTGCATCTCTGGCTGATATGGGCATAAAAGGGGACAAACTTATGGTGTGACCCCCATGCTCCCCTGACCTCAACCCCATTCAGAACCCCTGGAGCATCATCAAAAGGAGTGTCTATGATGGCGGGAGGCAGTTCACATCTATGCAACAGCTCTGGGAGGGTATTCTGTCCTCATGCAAAACAATTGAAGCAGAAACCATCCAAAACATGACAAATTCAATGGACGAGACAGTTCAGAAGCTCCTTTCGAACAAGGGGTCTTATGTGCACGTATAACATCACCTAGAATATAGTTTTGAGTTGAAAACTGTTTGATTTCAGTTTCTAATAACCTGCTAATGCTTATAATTTCAAAAATGACCATTTTTTTGTTCTTTATTAAAATGAAAAGGTTGATCGAAGAATCTGGGGGATCTAAGAGTGTGGCAAGTCAGTAGTCAGGATTACTTCGAATTCTGACAATCTGAGGGTCATGTTGCAGGTAGTGCAGCAAGAAGGCACTCATGTGTCTTGCGCATCTAGGAGATCCAAAATTATTTTCCGGACTAGATGCAGCTAAAAATTATTATTAATTTGAAAGCTGGTGGAGCTTAGTATAGATGGCCTAATAGAATCAGTACTGCACACTACTACAAAGCCCAAATTATTTTCCAGCCAAGATACAGATAAACATGATTAGTAATTTTTAATCTGGTGGAGCTTAGTATAGATGGCCTAATAGAATCAGTACTGCACACTGCTACAAAGCCCAAATTATTTTCCAGCCAAGATACAGATAAACATGATTAGTAATTTTAAATCTGGTGGAGCTTAGTATAGATGGCCTAATAGAATCAGTACTGCACACTGCTACAAAGCCCAAATTATTTTCCAGCCAAGATACAGATAAACATGATTAGTAATTTTAAAGCTTAAAACGGTTGGTGAGGTGATTTTAACAAATCATCAAGCTTTAACTCTTCCCAGGATGACACAAGGGTAGAAAAGTCATTTCAGATCCATGATTTGTTCATCTTTATGAACGTGAGTCTGTCTACATTATCAGTGGAGAGCCGCGTGCACTTATATGTCAGCACACCACCAGCAGCGCTGAACACACGTTCAGACAGAACGCTGGCTGCAGGGCATGACAAGATCTCCAAGGCGTAAGTGGCGAGCTCCGGCCATTTATCCAGATTGGAAGCCCAAAAAGAGCAAGGGTCTAGTGACACAGTCATGGCTTCAATGTTTACTTGGAGATACTCCTGTACCATCGTCTCTAGGCGTTGACTATATGTCAGACTTCTTGTCTCCTGTGGCCTTACAAAGGATGGGCTAAAAAAGTGGTGAAATGATTCCGCAAAATTGATGTTACCAGCAGATACTTTGTTTCTGTTACGGTTTGAGTGCTGAACACTCGACGGTCCCACGGTTGGCAAGTTGGAACTGTGAGATTCACTACGTGCACCACTGGTGTTTTGTGGAAAAGCACATGTAAGATTCTGCAACAGTCTCTGCTGATACTCCTGCATGCGTGCATCCCTTTCAATGGCAGGAATAATTTCTGAAAATTTACTTTTGTATCGGGGATCTAACAGCGTGGCAACCCAGTAGTCAGGATTATTTCTAATTCTCACAATTCGAGGGTCATGTTGCAGGTAGTGCAGCAAGAAGGCACTCATGTGTCTTGCGCATCCAGGAGCACCAAGTCCCTGTTGTGTTGGTGGCGAGGTAACAATCATGCTTCCTTCTTCTGTCCTCTCCCCCCAACCTCGCACAACAGAATTGTGATCAAGGTCTCCGTCATCTGATGAGTCTTCCATCAGTTCGTCCTCCACTTCTTCCTGGGCTCCTGCACCTTCCTCACTAGTTTGGCTGCTACCATGCGCCCTGGTAAAACCATCTACCCCACCCTCACATGCCTGCCGCCTTGGTGCTGCCGACCGTCTGGACCTTGCAGATGTTAGCCCTTCCGCATACAACTCCTCCTCCTCTACTTCCTCCACCTCCTCTTGTGCCACCACCTGACTCCGAATTCTGTTTAACATGTGCTCCAGCATGTAAATCACCGGAATAGTCATGCTGATAATGTCATCATCAGCACTAAACATCTTCGTCGCTATTTCAAAACTGTGCAGAAGGGTGCATAGGTCCCTGATCTGAGACCACTCCTTCAGCATGATTTGCCCCACCTCTGGATCTCGTTGGCCCAGGCTATACGTCAGAACGTATTGCACCAAGGCTTGTCGGTGCTGCCACAGTTGCTGCAACATGTGAAGAGTTGAATTCCACCGGGTAGGCACATCGCATTTTAGCCGGTGAAGTGGCAGGCCCAACGACTTCTGTAGAGATGTGAGTCGCTGAGCTGCGGGATGCGAACGGCGGAAGTGAGCACACAGCGACCGTGCCCTCTGCAGAAGGCCATCTAGTCTGAGATAGTGGGCTAAAAATTGCTGGACAACCAGGTTCAACACGTGAGCCATACAAGTCACATGTGTGACATTGCACCGGCGAAAGGCCGCACCCTGGTTTGCAGCATTTTCGCACACGGCCTTCCCTGGTTTCAGGTCCAGTGGAGACAACCATTCATGAAACTAGTTCTCCAGAGCTGACCACAACTCCTCAGCTGTGTGACTCACATTTCCCAGACATTTCAAAGTAAAAACTGCCTGATGACTTTGAGCCCTGCTGCCAGCATAGTAAGGAGGTGTGCAGGATCCCTTCTGCGCAGTTAGAAAGCTTGTGGCATGACCAGACAGACTTTGGGTGCAGGTGGAGGACCGAGAGGAGGTTGAGGAGGCAGAAGCAGTGGAGGAACTTTGAGATAAAGAGGATTGACGCACAACTCGTGGGGACAGCAAGACTTGGACAGCAGCCCCTTGTCCGACTGTCACCATAGATACCCAGTGCCCAGTCAGCGACATGTAACTCCCCTGTCCATGCCTACTCGTCCAAGTGACTGTGGTGAAATGCACCCTGTCACACACAGAGTTTCTCAAAGAAGCGGTGATGTTGTGTGCGACATGCTGGTGGAGCGCAGGCACACCTTTCTTTGAGAAGTAGTGCCGACTGGGCATCTGGTACTGGGGCACTGCGACAGATATAAGGTCTCGAAAATCCTCTGTGTCCACCAGGCAGAAAGGAAGCATTTCTGTAGCCAAGAGCTTGCAGATGGTGAAATTCAACCTCTTAGCTTTCTCATGGCTAGGAGGAAATGGTCTTTTACTTGTCCACATCTGAGGGACCGAGGGCTGGCTGTTTTGCTTAGACGGGGTTGAGAAGGGTGTCCCCGGCAAACTGCCGGTCTGTGAGGAAGATGCAGGCGGACATGTTAGGTTGCCTTGATCCAAAGGTGGTGCTATCGATGTCGGACAGCGCTCAACACCAGCTGGTGTTACCACCTCCAAAGAGAATGATGACCTGCCAATCACGCTGGCTGTTGCGGGTAAAGAGGTGGCAGGTCTGCGTCCCAAAACAGGTGTGACTTCTGTCCCCCCAGTCACAGAGGATGAAGAGGCCGCGGAAGCACAAGATATGGCAGACGGTGGTTGGCCCGGCCGGCTAGGCCGCATTGTAGCACAGTGAGCTTCCCACTGCAACTTATGCTTCATATCCATGTGCCGGTTCATGCATGAAGTACTCAAACTATGTATTTTTTGGCCTCTACTTAGCTTTTGCTGACAAATGTTACAGATAACACAAGTTGGGTCATCCTTATCGATCTGAAAAAATGCCCAGGCTAAGCAAGGCTTAGCACCCATGCGACCTGAAGAGCCACCACGACTTGTGGTCAGAGGCAGAGTTGTGTTTGAGGATGCAGTTGTTGACGTGCTTCCAGTACTACGTCTCTGTCCAGGAAGGCGCAACCTGACCTCGTCGTCACTAGCATCGTCCTCCACCTCCTCTGCTGACCTCATCGACTGGCTGACTGTGGGTTGACAGTAAGTGGGATCTCCAACCTCGTCATCATCACCCAGTGTGATATCACACCCGTCGTCCTCAGAGCTAACCTCTTCCTGCCCTGACAAAAAAGTAAAGTTGTCGCTCCAATCAGGTATTTGAGTCTCATCATCATCTTCCTCATTGTCTCCACCAACAGGAGTTACAGTTTGGGAACGAGGGTCTACATTATGGTCAGAACCTTCTGCATCTGGTCCTGGATCCGACTCATAAAGATTCTGGGCATCAGTGCAGATCATTTCCTCGTCTGGATTCACAGAAGCTCTGGAGCCGACCTCTGATTCCCAGGCTATAGTATGAGTAAACAGCTCTGCAGACTCAACCATCTGTTCTACCCCATACTTAGACGGGCAGCTGGAGACTTGGGAGCTGTGAGGAAGCAAGTGCGATTGGGGTGACACCTCTGAGGACTGGAGTATTTGTGATGTTGAAGTTGAGGTGGAGGAGAGCCCACTTAAAGGAGCACTTGATATCCGTTGAAGCACCTGCTGTTTTTGTGCCTCATCTGGAATTTGTAGCGAATGGCGTGGCCGTAAGAAAGGGATCTTATCACATTGTCTGCTAAAAGAAGTAGACATTTTAGTTTGGCTGGAAGATGGTCTTTCTTCTGCAGATGTTACTGTTGCTTTAACACCTACCCCACGGACACAATCTTTTTCCCCTTCCCAACACGCCTATTCCCCTTTCCACCAGCAGCAGGCCATTTTCCACTCATTATGGTGTTTAACTAATTCACAACTCTGGAGTTGTTTGCACAAAAAACAAAGGATGGGAACCGAGCAGAACTGAGTGGCCAAACTGTTGTATTAGGCCAAAAATATTGGCTGGGTTAGATGCAGATAAAAATTATATTGAATTTGCAACCTGATGGAGGTCAGTATAGATGGACTAATAGAACAAGTCCCACACACTGCTAGAAGCCTTAATATTTTTTCAGAGCTAGATGCAGAAAAAAATTATATTGAATTTGCAACCTGATGGAGGTCAGTATAGATGGACTAATAGAACAAGTCCCACACACTGCTACAAGCTGAAATATTTTTTCAGAGCTAGATGCAGAAAAAAATTAGATTGAATTTGCAACCTGATGGAGTTTAGTATAGATGGACTAATAGAACAAGTCCCACACACTGCTAGAAGCCTAATTATTTTTTCAGAGCTTGATGCAGAAAAAAATTATATTGAATTTGCAACCTGATGGAGGTTAGTATAGATGGACTAATAGAACAAGTCCCACACACTGCTAGAAGCCTAAATATTTTTTCAGAGCTCGATGCAGAAAAATATTATATTGAATTTGCAACCTGGTGGAGGTTGGTAGATGGACTAATAAAATGATGCTATGCCCAAAAGGTTTTACTTCTCTAGGTGCAGTAAAAAATATTGTATTCTATACACAGGTGGTGTAGCTTGCAACACAGATAGGCTACTCCACTGACTAACACACTCTGCAATAGGCCAAAAAGGAATTGCTTTGCTAGATTTAGCCAAATGCTGTGAAAAAACTTGCACAGCACCGGCACAGACCTGCCTGGCAAAAAGTGATAGGAACTGATGTAACCTAGTCCTGAAAAGGACTGAAATTACAATTAGTCTTTACTCCCAACCTATCTATTTAAGAGCACAGACCTGCCTGATAAAAGTCGTATGAAATGCTGTAACCTAGTCCTTAAAAGGACTGCAATCACAACTCTTCCCTACTCCCAAGCTATCTGTAGATTTGTGCGAAAATTGGCTTGAAATTAACAAAGTATAGCGCACACAGCAACAGCAGCAGTGAAAAAATGGTGGCGACGGGGAAAATGGCTGGGTCTTATAGGGCAAGGACATGTGACATACACTGCCAATGACACATGCCCTTGCTTGTGTGAAAAAAAGCAGTTCACTCCGTGTGTGTACTGCTGATAGGCTGACAGACTGCACCTCCCGACTGTAAATGCGGGAAAAAGAAAAAAAAATGGAGATCTTCATTATTCCTGCAGAGATCCATCTCCTGCCCCTCCCCCTGCCCCGCTGTACACTCAAACTGCGTATTAACATTAATTTTCATCATTACTGAGAAAAAATCCAGTTATGATTTTGGTGCACGAACAGTTATCGAACATAACCTCGAACAGCCGAATTTTTCTCAAATCGTTCGTGTTCGCCGAACGGCTCGAACACCGCCCAAAACAGCTCGAATTTGAGATTGGCCAACAGTTCGAGTCGAACACCTCTCATCTCTAGTAGGGACAGCTTTCCCCTATCTTTCCTTAGTACTTGTTGCAGATCATAACACCATCATATTGTGTGGGTGTTTGTGAGGGCATCATACTTTGAGGCGTGACTATGGGGTCATCATACTGTGCGTTTGGGGGTTACAGTAGGGTAATTTACTGTAGGGGGGTATAATACAGTCTGTTGAATGCATGTTTTGGGGTATTTAAGTCTATAGGGCGATAAAAAGGGGTGAGAACACAAAAGGCCTTCAGTATGGGCACATTCACTATGTACAAGCCACAAGACATGTCCATTTCCCTGTTTTGAAAAGTTGAGAGATATGTCCTTTTGTGAAAGCGCCTATATACTGTGATTCCATTTGCGCTGCAGAACTATTATTTTTTTTATGGAGGTGGCCCAATTTGGACTTTTGCTATGGGGCTCCATGATTTCTATGTACGCCCTTGGCTGCAGGAGAGGCTGATATACATGTGCAGCACTTTGGCTTCTCCTGCTCACAGCAGCACTGTCCCAGCACCTCCCCCCTCTCTTGCCGGGGCTGCAGGCCAGAGCAGGACAAGATGTCACGGTGCTGACTGGAGCTGCTTCACTATGTCTCCCTTGTGTCATAGGTGTGTCAGATGTGACAGACAGTCTCCCTGCAGTTGGTTGCAGGAGATCTCTTCATTTGGCATTACAGACAACTTAGATCTGTCTCACTCTAAGACCCAGCGGCTACCTTCCTCTTGCTAATTAACACCCTGGCCTGGGTGTATAAATACCTTCACTTTGCAATAGAGAGGCGCCGGTGAAATTCACATGACCCCTTGTGAAGGATTGGAGCAAGTGCAGTTCTTACCTCCTCTCTGGTGCTAGGAGGACTTGTGTGCAATCTCTCTCAAGTCAACTCAAGCTAAGCTACTTCCACCATGTCTGTTTCCCCTTGCTGTTTTTAGTGTTAGTGGGGACTACCGCCGGTCACAGCGCTTGGGGATCATGCTATTAGGTGTCAGAGTGATCCCGCAGCTGTGACAGTGACCAGTGGTAAAAAGCTTACTGCGGGTCACAGGCGCCGGCTGATGGGACTACTACTCCCATCATCTGGTACCTGCTGTCACTGTACACGAACTGCACAAGTGCCGCTGATGGGAGAAAAAATCTCTCATCAGCCTCCGCTTGCGCAGTGAAAGTAAAAAAAGTTAAAATAAATAATTTATTTAAATAAAAATAATAAACACATTATACTCACCTACCACTTACCTACACCTTGACCCCGATGTTCTCATCCCCTGTAAAAAAATAAAAAAACACCATATACTCACCTTACATTGAATCCCTGAAACCATTGTACCCTGTAATAAAAAAATAATAACCACCATGTTCCTCACCTGTCCGCCGCAGTCCATATAGTGAGTGTCCCACGTCGATGTCACTGATAGCACAGCCACATCCGCAGATGTGACTGTCCTATCAGGCAGCCGGCAATACACTAACAGGAGCGCGCTTGCTCCCGCAGTGTATAGTGAGAAGCTGCTGGCACTGAGATCACTGGAGTTCAAACAGCTGAAAATCAGCTGAGCGCTCTGGGACCTCACTTACAGCATCAGTGCTGCGTGAGAATTTTCCCACGCAACACTGATGCTGTAAGTGAGGTCCTGGAACTCTCAGCTGATTATCAGTTGTTTGAACTCCAGTGAACTCAACCAGAGCAGCGCTTACAGTGATTACACTCCTGTCAGTTTATATAATGCTGTCCTCTACAGCAGTCACATAAGTGAGGGATATGGTTGTTTATTATTTTTGGTTTCTTACAGGAGACGAGGGCTTCGGGGACTAGGCTTTAAATAAAAGACTTTATTCTGGCCTTGTCTTTATTGAAAAAATGTCAAAAACCTTACTACGGGGTTAGTAATGGGGGCGTCTTATACACACCTCTCGATTACTAACCTGGGCATCAAGGCTGACATGAACCCCACCCCATTACCCCACTCGCCACCGCTACATGGCAGTGGGAAGAGCCGAGGCTAAATGCCAAAATTGGCACATCTTATGGATGGGCCATTTCTGGGGACGATGAGGGCTGATATTATTAGCCTAGGAGGGGGCCAGGATCTATGGCCCCTTCCCTGGCTATTATTATCAGCTCACAGATGTCTGTTTAGCCTTTGCTGGTTAGATTTTTATAGGAGGATCCTATGTCAATTTTTTTCTGGGGTCCCCCTGTAATTTAACAGTAAAGTCTAAGCAAATAGCTGTGAGCTTTTATTAATAGCTAGGGAACATCTTTGGCTAATGGCCCCTTCTCCAGCTAGTAATATCAGCCCCCAGAAGTCTGCTTTCCCTCTGCTGGTTATGAAAATGACGCGGGAGCCCACGACATTTTTTTTTATTTAATTCTTCATTTTATTTCATTTATAAGAAATCCCATGCCCACTTTGCTTGTTTGCCCACCCGCAGCATGTCAATTTCTGTAGCGGAGACGCAAGTGTCCGCTGAAGAATTTGACCAATTGAAATGTCAATACATGCGGTGGATTCGCATGTACTGACAGAACAAGTGTGGCATTAGAACACAGCATTTTGGACGCAGTGAAAATACTCATTCCTGGTCTGACGGTAATCCAAGGGTTAGGGTAGTGCACATAATCCGGACAGGCAGCATTTTGGACGCAGCATAAAGCATGCACGGTGAGAACTTTCCCATGCTTGCAGTGACGTCAATGAGTTGAACGGTGTTCATATGAAATAAACCCCGCTCAACTTATTGACGGCAGTGCGAGTCACTGAGGTGAGCAAGCATGCTCTCCTCAGTGTCTCTGCTGGATGGCAGGCTGGATAGTCGAAACCAGCTACTATGCAGCCTGCTATCTAGATGTAGCAGAGCTGGACCCATCGTGGGACAAATGGATTATGTTCTTCACATTGGAGATGTGAGGATGAGGTTGGTTTATTATTTAATCTTTATTGCAGGTGACGGAATTCAGAGGAATGGGCGTAATGGTAAGTAGGGTTTAATTTAGAATATTAAAGGAGTCTGTGTTTAATTCAAATAAATTATTTTATTCTTGGTGTGGGTGTTTTTTTTCACTATTTCACTTTCACTATGGGGTTAGTAATGGGGGCGTCTTCTAGACGCCTCTCCATTACTATATATTAAAACCCGGCACTCGAAGACTTTGATTAATTTTCTTATTTTTAATAAAGTGGATAATAATAAAGAGTACAAATCTTTCGGTCGCTTAGGACCTTCATCAGTGTACTAGAACAACAAAACAAAATAAATGACAGTTATTATGTGGTCACAAAGGTCAAGTGGAATATATGTCATTATATAATGCATAACATATAGCTATGATGGTTGTAAACTACCTGGAATGGGAAAAGGAATGGGAGGGGACAGGAAAGGGGGGGGGGGCATGAGGTAGATGTCCCAGAAATATGGAAGGAGAACATACCAGTATAGTAAGATGAAGTTGCCTGTAGTGGGCTGAGACTACAAAGGAGGCTGTAGAGAGAGAAGGTATTAATTATAGAAAATAGCTTGTGGACCTAGAGAGGGGCAAGGGATAGGCACATACCTTATAGTAGCAAGTAGGATATATATGGGTATATAGGAACGCGGTATCCACCGCTTGTTCCAATGGTGTCAGGTATGGAATGTGGGTGGCAGGTCTTAAATAGGCGGTGGGTGGGTCCATTGTGGAAAGATAGAATAGCATTGGTGGCAGTGGGATGCCGAAATGCACATGGTGTTGGAAGGACCTGCCGGACCGGAAGTGACGTGGCGGCCACGTCACTAGGTCCTAGAGCATAGCGGTGGTCACATGGGCGGAAGTGACATGCCGCTTGCGTTCCACAGCGAGTGTTGTGCGTTCCACTGTGCGGCTTGTAAGCATAGATGGCTAGAACCAGGGGTATTGTAAAGATAGGAAAAGGGAATCCAAGGAGGGGACATCAGGAGGGATCAGGGAAGGAGCAGGGATCTAGGGATGATTCTAGAAGACAAGAAAAAGAATGTTAGATTGCACAGAATAATTAGCAAAAATACATATTGTCTGTAAATGACACTGGCAATTATATATAATTAAATATATAAGTGTGATAGCATTTATGCATAGTATTACTTAGATTCTGCTCTATAAGCATAATGTAGCACGTATCATATGTAGAATAACAACAAAATTGAACCAGTAGATCCCGTCTCTTAATAAGATATGTCACTGGCTGGAGAGCATTTTGTGTAAAAGACCGAATTGGTATGGTGGGTTCAACGTGAGGGTTCTAAAGAAATAAAAATTATATAAATAGCTATTAGTGTTTTAGGTGAAGGAGAGAAGTTCATATTCTCGATTAAGTCCCCTGGGTGTAAGAGATTGTAATTCATGAATCCAGTAGGCCTCCCAGTGCTTAACCCCTTCGCAACCTTGGGTTTTGTCGTTTTTGCTTTTTCGTTTTTTGCTCCCCTTGTTCCCAGAGCTATAGCGTTTTTATTTTTTGGACAATATGGCCGTGTGAGGGCTTGTTTTTTGCGGGACAAGTTGTACTTTTCAACGCCATAACTAGTTTTTCCATATCGTGTACGGGAAAACGGGAAAAAAATTCCAAGTGCGGTAAAATTGCAAAAAAAGTGCAATACCACAGTGGTTTTTTATTTTTATTTTTACAACGTTCACTGAATGCTAAAACTCACCTGCTATTCTTATTCTCCAGGTCATTACGAGTTCGTAGACACCAAACATGTATAGGTTATTTTATATTTAAGTGGTGAAAAAAAAATCCAAAATTTGGTAAAAAAAACTAAAAAAAAATAGCGCCATTTTCCGAGACCTGTAGCGTCTCCATTTTTCGTGATCCGGGGCTGGGTGAGGGCTTATTTTTTGTGCACCGGGCTGACATTTTTATTGATAACATATTAGGGTAGATCCGATGTTTTGATCGCCCGTTATTGCATTTTATTGCAATTTTGCAGCGACCAAAAAACATAATTCTGGCGTTTAGAATTTTTTTCTCGTTACACGGTTTACCGATCGGATTAATTCTTTTTTCATGTTGATAGATGGGGCGATTCTGAACACGGCGATACCAAATATGTGTATGTGAGTTTTTTTTTTTATATTTTATTTTGAATGGGGCAAAAGGGGGGTGATTTTAACTTTAATATTTTTTTTATATTTTTAAAAACATTTTTTTTCCCTTACTGCATGCTTCAATAGTCTCCATAGGAGACTAGAAGCAGCAGTTGTCTGATCGTCTCTGCTACATACAGGGGATGAGCAGATCCCCTGCATGCAGCTGAAATGGTCCTGTGCTATGAGCGCCGACCACTAGGTGGCTCTCATAGCGACCAGATCATGACAACCACAGGCATCTGCTGCAGACCCTGGGTTGTCATGCCCACCCATCAGTGACCCGCGATCACGTGACGGGGTTGCCGATGGGCAGGGCTTATGACGCGCAACCCGGAAGCGCGTTAAATGCAGCTGTCGGAGATTGACAGCGGCATTTAACATGTTAACAGCCGCGGGGGGATCGCGATTCCACCCGCGGCTGTTGCGGGCACATGTTAGCTGTAAGAATCAGCTGACATGTGCTTGCAGCAGCCCTCACTGAACCGGGGGTACGCAAATGTGCATACTAATACGGCAAGGGTTGGAAAGGGGGCATATGTATACCGTCACCCCCTCGGCGTGGTAGGGGTACATGATCGATAACCTGGAATTTAAGTTGTGAAATTGTATGGCTGGCTGTTATGAAATGGTTAGGTAATGATAGTAGTAAGTTTTTGCAGCGTATGATAGATTTGTGTTTCGATATGCGGTCCTTGACGGATTGTGTTGTCTCTCCAACGTAAATAAGCCCGCATGGACATTTGATCAAGTAGATCACAAAGGATGAATTACAAGTATAATAGTACTTGATTTGGTATTGTTTGCCTGAGTGTGAGTGGTAGAATGTATTGCCTCTGGTGACGTTATTACACTGGTAGCATTGTAAACACGGGAACGTGCCGGTTTTCGGGTTAGAAAGAAATCTTTGTCGGGGTAAGGTTTTAGTGGTACCAAAGTCAGCTTGAATAAGTCGATCTCTGATGTTGGGGGCTCTTTTGAAACAATGTAGGAAGGGGCTGTTAAATTCAGGTACAGAGGGATATGCAGTTTGTAGTATTTTCCAATGTTGTCTGATTTATTGGGAAGCTTTATTGCTTGTGTCTTTGCCTAGATTTTGCTGCGATTTCACAGCGATATTGATGCGTTTTATTGCCTGCATCTTTGCCACAATTTTACCGCAATTTTGGTGTGTGTTATTGCCTGCATTTTTGCTGCGATTTTGTTGCATTTTTTCAGTGCATTCAATGCACAGAGAAATGACATGCTGAAAATTATTTTCTATATTTACTTTCGGTGCGTTTTTTCAGTGCATTCAATGGGTGAAAAACGCAGGCAAAAAATGCAGCAAAAACGCATAGAGAATTGACAAGGTGATGACTAATTTTTGCACCAAATCTGCAAGTCAAAAAATACTGTGACACTTCACGTTTCTCATTCACTTTGCTGCAGAGTTTTTGGTGCATTTTTTGCATGCATTTTTGTACAGCAATGAATTCTTTTGGAGCTAAAGATATTTGAAAAAAGAAACTTGGGACATCACTTTAAGGGAATGTGCACATGATCAGGAGCCGTTGCGGGTTTGACGCTGCATCCTTATGCAGCGTCATACCCGCAGCGGCCAAATTTTACAGCATGGTGGATGGGATTTATAGAAATCCCATGTCCACTATGCATTCATCTGTGCCTGCAAATCAACCGTTGACATGGACATGTGACGTGTCTTTCAAGACCGCACCATGTCAATTTCTCTTGCGGAGTCGAAAGTTTCAGCAAGAGAAACTGATTAGTACAATGTATTAAATGTGGTGAATCCACATGGTTCAATGAACACAAGCGGATTCACCTGCGTTTAATAGAGCGCAGCGCTGTGTACGCAGCATAAAGTATGCTGCGTCCAAAACACTGCCTGTCTGGATGGTGTGCATATACTCTAACCCTTGGATTATCGTTGGAGCAGGGGTGAGTATTTTCGCTGCGTCCAAAACACTGTGTTCTAATGCAGCACTTGTTTTGTCATGTCATGACATTTTAATCGGTCAAACTCTGAAGCGGAGACTTCTGTCTGCGCTACAGAAATTGACATTCTGCGGGTGAGTTTACGCAGCATTAAAAACAAGCACTGTGGGCATGGGATTTTTTATAAATGAAATAAAATGAAGAATTAAATTTAAAAAATGGCGTGGACTCCCGTATCATTTTCATAACCAGCAAAGGGAAAGCTGACTACTAGGGACTGATACTACTAGCCAGGGAAGGGGCCATTAGACAAGGATGTTCCCTGGCTATTAATAACAGCTCACAGCTGTTTACTTAGCCTTTACTGGCTAAATTACAGGGGAACCCCAGAAAAAAATTGAAGTAGGGTCCCCTTATAAATCTAACCAGAAAAGGCTAAACAGCTGTGAACTGATATTAATAGCCAGCGAAGGGGCCATGGATCCTGCCCCCCTCTGAGGCTAATATATCAGCCATCAGCAACCCCAGAAATGGCGCATCCATAAGTTGTGCCAATTCTGGTACTTAGCCTTGACTCTTCCCACTGCCATGTAGCGGTGGCAAGTGGGGTAATAGGGTGGTGGGGTTGATGTCAGCCTTCTGTTGGCGGCTGACATGAAGCCCAGGTTAGTAATGGAGAGGTGTCTATAAGACGCCCCCATTACTAACCCCATAGCCCCATAGTAAGGTTTTTGACAATTTTTCAATAAAGACACAGCCAGAATAAAGTCTTTTATTCAAATAAAATTCCACATGGTTTTAGGAATTTATTTAAAAATAAAAAACACCGTAACTTACCCAACGCCCAGTCCCCAAAGACCTCCGAAGCTCACAGGAGTTCAAACAGCTGATGATCAGCTGAGAGCTCTAGGACCTCACTTACAGCATCAGTGTTGCGTGGGAAAATTCTCACACAGCATTGGTGCCATAAGTGAGGTCCCGGAGCGCTTAGCTGATCTTCAGCTGTTTGAACTCCAGTGGCCTCAGTGCCGGCAGCTTCTCGTGATACACTGCGGGAGCGAGCTCGCTCCTCTCAGTGTATCGCCGTCTGCCTGATAGGACGGTCACGTCTTCGGATGTGGCTATGCTTTCAGTGACATCGACGTGGGACACTCGCTGTATGGACTGCGGCGGACAGGTGAGGATTATGGTGGTTTATTATTTTATCTTTATTACAGGGGACAATGACTTCAGGGATTATCTGTACGGTGAGTATATGGTGTTTTTTTATTTTTTACAGGGGGTCAAGGTGTAGGTAAGTAATAGGTGAGTATAATGTGTTTATTATTTTTATTTAAATAATTTTTTTTTTTTTACTTTCACTGTGCAAGCACCGGCTGATGATTACTTCTCCCATCAGTGGCACTTGCGCAGCTTATATACAGTGACAGCAGGCTCCAGATGATGGGGGTAGTAGTCCCATCAGCTGGCACCTGTAACCCGCAGTAAGCTTTTTACTGTGGGTCACTGTCACAGCTGCAGAATCATGCTGACAGCATGATCCCGCAGCGCTGTGACCGGTGATTGCGATCTTAACGCCAATCACAGCCCCTGATTCCCACACTGTCATGCAGATGACCGCACAGG
This sequence comes from Phyllobates terribilis, assembly GCF_046119375.1. Lineage (NCBI taxonomy): Eukaryota > Metazoa > Chordata > Amphibia > Anura > Dendrobatidae > Phyllobates > Phyllobates terribilis. Next base: position 41,338,581 of record NW_027362769.1, on the reverse strand, counting down.
CAAGCAGGGATGTGTTTGTTTGGGGCCGACTTTTGTTGATTTTTGTGCAAAAAGCTCAGTAATCCAAACATGAATCCGAATATGCCGAATTTGAAATTGGCAATCATTTCCCAAACATATTCGCTCATCTCTACTCATGATCAGGAGAACAGACCACCCACTTCATAGAATCATAGAATCATAGAATGGTAGAGTTGGAAGGGACCTCCTGGGTCATCTGGTCCAACCCCCTGCTCAAAGCAGGATTCACTTCCTCCTTTCTAGCGCGGCGGCAGTAATTCAGCAGTGCGTCACGGTCATGTGTGCAAGGCAAGCTGATGATGTGGTGATATATTGAGCGGCCAACTACAGGGAACGGCCCTTCTAGCATTTGCCAGACATGCCAGATGGCCAGTCCGTCCCTGCTCAGAGAGAAAACTAAAGGTGTCAGATATGGCTGTGGGGCTTCCACATAATGCCTAGAAGTTATCACATTACATGGTCCAGCACCCTCAATTAGAGAGACTTTCACAGGTAGCATAAAATATGGGGTAGTGTTGAGCCACCCCCGTAGTGTTCGAGTTCGGTTCGGTTCGTCGAACACCCGTGTGTTCGCCGAACTGTTCGTCGAACTGTTCGTCGAACACCTTCGAACACCGTTAAAACCAATGGCAGGCAAACAAAAACACATAGAAACACATAGAAAACTCCTTCAATGCATTACACCACATTGCCGTGGGGCAGGGCGACCAATATGCCCCTGAGATGGGCACGACAGTCCCTGTCCCTGGCTGGAGTGGGGGGAGGGAACACTGAGGAAGGGGAACCCTGTAGTGCAGGAGCAGGGAGGAAGCAGTTCCTGGGTGCATTGAGAAGGGAGTATAAAAGGTGGGCACCATCTTAGTTCAGTGCAGAGAAGTCTGAGCAGAAGTGGCAGGGAGCAGGGGCTCTGCATGAGCTCTGCTCCGGAGGCGGGCCTAGTGACAGAGGCCCAGGCCTGGAAGAGGGAGAAGGAAGGAAGAGGAGCGGAGAAGGCTCCAGGAACGAGGAATGAAGGGATCCCATGGGTGCGGACGGGCGAGTCGCCACCGAACGCCGGAATCCACCTGCGTGGAGGGGTCAGGCCAAAGGGGGAGACCGGTCCCCGAAACTAGTGGAGGCAGGAAATGACCCTCAGCTAGAAACAGGAGGCTGTGACATTTTATGTGGCGCAGCCCCTCGCTACACCCACTAGGAAGGCACCACATAGGGTCAGGGAAACTGGCGCCAAGTTTACCAAGAGGAGGCCCGAGGCAGCCGGACAGAAGGGTTGGTAAGAAAGGCCAGACAAAGGACACACAAAGGGGGTCCTGTGAAGCGCTCCAAAGTTATCTGGGAGTTGTCTGAGCCCCTCACCTGGTGAGCACAGTACGACGTGGGCAGCCGTTACCTGCAGACGTGGTTTGGATAATAAGAACTGTGAGTAAAGGCCCTGGACTGCATCACTGACTCCGTGTCGTTACTGCTGCTGCCCTGCACCATCACCCCCATCCTCCGCATACACTGCCCTGAGGCTATACTCCTCCCGTGGGGAGTTATGCTACGCTCTGCTGCACCCACAACACCAGCCTCAGCGGTCTGCCCTGGAGCGGCTGTTCACTCTGACCGCAATCCACGGGTGGCGTAGTCGGACATTTAAACATCAAAACCACATAAATAGTTCCGCCACTGGTTTGACCGCCCTGAGCCACGGAACCGGGTCGCCGCCACGGAGACTACAACCACCAGCATCCACCAAAAAGGGTCCGGCTCCGGGTGTCCCAAGGCCCAGGGGGCGCGTCAGAACATTTTCATCACCTTTCACAATCACCAATGGGACAAGGCAGGGATGTTCTCTGTCCCCTCTCTTATACATCCTAGTGACGGAGCACCTGCTCTCATCAATTCGCCATAACCCCAATATTAGGTGGATTGAGGTGGGAGGCACCGAGTACAAGTGCTCTCTATTTGCTGATGATGTCCTAGTATATATCACTCAATCACATATATCCATCCATGCTGTTATGGCTGAAATAGATCACTTTGTTACATGGTCAAATTTTAAAATCAATGCAGCGAAGTCTGAGGCCCTCGATGTCTCCCTCCCCAAATCCATATAGGATTCCATCCAGTCCAACTTTCCCTTTGCCTGGCCCTCACAGGGTATCAAATACTTAGGAATTCCTATTCATAGAGACCTCTCCCATCTATGTTATCTTAATATTGGGCCCTTTATTGAACAACTCCATACAGACCACGGTTGGCAAGTTAGAACTGTAAGATTCACTACGTGAACCACTGGTGTTTTGTGGAAAAGCACATGTACACTGTGTTCCAAATTATTATGCAAAAAGTGTTTAGGAGTGATAAGGGAAGAATTTGTTTCTTTGTCAGTTAAACTCATTGATGGTGATGTGTGTCAGGGCTCTTTATATCACTGTAAGCAATTGCAGACACCTGTGCTAATTAGTTTGGCAGGTGTGTCCAATGAAAGGCAAGACTACTTAAGAAGGCTGTCTCACATTATTAAGCAGCCTACATTTTCTGCCAAAATGGGAAAGAAAAAGGATGTGTCGGCTGCTGAGAAGCAACAAATTGTGGAGTGTTTAGGTCAAGGCATGACTACAATCAACATTGTGCGATGATCAGGATGAAGTGTCTTGGCAATCAAGAAGTATGTAGCTCATTCACAGTACACACGTGTGCGTGCTGATAAGGGCAAATTGAGGACTCTTTCCTACAGGCAATTACGTCAGGTTAAAAGAGCAGCGGCAAAAAAGCCTTGTCATAGCAGCAGACAAGTTTTTGAAGCTGCTGGTGCCTCCAACGTCCCCCGAACAACAAGATGCAGGGTCCTTCAGAGGTTTGCAGCTGTGCATACGCCATCCTGTCGACCTCCTCTATCCACTTCACACAAGCAGAAACGGCTCCAGTGGGCCAAACATTACATGAAGACTGATTTCAAAACTGTTTTGTTCACGGATGAGTGCCGTGCAGCGCTCGATGGTCCAGATGGATGGAGTGGAGGATGGCTTTTTGATGGACACCCCACGCAAACACGGCTACAGCGCCAACAAGGAGGAGGTGGAGTAATGCTTTGGGCTGGAATCATGGGGAGAGAGATTGTCGGCCCCTTTAGGATCCCTGAAGGCGCTAAAGATGAACTCCATAATGTATGTGGATTTTCTCAAACAGCAGTTCCTGCCATGGTTCAAGAAGAAGAACCGTGTATTTCACAGCAAGATCATTTTTTTGCATGATAATGCACCATCTCATGCTGCACATAAAACATCTGCATCTCTGGCTGATATGGGCATAAAAGGGGACAAACTTATGGTGTGACCCCCATGCTCCCCTGACCTCTACCCCATTCAGAACCTCTGGAGCATCATCAAAAGGAGTGTCTATGATGGCGGGAGGCAGTTCACATATAAGCAACAGCTCTGGGAGGGTATTCTGTCCTCATGCAAAACAATTGAAGCAGAAACCATCCAAAACCTGACAAATTCAATGGACGAGAGAGTTCAGAAGCTCCTTTCGAACAAGGGGTCCTATGTGAAAATGTAACATCACCTAGAATAAAGTTTTGAGTTGAAAACTGTTTGATTTCAGTTTCTAATAACCTGCTAATGCTTATAATTTCAAAAATGACCATTTTTTTGGTCTTTATTAAAATGAAAAGGTTGATCGAAAAGTTTGGGGGATCTAAGAGTGTGGCAACCCAGTAGTCATGATTACTTCGAATTCTGACAATATGAGGGTCATGTTGCAGGTAGTGCAGCAAGAAGGCACTTATGTGTCTTGCGCATCTCGGAGCCCCAAAATTATTTTCCGGGCTAGATGCAGCTAAAAATTATTATTAATTTTAAATCTGGTGGAGCTTAGTATAAATGGCCTAATAGAATCAGTGCTGCACACTGCTACAAAGCCCAAATTATTTTCCAGCCAAGATACAGATAAACATGATTAGTAATTTGAAAGCTTAAAACGGTTGGTAGGGTGATTTTAACCAATCATCCATCTTTTACTCTCCCCAGGATGACACAGGGGTAGAAAAGTCGTTTCGGATCCATGATTTGTTCATCTTTATGAACGTGAGTCTGTCTACATTATCAGTGGAGAGCCGCGTGCGCTTATCTGTCAGCACACCACCATCAGCGCTGAACACACGTTCAGACAGAACGCTGGCTGCGGGGCATGACAAGATCTCCAAGGCGTAAGTGGCTAGCTCCGGCCATTTATCCAGATTGGAAGCCCAAAAAGAGCAAGGGTCCAGTGACACAGTCATGGCTTCAATGTTTACTTGGAGATACTCCTGTACCATCGTCTCTAGGCGTTGACTATGTGTCAGACTTCTTGTCTCCTGTGGCCTTGCAAAGGATGGGCTAAAAAAGTGGTGAAATGATTGCGCAAAATTGATGTTACCAGCAGATACTGTGGTTCTGTTATGGTTTGAGTGCTGAACACTTGACGGTCCCACGGTTGGCAAGTTGGAACTGGGAGATTCACTACGTGCACCACTGGTGTTTTGTGGAAAAGCACATGTAAGATTCTGCAACAGTCTCTGCTGATACTCCTGCATGCGTGCATCCCTTTCTATGGCAGGAATAATTTCTGCAAATTTACTTTTGTACCGGGGATCTAACAGTGTGGCAACCCAGTAGTCAGGATTATTTCTAATTCTCACAATTCGAGGGTCATGTTGCAGGTAGTGCAGCAAGAAGGCACGCATGTGTGTTGCGCATCCAGGAGCACCAAGTCCCTGTTGTGTTGGTGGCGAGGTAACAATCATGCTTCCTTCCTCTGTCCTCTCCCCCCAACCTCGCACAACAGAAATGTGATCAAGGTCTCCCTCATCTGATGAGTCTTCCATCAGTTCGTCCTCCACTTCTTCCTGGGCTCCTGCACCTTCCTCACTAGTTTGGCTGCTACCATGCGCCCTGGTAAAACCATCTCCCCCACCCTCACATGCCTGCCGCCTTGGTGCTGCCGACCGTCTGGACCTTGCAGATGTTAGCCCTTCCGCATACAACTCCTCCTCCTCTACTTCCTCCACCTTCCCTTGTGCCACCACCTGACTCCGAATTCTGTTTACCATGTGCTCCAGCATGTAAATCACCAGAATAGTCATGCTGATAATGGCAACGTCAGCACTAAACATCTTCGTCGCCATTTCAAAACTGTGCAGAAGGGTGCATAGGTCCCTGATCTGAGACCACTCCTCCAGCGTGATTTGCCCCACGTCTGGATCTCGTTGGCCCAGGCTATACGTCAGAACGTATTGCACCAGGGCTTGTCGGTGCTGCCACAGTCGCTGCAACATGTGCAGTGTTGAATTCCACCGGGTAGGCACATCGCATTTTAGCCGGTGAAGTGGCAGGCCCAACGACTTCTGTAGAGATGTAAGTCGCTGAGCTGCGGGATGCGAACGGCGGAAGTGAACACACAGCGACCGTGCCCTCTGCAGAAGGCCATCTAGTCTGGGATAGTGGGCTAAAAATTGCTGGACAACCAGGTTCAACACGTGAGCCATACAAGGCACGTGTGTGACATTGCCCCGGCGAAGGGCCGCACCCAGGTTTGCAGCATTGTCGCACACGGCCTTCGCTGGTTTCAGGTCCAGTGGAGACAACCATTCATGAAATTGGTTCTCCAGAGCTGACCACAACTCCTCAGTAGCGTTGAGCCACCCCCGTAGTGTTCGGGTTCGGTTCGGTTCGTCGAACACCGGGATGTTCGAGGAACTGTTCGTCGAACTGTTCGTCGAACACCTTAGAACACTGTCGAACACCGTTAAAACCAATGGCAGGCAAACAAAAACACATAGAAACACATAGAAAACACCTGCAAAGGTGTCCAAAAGCTGACAAACTGCTCAGAAGACACTCTCTTTAAAAAAGCCGGCCGGCAAATTCAGCAGCGGCATACACCGGTACCCGACAATTTAGACAAGAAGGAATAGAGCATCACACATAGATTAGATAGATAGAAACATGTCAGTCACACATATAAGAAGCACAGTGACAGTGTTGGTTACTGCACTTGTCATTTAGTGTAAAGGATTTATTAAAAAAAATATTAGTGTTTTCATGCACCGTCTCTTTAAAAAAGCCGGCCGGCAATTCAGCATCTGTACCCGACAATTTAGAACAGAAAGAATAGAGCTTCACACATAGATTAGATAGATAGAAACATGTCAGTCACATATATATGAAGTACAGTGATAGTGTTGCTTACTGTACTTGTCATTTAGTGTAAAGGATTTATTTAAAAAAATAATAGTGTTTTCATGCACTGTCTCTTTAAAAAAGCCGGCCGGCAATTCAGCAGCGGTACCCGACAATTTAGAACAGAAAGATAGAGCATCACACATAGATTAGATAGATAGAAACATGTCAGTCACATATATATGAAGTACAGTGATAGTGTTGCTTACTGTACTTGTCATTTAGTGTAAAGGATTTATTTAAAAAAATAATAGTGTTTTCATGCACTGTCTCTTTAAAAAAGCCGGCCGGCAATTCAGCAGCGGTACCCGACAATTTAGAACAGAAAGATAGAGCATCACACATAGATTAGATAGATAGAAACATGTCAGTCACATATATATGAAGTACAATGATAGTGTTGGTTACTGTACTTGTCATTTAGTATTAAAATAAAGGATTTATTATTAAAAAAATTGCCGTGTGGTTCCCCTTAATTTTAGGCTCTAGCGGAGGTTAAGCAGACGGCTGGGGCAGATGTTTGAAGCCTGGGAAGGGGGTAATACCCACGGAGCTTCCCAGGCTACTAATATCAGCCCCCAGCTGAATACATAGCCTTTACTAGCTATTAAAATGGGGGACCCCCCAAAAAAAATGACGTGGGGTCCCCCCTAATTTAATAGCTAGCAAAGGCTAGGCAGACAGCTGGGGGCTGATATTAATAGCCCAGGAAGGGAGCCATGAATATTGGCCCTCTCCCAGGCTAGAAACACCAGCCGTCAGCTGCCCCAGAAATGGCGCATTCATAGGATGCGCCAATTCTGGCACTTAGCCTCGCTCTTCCACGCTGCCCTGGTGCGGTGGCAGGGGGTAATAGGGTTGGGGTTGATGTCAGCTTATAATGCCAGCTGACATCAAGCCCAGGTTAGTAATGGAGAGGCGTCTATAAGACACCCCCATTACTAACCCCATAGTCAAAGTTAAAAAAAACACAAACACCCAGAATAAAGTCCTTTAATTGAAATAAAGACACAATCCTTTATTGTTCTAAATTAAACCATACTTACCATCACGCCCATTCCAGCTGAAGCCAACGATCTCCTGCAATAAAAGAAAAATAATAAAGCAACCTCATCCTTACCTTTCCATGGTTCCCACGACAGCTTCAGCTCTGCTACATCGAGATGACAGGCTGGACCGCAGCAGAACGCTGCCATCCAGTCTGTCATCCCGCAGACACTGAGAAGCGCAGGCTTGCTTGCGCTCCACAGTGTCTCTCTGTGAGGGCATCCAGATGAGCCGAGTTAATGTCCAATGAACTCGGCTCACCTCATGCACGTCACTGACAGCGTGGGAAAATTCTCCTGCACTCAGCGCTTCAACGTGGGAGAATTCTCACGCTGAAGCGCTGAGTGCAGGAGAATTCTCCCACGCTGTCAGTGACGTGCAGGAGGTGAGCTCATGTCCAATGAACTCAGCTCACCTCCTGCACGTCACTGACAGCGTGGGAGAATTCTCCTGCACTCACCGCTTCAGCGTGAGAATTTTCCCACGCTGTCAGTGACGTGCATGAGGTGAGCCGAGTTCATTGGACATGAACTCGGCTCATCTGGATGTCGTCACAGAGAGACGCTGAGCAGCGCAAGCATGCCTGCGCTTCTCAGTGTCTGCGGGATGTGAGGCTGGATGGCGGCGTTCTGCTGCGGTCCAGCCTGTCATCTCGATGTAGCAGAGCTGAAGCTGTCGTGGGAACCATGGAAAGGTAAGGATGAGGTTGCTTTATTATTTTTCTTTTATTGCAGGAGATCGTTGGCTTCAGCTGGAATGGGCGTGACGGTAAGTATGGTTTAATTTAGAACAATAAAGGATTGTGTCTTTATTTCAATTAAAGGACTTTATTCTGGGTGTTTGTGTTTTTTTTAACTTTGACTATGGGGTTAGTAATGGGGGTGTCTTATAGACGCCTCTCCATTACTAACCTGGGCTTGATGTCAGCTGGCATTATAAGCTGACATCAACCCCAACCCTATTACCCCCTGCCACCGCACCAGGGCAGCGTGGAAGAGCGAGGCTAAGTGCCAGAATTGGCGCATCCTATGAATGCGCCATTTCTGGGGCGGCTGACGGCTGGTGTTTCTAGCCTGGGAGGGGGCCAATATTCATGGCTCCCTTCCTGGGCTATTAATATCAGCCCCCAGCTGTCTGCCTAGCCTTTGCTAGCTATTAAATTAGGGGGGACCCCACGTCATTTTTTTTGGGGGGTCCCCCATTTTAATAGCTAGTAAAGGCTATGTATTCAGCTGGGGGCTGATATTAGTAGCCTGGGAAGCTCCGTGGGTATTACCCCCTTCCCAGGCTTCAAACATCTGCCCCAGCCGTCTGCTTAACCTTCGCTAGAGCCTAAAATTAAGGGGAACCCCACGCCAATTTTTTTAATAATAAATCCTTTATTTTAATACTAAATGACAAGTACAGTAACCAACACTATCACTGTACTTCATATATATGTGACTGACATGTTTCTATCTATCTAATCTATGTGTGAAGCTCTATTCTGTCTGTTATAAATTGTCGGGTACCGCTGCTGAATTGCCGGCCGGCTTTTTTAAAGAGACAGTGCATGAAAACACTATTATTTTTTTTGATAAATCCTTTACGCTAAATGACAAGTACAGTAAGCAACACTGTCACTGTACTTCATATATATGTGACTGACATGTTTCTATCTATCTAATCTATGTGTGATTCTCTATTCTTTCTATTCTAAATTGTCGGGTACCGCTGCTGAATTGCCGGCCGGCTTTTTTAAAGAGACGGTGCATGAAAACACTATTATTTTTTTTGATAAATCCTTTACGCTAAATGACAAGTACAGTAAGCAGCACTTTCACTGTACTTCGTATATATGTGGCTGACATGTTTATATCTATCTAATCTATGTGTGAAGCTCTATTCTTTCGGTTCTAAATTGTCGGGTACCGGTGTATGCCGCTGCTGAATTGCCGGCTTTTCATGTTTCACTGTTGGCACTGTTCCCATCGATTTGGGCAATCACTGTAATGCCACAACGACCATGGCTGTGGCATTACAGTGAGTGACAGACAATCCCTGCATGATTGGTGCTCTAAATAGCGCCAGACATGCAGGACACGCTTTTGGTGCACGAACAGTTATCGAACATAACCTCGAACAGCCGAATTTTTTGCAAATCGTTCGGGTTCGTCGAACAACTCGAACACCGCCCAAAACAGCTCGAATTTGAGATTGGCGAACAGTTCTAGTCGAACACCGCTCATCTCTACTCCTCAGCTGTGTGACTCACATTTCCCAGACATTTCAAATTAAAAACCGCCTGATGACGTTGAGCCCTACTGCCAGCATAGTAAGGAGGTGTGCAGGATCCCTTCTGCGCAGTTAGAAAGCTTGTGGCATGACCAGACAGGCTTTGGGTGCAGGTGGAAGACCGAGAGGAGGTTGAGGAGGCAGAAGCAGTGGAGGAACTTTGACATAAAGAGGATTGACGCACAACTCGTGGGGACGGCAAGACTTGGACAGCAGCCCCTTGTCTGTGGTGAAATGCACCCTGTCACACACAGAGTTTCTCAAAGAAGCGGTGATGTTGTGTGTGACATGCTGGTGGAGCGCAGGCACACCTTTCTTTGAGAAGTAGTGCCGACTGGGCATCTGGTACTGGGGCACTGCGACGGACATAAGGTCTCGAAAATCCTCTGTGTCCACCAGGCGGAAAGGCAGCATTTCTGTAGCCAAGAGCTTGCAGATGGTGAAATTCAACCTCTTAGCTTTCTCATGGCTAGGAGGAAATGGTCTTTTACTTGTCCACATCTGAGGGACCGAGGGCTGGCTATTGTGCTTAGACGGGGTTGATAAGGGTGTCCCCGGCAAACTGCCGGTCTGTGAGGAAGATGCAGGTGGACATGTTAGGTTGCCTTAATCCAAAGGTGGTGCTATCGATGTCGGACAGCGCTCAACACCAGCTGGTGTTTACACCTCCAAAGAAAATGATGACCTGCCAATCACGCTGGCTGTTGCGGGTAAAGAGGTGGCAGGTCTGCACCCCAAAACAGGTGTGACTGCTGTCCCCCCAGTCACAGAGGATGAAGAGGCCGCGGATGCACAAGATATGGCAGACGGTGGTTGGCCCGGCCGGCTAGGCCGCATTGTAGCACACTGAGCTTCCCACTGCAACTTATGCTTCATGTCCATGTGCCTGTTCATGCATGAAGTACTCAAACTATGTATTTTTTGGCCTCTACTTAGCTTTTGCTGACAAATGTTACAGATAACACGAGTTGGGTCATCTTTATCGATCTGAAAAAATGCCCAGGCTATGCAAGGCTTAGCACCCATGCGACCTGAAGAGCCACCACGACTTGTGGTGAGAGGCAGAGTTGTGTTTGAGGATGCAGTTGTTGACGTGCTTCCAGTACTACGTCTCTGTCCAGGAAGGCGCAACCTGACCTCGTCGTCACTAGCATCGTCCTCCACCTCCTCTGCTGACCTCATCTCTTGGCTGACTGTGGGTTGACAGTAAGTGGGATCTCCAACCTCATCATCATCACCCTGTGCGTTATCACACCCGTCGTCCTCAGAGCCAACCTGTTCCTGCCCTGACAAAAAACTAAAGTTGTCGCTCCAATCAGGTATTTGAGTCTCATCATCGTCTTCCTCATTGTCTCCACAATCAGGAGTTACAGTTTGGGAATGAGGGTCTACATTATGGTCAGAACCTTCTGCGTCTGGTCCTGGATCCGACTCATAAAGATTCTGGGCATCAGTGCAGATCATTTCCTCGTCTGGATTCACAGAAGCGCTGGAGTCGACCTCTGATTCCCAGGCTATAGTATGAGTAAACAGCTCTGCAGACTCAACCATCTGTTCTACCTCATACTCAGACGGGCAGCTGGAGATTTGGGAGCTGTGAGGAAGCAAGTGCGATTGGGGTGACACCTTTGAGGACTGGAGTATTTGTGATGTTGAAGTTGATGTGGAGGAGAGCCCACTTAAAGGAGCACTTGATATCCGTTGAATCACCTGCTGGTTTTGTGCCTCATCTGGAATTTGTAGCGATTGGCGTGGCCGTAAGAAAGGGATCTTATCACATTGTCCGCTAAAAGAAGGAGACATTTTAGTTTGGCTGGAAGATGGTCTTTCTTCTGCAGATGTTACTGTTGCTTTAACACCTACCCCACGGACACAACCTTTTTTCCCCTTCCCAACACGCCTATTCCCCTTTCCACCAGCAGCAGGCCTTTTTCCACTCATTTTGGTGGTTAACTAATTCACAACTCTGGAGTTGTTTGCACAAAAAAACAATGGATGGGAACCGAGCAGAGCTGAGTGGACAAACTGTGGTATTAGGCCAAAACTATTGGCTGGGTTAGATGCAGAAAAAAATTATATTCAATTTGCAACATGATGGAGGTCAGTATAGATGGACTAATACAACAAGTCCCACACACTGCTAGAAGGCCAAATATTTTTTCAGAGGTAGATGCAGAAAAAAATATATTCAGTTTGCAACCTGATGGAGGTCAGTATAGATGGACTAATACAACAAGTCCCACACACAGCTAGAAGCCCAATATTTTTTCAGAGCTAGATGCAGAAAAAAATTATATTCAATTTGCAACCTGATGGAGGTCAGTATAGATGGAGTAATAGAACAAGTCCCACACACAACTAGAAGCCCAAATATTTTTTCAGAGCTAGATGCAGATAAAAATTATTTTTAATTTGCAACCTGATGGAGGTCAGTATAGATGGACTAATAGAGAAAGTCCCACACACTGCTAGAAGGCCAAATATTTTTTCAGAGCTAGATGCAGAAAAAAATTATATTCAGTTTGCAACCTGATGGAGGTCTGTATAGATGGATTAATAGAACAAGTCCCACACACAGCTAGAAGCCCAATATTTTTTCAGAGGTAGATGCAGAAAAAAATATATTCAGTTTGCAACCTGATGGAGGTCAGTATAGATGGACTAATACAACAAGTCCCACACACAGCTAGAAGCCCAATATTTTTTCAGAGCTAGATGCAGAAAAAAATTGTATTCAATTTGCAACCTGATGGAGGTCAGTATAGATGGAGTAATAGAACAAGTCCCACACACAGCTAGAAGCCCAAATATTTTTTCAGAGGTAGATGCAGAAAAAATTATATTCAGTTTGCAACCTGATGGAGGTCTGTATAGATGGATTAATAGAACAAGTCCCACACACAGCTACAAGCCCAATATTTTTTCAGAGGTAGATGCAGAAAAAAATATATTCAGTTTGCAACCTGATGGAGGTCAGTATAGATGGACTAATAGAGAAAGTCCCACACACTGCTAGAAGGCCAAATATTTTTTCAGAGCTAGATGCAGAAAAAAATTATATTCAATTTGCAACCTGATGGAGGTCAGTATAGATGGACTAATAGAGAAAGTCCCACACACTGCTAGAAGGCCAAATATTTTTTCAGAGCTAGATGCAGAAAAAAATTATATTCAATTTGCAACCTTATGGAGGTCAGTATAGATGGACTAATAGAATGATGCTATGCCCAAAAGATTTTACTTCACTAGGTGCAGTAAAAAAATTGGTATTCTATACACAGGTGGTATATCTTGCAACACAGATTGGCTACTCCACTGACTACCACACTCTGCAATAGGCCAAAAAGGATTAGCTTTGCTAGATTCAGCCAAATGCTGTGAAAAAAACTTGCACAGCACTGGCACAGACCTGCCTGGCAAAAACTGATAGGAGCTGATGTAACCTAGTCCTGAAAAGGACTCCAATTACAATTAGTCTTTACTCCCACAACCTATCTATTTAAGAGCACAGACCTGCCTGATAAAAGTCATAGGAAATGCTGTAACCTAGTCCTTAAAAGGACTGCAATCACAACTATTCCCTACTCCCAAGCTATCTGTAGATTTGTGCGAAAATTGGCTTGAAATTAACAAGGTATAGCGCACACAGCAACAGCGGTGCCGTCTAACACGCAGCTGCAGCAGTGAGAAAATGGTGGCGACGGGGAAAATGGCTTGGTCTTATAGGGCAAGGACATGTGACATACACTGCCAATGACACATGCCCTTGCTTGTGTGAAAAAAAGCACTTCGCTCCGTGTGTGCACTGCTGATAGGCTGACAGATTGCACCTCCCCACTGTAAATGCGGGAAAGAGAAAAAAAAATGGAGATCTTCATTATTCCTGCAGAGATCCATCCCCTGCCCCTCCCCCCACCCCGCTGTACACTCAAACTGCGTATTAACATTAATTTTCATCATTACTGAGAAAAAATCCAGTTATGATTTTGGTGCACGAACAGTTATCGAACATAACCTCGAACAGCCAAATTTTTCTCAAATCGTTCGTGTTCGCCGAACGGCTCGAACACCGCCCAAAACAGCTCGAATTTGAGATTGGCGAACAGTTCGAGTAGAACAGCGCTCATCTCTAATATGGGGACTTGCCAAGGAGTGCTATTTTATGCTTGTACCATGTAATAATATTTTTTTTATTTATATAGCGCCAACATATTCCGCAGCGCTTTACAATTCAGACAATTTCAGCACTATCCCCATTGATGCTCACAATCTACATTACCTATCAGTATGTCTTTGGAGTGCGGGAGGAAACCGGAGGAAACCCACGCAAATACGGGGAGAACATACAAACTCCTTGCAGATGTTGTCCTTGGTGGGATTTGAACCCAGGACCTCCAGCGCTGCAAGGCTACACTGAGCCACCGTGCATGAACGGATAAGAGGCCAGAGTACACAGCTAACTTCACAAAGGGATAGAAAAAGGCCCAATATGATTGTGATGTACTAATTCAGTGATCAAGATAACTGAAAATAGGAGTGCTAGTTTCAGTCTGAGGATCACTCACATGACCATATAAATCGGACGAGTGCAATCCAATAAAAAAGGGACTGTACTCGGACCAATGTTATTTAATTAGCCAGTGCAGATCCGCATATTTTTTTCTCAGCTGTATTCAGCATGAGAAAAAAATTACAGCATTCTGTGAGATGATGCGTAAATCGAACAAGACTTGCCAATGCAAGTCTATGGGTGCGAGAAAAAAAATCGGACGCCATAAGGACCAAAGAGCTAGGAAATTGCATCAGCCAAGAGCAGTAAGTTGTAAGCCACAAATATCCTGGCAACCTACAAAAAAAAGATCAAAAATACATCTCCACAGAGATGAGGAACATGGCAAGACACATAAATATAGAAATGCTAATTATCCTGGTCCAAGAGAGGCCTGAACTTTGGGACACTCAGCACCTCAGCTATGTAGACCGCACACGCAGGGATTCGTCCTTGACTCACTTCTGCCACCAGATGTACTTCAATTACGACGATAGCCCACAAGAGGTGGAAATGACAATAAGTAAGTACGCCATTTTTGTAAAGCTATTTTGTCTGTTAAAAAATATGTTAAAACCAAATTTATGCCAAACCAAGGCTGCACCAAATAAGGGGTTAATTCTTCTGTAATTTTGGCAACCTATCAATAAATAACCATAGCTCTATATCAAAATAATACCAGAAACACAAAGCCAATCAGGTAATTTATAGGTTGGGCTGTGTGGGCTACGGGGTGCTGCCTGCGCCGCTGAGAGGCAGGTCTTTTGGCCCCTTACATGGTGGATTTTAATTGGCTGGGGCTAATATAAAAGGTGCCTCTTGCTGGTCTGACGCCACGCCCCCTGACGAAGGCTTGGAAGCCGAAACACGTGTAGGGACCTAGCGTCAGCACATCAGGAGGAGATGGCTACAGGTAAACATTGCATGACTCATTTGTTGTGATATAATTTGAATAAAAGTGGGGGCAGTGGTGTTTAAAGCATCTGACCACAGTATATATATAATTTTAAGCCCCTATTGTAACTTGCTCAATATAAAGGAATTGTTCTTATTTTTGCATATTGTATATCCCATCTCCTCCTGTTGTTTCTGACGCATATCGTGTCTCTATCTTCTCCTTTTTCTCCCTTATTTTGTTGATATATGTTTACTAAAATGGATTTATAAATTACCTGATTGGCTTTGTGTTTTTGGTATTAAAAAAAATATGTTGCCTACATCCACATTGATTCATATTGAAAACAACATATGCTAAAAATACATTATGTGCACATATTAAACACACATCATGGTACTATTCCTTTGCGATTTAAAGCCACATACACACTGCCACCTATTATTATTCATGCCAGAACGGAAGTGGCCACCCTTTAATATATGTGTGGGCTCTATTGTATTTTGGACAACAACAACATTACAAAACTACAGCACAATGTATAATTATCGCTGGTTGCACACAGTACCTGATGTTACAAGTATATATGAGGTCAAGTAATGCTTGAATCTTATCAATTGCTTAACCAACCACTTTACCACCTTGGGTTTTTCCGATTTTGCATTTTAGTTTTTTGCTCCCTGTCTTCCCAGAGCCATAGCTTTTTTTATTTTTTGGTCAATTTATCCATGTGAGGGCTTGCTTTTGTGGGACAAGTTGTACTTTTGTATGACACCATTGGTTTTACCATCTCGTGTACTGGAAAACAGGAAAAAAATGCGGTGAAATTGCAAAAAAAGTGAAAAGTGCAATTACACAATTGTTTTTTTAACCATGTTCACTAAATGCTAAAACTGACCTGCCATTGTGATTCCCCAGGTCATTACGAGTTTTTAGATACCAAACATGTATAGGTTCTTTTTTATTTAAGTGGTGATAATAAAATGCAAAGTTTGCAAAAAAAAATCTTCATTTTCCGAGACCCACAGCATCTCCATTTTTTCGGGATCTGGGGCCGGGTGAGGGCTTATTTTATGAGTGCTAAGCTTATGTTTTTACTAACACCAATTTTGAATAGATACGATCTTTTGATCGCCTGTTATTGTATTTTATTGCAATGTTGCGGTGACCAAAAAACATAATTCTGGCATTTTGATTTTTTTTTCTCATTACGCCGTTTATCGATTGGATCGTTACTTTTTATATATTGATAGATTGGGCGATTCTGAATGCGGAGATACCAAATATTTGTATATTTGATTTTTTTTTTTGTTTTATTTTCAATGGGGTGAAAGGGTGATTTGAACTTTTATATTTTTTTAAAAACATTTTTTTTTACTTTTCACTTGCTTCAATTGTCTCCATGGGAGAAGCTGCGATCATCCGATCGCCTGTGCTACACGCAGCAGGGCTTCAGCCTTGCCGTGTGTAGCAAAAATGCTCACTTGCTATGTGCGTCGACCGATGAGCATCCTGGCAATGACAACCGCAAGGGTCTCCTGTGGTCATGCGACACGGGCGCCGATGGGCGGGATTAATGACACGCTTCTGGCGCGGCCATGCTAAATGTCGCTGTTGGAGATTGACAGCGACATTTAACATGTTAACAGCCACTGGTGGATCGCGTTTCCACCCGCGGCTGTTAGGGGCACATGTCAGCTGTACAGATCAGCTGTCATATGCCCGAAAAAATGTGGGTTCAGCACCGGAGCCCGCATGGTGTGCAGGGATACGACCTTGGACATACTCATATGTCCAAGGTAGTAAAGGGGTTAATACACTTATGTGGTTCCACTCTGAAAACATGCTTTAACAGACTACAGTCCACTGGGTTTATTATTTTGTACAATAGCCAGACTCCAGTTTTTTGGCTGAAACACAATACACATGGTACCAATTTAAGCCTCTACTGTTGACCTAATTTTTGGTTTATCCTTGCGTTTCCATGGAGTGATGTGACCAGACGCTGGTGGAGATGCTGGGATCAATATAGGCGGGAACAGCAACAGTGCGCCAGAAGTGGCTCAGTGGCACCTAAAAATAGGCCATGCATATATATGGAAAGACTAAATTTCCTTGCTCCAATTATGGACTTGCGTCCGTAAGTGCATGGATTTGCCCTCTTTTGTAATGTATGCTTTACTGCTTTAAAGCAATTATGTACTAAAAAACATCATTGTTTTCCATTGCAGAACAGAATCCAACATACGAGAGAGGGAGATGGCCTCTGAATCCTTTCCAGTGTTGGATCTTGTTGGGGACTTAGAAGAGGAGCCAGGACCCTCACCAGCACCAGCTGCCACGGCAGCAGCACCAGCAACCGACGAACAGCAGCACATCCCCTTGATCAGGACTAGGCCCACAGGAGCAGCAGTCCTACACTTCTGCTGGATACCTCCCTTCAAGCTGCTCCCACCCCCCCATGAGCCTGGTGGAGGTGGGACCTTCCTACGACGAGTAGCAGGCACGAGGTAGATAGTGGCGTTTTGAACTATATAGCTTACACTGTTAATGATAGGGGGGAGGCTTTTACACTGAGCCTGGCCTTCTATTCGCGGGACATTCCCCGGCCTGTCAGGCTGTGTACCAAGGGTGTGCTTCAAATAGAGGTGGATGCCTTCACTCCACCCAATAACCCCCCCGACAGGTGTTTCAGTACTTTGGACAGTGGCAGATGTGTCCTGACAACCGCCTTTTCCTGCTGGAAGCTGAAGAGAACCAGCTGCCATCATTACCCAACCACTTCGACAGCAGCAAGCACCAACATCATCTCCAACAGAAGCACAAGCACACCAGCTACCACCACCCGTGTACTATGGGCACCTGAGTGTACCCATTCAAGGCGAGTGATCACTTCCAGCCCCTGCTAGGCATGGCTACACTGGGGGACAAAAGCAGTGCCCTTGGCCAAGTTATTTTAGCACAAGTGTCCCATACCATGTACCCCCACAGGCACAGCCAAACGAGCCTTCCTTAAACCCCCTTCCCTCCACCTCATCCTTTGTCCCACAACTCGTGCCTGCAACCCAAATGAACCTTTTGACTAGCCGATGGGGCGTTTGTTTCTCCATAGTAGTCATCCCTCTCTGCATGTTATCACGCCTCTGTGTATGGGATAAAATGATTTGCAAGAGGCGGCATCAATGACCAGCTCTCTGCAAATATCTCACATGCACATAGCTTTCTTCAGCAATGTCATTGCACCTCTGAAGCCGGTTGTACGCATTCCGTCTTTAGAGGCGCACTGCACATGACAGGATGTCCAGATGACGGCTCATGTACACTGACGAGCCAAGAATCATCAAGAACAAGATAAGCTATCTGTAAACACGGCTGAAAAAAGCCATGGGCATGCACAAGATTTGTAGAAAGCTGGCAATCACTAGTCAAAAGGTTCATTTGCATAAGAAAAACAGAATTACTAAATACTTTTTATAAACATGTGTTTAGATGACTAAAGATATAAAGGGCATACATGTACACTAATAGAGATGTAAAGTCACAAAATATCCAAAGAAATCTTTATAAGGAGAGTGAGCCCCACAGACACATGCAACATATGTTTTGTGTTGCAATCCATAGCAGGCCTCCAATGAAGGTCTGCTGCAACTCCACAAATATTAACAATACATAATAAGGTGTAAACAATGATGTTTGTATGAATCTGTTATTGAAACTGTGACATAGACTGCACACATCATGGAACCAGCCATAAGTTAGATTTTATTTACAAAATAGAAACAAAGCATTGGTAACATAACTCAGGGTAACCAGAAGACGCTCCTGCGGAGAAATACATCAGCAAATGTTGGTATTTTGGTAGGTAAAAGTAGTTCTCAGTTTCTTCAACAGATGGTTAAATGTCTGCAGGCTCATACACCAGTATGCAAAGAACTGGCCTGGATGCCTGCATAGCTCCCCATACAGCCTCTGTGTCTTTTGTGTGCCTTTTGTGTCCCGTTGGCTGAGGAGCAGATGTACCCAGGTCTTCGCCACCTCCTCGAATCCACAATTAGTAGGTAATGCTCACCAAACTGGCGAGACAACACCAGTGGAGAAGGACTCACTAAGTTGGAAAGACATGTTTTTGACAACCAGTCAAAGGAATAAAATCCTCAAGCCTCCCAACTATATGCATGGACTCCCAATGTGGGGCCTTGTGGAGTGGCCTTTTATAGGTTTAGAATCAATCATGCCCTTAAAACAATAGTGTATTTGATTGAAAACACATTTTAAATCGCATTGCATACGGATGGCATACGGTTGCATGCGTCAAAAATATTGCAAGCTTGCATTATACATGGAATACCATGTGGAGAACACTCGTCCTACCCTAATGGATGAGAAAGGGACTGATTTGTCGCTCGTGTGACTTCAGCCTGAGACTACTCATCCAAAGATTCAAGTGATATATTGAGAAGTGCTATACCTGAGTCAATTGATCTGTGATATACTTCAGTAACAGTACCTTAATAACAACCTTTTCACTGCAAACAAGTGTGTGAAGAATAAAAAAAAATATCTCTCCCTATTTCTTTCTCTCCTTTTCTGGGCAATCAGTGGCTGTTCAGTAATGGGATTTACTGAAAATGTATTCAATACTTATCAAATTTCGGAGAAAAATTCAGCAAACCAAGCAAATTTCAAATTTCAAAACATCAATTAATTTCGACTTTAGACTAATTCTGGCTTGTTTATCTGTCTGTCAATCAATTAGCAAACTACGTAAAGAGTTGAGATCTAGATGCTCCCACCTATAAAAACTGTTATATATTCAGTGAAGCACATCTCAGAACTTAGTCCAGGTGCATGAGATAGAAATATTGAGGCATAGCATTAGAATCGTTGCCGATATTCGGGAGAGTGTTCTATGAGAGCGGTAACTGGTTTATTAAGTGTCTGGCATTCCCTTCTAACACATGGCTACTAGGCAGTGACAGCTTTGAGCTATAAAATGAGCTCACAGCTGCATTATAGGATACATCTACATGCTTGTTGCTTCTCTTTGGACCAAATACACTGGGAAGAATCCATGTAATCTACAGGACCCATATAATTGCACATTTATGTGATCCTTTGTGAATGGTTTAAATCTTGTAGCAATAATAGCTATGATATAATATATTTCAGGAAGTGCTTGCTACAATTTCCTTACTAATAAAGATGCATTCCTTTCTTTGCTCAGTAAATTAACACACAATGTATTCCTACATGTGATATTCTAGAACTTTTATAAAGACCTCAACATTTTATCCCCTGATTGTAATTTATGAACAATATGGCATTTATAATATGACGGTTATACATAACAAAGGCACTTTAGCCAACTGTCTATAGTCTTTAAATAGTAAGAACCTGTAAATTATGTGTCTTAATCGTGTGTTTACACTTTAAGAAATAGGCCGCCCAGCATGATTTTAATATAATATCCTTTACAACCTCCCTTTTCCATATTTCTTTCAATTTTTTTTTCTAGTGGTGAACATTTAATGTGATACAATTAAATACGTAGGTAATTTCGGAAATTATCCAAATACAGTAATTGCCCTACTATTGTTTATTGGATACTCATGCTTTTAGACTGTCGCTGCAAAAAAAAATATATAGGGGAATTTTTTTGGGCTTCCAAAAAAGAGTCTAAATTGGTATATTGCTAGGATAAGTTGACTTCCCTGCTCAGTGAAGCTTTTGCGGAGCGGACACATGCCGACTGAATGTCTGAGCAGGTGACCCATCTCTGCTCCCTACAGAGTTAATTTAACACTTCTCCGACTGTGTCAGCACTATATCTACAACAAATAACCAAGGCAGCAGTGATCATATAATATGATGGACCTGATGTTTTATTCTGACCACACAACTGACCAGGAGATCCCTTTCTGCTCCCCATAAACCCAATGCTCTACCACTTGTGCCATTATGGCTAAAACAAGTAGCAGAATAAACTGTAGAGATTACGGTATATATGACATGATGATCTGACTCACCCCCTGGGCCTGTGTTGTGCGTGCACGTGTATGCGGGGAATACCCGGAGCCGGATCGCTGGGGGTTGTAGTCTCCGTGGTGATGACCCGGTCCGTGCCCAGGGTGGTCAAATCAGTGGCAGGGTTATTGGTATGATAATGGTCCGACTACGCCACCAGTGGATTGCGGTCAGTGGGGACCGCCACTGCAAGGCAGACCGCTGAGGCCGGTGTTGTGTGTGCAGCTAAGAATGGGATGACTCCCCACGGGAGAAGTATAGCCTCAGGGCAGTTGGTGTGGATGATGGCAGTGATGGTGCACGAGCGCAGCAGGAACAACTCAGAGTCTGTGCAGTGCAGTTCAGGGTCTTTACTGCTGTTATAAAGCAGACCCTCCCGGGAGTACTGGTTAGCAGTAGAGGCCTGGTCAATCTGTGAGCAAGCAGGATCTCCCCTGGCCAGGTGGAGCTGTAGGCCTCCCCATCTAACTGCACTCTTCCTGGCTACCTTGCTGTATGCGGGTAGAAGTAGCCCACGTCCCTGAGTGTACCGAGTGTACCAGTTTATAAGGGCAGATTCCTCCCCTCCCAGGTATGGGTGGGCGGTGTTGCATGCTTAGGGCTCCTGACGAGAGAAACCTCCCACTTGCTCTCAGACGTAATATTTCTATTACTGTGGTAACCAGACCCGTGGGGTGCCACATTCCCCCCTAGTAAAATTTAGTACTTCGGGACTAAACATATTTTTTTAAAGAAACACAAATACAGGGTATAACAATAACAAGACAACATGAAAAAGTACATTTTGTGGTCACGGCGTTTCCGTAACCGGGTGTCCATATCACCCAAGGTGAAGTTTTAAGCGAGGTAGGGGACCTGTCCAAAGAAAACCCCTTGCGTTGGCCCTGGGCGTGGCTGCAAGGCTGAAGCTAGCTACTTTAGGCCGCAAGGAGGCCACGCCAGACAGGTTTTCTCTCCCGCGGCCGTCTTCGCAAGAGGCACAATGTGCAACTATCTACAAAATTGTTCCGGTTATCCAGCATCCATAACCTGTTAGTCCAAAGAACCCTGCAGGGTAACTGAGAAACATAATTAATAACAGGCAACAACAAAAACCATAAACATTTTCAGGAAACAGGTAAATTTACAGTGCATTACTTTATATTCTCCAGCGAGCGGGCATCTGACCTCTAGTGACTCTAATGGACCTACGGAGCTCACTAACTGGTTCTGCACTACAGGGTGTAGGAGGTGTTATGGGTAACCTGGGCAGCTGTCTGCGTACTCTTTGGCTCACTAGGGGCACGGCAGGCTCACTACTAGCAGAGGGTTGATCCTCCTGCGCTGCTGGTGTGGACTCTTCTACCTCCTGGGCTGGCTGCTCTTCCAGCTCTACCTGGTCTTCTGTAGGCACTTGAGGGGCTGGCTGGAGAAAGGTGAGGACGAGCACCACGATAGCGTTGTTTACTTGTGTCCAGGACCGGGGAAAGTCTCCGAGTACGGTGCTGATCATTTCCTCCTTTTCCTCTACGGGTTGAGGGTTTTCCTGATCTTCATCCGTGCTTTGCAACTTCTCGGGGCACTTTTTTTCAGGTGGTCTCTGGAGACAGTGGCTGTGGTCTCTCCTCCATCCCTGCTGATGACGTACACCTTTGGATTATTGTGGCTTGAGGGCAGTATGGTGTACGGGTCCTTTTCCCACTGGTCGTCCAACTTATGGAGCCGCCTTTTTCTTTTCAAGACCTGCTCTCCAGGCACCAGGGGAACAGCGGGAGCAGGTTGGTTATAAGTCCTCTCCTGCCTTTCTCTTGATTGACAGAGACTTCGCTCGACGCTCTCCTGTACTTTCCGGTACTGCTGCTGCCGTTCTGTATCCCAGTCTGCCTCTGACGAGGTGTCCTCGGGTGTCAGGACTCCCATATCCAGGTCAACAGGCAGCTTACCAGGTCTTAGGTAAGCCGGGGTACAGTTGGTGGAACCTACCGGGATGTGGTTATACAGGTCCACCAGATCAGGCAGTTTCTCAGGCCACAGGCTGCGTTCTTCCAGGGGCAATGTTTTTAGCAGATCTATCACCACCTGGTTCATCTTCTCGCAGAGTCCATTGGTTTGGGGGTGATAGGGCGTTGTTCTTATCTTCCGCCAGCCGTACAGGTTGCAGAACTCCTGGAAGACCTCCGCTTCGAAGGCTGGTCCTTGGTCTGTCAACACCTGTTCCGGATACCTGTGTGGGCGGCAGAAATGCTGCTGGAAGGCCCTAGCTGCTGTTTGAGCTGTTAAGTCTTTGACGGGGACCACCACTAGGAACCGGGAGTAGTGATCCACGATGGTTAGGGCGTAGATATACCCACTTCTGCTTGGAGCCAGTTTAACATGGTCCAGAGCGACCAGTTCCAGCGGCTACCTGGTGATGATGGGCTGCAGGGGAGTCCTCTGGCTGGCACAATCCCTTCTTCTTAGATTGCACGGGCCACAGTCTCTACACCATCTCTCTATGGCTCCTCTCATGCCTATCCAGTAGAACCGTTCATGCAGCAGGAACTGCAGCTTCTTCCATCCGAAGTGCCCTGCCCCATTGTTGTAGGCCTCCAGCACCATAGCTGCGTCCCGTCTCTGTACCACAACCTGCCAGATCAGTTCATGTGTCCGGGAATTGACCATTCTGCGGCACAACTTCTCCTTGTAGAGAAACAGTCTGCTCTTCTCCGTCCACAGTTGCTTGGTCTCTTCTGGAGTGTCTGGGTCCAGGCGGGCGTCAGCCTGGGTCAGCATCTCCTTCACCAGACGGACTGCGGGGTCACTGTCTTGCGTCTCCGCCCAGTTGTAGTGGGGTAAGGGGTTGAACGTAGCGGATCGCTGGCCCCTCACACAGTGGGAATACTGGGTAATCCCATGACGGTGGAACGCAGGGAGTTCGACCTCTTCCAGTTCTTCTGGATCTTCCCCTCCATCCGGTAGGTTTGGCATCCTGGACAGGGCGTCCACGTTGGTATTGGAGCGTCCTGCCCGGTATTTGATCGTGAACTCATAATTGGACAGGCGGGCCATCCATCTCTGCTCCAGGGCACCCAGTCTTGCAGTGTCCAGGTGTGTCAACGGGTTGTTGTCCGTGTACATGGTGAACCTGGAAGAGGCAAGGTAATGCTTAAAACGTTCGGTTACCGCCCACACCACTGCCAGGAACTCTAGCTTGATCGAGCTGTAATTCTCAGGGTTTCTTTCCGTGGGTCGCAGTTTTCGGCTGGCGTAAGCAATTACCCGTTCTCTCCCCTGCTGGATCTGGGACAGTACGGCTCCTAACCCGATGTTGCTTGCGTCCGTGTGGAGGATAAAGGGCTGGTTGTAATCAGGGTACGCCAGGATTTCCTCCCCCGTGAGGGCCATCTTCAGCTGGCGGAATGACTCCTCTTCCAGCTTTTCCCATCTGAAGGGTGGCTTCTGGTTTTTGGCCTTCCTAGACTGGCCTATCAGGAGGTCCTGCATAGGAGCTGCCTTCTTGGTAAAACCGGGAATGAATCTTCGGTAGTAGCCTACCAACCCGAGGAACTGCGGCACTTCCTTTATGCTGGATGGTCTGGGCCAGTCCTTAATCACGGTGATCTTGTCAGGGTCGGGAGCCACTCCGTCAGCACTCACCACGTGTCCCAGGTACTGTACCTTTGGCTTCAGTAGATGACACTTTGAGGGTTTTACCTTTAGGCCATAGTTTGCTAGGGCTTCAAACACTTCTGCCAGGTGTTCCAGATGGTCCTCATAGGTCTTGGAATAGACGATGATATCGTCCAGGTATAATAGGACCGTCTCGAAGTTCCGGTGTCCCAGACAGCATTCCATTAACCGTTGGAAGGTTCCTGGTGCGTTGCAGAGCCCGAACGGCATACAGTTAAATTCGCTGAGTCCCATCGGGGTGGTGAATGCGGTCTTCTCCCGGTCCGCCTCTGCTGCAGGAACCTGCCGTACCCGCTAGTGAGATCCAAAATAGAGAAGAAGTTAGCAGATTTTAATGCAGCTAAGGACTCTTCTATCCTTGGTAACGGGTACGCATCTTTGTGTGTGATACGGTTGACCTTCCTGTAGTCTACACACATTCTCATGGTGTTGTCTTTCTTTTTCACTAAGACTAGTGGAACTGCCCAGGGGCTACAGCTGTCCCTAATTACCCCAGCCTCCTTCATGTCTTTTAACATCCCCTTGGCGTGCTGATAGTGTGCAGGGGGTACGGGTCGGTATCTCTCCTTTATGGGAGGATGGTCTCCCATGGGGATGTGATGCTCTACCCCCTTTACTCACCCAAAGTCTAGCGGGTGTTTGCTAAACACTCTCTCGTACTCCTGAACCACCCGGTAGACTCCCTGTTTTTGGTGTGAGGGAGTGGAGTCAGTACCCAAATGCAGTTGCTGACACCAGTCCCCCATTGGTTTCTTAGAGCCCTTACCTTCCTCTGGTTTGAGATGGAGGCAAGGGTTCCACGGCCTTTACAGAGTTCTGGTTGATGGTGAACAATTTGGCTAGCGTGGCATACCGGGGCAGGTGTACTTCTCTCTCCCCGATGTTTATGATGCGAACGGGCACCCTCCCATGGCATACATCGACCACCCCCCGTGCTGTCAAAATGGTGGGCCTACTGTCTGAGTAGACGGGTTCTACCATCGCTTGGTAGTCTCTACCCCTTAGACCAATATCTGCCCGGCACCAAATCATCATCTCACTTTTTGGGGGCATGGCAATAGGGAACCGGTCACACATTCTCACGCTACCAATCTCACCACCAGATAGTTCCACCTGTTGCCGTTTCATCAGTGCCCGGATCTCTTTTTGGAGGACACGCTGCTGGCTGGAACTGGCGTTCTTGGCAACCTGTTGCAAAATAAGAATCACCTCTGCAAGACAGTTTTCGATTACGTTAGTACCTAGGGTTATTTTTGGGTGACTCTTGCGACGGTCAATGTCAGCGTCACTCTCTCTCCCTTCCAGGACCTTGCGCAGCGTCAAGACGTAAGGCGGGGCTTCAGTTCTCGCGCGCTTTCGATGTCCATGCCCCTCTTCTTCCCGCACGGCATCCTGAAGATGGCGTCCGATGGCGGGAACCGACTCCAGATGGCGGGAACCAACTGAAGATGGCGGGAAAAGGCTCCAAATGGCGGGAGTCGGCTGCAGATGGCGAGAAGACGGCTGCAGATGGCGGGAAGCTTCTCTCAGGTAAGTGCAAAAGTCTTTTTCAGGCACGCAATACCCGTTGGTGGCGGGTTGGTTTGAATCCTGCCGACTACGCCAAAGCTGACTCGCCCCCTGGGCCTGTGTTGTGCGTGCATGTGTGTGTGGGGAATACCCGGAGCCGGATCGCTGGGGGTTGTAGTCTCCATGGCGATGACCCGGTCCGTGTCCAGGGTGGTCAAATCAGTGGCAGGGTTATTGGTATGATAATGGTCCGACTACGCCACCAGTGGATTGCGGTCAGTGGGGACCGCCGCTGCAAGGCAGACCGCTGAGGCCGGTGTTGTGTGTGCAGCTAAGAATGGGATGACTCCCCACGGGAGAAGTATAGGCCTCCCCGTCTAACTGCACTCTTCCTGGCTACCTTGCTGTATGCGGGTAGAAGTAGCCCACGTCCCTGAGTGTACCGTGTGGTGCTCACCCGTATGGCCGGTGACTTGGGGTCTTCTGTTAGCCTCCGCTCCACGATGGTGGTGCTGGTCCCATGCTTGTGACCGTGCCTCCGGGCTTCTATGGCCAGAGGACCTGGAATCCCCTGCCGGTTGGATTCTGCTGCTGGACCTGGATGTCCCCACAGCCTCGGACTCCGTGTCCGGTCTTAGTGTCTTCAGCCAGGGCGAGCTATCTGGCTTCCAGCCCCTGGCACTCGCTCCTGCTCCTACAGAGCTCCTGCTGTAACTTTCCCTCTCCAGGCTCTGACTGACCTAATCCCACCCCAGACCCAGTTTATAAGGGCAAATTCCTCCCCTCCCTGGTCTGGGCGGGCGGTGTTGCATGCTTAGGGCTCCTGACCAGAGAAACCTCCCACTTGCTCTCAGACGTAATATTTCTATTACTGTGGTAACCAGACCCCTGGGGTGCCACAGATCCATCTGCCGCATCACCAATCAGATGCACATCAGCAGAGTTGCATTGCCTGAACAGCCACATTCAGTGGTAACTGCACTGTGACCACAGATACCTTGAGCCCTGATACCATGTGCACACATCTTCTGTGCGCACACTGTGTTTAATATTACTATACTATATTGCCCCTGACATTGTGGGCAGGGTGAGATTCAGCCAGTTCTGACCAGTTCGGTGGAAGCAGTTGTCAAAATTACATCCGGTTCGCCGAACCGACATGAAGCAACGCCTCAATCTGGTGCTGAAGACTGAGGGACATTACTAAATAAAAGGGGCCCAAGATGGGTGACATTTCTAAATGAAGAGACCCAGGTTGGAGGAAATTATTAAAAAAAAGGGCCCAGGTTGGGGGACATTATTACAGAAAGAGGCCAGAACAGTGGGATATTAATAAATGGGGGATATTATTACAGGAATGGGGCCAGGATGGAGGACATTATTACAGGAAGGGGCCCAAGAGATAGGACATTTTCAAATAAAGGGGCCCAGGGTGGGGCACATTATTGCAGGAAAGGGCCACAGATAGGGGACATTATTAAATAAAGGGGCCCATGATGGAGGACATTATTAAATAAAGGGGTCCAGGATACAGGACATTATTAAATAAAGGGACCCAGGATGGAAGACATTTTTACATGAATGAGCCCAGGATGGAGGACATTATTACAGAAAAGGGCCAGGATGGAGGACATTACTGCGGGATGGGGGACATTATTACAGGATGAGGATATTATTACAGCCAGGGCCCAAAATGAGGGATATTTTTACTGCTTTAATATATTTTACTTTTGAGCATACTATTTTTCATTGGAGGAACAAAAGGGAGGTCCTGTTACAGGGTGACACAGTCGATTTTTTTTCTTCATATGGAGCAGTGTAGAAGTTGTAGAAAATGTGGGGAATGTGCTCTACTTTCTGTAGAGAGACAAGTCCTTTCAGGAAGAAGTGATAGAGGTCTGCGCCGGATGAAGAAGAAAAGCGAAGATGACTTACTTCAACTACAGACATCACTGGTAAGTCACTGTACTACCTGTACTATCTACAGAGCTCCTGTATATAATGTCACCAGTGATCACTGTCTTACCTGTACACTATATGCTATATAAATAACTGGTGATCACTGTATTACCTGTTCACTTACACTATACACTATATAATACAGGGTGGGCCATTTATATGGATACACCTAAATTAAATGGGAATGGTTGGAGATATCAACTTCCTGTTTGTGGCACATTAGTATATGGGAGGGGGAAAACTTTTCCAGATGGGTGGTGATCATGGCGGCCATTTTGAAGTTGGCCATTTTGGATCCAACTTTATTTTTTTCAATGGGAAGAGGGTCATGTGACACATCAAACTTATTGAGAATTTCATAAGAAAAAAAATGTTGTGCTTGGTTTTAACGTAACTTTATTCTTTCATGAGTTTTTTACAAGTTTATGACCACTTATAAAATGTGTTCAAAGTGCTGCCCATTGTGTTGGATTGTCAATGCAACCCTCTTTTCCCACTCTTGACACACTGATAGCAACACCGCAGGAGAAATGCTAGCACAGGCTTCCACTATCCGTTGATATCACCAACCATTCCCATTTAATTTAGGTGTATCCATATAAAGGGCCCACCCTGTATATACAGAGCTCCTGTGTATAATGTCACTGTCAATGTATTACCTGTACACTATACTTTATATATTATCTACACAGCTCCTGTGTATATTGTCATTGTGATCACTGTATTACCTGTACACTTATGCTATACGCTATATACAGCGCTCATGTGTACAATGTCGCTGGTTACCACTATTTTACCAGTATATTTACACTATACAATATATACTATATACAGAGCTCACTGTTGATTATATTAGTGTTATTAGTATTGTGATTTTATTAATAATAAGTATTGTAGTATTTGGTCACTACGTGGTGGTGATATGTGGTCTGGTGATTGTGTAGTCGTAACTGTCCCTTGTATGTAATATTATTCCATCACTGTGGGTTAGTAATATGCTGGTCATTGTGTGACGGTATTTGTCCCTTGTATGTGGTTTTATTTGGCCACTATGTGGTGGTAATATATGGTCTGGTCATAGCGTGGTGGTATTTCTCAAATGTATGTGGCACTATTTGGTCACTATGTGGTGCCTATAAGTGGTCTGGTCATGGTGTGGCAGTATTTTACGCCTATTTTGCCTGTGGCTGCTGAGGCCAGAGAATAGGTGCAGTGGACAGTTGAAGTGACAGATGGACATCAGGTCATCCTTTCCAATTTGATCAGGATTCCTTTACTACTAATTTTCAAAACTAGTAGAAAAACTCTTTAATACTATACACAATGAGGGCCACCATTAGCGCCTTACTACCCTTACTGGTGTATGGGGACCAGTGAGCAGAAGCAAAGAGGGGAGCCTAGACTGGGAGAGCCATGTTGGCAGCGTGCCTCACCCAGTCTAGGCCCCTCTTTTCTGCTCTTGCTCACCGGGCCCCAAGGGCAGGGGTGGGTTGGGCCGGGTCAGTATTCAACAGAACGTGCATCCTCGGCGGATGCACATTCAGTTGAAATATATTTCAGTGAAGGAAGTCACCGACTTCCTGCACAGCAATAGTTAACAGCTGCCAGCCAATCAGAGGCCGGCAGCTGACATCGTTGCGCACGTCGCCGGCGTATGGCGTCACTGCCATGCGCCGGCGTGTCCGAGCCGTATTTCAAGAAGGAAGAGGACTGGAATGAGACACATGGGGACCAGAAATGAGTCGCATAGGGGCCAGAAATGAGACACAAGGGGCCAGTATGAGGGATATTATTACCGAAAGGGGCCTGGATGTGAGACATTATTACTGTAGGGGATAATTAAGAGATATTATTACTGCTGTGATGTATTTTATTTTTGATAATAGTGTTTTCAATGGGGGGAGTTCCTGTTACTGTGCAGGACAGCATTATGTCACTTTTTCTTCATCTAGCGGATAGTAGAAGTTGGGGAAAAAATAGGAATGTGCTCTGGAAGCAGTGCTCTAGATAACTGTTTTATTTTCTGCACAGACAAGTCTTGGCTGGAAGAAGTGATGGCGGTCTGCTCTGGATGAAGAAAAAAATGAATGATGAGTCTTCAACGAAGATGAAGGACTTATGCTAGAGACGTCACTGGTGAGTCAGTGTACCTGTACAGTTAGTCAAGCTGAATAACCTGCTTAATGCAAGTCCTATCTTTCAGAGTAATATAACCATATAGGAGTTGAATGGTTGAGTCAGGGCAGGAGCAAATGCAGGGACCACGACGGGGCATTTAGGTTACATTTGTTGCCCCTGGATATCCGTGGAAGTCAGCCGGATATGG
This sequence comes from Phyllobates terribilis, assembly GCF_046119375.1. Lineage (NCBI taxonomy): Eukaryota > Metazoa > Chordata > Amphibia > Anura > Dendrobatidae > Phyllobates > Phyllobates terribilis. The sequence continues at coordinate 41,308,126 of NW_027362769.1, read as the reverse complement.
TGGCCTGCTACATCTGAACTGGGTGAGATCGAATCTATTAAGCACTTTTCTTTGCACTTTGTCACTTTTTTCTGTTTGTATTTGTATGGTACAGATGCAATGTACTGTGTATATATTTTTGACTGTTTCAGTGCCATAAGGATCATGCGGTTCTCTGTTAATTAACGGGACCCGCAGTGGATGCCTAGTTATTTTGTCTTGTTGGACCTATCTAGGTCGATACATCCAGGGATATACTGGTTTGTGTTTGTATGTTTTAGAAAATCTTTCCTAGCTATTTGGTTATCTGTACACTTATAATATATAGTGTATCTCATGTGTATAATGTCACTGGTAATCCCTGGTATTACCTGTATACTATATACAGAGCTCCTGTGTAGAATGTCACTTGTGATCCTTGTATTACCTGAACACTAACACTATATACAGGGTTCCTGTATATAATGTCACTGGTGAGTCCCTGTATTACCTGTACACTTACACTATAAACAGAGGTCCTGTATATAATGTCACTGGTGATCACTGTATTACCTGTACACTTACACTATGCACTGTATACTATGTACAGAGCTTCTGTGTATAATGGCACTTACGTTGATATTATTATTGTGTTTTTTATTAATGATCCTTACTGCAGTATTCGGTCACTATTTGGTGGTAATATGTGGTATGGTCATGGTGTGGCGGTGTTTGTTCCTTGTATGTTGTATTATTCAGTCACTATGTGGTGATAATATGTGATCTGGTCATGGTGCGGCAATATTTGTTCCTTGTATGTGGTATTATTCAGTCACCCTGTGGTGGTAATATGTGGTCCAGTCATAGTGTTACCGTATTTGTCTTTTGTATGTGGTATTAGTGGTCATTTTAAAAATTGTATGTGACACATTCCCTTAGAGAAAAAAATATATATACATACCTAAAAAGAGTATTGTATTAGATGGTTTATAATTTTTTTAATAGGTTAGAGTAGAGTAGGGCCCTGACAAAAGAGTCTACCTTGTCTTGGTGGCAGGCTTAAAAAATCTTTTGGCCAAAAAAAAATCTGATGTCTATGTATGTGATATATTGTTTAATTGGAACTGTTAATGTGTGATTGGTGAGGACTTGGTGCAGAAGTGGAGTTTTTCCAAGAGTGGGCAGTGGGACTGTGGAAGGTTTGAGAGGTGGAGGTGGAGCTAGGGTGGAGGCGGAGCTGGGATGGAGCCTGGGTGGAGTCTCGAAGGGGCCAGAAAATTTTGCCAGTATGGGCACCTGAAATTCCTGGTGGCAGACCTATACACCATTCTAAGAAGTGACTACCAGTTTGACTAGAACAATATGTATTTGACAGGAAGCAATGAAACTATAAATGAAGGTATAGGTAGAGTAAGAATGATAAAGTGTTTTATGTCCTAAAAAATTATAGTTTATTGGCACATCCAAAAGATAGATACAATTTTAACATTTTATTCCATATATGTCAAACAATTTAATTGGACATATTTTCTGGCGGTCATTAGTATTTGAAAGGGCACCTATTGCACATAAAGGACAGATTTCATCATTCATTGCATGGTGACTCGGTGAGCGATTTATTCAATATTTTTTCTAAAGCACTTTTACTTTTAGCTGCCATTACTTGTATTTTCTTGAAGAGGAAAGTGTGCATGGAAATGGGTGTGGCTAGAAAAATGGGTGTGGTGATGCATCTTTTTCAAGTGAAAAAACCTTAGTCCAGTGTTGAAATGCATTGTGGAAACAAATACCGTTCAACTCACCTTGGTCCTAAGGATTCTTCATTACAGCAGTGCAGTCTGATATCATGTTATTGTCCAAATTGGTTAGCCATCCTGGAGGAGAACCTCCCCCAGCCATGAGGTAGAAGCAGCTGATATCTTCAGATGCTCATAGAAGCTGTGCCTGCACACAACCTGCTCAGGTGAGCTCCTTCCTTTTACTTTCCTTTGCACTCAAAAGAGAATCATCTGATGGGCTTGTGTGTTTTTGTTCCCTTATAGTTTTTTCTACTTTTTAACAAATAGCATTTTTTTGCCTCATATTCGGAGAGTCATAACTTTTTAATTTTTTCATTTGCAGAGCTATATGAGAGATAATTTTCCTGCATAAAAAGTAACTTTTATTGTTACCATTTTTATCACTTGTCATTTCATTTTTTGTGAAGCAGGATAAAAAAAATGCAATTCTGACATTGTTTTTCATTTTTTTTTAATTCTTACAGCATTTACCGTGCAGGATAAATAAAGTTTTACGGTATGGGTTGATACTAGTGATGAGCGAGCATGCTCGTCACTACTCAGTACTCGCCTGAGCATCACGGTGCTTGAGAGCCAATGAACATGCAGGGTTTGCCTGCCATGTTGGTTGTGGGCATTACAGTGATTGGCTGGCAGCGTCATCAGGTCTATATAAGACCTGGAGCCACTATGCTCGTCACAGTCTACCCCGGAAACAGGCAGAGTAGGGAGAGGTGCTGCTGAGTCAGGGAGAGATTTGCTTGTTTATTGTTAGTATAGGTATTCCACAACATATATATACTGTATATATATATACATATATATATATATATATATATATATATATATACAGTACAGACCAAAAGTTTGGACACACCTTCTCATTTAAAGATTTTTCTGTATTTTCATGACTATGAAAATTGTACATTCACACTGAAGGCATCAAAACTATGAATTAACACATGTGGAATTATATACTTAACAAAAAAGTGTGAAACAACTGAAAATATGTCTTATATTCTAGGTTCTTCAAAGTAGCCACCTTTTGCTTTGATGACTGCTTTGCACACTCTTGGCATTCTCTTTTTGAGCTTCAAGTGGTAGTCACCGGAAATGGTTTTCACTTCACAGGTGTGCCCTGTCAGGTTTAATAAGTGGGATTTCTTGCCTTATAAATGGGGTTGGGACCATCAGTTGTGTTGTGCAGAAGTCTGGTGGATACACCGCTGATAGTCCTACTGAATAGACTGTTAGAATTTGTATTATGGCAAGAAAAAAGCAGCTAAGTAAAGAAAAACGAGTGGCCATCATTACTTTAAGAAATAAAGGTCAGTCAGTCCGAAAAATTGGGTAAACTTTGAAAGTGTCCCCAAGTGCAGTTGCAAAAACCATCAAGCGCTACAAAGAAACTGGCTCACATGAGGACCGCCCCAGGAAAGGAAGACCAAAAGTCCCCTCTGCTTCTGAGGATGAGTTTATCTGAGTCACCAGCCTCAGAAATCGCAGGTTAACAGCAGCTCAGATTAGAGACCAGGTCAATGCCACACAGAGTTCTAGCAGCAGACACATCTCTTCAACAACTGTTAAGAGGAGTCTTTGTGCAGCTGGCCTTCATGGTAAAATAGCTGCTAGGAAACCACTGCTAAGGATAGGCAACAAGCAGAAGAGACTTGTTTGGGCTAAAGAACACAGGGATTGGACATTAGACCAGTGGAAATCTGTGATTTGGTCTGATGAGTCCAAATTTGAGATCTTTGGTTCCAACCACCGTGTCTTTGTGCAATGCAGAAAAGGTGAACGGATGGACTCTACATGCCTGGTTCCCACCGTGAAGCATGGAGGAGAAGGTGTGATGGTGTGGGGGTGCTTTGCTGGTGACACTGTTGGGGATTTATTCAAAATTGAAGGCATACTGAACCAGCATGGCTACCACAGCATCTTGCAGCGGCATGCTATTCTATCCGGTTTTGCATTTAGTTGGACCATCATTTATTTTTTAACAGGACAATGACCCCAAACACACCTCCAGGCTGTGTAAGGGCTATTTGACCGAGAAGGAGAGTGATGGGCTGCTACGCCAGATGACCTGGCCTCCACAGTCACCAGACCTGAACCCAATCGAGATGGTTTGGGGTGAGCTGTACCGCAGAGTGAAGGCAAAAGGGCCAACAAGTGCTAAGCATCTCTGGGAACTCCTTCAAGATTGTTGGAAGACCATTTCCGGTGACTACCTCTTGAAGCTCATCAAGAGAATGCCAAGAGTGTGCAAAGCAGTCTTCAAAGCAAAAGGTGGCTACTTTGAAGAAGCTAGAATATAAGACATATTTTCAGTTGTTTCACACTTTTTTGTAAAGTATATAATTCCACATGTGTTAATTCATAGTTTTGATGCCTTCAGTGTGAATGTACAATTTTCATAGTCATGAAAATACAGAAAAATCTCTAAATGAGAAGGTGTGTCCAAACTTTTGGTCTGTACTGTATATATATATATATATATATATATATATATATATATATATACATCTGAACTAACAGTCCAGCTGCATATATTCAGTGGTGATAGCAGGAGTTAGGCAGGCAGGCAGTGTATGTGACAGACTGCAGTTCATACAGTGCAAGAGGGTCAATTGAACGTTCTGTCTGCTGCTACTGTTCTTACAGATATTTGTAGACATAGCCCAGATATCAGGGGCCAGGGCAAATTTTTATTTTATCTTAATCCTGGTTATTTGCTTAAAAAGCAATCCAGAGTAAAAAAAACAATGCAGGCACGGTATGTAACAGACGGCAGTGCATTATACAGCACAAGAAAGTCCATTGCATGTTCAACTTTTGATTGATTCTGCTGTGACAAATATTTGTAGACATAGCCCCAGGTATAAGGGGCCAGGGCAAATTTTTTTTATCTTAATCCTGGTTATTTGCTTAAAAACCAAGGCAGGCTGGGTATGTGACAGACTGCAGTGCATGATACAGCACAAGAGGGTCCATTGCATGTTCAACTTCTGACTGATCCTGCTATGACAAATATTTGTAGACATAGCCCCAGGTATAAGGGGGCAGGGCATTTTTTTTGTTTTTATCTTAATCCTGGTTATTTGCTTAAAAAGAAATCCAGAGTACACAATTTTTCTGCTCAATTTGCTTGTTAGCACTGCAGAATACAGTCACATCTTTTTCATAATACAGTAATAAAAATCCAGAAATTTGTAGTAAACATGGAAAATATTGGCTTTCATTTTGTTGCAGTGTGTCAGTGAAGCTATTCACACGAGGTTGCTGTGAAGAATAGTATTAGTAAACTACAGGCCCGCTTTTTAAAACCATGGTTCTCTATCAGACGTATCACAAAATCAGCCATTTATAGTGAACGTGGATAATATTATCCTCCATTTATAGATTGTAGCAGTGTGTCAGTGTACACCATTTTACAGCTCCATTTGCTTGTTCGCAGAATACAGCCAAATTTTTTTAGTTTTATTCAAATTACGGTATTGTGGAAGCAGAGGAACTTTTTACAATGATCAGTCGCACGTGATCCATATGACTACCGTAATAATACAGAAATTTTGTGAGCATGCCAAATATTCCACTCCATTTAAAGTCAGCCACCTGTGTTTTGTTGAACCAATTGACACTTGGTCGCTGACAAATACCATACTATTAAGCGACTGCCTGAAACCGTGGCCATCAGACATTATCCCATATGACTGCAAATGAGAAGCAGCACCGGCAAAGAAAAGTCTGTGGGAAGGTTCCCGGACATTCTATGGCTGCTTTTTTGCTGTGGCCTGGCTCCAGTGAGATGTACCTGGCCACACTCACTTGTCCACATGTTTTTGGTTAGGCGGTCCTTCCCACTAAGTGCACTGGGGAGGGCACGGGTAATGTTCTGGGACCTGCACTTGTGGAAGATGGAGACGACACCGGGAGAAATAGTGGCGGCTGGGGTCCGAGGATGGACACCCGGTCACGGCCGCCATGAGGTTGTGGAAAGCTTCCGCCTCCACGAGCCTAAAAGGCAACATTTCAAGTGCAAGCAAGCAGCCAAGAAATGTGGCAGTTTATTATTGCAGCCTGTGGGTGGGTGGTTGGCTGCATACTTGCGCTTGCATTCCAAATAACTAAGGAGATGGATGATTCATCATGAATAATTTGCTCGCTGTCTAGGAGACAGATCACTGTTGCTGTCTACATTCTGAACATTGTGTTGAAGCTTGATTGACCCAGGGCCCGCAATTAGGTGGTCCTTCCCACTAACTGCAATGGGGAGGTTGACGTGCCCCTGGGCCGTGAAGTACTCGGCAGCCGGGCCTATGGATGCCGGTATGGAGGATATCACGGTGGCTTGCCCGGTCCGTGACCCAGGGCGGTCAATGAAAAGGGGGGATTATTTATAGGGAATTTGGAAAGTTCGTGATGCCACCTGTGGAATGCAGCTAAAGGGGGGCCGCCGCTGCGGAGCAGTCCTCTGAGGCAGATGGTAGGGCAGCTTGTGATGGAACAGCTCCCCACAGGTGGAGCGGGCCTCAGGGCAGCGTGGGATGTAATGGATGGTGGTGCAGGGGAGAGACGGCAGGACGTTCCCGGAGGAAAGACGGACACTCACACGCTCTCTGCTCAACTCTGAGCTCTGTCCCTCACTGAGTCTGAGTAGGAACTAAACACTAGACTGAAACTAACTGAGCTGCCTGGCTCCACCCTCCCTATATATATCCCTAACGGGCTCCCTCTGGTGGTCTGAGGTGGTAGGGTGGAGGTGTGTGAATGTGTGAGGTCCTCTTGTGGAGAAGTCCATCCATGCACCCTTCTGGGTTCTGTGGCACCAGTGCACAGCAGGGCGCCACATCGGCACGAGTAATGTTCTAAGACCCGCGCTTGTGGAAGGCGGAGATGACACCGGGAGAAATAGTGGCGGCTTTGGACCGAGTATGGACGCCATAAGGTTGTGGAAAGCTTCCGCCTCCACGAGCCTAAGAGGCAACAAGTTCAAGCAAGCAGTCCAGAAATGTGTCAGTTTACTATTGCGGCCTTTAAAAAAGAACCAGACTCGGGAAGACTAACAGTTGTACTAGCAACTTCCATGGTGTTGGTGTTCCGGGGAGCAGTTGCCTGCCTTGCGTCTGTGGCCACCACACTGCTTGTTCCTACCTGTTGTGGTGCTACTCCTCCCTCCCCCCGTATGCTGCTGTCCTTGCTCTACATATCCCCTTGCCAGGTTGGGTCAGTGACTTTATCGTCCACTACTTTGCCTTCTACTTCTGCACCCTGGTCCTCCTCCTGACTTTCTGTCCATCGTGTCTCATCATTATCCACCTCTCGCGACAGTTATTGCACTTTCCCACTGTCGGGTGACCATGGCTGCTCAAATCGCTACATGCAATCTTCTGTTGCCCTGGTCGAAGCTGGCCGGTCGAGATGTCCGAATCTATCGATGGAAAATCGAACAGCTCTTGGGGTAACCCTGTATTCTAATCTCTCCTTCAAACCACAAATCCTAGCTCTTTCCACTTCTGAGCAGACTGAGCGAGAGGCCTGAATCTATAAATGGAAAGATGAACAAAACAGCTCTTTGGAGTGTCCAAGTGTGGGATCAGTTGTCTCAGGGCACTCAAAATGGTGGGAGGAAGGAGGATCAGGGTGAGGAAGATCCAGATTCCAAGAAAAAAAAATCTCCTGGATCCGCACATTCCTCAACCCCGAATCTACAAAAATACTAGTGCACGCCATCATCATCTCCCATCTCGACGACTGCAATCTCGTGCTTTGTGGTCTCCCTTCTAACACTCTTGCATTCCTCCAATCTATCCTAAACTCTGTTGCCCGACTAATCCACCAGTCCCCTCGCTATTCCCTGGCCTCTCCTCTCTTTCAATCCCTTCACTGACTCCCCATTGCAAAGCCATCCACAACCTGTCTCCTCCATACATATGACCTAGTCTCCCAGTACTTACCTGCGCGCAACCTCCGATCCTCACAAGATCTCCTTCTCTACTCCCCTCTTATCTCCTCTTCCCACAATCGCATGCAAGATTTCTCCCGTGCATCCCCCCTTCTCTGGAACTCTCTACCCCACCATTTCTGACTCTCGCCTACTGTTGAAACCTTCAAAAAGCACCTAAAGACCCACCTCTTCCGACATGCGTACAACCTGCAGTAACCCTTGCTCTACCATACCGCTGCATGACCAGCTCTATCCTCACCTACTGTATCCTCACCCATCCCTTGTAGACTGTGAGCTCTTGCAGGCAGGGTCTTCTCCTCACCTGTTCCAGTCGCTGTCACATTTTTGTTCAAGATTATTGTAATTGTTTTTGCGATGTATACTCCTTTTTCACATGTAAAGCGCCTTGTAATAAATGGCGATAAAGTAATAATAATAATGTGGTCCAGACTCACATCTACTGAGACTGAACCATGTGGAACACAGGTGGCAAACTGGTGGCAAACTGACTGGAAACTTTATCTGTTATCCAACCAACAACCTTTTCACACTGCTCTGGCTTCAATAGTCGTGTTCCGCGGCCCCCTAGAAATTGGGACAGGAAGGTAGTTCGACATGACGTGGGTGTTTCTTGTGCTCCCTCAGCAGACACAGTTTCATCTTGCCCACGGCCTCTGCGTGCACTATCACTATCACAATAACGTCGACTTCCCCGTCGCTTGACACACACCTTGCCCATTTTAAATGGAGTTTAATATTTGTCACGTTGGCAAAAATGTGTGCATTATTACCGCAGTAATATAGGATCAGCACTGTATGAATATGTCTGATGATGTCTCACACACGACATGGCCAGATAAGGTAGTAAAATGTTAAAATGACATTTCCCGGTGAATGCATTTTTCACCATTGAAAGCAATGCAAAAGTGCAAAAAACTCATCAAAAACGCTATGTGTGAACATAGCCCAAGGTGTGGAGGAGCATTTTTGTTTTTGGTTATTTATTTTGCCTTATATACAAGTCATTGCCCTGGAAAGGATGTTACTTAACATTTTTCCCAGTAAAATCCATTTTTGTTTCGTTTTTGTATGTTTTATTGTGAGTCCGTAAAAGTGGCGTAATACCTCTGACAACATTGTTGACAGCAGTGACCTGGGAGTCAGAGATGCTTCCAGGGATTTTCCCCATGCTGTTCCCATGACAGTTGAGCACTGTTCCCATCGATTTGGGCAATTTTTATGCCCTCTGCAGACCGCCGGGGTGGGGGGCGCCGGTAAAATGCTTGAGTTTCCCATAGACTTACATTGGGCTCGCTGCTCAGACCAAGCACTTGAGCATTCCAATTTGCTCGACCCGAGCAACGAGTACCCGAGCATTTTAGTGCTCGCTCATCACTAGTTGATACACTTATGGTGTATTATGGCGATACCCAATTTATATCTAAGGATGTTCTGCATCACATTCTGAGAGCCATAATTCTTTAATTTTATTTGTTTGAAAAGCTCTGTTAGGATTTTATTTTCACAACAAGCTATAGATTTCATTACTACCATTTGGGACACATACAACTTTTTGTTCAGTTTTTAGTATTATTTGTGAAGCTGAGTGAACAAAAACAGCAAATTTGGCATTGTTTTTCCTTTTTTTTGTGGCATTCACTGTGTGGGATAAATAATGTTATAGTGTTTTATAGTACAGGTTTTTATGAGCATAGCGATACCAAGTATGTGTCTTTTGTGCAGGCATTTGTTTTATTTCTAAATTATTTTTTTTTATTGGGAAAACTCTACTTACTATATGTAGTACAGTGCATTAGCTAGCCTATCAGAGTCAAACTGGCAGATAGCCCATCACACCGTGTCTTTGGCGGGATCTGATGATAACCTGAGGTACATTGCATACCTGTGGACAAGAGATAGGCCCCAGCTGTCATAGCAACCCAATGTCAACCCATGACCACACTTTGGGACTGCCGATGGGTTGATAGAGGTAGTGCTCAAAAGGCTCCAGAGTCTTCACGAAACTTGACCTTTGGGGGGCCTAAAACCTGATCCGAATATGCCAGGGAGAGGAATGGAAGACAGCCTTTAACACCCGCAATGGCCATTAAGAGTATCGTGTAATGCCATTTGGGCTCTGTAATGCCCCTGCAGTCTTCCAAAAACTGGTGAACGATATCTTCCGGGACCTCTTCTACTCATATGTGGTAGTTTATCTGGACAACATATTGGTATTCTCTCTCGATCTGCCCACACACAGGAGGGATGTTTGCCAAGTTCTGCAGAGATTAAGGAAAATTGTTTGTACGCTAAGTATGAGAAGTGCATCTTCGAGCAATCCTCTCTTCCGTTTCTAGGGTATATTACACTTCTCCTCCGCTCCTGTTATTTATCGACCAGACAATAACTAGCAATTCGTTTCGGAAGTGGACGCTTCTTCTTCTGGGGCCAGAGCCATTCTTACCCAGAAGTCTTTTTCCGGCCATATCGTGACCTGTGGTTTATTTTCTAAAATCTTCTCATCTCCTGAACGCAACTGCTCGACAGGCGATTGAGAACTGTTGGAGATAAAACTGGCTCTGAAGGAGTGGTGATTTTTGCTTGATGGAGCGATGCATCCATTGGTTATTTACACGGACCATAAGAATCTAGCTTTTCTGCAGTCCGCACCGGCTGAATCCGCGTCAAGGTGGTCGCTGTTCTTCGTCTGTTTCAGTTTTATTCTCCATTTCCTTCCAGCGGATAAGAACGTCAAGGCGGATGCACTTTCTAGGTCCTTTCTTTTTTCCGACCAGGAGGAAGGGCCTCAACACATCCTTGAGCCCTCCAAAATAGTTACTGTCACTCCGCTAGATTTGTCTCAGGTCCCACCCGGAAAAACCTTTGTTACTGAACCAGACAGGAAGTGGTTTCTTCACTGGTGTCACTCATCTAAATTGGCTGGTCATGCCAGACAGAAGAAAACGGCAATTTGTATTTCCCGGCATTATTGGTGGCCTACCCTGTGCAAGGATATTGCAGATTTAGTCTCGGCCTGTCCCTCCTATGCCCAGAACAAGACTCCGAAATAGCTCCTGACCAGCCAGCTACTGCCTTTGCCCATACCATCTGCTCCCTGGCAGCATATTGCAATGAACTTCATTACTGTTCTTCCAATATCAGTCGGGTGTACCATCTTCTGGGTAGTTGTGGATCGCTTCTCTAAGATGGCCCATTTCATTCCACTGTTTGGCCTCCCGTCTGCACCTGTGCTTGCTGAGAAGTTCATCCAACATATTTTTTGCCTCTATGGTTTACCTCTCCATATAGTCTCAGATAGAGGCGTCCAGTTTACATCTCGCTTCTGGAGGGCTACCTGCAATCTACTAAATGTCACCTTGAATTTCTCTTCAGCCTACCATCCGCAATCCAACGGCAAGGTAGAGTGGGTCAACCAGATCCTGACCAACTTCCAACGGCACTTCGTCAATGCTCACCACAATGATTGGGCCAAACTCCTGCCTTTGGCTGAATTCTCATACAACAAACATGCAAGTGAATCTTCTGTTAAATCCCCGTTTTTTGTGGTCTGCGGACAACATCCCAATAGTCTGTTCCCTGTGTCTACTATCACAAACATTCCTGCTGCTAAATCCCTCATCAAGGGCTTTTCTAAGATCTGGAAAGACACCAAGACCGCTTTGTTGAAGTCCTCTGAACGGATGAGGAGACATGCAGACGTCTGCACCTGCCTCTGTTTTGTCAAGGGGATAAGGTCTTGTCGTCTTCAAAGTATGTCCATCTCAATCTACCCTCGTATAAATTGGGTCCTCGCTTCATCGGCTCGTTCCAGGTTCTCTAACAGATAAATCCTGTAGCCTACACCTACAAGCTCAAACTCCCGGCCTCTTTACGGATCCCCAATTCATTTCACGTGTCTCTCCTCAAGCTTATTGTCCTCAGTCCCTTCTGCAAAGGTCCAGGTACCACTCCTGCTCCAGTCAGCTCAGAAGACGTTTTCGAGGTAGAGAATATTCTGGTCACAAAAAGGGTAAGAGAAAAACCCTTTTTCTTGTGGATTGGAAGGGGTTTGTTCCTGAGGAGGGCTCGTGGTGGCCCAAGGAGAACATCCATGCCCCTCTACTCCTGGAGAGATTTATAGCAGCCAACTCATTCATTGCCACAGCCCCCGATCCACACTTCCTCCTCGTCTGGCTGCTGCCTGGGGTCTGAGAACAGCTCACAGATTCCCGGGCACTGTGCTTAGGGTGTGCGCGCGCTCCTTCCTTCTTAAAGAGACATCCTAAAGTGTCCCCAGCCATCACAGCAGATCAGCAGAAGATGGCTATAAGGTAAGCCTTTCAATGGAGCTGATGAAAAAGAGGAGTTTCATTTGAGTGGAATCTTGTGAGGAGAAAGTATGGTGGGTGAAGTGTGAAAGGACTGTATGGGGGAGAGTGTGAGTGGACAGAATGAGGGGAGAAATGTGTGAAGACCCAGTATGGTGGGAGAAAACTCACCAAAATCCCTCTTAGGCCACATGCACACGTTAAGTATTTGGTGAGTTTTCTACTTCAGTATTTGTAAACCAAAACCAGGAGTGGGTGATAAATACAGAAGTGGTGCACATGTTTCTATTATACTCTTCCAAATTATTCAACTCCTGATTTCGGTTTACTAAAACTAAGGTAAAAAACACACCAAATACTCAACTTGTGCACGTGGTCTTAACCCCTTTAAAGCCCAGGGCATACTAATACGTATGTGCGCCCTGGGACTTAAGAGCCTGATATGTATTAGTAGGCCCTGTTGATTTTGCCCGCACACAGGCTGTGCGGGCGCGATCGCCGCCGAGTGTCAGCTGATTGTCACAGTTGACACTCGGTGCTGTGTGCTGGGAGTGGTCCCACCGCTCCCGGCATATTAACCCCCTCAATGCTGCGATCGAAGTCGATCGCAGCATTGCGGAGGTAAGCGCCGATACTCACCTCTTCCCCCCGTCCCGCGCTGTCTGAGGTCGGGTTCCGTGGTTGTCATGGTGACCCGGATGTCGTCACGACAACATCCGGGTCACCAGACAGCAGGAAGATACTTTGATCATGCGCAGTGCATGACCAAAGTATCTTCTGCATCTGCAGCGCTGACAGCCTGCATGGCACAGCGATGGTGCTCCATCCCAATGCAATACAGGCGATCAGAATAAAAAAAGTGAAAGTCCCATAGTGGGACAAAGTATAAAAGTAAAAGAAGTGTTAGAAAAAAAAAAAAAAATTGTAGAAATATGAAAAAAAATTCAAAAAAATAATCCACCAAAAATCAAAATATAATGTATACATCAATAAATATTATTATGAAAAAAACAAAACAATAAAAGTACACATATTTGGTATCACCGCATCTGGAACGACCTGACCTATAAAACTGTCCCACTAGTTAACCCCTTTAGTGAACACTAAAATAAAAATAAAAAACGAAGCAAAAAACAATGCTTTATCATCATACCGCCAAACAAAAAATGGAATAAAAAGCGATCAAAAAGACGAATATAAATAAAAATGGTACCGCTAAAAACGTCATCTTGTCCCGCAAAAAACAAGCCACCAAACAGCTCCATCAGCCAAAAAATAAAAAAGTTGTAGCTCTCAGGATAAAGCGATGCAAAAAAATATTTTTTTCAATTAAATAGCTTTTATTGTGTAAAAGCGCCAAAACATAGAAAAACAATATAAATGTGGTACCGCTGTAAACGTACTGACCCGAAGAATAAAGATACCTTATCAATTTTACCACACGTGGAACAGCATAAAAAAATGTAAAAAAAAAAACAATTACTGAATTGTTGGTTTTTGTTTATTCTGCCTCCCAAAAATCGGAATAGAAAGAGATTAAAAAATGTCACATGCCTGAAAATGGTACCAATAAAAACGTTAACTCATCCCGCAAAAAACAAGCCATCACATGACTCTGTCAGCCAAAATATGGAAAAATTATAGCTCTCAAAATATGGCAATGCAAAAACTAGATTTTGCAAAAAAAGTCTTTTAGTGCGTGACAGCTGTCAATCATAAAAACTCGATATGAATCTGGTATCGCTGTAATCGCACCGACCCAAAGAATAAAGTCGTCTAATCACTTAAACCGCACGAGGAACGGCGTAAAAAATAAACTCTACGGTTAGGGCTGTGCTAGGTTTGGGGTTAAGGTTGGGGTTGGGGTTATGGTTGTGCTAGAGTTAGGGTTGGGCTAGGGTTAGGGTTGGGGTTGGGGTTAGGGTTGGGCTAGGGTTGGGGTTGTATTAGGGTTGGGCTAGGGTTAGGGTTGGGGTTAGGATTAGGGCTGGGCTAGGGTTAGGGTTGGTCTAGGGTTGGGGTTGGGGTTGTATTAGGGTTGGGGTTAGGGTTGGGATTTTTTTCAAAAGTAAAAAAAAAAGATGACGATATGGTGACTAGTGTTGAGCGCAAGTGCTCGCTACTTGAGTTTGCATTGGGTGCTCGGGTATGCACTGAGTATTGCGGGTGCTCGAGTGACATGCTCGAGTCTCCGTCCCATATGCTTCACGGCAAAAAAAAAACCTTGCGGGGATTACTCAGGAGAAATCGCACAAAAGTTTTTGGGGTCCATTTTCTCCTTTTACCCTTGTGAAAATAAAAAAATTGGGGCTAAAACATGATTTTTGTGGAAAAAGTTAGATTTTTTTATTTTCACAGCTCCATGTTATAAACTTCTGTAAAGCATCTGGGGGTTCAGGGTGCGCACCACACATCTAGATAACTTCCCTGAGGGGTCTAGTTTCCAAAATGGTGTCACTTGTGGGGGGTTTCCACTGTTTAGGCACACCAGGGGCTCCCCAAACGCAACATGGCGTCCGCTAATTATTCAAGCAAATTTTACAATCAAAACGTCAAACGGCGCTCCTTCCGTTCCGGACCCTGCCGTGTGCCCAAACAGTGGTTTTCCCCCACTTATGGGGTATCTGCTTACTCAGGAGAAATTGCACAAAAAACTGCATGGTGCAATTTCTCCTGTTACTCTTAAGAAAATGCAAAATTGGGGGCTGAAAAACATTTTTGTGGGAAAAATGTGAACATTTTATTTTTACGGCTCAATGTTATAAACTTATGGGAAGTACCTGGGGGGTTCAATGTTCTCACCACACATCTAGATAAGTTCCCTGAGGGGTCTAGTTTCCAAAATTATGTCACTTGTGGGGGGTTTCCACTGTTTAGGTACATCAAGGGCTCCCCAAATGCAACATGGCGTCCGCTAATTATTCAAGCTAATTTTACATTCAAAAAGTCAAATGGCACTACTTTCCTTCCGAACCCTGCTGTGCGCCCAAACAGTGTTTTTTCCTCACATATGGGGTATCTACATGCTCAGGAGAAATTTCACAACAAATTTTGAGGTCCATTTTTTCCGGTTATCCCTGAGAATATAAAAAAAATTGGGTCTAAAGTAACATTTTTGTGAAAAAAGTTAAATGTTAATTTTTTTTCCACATTCCAAAAATTCCTGTGAAGCACCTGAAGGGTTAATAAACTTCTTGAATGTGGTTTTGAGCACCTTGAGGGGTTAAGTTTTTATAATGGTGTCACTCTGGGGTATTTTCTGTTATAAAGACCCCTCAAAGTGACTTCAAATGTAATATGGTCCCTAAAAAAATGGTTTTGTAAATTTTGTTGGAAAAATGACAAATTGCTGGTCAACTTTTAACCCTTATAGCTCCCTAATAAAGAAAAAATGTTGGTTCCAAAATTGTGCTGAAAAAACAATCTCAGAATCAGGGTGATCCGTTGAAGCATTCCAGAGTAATTACTAGAGATGAGCGGTGTTCGACTAGAACTGTTCGCCAATCTCAAATTCGAGCTGTTTTGGGCGGTGTTCGAGTTGTTCGACGAACCCGAACGATTTGCAAAAAATTCGGCTGTTCGAGGTCATGTTCGATAACTGTTCGTGCACCAAAAGCGTGTCCTGCATGTCTGGCGCTATTTAGAGCACCAATCATGCAGGGATTGTCTGCCACTCACTGTAATGCCACAGCCATGGTGGTTGTGGCATTACAGTGATTGCCCAAATCGATGGGAACAGTGCCAACAGTGAAACATGAAAAGCCGGCAATTCAGCAGCGGCATACACCTGTACCCGACAATTTAGAACCGAAAGAATAGAGCTTCACACATAGATTAGATAGATATAAACATGTCAGTCACATATATATGAAGTACAGTGACAGTATTGCTTACTGTACTTGTCATTTAGCGTAAAGGATTTATCAAAAAAAATAATAGTGTTTTCATGCACCATCTCTTTAAAAAAGCCGGCCGGCAATTCAGCAGCGGTACCCGACAATTTATAACAGACAGAATAGAGCTTCACACATAGATTAGATAGATAGAAACATGTCAGTCACATATATATGAAGTACAGTGATAGTGTTGGTTACTGTACTTGTCATTTAGTATTAAAATAAAGGATTTATTATTTAAAAAATTGGCGTGGGGTTCCCCTTAATTTTAGTCTCTAGCGGAGGTTAAGCAGACGGCAGGGGCAGATGTTTGAAGCCTGGGAAGGGGGTAATACCCACGGAGCTTCCCAGGCTACTAATATCAGCCCCCAGCTGAATACATAGCCTTTACTAGCTATTAAAATGGGGGACCCCCCAAAAAAAATGACGTGGGGTCCCCCCTAATTTAATAGCTAGCAAAGGCTAGGCAGACAGCTGGGGGCTGATATTAATAGCCCAGGAAGGGAGCCATGAATATTGGTCCCCTCCCAGGCTAGAAACACCAGCCGTCAGCCGCCCCAGAAATGGCGCATCCATAGGATGCGCCAATTCTGGCACTTAGCCTCGCTCTTCCACGCTGCCCTGGTGCGGTGGCAGGGGGTAATAGGGTTGGGGTTGATGTCAGCTTACAATGCCAGCTGACATCAAGCCCAGGTTAGTAATGGAGAGGCGTCTATAAGACAACCCCATTACTAACCCCATAGTCAAAGTTAAAAAAAACACAAACACCCAGAATAAAGTCCTTTAATTGAAATAAAGACACAATCCTTTATTGTTCTAAATTAAACCATACTTACCGTCACGCCCATTCCAGCTGAAGCCAACGATCTCCTGCAATAAAAGAAAAATAACAAAGCAACCTCATCCTTACCTTTCCATGGTTCCCACGACAGCTTCAGCTCTGCTACATCGAGATGACAGGCTGGACTGCAGCAGAACGCTGCCATCCAGCCTCTCATCCCGCAGACACTGAGAAGCGCAGGCTTGCTTGCGCTGCTCAGCGTCTCTCTGTGACGACATCCAGATGAGCCGAGTTCATGTCCAATGAACTCGGCTCACCTCATGCACGTCACTGACAGCGTGGGAAAATTCTCACGCTGAAGCGGTGAGTGCAGGAGAATTCTCCCACGCTGTCAGTGACGTGCATAAGGTGAGCTCATGTCCAATGAACTCAGCTCACCTCCTGCACGTCACTGACAGCGTGGGAGAATTCTCCTGCACTCAGCGCTTCAGCGTGAGAATTCTCCCACGCTGAAGCGCTGAGTGCAGGAGAATTTTCCCACGCTGTCAGTGACATGCATAAGGTGAGCTCATGTACAATGAACTCAGCTCACCTCCTGCACGTCACTGACAGCGTGGGAGAATTCTCCTGCACTCAGCGCTTCAGTGTGAGAATTCTCCCACGCTGAAGCGCTGAGTGCAGGAGAATTTTCCCACGCTGTCAGTGACGTGCATGAGGTGAGCCGAGTTCATTGGACATTAACTCGGCTCATCTGGATGCCCTCACAGAGAGACACTGTGGAGCGCAAGCAAGCCTGCGCTTCTCAGTGTCTGCGGGATGACAGGCTGGATGGCAGCGTTCTGCTGCGGTCCAGCCTGTCATCTCGATGTAGCAGAGCTGAAGCTGTCATGGGAACCATGGAAAGGTAAGGATGATGTTGCTTTATTATTTTACTTTTATTTCAGGAGATCGTTGGCTTCAGCTGGAATGGGCGTGATGGTAAGTATGGTTTAATTTAGAACAATAAAGAATTGTGTGTTTATTTCAATTAAAGGACTTTTTTCTGGGTGTTGTGTTTTTTTTAAATACTTTACTAGAAATTCATGGTGGTCATGTCTAATATTGGCGTGACCCCATGAATTTCGGGCTTAGGGCCAGCTGATAATGCCAAGCTGGCCCTAACCCCTTTATTACCCAGTGAGCCACCGCATCAGGGCCCTGGATGAGTTGGGTACAGCGCCAGAAGATGGCGCTTCTATGAACGCGCCATTTTCCGGGGTGGCTGCGGACTGCAATTTGCAGCGGGGGTGGCCCAGAAAGCTTGGGCCTCCCTGCGCTGCGGATTCCAGCCCCCAGCTGCCTAGTTGTACCTGGCTGGACACAAAAACAGGGCGAAGCCCCACGTCAATTTTCTTTAAATTATTTCATGAAATAATTAAGAAAAAAAGGGCTTCCCTATATTGTTGTGTCCGGCCAGGTACAAATAGGCAGCTGGTGGTTGGGGGCAGCCCGTTCCTGCCTGCTGTACCTGGCTGGACACAAATATAGTGCGAAGCCCCACATCAATTTTTTTTAAATTATTTCATGAATTTCCTGAAATAATTTAAAAAAATTGAAGTGGGGCTTCGCACTATATTTGTGTCCAGCCAGGTACAGCAGGCAGGAACGGGCTGCCCCCATCCACCAGCTGCCTATTTGTACCTGGCCGGACACAACAATATAGGGAAGCCCTTTTTTTCTTAATTATTTCATGAATTTCATGAAATAATTAAAAAAAATTGAAGTGGGGCTTCGCACTATATTTGTGTCCAGCCAGGTACAACTAGGCAGCTGGGGGCTGGAATCTGCAGCGCAGGGAGGCCCAAGCTTTCTGGGCCCCCCCCCCGCTACAAATTGCAGTCCGCAGCCACCCCGGAAAATGGCGCGTTCATAGAAGCGCCATCTTCTGGCGCTGTACCCA
Source organism: Phyllobates terribilis (assembly GCF_046119375.1). Lineage (NCBI taxonomy): Eukaryota > Metazoa > Chordata > Amphibia > Anura > Dendrobatidae > Phyllobates > Phyllobates terribilis. Next base: position 41,289,499 of record NW_027362769.1, on the reverse strand, counting down.
ACTCATCCAGGGCCCTGGTGCGGTGGCTCACTGGGTAATAAAGGGGTTAGGGCCAGCTTGGTATTATCAGCTGGCCCCAAGCCCAAAATTCATGGGGTCACGCCAGTATTAGACATGACCGCCATGAATTTCTAGTAAAGTATTTAAAAAAAACACAACACCCAGAATAAAGTCCTTTAATTGAAATAAAGACACAATTCTTTATTGTTCTAAATTAAACCATACTTACCATCACACCCATTCCAGCTGAAGCCAACGATCTCCTGCAATAAAAGAAAAATAATAAACCAACCTCATCCTTACCTTTCCATGGTTCCCACGACAGCTTCAGCTCTGCTACATCGAGATGACTGGCTGGACCGCAGCAGAACGCTGCCATCCAGTCTGTCATCCCGCAGACACTGAGAAGCGCAGGCATGCTTGCGCTCCTCACTGTCTCGCTGTGACGGCATCCAGATGAGCCGAGGTCATGTCCAATGAACTCGGCTCACCTCATGCACGTCACTGACAGCGTGGGAAAATTCTCACGCTGAAGTGCTGAGTGCAGGAGAATTCTCCCACGCTGTCAGTGATGTGCATGAGGTGAGCTCATGTCCAATGAACTCAGCTCACCTCCTGCACGTCACTGACAGCGTGGGAAAATTCTCCTGCAATCAGCGCTTCAGCGTGAGAATTTTCCCACGCTGTCAGTGACGTGCATGAGGTGAGCCGAGTTCATTGGACATGAACTCGGCTCATCTGGATGTCGTCACAGAGAGACGCTGAGCAGCGCAAGCAAGCCTGCGCTTCTCAGTGTCTGCGGGATGACAGGCTGGATGGCAGCGTTCTGCTGCGGTCCAGCCTGTCATCTCGATGTAGCAGAGCTGAAGCTGTCGTGGGAACCATGGAAAGGTAAGGATGAGGTTGCTTTATTATTTTTCTTTTATTGCAGGAGATCGTTGGCTTCAGCTGGAATGGGCGTGATGGTAAGTATGGTTTAATTTAGAACAATAAAGGATTGTGTCTTTATTTCAATTAAAGGACTTTATTCTGGGTGTTTGTGTTTTTTTTAACTTTGACTATGGGGTTAGTAATGGGGGTGTCTTATAGACGCCTCTCCATTACTAACCTGGGCTTGATGTCAGCTGGCATTATAAGCTGACATCAACCCCAACCCTATTACCCCCTGCCACCGCACCAGGGCAGCGTGGAAGAGCGAGGCTAAGTGCCAGAATTGGCGCATCCTATGAATGCGCCATTTCTGGGGCGGCTGACGGCTGGTGTTTCTAGCCTGGGAGGGGGCCAATATTCATGGCTCCCTTCCTGGGCTATTAATATCAGCCCCCAGCTGTCTGCCTAGCCTTTGCTAGCTATTAAATTAGGGGGGACCCCACGTCATTTTTTTGGGGGGTCCCCCATTTTAATAGCTAGTAAAGGCTATGTATTCAGCTGGGGGCTGATATTAGTAGCCTGGGAAGCTCCGTGGGTATTACCCCCTTCCCAGGCTTCAAACATCTGCCCCAGCTGTCTGCTTAACCTCCGCTAGAGCCTAAAATTAAGGGGAACCCCACGCCAATTTTTTTAATAATAAAGCCTTTATTTTAATACTAAATGACAAGTACAGTAACCAACACTATCACTGTACTTCATATATATGTGACTGACATGTTTCTATCTATCTAATCTATGTGTGATGCTCTTTCTTTCTGTTCTAAATTGTCGGGTACCGCTGCTGAATTGCCGGCCGGCTTTTTTAAAGAGACAGTGCATGAAAACACTATTATTTTTTTAAATAAATCCTTTACACTAAATGACAAGTACAGTAAGCAACACTCTCACTGTACTTATTATATATGTGACTGACATGTTTCTATCTATCTAATCTATGTGTGAAGCTCTATTCTTTCTGTTCTAAATTGTCGGGTACAGATGCTGAATTGCCGGCCGGCTTTTTTAAAGAGACGGTGCATGAAAACACTAATATTTTTTTTAATAAATCCTTTACACTAAATGACAAGTGCAGTAACCAACACTGTCACTGTGCTTCTTATATGTGTGACTGACATGTTTCTATCTATCTAATCTATGTGTGATGCTCTATTCCTTCTTGTCTAAATTGTCGGGTACCGGTGTATGCCGCTGCTGAATTTGCCGGCCGACTTTTTTAAAGAGAGTGTCTTCTGAGCAGTTTGTCAGCTTTTGGACACCTTTGCAGGTGTTTTCTATGTGTTTCTATGTGTTTTTGTTTGCCTGCCATTGGTTTTAACGGTGTTCGACGGTGTTCTAAGGTGTTCGACGAACAGTTCGACGAACAGTTCCTCGAACATCCCGGTGTTCGACGAACCGAACCGAACCCGAACACTAGGGGGGTGGCTCAACACTAGTAATTACCTCATAAATTGACAGTGGTCAGAATTGTAAAAATTGGCCTGGTCATTAACGTGCAAACCACCTTGGGTAGTAAAGGGTGCCACATATAAACAGTAAGGTCTGTTTATATGTGGCACTAAACAAAATATTTACTGATGGGTCGTTGTTTAACCCCTTCATGCCCAAGAACCATAACTTTTTTATTTTTCCAGCCATATAGCCATATGAGAGTGTGTTTTTTGCAGGATAAGTTGTACTTTTGAATGACACCATTTATTCTGCCACATAGTGTACTGGAAAATGGGAAAAAAAATCCAAGTGTTGTGAAATTACAAAAAAAAAGTGCAGTTCTAGAATATTTTTTTTTTTTACAGTATTTACAATATTTATTATATGGTAAAACTGGCCTGGCAATATGATTCCCCAGGTCAGTACATGTAGACAGATACCAAATATGTATAGTTTTCTTTTATTTAAGTGGTCAACAAAAATTTCAGAAATTTGTCCCTAAAAAAATGTTGCTTTTGTCTCCATGATGCGGCGACCAAAAAAAGTAATTCTAGCGTTTTTTGTTTTTTTTTTGTATGCCGTTTACCAATCAGATTAAGTTATTTTATATTTTGATAGATCAGATATTTCTGAACTCGGAAATACCAAATATAAGTGTGTTTGATTTTTTTTAAATTGTTTTATTTTTCATCTGGCAAAAGGGTTTGAACTTTTATATTTTTTATTTTTTAATATTCTTTGAAACTTTTTTTTTACTTTTTACTGTCTTCAAGAGTCCCTTTAGGAGACTTGAAGCTGTGATTGTCTGATCGCCTGTGCTATACAAAGCAGTGCTTCAGCAAAATATATATATAGAGCAAAAATCATGACCTCCCATGGGCCGGCATTCACAAGGGAATCATGATGACAGGCACGGGGGCCTTCTACAAACCCCCAGTTGTCATGATAAACCATCGACGCCTCGCGATCACGTGATATTGGCGCCGAGGGCGGGAGCAATGATGCGCTTCCTGTCTGCACATGTTAAATTAACAATCACTGACAGCAGGCATTTAACTGGTTAACAGGCATGGGTTTATCTTGGATTACAGTTTGGAGGCACAGAAGGGGTACTGTTACTATAAAGAGGCACAGAGGAGAAACACCATTACGATATAGCAAAACAGAGGAACCATAATTACTATATGGAGTCACAGAGTTATCACTAGTTAATATGCACAATATGGGTATTATTCCTATATATATATATATATATATATATATATATATATATATATATATATACACTGCTCAAAAAAATAAAGGGAACACTTAAACAACAGAATATAACTCCAAGTAAATCAAACTTCTGTGAAATCAAACTGTCCACTTAGGAAGCAACACTGATTGACAATCAATTTCACATGCTGTTGTGTAAATGGAAAAGGCAAAAGATGGAAATTATTGGCAAGACACCCTCAATTAAGGAGTGGTTCTGCAGGTGGGGACCACAGACCACATCTCAGTACCAATTCACACTTGTAGTAGCATGAGACGGACTCTAAAACCCACAGAAGTTGCTCAGGTAGTGCAGCTCATCCAGGGTGGCACATCAATGCCAGCTGTGGCAAGAAGGCTTGATGTGTCTGTCAACGTAGTGTCCAGAGGCTGGAGGTGCCACCAGGAGACAGGCCAGTACACCAAGAGACGTGGAGGGTGCAGTAGGAGGGCAACAACCCAGCAGCAGGACTGCTACCTCCGCCTTTCTGCAAGGAGGAACAGGAGGAGCACTGCCGAAGCCGTGCAAAATGACCTCCAGCAGGCCAAAAATGTGCATGTGTCTGCACAAACGGTTAGAAACTGACTCCATGAAGGTGGTATAAGGGCCCGATGTCAACAGATGGGGGTTGTGCTCACAGCCCAACACCGTGCAGGACGCTTGGCATTTGCCACAGAACACCTGGATTGGCAAAATCGCCACTGACCCTCTGTGCTTTTCACAGATGAAAGCAGGTTCACACTGAGCACATGTGACAGACATGACAGAGTCTGGAGACGCCGTGGAGAGCGATCTGCTGCCTGCAACATCCTTCAGCATGACCGGTTTGGCAGTGGGTCGGTAATGGTTTGGGGTGGCATTTCTTTGGAGGGGGGGCACAGCCCTCCATGTGCTTGCCAGAGGTAGCCTGACTGCCATTAGGTACCGAGATGAGATCCTCAGACCCCTTGTGAGACCATATGCTGGTGCGGTTGACTCTGGGTTCCTCTCAATGCAGGACAATGCCAGACCTCATGTGGCTGGAGTGTGTCAGCAGTTTCTGCAAGATGAAGGCATTGAAGCTATGGACTGGCCCGCCTGTTCCCCCGACCTGAATCCGATTGAGCACATCTGGGACATCATGTCTCGCTCCATTCACCAACGTTACGTTGCACTAAAGACTGTCCAGGAGTTGGCAGATGCTTTAGTCCAGGTATGGGAGGAGATCACACAGGAGACCATCCGCAACTTCATCAGGAGCATGCCCAGGCGTTGTAGGGAGGTCATACAGGCACGTGGAGGCCACACACAATACTGAGCCTCATTTTGACTTGCTTTAAGGACATTACATCAAAGTTGGATCAGCCTGTAGTGTGTTTTTCCACTTTCATTTTGGGGATGACTCCAAATCCATGCCTCCATTGGTTAATAAATTTGATTTCCATTGATGATTTTTGTGTCATTTTGTTGTCAGAACATTGTAAAGATGTACAGAACAAAGTATTTAATTCATTCAGATCTAGGATGTGTTATTTGAGTGTTCCCTTTATTTTTTTGAGAAGTGTATATACATTATATATATATATATATTTATATATATATATATATATATATATATATATATACATATATATATATACACATATGCACACACACATGGTCAAAATTGTTGGTACCCCCTTTTAATGAAAGAAAAACCCACAATGGTCGAAGAAATAATCTGACAAAAGTAATACCGTATATTCCGTCGTATAAGACTACTTTTGAAGACTGAAAAATCTTCTGTCTAGTCTGGGGTCGTCTTATGCGCCGGTAATGTTTTTGAACTTTCAGAAATTGACATGCGGGGATACTCTGGGGGTGTTAATAAGCTGCCGTAGCCGTATCCCTGCCATGTGGGAGTTAATATAAGGTGGAGGGAGTTAAAATACGGCGGCGGTAGGTCCAGACAGTCAGCGCTTCTGTGCTGAAACTGACACATCGCTGCGCTGTGTCTTCTCAGGCCTGGGACACAGCGCAGCGTATTCCCAGCAGCGGAGACAGACAGAACCTAGCGAACTTTTCTGACACATCGCAGTGTCTTCCCAGCTCCGGACACAGCGCAGGGCTTCTGTGCCGACAGCTTTCACTTATCACAGAAGCGCTGCGCTGTGTCCGGAGCTGGGAAGTTCGCATCGCTTCTGTGACAAATAGTGTTTTGCATTCCGATACTGTAATATCGGGTATCGGCCGATATTCGCGGTATCGGAATTCCGATACTTAATTCCGATACTTTTACAATATCGAATACCGGAATCGGAAGTTCCCATAATGCCTGCGCTCTGCAGTGTCTCTGAAGGATGACAAGCTGGATGGCAGAGCTCAGCTGAGATCCAGCCTGTCATCAGAATGCCATCCCAGCGTGGGAGAATTCTCCTGATTGTTTAAAAGCCGGCGGGCGGTAAAAAGCCGCCGGCTTTTAAACAATCACACAGCCCCATACTGCTTCCCCGCAGCCTCCCACCCCGATCCTCCGCTCCCCTCGCCACCTCCCATCCCGATCGTAAGTTAGGACCGGGCGGGGAGTGCAGCACAAAGGAGCGGGGAGCGAAGGACCCGGGCGGGGAAGCCGGCAGTGAAAAGACTTCACCGCCGGCTTTTCGGTTCTGTGCTGCGCTTTCCCGCCAGTTATTTCAAATGAACAGCTGAGGTATCAGGTGATGCCGATCAGCTGTTCATTTGAAGTCGCCGCGGTGCCCTCAGAGGGTTCATGTGAGTTCATGCTTGACTGCATTGCATGAACTCACATGAACTTTCCCACGGTCTCACAGGTCAGCCTCACCTCCCAGACCCGTCATGATTGGTGTGTGCGGGTGTCTGTGCGTGTGTCTGCGAGTGTGTGTGGGGTGTCTGTGCGATGTCTGGGGGTGTGTGCGGTGTCTGTGCGATGTGTGCGGGTGTGTGCGTGCAGGCAGACATAGGCCGATGTGACACTACTACTCCCATCGGCCTATGTCTGTCCCCCGTCCACTCCTGCCAGCAGGATCAGCTCGATGGGAGCAGTAGTTCCCATCAGCCTGATCCTGCTATATAAATTGCCCTACTGTGTCCCCAATAAATGTTAAATACATGTCATTGGTGGCCAGTGGTTACCTACAATAAATTAGTTCATACATTACCTGTCCCCGCCGATCGCCACCTAAAATAAAGTAAAAAATAAAAAACTACACCTATACTCACCTAGACACCTAATTCCCCGAAGCCATCGATCTCCTGTAATAAAATATAAAATAATAAACCACAACCTTATCCTTACCCCTCCGTAGTAGTCCACGAGTGTCCCACGAAGATCTCCAGTTCAGAGCAGCCACATAGAATGTGACCGCTCTGAACCGCTGCCGCCGCTAGAATGACGGGGCCGTAAAGCTGCCCCGTCATTGCATAGGCGGGTTCGCCAGAGTTCAGGCAGCGCTGCTCCGGTTAGCTGCTCTACGGCCCTGCTGTATCGTGAGAAATTCCCACGGTACAGCAGTGCCGTAAAGGAGGTCTCCGGAGCTGCGCTGACTGAATGCACTCCGGTGACCTCAGTCAGTGGCTCCCGCTGCCGGGAGCGGACGTGTTCCCGGCAGCGTGAGCTTACAGCAGCCATGCACAGCTGTCACCATCTCCAGATGTGACAGCTGTGCATGGGAGATCAGCACAGGAACGTGGACAGGTAACTATTTTTTTTTAGTAAACTAAGAATTAAATAAAATGGTGTGGTTTATTTCAAATAAATTATTTTTTTCTTGGTGTAGTGTGTGTTTTTTCTTTTTAACACTTTGTAGGTTAGTAATGGGGGTGTCTTATAGACGCCCATCATTACTAACCTGGGCTTCATGGCAGCTGGCGCTGACATGAACCCCAGCCCTATTACCCCCTGCCACTGCACCAGGGCAGCGTGAAAGAGCGAGGCTAAGTGCCAGAATTGGCGCATCCTATGGATGCGCCATTTCTGGGGCGGCTGACGGCTGGTGTTTCTAGCCTGGGAGGGGGCCAATATTCATGGCACCCTTCCTGGGCTATTAATATCAGCCCCCAGCTGTCTGCCTAGCCTTTGCTAGCTATTAAAATAGGGGGGACCCCACGTCATTTTTTTGGGGGGGTCCCCCATTTTAATAGCTAGTAAAGGCTAGGTATTCAGCTGGGGGCTGATATTAGTAGTCTGGGAAGCTCCGTGGGTATTACCCCCTTCCCAGGCTTCAAACATCTGCCCCAGCTGTCTGCTTAACCTCCGCTAGAGACTAAAATTAAGGGGAACCCCACGCCAATTTTTTTTTAAATAAATCCTTTATTTTAACACTAAATGACAAGTACAGTAATCAACACTGTCACTGTACTTCATATATATGTGACTGACATGTTTCTATCTATCTAATCTATGTATGATTCTCTATTCCTTCTATTCTAAATTGTCGGGTACAGATGCTGAATTGCCGGCCGGCTTTTTTAAAGAGACGGTGCATGAAAACACTATTATTTTTTTAAATAAATCCTTTACACTAAATGACAAGTACAGTAAGCAACACTGTCACTGTACTTCATATATATGTGACTGACATGTTTCTATCTATCTAATCTATGTATGATTCTCTATTCCTTCTATTCTAAATTGTCGGGTACAGATGCTGAATTGCCGGCCGGCTTTTTTAAAGAGACGGTGCACGAAAACACTATTATATTTTTTAATAAATCCTTTACACTAAATGACAAGTACAGTAAGCAACAATGTCACTGTACTTCATATATATGTGACTGACATATTTCTATCTATCTAATCTATGTGTGAAGCTCTATTCTTTCTGTTGTAAATTGTCGGGTACCGGTGTATGCCGCTGATGAAAATGGATGATAGTAATGTTGTTGTTGTATGCCTTATGTTTATGAGTGACAGTTTTCCTGCTATATACCTGCATGTCTTAAGAATTTAAATTAAAAAAGGACCATGTTAAATTCAAATCTGTTTTTTTTTTATTTTTACCGGTGTTTGGTATGCGTTGGAAAAGGGGTAGTCTTATACGGTGAATATATCCTAAACTCTATATTTTAACAGGAAAGTAGGGGGGTCGTCTTATACACCAGGTCGTCTTATACGCCGGAATATACGGTAAATTGAAAATCTTGGAAAATGAACAAATGAAAATCAGACATTGCTTTTCAACCCTGCTTCTGCAGAATTTTTTTAAAAATTAAACTCATGAAATAGGCCTGGACAGAAATGTTGGTACTCTAAACTTAATATTTTGTTGAACAACCTTTTGAGGCAATCATTGCAATCAAACGATTCCTGTAACTGTCAATGAGACTTCTGCACCTTTCGACGTGTATTTTGGCCCACTCCTCATGAGCAAACTGCTCCAGTTGTCTCGTGTTTGAAGGTTGCCTTTTCCAGACGTAATTTTTCAGCTCTTTCCAAAGAAGAGTAATAAGATTTAGGTCAGGACTCATAGAAGGCCAATTCAGAATAGTCCAATGTTTTCCTCTTAGCCATTCTTAGGTGTTTTTAGCTGTGTGTTTTAGGTCATTATACTGTTGCAAGACCCATGATCTGCGACAGAGACCAAGCTTTCTGATTCTCTAGAATCCCTTGACAGTCTTGAGATTTCATTGTACCCTGCACAGATTCAAGACACCCTGTGCCAGATGCAGCAAAGCAGCCCCATAACATAACAGAGCCTCTTCCATGTTTCACAGTAGGGACAGTGTTCTTTTCTTGATATGCTTCATTTTTCTGTCTGTGAACATAGAGCTGATGTGCCTTGCCAAAAACTTCCATTTTTGTCTCATCTGTCCATAGGACATTCTCCCAGAAGCTTTGTGGCTTGTCAACATGTAGTTTGGCAAATTCCAGTCTGGCATTTTTATGATTTTTTTTCAACAATGGTGATCTCCTTGGTTGTCTCCCATGAAGCCCACTTTGGATCAAACAACAATGGATTGTGCGATCTGACACTGATGTTCCTTTAATCTCAAAGGTGATGTTCACCTTTAATCTCTTTAGAAGTTATCCTGGGCTCTTTTACTATCATTCGTATTATCCGTCACTTTGATTTGTCATCAATTTTCCTCCTGTGGCCACGTTCAGGGAGGCTGGCTACAGTCCCATGGATCTTAAATTTCTGAATAATATGTGCAACTGTAGTCTCAGGAGCATCAAGATGCTTGGAGATGATCTTATAACTTTTACCTTTAAATGCTTATCTATAATTTTCTTTCTAATCTCATGAGACAACTCTTTCCTTTGCTTCCTCTGGTCTGTGTTGAGTGTGGTACACACCAGGTCACCAAACAGCACAGTGGGTATCTGTAGCCCTATATACAGGCCCAATGACTGATTACAAGATTGTAGATGTTATGATCTGCAACAAGTACTAAGGAAAGATAGGGGAAAGCTATCCCTACAGTAAGACTAAGCTGAATCCCTACGATGTAGCGGGCTGCCTCTTCCTAGCAAACAGACCCGCTTTTGTCCTCGGCTTGTCTGAACGAAGACCTATAGCATAAGGGGAGGGGTCCCTAAAAGAAATAAAGACTGGGATAAAAAATGGGAAGGACCAAGCGAACTGACAGAGAAAGGCACCGAAGCACCTGGCTAGAGAAACAGACAAACAATGAAGTCCAGCACAGCCAAAAGGGCGGAGCTGGAATATAAAGGCAGATGGTCACGTGACTGCAAAACACAAGATGGAAAAAAACAAACAGGAGGGTTCTAACAGTACCCCCTTTTTTATGAGGATCCTCCGGATCCTCCAGGCACAGGCCTATCCGGAAACTCTTGTGGAAAGCTTTAACAAGCCTAGGAGCAGAGACATCATCCGATCTTACCCAGGAGTTGTCATCGGGACTGAAACCCTTCCAGGAGACAAGATACTGTAATCTCCCTCTATGCCATTTAGAATTCAAGATATGAGAAATTTCATATTCGCCTTCTTCCACCACAGGAGGAACTGTGACAGTGGCATCCCTATCTGACACATCAGCCTTTTTCAACAAGGGAACATGAAACACAGGATTAATCTTCCAGGAAGTAGGGACATCCAACCTAACAGCAGATGGGTTAACAACCTGAAGCACTTTAAATGGACCCACAAACTTAGGATCCAGTTTTTAGAAGGAATCCTCAATGGCAGGTTCTTTGAGGACAACCAAACCATGTCATCTACAGTAAAGAAAACCTCCTTACGTTTCCTGTTAAAATACTTCTTGGACTTCTTGTTAGCCTCTTGAAGGCTGAAACGTACATTAGTCCAAACTCTCTCCAAATCACCGGAAAAATTCTCTTCCTCCGGCACCGCCGACCCCAATTTGGAGAACGAACCAAAAGACGGATGTCTCCCAGTACAACACAAAAAAGAACACCCAGCAGAGGAGGATGTATGATTGCTAAGTGCAAATTCCGCGAGAAGCAGAAACTCAGACCACACCTCCACAAAACAAAACGCAAAAACTACATCCTGTTTCTTTCTTTCAGTCTGTCCATTAGACTCAGGATGATAACCAGATGAAAATGACAAATGGACTCCCAACCTGTCACAAAAAGCACGCCAAAAGCGAGCCACAAACTGAGGTCGTCTATCAGAAACAATATCCGAGGAAACGCCATGAAGCTTGACATTCTCCTTAACAAACGCCTTAGCGAGTGTCTTGGCGCAGGGCAACTTAATGAATGGAACCAAATGACACATCTTACTAAAACGGTCCACGACCACCCAGATGACAGTAAAACCCTCGGACACAGGAAGATCAGTAATAAAATCCATTGTGAGATGCGTCCAAGGCGCACTAGGAACCTCCAGAGGGCAAAGCAACCCCGCAGCAGGAGTATGTGAAGCCTTTGACCTAGCACACACAGTATATTGACGCACCCACTTGATGACTTCCTTCTGCCATCCAGGCCACCAAAAACTGCGACTGATAAGTCTCTTAGTCTCAGAAATTCTTGGATGACCTGCCAACCGAGACTCATGACACTCAACAAACAAATCTCTCCTAAAGGTTCTAGGCATGAACAACCTCCCATGGGGAGTGTTTGATGGGGCATCATCTTGAGCTTTCAGAATCCCATCCTCCTTTTTTATGTATCTCTATACCTGTATGCAGTGTGTGCCTGTATACATATATGTGTGTGTGTGTGTGTGTGTATATATACAGTATGTGTATACACTGCTCAAAAAAATAAAGGGAACACTCAAATAACACATCCTAGATCTGAATGAATGAAATATTCTCATTGAATACTTTGTTCTGTACAAAGTTGAATGTGCTGACAACAAAATCACACAAAAATCATCAATGGAAATCAAATTTATTAACCAATGGAGACCTGGATTTGGAGTCACCACCAAAATTAAAGTGGAAAAACAAACTACAGGCTGATCCAACTTCGATGTAATGTCATTAAAGCAAGTCAAAATGAGGCTAAGTATTGTGTGTGGCCTCCATGTGCCTATATGACCTCCCTACAATGCCTGGGCATGCTCCTGGTGAGGTTGCGGATGGTCTCCTGTGGGATCTCCTCCCAGACCTGGACTAAAGCATCCGCCAACTCCTGGACAGTCTGTGGTGCAATGTGACATTGGTGGATGGAGCAAGACATGATGTCACAGATGTACTCAATCGGATTCAGGTCGGGGGAACGGGTGGGCCAGTCCATAGCTTCAATGCTTTCATCTTGCAGGAACTGCTGACACACTCCAGCCACATGAGGTCTGGCATTGTCCTGCATTAGGAGGAACCAGGGCCAACGGCACCAGCATATGGTCTCACAAGGGGTCTGAGGATCTCATCTTGGTACCTAATGGCAGTCAGGCTACCTCTGGCGAACACTTGGAGGGCTGTGCGTCCCTCCAAAGAAATGCCTCTCCGCACCATTACTGATCCAGTGCCAAACCGGTCACGCTGAAGGATGTTGCAGGCAACAGATCGCTCTCCATGGTGTCTCCAGACTCTGTCACGTCTGTCACATGTGCTCAGTGTGAACCTGCTTTCATCTGTGAAGAGCACAGGGCGCCAGTGGCGACTTTGCCAATCCTGGTGTTCTGTGGCAAATGCCAAGTGTCCTGCACGGTGTTGGGATGTGAGCACAACCCCCACCTGTGGACATCGGGTCCTCATACCACCCTCATGGAGTCGGTTTCTAACTGTTTGTGCAGACACATGCACATTTGGGGCCTGCTGGAGGTCATTTTGCAGGTCTCTGGCAGTGCTCCTCCTGTTCCTCCTTGCAGAAAGGCGGAGGTAGTGGTCCTGATGCTGGGTTGTTGCCCTCCTACGGCCCCCTCCACATCTCCTGGTGTACTGGCCTGTCTCCTGGTAGCGCCTCCAGCCTCTGGACACTACGCTGACAGACACAGCAAACCTACTTGCCACAGCTCGCATTGATGTGCCATCCTTGATGAGCTGCACTACATGAGAAACTTCTGTAGGTTGTAGAGTCCGTTTCATGCTACCACGAGTGTGAAAGCACAACCAACATTCAAAAGTGACCAAAACATCAGCCAGAAAGCATTGGTACTGAGATGTGGTCTGTGGTTCCCACCTGCAAAACCACTCCTTTATTGAGGGTGTCTTGATAATGGCCAATAATTTCCATCTATTGTCTATTCCATTTGCACAATAGCATGTGAAATTGATTGTCAATCAGTGTTGCTTCCAAAGCGGACAGTTTGATTTCACAGAAGTTTGATTTACTTTGATTTATATTCTGTTGTTTAAGTGTTCTCTTTATTTTTTTGAGCAGTGTATATACCGTATATATACAGTGGTGGCCAAAAGTATTGGCACCCCTGCAATTCTGTCAGATAATACTCAGTTTCTTCCTGAAAATGATTGCAATCACAAATTCTTTCGTATTATTATCTTTATTTAATTTGTCTTCAATGAAAAAACACAAAAAGAATTGTCCTAAAGCCAAATTGGATATAATTCCACACCAAACCTAAAAAAGGGGGTGGACAAAAGTATTGGCACTGTTTGAAAAATCATGTGATGCTTCTCTAATTCGTGAAATTAACATCACCTGTAACTTACCTGTGGCACCTAACAGGTGTTGGCAATAACTAAATCACACTTGCAGCCAGTTAACATGGATTAAGTTGAATCAACCTCTGTCCTGTGTCCCTTGTGTGTACCACTTTGAGCATGGAGAAAAGAAAGAAGACCAAAGAACTGTCTGAGGACTTGAGAAACCAAATTGTGAGGAAGCATGAGCAATCTCAAGGCTACAAGTCCATCTCCAAAGACCTGAATGTTCCTGTGTCTTCCGTGCGCAGTGTCATCAAGAAGTTTAAAGCCCATGGCACTGTGGCTTACCTCTCTAGATGTGGACGGAAAAGAAAAATTGACGAGAGATTTCAACGCAAGATTGTGCGGATGGTGGATAAAGAACCTAGACTAACATCCAAACAAGTTCAAGCTGCTCTGCAGTCCGAGGGTACAACAGTGTCAACCCGTACTATCCGTCGGTGTCTGAATGAAAAGGGACTGTATGGTAGGATACCCAGGAAGACCCCACTTCTAACCCCGAGACATAAAAAAGCCAGGCTGGAGTTTGCTAAAACTTACCTGAGAAAGCCTAAAATGTTTTGGAAGAATGTTCTCTGGTCAGATGAGACAAAAGTAGAGCTTTTTGGGAAAAAGCATAAACATAGAGTGTACAGGAAAAAAAAGAGGCATCAAAGAAAAGAACACGGTCCCTACAGTCAAACATGGCGGAGGTTCCCTGATGTTTTGGGGTTGCTTTGCTGCCTCTGGCACTGGACTGCTTGACCGTGTGCATGGCATTATGAAGTCTGAAGACTACCAACAAATTTTGCAGTATAATGTAGGGCCCAGTGTGAGAAAGCTGGGTCTCCCTCAGAGGTCATGGGTCTTCCAGCAGGACAATGACCCAAAACACACTTCCAAAAGCACTATAAAATGGTTTGAGAGAAAGCACTTGAGACTTCTAAGGTGGCCAGCAATGAGTCCAGACCTGAATCCCATAGAACACCTGTGGAGAGATCTCAAAATGGCAGTTTGGAGAAGGCACCCTTCAAATATCAGGGACCTGGAGCAGTTTGCCAATGAAGAATGGTCTACAATTCCAGCAGAGCATTGTAAGAAACTCATTGATGGTTACCGGAAGCGGTTGTTCACAGTTATTTTGGCTAAAGGTTGTCAACCAAGTATTAGGCTGAGGGTGCCAATACTTTTGTCTGGCCCACTTTTGGAGTTTTGCGTGAAATGATCAATGATTTTTGCTTCATTCTCTTTTGTGTTTTTTCCTTGCAAGCAAATTAAATGAAGATAATAATACCAAAGAATTTGTGATTGCAATCATTTTCAGGAAGAAACTGAGTATTATATGACAGAATTGCAGGCGTGCCATTACTTTTGGCCACCACTGTATAGAAAGAGAGAGAGCGATAGAAAGCTAGAAATAGCGGTCTTTTATGTAACTGCACAATATGGTTGGGTCTCTGTCTACATAATACATTTATATGTAGCGCTCTCTTGAGATATATATATATATATATACACACACACATGCATATATATATATATATACAGTCATGGCCAAAAGTATTGAGAAGGAGACAAATAGTAATTTTTCCAAAGTTTACTGCTTCATTTTTTGTAATGGCAATTTGCATATACTCCTGAATGTCAAAGAGTGATCAGCTTAACAGCAATTACTGTACTTGCAAAGTCAATATTTGCCCAGAAAATGAACTTTAACCCCCAAAACACATTTCAACATCATTGCAGTCCTGCCTTAAAAGGAGCAGCTAACATCGTTTTAGTGATTGATCCATTAACACAGGTGTGGGTGTTGATGAGGACAGGGCTGGCGATCAATCAGTCTTGATTAAGTAAGAATGACATCACTGGACACTTTAAAAGGAGGCTGGTTCTTGGTATCATTGTTTCTCTTCAGTTAACCATGGTTATCTCTAAAGAAACACGTGCAGCCATCATTGCACTGCACAAAAATGGCTTAACAGGGAAGAGTATCGCAGCTACAAAGATTGCACCTCAGTCAACAATCTATCGCATCATCAAGAACTTCAAGGAGAGAGCTTCCATTGCTGTCAAAAAGGCTCCAGAGCGCCCAAGAAAGACCAGCAAGCGCCAGCACCGTATCTTAAAACTGTTTCAGCTGCGGGATCGGACTACCAGCAGTGCCGAGCTTGCTCAGGAATGGCAGCAGGCTGGTGTGAGTGCTTCTGCACACACTGTGAGGCGGAGACTCTTTGAGCAAGGGCTGGTTTCAAGGAGGGCAGCAAAGAAGCCACTTCTCTCCAGAAAAACATCAGGGACCGACTGATATTCTGCAAAAGGTACAGGGAGTGGACTGCTGAGGACTGGGGCAAAGTCATTTTCTCTGATGAATCCCCTTTTCGATTGTTTGGGAAATCTGGAAAACAGCTTATTCGGAGAAGAAGAGGTGAGCGCTACTGTGACACCCCAGGGGTCTGGTTGCCACAGTAATAGAGATATTATGTCTGAGAGCAAGTGGGAGGTTTCTCTGGTCAGGAGCCCTAAGCATGCAACATTGCCCGCCCAGACCTGGGAGGGGAGGAATCTGCCCTTATGAACTGGGTCTGGGGCGGGATTAGGTTAGTCAGAGCCTGGAGAGGGAAAGTGACAACAGGAGCTCTGTAGGAGCAGGAGCGAGTGCCAGAGGCTGGAAGCTAGAGAGCTCGCCTTGGCTGAAGACACTAATACCGGACACGGAGTCCGAGGCTGTGGGGACATCCAGGTCCAGCAGCAGAATCCAACCGGCAGGGGATTCCATGTCCTCTGGCCTTAGAAACCCGAAGGCACGGTCACAAGCAAGGGACCAGCACCGCCATCGTGAAGCGAAGGCTAACGGAAGGCCCCAAGTCACCGGCCATACGGGTGAGCACCACACGGTATACTCAGGGACGTGGGCTACTTCTACCCGCATAGAGCAAGGTAGCCAGGAAAGAGTGCAGATAGTCGGGGAGGCCTACAACTCCACCTGGCCAGGGGAGATCCTGCTTGCTCACAGACTGACCAGGCCCCTACTGCTAACCAGTACTCCCGGGAGGGTCTGCTTTATACCATCAGTAAAGACCCTGAACTGCACCACACGTCTCTGTGATTCCTTGCCGCACCAGCACCATTACTACTGGGACGCTCACACCATCACTCCCATCATTCACATTAGCTGCCCTGAGGCAATACTTCTCCCGTGGGGAGTTAACACATACTCGGCTGCGCAAACAACATCAGCCTCAGCGGTCGGCAGCGCAGCGGCGGTCCCCACTGACCGCAATCCACGGGTGGCGTAGTCGGACATTGTTCTTACCTATAGACTGCCACTGGTTTGACCGCCCTGGGCACGGACCGGGTCACCGCCACACTGAGACTACAACCCCCAGCGATCCGGCTCCGGGTATCCCCCTGCACAGCACAGGCCCAGGGGGCGCGTCAACTTTGGCGTAGTCGGCAGGATTTCGTGCATGCAACCACCGGGTACTGCGTGCCTGAAAAAGACTTTTGAACTTACCTGTGGTGAAGTTTCCCGCCGTCCGGAGTCGTTTCCCGCCATCCGGAGCCGATTCCCGCCATCAGACGCCATCTTGGACCGTTTCCCGCCGTCTTCTGCCTTCTTCCCGCCATCCGCAGCTGCTTCCCGCCTTCGGACGCCATCTTCGGGACGCCGCACGGGAAGAAGAGGGGCGTGGACGCCGAAAGCGTGCGAGATCTGAAGCTCCGCCCCACGCTCTGACGCTGCGCAAGGTCCTGGAAGGGAGGAAGAGCGACGCTGACGTCATCGGAGCGCGACACCAGGTCCTCAACCCCGACGATCGACTGCGGAGCCGCGGCCTATGGAAGAAGAGCATCGCAAGGTAGGCCACGGTCCACTAGGGGGGAAGGAGGATGTCGGACACTGAGGGGAGCTCCACTGCCACAGCCACCGCCAGCGCAACCGCTGCAGCAGTCATGCCATTCACCATTCCCTATATCCCGGGGGCAACCTGGCTACCCCAGTACTCAGGAGAGTCACATACCCTGAGTGACTTTAGGGAAAGACTTGATAGCCTCTTCCAGGTATACCCCCTCACAGAAGAGCAAAAAGTGAGCATTCTGGTGGCCCAGTTAATCGGGGCAGCCCAAAGGGAGGTAATGTCCTGGTCACCTGGGAAGAAGAGGACTGTCAGAGAGATACTAGCCCGGCTGAAAGACACGTTTGACACCCGCACCTCAGCCGAGATAAAACTAAGATTTTATGGGTGCAAACAACGGGCACATGAAAGTATAAGAGACTATGCTCTAAACCTACAAGAGGCCCTGAGAGCCATTAAGCAGGCAGACCCTGACAGCGTGGGAAATGAAGACAAGCTGTTGACCGAACAATTTATTGAGGGTCTACTGTGCAATGCCCACCGAACCCAGTTGCGGGCAATGGCCTTACAGGACCCTGACCTGGATTTTGCACAGTTCAAGGACAGAGCCATCCGGGTGCTCCGAGAACCGGCACCAGGTGGCGCTGTTACCCACAGGCACCCTGCTATCACTTACCACCAGGAGACGGCGCCCTTGTCTGCAGGTCCTGTGGGAGCTGATGCGCAGGCTTTGAACAATGACCCGGCAACAGACCTGCACCACCAGGTCCAAGAGCTGACTAAAAGTGTTGCCGCGCTAACCAGAACTGTGCAGTCTTTACAGGTCTCTTCTCCAGAAAAGATCCAGCTGGCATCCGGACCGGAGGATGTCCCGTGGCGCCGACTGAGGAGGACCCCACCGGCCAGAGGAAGACCCAGCGACAGATACAACGAGGACGGACGACCCATCTGCCGCCGCTGCAATCAACCCGGACATATGGCAAGGTACTGTCATTTAAACGGGCACAACCTGGGGTAGAGGGCCAACCCCCAGGCATAAGATCATCAGGCCCATCAAACTGGCGTGACAAATACGTAGGGGGATGCCCGGTCTTGCCTGTGGTACTGGATGGCATTCCTATGAGTGCCCTACTAGACACCGGGTCACAGGTCACCACCATCCCGTACGTGCTCTTTAAGCGGTACTGGAATGACTCGGACATAACCCGCTACCCAGATGACGACCTGAGCATTATAGCCAGCAATGGTCAGCCCGTGCCCCAGATAGGATTTAAAGAGGTGACCATCAAGGTCGGTAAATTTGAGCTGCCGGCACAAGGACTTATCATTGTGGACATTGACCGTCGCGAGAGTCACCCAAAAATAACCCTAGGTACTAATGTAATTGAAAACTGTCTTGCAGAGGTGATTCTTATTTTGCAACAGGTTGCCAAGAACGCCAGTTCCAGCCAGCAGCGTGTGCTCCAAAAAGAGATCCGGGCACTGATGAAACGGCAACAGGTGGAACTATCTGGTGGTGAGATAGGTAGCGTGAGAATGTGTGACCCGTTCCCTATTGCCATGCCCCCAAAAAGTGAGATGATGATTTGGTGCCGGGCAGCTATTGGTCTAAGAGGTAGAGACTACCAAGCAATGGTAGAACCCGTCTACTCAGACAGTAGGCCCACCATTTTGACAGCACGGGGGGTGGTCGATGTACGCCATGGGAGGGTGCCCGTCCGCATCATCAATATCGGGGAGAGAGAAGTATACCTGCCCCGGTATGCCACGCTAGCCAAATTGTTCACCATCAACCAGAACTCTGTACAGGCCGTGGAACCCTTGCCTCCATCTCAACCAGAGGAAGGTAACGGCTCTAAGAAACCAATGGAGGACTGGTGTCAGCAACTGCATTTCGGTACTGACTCCACTCCCTCACACCAAAAACAGGGAGTCTATCGGGTGGTTCAAGAGTACGAGAGAGTGTTTAGCAAACACCCGTTAGACTTTGGGCGAGTAAAGGGGGTAGAACATCACATCCCAACGGGAGACCATCCTCCCATAAAGGAGAGATACCGACCCGTACCCCCTGCACACTATCAACACACCAAGGGGATGTTAAAAGACATGAAGGAGGCTGGGGTAATTAGGGACAGCTGTAGCCCCTGGGCAGCTCCACTAGTCTTAGTGAAAAAGAAAGACAACACCATGAGAATGTGTGTAGACTACAGGAAGGTCAACCGTATCACACACAAAGATGCGTACCCGTTACCAAGGATAGAAGAGTCCTTAGCTGCATTAAAATCTGCTAACTTCTTCTCTACTTTGGATCTCACTAGCGGGTACTGGCAGGCTCCTGTAGCAGAGGCGGACCGGAAGAAGACCACATTCACCACCCCGATGGGACTCAGCGAATTTAACTGTATGCCGTTCGGGCTCTGCAACGCACCAGGAACCTTCCAACGGTTGATGGAATGCTGTCTGGGACACCGGAACTTCGAGACGGTCCTATTATACCTGGACAACGTCATCGTTTATTCCAAGACCTATGAGGACCATCTGGAACACCTGGCAGAAGTGTTTGAAGCCCTGGCAAACTATGGCCTAAAGGTAAAACCCTCAAAGTGTCATCTACTGAAGCCAAAGGTAGAGTACCTGGGACACGTGGTGAGTGCTGACGGAGTGGCTCCCGACCCTGACAAGATCACCGTGATCAAGGACTGGCCAAGACCATCCAGCATAAAGGAACTGTGGCAGTTCCTCGGGTTGGTAGGCTACTACCGAAGATTCATTCCCGGTTTTACCAAGAAGGCAGCTCCTATGCAGGACCTCCTGATAGGCCAGTCCAGGAAGGCCAAAAACCAGAAGCCACCCTTCAAATGGGAAAAGCTGGAAGAGGAGTCCTTCCGCCAGCTGAAGATGGCCCTCACGGGGGATGAAATCCTGGTGTATCCTGATTGCAGCCAGCCCTTTATCCTCTACACGGATGCAAGCAACATCGGGCTAGGAGCCGTACTGTCCCAGATTCAGCAGGGGAGAGAACGGGTGATTTCTTACGCCAGCCGAAAACTGCGACCCAAGAAAAGAAACCCTGAGAATTACAGCTCGTTCAAGCTCGAGTTCCTGGCAGTGGTGTGGGCAGTAACCAAATGTTTCAAGCATTCCCTTGCCTCTTCCAGGTTCACCGTGTACACGGACAACAACCCGTTGACACACCTGGACACTGCAAGACAGGGTGCCCTGGAGCAGAGATGGATGACCCGCCTGTCCAATTTTGAGTTCACAATCAAATACCGGGCAGGACGCTCCAATACCAACGCGGACGCCCTGTCCAGAATGCCAAACCTACCGGATGAAGGGGAGGATCCAGAAGAATTGGAAGAGATCGAACTCCCTGCGTTTCACCGTCATGGGATTACCCAGTATTCCCACCGTGTGAGGGGCCAGCGATCCGCTACGTTCAACCCCTTACCCCACTACAACTGGGCGGAGACGCAAGACAGTGACCCCGCAATCCGTCTGGTGAAGGAGATGCTGACCCAGGCTGACGCCCGCTTAGACCCAGACGCTCCGGAAGAGACCAAGCAACTGTGGACGGAGAAGAGCAGACTGTTCCTCTACAAGGAGAAGTTGTGCCGCAGAATGGTCAATTCCCGGACACATGAACTGATCTGGCAGGTGGTGGTACCGAGACGGGACGCAGCTATGGTGCTGGAGGCCTACCACAACGGAGCAGGGCACTTCGGATGGAAGAAGCTGGAGTTCCTGCTGCGTGAACGGTTCTACTGGATAGGCATGAGAGGAGCCATTGAGAGGTGGTGTAGAGACTGTGGCCCGTGCAATCTAAGAAGAAGGGACCGTGCCAGCCAGAGGACTCCCCTGCAGCCCATCCTCACCAGGCAGCCGCTGGAACTGGTCGCCCTGGACCATGTTAAACTGGCTCCAAGCAAAAGCAAGTATGTCTACGCCCTAACCATCGTGGATCACTACTCCCGATTCCTAGTGGTGGTCCCCGTCAAAGACTTAACAGCACAAGCAGCAGCTAGAGCCTTCCAGCTGCACTTCTGCCGCCCACACGGGTACCCGGACCAAGTGCTGACGGACCAAGGACTAGCCTTCGAAGCGGAGGTCTTCCAGGAGTTCTGCAACCTGTATGGCTGCAAGAAGATAAGAACAACGCCCTATCACCCCCAAACCAATGGACTCTGCGAGAAGATGAACCAGGTGGTGATAGATCTGCTAAAAACATTGCCCCTGGAAGAACGCAGTCTGTGGCCTGAGAAACTGCCCGATCTGGTGGACCTGTATAACCACATCCCGGTAGGTTCCACCAACTGTACCCCGGCATACCTAATGCGAGCAAGACCCGGTAAGCTGCCTGTTGACCTGGATACGGGAGTCCTGATACCCGAGGAAACCTCACCAGAGACAGACTGGGATACAGAACGGCAGCAGCAGTACCGGAAAGTACAAGAGAGCGTCGAGCGAAGTCTCTGTCAATCAAGAGAAAGGCAGGAGAGAACTTATAACCAACATGCTCCCGCTGTTTCCCCTGGTACCTGGAGAGCAGGTCTTGAAAAGATAAAGGCGGCTCCATAAGTTGGACGACCAGTGGGAAAAGGACCCGTACACCGTACTGCCCTCAAGCCACCATAATCCAAAGGTGTACGTCATCAGCAAGGATGGAGGAGAGACCACAGCCACTGTCTCCAGAGACCACCTGAAAAAGTGCCCCGAGAAGTTGCAAAGCACGGATGAAGATCAGGAAAACCCTCAACCCGTATAGGAAAAGGAGGAAATGATCAGCACCGTACTCGGAGAATTTCCCCGGTCCTGGACACAAGTAAACAACGCTATCGTAGTGCCTGTCATCACCTTTCTCCAGCCAGCCCCTCAAGTGCCTACAGAAGATCAGGTAGAGCTGGAAGAGCAGCCGGCCCAGGAGGCAGAAGAGTCCACACCAGCAGCACAGGAGGATCAACCCTCTGCTAGTAGTGAGCCTGTCGTGCCCCTAGTGAGCCAAAGAGTATGCAGACAGCTGCCCAGCTTACCCATAACACCTCCTACACCCTGTAGTGCAGGACCAGTTAGTGAGCTCCGTAGGTCCACTAGAGTCACTAAAGGTCAGATGCCCGCTCGCTGGAGAATCTAAACTAATGCACTGTGAATTTACCTGTTTCTTGAAAATGTTTATGGTTTATGTTTGTTGCCTGTTATTAATTATGTTTCTCCAGTTACCCTGCAGATTTTTATGGACTAACAGGTTATGGACCCTGGATAACCGGAACAGTTTTGTAGATAGTTGCACCTTGGTGCCTCTTGTGAAGAGGGCCGCGGAAGACAAAACCTGTCTGGCGTGGCCTACTTCCGGCCCAAAGTAGCTAGCTCCAGCCTTGCAGCCACGCCCAGGGCCAACGCAAGGGGTTTGCTTTGGACAGGTCCCCTACTTCGCTTAAAGCTTCACCTTGGGTAATATGGACACCCGGTTGCGGACACGACGTGACCTTTAAAGAACTAAAGCTTCTTGTAAATATGTTATTGTGTTATTGTTATACCCTGTATTTATGTTTCTTTAAAAAATGTGTTTAGTCCCGGAGTACTAAAATTTACTAGGGGGGAATGTGACACCCCAGGGGTCTGGTTGTCACAGTAATAGAGATATTATGTCTGAGAGCAAGTGGGAGGTTTCTCCGGTCAGGAGCCCTAAGCATGCAACACTGCCCGCCCAGACCTGGGAGGGGAGGAATCTGCCCTTATAAACTGGGTCTGGGGCGGGATTAGGTTAGTCAGAGCCTGGAGAGGGAAAGTGACAACAAGGAGCTCTGTAGGAGCAGGAGTGAGTGCCAGAGGCTGGAAGCTAGAGAGCTCGCCTTGGCTGAAGACACTAATACCGGACACGGAGTCCGAGGCTGTGGGGACATCCAGGTCCAGCAGCAGAATCCAACCGGCAGGGGATTCCATGTCCTCTGGCCTTAGAAACCCGAAGGCACGGTCACAAGCAAGGGACCAGCACCGCCATCGTGAAGCGAAGGCTAACGGAAGGCCCCAAGTCACCGGCCATACGGGTGAGCACCACACGGTATACTCAGGGATGTGGGCTACTTCTACCCGCATAGAGCAAGGTAGCCAGGAAAGAGTGCAGATAGTCAGGGAGGCCTACAACTCCACCTGGCCAGGGGAGATCCTGCTTGCTCACAGACTGACCAGGCCCCTACTGCTAACTAGTACTCCCGGGAGGGTCTGCTTTATACCATCAGTAAAGACCCTGAACTGCACCACACGTCTCTGTGATTCCTTGCCGCACCAGCACCATTACTACTGGGACGCTCACACCATCACTCCCATCATCCACATTAGCTGCCCTGAGGCAATACTTCTCCCGTGGGGAGTTAACCCATACTCGGCTGCGCAAAAAACATCAGCCTCAGCGGTCGGCAGCGCAGCGGCGGTCCCCACTGACCGCAATCCACGGGTGGTGTAGTCGGACATTGTTCTTACCTATAGACTGCCACTGGTTTAACCGCCCTGGGCACGGACCGGGTCAGCGCCACACTGAGACTACAACCCCCAGCGATCCGGCTCCGGGTATCCCCCTGCACAGCACAGGCCCAGGGGGCGCATCACTACCACCAGTCTTGTCTCATGCCAACTGTAAAGCATCCTGAAACCACATGTGTGGGGTTGCTTCTCAGCCAAGGGAATCGGCTCACTCACAGTCTTGCCTAAAAACACAGCCATGAATAAAGAATGGTACCAGAATGTCCTCCAAGAGCAACTTCTCCCAACCGTCCAAGAGCAGTTTGGCGCCCAACAATGCCTTTTCCAGCATGATGGAGCACCTTGCCATAAAGCAAAGGTGATAACTAAATGGCTCATGGAACAAAACATAGAGATTTTGGGTCCATGGCCTGGAAACTCCCCAGGTCTTAATCCCATTGAGAACTTGTGGTCAATCATCAAGAGACGGGTGGACAAACAAAAACCAACAAATTCTGGCAAAATGCAAGCATTGATTATGCAAGAATAGACTGCTATCAGTCAGGATTTGGTCCAAAAGTTGATTGAGAGCATGCCAGGGAGAATTACAGAGGTCTTGAAGAAGAAGGGGCAACACTGCAAATATTGACTTGCTGCATTAACTCATTCTAACTGTCAATATAACCTATTGGTACTCATAATATGATTGCAATTATATTTCTGTATGTGATATAAACATCAGACAAACACTAATAAAAACCAGAGGCCAGCAGATCATGTGAAAATATAATTTTGGTGTCATTCTCAAAACTTTTGGCCATGACTGTATGTTCTTGTATGTCATAGAGAGAGATGTGTATTCAAATTCTTTTTTAAGGTAGGCCAGTAGGGCACAATCTAAATTAAAATCTATGATTTGGGACTTTGATTTATTTAATTTATAAAGGGAGAGGTGGGAAAATTCTTCGATTGATGATGTTACATGTCTCAAAGATTTAAGAGGGTTCGAAATGGTAAGCAAAATATCATCTGCAAACAGGGCTATTTTGGTTTGTTCAGTATCAATAGGGATGACTTTAATGTTAATATTTTCCCTGATCGAGGCCGCAAAGGGCTCAATAAAGAGAGCAAAGAGGATGGGTGAGAGGGGGCACCCCTGTCTAGTGCCATTAGAAAGGCTAAACTTTTGAGAAAGAGTGTTATTTGAGTAGATTCGAGCAGACTGATTGGAGTACATCGATTTAATTGACCTAAAAATGTTCCCTTGAAGGCCGAATATTTGCAGAGTGCCAAAGAGAAAAGGCCAGTAGACTCTGTCGAAAGCCTTCTCTGCATCTAGAGCTAGGAAGGCTGATGGTAGTTTTGAGTGTTCAACCAGGGTAATTAGATTTATAGCTCTTCTTGTGGCGTCAGCAGCGGTTCGGCCAGGAATAAATCCAGTCTGGTCATTATGGATTAATTTACCGATATGTGATTTCAGTCTATCCGCAACCAATTTTGTCAGAATTTTTGTATCAGAATTTAGGAGGGAGATAGGCCTGTAGTTCTTTGTATCTAAGGGGTCTCCTTTATTTTTGGGAATAATAGTGACAATAGCTTCCAACATGTCATGCGGAAGAAATCCCTGCTGAGCAGATTGATTAGATAATCTGGTAAGATAAGGAAGTAGTAAATTGTTAAATGGTTTATACAACTCATTTTGGAAGCCATCTGGGCCCGGCGATTTACCTATTTTAAGATCTTTAATTACTCCTGAGATTTCTTGGGATGAGTATGGTAGGTTTAAGTCTTGCAGATCTTGATCGTTTAAAGTTGGCAAGTTAAGTTTGGTTAAGTAACCATCAATCTCCATGTCAGAGGGCTGGGTTGAGGTAGAGTTTTCTCTTAAATTATATAGTGCTTTATAAAAGTCTGCAAAAGAGTTAACTATATCTTGTGGATGTTTTACTAAACGACCGGAGGGGTCTTTAATCTCATTTATTCTAGACTTCAGTTTAAAGTGTTTAACCTTAGCAGCAAATAATTTAGACGGTCTATCTGCGGAGAAGTAGTATTTAGATTTGGTCGTTTGTACCATTTTGTCATATTCACTTGTTAACATTGATTTGAGATTCATTCTAAGTTGGAGGATCTTAGCAGAGTAGTCTAGGGAGGGGTTGGAAACTTGTTTTTGTTCCAAACTATGTATATCGTTGACCAAATTTTTTGTTTTGTCTCTATTCGTTTTAGCTAGTTGTGAATTTAATTGAATAAGCTTTCCTCTGAGTACTGCCTAGAAAGCAGACCATAAAGTAAATATTGATATGTTATCAATATCATTGTCTTTAAAATTGTTTTGGATAGTGCTTTCTATTTCTTTTTTATAAACTGGGTGGTTATAGAGGAAGCTGTTATTTCTCCAAAGCCATTGTGCGGAGGTATTGCATTGGGTCTCAACCTCAAATACTACCGGGGAGTGGTCAGACCATATTCTGGGGCCTATAGAGATACATTTGAATTTGTGGAGAGAGAAGATATTTGTGAGGACTAAATCTAGTCTGGCATAGGAATTATGAGTACCCGAGAAATGTGTGAACTCCATAGATGACGAGTGGATGCATCTAAACACATCATACAATCCAGATTTTATTATCCAAGGATCCAAGCATAAAGAGTGTTGCCTTGATTTGTTAGAAGAATCAAGGGAGGGATTAGGAACTATATTAAAATCACCAAAAATTATCAATTCACCCCTGTATGCTGGTCAATTTTTCGCAAAATTCTATTAAGAAAGGTGGTTTGTCCACAGTTAGGTACATAGACATTCACTAGGGTAAAAAGTTGGTGATTTAGTTTACAGGTTAAGATTATAAACCTCCCAGTTGGGATATCTATACAAAAAATTTGTTCAAATGTAACAGAATTTTAATCAAGATGGCAACGCCCCATTTTTTTTTTTGATTATTTGCGAGAAATATATTTTGGAAGTCCTTGTGTGAAAATCTAGGTTGATTAGTAGAGGAAAATTTGGTTTCCTGTAAGGCCACTACATCAGCTTTGTAGTCTTTAACCCCTTAACCCCCGAGGGTGGTGTGCACGTTAATGAACAGGCCAATTTTTACAATTCTGACCACTTTCATTTTATGAGGTAATTACTCTGGAACGCTTCAACGGATCCCCCTGATTCTGAGATTGTTTTTTCGTGACATATAGTACTTCATGATTTTGGTAAAATTTCTTCGATATCACTTGCGTTTATTTGTGAAAAAAACGGAAATTTGGCGAAAATTTTGAAAATTTTGCAATTTTCAAAATTTTAATTTTTATGCCCTTAAATCAGAGAGATATGTTACAGAAAATACTTAATAAATAACATTTACCACATGTTTACTTTACATCAGCACAATTTTGGAACCCAAATTTTTTTTTGTTAGGGAGCTATAAGGGTTAAAAGTTGACCAGCGATTTCTCATTTTTCCAACAAAATTTACAAAACCATTTTTTTAGGGACCACATCAAATTTGAAGTCACCTTGAGAAGTCTTTATGACAGAAAATACCCAAAAGTGACACCTTTCTAAAAACTGCACCCCTCAAGGTGCTCAAAACCACATTCAAGAACTTTATTAACCATTAAGGTGCTTCACAGGAATTTTTTGAATGTGGAAGAAAAAAATGAACATTTAACTTTTTTCACAAAAATGTTACTTTAGACCCAATTTTTCTTATTTTCACAGGGGTAACAAGAAAAAATGGACCCCAAAATTTGTTGTGCAATTTCCCCTGGGCACGAAGATACCCCATATGTGGGGAAAAAACACTGTTTGGGTGCACGGCAGGGCTCGGAAGGGAAGGAGCGCCATTTGACTTTTTGATTGTAAAATTTGCTTGAATAATTAGCGGACCCCATGTTGCGTTTGGAGAGCCCCTGATGTGCCTAAACATTAGAGCTCCCCCACAAGTAACCTCATTTTGGAAACTAGACCACCCAAGGCAACTATCTAGATGCATAGTGAGCACTTGGAACCCCCAGGTGCTTCACAAAATGATTCGTAAAAATGAAAAAGTAATTTTTTTTCCACTTTTTCATTTTTACGAATCAATTTGTGAAGCACCTGGGGGTTCCAAGTGCTCACTATGCATCTAGATAGGTGCCGTGGGGGGTCTAGTTTCCAAAATAGGGTCACTTGTGGGGGAGCTCCAATGTTTAGGCACACAGGGACTCTCCAAATGCAACATGGTGTCCGCTAGCAAACTGAATGGAAAATCGGCTCAAATTGTTAGCGGACACCATGTTGCGTTTGGAGAGCCCCTGTGTGTCTAAACATTGGAGCTTCCCCACAAGTGACCCCATTTTGGAAACAAGACCCCCCAAGGCACCTATCTAGATGCATAGTGAGCACTTGGAACCCCCAGGTGCTTCACAAATTGATTCGTAAAAATGAAAAAGTGGAAAAAAAATACTTTTTAATTTTTACGAATCAATTTGTGAAGCACCTGGGGGTTCGGAGTGCTCACTATGCATATAGATAGGTGCCTTGGGTGGTCTAGTTTCCAAAATGAGGTCACTTGTGGGGGAGCTCCAATGTTTAGGCACACAGGGGCTCTCCAAACGCGACATGGTTCCAATTTGTTAGCGGACACCATGTTGTGTTTGGAGAGCCCCTGTGTGTCTAAACATTGGAGCTCCCCCACAAGTGACCCAATTTTGGAGACTAGACCCCCCAAGGCACCTATCTAGATGCATAGTGAGCACTTGGAACCCCCAGGTGCTTCACAAATTGGTGCTTCACAAATTGATGCATAAATTGATTCGTAAATTGATTCGTAAAAATGAAAAAGTGCTTTTTTTCCCACTTTTTCATTTTTATGAATCAATTTGTGAAACACCTGGGGGTTCCAAGTGCTCACTATGTATCTAGATAGGTGCCTTGGGGGGTCTAGTTTCCAAAATGGGGTCACTTGTGGGGGAGCTCCAATGTTTAGGCACACAGGGACTCTCTGAATGCAACATGGTGTCCGCTAACAAATTGAATGGAAAATCGGCTCAAATTGTTAGCGGACACCATGTTGCGTTTGGAGAGCCCCTGTGTGTCTAAACATTGGAGCTCCCCCACAAGTGACCCCATTTTGGAAACTAGACCCCCCAGGGCACCGATCTAGATGCATAGTAAGCACTTGGATCCCCCAGGTGCTTCACAAATTGATTCGAAATAATGAAAAAGTGTTTTTTCTTTCATTTTTTCATTTTTACGAATCAATTTGTGAAGCACCTGGGGGTTCCAAGTGCTCACTATTCATCTAGATAGGTGCCTAGGGTGGTCTAGTTTACAAAATGGGGTCACTTGTGGGGGAGTTCCAATGTTTAGGCACACAGGGGCTCTCCAAACGCGACATGGTTCCAATTTGTTAGCGGACACTATGTCGCGTTTGGAGAGCCCCTGTGTGTCTAAACATTGGAGCTCCCCCACAAGTGACCCCATTTTGGAGACTAGACCCCCAACGGCACCTATGTAGATGCATAGTGAGCACTTGCAACCCCCAGGTGCTTCACAAATTGATTCGTAAAAATGAAAAAGTATTTTTTTTCCCACTTTTTCATTTTTACGAATCAATTTATGAAGCACCTGGGGGTTCCAAGTGCTCACTATGCATCTAGATAGGTGCCTTGGGGGGTCTAGTTTCCAAAATGGGGTCACTTGTGGGGGAGCTCCAATGTTTAGGCACACAGGGACTCTCCAAATGCAACATGGTGTCCGCTAACAAATTGAATGGAAAATCGGCTCAAATTGTTAGCGGACACCATGTTGCGTTTGGAGAGCCCCTGTGTGTCTAAACATTGGAGCTCCCCATCAAGTGACCCCATTTTGGAAACTAAACCCCCCAAGGCACCTATCTAGATGCATAGTGAGCACTTGGAACCCCCAGGTGCTTCACAAATTGATTCGTAAAAATGAAAAAGTTTTTTTTTTCACTTTTTCATTTTTACGAATCAATTTGTGAAGCACCTGGGGGTTCCAAGTGCTCACTATTCATCTAGATAGGTGCCTTGGGTGGTCTAGTTTCCAAAATGGGGTCACTTGTGGGGGAGCTCCAATGTTTAGGCACACAGTGAGTCTCCAAATGCAACATGGTGTCCGCTAACAAATTGAATGGAAAATCGGCTCAAATTGTTAGCGGACTCCATGTTGCGTTTGGAGAGCCCCTGTGTGTCTAAACATTGGAGCTCCCCCTCAAGTGACCCCATTTTGGAAACTAAACCCCCCAAGGCACCTATCTAGATGCATAGTGAGCACTTGGAACCCCCAGGTGCTTCACAAATTGATTCGTAAAAATGAAAAAGTGTTTTTTTTTTCACTTTTTCATTTTTACGAATCAATTTGTGAAGCATCTGGGGGTTTCAAGTGCTCACTATTCATATAGATAGGTGCTTTGTGTGGTCTAGTTTCCAAAATGGGGTCACTTGTGGGGGAGCTCCAATGTTTAGGCACACAGGGGCTCTCCAAACGCGACATGGTTCCAATTTGTTAGCGGACACCATGTTGCGTTTGGAGAGCCCCTGATGTGCCTAAATAATAGAGCTCCCCCACAAGTGACCTCATTTTGGAAACTGGACCCCCCAAGGCACCTATCTAGATGCATAATGAGCACTTAAAACCCCCAGGTGCTTCACAAATTGATTCGTAAGAATGAAAAAGTATTTTTTTTTCCACTTTTTCATTTTTACGAATCAATTTGTGAAGCACCTGGGGGTTCCAAGTGCTCACTATGCATCTAGATAGGTGCCTTGGGGGGTCTAGCTTCCAAAATGGGGTCACTTGTGGGGGAGCTCCAATGTTTAGGCACACAGGGACTCTCCAAATGCAACATGGTGTCCGCTAACAAATTGAATGGAAAATCGGCTCAAATTGTTAGCGGACACCATGTTGCGTTTGGAGAGCCCCTGTCTGTCTAAACATTGGAGCTTCCCCACAAGTGACCCCATTTTGGAAACTAGACACCCAAGGCACCTATCTAGATGCATAGTGAACACTTGGAACCCCCAGGTGCTTCACAAATTGATTCGTAAAAATGAAAAAGTGTTTTTTTTTTCACTTTTTCATTTTTACGAATCAATTTGTGAAGCACCTGGGGGTTCCAAGTGCTCACTATTCATCTAGATAGGTGTCTTGGGTGGTCTAGTTTCCAAAATGGGGTCACTTGTGGGGGCGCTCCAATGTTTAGGCACAGAGGGGCTCACCAAACGCGACATTTTTCCAATTTGTTAGCGGACACCAGGTTGCGTTTGGAGAGCCCCTAATGTGCCTAAATATTAGAGCTCCCCCACAAGTGACCTCATTTTGGAAACTAGACCCCCCAAGGCACCTATCTAGATGCATAGTGAGCACTTGGAACCCCCAGGTGCTTCACAAATTGATTCGGAATAATGAAAAAGTGTTTTTTCTTTCATTTTTTCATTTTTACGAATCAATTTGTGAAGCACCTGGGGGTTCCAAGTGCTCACTATTCATCTAGATAGGTGCCTTGTGTGGTCTAGTTTCCAAAATGGGGTCACTTGTGGGGGAGCTCCAATGTTTAGGCACACAGGGGCTCTCCAAACGCGACATGGCTTCAATTTGTTAGCGGACACTATGTCGCGTTTGGAGAGCCCCTGTGTATCTAAACATTGGAGCTCCCCCACAAGTGACCCCATTTTGGAGACTAGACCCCCAAAGGCACCTATCTAGATGCATAGTGAGCACTTGGAACCCCCAGGTGCTTCACAAATTGATTCGTAAAAATCAAAAAGTATTTTTTTTCCCACTTTTTCATTTTTACGAATCAATTTATGAAGCACCTGGGGGTTCCAAGTGCTCACTATGCATCTAGATAGGTGCCTTGGGGGGTCTAGTTTCCAAAATGGGGTCACTTGTGGGGGAGCTCCAATGTTTAGGCACACAGTGAGTCTCCAAATGCAACATGGTGTCCGCTAACAAATTGAATGGAAAATCGGCTCAAATTGTTAGCGGACTCCATGTTGCGTTTGGAGAGCCCCTGTGTGTCTAAACATTGGAGCTCCCCCTCAAGTGACCCCATTTTGGAAACTAAACCCCCCAAGGCACCTATCTAGATGCATAGTGAGCACTTGGAACCCCCAGGTGCTTCACAAATTGATTCGTAAAAATGAAAAAGTGTTTTTTTTTTCACTTTTTCATTTTTACGAATCAATTTGTGAAGCATCTGGGGGTTCCAAGTGCTCACTCTTCATATAGATAGGTGCTTTGGGTGGTCTAGTTTCCAAATTGGGGTCACTTGTGGGGGAGCTCCAATGTTTAGGCACACAGGGGCTCTCCAAACGCGACATGGTTCCAATTTGTTAGCGGACACCATGTTGCGTTTGGAGAGCCCCTGATGTGCCTAAATAATAGAGCTCCCCCACAAGTGACCTCATTTTGGAAACTGGACCCCCCAAGGCACCTATCTAGATGCATAATGAGCACTTAAATCCCCCAGGTGCTTCACAAATTGATTCGTAAGAATGAAAAAGTATTTTTTTTTCCACTTTTTCATTTTTACGAATCAATTTGTGAAGCACCTGGGGGTTCCAAGTGCTCACTATGCATCTAGATAGGTGCCTTCGGGGGTCTAGCTTCCAAAATGGGGTCACTTGTGGGGGAGCTCCAATGTTTAGGCACACAGGGACTCTCCAAATGCAACATGGTGTCCGCTAACAAATTGAATGGAAAATCGGCTCAAATTGTTAGCGGACACCATGTTGCGTTTGGAGAGCCCCTGTGTGTCTAAACATTGGAGCTTCCCCACAAGTGACCCCATTTTGGAAACTAGACACCCAAGGCACCTATCTAGATGCATAGTGAGAACTTGGAACCCCCAGGTGCTTCACAAATTGATTCGTAAAAATGAAAAAGTGTTTTTTTTTTCACTTTTTCATTTTTACGAATCAATTTGTGAAGCACCTGGGGGTTCCAAGTGCTAGATAGGTGCCTTGGGTGGTCTAGTTTAAAAAATGGGGTCACTTGTGGGGGAGCTCCAATGTTTAGGCCGACATGGGCTCTCCAAACGCAACATGTTCCAATTTGTTAGCGGACACCATGTTGCGTTTGGAGAGCCCCTGTGTGTCTAAACATTGGAGCTACCCCACAAGTGACACCATTTTGGAGACTAGACCCCCGAAGGCACCTATCTAGATGCATAGTGAGCACTTGGAACCCCCAGGTGCTTCACAAATTGATTCGTAAAAATGAAAAAGTATTTTTTTCCCACTTTTTCATTTTTACGAATCAATTTGTGAAGCACCTGGGGGTTCTAAGTGCTCACTATGCATCTAGATAGGTGCCTTGGGGGGTCTAGTTTCCAAAATTGGCTCACTTGTGGGGGAGCTCCAATGTTTATGCACACAGTGACTCTCCAAACGCAACATGGTGTCCGCTAACAAATTGAATGGAAAATCGGCTCAAATTGTTAGCGGACACCATGTTGCGTTTGGAGAGCCCCTGTGTGTCTAAACATTGGAGGTCCCCCACGAGTGACCCCATTTTGCAAACTAGACCCCCCAACGCACCTATCTAGATGCATAGTGAGCACTTTGAACCCCCAGGTGCTTCACAAATTGATTCGTAAAAATGAAAAAGTGTTTTTTTTTCACTTTTTCATTTTTACGAATCAATTTGTGAAGCACCTGGGGGTTCCAAGTGCTCACTATTCATCTAGATAGGTGTCTTGGGTGGTCTAGTTTCCAAAATGGGGTCACTTGTGGGGGCGCTCCAATGTTTAGGCACAGAGGGGCTCACCAAACGCGACATTTTTCCAATTTGTTAGCGGACACCATGTTGCGTTTGGAGAGCCCCTAATGTGCCTAAATATTAGAGCTCCCCCACAAGTGACCTCATTTTGGAAACTAGACCCCCCAAGGCACCTATCTAGATGCATAGTGAGCACTTGAAACCCCCAGGTGCTTCACAAATTGATTCGTAAGAATGAAAAGGTATTTTTTTTCCACTTTTTCATTTTTATGAAGCAATTTGTGAAGCACCTGGGGGTTCCAAGTGATCACTATTCATCTCGATAGGTGCCTTGGGGTGGTCTAGTTTCCAAAATGGGGTCACTTGTGGGGGAGCTCCAATGTTTAGGCACACAGGGGCTCTCCAAACGCGACATGGTTCCATTTTGTTAGCGGACACCATGTTGCATTTGGAGAGCCCCTGATGTGCCTAAATAATAGAGCTCCCCCACAAGTGACCTCATTTTGGAAACTAGACCCCCCAAGGCACCTTTCTAGATGCATAGTGAGCACTTAAAACCCCCAGGTGCTTCACAAATTGATTCGTAAGAATGAAAAAGTATTTTTTTTTCCACTTTTTCATTTTTACGAATCAATTTGTGAAGCACCTGGGGGTTCCAAGTGCTCACTATACATCTAGATAGGCGCCTTCGGGGGTCTAGCTTAGAAAATGGGGTCACTTGTGGGGGAGCTCCAATGTTTAGGCACACAGGGACTCTCCAAATGCAACATGGTGTCCGCTAACAAATTGAATGGAAAATCGGCTCAAATTGTTAGCGGACACCATGTTGCGTTTGGAGAGCCCCTGTGTGTCTAAACATTGGAGCTCCCCCACAAGTGACCCCATTTTGGAAACTAGACCCCCCAGGGCACCTATCTAGATGCATAGTGAGCACTTGGAACCCCCAGGTGCCTCACAAATGGATTCGGAATAATGAAAAAGTGTTTTTTCTTTCATTTTTTCATTTTTACGAATCAATTTGTGAAGCACCTGGGGGTTCCAAGTGCTCACTATTCATATAGATAGGTGCCTTGGGTGGTCTAGTTTCCAAAATGGGGTCACTTGTGGGGGAGCTCCAATGTTTAGGCACACAGGGGCTCTCCAAACGCGACATGGCTCCAATTTGTTAGCGGACACTATGTCGCGTTTGGAGAGCCCCTGTGTATCTAAACATTGGAGCTCCCCCACAAGTGACCCCATTTTGGAGACTAGACCCACAAAGCCACCTATCTAGATGCATAGTGAGCACTTGGAACCCCCAGGTACTTCACAAATTGATTCGTAAAAAGGAAAAGTATTTTTTTCCCACTTTTTCATTTTTACGAATCAATTTATGAAGCACCTGGGGGTTCCAAGTGCTCACTATGCATCTAGATAGGTGCCTTGGGGGGTCTAGTTTCCAAAATGGGGTCACTTGTGGGGGAGCTCCAATGTTTAAGCACACAGTGAGTCTCCAAATGCAACATGGTGTCCGCTAACAAATTGAATGGAAAATCGGCTCAAATTGTTAGCGGACACCATGTTGCGTTTGGAGAGCCCCTGTGTGTCTAAACATTGGAGCTCCCCCTCAAGTGACCCCATTTTGGAAACTAAACCCCCCAAGGCACCTATCTAGATGCATAGTGAGCACTTGGATCCCCCAGGTGCTTCACAAATTGATTCGTAAAAATGAAAAAGTGTTTTTTTTTTCACTTTTTCATTTTTACGAATCAATTTGTGAAGCATCTGGGGGTTCCAAGTGCTCACTATTCATCTAGATAGGTGCCTTGGGTGGTCTAGTTTCCAAAATGGGGTCACTTGTGGGGGAGCTCCAATGTTTAGGCACACAGGGGCTCTCCAAACGCGACAAGTTCCAATTTGTTAGCGGACACCATGTTGCGTTTGGAGAGCCCCTGATGTGCCTAAATAATAGAGCTCCCCCACAAGTGACCCCATTTTGCAAACTAGACCCCCCAAGGCACCTATCTAGATGCATAGTGAGCACTTAAAACCCCCAGGTGCTTCACAAATTGATTCATAAGAATGAAAAAGTATTTTTTTTCCACTTTTTCATTTTTACGAATCAATTTGTGAAGCACCTGGGGGTTCCAAGTGCTCACTATGCATCTAGATAGGTGCCTTCAGGGGTCTAGCTTCCAAAATGGGGTCACTTGTGGGGGAGCTCCAATGTTTAGGCACACAGGGACTCTCCAAATGCAACATGGTGTCTGCTAACAAATTGAATGGAAAATCGGCTCAAATTGTTAGCGGACACCATGTTGCGTTTGGAGAGCCCCTGTGTGTCTAAACATTGGAGCTTCCCCACAAGTGACCCCATTTTGGAAACTAGACACCCAAGGCACCTATGTAGATGCATAGTGAGAACTTGGAACCCCCAGGTGCTTCACAAATTGATTCGTAAAAATGAAAAAGTGTTTTTTTTTTCACTTTTTCATTTTTACGAATCAATTTGTGAAGCACCTGGGGGTTCCAAGTGCTCACTATTCATCTAGATAGGTGCCGTGGGTGGTCTAGTTTCCAAAATGGGGTCACTTGTGGGGGAGCTCCAATGTTTAGGCAGACATGGGCTCTCCAAACGCAACATGTTCCAATTTGTTAGCGGACACCATGTTGTGTTTGGAGAGCCCCTGTGTGTCTAAACATTGGAGCTACCCCACAAGTGACACAATTTTGGAGACTAGACCCCCCAAGGCACCTATCTAGATGCATAGTGAGCACTTGGAACCCCCAGGTGCTTCACAAATTGATTCGTAAAAATGAAAAAGTATTTTTTTTCTCACTTTTTCATTTTTACGAATCAATTTGTGAAGCACCAGGGGGTTCTAAGTGCTCACTATGCATCTAGATAGGTGCCTTGGGGGGTCTAGTTTCCAAAATTGGCTCACTTGTGGTGGAGCTCCAATGTTTATGCACACAGTGACTCTCTAAATGCAACATGGTGTCCGCTAACAAATTGAATGGAAAATCGGCTCAAATTGTTAGCGGACACCATGTTGCGTTTGGAGAGCCCCTGTGTGTCTAAACATTGGAGGTCCCCCACGAGTGACCCCATTTTGGAAACTAGACCCCCCAACGCACCTATCTAGATGCATAGTGAGCACTTTGAACCCCCAGGTGCTTCACAAATTGATTCGTAAAAATGAAAAAGTGTTTTTTTTTTCACTTTTTCATTTTTACGAATCAATTTGTGAAGCACCTGGGGGTTACAAGTGCTCACTATTCATCTAGATAGGTGTCTTGGGTGGTCTAGTTTCCAAAACGGGGTCACTTGTGGGGGCGCTCCAATGTTTAGGCACAGAGGGGCTCACCAAACGCGACATTTTTCCAATTTGTTAGTGGACACCATGTTGCGTTTGGAGAGCCCCTAATGTGCCTAAATATTAGAGCTCCCCCACAAGTTACCTCATTTTGGAAACTAGACCCCCCAAGGCACCTATCTAGATGCATAGTGAGCACTTGAAACCCCCAGGTGCTTCACAAATTGATTCGTAAGAATGAAAAGGTATTTTTTTTCCACTTTTTCATTTTTACGAAGCAATTTGTGAAGCACCTGGGGGCTCCAAGTGCTCACTATGCATCCAGATAGGTGCCTTAGGGGGTCTACTTTCCAAAATGGGGTCACTTGTGGGGGAGCTCAAATGTTTAGACACACAGGGACTCTCCAAATGCAACATGGTGTCCGCTAACAAATTGAATGGAAAATCGGCTCAAATTGTTAGCAGACACCATGTTGCGTTTGGAGAGCCCCTTTGTGTCTAGACATTGGAGCTGCCCCACAAGTGACCCCATTTTGGAAACGAGACCCCCAACGGCACCTATCTAGATGCATAGTGTGCATTTGGAACCCCCAGGTGCTTCACAAATTGATTCGTAAAAATGAAAAAGTGTTTTTCTTTTCACTTTTTCATTTTTATGAATCAATTTGTGAAGCATCTGGGGGTTTCAAGTGCTCACTATGCATCTTGTTAGGTGCCTTTGATGGTCTAGTTTCCAAAATGGGGTCACTTGTGGGGGAGCTCCAATGTTTAGGCACACAGGGGCTCTCCAAACGCGACATGGTTCCAATATGTTAGCGGACACCATGTCGTGTTTGGAGAGCCCCTGTGTGTCTAAACATAGGAGCTCCCCAACACGTGACCCCATTTTGGAAACTAGACCCCCGAAGGCAGCTATCTAGATTCAGAGTGAGCACTTGGAACCCCCAGGTGCTTCACAAATTGATTCGTAAGAATGAAAAAGTATTTTTATTTCCACTTTTTCATTTTTATGAATCAATTTGTAAAGCACCTGGGGGTTCCAAGTGCTTACTATGCATCTAGATAGGTGCCTTGGGGGGTGTAGTTTCCAAAATGGGGTCACTTGTGGGGGAGCTCCAATGTTTAGGCACACTGGGACTCTCCAAATGCAACATGGTGTCCACTAACAAATTGAATGGAAAATCGGCTCAAATTGTTAGCGGACACCATGTTGGGTTTGGAGAGCCCCTGTGTGTCTAGACATTGGAGCTGCCCCACAAGTGACCCCATTTTGGAAACCAGACCCCCAAAGGCACCTATCTAGATGCATAGTGTGCATTTGGAACCCCCAGGTGCTGCACAAATTGATTCCTTAAAAATGAAAAAGTGTTTTTCTTTTCACTTTTTCATTTTTATGAATCAATTTGTGAAGCATCTGGGGGTTCCAAGTGCTCACTATGCATCTTGTTAGGTGCCTTTGATGGTCTAGTTTCCAAAATGGGGTCACTTGTGGGGGAGCTCCAATGTTTAGGCACACAGGGGCTCTCCAAACGCGACATGGTTCCAATTTGTTAGCGGACACCATGTCGTGTTTGGAGAGCCCCTGTGTGTCTAAACATAGGAGCTCCCCCACACGTGACCCCATTTTGGAAACTAGACCCCCCAAGGCAGCTATCTAGATGCATAGTGAGCACTTGGAACCCCCAGGTGCTTCACAAATTGATTCGTAAGAATGAAAAAGTATTTTTTTTCCACTTTTTCATTTTTATGAATCAATTTGTAAAGCACCTGGGGGTTCCAAGTGCTTACTATGCATCTAGATAGGTCCCTTGGGGGGTGTAGTTTCCAAAATGGGGTCACTTGTGGGGGAGCTCCAATGTTTAGGCACACTGGGACTCTCCAAATGCAACATGGTGTCCGCTAACAAATTGAATGGAAAATCGGCTCAAATTGTTAGCGGACACCATGTTGGGTTTGGAGAGCCCCTGTGTGTCTAAACATTGGAGCTCCCCCACAAGTGACCCCATTTTGGAAACTAGACCCCCCAAGGCACCTATCTAGATCCATAGTGAGAACTTGGATCCCCCAGGTGCTTCACAAATTGATTCGTAAAAATGGAAAAGTGTTTTTTTTTTCACTTTTTCATTTTTACGAATCAATTTGTGAAGCACCTGGGTGTTCCAAGTGCTCACTATGCATCTAGATAGGTGCCTTAGGGGGTCTAGTTTCCAAAATGGGGTCACTTGTGGGGGAGCTCCAATGTTTAGGCACACAGGGACTCTCCAAATGCAACATGGTGTCCGCTAACAAATTGAATGGAAAATCGGCTCAAATTGTTAGCGGACACCATGTTGCGTTTGGAGAGCCCCTGTGTGTCTAAACATTGGAGCTCCCCCACAAGTGACCCCATTTTGCAAACTAGACCCCCCAAGGCACCTATCTAGATGCATAGTGAGAACATGGAACCCCCAGGTGCTTCACAAATTGATTCGTAAAAATGGAAGTGTTTTTTTTTTCACTTTTTCATTTTTACGAATCAATTTGTGAAGCACCTGGGGGTTCCAAGTGCTCACTATTCATCTAGATAGGTGCCTTGGGTGGTCTAGTTTCCAAAAGATCCCCTAGAACTTTTTTCCCCATTTTCAGTATCCGAGACACCATAGTTCTTTCCTTGATAGAAGAAAATAACTTTTGTGGGATTAAATCCCCATTTGTACTGAATCTGACTATTATGTAGGGCATCAGTAATTTTTTTAAATTTTTTGTGTTGCTTCATAGTTTCCCTAGACAAGTCCGCAAATATCTTAACAGAGTTATAAGGTTTTGGGAGGGACCCCTTGCGGCGAAGGTACTCCATTAATTGGTCTTTCGGGTGATAAAAGTGGAATTTAGCAATGATGTCTCTGGGGGTTTCGGGTTGGAGATGCTTGGGCTTTGGAAGACGATGTACTCTCACCAGGGTCAGATCTAAGTCAGACAAGGATGGGATAGCTGCCCTTACCAAATCCTTAAAGTAGGGAGCCAACTGGTCATTTTTAACTGTTTCTGGTATGGCTCTAAACTTCAGATTCAGCCTTCTATTACGATCCTCCAAGTCTGTGAGTTTATTCTTAACACCCTGTAGTTCTTCTCTAAGATGACGGTTTTCCCTCTCTAATTTATTACTCATTTTTCCCAAGTCAAAAATTTCAGGCTCATTTTTATCTGTCCTAAGATTAACCGAGTCAATAGATTTTTGGAGTTTATCACAACGAGAGTCAAAGTCAATATGAAGGGATTCCCTAAAGGCTGCAAAGATGCACTTAAAGAAAGTCTGATCTATCAGTTGGGACCAATCAAATTTGAGAAGGGGGTTGCAGTTGTCCGATTTGTTAGGACTTTCCATCCTCATCCTCTGCTTGGCTGGGCCAGTAATAGGAGATGAATCCTCCTCTGAATCAGAGGTTTCCCTCGTAATTGGAATGTTAGATGTTAATTCTTTTCTTTTGTCTCTCCTCTGCTGTGGAGGATTAACCACCAAAGTCGTGGAGTCGTCTAACTTCGGATTTTGGGAACATGACCACGAGTCATTATCAGTATTTTTTGTGGGGGATCTGGAACGATCCCTCTGTGAGGATCCTGACTGAACAGCGTCTTTACCCATGAGTTTTGCTTTTTCTGGTCTCAACTTATGGGACGCCATGGTCCTAAGGAGTACTACCAGGTATTATTATTGATGTAGACCAGTATGTCACTAACTAATGTGTGTAGAGAGAGTATCTATCCTAGCAGTAGACAAAGAGAAAGGGAGAGTTACTAGCACCAGGCAGAGGCAGGATATCAAGTTGTGGGAGCAATGAGAGAAAATATCACAGTAACAGTGAATACCTAGAGACAGGGAGGAAAAGGGGAGAGTCAAGGAAAGTCAAGTAAGAAGAGAAAGGAAGAAGGGACCAACTTTGCATAGTACAAAACCTATTTCAATGCTTAAATGAGAGGCCAGTCTTGATTGCAGAGGTCCAGAAGTCAAAGAGTCCAATCTCCCCTTCCAGAGCCACAAAATAGGATTTCACTAGGGACACAAAGTGTTAATAATCTCTGAATAGTTAATGAAGTTGTGAGCAGCTGCTTCAGTAGAGCACAGTTCTATTGGACTCAGTAAGGAGTTATAAAGACAGAGACAACAAGGCTATTACTTCAGATAATAAGCGGACCAGCTTCAGTTTAATCTGCCTCCATTTATAGGCACAGCTGCTGGAAGAGGTGCAAGTTGAATAGAGACTCACAGTTTAATCTTCAGGAGGTAGTATAGGAGAGTTGGCAATATGTCTCCCATCCACAAAGCACCAACATGAAACACCTCAGCGAGTCCTGGCCTTCAGGTTCTAGGGGGCCGCCTCACAGCTTAAAAGGCAGCAGCTCCTCCTTCACCAGGACCCCCTTGGACACTGAGATCTTCGATGTCAGACCTCACAGTAGGTCCCTGCACCAACGCCAGGAATGCCACCGGGAGTCGACAGCAGGTGAGATCTCCACACCAGCTGCAGGATATACACTGTCGCTCCTCAGGCAGGCAGGGACAAGCAGAGACGAGCCAGCACCTCTCCGGGTTAGTTCAATCACGGGGAGAGCATTTACAGTTGGTATAATTAGAAAAGAGCATACGAAAGAAGATTTCCAGCTGCCCCTGGTCCACTATGTTATCAGGGCAGTGAAAGAATAAAGCAAAATGGCCACTGCTAGTGCTGTATCCATGACAACAGGCTCCACACAGTCACCTCAAAAGGCTGGAAGTCAGTCAGAAAATCTCCTGAGTCTCACATATTAGAAGAGGGTCTCCCCCAAGCCAAAAGCAAACTGAATAAACAGCAAATGTCCTCAGATGTATCAGCAATCATACGAGGGACGTTTTAACAGGATGGCTTACTATAGATATCGTGGGTGAGATCCAGCGGGTCAATCCGGGCTGTAGAATAGATCAAACGGGTCTTTTGGGATCAGGAATACATCCCAGACTAATCCATGTTGGTGTGGCGAGATTAAAAACCCGTTAAAAGGGTAAATCCCGTAGGTTAAGGCTAAAATGCAGGAGCCTCTGCTAAACCCGACAGCTCAGCATGAGCTCCAAGCCACGCCCCCATAGAGAGAGATGTGAATATACCTGTGTAATATATATACTACTATATATTACACATGTATATTTGTGTACACATACATATTTATATACAGCAAGAGATAGTGCTACATATATAAGCATACGTGTGTTATATATACAGAGGAGCTCCACCATAATGTGCAGTTACATAAAGTTGTGCTGCATATAAATCTATAGATATAGAGAGAGTCAAAATTCGAACAGCACCATATCTTCAAAATATTGGGTGCAAGGCCCCCAAACAGATATCCATAAGTATAGACAGTATAACAAAAAAATGGCAGGCAGCACACCAAAAGGTCTTTGAAACAATATGGACTTTATTAGCCCTGGCGATGTTTCTGTTGCAGTGCAGTGATCAAGCAGTGATGAAGGTTGTCCGCAACTGAAACGTCGCCACACCGGGCTAATAAAGTCTATATTTTTTCAAAGACCTTTTGGAGTGCTGGATGCCATTTTTATGCTATAGATATAGGGAGATACAGTATATGGAAAAATATCAGCGACCAGCCAAAAACCTTCAAATTAGGAAAAAATAGAATGGAAGCGGCTCTTCAATGAAAATACTGTAAGTGATACAGACTTTATTCCCCCATCTGATTTGGATGGATAGTCGGCCTTTTTCACTTATTTCCACTGAGCGCTGCTTCAACTCTATTATTCAACTTGCTCCATTTTTAGCCAGGAGATGTAAATGTGGATTTTTATTAGCAGATATGGGTGATACATGCTGTGGTTACTCTGTAGTCTTCTCTCTGGCGCTACACACAGTATATATAGGCAGGAGACCCCTTTATATAGATTGTCCCCCTTTCTATTACAACCATTTGTTTAAATGAGCTCTTAGGGTCACTACACCAGTTGCCTAGCAACCAGCCTCTGGGGGCGTGTCTCAGAACACAGCATACTGAGCTGCCAATCCCAAGATGGCCGCTCCCTAACTGTGATTGTCTTATTTCATAACGCAAGTAATTCTTCCAAAGGTAATTTATTTCATGTTTATTTATATCTACAATCTCCTTTCTGTAA
Source organism: Phyllobates terribilis (assembly GCF_046119375.1). NCBI lineage: Eukaryota > Metazoa > Chordata > Amphibia > Anura > Dendrobatidae > Phyllobates > Phyllobates terribilis. The sequence goes on along the minus strand of NW_027362769.1, from coordinate 41,246,415 downwards.
TATACCATAATATGTGTGGAGGTGATAGGTCCTATTTAAGGTACTTGTGCCTGTGGTCAAACCAAGATGATAAAGACAGAAGCCTTCAGTAGATCCCTGTCATAGTAACCCAGAGATTGACAGCAGCATTTAAATCAGTTATAGCCATGGCTGGAGCTCGTTAACAGCTATGTCCATTACAGGCAAATGCCCACTGTGTAATACAGCTAATATCTGCCGCATGTGGAGGGAGATAAACTCCTGAGCCTCCTCCATACATGACAGCCACTTCCCAGGACTTTAATACAACATCCTTTCAGGGAAGAGGTTAAACTTGTTAAAAATGCACAAAGGAGCAGCTAACAATATGGTGAGCTGGCATCTTTTGTTGAGTTCAACTATTTACTGACAGTTTGATTATTTGGTGACTTACCGTATTTGTATTCCATTAGTTTCATATACACCCCGATCAATCATAAAGGAGGGGACTGGAGACAGGCACAGCTAGATGGAAGCCCCCCATGACCAGGATTGGCCTGGAGGTTTCCCATGTTTAAAAGTGGCATCTATGGGGATTGGCTAGTGGGAAGTTTGGGAGGCGGGCCGTGGGAGGGGCATATAAAAGGAAAAATGCTGGAAAACTGCCATTCCTGGAGGAGCAGCAGACGAGGAATTACCTGAAGATGGAGTCCGTGGAATCCCTGGTGGTCCAGCTGAGAGATGCCGCCCGGTCAGGCAGCGATGGATGGCTCCAGGCCCAGCTGTCTGCTCTGCTTGGAGCAGCTGGGAACCAGGAGCCGGCGTCAGGAGCAGGGAGTAGGACCAGGAGGACCCGGCCCCCGTAGAGACCATCGCTGGAGGTAGCAGCACGCGGCAGGGGACCCTGCGGGGAGAGAGAGTGATGGCGCGGTCCCTTCCCGCCTCGCTTGCCGTGGCAGGAATCTGCCCAGCCGGCCTGCTGGCGCAGCGGAGATCGCGGGCCGCGCCGGAAGTCGGGGCCGCACCGGAAGTGCGGGCCGCACCGGAAATGCGGCCTGCGGTGACAGCGCTGACAGTGCCGGAGGTCCGGGCCCCGTCTGACTGGCGCTTGCGCGTGACAGCCGGGCTGTGCAGGCCCGACTTGAACTGCGGGGGGCCTGCAGTGACAGCGCTGACAGTGCCAGAGGTCCGGGCCCCGGCAGACCGGTACATGCGCGCGGCAGCCGGGCTGTGCAGGCCCGATTTCAACTGTGGAGGGGCCCAAGCTGGAAGGAGAGGAGCCAGGATGGACAGAGGAGATGGACACAAGGCGGCAGGCACCACTGGCGATGCTTCTGTCGGGGTGCCTGCTGGGAGGAGGACCAGGAGTTCAGGACGGCAGGCATCAGCGGGCAGGCAGCAGGCCAGGGAACCCCTGCTGCCTGGCCCATCTGGAAGACGCGGGGCGGAGCCAGAGGTGGGCAGCGACACTGCATTGCCCAGCAGCGTCCGTTCCGGCAGTGCGGACCAGGCCCGTGTGTCTGGGTCTGGTAGTCGGAGGAGGCCCAGAGCTGCGTCCAGGAGCGCAAGAAAGTCCGGCGGGGGCGATCCGCGGTGAGATGCCCGGCTGCCTCATCCGTGATTGTTCAGGTCCCTCCTGGTGACGTGGAGGCCAAGGGCTCGGGCCTTGAGCAGCGTACGGATTCTGAGGGATCGGATTCCAGCGGCGACCGTGATGGCGGAAGGGATCGTCAGGACTCAGGATTTCCGGCTGGCGGGGACACAGCACCTGCGCAGCTGCGTGAGTATGACTCTTTGTCTGGTTTGTCGCCTGCAGGGGCTGTATTGTGTGGGGAAGGTAGTGGTCAGTTGGTAGGCCAAGGTAGGGGGACTTTAGGTGGTCACGGCGGGGTCAAGGTCGCGGAGTTTAGGGATATCCTGCACAGTATGTCACAGATTTTGTGTAGAATGGAGGGTGGAACAGCGGGTGGGTCAAGGGCATCCCCCGTAGGAGCCTGGTTACCAGGTCAGGATGTGTTGCCACAGTCTAGTTACGGTGTTATCGGGTCTGCGGTGGGCACGAAGGTAGCATCTATGTGTGTTTCAGTTTCGGTTCAGACGGAAAAGGACAAAGGGGATACGGTGAAGTTGGATGACAGGGCTAAGGGTGTGGTGTATGTGTGCTTTGAGGGGCCATTTGGGGCGCATTTGAAAAAAGAGGTGAAAGAGAAAATTTGGCGTTATAAATACGTTGAACTTTTCTCCCTCCTTCCCTTGGAGAAGTTTAATTTGGACAAAGGGAAGAAGGATGATAGCAAAAAGGAGGAGGAGGAGAAGCGCAGGTGGCGCTTGATCCCTCAGACATTTGTAAATTGGCTTCAAGCTTTTGCTATATTAGCAAGTGTCATTGGGGAGAAGTTTCCTGAGAATTGCTCGGGTTTATTTTGTTATTTAGATGCGATTGGGGAAGTGCATCGTACTTACTGAGGTCAAACATGGCTGAGGTATGACGAGCAATTCAGGCAGAGGAAAGCGGTGCGGCCGGAGATCAAGTGGGATCAGAAAAATATCGGCCTTTGGTTGAAGGTGATAGCCCCGGCTAGGTATGGGCAGTCCTTTCATGGAAGAGGAGGGAGCGGGAGTCAACTGGCAGGACAAGGGGGCGGTAGTCAGGGAGCACAAGGAGGAAAAGATAAGTTGGGAAAGTGCTGGCAATTTAATGACGGCCAGTGCAAATACGGGAACAGCTGTAAGTTTAAACATGTGTGTTCCCATTGCAATGGGAGCTCCCACGGGGCCTCCAAATGCTTCAGAAAAGGAAAAGGAAAGCTGTAAGTGGGTACCGGTCAAGGGGGTGACTCCAGTGAATCTGCTAGGGATGGCCCCCTTTCTAAGAAGATATCCTGATCAATTGAAGGCTGTGGTTATTGGTAGAGATGAGCGGTGTTCGACTCGAACTGTTCGCCAATCTCAATTTCGAGCTGTTTTGGGCAGTGTTCGAGCCTTTTCGGCGAACACGAACAATTTGAAAAAAATTCGGCTGTTCGAGGTTATGTTCGATAACTGTTTGTGCACCAAAATCATAACTGGATTTTTTCTCAGTAATGCTGAAAATTAATGTTAATATGCAGTTTGAGTGTACAGCGGGGTGGGGGGAGGGGCAGGGGATAGATCTCTGCATAAATAATGAAGATCTCCTTTTTTTTTTTCTCTTTCCCGCATTTACAGTGGGGAGGTGCAATCTGTCAGCCTATCAGCAGCGCACACACGGAGCGAACTGATTTTTTTCACACAAGCAAGGGCATGTGTCATTGGCAGTGTATGTCACATGTCCTTGCCCTATAAGACCCAGCCATTTTCCTCGTCGCCACCATTTTCTCACTGCTGCAGCTGCGTGTTAGACGGCACCGCTGTTGCTGTGTGCACTATACTTTGTTAATTTCTAGCCAATTTTCGCACAAATCTACAGATAGCTTGGGAGTAGGGAATAGTTGAGATTGCAGTCCTTTTGAGGACTAGGTTACATCATTTCCTTCGACTTTTATCAGGCAGGTCTGTGCTCTTAAATAGATAGGTTGAGAGTAAAAACTAATTGTAATTGCGGTCCTTTTGAGAGCTAGGTTACATCAGTTCCTATCACTTTTATCAGGCAGGTCTGTGCTCTTAAATAGATAGGTTGGGAATAAAGACTAATTGTAATTGCAGTCCTTTTGAGGGCTAGGTTACATCAGTTCCTATCACTTTTTGCCAGGCAGGTCTGTGCCAGTGCTGTGCAAGTTTTTTTCACAGCATTTGGCTAAATCTAGCAAAGCAAATCCTTTTTGGCCTCTTGCAGTGTGTGTTAGTCAGTGGAGTAGCCTATCTGTGTTGCAAGCTACACCACCTGTGTAGAGAATACAAATTTTTTTACTGCACCTAGTGAAGTAAAATCTTTTGGGCATAGCATCATTCTATTAGTCCATCTATACTAACCTCCACCAGGTTGCAAATTCAAAATAATTTTTATCTGCATCTAGCTCTGAAAAAATATTTGGGCTTGGGCTTGCAGCAGTCTGTGGGACTTGTTCTATTAGTCCATCTATACTAACCTCCACCAGGTTGCAAATTCAAAATAATTTTTATCTGCATCTAGCTCTGAAAAAATATTTGGGCTTGGGCTTGTAGCAGTGTGTGGGACTTGTTCTATTAGTCCATCTATACTAACCTCCACCAGGTTGCAAATTCAAAATAATTTTTATCTGCATCTAGCTCTGAAAAAATATTTGGGCTTGGACTTGTAGCAGTGTGTGGGACTTGTTCTATTAGTCCATCTATACTAACCTCCACCAGGTTGCAAATTCAAAATAATTGTTATCTGCATCTAGCTCTGAAAAAATATTTGGGCTTGGGCTTGTAGCAGTGTGTGGGACTTGTTCTATTAGTCTATCTATACTAACCTCCACCAGGTTGCAAATTCAAAATAATTTTTATCTGCATCTAGCTCTGAAAAAATATTTGGGCTTGGGCTTGTAGCAGTGTGTGGGACTTGTTCTATTAGTCCATCTATACTAACCTCCACCTGGTTGCAAATTCAATATAATTTTTATCTGCATCTAGCTCTGAAAAAATATTTGGGCTTGGGCATGATGCAGTGTGTGGGACTTGTTCTATTAGTCCATCTATACTAACCTCCACCAGGTTGCAAATTCAAAATAATTTTTATCTGCATCTAGCTCTGAAAAATTATTTGGGCTTGGGCTTGTAGCAGTGTGTGGGACTTGTTCTATTAGTCCATCTACACTAACCTCCACCAGGTTGCAAATTCAAAATAATCTTTGTATGCATCTAGCTCTGAAAAAATATTTGGGCTTGGGCTTGTAGCAGTGTGTGGGACTTGTTCTATTAGTCCATCTATACTAACCTCCACCAGGTTGCAAATTCAAAATAATTTTTATCTGCATCTAGCTCTGAAAAAATATTTGGGCTTGGGCTTGTAGCAGTGTGTGGGACTTGTTCTATTAGTCCATCTATACTAACCTCCACCAGGTTGCAAATTCAAAATAATTTTTATCTGCCTCTAGCTCTGAAAAAATATTTGGGCTTGAGCTTGTAGCAGTGTGTGGGACTTGTTCTATTAGTCCATCTACACTAACCTCCACCAGGTTGCAAATTCAAAATAATGTTTATCTGCATCTAGCTCTGAAAAAATATTTGGGCTTGGGTTTTTAGCAGTGTGTGGGACTTGTTCTATTAGTCCATCTATACTAACCTCCACCAGGTTGCAAATTCAAAATAATTTTTATCTGCATCTAGCTCTGAAAAAATATTTGGGCTTGGGCTTGGGCTTTTATTAGTCCATCTATACTAACCTCCACCAGGTTGCAAATTCAAAATAATTTTTATCTGCATCTATCCCAGCTAATACTTTTGGGCTAATACCACAGTTTGGCTACTCAGCTCTGCTCGGTTCCCATCCATTGTTTTTTGTGCAAACAACTCCAGAGTTGTCAATTAGTTAACCACCAAAATGAGTGGAGAAAGGTCTGCTGCTGGTGGAAATGGGAATAGGCGTGTTGGGAAGGGAAAAAAAGGTTGTGTCCGTGGGGTAGGTGTTAAAGCAACAGTAACATCTGCAGAAGAAAGACCATCTTCCAGCCAAACTAAGATGTCTACTTCTTTTAGCGGACAATGTGATAAGATCCCTTTCTTACGGCCACGCCAATCGCTACAAATTCCAGATGAGGCACAAAAACAGCAGGTGCTTCAACGGATATCAAGTGCTCCTTTAAGTGGGCTCTCCTCCACCTCAACTTCAACATCACAAATACTCCAGTCCTCAGAGGTGTCACCCCAATCGCACTTGCTTCCTCACAGCTCCCAAATCTCCAGCTGCCCATCTGAGTATGAGGTAGAACAGATGGTTGAGTCTGCATAGCTGTTTACTCATACTATAGCCTGGTAATCAGAGGTCGGCTCCAGAGCTTCTGTGAATCCAGACGAGGAAATGATCTGCACTGATGCCCAGAATCTTTATGAGTCGGATCCAGGACCAGACGCAGAAGGTTCTGACCATAATGTATATCCTCGTTCCCAAACTGTAACTCCTGTTGGTGGAGACAATGAGGAAGACGATGATGAGACTCAAATACCTGATTGGAGCGACAACTTTAGTTTTTTGTGAGGGCAGGAAGAGGTTGGTTCTGAGGACGACGGGTGTGATAACACACAGGGTGATGATGACGAGGTTGGAGATCCCACATACTGTCAACCCACAGTCAGCCATTCGATGAGGTCAGCAGAGGAGGTGGAGGAGGATGCTAGTGACGATGAGGTCAGGTTGCGCCTTCCTGGACAGAGACGTAGTACTGGAAGCACGTCAACAACTGCATCCTCAAACACAACTCTGCCTCTGACCACAAGTCGTGGTCGGTCTTCAGGTCGCATGGGTGCTAAGCCTTGCATAGCCTGGGCATTTTTTCAGATCGATAAGGATGACCCAACTCCTGTTATCTGTAACATTTGTCAGCAAAAGCTAAGTAGAGGCCAAAAAATACATAGTTTGAGTACTTCATGAATGAACCCGCACATGGATATGAAGCATAAGTTGCAGTGGGAAGCTCACTGTGCTACAATGCGGCCTAGCCGGCCGGGCCAACCACCGTCTGCCTCAACTTGTGCATCCGCGGCCTCTTCATCCTCTGTGACTGGGGGGACAGCAGTCACACCTGTTTTGGGATGCAGACCTGCCACCTCTTTACCCGCAACAGCCAGCGTGATTGGCAGGTCATCATTTTCTTTGGAGGTTGTGGCAAGTCGTCTCCCTCGGCTCTCCTGGAGGCAGACTCAGGACACACGTTCTCAGGTTTTCCTCTCTGCTGGTTTATTATCAGCCATAAACTCATGCAGGTTTCACAGGAAAAACAAACATGACCCCTCTGGGTTAAACGAAAAAAAACAAAAACAAAGTATAACTCAGTCCATAGATGAGCGGGTTCCGCCCTCTCTCGGTAGCATAAACTGCACTGCTAAAGTCCATGTGAAAAGCTCTGCAGTTTCCACAATACTGTTGGAGACTTCCCTCTCCAGACCACACTCCAGAGAAAAAAAAAGGGACTGAGCTTTTACACATTGCTCAGCCACACACTGAGGGGTGGTAGGGGGAATGGCGTCCCGCCCTCTTTGCCATTCCCATAAAACAGCACACCCTTTAACAGAGTAAGCCTACCAGCATATAACATGCTGGCAGAAAAATAAAGTAGGTCTTAGTTCACAGAAGAGAGCATCCTGAGTGACACATACCTCCCCTCACATATAAAACCAGTGACACTGTCACATATTCCCCCCCTCTGCCCAAAGCCGGGGGTTTGGGCACCTTCTGACACCAGGCAGGGAATCCTAGAGTGGGCATCTGCATTCCCATGTAACTTCCCGGGCCTATGCTCCACGTGAAAGTTAAACTCTTGAAGTCCTAGGAACCATCTAGTTACCCTGGCATTTTTACCCCTCTTCTCCCTCAACCATCTCAACGGGGCATGGTCTGATACTAATCTAAACTTCCGGCCTAGTAGGTAATATTTCAGTGTATCCACAGCCCATTTTATGGCTAAACACTCTTTCTCTACTATGGCGCAGTTCTTCTCGCAGGAGGACAGCTTTCGGCTTAGATAGAGAATGGGATGTTCTTCCCCATTTATCTCTTGGGAGAGTACAGCCCCTAGACCAACCTCTGAAGCGTCCGTCTGGACCACAAATTCTTTCTTGAAGTCTGGCGCAACCAGGACCGGCTGCTTGCACAATGTTAGCTTCAACTGTTGAAACGCGGTCTCCGTTTCTTCCGTCCATTTCACCATGGTTGATTTGGTGCCTTTTAGAAGATCCGTTAGTGGCGCGGCAATCATGGCGAAATTCGGGATAAACCGCCGGTAGTATCCTACCATTCCTAGGAATGCTCTCACCTGCTTCTTCGAGAGTGGTTGCGGCCAGGTTTGAATGGCCTCCACTTTCTTGATTTGCGGCTTTATTTCGCCTCTCCCAACAACATAGCCCAGGTACTTGGCCTCCTCCTTCCCGATCAAGAAAGAAGGAATTGTGCGGTGTTAGTGAAGCGCTAGAACAACTAGACAGGGGATTAGGTTATAACACACAAACCTTTTATTGTTTAGTACGCTCTCTAACGCCACAACGCGTTTCGATAGCAGACGCTATCTTCCTCAGGTAGATCTACCTGAGGAAGATAGCGTCTGCTATCGAAACGCGTCGTGGCGTTAGAGAGCGTACTAAACAATAAAAGGTTTGTGTGTTATAACCTAATCCCCTGTCTAGTTGTTCTAGCGCTTCACTAACACCGCACAATTCCTTCTTTCTTGATTGCTAATCTCCCCTGTGGAGAGCGGTGGAAGCTGCTCTGTTTACATTGTGGAACGCCCACTTCGGTCACACGGTCCTGGTCATGTGACCGCTGAAGCAGACAGAAGCTCCCTACAGCAGTTCCTGCTAAGTTGTGGTCATCTTACAGACTCCCACCTGGAAGCGTTTTCCCTTGTTGTGCGGGGCTCCTTTGCACAACAGGACCAGGTGAGTGGTCACAAAATCCTCCCCCTTCTTTCCCCCCCCCCAAACCTCAGGCTCTTCACCATTGGTGCTCCTACTGTTTTTGTTTTCCTCCTTCCCGATGGCACACTTTCTTGGATTTATGGTAAATCCTGCCTTCCTTAGCACGTCCAGAACGGCCTGTAGTTTAGGTAGGTGACTAGCCCAGTCTGGGCTAAAGACCACAATGTCATCGAGGTAGGCTGCGGCATACTTCTTACGTGGGGCTAGGATCCAATCCATAGCCCTCTGGAAAGTGGCTGGGGCCCCCTGTAGTCCGAACGGCATCCGCGTGTATTGAAAACACCCATCAGGTGTTGAGAAAGCCGTCTTCTCCTTAGCTATCTGGGACATGGGGATCTGCCAGTAGCCCTTCATCAGATCGAGAGTGGTGATGTACCTCGCCGGTCCAAGCCTCTCGATGAGTTCGTCGACGCGAGGCATCGGGTACGCGTCACACTTGGATACCTCATTCAGCCGGCAGTAGTCATTACAAAACCTCCACTCTCCATTGGGTTTCGGCACGAGGACGATTGGGCTCGACCACCCACTCTTTGACTCCTCTATTACTCCGAGGTCTAACATCCTCTTCACCTCTGTCGAGATCACCTCCCGGCGTGCTTCCGGAATCCGATACGGCTTCAGATTCACTCGTACGTGCGGCTCTGTCAGCACATCATGCTCTACCACTTGAGTATGCCCCGGCAACTCTGAGAACAGCTCCCGATTCCGCTGTAATAATTCTCGACACTGTTGCTTCTGGGCTGATGATAGAGTCTCTGCAATAGTGACCTCCTCCACCTTGCCTTCTGGTGCGGCTCCCAGGCAAGGAGTTTCCACAGGTTCACGGTCCCGCCGCGGCTTGAGCAAATTTACATGATATATTTGATGCGGCTTTCTTCGGCCAGGCTGGTGGACTTTATAATTAACCTCGCTGACTTTCTCCACCACCTCGTATGGACCTTGCCACTTGGCGAGGAACTTGCTCTCGATGGTAGGGATCAGCACCAAAACACGGTCCCCGGGCTGGAACTGTCTTAGTCTCGCCGACCGGTTATAGACCCTCGCCTGGGCTTCCTGCGCCTGGAGGAGGTGTTCCTTCACGATGGGCATGACCTTTGACATTCTCTCCTGTAACTGGGCGACATGTTCGATGATACTCCGGTGTGGTGTGACTTCAGCCTCCCAAGTTTCCTTGGCGATGTCTAGGAGACCTCTTGGATGCCGCCCATATAGGAGCTCAAATGGAGAGAAGCCAGTGGAGGCTTGAGGAACTTCTCTGACCGAGAAAAGCAGAAATGGGAGCAGGTAGTCCCAGTCTCACCCATCCTTTTCAATAACCTTCTTGAGCATCGCCTTTAAGGTCTTGTTGAAGCATTCCACTAGGCCGTCCGTCTGAGGATGATAAACCGAGGTCCGAAGCTGAGTTATCTGAAGGACTCTGCAAAGCTCCTTCATCACCTTGCTCATGAAGGGGGTTCCTTGGTCTGTCAGAATCTCTTTTTGTAGACCTGTCCGAGCAAAAATATGGACCAGCTCTCGGGCTATACTTTTACTGGACATGTTCCTTAGGGGAACCGCTTCCGGATAACGAGTCGCATAGTCCATGATGACCAGGATATATTGGTGGCCCCGAGCTGATTTAACTAAGGGGCCCACGAGGTCCATGGCAATCCTCTCAAAGGGAACCTCTATCACAGGTAGTGGGAGTAAGGGGCTACGGAAGTGGGAGGAGGGAGCGGTTATTTGGCAGGTGGGGCAGGACCTACTATAGTTTTGAACTTCTTGATAACACCCTGGCCAATAAAACCTTCTCAATATCCTCTCCTGGGTTTTCTCGACGCCTAGGTGTCCCCCCAGGACATGTGAATGGGCCATATCTAGCACCCGCCGTCTGTATGGCCCCGGCACTAACAGCTGTTCCACTATCTCACCGCCCCTCAGTTTGGCCACCCGATATAGCAACTCCCCCTGCACTGCAAAGTGGGGGAATCTGGTGTCGGCCCCCGGCTCTTGGGCAACCCCATTACATACAGTAACCTGGTCAAACGCCCCTTTTAAGGTCAGGTCTCGAACTTGAGCAGTCCCAAAGTTCTCTTTGGACATATCTAATGCAGGGAGGTCGGCCTCCTCGGTCACTGTCTCACCCTCATCCCCGACAAGGACGCACAGTGGGAACTCCCCCATCTGAGACTTCGTCGGGGGTTCTTCTTCAAGGACCTGGCTTTTCCCCATACTACTTAGTCCAGTTCCCTTCCCCCACATGTCCCAGAATAAGGAAAAATCGCGGCCCAATATGACGGGATGTATCAGGTTCTTTACTACCCCGACTTCATGGGACTGGGCACCACAGTCTGTCCCCACTGTTACTGTGGCCACGGGATAGTCCTTGGCATCACCATAGATGCACCGAACGCCCAGGGTTTTGGAAGGGATCAACTGATGGGGAAGGGATGCTCTGATCAAGGTCACCAGACTCCCGGAGTCCAACAGCCCAAGCACTTTTACTCCATTAATAGACGCTGCACACGCCTGCGGCCCCTCGCCGGGTTGACAGTCCACGCTACAGGCTGGATAGGCATAATAGGAGACCCGTCTGCCTAGGCTGCAGTCCATGGGCTCAGGGGATATTTGACACCTGGCGGCTACATGTCCAGGGTTGTGACACCGCCAACAAACTATATCTTTACCAACTATTCTAAAGGCACCTTCAGTAGGAGTGGGACGTCCACCAGTGGTGGCTCTAGACCCCTTCCGTGGTGAACCCACCCCCTTTTCGGTATCCCAGTAGGGAGAAGTGACTGCATCTGGTTTCCCAAGAGATCTCTCGACTACCTGGTACCTCTCTACCAGGCCGATGAAGTCATCTGCGTTCTGGGGATCACCCTGGGCAACCCAGGTCTGTACTGGCTTGGGAAGGGAATGCATGAACTTGTTAATCACCACCCGCTCAACCATCTGGGCCGGAGTGGAGGACTCCAGTTGTAGCCACTTCTGAACAAGATGCAGGAGGTCAAACATCTGCGAGCGAGGGGGTTTGTTGCTAGCATACGCCCAGTGATGAACTCGCTGGGCTCTTACCGCCATATTTACTCCTAGACGTGCTAAGATCTCTGTCTTTAGTTTGGCATATTCCTTAGCATCTTGCAGTGCCAAGTCAAAATACGCCTTCTGGGGTTCACCTGATAAATATGGCGCCAGAACCTCTGCCCACTGTGCTGGAGGAAGTCTCTCACGATCAGCCACCCTCTCAAAAACAGTCAGAAATGCTTCTACATCATCCCCAGGGGTCATCTTCTGCATGGCCCGCCTTACTGCCTTCCTGACGTGAGAATCATCAGTCGGCCCTGGGGGTGTGGCGGCTGCCCTGCTCTGGATGGCGTCCGCCAAAAGCTGTATCTGCTGTTGCGCCTCCTGCTGGTGCTGCTGCGCCTCCTGCTGGTTCTGCTGCTGTGACTTTTGCTGCAACTGGATCTGCTGAAGCAACAGTTTGGTCGTCTCCTGGTGCTGCTGCTGCATGCTCTGCTGGGCCTTCTGCATACTCTCCTGGTGCTGCTGCTGCATGCTCCGCTGGGCCTGCTGCATACTCTCCTGGGCCTGCAGGTGTTGCTGCTGCATGCTCTGCTGGACCTGGACCAGGTGCTTAACGAGCTCCTCCATGCTGCTGGACTTCCCTGGCTGGCTGGCGGCCTTCATCCAGGACATCCACCAGTCTTTGTAGCAGGTACACGTGTTCCTGGAATCCTGCACGCACTCTCACACCAACTGTGGCAAGTCGACTCGCTCGGCTCTCCTGGAGGCAGACTCAGGACACACGTTCTCAGGTTTTCTTCTCTGCTGGTTTATTATCAGCCATAAACTCATGCAGGTTTCACAGGAAAAACAAACATGACCCCTCTGGGTTAAACGAAAAAAAACAAAAACAAAGTATAACTCAGTCCATAGATGAGTGGGTTCCGCCCGCTCTCGGTAGCATAAACTGCACTGCTAAAGTCCATGTGAAAAGCTCTGCAGTTTCCACAATACTGTTGGAGACTTCCCTCTCCAGACCACACTCCAGAGAAAAGAAAAGGGACTGAGCTTTTACACATTGCTCAGCCACACACTGAGGGGGGGTAGGGGGAATGGCATCCCGCCCTCTTTGCCATTCCCATAAAACCGCACACCCTTTAACAGAGTAAGCCTACCAGCATATAACATGCTGGCAGAAAAATAAAGTAGGTCTTAGTTCACACAGGAGTGCATCCTGAGTGACACATACCTCCCCTCACATATAAAACCAGTGACACTGTCACATATTCCCCCCCCTCTGCCCAAAGCCGGGGGTTTGGGCACCTTCTGACACCAGGCAGGGAATCCTAGAGTGGGCATCTGCATTCCCATGTAACTTCCCGGGCCTATGCTCCACGTGAAAGTTAAACTCTTGAAGTCCTAGGAACCATCTAGTTACCCTGGCATTTTTACCCCTCTTCTCCCTCAGCCATCTCAACGGGGCATGGTCTGATACTAATCTAAACTTCCGGCCTAGTAGGTAATATTTCAGTGTATCCACGACCCATTTTATGGCTAAGCACTCTTTCTCTACTATGGCGTAGTTCTTCTCGCAGGAGGACAGCTTTCAGCTTAGATAGAGAATGGGATGTTCTTCCCCATTTATCTCTTGGGAGAGTACAGCCCCTAGACCAACCTCTGAAGCGTCCGTCTGGACCACAAATTCTTTCTTGAAGTCTGGCGCGACCAGGACCGGCTGCTTGCACAATGTTAGCTTCAACTGTTGAAACGCGGTCTCCGTTTCTTCCGTCCATTTCACCATGGTTGATTTGGTGCCTTTTAGAAGATCCGTTAGTGGCGCGGCAATCATGGCGAAATTCGGGATAAACCGCCTGTAGTATCCTACCATTCCTAGGAATGCTCTCACCTGCTTCTTCAAGATTGGTTGCGGCCAGGTTTGAATGGAGTCCACTTTCTTGATTTGCGGCTTTATTTCGCCTCTCCCAACAACATAGCCCAGGTACTTGGCCTCCTCCTTCCCGATGGCACACTTTCTTGGATTTATGGTAAATCCTGCCTTCCTTAGCGCGTCTAGAACGGCCTGTAGTTTAGGTAGGTGACTAGCCCAGTCTGGGCTAAAGACCACAATGTCGTCGAGGTAGGCTGCGGCATACTTCTTATGAGGGGCTAGGATCCGATCCATAGCCCTCTGGAAAGTGGCTGGGGCCCCCTGTAGTCCGAACGGCATCCGCGTGTATTGAAAACACCCATCAGGTGTTGAGAAAGCCGTCTTCTCCTTAGCCATCTGGGACATGGGGATCTGCCAGTAGCCCTTTGTCAGATCTAGAGTGGTGATGTACCTCGCTGGTCCAAGCCTCTCGATGAGTTCGTCGACGCGGGGCATCGGGTGCGCGTCACACTTGGATACCTCATTCAGCCGGCGGTAGTCATTACAAAACCTCCACTCTCCATTGGGTTTCGGCACGAGGACGATTGGGCTCGACCACCCACTCTTTGACTCCTCTATTACTCCGAGGTCTAACATCCTCTTCACCTCTGTCGAGATCACCTCCCGGCGTGCTTCCGGAATCCGATACGGCTTCAGATTCACTCATACGTGCGGCTCTGTCAGCACATCATGCTCTACCACTTGAGTATGCCCCGGCAACTCTGAGAACAGCTCCCGATTCCGCTGTAGTAATTCTCGACACTGTTGCTTATGGGCCGATGATAGAGTCTCTGCAATAGTGACCTCCTCCACCTTGCCTTCTGGTGCGACTCCCAGGCAAGGAGTTTCCACAGGTTCACGGTCCCGCCACGGCTTGAGCAAATTTACATGATACATTTGATGCGGCTTTCTTCGGCCAGGCTGGTGGACTTTATAATTAACCTCGCTGACTTTCTCCACCACCTCGTATGGACCTTGCCACTTGGCGAGGAACTTGCTCTCGATGGTAGGGATCAGCACCAAAACACGGTCCCCGGGCTGGAACTGTCTTAGTCTCGCCGACCGGTTATAGACCCTCGCCTGGGCTTCCTGCGCCTGGAGGAGGTTTTCCTTCATGATGGGCATCACCTTTGACATTCTCTCCTGTAACTGGGTGACATGTTCGATGATACTCCGGTGTGGTAGCATAAACTGCACTGCTAAAGTCCATGTGAAAAGCTCTGCAGTTTCCACAATACTGTTGGAGACTTCCCTCTCCAGACCACACTCCAGAGAAAAAAAAAGGGACTGAGCTTTTACACATTGCTCAGCCACACCCTGAGGGGAGGTAGGGGGAATGGCGTCCCGCCCTCTTTGCCATTCCCATTAAACCGCACACCCTTTAACAGAGTAAGCCTACCAGCATATAACACGCTGGCAGAAAGATAAAGTAGGTCTTAGTTCACACAGGAGAGCATCCTGAGTGACACATACCTCCCCTCACATATAAAACCAGTGACACTGTCACAAGGTGGAAACACCAGCTGGTGTTCAGCGCTGTCCGACATCGATATCACCACCTTTGGATCAAGGCAACCTAGCATGTCCGCCTGCATCTTCCTCACAGACCGGCAGTTTGCTGGGGACACCCTTCTCAACCCCGTCTAAGCACAACAGCCAGCCCTCGGTCCCTCAGATGTGGACAAGTAAAAGACCATTTCCTCCTAGCCATGAGAAAGCTAAGAGGTTGAATTTCACCATCTGCAAGCTCTTGGCTACAGAAATTCTTCCTTTCCGCCTGGTGGACATAGAGGATTTTCGAGACCTTATGTCCGTCGCATTGCCCCAGTACCAGATGCCCAGTCGGCACGACTTCTCAAAGAAAGGTGTGCCTGCGCTCCACCAGCATGTCGGACACAACATCACCGCTTCTTTGAGAAACTCTGTGTGTGACAGGGTGCATTTCACCACAGACACTTGGACGAGTAGGCATGGACAGGGACGTTACATGTCGCTGACTGGGCACTGGGTAACTATGGTGACAGCAGGACAAGGGGCTGCTGTCCAAGTCTTGCCGTCCCCACGAGTTGTGCGTCAATCCTCTTTATCTCGAAGTTCCTCCACTGCTTCTGCCTCCTCAACCTCCTCTCTGTCCTCCACCTGCACCCAAAGCCTTTCTGGTTATGCCACAAGCTTTCTAGCTGCGCAGAAGGGATCCTACACACCTCCTTACTATTCTGGCAGCAGGGCTCAACGTCATCAGGTGGTTTTTACTTTTAAATGTCTGGGAAATGTGAGTCACACAGCTGAGGAGTTGTGGTCAGCTCTGGAGAACCAGTTTCATGAATGGTTGTCTCTGCTGGACTTGAAACCAGGGAAGGCCGTGTGCGACAATGCTGTAAACCTGGGTGCGGCCCTTCGCCGGGGCAATGTCACACACGTGCCTTGTATGGCTCACGTGTTGAACCTGGTTGTCCAGCAATTTTTAGCCCACTATCCTGGACTAGATGGCCTTCTGCAGAGGGCACGGTCGCTGTGTGCTCACTTCCGCCGTTCGCATCCCACAGCTCAGCAACTTACATCTCTACAGAAGTCGTTGGGCCTGCCACTTCACCGGCTAAAATGCGATGTGCCTACCCGGTGGAATTCAACTCTGCACATGTTGCAGCGACTGTGGAAGCACCGACAAGCCCTGGTGCAATACGTTCTGACGTATAGCCTGGGCCAACGAGATCCAGAGGTGGGGCAAATCACGCTGGAGGAGTGGTCTCAGATCAGGGACCTATGCACCCTTCTGCACAGTTTTGAAATGGCGACGAAGATGTTTAGTGCTGACGATGCCATTATCAGCATGACTATTCTGGTGATTTACATGCTGGAGCACATGCTAAACAGAATTCGGAGTCAGGTGGTGGCACAAGATGAGGTGGAGGAAGTAGAGGAGGAGGAGTACTGGGTTGCCACACTGGGTTGTTAGCGGATATCATGTTGCATTTGGAGAGTCCCTGTGTGCCCAAAAATTGGAGCTCCCCCACAAGTGACCCCATTTTGGAAACTAGACCCCCCAAGGCACCTATCTAGATTCATAGTGAGCACTTGGAACCCCAGGTGCTTCACAAATTGATTCATAAAAATGAAAAAGTGTTTTTTTTTTCACTTTTTCATTTTTACGAATCAATTTGTGAAGCACCTGGGGGTTCCAAGTGCTCACTATGCATCTAGAAAGGTGCCTTGGGGGGTCTAGTTTCCAAAATGGGGTCACTTGTGGGGGAGCTCCAAAGTTTGGGCACACATGGGCTCTCCAAACACAACATGGCGTCCGCTAATTATTCAAGCAAATTTTACAATCAAAAAGTCAAATGGCGCTCCTTCCCTTCCGAGCCCTGCCGTGCGCCCAAACAGTATTTTTTCCCCAAATATTGGGTATCTGCGTGCCCAGGGGAAATTGCACAACAAATTTTGGGGTCCATTTTTTCTTGTTGCCCCTGTGAAAATAAAATAAAATTGGGTCTAAAATAACATTTTTGTGAAAAAAGTTAAATGTTCATTTTTTTCTTCCACATTCAAAAAATTCCTGTGAAGCACCTGAAGGGTTAATAAAGTTCTTGAATGTGGTTTTGAGCACCTTGAGGGGTGCAGTTTTTAGAATGGTGTCACTTTTGGGTATTTTCTGTCATAAAGACCTCTCAAAGTGACTTCAAATGTGATGTGGACCCTAAAAAAATGGTTTTGTAAATTTTGTTGGAAAAATGAGAAATCGCTGGTCAACTTTTAACCCTTATAGCTCCCTAACAAAAAAAAATTTTGGTTCCAAAATTGTGGTGATGTAAAGTAGACATGTGGGAAATGTTATTTATTAACTCTTTTGTGTGACATATCGCTCTGATTTCAGGGCTTAAAAATTCAAATTTTGAAAATTGCAAAATTTTCAAAATTTTCGCCAAATTTCCGTTTTTTTCACAAATAAACGCAAGTGATATCGAAGAAATTTTTCCACAATCATGAAGTACAATATGTCATGAAAAAACAGTCTCAGAATCAGGGGGATCCGTTGAAGCGTTCCAGAGTAATTACCTCATAAAGTGACAGTGGTCAGAATTGTAAAAATTGGCCCGGTCATTAACGTGCAAACCACCCGCGGGGCTTAAGGGGTTAATAAAGAACAAAAAAATGGTCATTTTTGAAATTATAAACATTAGCAGGTTATTAGAAACTGAAATCAAACAGTTTTCAACTCAAAACTTTATTCTAGGTGATGTTACATTTGCACATAGGACCCCTTGTTCGAAAGGAGCTTCTGAACTCTCTCGTCCATTGAATTTGTCAGGTTTTGGATGGTTTCTGCTTCAATTGTTTTGCATGAGGACAGAATACTCTCCCAGAGCTGTTGCTTAGCTGTGAACTACCTCCCGCCATCATAGACACTCCTTTTGATGATGCTGCAGAGGTTCTCAATGGGGTTGAGGTCAGGGGACCATGGGGTCACACCATAAGTTTGTCCCCTTTTATGCCCATGTCAGCCAGAGATGCAGATGTGTTATGTGCAGCATGAGACGGTGCATTATCATGCATGAAAATGATCTTGCTGCAGAATGCACGGTTCCTCTTCTTGAACCATGGCAGGAAGTGCTGTTTGAGAAACTCCACATACATTATGGAGTTCATCTTTACCCCTTCAGGGATGCTAAAGGGGCCGACAATCTCTCTGCCCATGATTCCAGCCCAAAACATTACTCCACCTCCTACTTGTTGGCGCCGTAGCCGTGTTTGCATGGGGTGTCCATCAACCTGCCATCCTCCACTCCATCCATCTGGACCATCGAGCGTTGCATGGCACTCATCGGTGAACAAAACTGTTTTGAAGTCAGTCTTCATGTATTGTTTGGCCCTTGTATTGTTTGGAGCCGTTTCTGCTTGTGTACAGTGGATAGAGGAGGTCGATAGGATGGCTTACGCACAGCTGCAAACCTCTGAAGGACCCTGCATCTTGTTGTTCGGGGGACGTTGGATGCACCAGCAGCTTCAAAAACTTGTCTGCTGCTATTACAAGGCATTTTTGCCGCTGCTCTTTTAACCTGACGTAATTGCCTGTAGGAAAGAGTCCTCAATTTTCCCTTATCAGCACGCACATGTGTGTACTGTGAATCAGCTACATACTTCTTGAATGTGCGATGATCAGGATGAAGTGTCTTGGCAATGTTGATTGTAGTCATGCCTTGACCTAAACACTCCACAATTTTTACTTCTCAGCAGCCGACACATCCTTTTTCTTTCCCATTTTGGCAGAAAATGTAGGCTACTTAATAATGTGGGACAGCCTTCTTAAGTAGTCTTGCCTTTCATTGGACACACCTGCCAAACTAATTAGCACAGGTGTCTTCAATTGCTTACAGTGATATAAAGAGCCCTGACACACATCACCATCAATGAGCTTAACTGACAAACAAAAAAATTCTTACCTTATCACTCCTAAACACTTTTTGCATAATAATTTGGAACACAGTGTACATGTGCTTACCCACAAAACACCAGTGGTTCACGTAGTGAATCTTACAGTTCTAACTTGCCAACCATGGTCTATATGGAGTTGTTCAATAAAGGGCCCAAAATTAAGATAACATAGACGGGAGAGGTCTCTATGAATACGAATTCCTAAGTATTTGATACCCTGTGAGGGCCAGGCAAAGGGAAAGTTGGACTGGATGGAATCCTGTATGGGTTTGGGGAGGGAGACATCGAAGGCCTCAGACTTCGCTGCATTGATTTTAAAATTTGACCATGTAACAAAGTGATCTATTTCAGCCATAACAGCAGGCATGGATATATGTGATTGAGTGATATATACTAGGACATCAGCAAATGCAGAGCACTTGTACTCGGTGCCTCCCACCTCAATTCACCTAATATTGGGGTTATGGCGAATTGATGAGAGCAGGTGCTCCATCACTAGGATGTATAAGAGAGGGGACAGAGGACATCCCTGCCTTGTCCCATTGGTGATTATGAAAGGTGATGAAAATGTTCCATTTATCTTCAGCCTAGGTGACGTATTGCGATACAGGGCCGTGATTTTGCCTATAAAAGGGTCCCCTAGACCCCTACCCCAAGCTTTTTAAGAGAATAATATATAGCGTGCCAGGAGACTCTATGGAATGCTTTCTCAGCATCCAATGAGAGTATCTAATTACAATTTTTTAACTGCATCTAGCCCAAGAAATACTTTGTGCCTAGTAGCAGTGTCTGCTAGTCAGCGGATTATCCCAGCTGTTAAGCAAGCTACACCACCTGTAGTTTGGACACTTAATTTTTTAAAAGGAAATGGTTCGGGCCCCCGGGACACTCAGTGAAGAGCATCGGGGCGGCACCCCGAGGCACAGGGGCTGGGACTGGCGGTAGGACGCCTTGCCGTGGACCGCCAAGCTCGATCCTTATAAAAGCTTATTAACTGCAGCATCTTTAGTGGACGCCACTGGAACTTGAATTACCGCGGCTGCTGGCATGAGACTTGCCCTCCAATAGATCCTTGTAAAAGGATTTAAAGTGTACTCATTCAAATTAGAGAGACAAGTTAAATTAAAAAGATTAGACCTGCCTCCACCGCAGGCGGGCTTGCTCGACCCACCAGCGGACAGGCACTAGTATTGGGAGAGGGGGGCTGGCCGTCAGGGTCCACCGCGGCTCTAGCACAAACCCGGCGACACGGAGGTCGCACGGGCAGGAACGGACTGGCCGTGTCGGCTTCGCACTTTTTTGGTTTTAGAAGGGCATGACATGCCTATATCTGTGTCTCCCCCTCCTTTTACTCCTCCACCTCTTTTCTTTTCGCATGACTATATGTACTTGTCACTTTTCCATGTGTTAGTTGTGTCTTCTGAGCAGATTGTCAGCTTTTGGACACCTTTGAAGTGTTTTCTATGTGTTTTCCATGTGTTTCTATGTGTTTTTGTTTGCCTGCCATTGGTATTAACGGTGTACGAAGGTGTTCGACGAAAAGTTCGACGAACAGTTCGGCGAACATATGGGTGTTCGACGAACCGAACTCGAACACTATGGGGGTGGCTCAACACAAGTTATTGGTGATGGCTTTCTGGAAGGTTTCAGGATCCCGCCACCTGATCACTGTAGCGTCGGCGTCCCTGCCTCCTGCTAGGCAGGGACGCTGTTCCCCTCACCTCTCCGCTCCGTGCCCGGCGTCTTCCTCCCGCCCTGCTGGCAGCGCGTGCTGCTTCCCGGCCACGGTGCTTAGGGCGCGCGCGCACTCCCCCTCTCTTAAAGGGGCCGCGCGCGCCGTTCTAAGGAGTCCCCGGCCAATGGCCGGAGGACTTCACCATATATAAGGCACCTCCTCCAAAATGGAGGTGCCCGAGCAATGTTGTTGCAAAGCCTTCACTCTGCTTCAGCCCTCAGGTCCCGTTGCCTGTTACCTGCCAGTCACCTGCCAGATTCCTGCTTTTTACCTGCCTGTCACCTGCCAGATTCCTGCTTGATACCTGCCTGATATCGTTTACCTGCTTGCAAGCCTGCGGTCCGACGGTCTGCCTTCCGACACCGGTCAGTCTGTCTATGGACCAGCCTGCCCGCTCACCTGGGAGCGCTCATCTGCTACCTGCCTGCTAGCCTACCTGGAGGCTCCGCCGTCACTTGCCGTGACCACCTGCCTGTCCAGAGACTCTTGCCTGCTCACCTGGGAGCGCTCACCTGCTACCTGTCTGCTAGCCTACCTGGAGGCTCTGCCGTCACTTGCCGTGACCACCTGCCTGTCCAGAGACTCTTGCCTGCTCACCTGGGAGCGCTCACCTGCTACCTGCCTGCTAGCCTACCTGGAGGCTCTGCCGTCACTTGCCGTGACCACCTGCCTGTCTAAAGACTCTCGCCCGCTCACCTGGGAGCGCTCACCAGCCACCTGCCTGCTGTCCTTCTACCCAGAGACTGTCCCTGTCACTTGCCGTGAGTACCCGTCTTTCTACTCAGAGACTGTCCCTGTCACTTGCCGTGACTACCTGCCCTTCTACCCAGAGACTGTCCCTGTCACTTGCCGTGACTACCTGCCCTTCTACCCAGAGACTGTCCCTGTCACTTGCCGTGACAACCTGCCCGTCTTCCCTGGGAGCCACCCGCTTCCTTACAAGGACCGCCCCCTTGTATAGTTGCTCAGAGGTTCCGCCTCCCAGACCCGTTACAAATTGCTCGGGCCATGGAACCCGATGGCACCCAAGCTCCCTCGCTCTCGGATCTTTGTCATGAACTGTCCCGTCAGAGGTCCCAACAGGAGTCCATCCTGAGTCACCTGCGGAATGTCAACTCTCGCCTGGACACTCTGACTGCTCCACCAGCTACCACCGCTAGTGTCATGACTCGCAACCCGGCAGCGCCGCTGCCCACCAATACCATGGTATCCTGCCCCGGACCCCGGCTTTCTGCACCTCCTCGTTTCGGAGGTGACTCCGCTCAAGCTCGGGGCTTCATAAACCAGTGCACCCTGCACTTTGAACTTTTGTCCCACCAGTTTATCTCTGACCGGTCCAAAGTAGCCTTTATCATGTCCCACCTCACGGGGGAGGCTCTGGCTTGGCTAAATCCTCTATGGGAGAGAGGAGACCCCCTGGTGTCCGACCTGCCAGCCTTTCTCACGGCTTTCCGGAAAGTCTTCGACGAACCCGAACGGAAGACCTCATCCGCATCGTCTCTGCTACGCCTCCATCAAGGAAATCACACCGTAGGCCAATATGCCATACGGTTCCGTACCCTTGCTTCGGAGCTGGTCTGGGATAATGACGCCCTGGTGTCTGTCTTCTGGGAGGGTCGGTCCGGCCGTATTAAAGATGAACTCGCCGGTCGGGACATTCCTACCACTCTCGACGACTTAATAACACTTGCCACCCGGATTGACATCCGGTTCCAGGAGCGCGCCAAAGAGGTCACCCGTGAGAGGAGGTTTCCACGTCTAGCTCCTACCTTCCAGAAACCCGTCACGCCCTCCGTTACTCCCCAGGCACACTCACCTGAGCCTATGCAGGTCGACCAGACCAAGATGTTCAAAACCCGTCAAGACTTACGCCGTGCCGAGGGGAGCTGCTTCTACTGTGGCAGTAAGGAGCACCGGATCCGTTCCTGCCCAGAGAGGTCGGGAAACGCCTGTGTCTAGGATCGCTCAGAGAGGTCGCCCCAGACAAAAGTAAACCCTCTCCATCCGTGATGCTGTCAGTCTCTATCATCTGCGGAGAGAACCGCTATTTTGAACTGGCTCAACTTGACTCTGGAGCTGCTGAAAATCTCATCTCTCAATCCCTGGTAGAGAAATACCGTATTCCCACCAAACCTCTGGCCGTACCTTTATCTGTCGCCGCCGTGGATGGGGGCCTCTTACCACATCCCATCCAACTCATCACCGAATCTCTAACTCTACAGGTGGGAATGCTGCATTCTGAGAGCATCTCCTTTCATGTTCTGCCTGGACTCTCTCACGCACTCTTGCTAGGCCTACCTTGGCTCCAGAAACATGCACCCGTGCTTGACTGGCAGACCGGAGAAGTCCTTCGCTGGGGACAGGACTGCCATAAGACTTGTCTAGTTCCCGTTCATCCTGCTCGTCCTTCTCCTACCCCAGTCAATCTACCCGGTCTACCGGTTCCCTATTGGTCTTATGCGGATGTCTTCAATAAAAAAGAAGCATTGACATTACCCCCTCATAGACCATACGACTGCCCAATCGACCTGATACCTGGCTCTACTCCTCCCCGTGGGCGTATCTACCCTTTGTCCGCTGCAGAGACCCGGTCCATGTCAGAATATATTGAGGAGAATCTGGCCCGGGGATTTATCCGGAAGTCTACCTCCCCGGCGGGAGCAGGCTTCTTCTTCGTCAAAAAGAAGGACGGCTCACTCCGTCCATGTATAGATTATAGAGGCCTTAACCAGATTACAGTGAAGAATAAATACCCCCTCCCGCTCATTCCTGAATTATTTGACCGTCTGAGGGGGGCTAGAATCTTCACCAAACTGGATCTCCGTGGGGCGTATAACCTGGTCCGTATCCGTCAGGGGGATGAGTGGAAGACGGCATTCAACACCCGGGACGGCCACTATGAGTACCTTGTAATGCCCTTCAGTCTCTGTAACACTCCTGCCGTCTTTCAAGAGTTGGTCAATGACATCTTCCATGACCTTCTCTACTCTTGCGTGGTGGTGTACCTGGACGACATCTTGGTCTTCTCTCCGGACCTTCCTGCTCACCGGAGGGATGCTCGTCAGGTCCTGCTCAGGCTCAGGCAGAATCACCTCTACGCTAAATATGAGAAGTGCATCTTTGAACAGACCTCTCTTCCATTTCTGGGCTACATAATCTCTCAGACCGGCCTACAAATGGATCCTGAGAAACTGTCTGCCATCCAGAAGTGGCCCCGACCAGAGGGGTTGAAGGCTATTCAGCGGTTCCTGGGCTTCGCCAACTATTACCGCCTCTTCATACCGCACTTCTCTTCCCGGGCTGCCCCTATCTCTGCGCTCACCCGTAAGGGCACTAATCCCAGAAGATGGCCGCCCGAAGCTGAGGAGGCCTTTCTTTCCTTAAAACAGGCTTTCTCCTCCGCCCCGGTGCTGCATCGTCCGGACGGCAACAAACAATTCTTCCTAGAAGTTGACGCTTCCTCCTCCGGAGCCGGGGCGGTACTTACCCAAAAGTCATCTTCCGGAAGAATTGTAACCTGCTTTTTTTTCTCCAAACTCTTCTCCTCTTCTGAGCGCAATTATTCTATTGGAGACCGAGAATTGTTAGCCATTAAGCTGGCACTGGAGGAGTGGCGTTACCTGCTCGAGGGGGCTCTTCACCCGGTAATAATTTACACGGACCACAAGAACTTGGCTTACCTTCAGAGCGCCCAGAGACTTAACCCGCGCCAAGCCCGGTGGTCCTTGTTTTTTGCCCGCTTTGATTTTGTTCTTCATTTTCGCCCGGCAGACAAAAACATCAAAGCTGAACAAATAAAGTAGCACACTGTAACACTGAGTATATAGATATGAAATATGAATAGCATAACTGCTGTAAAAAATAGAAATAAATGAAAAATTTTTGAAAAAAAGTTTTTTTAGCGCATGTAAATATGAAGTATGGAAAATGAATAGCATTACTGCTGTAAATAAATGAGAAATCTTAGCGCATAAATTGGCCAATTCATGTGTACCTGACAGCCGCGGTAAGGCGTTTCTCGAGGTCAGGACCTATCAATGTGAATAACTCTCTAAGAGACCTCCGTCTGCTTATGTGTGGGAAAGACAGATCCTGATGCATTTAAAACCACCTGCGGCATGGGGGTGGGGGTGGAGTGCTCAGTCAACGCTAAATCTAGTAACAAAGAAAATGACGGCACTTCCACTATAAGAAATAGGTGTGA
Organism: Phyllobates terribilis; assembly: GCF_046119375.1. Classification (NCBI taxonomy): domain Eukaryota; kingdom Metazoa; phylum Chordata; class Amphibia; order Anura; family Dendrobatidae; genus Phyllobates; species Phyllobates terribilis. Next base: position 41,221,602 of record NW_027362769.1, on the reverse strand, counting down.
ACAGGTGCTTACTAAGAGCAGCTACCTCCATATATAATGAACAAATAAAGTAGCACACTGTAACACTGAGTATATAGATATGAAATATGAATAGCATAACTGCTGTAAAAAATAGAAATAAATGAAAAATTTTTGAAAAAAAGTTTTTTTAGCGCATGTAAATATGAAGTATGGAAAATGAATAGCATTACTGCTGTAAATAAATGAGAAATCTTAGCGCATAAATTGGCCAATTCATGTGTACCTGACAGCCGCGGTAAGGCGTTTCTCGATGTCAGGACCTATCAATGTGAATACCTCTCTAAGAGACCTCCGTCTGCTTATGTGTGGGAAAGACAGATCCTGATGCATTTAAAACCACCTGCGGCATGGGGGTGGGGGTGGAGTGCTCAGTCAACGCTAAATCTAGTAACAAAGAAAATGACGGCACTTCCACTATAAGAAATAGGTGTGAACAGGTGCTTACTAAGAGCAGCTACCTCCATATATAATGAACAAATAAAGTAGCACACTGTAACACTGAGTATATAGATATGAAATATGAATAGCATAACTGCTGTAAAAAATAGAAATAAATGAAAAATTTTTGAAAAAAAGTTTTTTTAGCGCATGTAAATATGAAGTATGGAAAATGAATAGCATTACTGCTGTAAATAAATGAGAAATCTTAGCGCATAAATTGGCCAATTCATGTGTACCTGACAGCCGCGGTAAGGCGTTTCTCGATGTCAGGACCTATCAATGTGAATACCTCTCTAAGAGACCTCCGTCTGCTTATGTGTTGGAAAGACAGATCCTGATGCATTTAAAACCACCTGCGGCATGGGGGTGGGGGTGGAGTGCTCAGTCAACGCTAAATCTAGTAAAAAAGAAAATGACGGCACTTCCACTATAAGAAATAGGTGTGAACAGGTGCTTACTAAGAAAATGGAAAATGAATAGCATTATGCTGTAAATAAATGAGAAATGAGAAATCTTAGCGCATAAATTGGCCAATTCATGTGTACCTGACAGCCGCGCTGAGCACTCCACCCCCACCTCCATGCCGCAGGTAGTTTTAAATGCATCAGGATCTGTCTTTCCCACACATAAGCAGACGGAGGTCTCTTAGAGAGGTATTCACATTGATAGGTCCTGACATCGAGAAACGCCTTACCGCGGCTGTCAGGTACACATGAATTGGCCAATTTATGCGCTAAGATTTCTCATTTATTTACAGCAGTAATGCAATTCATTTTCCATACTTCATATTTACATGCGCTAAAAAAACTTTTTTTCAAAAATTTTTCATTTATTTCTATTTTTTACAGCAGTTATGCTATTCATATTTCATATCTATATACTCAGTGTTACAGTGTGCTACTTTATTTGTTCATTATATATGGAGGTAGCTGCTCTTAGTAAGCACCTGTTCACATCTATTTCTTATAGTGGAAGTGCCGTCATTTTCTTTGTTACTAGATTTAGCGTTGACTGAGCACTCCACTCCCACCCCCATGCCGCAGGTGGTTTTAAATGCATCAGGATCTGTCTTTCCCACACATAAGCAGACGGAGGTCTCTTAGAGAGGTATTCACATTGATAGGTCCTGACATCGAGAAACGCCTTACCGCGGCTGTCAGGTACACATGAATTGGCCAATTTATGCGCTAAGATTTCTCATTTATTTACAGCAGTAATGCTATTCATTTTCCATACTTCATATTTACATGCGCTAAAAAAACTTTTTTTCAAAAATTTTTCATTTATTTCTATTTTTTACAGCAGTTATGCTATTAATATTTCATATCTATATACTCAGTGTTACAGTGTGCTACTTTATTTGTTCATTATATATGGAGGTAGCTGCTCTTAGTAAGCACCTGTTCACACCTATTTCTTATAGTGGAAGTGCCGTCATTTTCTTTGTTACTAGATTTAGCGTTGACTGAGCACTCCACCCCCACCCCCATGCCGCAGGTGGTTTTAAATGCATCAGGATCTGTCTTTCCCACACATAAGCAGACGGAGGTCTCTTAGAGAGGTATTCACATTGATAGGTCCTGACATCGAGAAACGCCTTACCGCGGCTGTCAGGTACACATGAATTGGCCAATTTATGCGCTAAGATTTCTCATTTATTTACAGCAGTAATGCTATTCATTTTCCATACTTCATATTTACATGCGCTAAAAAAACTTTTTTTCAAAAATTTTTCATTTATTTCTATTTTTTACAGCAGTTATGCTATTCATATTTCATATCTATATACTCAGTGTTACAGTGTGCTACTTTATTTGTTCATTATATATGGAGTAGTGTTGAGCCACCCCCGTAGTGTTCGAGTTAGGTTCGGTTCGTCGAACACCCGTGTGTTCGCCGAACTGTTCGTCGAACTGTTCGTCGAACACCTTCGAACACCGTTAAAACCAATGGCAGGCAAACAAAAACACATAGAAACACATAGAAAACACCTTCAAAGGTGTCCAAAAGCTGACAAACTGCTCAGAAGACACAACTAGCACATGGAAAAGTGACAAGTACATATAGTCATGCGAAAAGAAAAGAGGTGGAGGAGTAAAAGGAGGGGGAGACACAGATATAGGCATGTCATGCCCTTCTAAAATCCAAAAAGTGAGAAGCCGACACGTTCAGTCCGCTCCTGCCCGTGCCACCTCCGTGTCGCCGGGTTTGTGCCAGAGCCGCGGTGAACCTTGACGGCCAGCCCCCCTCTCCCAATACTGGTGCCTGTCCGCTGGTGGGTCGAGCGAGCCCCCCTGTGGTGGAGGCAGCTCTAAGCTTTTTAATTTAAATTGTCTCTCTAATTTGAATAAATACACTTTAAATCCATTTACAAGGATCTATTGGAGGGCAAGTCTCATGCCAGCAGCCGCGTAATTCCAGCTCCAGTAGCGTCCACTAAAGCTGCTGCAGTTAAAAAGCTTTTATAAGGATCGAGCTCGGCTGTCCACCGCAAGGCATCCTACTGCCAGTCCGAGCCCCTATGCCTTGGGGTGCCTCCTGATGCTCTTCACTGAGTATCCCGTGGTCCCGAAGCATTTCCTTTGAAAAAATGAAGTGTCCAAACTACAGGTGGTGTAGCTTGCTTAACAGCCAGGATAATCCGCTGACTAGCAGACCCTGCTACTAGGCACAAAGTATTTCCTGGGCTAGATGCAGTTAAAAATTTGTAATTAGATACTCTCGTTGGATGCTGAGAAAGCATTCCATAGAGTCTCCTGGCACGCCATATATGATTCTCTTAAAAAGCTTGGGGTAGGGGTCTAGGGGACCCTTTTAGAGCCAAAATCACGGCCCTGTATCGCAATACGTCACCTAGGCTGAAGATAAATGGAACTGTAGCACCCTGAGGGCTCGGTTGCTACAGAGGTATTGCACCTCACCCAGAGGTGTGATATCTCACTCTCAGGTAAGGATGTAGTGTGGATCAGGACCCGACACCTGCATGCATTACACCACATTGCCGTGGGGCAGGGCGACCAATATGCCCCTGAGATGGGTACGACGGTCCCTGTCCCTGGCTGGAGTGGGGGGAGGGAACACTGAGGAAGGGGAACCCTGTAGAGCAGGAGCAGGGAGGAAGCAGTTCTTGGGTGCATTGAGAAGGGAGTATAAAAGGTGGGCACCATCTTAGTTCAGTGCAGAGAAGTCTGAGCAGAAGTGGCAGGGAGCAGGGGCTCTGCATGAGCTCTGCTCCGGAGGCGGGCCTAGTAACAGAGGCCCAGGCCTGGAAGAGGGAGAAGGAAGGAAGAGGAGCGGAGAAGGCTCCAGGAATGAGGAACGAAGGGATCTCAGGGGTGCGGACGGGCGAGTCGCCACCGCACGCCCGAATCCACCTGCGTGGAGGGGTCAGGCCAAAGGGGGAGACCGGTCCCCGAAACTAGTGGAGGCAGGAAACGACCCTCAGCTAGAAACAGGAGGCTGTGACATTTTATGTGGCGCAGCCCCTCGCTACACCCGCTAGGAAGGCACCACATAGGGTCAGGGAAACTGGCGCCAAGTTTACCAAGAGGAGGCCCGAGGCAGCCGGACAGAAGGGTTGGTAAGAAAGGCCAGACAAAGGACACACAAAGGGGGTCCTGTGAAGCACTCCAAAGTTATCTGGGAGTTGTCTGAGCACCTCACCTGGTGAGCACAGTACGACGTGGGCAGCCGTTACCTGTAGACGTGGTCTGGATAATAAGAACTGTGAGTAAAGGCCCTGGACTACATCACTGACTCCGTGTCATTACTGCTGCTGCCCTGCACCATCACCCCCATCCTCCGCATACACTGCCCTGAGGCTATACTCCTCCCGTGGGGAGTTATGCTACGCTCTGCTGCACCCACAACACCAGCTTCAGCGGTCTGCCCTGGAGCGGCGGTTCACTCTGACCGCAATCCACGGGTGGCGTAGTCGGACATTTAAACATCAAAACCACATAAATAGTTCCGCCACTGGTTTGACCGCCCTGAGCCACGGAACCGGGTTGCCGCCACGGAGACTACAACCACCAGCATCCACCAAAAAGGGTCCGGCTCCGGGTGTCCCAAGGCCCAGGTGGCGCGTCAGAACATTTTCATCACCTTTCACAATCACCAATGGGACAAGGCAGGGATGTTCTCTGTTCCCTCTCTTATACATCCTAGTGACGGAGCACCTGCTCTCATCAATTCGCCATAACCCCAATATTAGGTGGATTGAGGTGGGAGGCACCGAGTACAAGTGCTCTCTATTTGCTGATGATGTCCTAGTATATATCACTCAATCACATATATCCATCCATGCTGTTATGGCTGAAATAGATCACTTTGTTACATGGTCAAATTTTAAAATCAATGCAGCGAAGTCTGAGGCCCTCGATGTCTCCCTCCCCAAATCCATATAGGATTCCATCCAGTCCAACTTTCCCTTTGCCTGGCCCTCACAGGGTATCAAATACTTAGGAATTCCTATTCATAGAGACCTCTCCCATCTATGTTATCTTAATTTTGGGCCCTTTATTGAACAACTCCATACAGACCACGGTTGGCAAGTTAGAACTGTAAGATTCACTACGTGAACCACTGGTGTTTTGTGGAAAAGCACATGTACACTGTGTTCCAAGTTATTATGCAAAAAGTGTTTAGGAGTGATAAGGGACGAATTTGTTTGTTTCTCAATTAAACTCATTGATGGTGATGTGTGTCAGGGCTCTTTATATCACTGTAAGCAATTGCAGACACCTGTGCTAATTAGTTTGGCAGGTGTGTCCAATGAAAGGCAAGACTACTTAAGAAGGCTGTCTCACATTATTAAGCAGCCTACATTTTCTGCCAAAATGGGAAAGAAAAAGGATGTGTCGGCTGCTGAGAAGCAACAAATTGTGGAGTGTTTAGGTCAAGGCATGACTACAATCAACATTGTGCGATGATCAGGATGAAGTGTCTTGGCAATCAAGAAGTATGTAGCTGATTCACAGTACACACGTGTGCGTGCTGATAAGGGCAAATTAAGGACTCTTTACTACAGGCAATTACGTCAGGTTGAAAGAGCAGCGGCAAAAAAGCCTTGTCATAGCAGCAGACAAGTTTTTGAAGCTGCTTGTGCCTCCAACGTCCCCCGAACAACAAGATGCAGGGTCCTTCAGAGGTTTGCAGCTGTGCATACACCATCCTGTCGACCTCCTCTATCCACTTCACACAAGCAGAAACGGCTCCAGTGGGCCAAACATTACATGAAGACTGATTTCAAAACTGTTTTGTTCACGGATGAGTGCCGTGCAGCGCTCGATGGTCCAGATGGATGGAGTGGAGGATGGCTGGTTGATGGACACCCCACGCAAACACGGCTACAGCGCCAACAAGGAGGAGGTGGAGTAATGTTTTGGGCTGGAATCATGGGGAGAGAGATTGTCGGCCCCTTTAGGATCCCTGAAGGCGCTAAAGATGAACTCCATAATGTATGTGGATTTTCTCAAACAGCACTTCCTGCCATGGTTCAAGAAGAAGAACCGTGTATTTCACAGCAAGATCATTTTTCTGCATGATAATGCACCATCTCATGCTGCACATAAAACATCTGCATCTCTGGCTGATATGGGCATAAAAGGGGACAAACTTATGGTGTGACCCCCATGCTCCCCTGACCTCTACCCCATTCAGAACCTTTGGAGCATCATTAAAAGGAGTGTCTATGATGGCGGGAGGCAGTTCACATCTAAGCAACAGCTCTGGGAGGGTATTCTGTCCTCATGCAAAACAATTGAAGCAGAAACCATCCAAAACCTGACAAATTCAATGGACGAGAGAGTTCAGAAGCTCCTTTCGAACAAAGGGTCCTATGTGAAAATGTAACATCACCTAGAATAAAGTTTTGAGTTGAAAACTGTTTGATTTCAGTTTCTAACAACCTGCTAATGCTTATAATTTCAAAAATGACCATTTTTTTGGTCTTTATTAAAATGAAAAGGTTGATCGAAAAGTTTGGGGGATCTAAGAGTGTGGCAACCCAGTAGTCATGATTACTTCGAATTCTGACAATATGAGGGTCATGCTGCAGGTAGTGCAGCAAGAAGGCACTTATGTGTCTTGCGCATCTCGGAGCCCCAAAATTATTTTCCGGGCTAGATGCAGCTAAAAATTATTATTAATTTTAAATCTGGTGAAGCTTTAGTATAGATGGCCTAATAGGATCAGTGCTGCACACTGCTACAAAGCCCAAAGTATTTTCCAGTCAAGATACAGATAAACATGATTAGTAATTTTAAATCTGGTGGAGCTTATTATAGATGGCCTAATAGAATCAGTGCTGCACACTGCTACAAAGCCCAAATTATTTTCCAGCCAAGATACAGATAAACATTAGTAATTTGAAAGCTTAAAACGGTTGGTAGGGTGATTTTAACCAATCATCAAGCTTTTACTCTCCCCAGGATGACACAGGGGTAGAAAAGTCGTTTCGGATCCATGATTTGTTCATCTTTATGAACGTGAGTCTGTCTACATTATCAGTGGAGAGCCGCGTGCGCTTATCTGTCAGCACACCACCAGCAGCGCTGAACACACGTTCAGACAGAACGCTGGCTGCGGGGCATGACAAGATCTCCAAGGCGTAAGTGGCTAGCTCCGGCCATCTATCCAGATTGGAAGCCCAAAAAGAGCAAGGGTCCAGTGACACAGTCGTGGCTTCAATGTTTACTTGGAGATACTCCTGTACCATCGTCTCTAGGCGTTGACTATGTGTCAGACTTCTTGTCTCCTGTGGCCTTGCAAAGGATGGGCTAAAAATGTGGTGAAATGATTCCGCAAAATTGATGTTACCAGCAGATACTGTGGTTCTGTTACGGTTTGAGTGCTGAACACTTGACGGTCCCACGGTTGGCAAGTTGGAACTGTGAGATTCACTACGTGCACCACTGGTATTTTGTGGAAAAGCACATGTAAGATTCTGCAACAGTCTCTGCTGATACTCCTGCATGCGTGCATCCCTTTCTATGGCAGGAATAATTTCTGCAAATTTACTTTTGTACCGGGGATCTAACAATGTGGCAACCCAGTAGTCAGGATTATTTCTAATTCTCACAATTCGAGGGTCATGTTGCAGGTAGTGCAGCAAGAAGGCACTCATGTGTGTTGCGCATCCAGGAGCACCAAGTCCCTGTTGTGTTGGTGGCGAGGTAACCATCATGCTTCCTTCCTCTGTCCTCTCCCCCCAACCTCGCACAACAGAAATGTGATCAAGGTCTCCCTCATCTAATGAGTCTTCCATCAGTTCGTCCTCCACTTCTTCCTGGGCTCCTGCACCTTCCTCACTAGTTTGGCTGCTACCATGCGCCCTGGTAAAACCATCTCCCCCACCCTCACATGCCTGCCGCCTTGGTGCTGCCGACCGTCTGGACCTTGCAGATGTTAGCCCTTCCGCATACAACTCCTCCTCCTCTACTTCCTCCACCTCCTCTTGTGCCACCACCTGACTCCGAATTCTGTTTAACATGTGCTCCAGCATGTAAATCACCGGAATAGTCATGCTGATAATGGCATCGTCAGCACTAAACATCTTCGTCGCCATTTCAAAACTGTGCAGAAGGGTGCATAGGTCCCTGATCTGAGACCACTCCTCCAGCGTGATTTGCCCCACCTCTGGATCTCGTTGGCCCAGGCTATACGTCAGAACGTATTGCACCAGGGCTTGTCGGTGCTGCCACAGTCGCTGCAACATGTGCAGAGTTGAATTCCACCGGGTAGGCACATCGCATTTTAGCCGGTGAAGTGGCAGGCCCAACGACTTCTGTAGAGATGTAAGTCGCTGAGCTGCGGGATGCGAACGGCGAAAGTGAGCACACAGCGACCGTGCCCTCTGCAGAAGGCCATCTAGTCTGGGATAGTGGGCTAAAAATTGCTGGACAACCAGGTTCAACACGTGAGCCATACAAGGCACGTGTGTGACATTGCCCCGGCGAAGGGCCGCACCCAGGTTTGCAGCATTGTCGCACACGGCCTTCCCTGGTTTCAGGTCCAGTGGAGACAACCATTCATGAAATTGGTTCTCCAGAGCTGACCACAACTCCTCAGCTGTGTGACTCACATTTCCCAGACATTTCAATGTAAAAACCGCCTGATGACGTTGAGCCCTACTGCCAGCATAGTAAGGAGGTGTGCAGGATCCCTTCTGCGCAGTTAGAAAGCTTGTGGCATGACCAGACAGGCTTTGGGTGCAGGTGGAAGACCGAGAGGAGTTTGAGGAGGCAGAAGCAGTGGAGGAACTTTGACATAAAGAGGATTGACGCACAACTCGTGGGGACGGCAAGACTTGGACAGCAGCCCCTTGTCCTGCTGTCACCATAGTTACCCAGTGCCCAGTCAGCGACATGTAACGCCCCTGTCCATGACTACTCGTCCAAGTGTCTGTGGTGAAATGCACCCTGTCACACACAGAGTTTCTCAAAGAAGCGGTGATGTTGTGTGCGACATGCTGGTGGAGCGCAGGCACACCTTTCTTTGAGAAGTAGTGCCGACTGGGCATCTGGTACTGGGGCACTGCGACGGACATAAGGTCTCGAAAATCCTCTGTGTCCACCAGGCGGAAAGGCAGCATTTCTGTAGCCAAGAACTTGCAGATGGTGAAATTCAACCTCTTAGCTTTCTCATGGCTAGGAGGAAATGGTCTTTTACTTGTCCACATCTGAGGGACCGAGGGCTGGCTATTTTGCTTAGACGGGGTTGATAAGGGTGTCCCCGGCAAACTGCCGGTCTGTGAGGAAGATGCAGGACATGTTAGGTTGCCTTGATCCAAAGGTGGTGCTATCGATGTCGGACAGCGCTCAACACCAGCTGGTGTTACCACCTCCAAAGAAAATGATGACCTGCCAATCACGCTGGCTGTTGCGGGTAAAGAGGTGGCAGGTCTGCGCCCCAAAACAGGTGTGACTGCTGTCCCCCCAGTCACAGAGGATGAAGAGGCCGCGGATGCACAAGATATGGCAGACGGTGGTTGGCCCGGCCGGCTAGGCCGCATTGTAGCACACTGAGCTTCCCACTGCAACTTATGCTTCATGTCCATGTGCCGGTTCATGCATGAAGTACTCAAACTATGTATTTTTTGGCCTCTACTTAGCTTTTGCTGACAAATGTTACAGATAACACGAGTTGGGTCATCTTTATCGATCTGAAAAAATGCCCAGGCTATGCAAGGCTTAGCAACCATGCGACCTGAAGAGCCACCACGACTTGTGGTGAGAGGCAGAGTTGTGTTTGAGGATGCAGTTGTTGACGTGCTTCCAGTACTACGTCTCTGTCCAGGAAGGCGCAACCTGACCTCGTCGTCACTAGCATCTTCCTCCACCTCCTCTGCTGACCTCATCTCTTGGCTGACTGTGGGTTGACAGTAAGTGGGATCTCCAACCTCATCATCATCACCCTGTGCGTTATCACACCCGTCGTCCTCAGAGCCAACCTGTTCCTGCCCTGACAAAAAACTAAAGTTGTCGCTCCAATCAGGTATTTGAGTCTTATCATCGTCTTCCTCATTGTCTCCACCAACAGGAGTTACAGTTTGGGAATGAGGGTCTACATTATGGTCAGAACCTTCTGCGTCTGGTCCTGGATCCGACTCATAAAGATTCTGGGCATCAGTGCAGATCATTTCCTCGTCTGGATTCACAGAAGCACTGGAGTCGACCTCTGATTCCCAGGCTATAGTATGAGTAAACAGCTCTGCAGACTCAACCATCTGTTCTACCTCATACTCAGACGGGCAGCTGGAGATTTGGGAGCTGTGAGGAAGCAAGTGCGATTGGGGTGACACCTTTGAGGACTGGAGTATTTGTGATGTTGAAGTTGATGTGGAGGAGAGCCCACTTAAAGGAGCACTTGATATCCGTTGAAGCACCTGCTGTTTGGTGCCTCATCTGGAATTTGTAGCGATTGGCGTGGCCGTAAGAAAGGGATCTTATCACATTGTCCGCTAAAAGAAGTAGACATTTTAGTTTGGCTGGAAGATGGTCTTTCTTCTGCAGATGTTACTGTTGCTTTAACACCTACCCCACGGACACAACCTTTTTCCCCTTCCCAACACGCCTATTCCCCTTTCCACCAGCAGCAGGCCTTTTTCCACTCATTTTGGTGGTTAACTAATTAACAACTCTGGAGTTGTTTGCACAAAAAAACAATGGATGGGAACCGAGCAGAGCTGAGTGGCCAAACTGTGGTATTAGGCCAAAACTATTGGCTGGGTTAGATGCAGAAAAAAAATATATTCAATTTGCAACCTGATGGAGGTCAGTATAGATGGACTAATAGAGAAAGTCCCACACACTGCTAGAAGGCCAAATATTTTTTCAGAGCTAGATGCAGATAAAAATTATTTTTAATTTGCAACCTGATGGAGGTCAGTATAGATGGACTAATAGAGAAAGTCCCACACACTGCTAGAAGGCCAAATATTTTTTCAGAGGTAGATGCAGAAAAAAATATATTCAGTTTGCAACCTGATGGAGGTCTGTATAGATGAATTAATAGAACAAGTCCCACACACAGCTAGAAGCCCAATATTTTTTCAGAGGTAGATGCAGAAAAAAATATATTCAGTTTGCAACCTGATGGAGGTCAGCATAGATGGATTAATAGAACAAGTCCCACACACAGCTAGAAGCCCAATATTTTTTCAGAGGTAGATGCAGAAAAAAATATATTCAGTTTGCAACCTGATGGAGGTCTGTATAGTTGAATTAATAGAACAAGTCCCACACACAGCTAGAAGCCCAATATTTTTTCAGAGGTAGATGCAGAAAAAAATATATTCAGTTTGCAACCTGATGGAGGTCTGTATAGATGGATTAATAGAACAAGTCCCACACACAGCTAGAAGCCCAATATTTTTTCAGAGGTAGATGCAGAAAAAAATATATTCAGTTTGCAACCTGATGGAGGTCAGTATAGATGGACTAAAACAACAAGTCCCATACACAGCTGGAAGCCCAATATTTTTTCAGAGGTAGATGCAGAAAAAAATATATTCAGTTTGTAACCTGATGGAGGTCAGTATAGATGGATTAATAGAACAAGTCCCACACACAGCTAGAAGCCCAATATTTTTTCAGAGGTAGATGCAGAAAAAAATATATTCAGTTTGCAACCTGATGGAGGTCAGTATAGATGGACTAATACAACAAGTCCACACACAGCTAGAAGCCCAATATTTTTTCAGAGGTAGATGCAGAAAAAAATATATTCAGTTTGCAACCTGATGGAGGTCTGTATAGATGGATTAATAGAACAAGTCCCACACACAGCTAGAAGCCCAATATTTTTTCAGAGGTAGTTGCAGAAAAAAATATATTCAGTTTGCAACCTGATGGAGGTCAGTATAGATGGACTAATACAACAAGTCCCACACACAGCTAGAAGCCCAATATTTTTTCAGAGGTAGATGCAGAAAAAAATATATTCAGTTTGCAACCTGATGGAGGTCAGCATAGATGGACTAATACAACAAGTCCCACACACAGCTAGAAGCCCAATATTTTTTCAGAGGTAGATGCAGAAAAAAATATATTCAGTTTGCAACCTGATGGAGGTCTGTATAGATGGATTAATAGAACAAGTCCCACACACAGCTAGAAGCCCAATATTTTTTCAGAGGTAGATGCAGAAAAAAATATATTCAGTTTGCAACCTGATGGAGGTCAGTATAGATGGACTAATACAACAAGTCCCACACACAGCTAGAAGCCCAATATTTTTTCAGAGGTAGATGCAGAAAAAAATATATTCAGTTTGCAACCTGATGGAGGTCTGTATAGATGGATTAATAGAACAAGTCCCACACACAGCTAGAAGCCCAATATTTTTTCAGAGGTAGTTGCAGAAAAAAATATATTCAGTTTGCAACCTGATGGAGGTCAGTATAGATGGACTAATACAACAAGTCCCACACACAGCTAGAAGCCCAATATTTTTTCAGAGGTAGATGCAGAAAAAAATATATTCAGTTTGCAACCTGATGGAGGTCTGTATAGATGGATTAATAGAACAAGTCCCACACACAGCTAGAAGCCCAATATTTTTTTCAGAGGTAGATGCAGAAAAAAATATATTCAATTTGCAACCTGATGGAGGTCAGTATAGATGGACTAATACAACAAATCCCACACACAGCTAGAAGCCCAATATTTTTTCAGAGGTAGATGCAGAAAAAAATATATTCAGTTTGCAACCTGATGGAGGTCTGTATAGATGGACTAATACAACAAGTCCCACACACAGCTAGAAGCCCAATATTTTTTCAGAGGTAGATGCAGAAAAAATATATTCAGTTTGCAACCTGATGGAGGTCAGTATAGATGGACTAATACAACAAGTCCCACACACAGCTAGAAGCCCAATATTTTTTCAGAGGTAGATGCAGAAAAAAATATATTCAGTTTGCAACCTGATGGAGGTCTGTATAGATGGATTAATAGAACAAGTCCCACACACAGCTAGAAGCCCAATATTTTTTCAGAGGTAGATGAAGAAAAAAATATATGCAGTTTGCAACCTGATGGAGGTCAGTATAGATGGACTAATACAACAAGTCCCACACACAGCTAGAAGCCCAATATTTTTTCAGAGGTAGATGCAGCAAAAAATATATTCAGTTTGCAACCTGATGGAGGTCAGTATAGATGGACTAATACAACAAGTCCCACACACAGCTAGAAGCCCAATATTTTTTCAGAGGTAGATGCAGAAAAAAATATATTCAGTTTGTAACCTGATGGAGGTCTGTATAGATGGATTAATAGAACAAGTCCCACACACAGCTAGAAGCCCAATATTTTTTCAGAGGTAGATGCAGAAAAAAATATATTCAGTTTGCAACCTGATGGAGGTCAGTATAGATGGACTAATACAACAAGTCCCACACACAGCTAGAAGCCCAATATTTTTTCAGAGGTAGATGCAGAAAAAAATATATTCAGTTTGCAACCTGATGGAGGTCTGTATAGATGGATTAATAGAACAAGTCCCACACACAGCTAGAAGCCCAATATTTTTTCAGAGGTAGTTGCAGAAAAAAATATATTCAGTTTGCAACCTGATGGAGGTCAGTATAGATGGACAAATACAACAAGTCCCACACACAGCTAGAAGCCCAATATTTTTTCAGAGGTAGATGCAGAAAAAAATATATTCAGTTTGCAACCTGATGGAGGTCTGTATAGATGGATTAATAGAACAAGTCCCACACACAGCTAGAAGCCCAATATTTTTTCAGAGGTAGTTGCAGAAAAAAATATATTCAGTTTGCAACCTGATGGAGGTCAGTATAGATGGACAAATACAACAAGTCCAACACACAGCTAGAAGCCCAATATTTTTTCAGAGGTAGATGCAGAAAAAAATATATTCAGTTTGCAACCTGATGGAGGTCTGTATAGATGGATTAATAGAACAAGTCCCACACACAGCTAGAAGCCCAATATTTTTTTCAGAGGTAGATGCAGAAAAAAATATATTCAATTTGCAACCTGATGGAGGTCAGTATAGATGGACTAATACAACAAGTCCCACACACAGCTAGAAGCCCAATATTTTTTCAGAGGTAGATGCAGAAAAAAATATATTCAGTTTGCAACCTGATGGAGGTCTGTATAGATGGACTAATACAACAAGTCCCACACACAGCTAGAAGCCCAATATTTTTTCAGAGGTAGATGCAGAAAAAATATATTCAGTTTGCAACCTGATGGAGGTCAGTATAGATGGACTAATACAACAAGTCCCACACACAGCTAGAAGCCCAATATTTTTTCAGAGGTAGATGCAGAAAAAATATATTCAGTTTGCAACCTGATGGAGGTCTGTATAGATGGATTAATAGAACAAGTCCCACACACAGCTAGAAGCCCAATATTTTTTCAGAGGTAGATGAAGAAAAAAATATATGCAGTTTGCAACCTGATGGAGGTCAGTATAGATGGACTAATACAACAAGTCCCACACACAGCTAGAAGCCCAATATTTTTTCAGAGGTAGATGCAGCAAAAAATATATTCAGTTTGCAACCTGATGGAGGTCTGTATAGATGGATTAATAGAACAAGTCCCACACACAGCTAGAAGCCCAATATTTTTTCAGAGGTAGTTGCAGAAAAAAATATATTCAGTTTGCAACCTGATGGAGGTCAGCATAGATGGACTAATACAACAAGTCCCACACACAGCTAGAAGCCCAATATTTTTTCAGAGGTAGATGCAGAAAAAAATATATTCAGTTTGCAACCTGATGGAGGTCTGTATAGATGGATTAATAGAACAAGTCCCACACACAGCTAGAAGCCCAATATTTTTTTCAGAGGTAGATGCAGAAAAAAATATATTCAATTTGCAACCTGATGGAGGTCAGTATAGATGGACTAATACAACAAGTCCCACACACAGCTAGAAGCCCAATATTTTTTCAGAGGTAGATGCAGAAAAAAATATATTCAGTTTGCAACCTGATGGAGGTCTGTATAGATGGACTAATACAACAAGTCCCACACACAGCTAGAAGCCCAATATTTTTTCAGAGGTAGATGCAGAAAAAATATATTCAGTTTGCAACCTGATGGAGGTCAGTATAGATGGACTAATACAACAAGTCCCACACACAGCTAGAAGCCCAATATTTTTTCAGAGGTAGATGCAGAAAAAAATATATTCAGTTTGCAACCTGATGGAGGTCTGTATAGATGGATTAATAGAACAAGTCCCACACACAGCTAGAAGCCCAATATTTTTTCAGAGGTAGATGAAGAAAAAAATATATGCAGTTTGCAACCTGATGGAGGTCAGTATAGATGGACTAATACAACAAGTCCCACACACAGCTAGAAGCCCAATATTTTTTCAGAGGTAGATGCAGCAAAAAATATATTCAGTTTGCAACCTGATGGAGGTCTGTATAGATGGATTAATAGAACAAGTCCCACACACAGCTAGAAGCCCAATATTTTTTCAGAGGTAGATGCAGAAAAAAATATATTCAGTTTGCAACCTGATGGAGGTCAGTATAGATGGACTAATACAACAAGTCCCACACTCAGCTAGAAGCCCAATATTTTTTCAGAGGTAGATGCAGAAAAAAAATATATTCAGTTTGCAACCTGATGGAGGTCTGTATAGATGGATTAATAGAACAAGTCCCACACACAGCTAGAAGCCCAATATTTTTTCAGAGGTAGATGCAGAAAAAAATATATTCAGTTTGCAACCTGATGGAGGTCAGTATAGATGGACTAATACAACAAGTCCCACACACAGCTAGAAGCCCAATATTTTTTCAGAGGTAGATGCAGAAAAAAATATATTCAGTTTGCAACCTGATGGAGGTCTGTATAGATGGATTAATAGAACAA
Organism: Phyllobates terribilis; assembly: GCF_046119375.1. Classification (NCBI taxonomy): domain Eukaryota; kingdom Metazoa; phylum Chordata; class Amphibia; order Anura; family Dendrobatidae; genus Phyllobates; species Phyllobates terribilis. The sequence goes on along the minus strand of NW_027362769.1, from coordinate 41,205,761 downwards.
GTCCCACACACAGCTAGAAGCCCAATATTTTTTCAGAGGTAGTTGCAGAAAAAAATATATTCAGTTTGCAACCTGATGGAGGTCAGTATAGATGGACTAATACAACAAGTCCCACACACAGCTAGAAGCCCAATATTTTTTCAGAGGTAGATGCAGAAAAAAATATATTCAGTTTGCAACCTGATGGAGGTCTGTATAGATGGATTAATAGAACAAGTCCCACACACAGCTAGAAGCCCAATATTTTTTCAGAGGTAGATGCAAAAAAAAATATATTCAATTTGCAACCTGATGGAGGTCAGTATAGATGGACTAATACAACAAGTCCCACACACAGCTAGAAGCCCAATATTTTTTCAGAGGTAGATGCAGAAAAAAATATATTCAGTTTGCAACCTGATGGAGGTCTGTATAGATGGACTAATACAACAAGTCCCACACACAGCTAGAAGCCCAATATTTTTTCAGAGGTAGATGCAGAAAAAAATATATTCAGTTTGCAACCTGATGGAGGTCAGTATAGATGGACTAATACAACAAGTCCCACACACAGCTAGAAGCCCAATATTTTTTCAGAGGTAGATGCAGAAAAAAATATATTCAGTTTTCAACCTGATGGAGGTCTGTATAGATGGATTAATAGAACAAGTCCCACACACAGCTAGAAGCCCAATATTTTTTCAGAGGTAGTTGCAGAAAAAAATATATTCAGTTTGCAACCTGATGGAGGTCAGTATAGATGGACTAATACAACAAGTCCCACACACAGCTAGAAGCCCAATATTTTTTCAGAGGTAGATGCAGAAAAAAATATATTCAGTTTGCAACCTGATGGAGGTCTGTATAGATGGATTAATAGAACAAGTCCCACACACAGCTAGAAGCCCAATATTTTTTCAGAGGTAGATGCAGAAAAAAATATATTCAGTTTGCAACCTGATGGAGGTCTGTATAGATGGATTAATAGAACAAGTCCCACACACAGCTAGAAGCCCAATATTTTTTCAGAGGTAGATGAAGAAAAAAATATATGCAGTTTGCAACCTGATGGAGGTCAGTATAGATGGACTAATACAACAAGTCCCACACACAGCTAGAAGCCCAATATTTTTTCAGAGGTAGATGCAGCAAAAAATATATTCAGTTTGCAACCTGATGGAGGTCAGTATAGATGGACTAATACAACAAGTCCCACACACAGCTAGAAGCCCAATATTTTTTCAGAGGTAGATGCAGAAAAAAATATATTCAGTTTGTAACCTGATGGAGGTCTGTATAGATGGATTAATAGAACAAGTCCCACACACAGCTAGAAGCCCAATATTTTTTCAGAGGTAGATGCAGAAAAAAATATATTCAGTTTGCAACCTGATGGAGGTCAGTATAGATGGACTAATACAACAAGTCCCACACACAGCTAGAAGCCCAATATTTTTTCAGAGGTAGATGCAGAAAAAAATATATTCAGTTTGCAACCTGATGGAGGTCTGTATAGATGGATTAATAGAACAAGTCCCACACACAGCTAGAAGCCCAATATTTTTTCAGAGGTAGTTGCAGAAAAAAATATATTCAGTTTGCAACCTGATGGAGGTCAGTATAGATGGACTAATACAACAAGTCCCACACACAGCTAGAAGCCCAATATTTTTTCAGAGGTAGATGCAGAAAAAAATATATTCAGTTTGCAACCTGATGGAGGTCTGTATAGATGGATTAATAGAACAAGTCCCACACACAGCTAGAAGCCCAATATTTTTTCAGAGGTAGATGCAGAAAAAAATATATTCAGTTTGCAACCTGATGGAGGTCAGTATAGATGGACTAATACAACAAGTCCCACACACAGCTAGAAGCCCAATATTTTTTCAGAGGTAGATGCAGAAAAAAATATATTCAGTTTGCAACCTGATGGAGGTCTGTATAGATGGATTAATAGAACAAGTCCCACACACAGCTAGAAGCCCAATATTTTTTCAGAGGTAGTTGCAGAAAAAAATATATTCAGTTTGCAACCTGATGGAGGTCAGTATAGATGGACTAATACAACAAGTCCCACACACAGCTAGAAGCCCAATATTTTTTCAGAGGTAGATGCAGAAAAAAATATATTCAGTTTGCAACCTGATGGAGGTCTGTATAGATGGATTAATAGAACAAGTCCCACACACAGCTAGAAGCCCAATATTTTTTTCAGAGGTAGATGCAGAAAAAAATATATTCAATTTGCAACCTGATGGAGGTCAGTATAGATGGACTAATACAACAAGTCCCACACACAGCTAGAAGCCCAATATTTTTTCAGAGGTAGATGCAGAAAAAAATATATTCAGTTTGCAACCTGATGGAGGTCTGTATAGATGGACTAATACAACAAGTCCCACACACAGCTAGAAGCCCAATATTTTTTCAGAGGTAGATGCAGAAAAAATATATTCAGTTTGCAACCTGATGGAGGTCAGTATAGATGGACTAATACAACAAGTCCCACACACAGCTAGAAGCCCAATATTTTTTCAGAGGTAGATGCAGAAAAAAATATATTCAGTTTGCAACCTGATGGAGGTCTGTATAGATGGATTAATAGAACAAGTCCCACACACAGCTAGAAGCCCAATATTTTTTCAGAGGTAGATGAAGAAAAAAATATATGCAGTTTGCAACCTGATGGAGGTCAGTATAGATGGACTAATACAACAAGTCCCACACACAGCTAGAAGCCCAATATTTTTTCAGAGGTAGATGCAGCAAAAAATATATTCAGTTTGCAACCTGATGGAGGTCTGTATAGATGGATTAATAGAACAAGTCCCACACACAGCTAGAAGCCCAATATTTTTTCAGAGGTAGTTGCAGAAAAAAATATATTCAGTTTGCAACCTGATGGAGGTCAGTATAGATGGACTAATACAACAAGTCCCACACACAGCTAGAAGCCCAATATTTTTTCAGAGGTAGATGCAGAAAAAAATATATTCAGTTTGCAACCTGATGGAGGTCTGTATAGATGGATTAATAGAACAAGTCCCACACACAGCTAGAAGCCCAATATTTTTTTCAGAGGTAGATGCAGAAAAAAATATATTCAATTTGCAACCTGATGGAGGTCAGTATAGATGGACTAATACAACAAGTCCCACACACAGCTAGAAGCCCAATATTTTTTCAGAGGTAGATGCAGAAAAAAATATATTCAGTTTGCAACCTGATGGAGGTCTGTATAGATGGACTAATACAACAAGTCCCACACACAGCTAGAAGCCCAATATTTTTTCAGAGGTAGATGCAGAAAAAATATATTCAGTTTGCAACCTGATGGAGGTCAGTATAGATGGACTAATACAACAAGTCCCACACACAGCTAGAAGCCCAATATTTTTTCAGAGGTAGATGCAGAAAAAAATATATTCAGTTTGCAACCTGATGGAGGTCTGTATAGATGGATTAATAGAACAAGTCCCACACACAGCTAGAAGCCCAATATTTTTTCAGAGGTAGATGAAGAAAAAAATATATGCAGTTTGCAACCTGATGGAGGTCAGTATAGATGGACTAATACAACAAGTCCCACACAAAGCTAGAAGCCCAATATTTTTTCAGAGGTAGATGCAGCAAAAAATATATTCAGTTTGCAACCTGATGGAGGTCTGTATAGATGGATTAATAGAACAAGTCCCACACACAGCTAGAAGCCCAATATTTTTTCAGAGGTAGATGCAGAAAAAAATATATTCAGTTTGCAACCTGATGGAGGTCAGTATAGATGGACTAATACAACAAGTCCCACACTCAGCTAGAAGCCCAATATTTTTTCAGAGGTAGATGCAGAAAAAAAATATATTCAGTTTGCAACCTGATGGAGGTCTGTATAGATGGATTAATAGAACAAGTCCCACACACAGCTAGAAGCCCAATATTTTTTCAGAATTAGATGCAGAAAAAAATATATTCAGTTTGCAACCTGATGGAGGTCAGTATAGATGGACTAATACAACAAGTCCCACACACAGCTAGAAGCCCAATATTTTTTCAGAGGTAGATGCAGAAAAAAATATATTCAGTTTGCAACCTGATGGAGGTCTGTATAGATGGATTAATAGAACAAGTCCCACACACAGCTAGAAGCCCAATATTTTTTCAGAGGTAGTTGCAGAAAAAAATATATTCAGTTTGCAACCTGATGGAGGTCAGTATAGATGGACTAATACAACAAGTCCCACACACAGCTAGAAGCCCAATATTTTTTCAGAGGTAGATGCAGAAAAAAATATATTCAGTTTGCAACCTGATGGAGGTCTGTATAGATGGATTAATAGAACAAGTCCCACACACAGCTAGAAGCCCAATATTTTTTCAGAGGTAGATGCAAAAAAAAATATATTCAATTTGCAACCTGATGGAGGTCAGTATAGATGGACTAATACAACAAGTCCCACACACAGCTAGAAGCCCAATATTTTTTCAGAGGTAGATGCAGAAAAAAATATATTCAGTTTGCAACCTGATGGAGGTCTGTATAGATGGACTAATACAACAAGTCCCACACACAGCTAGAAGCCCAATATTTTTTCAGAGGTAGATGCAGAAAAAAATATATTCAGTTTGCAACCTGATGGAGGTCAGTATAGATGGACTAATACAACAAGTCCCACACACAGCTAGAAGCCCAATATTTTTTCAGAGGTAGATGCAGAAAAAAATATATTCAGTTTGCAACCTGATGGAGGTCTGTATAGATGGATTAATAGAACAAGTCCCACACACAGCTAGAAGCCCAATATTTTTTCAGAGGTAGATGAAGAAAAAAATATATGCAGTTTGCAACCTGATGGAGGTCAGTATAGATGGACTAATACAACAAGTCCCACACACAGCTAGAAGCCCAATATTTTTTCAGAGCTAGATGCAGAAAAAAATTATATTCAATTTGCAACCTGATGGAGGTCAGTATAGATGGACTAATAGAATGATGCTATGCCCAAAAGATTTTACTTCACTAGGTGCAGTAAAAAAATTGGTATTCTATACACAGGTGGTATATCTTGCAACACAGATAGGCTACTCCACTGACTAGCACACTCTGCAATAGGCCAAAAAGGATTAGCTTTGCTAGATTCAGCCAAATGCTGTGAAAAAAACTTGCAAAGCACTGGCACAGACCTGCCTGGCAAAAACTGATAGGAACTGATGTAACCTAGTCCTGAAAAGGACTCCAATTACAATTAGTCTTTACTACTGTTGAGCCACCCCCGTAGTGTTCGGGTTCGGTTCGGTTCGTCGAACACCGGGATGTTCGAGGAACTGTTCGTCGAACTGTTCGTCGAACACCTTAGAACACCTTCGAACACCGTTAAAACCAATGGCAGGCAAACAAAAACACATAGGAACACATAGAAAACACCTTCAAAGGTGTCCAAAAGCTGACAAACTGCTCAGAAGACGCTTTCTTTAAAAAAGCCGGCCGGCATTTCAGCAGCGGCATACACCGGTACCCGACAATTTAGACATGAAGGAATAGAGCATCACGCATAGATTAGATAGATAGAAACATGTCAGTCACATATATATGAAGTACAGTGACAGTGTTGCTTACTGTACTTGTCATTTAGTGTAAAGGATTTATTAAAAAATATAATAGTGTTTTCGTGCACCGTCTCTTTAAAAAAGCCGGCCGGCAATTCAGCAGCGGTACCCGACAATTTATAACAGACAGAATAGAGCTTCACACATAGATTAGATAGATAGAAACATGTCAGTCACATATATATGAAGTACTGTGACAGTGTTGCTTACTGTACTTGTCATTTACTGCAAAGAATTTATTAAAAAAAATAATAGTGTTTTCATGCACCGTCTCTTTAAAAAAGCCGGCTGGCAATTCAGCATCTGTACCCGACAATTTAGAATAGAAGGAATAGAGAATCACACATAGATTAGATAGATAGAAACATGTCAGCCACATATATACGAAGTACAGTGACAGTGTTGCTCACTGTACTTGTCATTTAGTGTAAAGGATTTATTAAAAAATATAATAGTGTTTTCGTGCACCGTCTCTTTAAAAAAGCCGCCGGCAATTCAGCATCTGTACTCGACAATTTATAACAGACAGAATAGAGCTTCACACATAGATTAGATAGATAGAAACATGTCAGTCACATATATATGAAGTACTGTGACAGTGTTGCTTACTGTACTTGTCATTTACTGCAAAGGATTTATTAAAAAAAATAATAGTGTTTTCATGCACCGTCTCTTTAAAAAAGCCGGCCGGCAATTCAGCATCTGTACCCGACAATTTATAACAGACAGAATAGAGCTTCACACATAGATTAGATAGATAGAAACATGTCAGCCACATATATAAGAAGTACAGTGACAGTGTTGGTTACTGTACTTGTCATTTAGTATTAAAATAAAGGATTTATTATTAAAAAAAATTGGCGTGGGGTTCCCCGTAATTTTAGTCTCTAGCGGAGGTTAAGCAGACAGCTGGGGCAGATGTTTGAAGCCTGGGAAGGGGGTAATACCCACGGAGCTTCCCAGGCTACTAATATCAGCCCCCAGCTGAATACCTAGCCTTTACTAGCTATTAAAATGGAGGACCCCCCCCAAAAAAATGACGTGGGGTCCCCCCTAATTTAATAGCTAGCAAAGGCTAGGCAGACAGCTGGGGGCTGATATTAATAGCCCAGCAAGGGAGCCATGAATATTGGCCCCCTCCCAGGCTAGAAACACCAGCCCTCAGCCGCCCCAGAAATGGCGCATCCATAGGATGCGCCAATTCTGGCACTTAGCCTCGCTCTTCCACGCTGCCCTGGTGCGGTGGCAGGGGGTAATAGGGTTGGGGTTGATGTCAGCTTATAATGCCAGCTGACATCAAGCCCAGGTTAGTAATGGAGAGGCGTCTATAAGACACCCCCATTACTAACCCCATAGTCAAAGTTAAAAAAAAAACACAAACACCCAGAATAAAGTCCTTTAATTGAAATAAAGACACAATTCTTTATTGTTCTAAATTAAACCATACTTACCATCACGCCCATTCCAGCTGAAGCCAACGATCTCCTGCAATAAAAGAAAAATAATAAAGCAACCTCATCCTTACCTTTCCATGGTTCCCAGGACAGCTCCAGCTCTGCTACATCGAGATGACAGGCTGGACCGCAGCAGAACGCTGCCATCCAGCTTGCCATGCCGCACACACTGAGAAGCGCAGGCATGCTTGCGCTCCTCAGTGTCTGACTGTGACGGCATCCAGATGAGCCGACAATGAACTCGGCTCACCTCATGTACGTCACTGACAGCGTGGGAAAATTCTCCTGCACTCAGCGCTTCAGCGTGAGAATTTTCCCACGCTGTCAGTGACGTGCATGAGGTGAGCCGAGTTCATTGGACATGACCTCGGCTCATCTGGATGCCGTCACAGCCAGACACTGAGTAGCGCAAGCATGCCTGCGCTTCTCAGTGTCTGCGGGATGACAGGCTGGATGGCAGCGTTCTGCTGCGGTCCAGCCTGTCATCTCGATGTAGCAGAGCTGAAGCTGTCGTGGGAGCCATGGAAAGGTAAGGATGATGTTGCTTTATTATTTTACTTTTATTGCAGGAGATCATTGGCTTCAGCTGGAATGGGCGTGGCGGTAAGTATGGTTTAATTTAGAACAATAAAGAATTGTGTGTTTATTTCAATTAAAGGACTTTTTTCTGGGTGTTTGTGTTTTTTTTAAATACTTTACTAGAAATTCATGGTGGTCATGTCTAATATTGGCGTGACCCCATGAATTTCGGGCTTAGGGCCAGCTGATAATGCCAAGCTGGCCTTAACCCCTTTATTACCCAGTGAGCCACCGCACCAGGGCCCTGGATGAGTTGGGTACAGCGCCAGAAGATGGCGCTTCTATGAACGCGCCATTTTCCGGGGCGGCTGCGGACTGCAATTTGCAGCGGGTGGGGCCCAGAAAGCTTGGGCCTCCCTGCGCTGCAGATTCCAGCCCCCAGCTGCCTAGTTGCACCTGGCTGGACACAAAAATAGGGCGAAGCTCCACGTATTTTTTTTTTAAATTCATGAAATTCATGGAATAATTAAGAAAAAAAGGGCTTCCCTATATTGTTGTGTCCGGCTAGGTACAAATAGGCAGCTGGTGGTTGGGAGCAGCCCGTTCCTGCCTGCTGTACCTGACTGGACACAAATATAGGGCGAAGCCCCACATCAATTTTTTTTTCATTATTTCATGAATTTCATGAAATAATTAAAAAAAAATTGACGTGGGGCTTCGCACTATATTTGTGTCCAGCCAGGTACAGCAGGCAGGGACGGGCTGCCCCCAACCACCAGCTGCCTATTTGTACCTGGTTGGACACAACAATATAGGGAAGCCCTTTTTTTCTTAATTATTCCATGAATTTCATGAAATAATTAAAAAAAAAAATGCGTGGGGCTTCGCCCTATTTTTGTGCCCAGCCAGGTACAACTAGGCAGCTGGGGGCTGGAATCTGCAGCGCAGGGAGGCCCAAGCTTTCTGGACCCCACCCGCTGCATATTGCAGTCCGCAGCCGCCCCAGAAAATGGCGCGTTCATAGAAGCGCCATCTTCTGGCGCTGTACCCAACTCATCCAGGGCCCTGGTGCGGTGGCTCACTGGGTAATAAAGGGGTTAAGGCCAGCTTGGCATTATCAGCTGGCCCTAAGCCCGAAATTCATGGGGTCACGCCAATATTAGACATGACCACCATGAATTTCTAGTAAAGTATTTAAAAAAACACAACACCCAGAATAAAGTCCTTTAATTGAAATAAACACACAATTCTTTATTGTTCTAAATTAAACCATACTTACCGTCACGCCCATTCCAGCTGAAGCCAATGTCTTCTGCAATAAAAGTAAAATAATAAAGCAACCTCATCCTTACCTTTCCATGGTTCCCACGACAGCTTCAGCTCTGCTACATCGAGATGACAGGCTGGACCGCAGCAGAACGCTGCCATCCAGCCTGTCATCCCGCGGACACTCAGAAGCACAGGCATGCTTGCGCTCCTCAGTGTCTCGCTGTGACGGCATAAAGATGAGACAAGCTCATGTCCAATGAACTCGGCGCACCTCATGCACGTCACTGACAGCGTGGGAGAATTCTCCTGCACTCAGCACTTCAGCGTGAAAATTCTCCCACGCTGTCAGTGACGTACATGAGGTCAGCTGAGTTCATTGGACATGAATGAGCTCACCTCATGCACGTCACTGACAGCGTGGGAAAATTCTCACGCTGAAGCGCTGAGTGCAGGAGAATTTTCCCACGCTGTCAGTGACGTGCATGAGGTGAGCTCATTCATGTCCAATGATCTCAGCTCACCTCATGCACGTCACTGACAGCGTGGGAAAATTCTCCTGCACTCAGCGCTACAGCGTGAGAATTCTCCCACGCTGTCAGTGACGTGCATGAGGTGAGCTCATTCATGTCCAATGAACTCAGCTGACCTCATGCACGTCACTGACAGCGTGGGAGAATTCTCACGCTGAAGTGCTGAGTGCAGGAGAATTCTCCCACGCTGTCAGTGACGTGCATGAGGTGCGCCGAGTTCATTGGACATGAACTCGTCTCATCTTTATGCCGTCACAGCCAGACACTGCAGAGCGCAAGCATGCCTGCGCTTCTCAGTGTCTGCGGGATGACAGGCTGGATGGCAGCGTTCTGCTGCGGTCCAGCCTGTCATCTCGATGTAGCAGAGCTGAAGCTGTCGTGGGAACCATGGAAAGGTAAGGATGAGGTTGCTTTATTATTTTTCTTTTATTGCAGGAGATCGTTGGCTTCAGCTGGAATGGGCGTGATGGTAAGTATGGTTTAATTTAGAACAATAAAGGAATGTGTCTTTATTTCAATTAAAGGACTTTATTCTGGGTGTTTGTGTTTTCTTTTAACTTTGACTATGGGGTTAGTAATGGGGGTGTCTTATAGACGCCTCTCCATTACTAACCTGGGCTTGATGTCAGCTGGCATTATAAGCTGACATCAACCCCAACCCTATTACCCCCTGCCACCGCACCAGGGCAGCGTGGAAGAGCGAGGCTAAGTGCCAGAATTGGCGCATCCTATGGATGCGCCATTTCTGGGGCGGCTGACGGCTGGTGTTTCTAGCCTGGGAGGGGGCCAATATTCATGGTTCCCTTCCTGGGCTATTAATATCAGCCCCCAGCTGTCTGCCTAGCCTTTGCTAGCTATTAAATTAGGGGGGACCCCCACGTCATTTTTTTGGGGGGGTTCCTCCATTTTAATAGCTAGTAAAGGCTAGGTATTCAGCTGGGGGCTGATATTAGTAGCCTGGGAAGCTCCGTGGGTATTACCCCCTTCCCAGGCTTCAAACATCTGCCCCAGCTGTCTGCTTAACCTCCGCTAGAGACTAAAATTACGGGGAACCCCACGCCAATTTTTTTTAATAATAAATCCTTTATTTTAATACTAAATGACAAGTACAGTAACCAACACTGTCACTGTACTTATTATATATGTGACTGACATGTTTCTATCTATCTAATCTATGTGTGAAGATCTATTCTGTCTGTTATAAATTGTCGGGTACAGATGCTGAATTGCCGGCCGGCTTTTTTAAAGAGACGGTGCATGAAAACACTATTATTTTTTTTAATAAATCCTTTGCAGTAAATGACAAGTACAGTAAGCAACACTGTCACAGTACTTCATATATATGTGACTGACATGTTTCTATCTATCTAATCTATGTGTGAAGCTCTATTCTGTCTGTTATAAATTGTCGGGTACCGCTGCTGAATTGCCGGCCGGCTTTTTTAAAGAGACGGTGCACGAAAACACTATTATATTTTTTAATAAATCCTTTACACTAAATGACAAGTACAGTAAGCAACACTGTCACTGTACTTCGTATATATGTGGCTGACATGTTTCTATCTATCTAATCTATGTGTGATTCTCTATTCCTTCTATTCTAAATTGTCGGGTACAGATGCTGAATTGCCGGCCGGCTTTTTTAAAGAGACGGTGCATGAAAACACTATTATTTTTTTTGATAAATCCTTTACACTAAATGACAAGTACAGTAAGCAACACTGTCACTGTGCTTCTTATATGTGTGACTGACATGTTTCTATCTATCTAATCTATGTGTGATTCTCTATTCTTTCTGTTCTAAATTGTCGGGTACCGGTGTATGCCGCTGCTGAATTGCCGGCTTTTCATGTTTCACTGTGAGCACTGTTCCCATCGATTTGGGCAATCACTGTAATGCCACAACCACCATGGCTGTGGCATTACAGTGAGTGGCAGACAATCCCTGCATGATTGGTGCTCTAAATAGCGCCAGACATGCAGGACACGCTTTTGGTGCACGAACAGTTATCGAACATAACCTCGAACAGCCGAATTTTTTGCAAATCGTTCGGGTTCGTCGAACAACTCGAACACCGCCCAAAACAGCTCGAATTTGAGATTGGCGAACAGTTCTAGTCGAACACCGCTCATCTCTAGTCTTTACTCCCACAATCTATCTATTTAAGAGCACAGACCTGCCTGATAAAAGTCGTAGGAAATGCTGTAACCTAGTCCTTAAAAGGACTGCAATCACAACTATTCCCTACTCCCAAGCTATCTGTAGATTTGTGCGAAAATTGGCTTGAAATTAACAAGGTATAGCGCACACAGCAACAGCGGTGCCGTCTAACACGCAGCTGCAGCAGTGAGAAAATGGTGGCGACGGGGAAAATGGCTTGGTCTTATAGGGCAAGGACATGTGACATACACTGCCAATGACACATGCCCTTGCTTGTGTGAAAAAAAGCACTTCGCTCCGTGTGTGCGCTGCTGATAGGCTGACAGATTGCACCTCCCCACTGTAAATGCGGGAAAGAGAAAAAAAAAATGGAGATCTTCATTGTTCCTGCAGAGATCCATCCCCTGCCCCTCCCCCCACCCCGCTGTACACTCAAACTGCGTATTAACATTAATTTTCATCATTACTGAGAAAAAATACAGTTATGATTTTGGTGCACGAACAGTTATCGAACATAACCTCGAACAGCCGAATTTTTCTCAAATTGTTCGTGTTCGCCGAACGGCTCGAACACCGCCCAAAACAGCTCGAATTTGAGATTGGCGAACAGTTCGAGTAGAACAACGCTCATCTCTAATATGGAGGTAGCTGCTCTTAGTAAGCACCTGTTCACACCTATTTCTTATAGTGGAAGTTCCGTCATTTTCTTTGTTACTAGATTTAGCGTTGACTGAGCACTCCACCCCCACCCCCATGCCGCAGGTGGTTTTAAATGCATCAGGATCTGTCTTTCCCACACATAAGCAGACGGAGGTCTCTTAGAGAGGTATTCACATTGATAGGTCCTGACATCGAGAAACGCCTTACCGCGGCTGTCAGGTACACATGAATTGGCCAATTTATGCGCTAAGATTTCTCATTTATTTACAGCAGTAATGCTATTCATTTTCCATACTTCATATTTACATGCGCTAAAAAAACTTTTTTTCAAAAATTTTTCATTTATTTCTATTTTTTACAGCAGTTATGCTATTCATATTTCATATCTATATACTCAGTGTTACAGTGTGCTACTTTATTTGTTCATTATATATGGAGGTAGCTGCTCTTAGTAAGCACCTGTTCACACCTATTTCTTATAGTGGAAGTGCCGTCATTTTCTTTGTTACTAGATTTAGCGTTGACTGAGCACTCCACCCCCACCCCCATGCCGCAGGTGGTTTTAAATGCATCAGGATCTGTCTTTCCTACACATAAGCAGACGGAGGTCTCTTAGAGAGGTATTCACATTGATAGGTCCTGACATCGAGAAACGCCTTACCGCGGCTGTCAGGTACACATGAATTGGCCAATTTATGCGCTAAGATTTCTCATTTATTTACAGCAGTAATGCTATTCATTTTCCATACTTCATATTTACATGCGCTAAAAAAACTTTTTTTCAAAAATTTTTCATTTATTTCTATTTTTTACAGCAGTTATGCTATTCATATTTCATATCTATTTACTCAGTGTTACAGTGTGCTACTTTATTTGTTCATTATATATGGAGGTAGCTGCTCTTAGTAAGCACCTGTTCACACCTATTTCTTATAGTGGAAGTGCCGTCATTTTCTTTGTTACTAGATTTAGCGTTGACTGAGCACCCACCCCCACCCCCATGCCGCAGGTGGTTTTAAATGCATCAGGATCTGTCTTTCCCACACATAAGCAGACGGAGGTCTCTTAGAGAGGTATTCACATTGATAGGTAAAAACATCAAAGCTGACGCCTTGTCCCGATCCTTCCTGGTATCTGATCTAGAGGAGGAACCTAAGTACATCATTGATCCCGTCAGAGTAATGCAAGTGGCCCCCGTGAATCTAAATCGTCTCCCTCCCGGTAAGACGTTCGTAACTGTACCTGATCGGAGGAGGGTCCTACACTGGGGTCACTCGTCTAAGCTAGCTGGCCACGCCGGTCAGAAAAAGACCCTCCAGCTCATTACCCGGCATTACTGGTGGCCTACCCTGCACAAGGATGTAATAGACTTTGTTTCTGCCTGTGTGTCTTGCGCCCGCAACAAAGTTCCGAGACACCTGCCAGCCGGTCGCCTCCTTCCTCTTCCAGTACCTGCTGCCCCGTGGCAGCATATAGCTATGGACTTTATAACGGATCTCCCTGTCTCTGCCGGTTGTACGGTCATTTGGGTGGTCGCTGATCGCTTTTCCAAGATGGCGCACTTCATTCCCCTGCCGGGTCTCCCGTCTGCACCCGAACTGGCTAAAGACTTTATCCGCCACATCTTCTGTCTCCATGGCCTGCCCCTCCACATCGTGTCAGATCGTGGGGTTCAGTTCACCTCACGCTTCTGGAGAGCCACATGTAAGTTGCTTGACGTCACTCTGGACTTCTCCTCCGCTTACCATCCACAGTCCAATGGTCAAGTGGAGCGGATCAATCAGAACCTGACCAGTTACCTCCGGCACTTCGTTAATGCCCACCATTCGGACTGGGTGGATCTCCTACCATGGGCCGAGTTCTCTTACAATAATCACGAGAGCGAATCTTCCTCGAAATCCCCGTTTTTTGTAGTCTTCGGTCAGCATCCTCGGATCCCGTTTCCCGTCTCCACCTCGGTGGACAATCCGGCTGCGGAATCTCTCGTTAGCGAATTCTCCTCCATTTGGGAGAGTACCCGATCCGCACTCCTTCAGTCGTCCGAGCGGATGAAAAAACACGCTGACAAAAAACGCCTGGATCTGCCACAATTCCGTCCTGGAGATAAAGTCTGGCTCTCGTCCAAGTATGTCCGGCTCAAGGTTCGTTCCTACAAGTTAGGGCCTCGGTTCATCGGCCCACTGGAAGTTATCAAACAGATCAATCCGGTGGCCTATAAATTGAATCTCCCGGCCAACCTACGGATCCCTAACTCCTTCCATGTATCTCTCCTCAAACCCGTGGTACTTAACTCTTTTTCCAAGTCTACAGGTACGCCTCCTGCTCCGGTTTCCGCTGAGAACGAGTTTGAAGTAGAGAACATTCTGGCCACCAAAAGGGTAAGAGGAAAAACCTTTTTTCTGGTAGATTGGAAGGGGTTTGGTCCTGAGGAGAGAACGTGGGAGCCTCGGGAGAACATCCATGCCCCTCTCATCCTTGATAAATTTCTCTCTGGCCTAAAAAAGGGGGGGCCTAAAGTGGGGGTACTGTAGCGTCAGCGTCCCTGCCTCCTGCTAGGCAGGGATGCTGTTCCCCTCACCTCTCCGCTCCGTGCCCGGCGTCTTCCTCCCGCCCTGCTGGCAGCACGCGCTGCTTCCCGGCCACGGCGCTTAGGGCGCGCGCGCTCCCCCTCTCTTAAAGGGGCCGCGCGCGCCGTCCTAAGGAGTCCCCGGCCAATGGCCGGAGGACTTCACCATATATAAGGCACCTCCTCCAAAATGGAGGTGCCCGAGCAATGTTGTTGCAAAGCCTTCACTCTGCTTCAGCCCTCAGGTTCCGTTGCCTGTTACCTGCCAGTCACCTGCCAGATTCCTGCTTGTTACCTGCCAGTCACCTGCCAGATTCCTGCTTGATACCTGCCTGATATCCGTTTACCTGCTTGCAAGCCTGCGGTCCGACGGTCTGCCTTCCGACACCTGTCAGTCTGTCTATGGACCAGCCTGCCCGCTCACCTGGGAGTGCTCATCTGCTACCTGCCTGCTAGCCTACCTGGAGGCACCGCCGTCACTTGCCGTGACCACCTGCCTGTCCAGAGACTCTTGCCTGCTCACCTGGGAGCGCTCACCTGCTACCTGTCTGCTAGCCTACCTGGAGGCTCTGCAGTCACTTGCCGTGACCACCTGCCTGTCCAGAGACTCTTGCCTGCTCACCTGGGAGCGCTCACCTACTACCTGTCTGCTAGCCTACTTGGAGGCTCTGCCGTCACTTGCCGTGACCACCTGCCCGTCCAGAGACTCTTGCCCGCTCACCTGGGAGCGCTCACCTGCTACCTGCCTGCTAGCCTACCTGGAGGCTCTGCCGTCACTTGCCGTGACCACCTGCCTGTCCAAAGACTCTCGCCCGCTCACCTGGGAGCGCTCACCAGCCACCTGCCTGCTGTCCTTCTACCCAGAGACTGTCCCTGTCACTTGCCGTGAGTACCCGTCCTTCTACTCAGAGACTGTCCCTGTCACTTGCCGTGACTACCTGCCCTTCTACCCAGAGACTGTCCCTGTCACTTGCCGTGACTACCTGCCCTTCTACCCAGAGACTGTCCCTGTCACTTGCTGTGACTACCTGCCCGTCTTCCCTGGGAGCCACCCGCTTCCTTACAGGGACCGCCCCCTTGTATAGTTGCTCAGAGGTTCCGCCTCCCAGACCCGTTACAATCACATAGTTCCTTTCTCCGTTAAAAATTTGAGGTCTGCTTTGTTGCATGCGGAGGTGGTCAGTGCTAAGTTGGCAAAAGAAGTTGAGTTAGGTCGTATGGCTGGGCCGTTTGAGAATCTGCAGGTTGAAGGGGTGATCATTTCTCCTTTAGGAGTAGTACCCAAGAAGGAGCCGAATAAATTTCGCTTGATACAGCATTTGTCGTATCCGAAAGTTTTTTCGGTCAATGATGGGATCGCGCCCGAATTATGTTCTGTGGAATATACCTCATGTGATACGGCCGTATCATGGGTGTGGAGGTACGGGCCTGGGGCATTGTTAGCGAAAACCGACATCGAATCAGCTTTCAGGTTACTCCCGGTTCACCCGGCTAGTATTCCGTTGTTGGGTTGTTTTTTGGAACAAAGGTTATTATCTGGATAGGTGTTCGCCTATGGGTTGTTCGATTTCATGTTCATTGTTTGAAACTTTTAGTAAGTTTTTGGAATGGGTGGTAAGGGAGGTTGCAGGTGTGCAGTCCGTTATTCATTACCTGGATGACTTTTTGTTCATAGGTCCTCCAGACTCGTTGGTTTGTCATAATTTGTTAGCAGCCATGGTGTGAGTGGCTGAACGTTTTGGTGTTCCATTGGCAAAATAAAAAACGGAAGGTCCTCGTACTGTGTTGAGTTTTTTGCGAATACTGATTGATGCTGATAGAATGGAGTGTCGATTGCCCGAGGATAAATTGTCATTGCTCCGGCAGGAGGTCGAGCGAATCGGTAAATTGCACAAGCTGACCTTGAAGGAGATGCAGTCACTGTTAGGGAGACTGAACTTTGCTTGTAGGATCATGCCTATGGGCAGAATATTTTATCGCAGGTTGTCAAGGGCAACAGCAGGAGTGCGGGCATCGCATCATTTTATTCATTTGAATAGAGAGCGCAGAGAGGATTTGTTGGTGTGGAAGCGTTTTTTGGTAAATTACAACAGCAAGTCATTGATTCAGCAGGAGTTTTTGAACAGCTTTGATTGCGAGATTTACACGGACTCTGCTGGCGGTTTGGGCTACGGGGTTTTTTGTATGGGAAAGTGGAGCGTTGGAAAATGGCCTGATTCGTGGAAGGAGAAGGGTCTTACAAAGAATCTTGCTCTTCTGGAATTATTCCCAATTGTAGTTGCAGTCTCGATTTGGGGTGAGTTCTTTTTGAATTGGAGAGTGTAACGGGTCTGGGAGGCGGAACCTCTGAGCTACTATACAAGGGGGCGGTCCTTGTAAGGGAGCGGGTGGCGACCAGGCAGGCAGTCACAGTAGGTGACCGGGACAGTCTCTGGGTGTACGGGCAGGAGGTCACGGCAAGTGACCGGGACAGTCTCTGGATGAACGGGCTGGAGGTCACGGCAAGTGACCGGGGCAGTCTCTGGGTGAACGGGCTGGAGGTCACGGCAAGTGACCGGGGCAGTCTCTGGGTGAACGGGCTGGAGGTCACGGCAAGTGACCGGGGCAGTCTCTGGGTGAACGGGCTGGAGGTCACGGCAAGTGACCGGGGCAGTCTCTAGGTAAAGGGTAGGTACGACCTGTGATGGCTGAACCTCCAGGTAGGCTAGCAAGGCAGATGGAGGATGTGTGCTCCCAGGTGAGCGGGCAAGAGTCTCTGGAATAGCTGGTGGTCACAGCACGTGACGGCGGAGCCTCCGGGCAGGCAAGCAGGCAGGTAGCGGAGGAGCGCTCCCAGGTGAGCGGGCAAGCTGGTCCATAGACAGACTGACAGGAGTAGAAAGGCAGACCGTCGGACCTCAGGCTAGCAAGCAGGCAGGTAGCTGATGTGCGCTCCCAGGTGAGCGGGCAAGCTGGTCCTTAGACAGACTGACAGGAGTTGTAAGGCAGACCGTCGGACCTCAGGCTAGCAAGCAGGTAGCAGGAATAACAGGCAGGAAACAGACAGCAAACAGGCAGGACTCTGGCAGGTAACTGGCAGGTAACTGGCAGGTAACTGGTAACGGGACCTGAGGGCTGAAGCAGAGTAGTGAACAGTGCAACAACATTGCTCGGGCACCTCCATTTTGGAGGAGGTGCCTTATATATGGTGAAGTCCTCCGGCCATTGGCCGGGGACTCCTTAGGACGGCGCGCGCGGCCCCTTTAAGAGGAAGGAAGAGCGCGCGCGCCCTAAGCACAGTGGCCGGGAAGGAGCGCGCGCTGCCAGCAGAGCGGGAGGAGGATGCCGGGCACGGAGCAGGGAGGTGAGGGGAACAGCGTCCCTGCCTAGCAGAGGGCAGGGACGCCGGCGCTACAGAGAGTTAGGTTCCACTGTGATAATATGGGTGTGGTGATGGTGATTAACAGCTTATCGGCGTCATCTCCTCCGGTTATTAAGCTGGTCAGGGAACTGGTACTCTGTTGTTTGGAGTTAAATGCATGGATTTCGGCGGTGCATGTGCCAGGTGTGCAAAATTCCATAGCGGATGCTTTGTCTCGTTTCCAATGGGAGCGTTTTCGGGCTCTGGCACCAGAGGCAGAAGTCGCAGGAGTGGAATGCCCTTCTCAGTTGTGGCAGTTGGTTACGAACGAGCTGGACGATTGATCCAGGATTCAGTTTTGAGTTCAACCTAGTCTTCTTACGAGGCGAGTATGGCAAAGCTGGGTGTCCCATTGGGGGGTGGTAGAGAGTGACGAGGATAGAACACGGGCGGTTTTGTTTTCAGTTCGTAAGGCTGCAGAGTTAGGGTGGTCGGCATCTAGAATCAGTAAATTTATTGCCGGGCTTGCATTCGGTTTTAAATTGCAGGGATTCTGTGACGTTACAAAATCCTTTTTAGTTAAGCATTCACTTAGAGGTTTTCGTAAAGGTAGTAGGAGCTCGGATAAGCATAGGCCAGTCTCGTTTAGTATGTTGGAAAGGTTAGGTGTTGTTTTGGACAGGATTTGTAGTTCTACATTTGAGGTGGCACTATGTAGGTTAGCTTTTTCCTTAGCTTTTTTCGGGGCAATGAGAGTAGGTGAATTGGTCGCCCCCAGTAGGAACAGGGCGGGAGGTTTAGTAGCTGAAGACATGAGCTGCTGGACCGGGGTTATCGATGTTTGGATTAAACGTGGAAAGACCGATCAGTTGGCAGAAGTAAGCGCATTGTGTTAGGTATAGTGGACGGGGCGGTGATGTGTCCAAAAGCAGCTTGGAGGCATATTGGCAAGTGTGGTCAGGAAGAGCCGGCCCACTCTTATGTCACTGTGACGGGACATTCCTGTCCAGATTTCAGTTTATAGCCGTCCTTAAAAAAGGGGGTGCAGGAGTTGGGCCTTAGCCCAGATGTGTATGGTTCACATTCTTTTAGGATTGGCGCAGCGTCTGAGGCGGTTAGGTGCGGCTTGGGTGCAGAGGTGATAAAGCGGATTGGCAGGTGGAGTTCGGATCGTTATTTGAGGAGGCGCTGCGTGCTGACTTAAGGCGTGACGGTAGGCAATTGGGTTTTCCGAGGGTACAAGTAGTTATAAGGTGGCTAGGTTTTAGGGGGATGGTATGGAGCCGGTTTTTGTCGGAATTTCATAAAGCGGCAGGATTGGACAGATCACTGGATATTCTGGTTGTGCATTTGGGAGGGAACGATTTGGGGGTAAGGCCTGTGAGAGAGTTGATTCGGGATATCCATTTTGATTTTTTTAGATTGTGGACTTCATTCCCGGGGGTTCTGATGGTTTGGTCAGATATAGTGCCCAGGAAGAAATGGCGGGCGGCTAGATCAGAAAAAGGTATAAATAGGTCAAGAGTAAAGTTAAATAGGGCAGTGTCTAGCTTTGTGTCAAGGAATGGTGGCATAAGTGTTAGGCACTTTGAGTTGGAATCGGGGGTTGGAAATTTGTGATTGAAGGACGGGGTCCATCTCAATGATATCAGTATGGATCTTTGGGCCCTTGCAATACAGGAGGGGATTGAAAGGGTGTTGGTGGCTTTGGGGCACTCATGAGCCTAAGGTTTCAGGGCTGTTTGTGGTTGGCGGGGGGTGGGGATCTTGGAGTTGGTACCGAATTGTCGGTTGAAGGAATTGGAAGAATTCCAGGTCGTTTAAATTAAGTGGGGAGTGATCTGGCAGTCGGTTCTGGGCTCTGGACAGGGTTTTACCCTGGGAGCTTTTAGTTGGTTGGTCTTTTACGGACTGTGGAAGTTTGGTGCCCTCGAGCTGGTGCTGCACGGCTGAGGGTAACATGGCGGTTGATTTCTTAAACTTTATTTTAAAACCAGATCTTTTAGCTCCAAGAACCCTCCCTCCATATTTATATTTATTTTATTGTCAATTTAAATGTTATTGTTGTTTGTTAATAAAATGGCCGCTGTGGCCAAAATTATCCAAAAGTATAACCGGTTGTAGTGTTTTTATTTTGGTACAGGATCACGGGATCCTTGGGGTAAGGTGGGAGAAGTTAAGGCATCAGGTAAGAAACCATATTGGCCGTACCGGGTCAAGGAGGGGGCTGGAGACAGGCACAGCTAGATGGAAGCCCCCCATGACCAGGATTGGCCTGGAGATTTCCCATGTTTAAAACTGGCATCTATGGAGATTGGCTAGTGGGAAGTTTGGGAGGCGGGCAGTGGGAGAGGCATATAAAAGGAAAAATGCGGGAAAACCGCCATTCCTGGAGGAGCAGCAGACGAGGAATTCCCACCCACCCTTCCCCTTTTTGTTGTTTATTGTTTTTCATTTAGGGGAAAATGGCGCATTTTACTAGGGTCTGCTTGTCACAGTGGCTTGGTTGGCGGGGGGTGGGGTTCTTGGAGTTGGTACCGAATTGTCGGTTGAAGGAATTGGAAAAATTCCAGGTCGTTTAAATTAAGTAGGGGGTGATCTGGCAGTCGGTTCTGGGCTCTGGACAGGGTTTTACCCTGGGAGCTTTTAGTTGGTTGGTCTTTCATGGACTGTGGAAGTTTGGTGCCCTCGAGCTGGTGCTGCACGGCTGAGGGTAACATGGCGGTTGATTTCTTATACTTTATTTTAAAGCCAGATCTTTTAGCTCCAAGAACCCTCCCTCCATATTTATATTTATTTTATTGTCAATTTCAATGTTATTGTGGTTTGTTAATAAAATGGCCGCTGTGGCCAAAATTATCCAAAAGTACAACCGGTTGTAGTGTTTTAATTTTGGGACAGGATCACGGGATCCTTGGGGTAAGGTGGGAGAAGTTAAGGCATCAGGTAAGAAACCATATTGGCCGTACCGGGTCATGCATAAGTACACTAACATATCACCTTCACCACACAGTGAAGTGAGTGGGCCTATGTGATTTAAACTCTCAGGGCTGAATTTCAGCCCATTCCAGCACTGATAACAATATTCAGTAAACCGTGACTATACAGGATGAAATGAGCAAAAGCAAAAAAGAACATGAACAGGCAACTTTACAGATTACTTTCTTCTAAAACAAACTGCCATGTTATAAGAATTTAAAATCCGAAATAATAAATATTACATTTACTAGAAGAATATCTGAAGGCTAAACTTTGTCAGTAAGAAGCTTTATCAAGGTCATCTAAGGTATAGTGCTCCAGTGAAAAAAGATGGGTATGCCATTATTTTTATGACTCTTTATTGTACATATTTTAAATATTGCAAATGGGATTTTATTAGGTATTTCCTACACCGTCAACCTAATTGAAGTTTAATTGCATTTCACATTTGTATCCCAGTCCAGAAAGCTGTGCTCAACCTACACTTAAGGTAGAATTCAATTTTACAATCATTATCTTCTTGTTTAATGGTTTCTCCATTTTGTAAAGGTTAATATCTGCAGGAATACTTGAAAAGGTTAATAGATTGATTTGTGACCTAAATACTCTTGCAGTTTTTATTTATCTTTTGCTTTTCACAGTGCTGGTATATGAGACCAGATATATTTAAACAACTTTTAGTGAATTCAATCTTTAACCCCTTCCCATTATGGCAACTTTCTCATTTTGCGCTTTTGTTTTTTCCTCCCTTTCCTTCAAGAACCATAACTTTTTTTATTTTTCCGTCGACACAGCTGTACAAAGGCTTGTTTTTTTGTGGGATGTATTGAACTTTTGAATGCCACCATCCATTTTACCATGTGATGTACTGGAAAGCGATAAAAATATTACAAGATTGTCAAAATTGCAAAAGAAGAGCAATTCTGCAATTGATTTTTAAATTTTGTTTTTACAGCAGTCATTATATGGTAAAAAAAACCCTGGCAATATGATTTTCCAGATTAGTATAATAACAGTGATTCCAAACATGCATATATTTTTTTTTTTAAGTGCTGAAAAAAATACGATATTTGTAAAAAAAATTTTTGCATGTGTTGCCATTTTCTGAGATTCGAAACCTTTTCATTTGTCGATGGACCTGTATGTAGGTTTGTTTTTTGTACCCTAAGCTGATATTTTTAGTGATACTGTTTTGGGGTAGATACAATTCTTTGATCGTCTCTTACTGTATTATTTTGCAGCCATCGTGACATAGTTCTGCAGTTTTGATTTCTTTTTATTACAGCATTTACTGATTGGGTTAATTCATTTTATATTTTGATCGCCTGGACTTTTATAGATATAGCAATATTACATATGTGTATTTTTGTTCTTGATTTTTAAAAGTGGCTGATTCCAACTTTTATATATTTTTTCATATTTTTAAAAACATTCTTTATTTAATTTTTGCTGTATTTTGTAGTCTCTTTAGGGGATTTGAATTTACAATTATCTAATCACTTGTACTATACACAGCAATGCCACAATACTGCTGTGTATAGCAAAAATCAATGTCTCCTATGAATGCCTGCCATGGGATGACTTTCATAGGAGTAATGTTATGACAGACAGACCCCCGGTCATCAATGCAACATATCTGTGCCCTACAATTGCCGATAGATGGTAAGAAGAGTGCATCCACCAGGCAGGACTCTGTAAATGCCACTGTCACAGATTGACAGCGGAATTTAACAGGTTAATTGCGGCAGTCTGTTAGAGTTAGATGATGGCTGAATAACAAAGCCATCATCTTCTAGCAAAGATGCGGGTACAGATCAGATTAAAGATAGGGACCTGACATTTGATGAACCAGCAAGTTATATGCTAGGGGGGGGTGTTAAAGCTTTTGCCTTATAATTATGGCCTTTTGAAAAATAATTCATCATTGGTAGTGATGGGCAATCCGAACAGTAAAGTTCGGGGTCTGTACTGAACACCTTCTGTTAGGACACCAACCCCGAACACGGACTTCCTCGGGATGTCCTTGTTACTGTTCGGGTTCCGGTTCGGGTGTTTCCCAGGTGTCAGCATGATCCCACAGCTGTGACAAATAGCTTACCGCAGGTCATAGGCGCTGGCTGATGATATATAATTCGTGCTTTGCTTGTGTACCTTGCTGTTCATGTCATTTATTAATAAATGATTACATTTTTGGAAAAACAATGGTGTGGGGTCCCCAGTAATTTTATTAATTAGCAGAGGGAAAGCCTTTACTGGCTATTAAAATGGGGGGACCCAAAAAAAATTGATGTGGGGTCCCCCTATTTTATCAGCCAGCAAAGGCTAGGCAGACAGCTGGGGGCTGATATTAATAGCCTAGGAAGGGACCATGAATATTGACCTCCTCTGAGGCTAGAAACGGCAGCCCTCAGCCACCCCAGAAATGGCGCAGGGGCTGAGAATATCGGGGACAAGGTGTAGGTGAGTATAATGTGTTTTATTTTTATTTGAATTTTTTTTATTAATTTTAACATTTTTTTTTAACTTTCAGCACAGGCACTGCTGGTGAGAGACTACTTCTCCATCCAGCAGCGCCTGCACTTGCAGTTTCCTATGGAAGTAGGCACCAGCTGATTGTGGTAGTAATACCATCAGCAGGTGCCTATGACTCGCGGTAAGCTATTTACTGTGGGTCACTGTCACAGCTGTGGGATCATGCTGACACCTGTCAGCATGATGCCACAGTGCTCTGACCGCGGTAATGCTATTACCGCCGATCAGAGCCTGTGTTTCCTGTGCTGTCACACAAATGACAGCATGGGAAACCAGGTATATTTGGCTCCTCCATTCACATGAATGGGGTCCGTGTTCAGGTTCAGGGTTTGGGTAATGTTCTGGCACCCGAACCCACTCAATTAGCCGAACCCGAACAGTCACGGGTTCTCCCATCACTAATCATTGGATTTGTGCTTCTTTTTTGTGTAGTTTCATGTTTTTCACTTTTTTTTATTTGCACCCAATTCTTATTCTATTTTTGTCTTCTTTAAGACTGTTTTATATGTGCTCACCTGTTTTTTGTTTGTTTTTCTACTTTGTGGCTGGAGTTTATCTATCCCAGCTGTTTTCTCCTGATTCATCATTTGCGGTTTTATAAAAAGTTGCAAAATATGGTGCAACATTCGCTCCAGTCCTAGCCCCTGGTGTATTTCGAAGTACACCCAAAATGTGGTGCAATTTTAGCAAATGTTGCATCCCAAGGATGACTTTTGAAGCCAAAAGTCGCAAAAACAGTTAAATGAGGAAAAAAGTCTACTCTAGTTTTGTGTGTTTTGCCCTTTTTTTTTGCACTCAATTCATTCTCCTAATTTTACCTTTTTTAACTCTATTTTATTTTATGTGCTTGCCTGTTATTTTGTTTTCTGCTTTGTGGGTGCTGTTTATTAATTCCAGATGTTTTCATCTGTTTGATCTATTGCGACTTTTTTGTTTCTGCTGTAGTTTTATACATCTTTTTCAAAAAGTCACATTTTTGATACTTTTTTCTTAAAATTTGCATAAAAAATGTATAGAGCCGTGTTTTTATTCAGAATCAATAATCTCTCAGTCTGGAACTTTTATATTTGAAAATATGAGTAGCACATTTATAATATTATATAATGTAAACAAAAACACATTTATAGAAAAGTACAATCATTACACATACTTACATTAATATAATCTTTAACCCCCAGGGCCATTTTCCATTTTTTTGTTTTTACCTCCCCTTCTTCCAAGAGCCATAACTTTTTTATATTTCCATCAATGTAGCCATATGAGGGCTTGTTTATTGTGGGACGAGTTGTACTTTTAAATGACACCATTAATTTTACCATATAATGTACTGAAAAACAGGAAGTAAAATCCAAGTACAATGAAATTGCAAAAAAAAAGTGCAATTCCACAATTGTTTCTTTTTTTTTATTAACCATGTTCACTTTATGGTAAAACTAACCTAGCAATATTATCAGTTTTGTTTTGAGGGTTTAGATTTTTCTACATTCATTGTCCAGTATAAATTACATGTTAAGTTTATTCTGCGAATAAGGTTAATGTACAAATTTATATATATACATAAAATATATTTATATACATATAATATACACTGCTCAAAAAAATAAAGGGAACACTCAAATAACACATCCTAGATCTGAATGAATGAAATATTCTCATTGAATACTTTGTTCTGAACAAAGTTGAATGTGCTGACAACAAAATCACACAAAAATCATCAATGGAAATCAAATTTATTAACCAATGGAGGCCTGGATTTGGAGTCACCCCATAATTAAAGTGGAAAAACACACTACAGGCTGATTCAACTTTGATGTAATGTCCTTAAAACAAGTCAAAATGAGGCTCAGTATTTTGTGTGGCCTCCACGTGCCTGTATGACCTCCCTACAACACCTTGGCATGTTCCTGATGAGGTTGTCGATGGTCTCCTGTGGAATCTCCTCCCAGACCTGGACTAAAGCATCCGCCAACTCCTGGACAGTCTATGGTGCAACATGATGTTGGTGGATGGAACGAGACATGATGTCACAGATGTTCTCAATTGGATTCAGGTCTGTAGAACGGGCGGGCCAGTCCATAGCTTCAATGCCTTCATCTTGCAGGAACAGCTGACACACTCCAGCTACATGAGGTCTGGCATTGTCCTGCATTAGGAGGAACCCAAGGCCAACCGCACCAGCATATGTTCTCACAAGGGGTCTGAGGACCTCATCTTGGTACCTAATGGCAGTCAGGCTACCTCGGGCAAGCACATGGAGTGCTGTGTGGCCCTCCAAAGAAATGCCACCCCACACCATTACTGACCCATTGCCATACCGGTCATGCTGAAGGATGTTGCAGGAAGCAGATCGCTCTCCTTGGCGTCTCCAGACTCTGTCACATCTGTCACATGTGCTCAGTGTGAACCTGCTTTCATCTGTGAAGAGCACAGGGCGCCAGTGTCGACTTTTCCAATCCTGGTGTTCTGTGGCAAATGCCAAGCGTCCTGCACGGTGTTGGGCTGTGAGCACAACCCCCATCTGTGGACGTCGTGCCCTCATACCACCCTCATGGAGTCGGTTTCTAACCGTTTGTGCAGACACATGCACATTTAGGACCTGCTGGTGGTCATTTTGCAGGGCTCTGGCAGTGCTCCTCCTGTTCCTCCTTGCAGAAAGGTGGAGGTAGCGGTCCTGCTGCTTGGTTGTTGCCCTCCTACGGCCCCCTCCACGTCTCCTGGTGTACTGGCCTGTCTCCTGGTAGCGCCTCCAGCCTCTGGACACTACGCTGACAGACACAGCAAACCTTCTTGCCACAGCTCGCACTGATGTGCCATCCTGGATGATCTGCACTACCTGAGAAACTTCTGTGGGTTGTAGAGTCCGTCTCATGCTACCACAAGTGTGAAAGCACAACCAACATTCAAAAGTGACCAAACCATGAGCCAGAAAGCATTGGTACTGAGATGTGGTCTGTGGTCCCCACCTGCAGAACCTCTCCTTTATTGAGTGTGTCTTGATAATTGCCAATAATTTCCATCTATTGTCTATTCCATTTGCACAACAGCATGTGAAATTGATTTTCAATCAGTGTTGCTTCCCAAGTGGACAGTTTGATTTCACAGAAGTTTGATGTAATTGGAGTTAAATTCTGTTGTTTAAGTGTTCCCTTTATTTTTTTCAGCAGTGCATATATATATATATATATATATATATATATATATATATATATATATATATACATACATACATACAGTGCCTACAAGTAGTATTCAACCCCCTGCAGATTTAGCTGGTTGAAACATGCGGAATTAACTTGGCATTGTGACATTTGTACTGTAGATCAGCCTGGAAGTGGGAAATGCACTGCAGCAAATTTTGTTTTTGCTTTTTTTTTTTTTTTTAAAACGTTAAAAGTTAATTCAGAGTGTCATTTATTATTCAACCCCTCAAACCACAAGAATTCTGTTTGGTCCCCCTAAAGTATTAAGAAGTAGTTCAGGCACCAAGAATAATGAGCTTCACATGTGTGGATTAAAGATCTCTTTTGCCAGCCTTTTCTGACTATTTAAGACCCTCCCCAAACTTGTGAACAGCACTCAGACATGGTCAACATGGGAAAGACAAAGGAGCATTCCAAGGCCATCAGAGACAAGATCGTGGAGGGTCACAAGGCTGGCAAGGGGTACAAAACCCTTTCCAAGGAGTTGGGCCTTCCTGTCTCCACTGTTGGGAGCATCATCCGTAAGTGGAAGGCTTATGGAACTACTGTTAGCCTTCCACGGCCTGGACAGCCTTTGAAAGTGTCCTCCCGTGCCGAGGCCAGGCTTGTCCGAAGAGTCAAGGCTAACCCAAGGACAACAAGGAAGGAGCTCCGGGAAGATCTCATGGCAGTGGGGACATTGGTTTCAGTCAATACCATAAGTAACGTACTCCACCGCAATGGTCTCCGTTCCAGACGAGCCCGTAAGGTACCTTTACTTTCAAAGCGTCATGTCAAGGCTCGTCTACAGTTTGCTCATGATCACTTGGAGGACTCTGAGACAGACTGGTTCAAGGTTCTATGGTCTGATGAGCCCAAGATCGAGATCTTTGGTGCCAACCACACACGTGACGTTTGGAGACTGGATGGCACTGCATACGACCCCAAGAATACCATCCATACAATCAAGCATGGTGGTGGCAGCATCATGCTGTGGGGCTGTTTCTCTGCCAAGGGGCCTGGCCATCTGGTCCGCATCCATGGGAAGATGGATAGCACGGCCTACCTGGAGATTTTGGCCAAGAACCTCCGCTCCTCCATCAAGGATCTTAAGATGGGTCGTAATTTCATCTTCCATCAAGACAACGACCCAAAGCACACAGCCAAGAAAACCAAGGCCTGGTTCAAGAGGGAAAAAGTCAAGGTTTTGGAGTGACCTAGTCAGTCTCCTGACCTTAACCCAATTGAAAACTTGTGGAAGGAGCTCAAGAATAAAGTCCACATGAGACACCCAAAGAACCTAGATAACTTGGAGAAGATCTGCATGGAGGAGTGGGCCAAGATAACTCCACAGACCTGTGCCGGCCTGATCAGGTCTTATAAAAGACGATTATTAGCTGTAATTGCAAACAAGGGTTATTCCACAAAATATTAAACATAGGGGTTGAATAATAATTGACCCACACTTTTATGTTTAAAAATTAATAAAATTCAACTGAGCAACATAACTTTTTGGTTTGTAAGATTTATGCTTCTGTTCATAAAACCTACTCTCGTTTGCAGTTTGAAGGCTCTAACTTATTTGCATCTTATCAAACCAGCTAAATCTGCAGGGGGTTGAATACTACTTGTAGGCACTGTATATATATATATATATTATATACTCATACTGTGTATGTGATTAGATGTTATACTACTTCTGCACAATAAAATAAAAACAGTTTCAATTGCCATATACTGAGAGCCATAACTTTATTTTTTTTTCATTAATGGCACTATGTGAAGTTTTTTTTTTGTGGGATAATTTTTCATGTTTCCATTATTATCATTGTGGGGTACATTCAACTTTTTGCTCTTTTTATTGACTGTTTTTGCTCCTTTGGATTACCATTAAAGAACAATTTTTGCAGGTTTTATTTTTTTGTACAATGTTCAATATGTCTGTGAATGTGATTGTTTTAGTCCAGATCATTATGACCTTGATGATAGTAATTATTTGTACTTTTCTTTATTTTTAATTTTTGACTTAAAGTGTTTTTAATGGGGAAAACAGTTTTTATGATTTTTTTTAACACTTTAAAGAATATGTTTTACCTATTTTTGTCAGTATCATTAAATTACTTGAACCAGAACATTTGAATAATACTCTACAGTACTTCTGAAAAAAGCCTGTTCCCACTTTCAAACCACTTAGATGCCACAGTCAGTATTGACTGAGGCATCTAAGTGGTTAAACTGCCTGAATCTATGTTCTCTACAATCCTGGCCATTCCAACCAGGTGTGTCAGTACAGGCCAAGAGAGAATATAAAATATTTTGGACAAAGCTAATTTATGGGTAGAAACACAATCCTGAAGGTAAATTTGTGAATGCATTTTAATTTTGTTGCTTCTGGTCCTTTAAGGATATTCCTTCCATAGTCTGTCAAACACTATTAAGATCTTATAGCACCCTTGTAAATGAATTCTCGGCATTCCTTGACAGAGATAACTTCTACAGCTACAACTAAAGAAAATCAATATCCATTTAATTAGCATCAGGTGCCCATTTGTTACAGTGATAGTTAGATAAGCAGTTTTAATGTTTCAGTCAGTAGCTTCTGCATGGGAACAGTTTTGTTCTACAGGAAATGCCATCAGACATGATAATGCTAAAAAATATCTTTTTCCAAAGCCCATGAGAAAAATACAATGAAAATAAGCTTCACAAAAATCTGCACACTGGCCCTGCCATCAATCATGAAGTAATACTGAAGTGTTGCTTGTCCTCTATCCAGTATGTCCTCTTCACATAAATGAGAGATTTGGATGTCTCCTTGATGGCATATTGTAGAATTGCCTCAGACCACCGGCCATATAATTCTGCTGGCAGTAAAACATCAAATTGGAACATTTTCAGGAAAGTTAAGAGGAATCTTGTAAAATAGCATGTTTTATGACTGCTCTGTCTAACTCTTGAACATCACAGAGTAGTGTGAATATAAGGGTATTGATGAGTTCTCTGTTTTATGACTTACACTCTTGAGAATAATTGATTTCTCTGAGCTTCTTATGGCAGCTATAGTCTATGGGTGTCAATGTGAGTAGATTAGATTTTCTTATTTCAAATAATGGTTTAAGAATGATGGATTGTCACTAAATTGAAAGTTTCAAGTTATTAACATGGACATTAGGTACCAAAGAGTTTACCATGCCAACTCTACATCTGACACTTATGAAATTAAGTTCTTGGGTAAGCAAAAACCTAATTGATGATTGATAAGAGAACAAAGGAAATGTTGTAATACTGCTTTATATTAATCAAATCCAATATATATATAGAATTTTAATTCGACTGGAATTTAGGAGCAACCAAAAGAGTCTAAATGGGTAAAGTTGTTCCGGGCTTACAGACCTAATAACAGGCAGCTGGGTTAGCTCAGTAGTGTAGAGTTGTGTTGGAACTGGACAAAGGTGTGTTTGGGGAAAGCATTTAATACTACTTGGGCTAATTCTAACTGGAATACTAAGATTGAAGAACTCCATAAGCAATCAAGGAAGCCTGGATCACCTTTCTGGGATATGCAAAAGAAGGGTCCCAAGACCACATCTGAAGGGTGCCTAAATACCCAGGAAGGGTCAAAGCCAAGTTTAAAGGGTACATCGTGTACCATCTTCTGTTGAAGGTGTCGAGCCCTGGGTCATATATCAGCACATTGTCCGTTGGTCTGAGAACCAATGGACTACAGCATAGGCCAGCGTTACTCCTACTTCGCCTACCCTGCTTGCAGTGCTGTTCCCCATCCTGGCAAGGTACCTCAGCCATTCCAGGTGACTGTGAGCAGTGTACAAGTAGGGGGCTTTCTGGACCCTGGAAAAGGCCACACTTCCGCATGTGCTAGTCCCTGGGAAAGGGGGTATGGTGTATCCATGGAAATGCCAAGAACAATCCCATAGCATGGGTCGACATATGCACAGACTGTGGTTCCAGGACTCTGTAGGAGTGGTCAAAGATATTTTGCATGCAATAATTATCAGATGTGACTTTCTGTTGTTTTGGGATTTATGGGCTAAAGCTGTAGCACCCATTAGTCCGGTATTCACCCAGGAGTCAGCTATGGAAACAAGGACACATGATGTAAACAGTGAATTTCATTTCACTGTATTGGCTCAATGATGAAGCATCCCCTGAAGTCAAAGTCGCTGACCTGGAGGAGTTCCAGGAGAACTTTGGGATAACCCAGTTCAGGGATTTTACAGCAAAAGGTACTCTTGAAAATGTAAGTAATGGTGTTCCCCAGATGCCAGAGCCAATAATTGTTTTCTGCAATTGGCCAGGCATAATGATCTGTTGTGTTGCAAGACTAAAATGAGGTGAGCCTCAAGGCCTCAAGGCCCAAGAGGCAAAATCCAGGGGGTATAAACGGTCGGCTAGTGAGAGACAATTTAAGCCTGGGGATTGGGTACTTGTGTTAGTGCTCTCAGTGGAGGGCAAGTGCCTTACCAAGTGACAGGGACCCAATGAGGTGGTGGAAAAGGTGGGGCAGGTCCACTATAATATACACTGACTAGGGCAAAGAAAGCTCTTCCTTACATATTATGGCAACCTACTGGTACCCAAAAATAGGAGCAGGTTTGCGGAGATACTAGGTCACTCCTGCTTGGGTCAATTTAAAGGCATTTAAGCACTGTGGGTTAGCAAATGGTGCTCCGCTCTCGGCTTTATGCAGAGGGGGGAGGTAAGTAGGAAAGTCAGGTAGGACTGGGTTAAATCCTAACACTGCAGGTCTTGATTAGATTCACCTGGCTAGCTTTGACTAAGAACCTGGACATGTGTTTACCTCTCGCTCTCTCAGTCAGCTGGGGAAGCTGAGTAGAGTCGGTTGTGTTGGAGCCTTCACGTCAAATTTGTATTGCTGCAATAGATTAAAAATAAGAAATAAAGCAACTTACATAGCAAATAAATGAATATTGTCTGTAGCTTTAAAGGGATTTTCTAGGCTTGAGCTAACTTTCTGCAATCAATCTATTGCCAGATTGAACAGGTGATCACATGATCGTCACTATGCAATTTCCATACTTGTGGTTATGTGCCCACTAGATTCTCACCCGCTTTTCGGTGTTCTCTAATGCACACCATCTGGGTTTTCCAATCTGCAGTCACATAGAGCGACTGCAGAGATTTATGTCCAACCTTCATATTGCAAGGCTCGTTGAAGGGTCATTGTTGATTTTTAGGATCGCTGCGTCCAATAGGTGGTACTAGAGTTCATATCCTCTTCCTCTGTGAAGAGACAATTTGCATATTTAATTTCCCAGAGGAGCATGCATGGCTTAAAGGTCTCCTCACTCTGCCATGCCAGGTTTGATATGTCACTCTCCACAAGGAGAAACATTACCACTTAGATCCGATGTCCAACCTAGAAAAACAATTTAAAGAGAATCTGTGATCACATTTGATCTATCTAAACAATTAATATGGGAATACAGGTTATAGACTGCTGAGGAAATGCCTATATGCCTCATATCAGATGCCTTGTTGTTGAGAAATCATCTTTTATCTCTTTATATAAATGACCTCTCCCAGGCTATGGGGAGGATGCTGCCTGGAAGATAACTCTGCCTCCAGAGAAGTGGGAGTTACCAGTGTGAGACAAGTAACTAACACAGAACAGGAGAAATTAACTTTATCTTCTTGTAAACACATCTTTTGCAGCTCTGTGAGCTCTGCTGTATTGCAACAATATTGCAACCCTGTCTGCCTGTGAGATGGAAGCTAAAGCTGAGAGGAACCTGCAGATGTCAGGTATAATCATACACAGCTCTGCAGTGAGATCAGGAGAGCAGACAATGGCCATTACACATCACACTGGTAACTCCCCCTTCATGCATAATACTCTCTGGAGACAGAGTTATCTTCCAGGCAGCATCCTCCTCAGAGTCTGGAAGAGGTAATTTAAATAAAGTAATAAAAGATGATTTCTCAACAAGTCATCTGCTATGAGGCATACAGGGAGGACATTTTTCAGCATTTGATAACCTGTATACCCATATTAATAGTTTATATAAAGGGAATTCGTGACCACATTTGACCTTAGACTGTTTAGTCATTGCAGTTTTCAAAATTTGCTTGTGAGCTTGGTATGTTTATCCTATTGCATGACTCAGTTTCGGCCAAAATTTAGCTTCTGGATAAAAGGCTTCACATTTCACTCTAGGATACTTAAAGGAGTTTTCCCACGAACAAAGCACACTTTAATCAATAGATCTTGGAATAAAAATAATTTTTACAATTGGATATGTTAATAAAAATGTTCCTGTGCTGAGATAATCTGATGAATGTGCCACTGCTATGTACTGTGTAATAGATGTGTCTGACTGTGCAGTAACATGGTCTGATCATACCACAGGGGAGGAAGCAAGAGAGTATGCACACATTACATCAAGGTTTGCAGCTTCTGGTTTCTATAAGGAAAAACATTTCACTGTCTGTTTGAAAACTTTGTTTTACCTCACAGAAAGAATCAGATGTGATTCCATGCTGTCCTGACTATACTCTTTTGCTTCCCAGGAGCTGTCTTATATCCGACCATGTTCCTGCAGGGTCGGACACACTCATTATACAGGGGAACATTTATTAGATTATCATGGGACAGGAACATTATTTTAACACATCCACTTGTGGAACTAATTTTTATTCTAAGATATATTAATTAAAATATACTTTGTTAGTGGGAAAACCCCTTTAAGTATTAAGAGGAGTTCATAGTTAAGTAAATAACTGCGTATCGCCCATGTTTTGTTGCTGCAAATTATCCCAAATCATCACTCTATATAACAGCTACTGTAGTATTAAGTATTTGGCTGATATGCTGTGTTTGTTTTATTGCCAAATATGACGCAGGGAATTATGGCAAAATATTTTCACTTTGGTCTCATTTTTTCAAAGGACATTATTCAAGACGTCTTCTGGTTTGTTTAGATGCCTACCTGAGGCCTTTAGAGGCTGAGCTGTAGCTCTTGGGTGTTTTTTTTTTCATTTTCTCTGCATCTGGATTTCGTCCTAGTTTTTGTTGCATAAATAATGAGACAATGTAATTTGTCATGTGGCTTTGTTCATCTGTGGTTGTATTTACCTAGTTTTTATTTATTATTTTGTAATATGTGAAGCAGAACAATTCAAAGACAATGTACTTAGCTTATTTCATGGCTGCATATGAATAATACAGATATCGCCTCTCTTAAAGGGAACCTGTCACATCAAAAAACACTATTAACCTGCAGATATGGGGTTAATCTGCAGGTCAATAGCATTCCAAAACTGTGCCGCCGCCACACTGAAAGCCCAGCTGCAGAGAGGAAATAAACTTTATTTCTCCTAGCAGTCTTGGGCTTGCTTTCATAAAGGTGAGGCCAGCATGACTTCAGTCACCACTCGGTACATAGTGAGCGGCGGCTGTAGCCATGCCCTGGCTCTGACTGGCTGCCTGCTCAGCAGTGCATGAGTGCTTTAGAACACTCTTAACCTTCAGATTAACCACATATCTCCAGGTTAACAGTGTTTTTTTCCATGGCAGGTTCCTTTTAAACAAACCCACAAGAAAGATATCACGTAGCAGAAAGTTAACTATTGTTGCTACAAATGCAATTAAACTTGAATAATTAGTAGTGATGATCAAGCACTAAAATGCTCAAGTGCTAGGTACTCAAATGCTCTGACCCGATTGACTTGAATAACGAGTATAATGGAAGTCAATGGGAAACACAAGCATTTTTCTAGCAGACCCTATCAGGAGGGTATGGAGACAGGAAAATCACTGAAATGTAATGGGAACAGCATGGGGAAGACTCCTGGATGCATCTCTGACTCCCAGGTCGCTGCTGGGAATAAATAAATAAATAGTTTAAAAAAATTACGTGGGGGCCTGATATTATCAGGCGGGGAAGGTCCATGGGTATTGGTCCTTCCAAGTCTAAAAATATCAACCCGCAGCTGTCCCAGAATTGGCATATCCATTAGATGCGCCAATTCTGTCGCTTTGCCAGGCTCCTCCCGATTGCCCTGGTGCAGTGGCAATCTGGGTAACATTTTTTTGGGTTGATGTCAGCTGTGTAATGTCAGCTGGCATCAAGCTCAGGGGTTAGTAATGGAGAATCGTCTATCAGATACCCCCATTATTAACCCAGTAATTAAAAAAAAACACAGAAAAAATACTTTATTTGAATAAAAACTCCCCTACACTATCCCTCATTTTCCAATCTATTAAAAAAAATTTGCCCACAAAGCTCCTCCACCATAATTCTCAATCCCCGATTCCTCCAGCATCTGTGAATAGCAGTAAAGTGCTGCCTTTCACAGGTGACGGGTAGTGAGAACAACTCTCATCAGAGCTGCTGGATCAATGCTTCGGTCAACAAAAGCTAGTGGCTCTGATGAGAGCTATCACTCCTCAGCGCCTGTGTGTGTGGTTTTTTTTCTCTTTTTTCTTACTGGGATAGTAATGCGGGTGTCTGGTAGATGCCTTACAAACCCCTGGGCGTGATGCCAGCTGAAACTACACAGCTGACATCAAACTAAAATAAATATTACCCCAATTGCCACCGCACCAGGACAATCTGGAAGAGCCTGGCAAAGAGCCAGAATTGGCATATCTAATGTGATGCCCCAATTCTAGGGCGGTTGTGGGCTGTATTTTTAGGCTGGGAAGTGCCCAATAACCAGGGACCTTGCCAGCCTGATATTTTAAGCCCACAGCTGTCTGCCTGTGACCGCCGCAGCTCGCGTGCTTCCGGGTAGGCAGAGCGGGAGAGGGAGGGAGGAGGAGAAAGGCGCGCTTTCGCTTGAAGGCGCGCGAGAGGGGCAGAGAAACGCGCTGTCACGTGGTAAGCGGCATGCACTCAGTACAGAGGCCTGTGGGCGCCATCTCAGCTGGGTCAGCGATATTCCTGAAGTTTTTCTCCTCCTCCCTCCCTCTCCCGCTCTGCCTACCCGGAAGCACGCGAGCTGCGATGGTCACCGGCCGGGACTCCGCTCTCGCTCTGGGCTGCATCACCTCCTGACATCACCGCGGGACTGCAGACTGTAAGTATCCTTGGGCCTCGGCCCCCACTGCCTGCTACCACACGTAAACTGCCAGGAATAGACACCTAAACCTGCACTATTCTATCCCTAGCAGACCCACAGACTACGCGGTCTGCCCTATACCTATCTTGCAACCTTAGCCTTCTGCTACACCACAGCATCGTGATACCATTATCTGACTACTCAGCCAGAGCCCCCTGCTATATCAACCCTGTAGCCAGAGCCTTCTGCTGCACCAGAGCATTCTATGGCAGGACACATCACTGCCTGACCGACTGACCACCCAGTCAGAGCCTCCTGCTACACCCACCTTGCATCCAGAGCCTCCTGCTGCACCAGGGCATCCTACTACAGGACAACTGCTACCTGACTAACCCACAATTCAGCCAGAGCCTGCTGCTGCACCCTCCGAGCGACTGGAACACCTGATGCACCTGTCCTCTTATGCCAGCAATAAATGAAATAAGGCAACTAGCAAGGTAAATAAATACTGAAATTGCAGACCCATCTAACAATACCTCAAACCCTAACCCTCCCTAATTTCCAAGCAGAACATAGGGTACACCATAGGCGCTACGTCGCCAGTACCGCCAGAAGCATCCTGCTGCACCTCTCCTACAGGGATAGGGACAAGCCAGAGCCACCTGCTGCATCTCTCTAAAGGACAACTATAACTATTACACCCAAAACAGAACAGGTCTACCTCAGGGTAAGTCTTAACCCTATCGTATCACCCAAGAACCGAGTATCTACAACACTATACCTAATTTCTCTACGTCCCTAGGACCTCGAGCCTTTTTTAAAATTATCCTGGACCAGTCCACCTCAATAGCTGGCTCCCTGTGAATCACGGTCCAAGAAACACATCCTCACGTCGTTGTTCTTGTTGCCTGCTGATTGCCATAACAATAGCAGGTAAAGTACAACTCCCACCAGTAACCTTGGGTCAATCACTCTTAAGTTCTAACGAATTTTGTCCTGCACCTCAGGTATCTACCATCATCTCCCACTGACACTATAGAGTCCACCGCCGAAAGGCTTTCAAGGTTGCCACAAGGAGAAACAGACCGATCATAACAGGTAACCGATATAGAAACCAACTTACCAAGAATTGACACCTTAAGTACCGTACTACTATACAGTATTACTACATCCTAACACGGTTCCTCTTTCACCAGGTTCATCTTTCTACCTCCCAAGTATCGACTACCTCAAGACCCGATGGAAAGTCACTTTATTAATTAATCAATAACCATATTTATTTAGTTATCGATTTATTCATTTTACTAATTCTTTATATTGACTATTTTAAGCATTTTAGAAACAATTTTTTTAAGCACTTGTATCAATAAAGTACATTTTTGCTATTTATTCTCCCGAATTCCTTCATTCACTACAGTTAGCGCGAATTTTAAACCATAGGTTATTTTATCTAGTATATCTACTACGGACACACAGTGGTTCCCTGCCCAAAAATTTGCTGCCTTCGATAGTGAGTAGCCTAATAGCGCCTCCTACACCTACAATAATGCAACCCTGTTTGCCTGTGAGATGGAAGATAAAGCTGAGAGGAACCTGCAGATGTCAGGTATAATCATACACAGCTCTGCAGTGAGATCAGGAGAGCAGAGAATGGCCATTACACATCACACTGGTAACTCCCCCTTCATGCATAATGCTCTCTGGAGGCAGAGTTATCTTCCAGGCAGCGTCCTCCCCATAGCCTGGAAGAGGTAATTTATATAAAGTGATAAAAGATGATTTCTCAACAAGACATCTGCTATGAAGCATACAGGGAGGACATTTTTCAGCATTTGATAACCTGTATACCCATATTAATAGTTTATATAAAGGGAATCTGTGACCACATTTGACCTTAGACTGTTTAGTCATTGCAGTTTTCAAAATTTGCTTGTGAGCTTGGTATGTTTATCCTATTGCATGACTCAGTTTCGGCCAAAATTTAGCTTTTGGATAAAAGGCCTCACATTTCACTCTAGGATACTTAAAGGAGTTTTCCCACGAGCAAAGCACACTTTAATCAATAGATCTTGGAATAAAAATAATTTTTACAATTGGATATGTTAATAAAAATGTTCCTGT
Source organism: Phyllobates terribilis (assembly GCF_046119375.1). Lineage (NCBI taxonomy): Eukaryota > Metazoa > Chordata > Amphibia > Anura > Dendrobatidae > Phyllobates > Phyllobates terribilis. The sequence continues at coordinate 41,167,826 of NW_027362769.1, read as the reverse complement.
GCTGAGATAATCTGATGAATGTGCCACTGCTATGTACTGTGTAATAGATGTGTCTGACTGTGCAGTAACATGGTCTGATCATACCACAGGGGAGGAAGCAAGAGAGTATGCACACATTACATCAAGGTTTGCAGCTTCTGGTTTCTATAAGGAAAAACATTTCACTGTCTGTTTAAAAACTTTGTTTTACCTCACAGAAAGAACCAGATGTGATTCCATGCTGTCCTGACTATACTCTTTTGCTTCCCAGGAGCTGTCTTATATCCGACCATGTTCCTGCAGGGTCGGACACACTCATTATAAAGGGGCACATTTATTAGATTATCTTGGGACAGGAACATTTTTTTAACACATCAACTTGTGGAACTAATTTTTATTCTAAGATATATTAATTAAAATATACTTTGTTAGTGGAAAAACCCCTTTAAGTATTGAGAGGAGTTCATAGGTAAGTAAATAACTGCATATCGCCCATGTTTTATTGCTGCAAATTATCCCAAATCATCACTCTATATAACAGCTACTGTAGTATTAAGTATTTGGCTGATATGCTGTGTTTGTTTTATTGCCAAATATGACGCAGGGAATTATGGCAAAATATTTTCACTTTGGTCTCATTTTTTCAAAGGACATTATTCAAGACGTCTTCTGGTTTGTTTAGATGCCTACCTGAGGCCTTTAGAGGCTGAGCTGTAGCTCTTGGGTGTTTTTTTTTTCATTTTCTCTGCATCTGGATTTCGTCCTAGTTTTTGTTGCATAAATAATGAGACAATGTAATTTGTCATGTGGCTTTGTTCATCTGTGGTTGTATTTACCTAGTTTTTATTTATTATTTTGTAATATGTAAAGCAGAACAATTCAAAGACAATGTACTTAGCTTATTTCATGGCTGCATATGAATAATACAGATATCGCCTCTCTTAAAGGGAACCTGTCACATCAAAAAACACTATTAACCTGCAGATATGGGGTTAATCTGCAGGTCAATAGCATTCCAAAACTGTGCGGCCGCCACACTGAAAGCCCAGCTGCAGAGAGGAAATAAACTTTATTTCTCCTAGCAGTCTTGGGCTTGCTTTCATAAAGGTGAGGCCAGCATGGCTTCAGTCACCACTCGGTACATAGTGAGCGGCGGCTGTAGCCATGCCCTGGCTCTGACTGGCTGCCTGCTCAGCAGTGCATGAGTGCTTTAGAACACTCTTAACCTTCAGATTAACCCCATATCTCCAGGTTAACAGTGTTTTTTTCCATGGCAGGTTCCTTTTAAACAAACCCACAAGAAAGATATCACGTAGCAGAAAGTTAACTATTGTCACTACAAATGCAATTAAACTTGTATAATTAGTAGTGATGATCAAGCACTAAAATGCTCAAGTGCTAGGTACTCAAATGCTCTGACCCGATTGACTTGAATAACGAGTATAATGGAAGTCAATGGGAAACACAAGCATTTTTCTAGCAGACCCTATCAGGAGGGTTTGGAGACAGGAAAATCACTGAAATGTAATGGGAACAGCATGGGGAAGACTCCTGGATGCATCTCTGACTCTCAGGTCGCTGCTGGGAATAAATAAATAAATAGTTTAAAAAAATTACGTGGGGGCCTGATATTATCAGGCGGGGAAGGTCCATGGGTATTGGTCCTTCCCAGCCTAAAAATATCAACCCGCAGCTGTCCCAGAATTGGCATATCCATTAGATGCGCCAATTCTGTCGCTTTGCCAGGCTCCTCCCGATTGCCCTGGTGCAGTGGCAATCTGGGTAACATTTTTATGGGTTGATGTCAGCTGTGTAATGTCAGCTGGCATCAAGCTCAGGGGTTAGTAATGGAGAATCGTCTATCAGATACCCCCATTATTAACCCAGTAATTTAAAAAAAACACAGAAAAAATACTTTATTTGAATAAAAACTCCCCTACACTATCCCTCATTTTCCAATCTATTAAAAAAAAATTTGCCCACAAAGCTCCTCCACCATAATTCTCAATCCCCGATTCCTCCAGCATCTGTGAATAGCAGTAAAGTGCTGCCTTTCACAGGTGCCGGGTAGTGAGAACAACTCTCATCAGAGATGCTGGATCAATGTGTAGCACCCTGAGGATTCGGCTGCTACAGGGGTATTGCACCTCAACCCAGAGGTGTGATATTCCACTCCCGGGTAAGGATGGAGTGTGGACCTGAGCTCGGTAGGCTGCATGCACTACACACATCCCATTTCCGAGGAGCAGACCGACGGTACTCCCACTTAGAAATGTGCAGGTACGACCGAGTCTGTTCCTGGCTGGAGTGGGAGGGGGGTGGAACATCCCAAGTAGTGTAGGGGCAGATAGGGGGAGCAGCCTGGGTAAAGATAGGAGCTCATTGGGTGCTGGTCACCTGAGCTCACACATAGAGGGTGTATATAAGGTGGGCACCATCAGAGAACAGGGTCAGTCAGTCAGTCAGTCTGTCATCCTTTTGTCAGAGCAGAGCAGAGGAAGAGGAGCAGAGCAGCCCCAGAGAGAGAGAGAGGAGAAAGCAAGAAAGACCCAGAGGGGGAAACAGAAAAGGAACTCTGAGAACCCAAAGTCCATCAGCGGGTGAAGAGTTGGCAAAAGGGTACCGGATCCCAAGCTGGTGGGGGCAAAAGCACACCCTAGCCAGAGACCGGAGGCCGTGGGCAGTGTCTGCCACGGCCACCCACCACATCCACCCCGAAGGCATACCACGTGGAGGGTCAGGGAACCCAAGGCCAAGGGTGTCCCAACAGAAGGCCCGAGGGAGCTGGACCTGGGTGGATCACTAGTGGGGACGGCCAGAGGAAAGGACAGAAGGAGAGCTCAGGGTCACGCTCCGGACTCGCTTGGGGGTTGGCTGGATCCAGGACCTGGTGGACGCAGCACGGCTCGGGAGGTCACTTGAAGCTGGAGTGACCGGAACATCAGCAGTGAGTAAATACCCTAAACTGCACAACCCGACTCTGTCTTCATTTTACATCTACGCTGCACCACCACAACCCCCATCCTCTGCACCTGACCCCCTGAGGCTATACCCCACCCGTTGGGGGTTATACCATCACAAGCTGCACCTACACCATCAGCCTCAGCGGACCCTGCTGCAGCGGCGGCCATAGTGACCGCAATACAACGGGTGGCGTAGTCGACAATAAAGAACTTAATAACATCTGTAGGACTGCCACATACAACTGAGTTTGACACCCTGGGCACGGACCGGGTCACAGCCACTCGGAAGACTACAACCCCCATCTGATCCGGCTCCGGATATTCCCCCTAAAAGAATATGGCCCAGGGGGTGCGTCAACTTTGGCGTAGTCGGCAGGATTACGTGCCCACAACAACCGGGTACTGCGTGCCTGAAGAAAAGAACGAGTTTACCTCAAAAAGAAGTCTCCTGCCGGTTCCGGAGGGTCCCCGCCATCGGACCCCATCACCAGTCGATTCCAGCCGGTTGTCCGCCATTAACAGCGTTTTCCCGCCATCTGCAGAGTTTCCCGCCAAGGGGAAGCGATTCCCGCCATTTCCAAAGGTTTCCCGCCTTGGAAGAGCGGACGCCATTATGGGCGTGCCAGAGGGTGGCAGGAGGCCACCTCCCATCGTGGGCCAGGACCGAAAATGGCGCCAAAAGTGGAAACCGCCCCCACCAACAGAGACTGTGATGCTAGAGGTATCTGTCAGCGTGAAAGAACAGCCCCTGGAGCTGACAGTCACCAAGTGGCCCCGGGACCGCCCTCGAGGTGGGAGGAGACGAAAGGAGAGAACAAAGATGGGTGCCGCTTGGAGCAGTCTGGAGCGAGCGCACCCGGAGGCAAGAAGCCTGGAGAAGAATATCGGAGGAGCTTACCCGGAGATGGCGAGAAAGCAGAGCAGCACCGGCCCGTTGGCCAGGAGCCTGCTAGAAACCGAGGAGGGAGAGCAGAGCAGCACCGGCCCGCTGGCCAGGAGCCTGCTGGAGACGACTGTAGGAGAGCAGAGCAGCACCGACCCGTTGGTCAGGAGCCTGCTGGAAACAACGACCCCACTAGGACTAGTGGAGGTCCTAGCACAGCTCCCCCGAGACCGGGAGTGTGCACAGACCGCTCTGGAGGGCCTCGCAAGGAGGATGGCCCGGGTGCAGCGAGAGACGTTGGCGGAGTGGAGCCGTGAGATGGCCCAGCAGACCGAGACCTGTCAGCGGAGCACGCCACCCGAGACGAGGAAACAGACTGCCTCTGAGGATGGCGCGGGAGGATTGAAGGCCGGAGACGGCGCCGAGAAGGGAGCCGAACGAGTGGAGGCAGGTAAAGGGGACGTCTATACCCCAAACCAGGAAACCGCGTACCTGCCCCAGCTCCCCGTCGCAGAGCCCGAAGTCTATCCTGCCGTGCCCGTCGCTGCAACGTCACCGCCGCAGACTAGGCCTCAAACGGGAGCCGCGACCCCTGTGACGTCACACGCCTCGACCCCGAGCGTGACCAAGCAGGAAGTACCACCAGCCTGGTCGCAAGGCCTAGTACCCCCGGGCGCCGCAATACCAACAGCGCCCCCTACCTCCGCGGAGCCCCCGGCCTGGTCGCAGGGCCAAGTAGCCCAGGACGCCGTCGTTAAGTACAGCGAAGTAGAAGCTGTATATAGTTGCCCATCGGGGCACTGTGAACTGAAACTGTTACTGCTGCTATTATAGTCCCCGTTGGGACCAGCAAGTGTGAACTGTTACCCGTATTTCCCTAAATCCCACTGACCGAGGACTGAGAGCGGTCATTCCTCCCTAATACCTGGCCGAGGACTGAGAGCGGTCATTCCTCCCTAATACCTGGCCGAGGACTGAGAGCGGCCATACTCCTTGTAAATAGTTGCGCGTCCTAAAGCGCCCCCTACCGGTTTTATAGGAAAGCCACGAGTTCCAAAGACTGTCGCACTTTACCCGGTCACACGTTGCACAGTGACCGGAGGAGGAGCCAGAGGCGACGAGAATGTTTTATAAGAATGTTTTGCTGCTAATGTATGTTATTTTATATGTTTATACGATGTTGTTGATATGAAAAAAATTTTGTATGTTTTGGTGTTGTTTATGTCTTACAGCCCGAGGACGTGCTGTGATTTACCAGGGGGGAATGTAGCACCCTGAGGATTCGGCTGCTACAGGGGTATTGCACCTCAACCCAGAGGTGTGATATTCCACTCCCGGGTAAGGATGGAGTGTGGACCTGAGCTCGGTAGGCTGCATGCACTACACACATCCCATTTCCGAGGAGCAGACCGACGGTACTCCCACTTAGAAATGTGCAGGTACGACCGAGTCTGTTCCTGGCTGGAGTGGGAGGGGGGTGGAACATCCCAAGTAGTGTAGGGGCAGATAGGGGGAGCAGTCTGGGTAAAGATAGGAGCTCATTGGGTGCTGGTCACCTGAGCTCACACATAGAGGGTGTATATAAGGTGGGCACCATCAGAGAACAGGGTCAGTCAGTCAGTCAGTCTGTCATCCTTTTGTCAGAGCAGAGCAGAGGAAGAGGAGCAGAGCAGCCCCAGAGAGAGAGAGAGAGGAGAAAGCAAGAAAGACCCAGAGGGGGAAACAGAAAAGGAACTCTGAGAACCCAAAGTCCATCAGCGGGTGAAGAGTTGGCAAAAGGGTACCGGATCCCAAGCTGGTGGGGGCAAAAGCACACCCTAGCCAGAGACCGGAGGCCGTGGGCAGTGTCTGCCACGGCCACCCACCACATCCACCCCGAAGGCATACCACGTGGAGGGTCAGGGAACCCAATGCCAAGGGTGTCCCAACAGAAGGCCCGAGGGAGCTGGACCTGGGTGGATCACTAGTGGGGACGGCCAGAGGAAAGGACAGAAGGAGAGCTCAGGGTCACGCTCCGGACTCGCTTGGGGGTTGGCTGGATCCAGGACCTGGTGGACGCAGCACGGCTCGGGAGGTCACTTGAAGCTGGAGTGACCGGAACATCAGCAGTGAGTAAATACCCTAAACTGCACAACCCGACTCTGTCTTCATTTTACATCTACGCTGCACCACCACAACCCCCATCCTCTGCACCTGACCCCCTGAGGCTATACCCCACCCGTTGGGGGTTATACCATCACAAGCTGCACCTACACCATCAGCCTCAGCGGACCCTGCTGCAGCGGCGGCCATAGTGACCGCAATACAACGGGTGGCGTAGTCGACAATAAAGAACTTAATAACATCTGTAGGACTGCCACATACAACTGAGTTTGACACCCTGGGCACGGACCGGGTCACAGCCACTCGGAAGACTACAACCCCCATCTGATCCGGCTCCGGATATTCCCCCTAAAAGAATATGGCCCAGGGGGTGCGTCAAATGCTTCGCTCAACAAAAGCTAGTGGCTCTGATGAGAGCTGTCACTCCTCAGCGTCTGTGAAAAGCGGTACTTTACTGCTGTTCACAGATGCTGGAGACATCGAAGAAAGTGGATTATGGTGGGGCTTCATGGTGACATTTTTTAAAATAAACTGGTGAAAGAGGGAAAGTGTGGGGAGTAGTGTTGAGCATTCCGATACTGAAATATCGGGTATCGGCCGATATTCGCGGTATCGGAATTCCGATACTTAATTCCGATACTTTTACAATATCGAATACCGGAATCGGAAGTTCCCATAATGCCTGCGCTCTGCAGTGTCTCTGAAGGATGACAAGCTGGGTGACAGCGCTCAGCTGAGATCCAGCCTGTCATCAGAATGCCATCCCAGCGTGGGAGAATTCTCCTGATTGTTTAAAAGCCGGCGGGCGGTAAAAAGCCGCCGGCTTTTAAACAATCACACGGCCCCATACTGCTTCCCCGCAGCCACCCACCCCGATCCTCCGCTCCCCTCGCCACCTCCCATCCCGATCGTAAGTTAGGACCGGGCGGGGAGCGCAGCACCAAGGAGCGGGGAGCGAAGGACCCGGGCTGGGAAGCCGGCAGTGAAAAGACTTCACCGCCGGCTTTCCCGTTCTGTGCTGCGCTTTCCCGCCGGTTATTTCAAATGAACAGCTGAGGTATCAGGTGATGCCGATCAGCTGTTCATTTGAAGTAGCCACGGTGACCTCAGAGGGTTCATGTGAGTTCATGCTTGACTGCATTGCATGAACTCACATGAACTTTCCCACGGCCACACAGGTCAGCCTCACCTCCCAGACCATCAGCCCGTCATGATTGGTGTGTGCGGGTGTGCGCGATGTCTATGCGATGTGTGCGGGTGTGCGCGGTGTCTGTGCGATGTCTGCGAGTGTGTGCGGGTGTGCGCTGTGTCTGTGCGATGTGTGCGGGTGTGTGCGTGCAGGCAGACATAGGCCGATGTGACACTACTACTCCCATCGGCCTATGTCTGTCCCCGGTCCACTCGTGCCAGCAGGATCAGCTCGATGGGAGCAGTAGTTCCCATCAGCCTGATCCTGCTATTTAAATTGCCCTACTGTGTCCCCAATAAATTTTAAATACATGTCATTGGTGGCCAGTGGTTGCCTACAATAAATTAGTTTATACATTACCTGTCCCCGCCGATCGCCACCTAAAATAAAGTAAAAAATAAAAAACTACTCCTATAATCACCTAGACACCTAATTCCCCGAAGCCATTGATCGCCTGTAATAAAATATAAAATAATAAACCACAACCTTATCCTTACCCCTCCGTAGTAGTCCACGAGTGTCCCACGATGATCTCCAGTTTAGAGCAGCCACATAGAATGTGACCGCTCTGAACCGCTGCCGCCGCTAGAATGACGGGGCCGTAAAGCAGCCCCGTCATTGCATAAGCGGGTTCACCGGAGTTCAGGCAGCGCTGCTCCGGTCAGCTCCTTTACGGCCCTGCTGTATCGTGAGAAATTCCCACGGTACAGCAGTGCCGTAAAGGAGGTCTCCGGAGCTGCGCTGCCTGAATGCACTCCGGTGACCTCAGTCAGTGGCTCCCGCTGCCGGGAGCGGACGTGTTCCCGGCAGCGTGAGCTTACCGCAGCCATGCACAGCTGTCACCATCTCCAGATGTGACAGCTGTGCATGGGAGATCAGCGCTGGAACGTGGACAGGTAACTATTTTTTTTTTTTAGTAAACTAAGAATTAAATAAAATGGTGTGTTTTATTTCAAATAAATTATTTTTTTCTGGGTGTAGTGTGTTTTTTCTTTTTAACACTTTGTAGGTTAGTAATGGGGGTGTCTTATAGACGCCCATCATTACTTACCTGGGCTTCATGGCAGCTGGCGCTGACATGAACCCCAGCCCTATTACCCCCTGCCACCGCACCAGGGCAGCGTGGAAGAGCGAGGCTAAGTGCCAGAGTTGGCGCATCCTATGGATGCGCCATTTCTGGGGCGGCTGATGGCTGGTGTTTCTAGCCTGGGAGGGGGCCAATATTCATGGCACCCTTCCTGGGCTATTAATATCAGCCCCCAGCTGTCTGCCTAGCCTTTGCTAGCTATTAAAATAGGGGGGACCCCACGTCATCTTTTTGGGGGGGTCCCCCATTTTAATAGCTAGTAAAGGCTAGGTATTCAGCTGGGGGCTGATATTAGTAGTCTGGGAAGCTCCGTGGGTATTACCCCCTTCCCAGGCTTCAAACATCTGCCCCAGCCGTCTGCTTAACCTCCGCTATAGACTAAAATTATGGGGGATCCCACGCCAATTTTTTTTTTAAATAAATCCTTTATTTTAACACTAAATGATATTTGAGGAGTTAATAAAGATGCAGTCCCTAAATTATTATTTATTTTTGAATTAATTTTTCCCAAAAATTTTGACGTGGGCTTTGCTATATTTTTGTATGCCAGCCAGGTACAGCATCCAGCTTCTATGAACGCGCTATTTTCCGGGGTGGCTGCGGACTGCAATTTGCAGCGGGGGGGGCCCAGAAAGCTTCGGCCTCCCTGCGCTGCATATTCCATCCCCCAGCTGCCTAGTTGTACCTGGCTGGACACAAAAATAGGGAGAAGCCCCACGTATTTTTTTTTTTAATTATTTCATGAAATTCATGAAATAATAAAGAAAAAAGGGCTTCCCTATATTGTTGTGTCCGGCCAGGTACAAATAGGCAGCTGGTGGTTGGGGGCAGCCCGTTCCTGCCTGCTGTACCTGGCTGGACCCAAATATAGTGCGAAGCCCCACGTCAATTTTTTTTAAATTATTTCAGGAAATTCATGAAATAATTAAAAAAAAATTGATGTGGGGCTTCGCCCTATATTTGTGTCCAGCCAGGTACAGCAGGCAGGAACGGGCTGCCCCCAACCACCAGCTGCCTATTTGTACCTGGCCGGACACAACAATATAGGGAAGCCCTTTTTTAAAAAATTTATTTCATGAAATAATTTAAAAAAAATTGACGTGGAGCTTCGCACTATATTTGGGTCCAGCCAGGTACAGTAGGCAGGAACGGGCTGCCCCCAACTACCAGCTGCCTATTTGTACCTGGCCGGACACAACAATATAGGGAAGCCCATTTTTTCTTAATTATTTCATGAATTTCATGAAATAATTAAAAAAAAATACGTGGAGCTTCGCCCTATTTTTGTGTCCAGCCAGGTACAACTAGGCAGCTGGGGGCTGGAATCTGCAGCGCAGGGAGACCCAAGCTTTCTGGGCCCCACCCGCTGCAAATTGCAGTCCGCAGCCGCCCCGGAAAATGGCGCTTTCATAGAAGCGCCATCTTCTGGCGCTGTACCCAACTCATCCAGGGCCCTGGTGCGGTGGCTCACTGGGTAATAAAGGGGTTAAGGCCAGCTTGGCATTATCAGCTGGCCCTAAGCCCGAAATTCATGGGGTCACGCCAATATTAGACATGACCACCATGAATTTCTAGTAAAGTATTTAAAAAAAACACAACACCCAGAAAAAAGTCCTTTAATTGAAATAAAGACACAATTCTTTATTGTTCTAAATTAAACTATACTTACCATCACGCCCATTCCAGCTGAAGCCAACGATCTCCTGCAATAAAAGAAAAATAATAAACCAACCTCATCCTTACCTTTCCATGGTTCCCACGACAGCTTCAGCTCTGCTACATCGAGATGACAGGCTGGACCGCAGCAGAACGCTGCCATCCAGCCTGTCATCCCGCAGACACTGAGAAGCGCAGGCATGCTTGCGCTCCTCAGTGTCTCTCTGTGACGGCATCCAGATGAGCCGAGGTCATGTCCAATGAACTCGGCTCACCTCATGCACGTCACTGACAGCGTGGGAAAATTCTCACGCTGAAGCGCTGAGTGCAGGAGAATTTTCCCACGCTGTCAGTGACGTGCATGAGGTGAGGTCATGTCCAATGAACTCGGCTCACCTCATGCACGTCACTGACAGCGTGGGAGAATTCTCCTGCACTCAGGGCTTCAGCGTGAGAATTCTCCCACGCTGTCAGTGACGTGCATGAGGTGAGCTGAGTTCATTGGACATGACCTCACCTCATGCACGTCACTGACAGCGTGGGAAAATTCTCACGCTGAAGCGCTGAGTGCAGGAGAATTCTCCCACGCTGTCAGTGACATGCATGAGGTGAGCCGAGTTCATTGTCGGCTCATCTGGATGCCATCACAGAGAGACACTGAGGAGCGCAAGCATGCCTGCGCTTCTCAGTGTCCGTGGGATGACAGGCTGGATGGCAGCGTTCTGCTGCGGTCCAGTCTGTCATCTCGATGTAGCAGAGCTGGAGCTGTCCTGGGAACCATCGAAAGGTAAGGATGAGGTTGCTTTATTATTTTTCTATTATTGCAGGAGATCATTGGCTTCAGCTGGAATGGGCGTGATGGTAAGTATGGTTTAATTTAGAACAATAAAGAATTGTGTGTTTATTTCAATTAAAGGACTTTATTCTGGGTGTTTGTGTTTTTTTTTTAACTTTGACTATGGGGTTAGTAATGGGGGTGTCTTATAGACGCCTCTCCATTACTAACCTGGGCTTGATGTCAGCTGGCATTATAAGCTGACATCAACCCCAGCCCTATTACCCCACTGCCACCGCTACAGGGCAGTGGGAAGAGCGAGGCTAAGTGCCAGAATTGGCGCATCCTATGGATGCGCCATTTCTGGGGCGGCTGACGGCTGGTGTTTCTAGCCTGGGAGGGGGCCAATATTCATGGCTCCCTTCCTGGGCTATTAATATCAGCCCCCAGCTGTCTGCCTAGCCTTTGCTAGCTATTAAATTAGGGGGGACCCCACGTCATTTTTTTTGGGGGGTCCCCCATTTTAATAGCTAGTAAAGGCTATGTATTCAGCTGGGGACTGATATTAGTAGCCTGGGAAGCTCCGTGGGTATTACCCCCTTCCCAGGCTTCAAACATCTGCCCCAGCTGTCTGCTTAACCTCCGCTAGAGACTAAAATTAAGGGGAACCCCACGCCAATTTTTTTTTAAATAAATCCTTTATTTTAACATTAAATGACAAGTACAGTAATCAACACTGTCACTGTACTTCATATATATGTGACTGACATGTTTCTATCTATCTAATCTATGTATGATTCTCTATTCCTTCTATTCTAAATTGTCGGGTACAGATGCTGAATTGCCGGCCGGCTTTCTTAAAGAGACGGTGCATGAAAACACTATTATTTTTTTTTCATAAATCCTTTACACTAAATGACAAGTACAGTAAGCAACACTGTCACTGTGCTTCTTATATGTGTGACTGACATGTTTCTATCTATCTAATCTATGTGTGGTGCTCTATTCTTTCTGTTGTAAATTGTCGGGTACCGGTGTATGCCGCTGATGAATTGCCGGCTTTTCGCATAATACATTCTACATTATTCTTAGTTGTTTTACTTCATGTAGAATTAACCTACAAGGAAAGAATGGGTTTATTTTCATTCCGATATTAGTGTCCCATTGACTTGCATTGGTTTCCGGTATCGGAATCGGCGATATCCGATACTTTTTGAGTATCGGTCCGATCCAATCCGATACGACATTTCCTGATATCGGAAGGTATCGCTCAACACTAGTGGGGAGTCTTTATTCTAATAAAGGATTTTTTAGTGTATGTGTTTTTTTTTCTCTTTTTTCTTACTGGGATAGTAATGCGGGTGTCTGGTAGATGCCTTACAAACCCCTGGGCGTGTTGCCAGCTGAAACTACACAGCTGACATCAAACTAAAATAAATATTACCCCAATTGCCACCGCACCAGGACAATCTGGAAGAGCCTGGCAAAGAGCCAGAATTGGCATATCTAATGTGATGCCCCAATTCTAGGGCGGTTGTGGGCTGTATTTTTAGGCTGGGAAGTGCCCAATAACCAGGGACCTTGCCAGCCTGATATTTTAAGCCCACAGCTGTCTGCCGGTGACCGCCGTAGCTCGCGTGCTTCCGGGTAGGCAGAGCGGGAGAGGGAGGGAGGAGGAGAAAGGCGCGCTTTCGCTTGAAGACGCGCGAGAGGGGCAGAGTAACGCGCTGTCACTTGGTAAGCGGCGTGCACTCAGTACAGAGGCCTGTGGGCGCCATCTCAGCTGGGTCAGCGATATTCCTGAAGTTTTTCTCCTCCTCCCTCCCTCTCCCGCTCTGCCTACCCGGAAGCACGCGAGCTGCAATGGTCACCGGCCGGGACTCCGCTCTCGCTCCGGGCTCCATCACCTCCTGACATCACCGCGGGACTGCAGACTGTAAGTATCCTTGGGCCTCGGCCCCCACTGCCTGCTACCACACGTAAACTGCCAGGAATAGACACCTAAACCTGCACTATTCTATCCCTGGCAGACCCACAGACTACGCGGTCTGCCCTATACCTATCTTGCAACCTTAGCCTTCTGCTACTAGTGTTGAGCCACCCCGTAGTGTTCGAGTTCGGTTCGGTTCGTCGAACACCCGTGTGTTCGCCGAACTGTTCGTCGAACTGTTCGTCGAACACCTTCGAACACCGTTAAAACCAATGGCAGGCAAACAAAAACACATAGAAACACATAGAAAACACCTTCAAAGGTGTCCAAAAGCTGACAAACTGCTCTGAAGACACAACTAACACATGGAAAAGTGACAAGTACATATAGTCATGCGAAAAGAAAAGAGGTGGAGGAGTAAAAGGAGGGGGAGACACAGATATAGGCATGTCATGCCCTTCTAAAATCCAAAAAGTGAGAAGCCGACACGTTCAGTCCGCTCCTGCCCGTGCCACCTCCCCGTCGCCGGGTTTGTGCCAGAGCCGCGGTGAACCCTGACGGCCAGCCCCCCTCTCCCAATACTGGTGCCTGTCCGCTGGTGGGTCGAGCGAGCCCCCCTGTGGTGGAGGCAGCTCTAAGCTTTTTAATTTAAATTGTCTCTCTAATTTGAATGAATACACTTTAAATCCATTTACAAGGATCTATTGGAGGGCAAGTCTCATGCCAGCAGCCGCGTAATTCCAGCTCCAGTAGCGTCCACTAAAGCTGCTGCAGTTAAAAAGCTTTTATAAGGATCGAGCTCGGCTGTCCACCGCAAGGCATCCTACTGCCAGTCCCAGCCCCTATGCCTTGGGGTGCCTCCTGATGCTCTTCACTGAGTATCCCGTGGTCCCGAAGCATTTCCTTTGAAAAAATTAAGTGTCCAAACTACAGGTGGTGTAGCTTGCTTAACAGCCGGGATAATCCGCTGACTAGCAGACACTGCTACTAGGCACAAAGTATTTCCTGGGCTAGATGCAGTTAAAAATTTGTAATTAGATACTCTCGTTGGATGCTGAGAAAGCATTCCATAGAGTCTCCTGGCACGCCATATATGATTCTCTTAAAAAGCTTGGGGTAGGGGTCTAGGGGACCCTTTTATAGCCAAAATCATGGCCCTGTATCGCAATACGTCACCTAGGCTGAAGATAAATGGAACTGTAGCACCCTGAGGGCTCGGTTGCTACAGAGGTATTGCACCTCACCCAGAGGTGTGATATCTCACTCTCAGGTAAGGATGTAGTGTGGATCAGGACCCGACACCTGCATGCATTACACCACATTGCCGTGGGGCAGGGCGACCAATATGCCCCTGAGATGGGCACGACAGTCCCAGTCCCTGGCTGGAGTGGGGGGAGGGAACACTGAGGAAGGGGAACCCTGTAGTGCAGGAGCAGGGAGGAAGCAGTTCCTGGGTGCATTGAGAAGGGAGTATAAAAGGTGGGCACCATCTTAGTTCAGTGCAGAGAAGTCTGAGCAGAAGTGGCAGGGAGCAGGGGCTCTGCATGAGCTCTGCTCCGGAGGCGGGCCTAGTAACAGAGGCCCAGGCCTGGAAGAGGGAGAAGGAAGGAAGAGGAGCGGAGAAGGCTCCAGGAATGAGGAACGAAGGGATCCCATGGGTACGGACGGGCGAGTCGCCACCGCACGCCCGAATCCACCTGCGTGGAGGGGTCAGGCCAAAGGGGGAGACCGGTCCCCGAAACCAGTGGAGGCAGGAAACGACCCTCAGCTAGAAACAGGAGGCTGTGACATTTTATGTGGCGCAGCCCCTCGCTACACCCGCTAGGAAGGCACCACATACGGTCAGGGAAACTGGCGCCAAGTTTACCAAGAGGAGGCCCGAGGCAGCCGGACAGAAGGGTTGGTAAGAAAGGCCAGACAAAGGACACACAAAGGAGGTCCTGTGAAGCGCTCCAAAGTTATCTGGGAGTTGTCTGAGCCCCTCACCTGGTGAGCACAGTACGACGTGGGCAGCCGTTACCTGCAGACGTGGTCTGGATAATAAGAACTGTGAGTAAAGGCCCTGGACTGCATCACTGACTCCGTGTCGTTACTGCTGCTGCCCTGCACCATCACCCCCATCCTCCGCATACACTGCCCTGAGGCTATACTCCTCCCGTGGGGAGTTATGCTACGCTCTGCTGCACCCACAACACCAGCCTCAGCGGTCTGCCCTGGAGCGGCGGTTCACTCTGACCGCAATCCTCGGGTGGCGTAGTCGGACATTTAAACATCAAAACCACATAAATAGTTCTGCCACTGGTTTGACCGCCCTAAGCCACGGAACCGGGTCGCCGCCACGGAGACTACAACCACCAGCATCCACCAAAAAGGGTCCGGCTCCGGGTGTCCCAAGGCCCAGGGGGCGCGTCAGAACATTTTCATCACCTTTCACAATCACCAATGGGACAAGGCAGGGATGTTCTCTGTCCCCTCTCTTATACATCCTAGTGACGGAGCACCTGCTCTCATCAATTCGCCATAACCCCAATATTAGGTGGATTGAGGTGGGAGGCACCGAGTACAAGTGCTCTCTATTTGCTGATGATGTCCTAGTATATATCACTCAATCACATATATCCATCCATGCTGTTATGGCTGAAATAGATCACTTTGTTACATGGTCAAATTTTAAAATCAATGCAGCGAAGTCTGAGGCCCTCGATGTCTCCCTCCCCAAATCCATATAGGATTCCATCCAGTCCAACTTTCCCTTTGCCTGGCCCACACAGGGTATCAAATACTTAGGAATTCCTATTCATAGAGACCTCTCCCATCTATGTTATCTTAATTTTGGGCCCTTTATTGAACAACTCCATACAGACCACGGTTGGCAAGTTAGAACTGTAAGATTCACTACGTGAACCACTGGTGTTTTGTGGAAAAGCACATGTACACTGTGTTCCAAATTATTATGCAAAAAGTGTTTAGGAGTGATAAGGGAAGAATTTGTTTGTTTGTCAGTTAAACTCATTGATGGTGATGTGTGTCAGGGCTCTTTATATCACTGTAAGCAATTGCAGACACCTGTGCTAATTAGTTTGGCAGGTGTGTCCAATGAAAGGCAAGACTACTTAAGAAGGCTGTCTCACATTATTAAGCAGCCTACATTTTCTGCCAAAATGGGAAAGAAAAAGGATGTGTCGGCTGCTGAGAATCAACAAATTGTGGAGTGTTTAGGTCAAGGCATGACTACAATCAACATTGTGCGATGATCAGGATGAAGTGTCTTGGCAATCAAGAAGTATGTAGCTGATTCACAGTACACACGTGTGCGTGCTGATAAGGGCAAATTGAGGACTCTTTCCTACAGGCAATTACGTCAGGTTGAAAGAGCAGCGGCAAAAAAGCCTTGTCATAGCAGCAGACAAGTTTTTGAAGCTGCTGGTGCCTCCAACGTCCCCCGAACAACAAGATGCAGGGTCCTTCAGAGGTTTGCAGCTGTGCATACGCCATCCTGTCGACCTCCTCTATCCACTTCACACAAGCAGAAACAGCTCCAGTGGGCCAAACATTACATGAAGACTGATTTCAAAACTGTTTTGTTCACGGATGAGTGCCGTGCAGCGCTCGATGGTCCAGATGGATGGAGTGGAGGATGGCTGGTTGATGGACACCCCACGCAAACACGGCTACAGCGCCAACAAGGAGGAGGTGGAGTAATGTTTTGGGCTGGAATCATGGGGAGAGAGATTGTCGGCCCCTTTAGGATCCCTGAAGGCGCTAAAGATGAACTCCATAATGTATGTGGATTTTCTCAAACAGCACTTCCTGCCATGGTTCAAGAAGAAGAACCGTGTATTTCACAGCAAGATCATTTTTTTGCATGATAATGCACCATCTCATGCTGCACATAAAACATCTGCATCTCTGGCTGATATGGGCATAAAAGGGGACAAACTTATGGTGTGACCCCCATGCTCCCCTGACCTCTACCCCATTCAGAAACTTTGGAGCATCATTAAAAGGAGTGTCTATGATGGCGGGAGGTAGTTCACATCTAAGCAACAGCTCTGGGAGGTTATTCTGTCCTCATGCAAAACAATTGAAGCAGAAACCATCCAAAACCTGACAAATTCAATGGACGAGAGAGTTCAGAAGCTCCTTTCGAACAAGGGGTCCTATGTGAAAATGTAACATCACCTAGAATAAAGTTTTGAGTTGAAAACAGTTTGATTTCAGTTTCTAACAACCTGCTAATGCTTATAATTTCAAAAATGACCATTTTTTTGGTCTTTATTAAAATGGAAAGGTTGATCGAAAAGATTGGGGGATCTAAGAGTGTGGCAACCCAGTAGTCATGATTACTTCGAATTCTGACAATATGAGGGTCATGCTGCAGGTAGTGCAGCAAGAAGGCACTTATGTGTCTTGCGCATCTCGGAGCCCCAAAATTATTTTCCGGGCTAGATGCAGCTAAAAATTATTATTAATTTTAAATCTGGTGAAGCTTTAGTATAGATGGCCTAATAGGATCAGTGCTGCACACTGCTACAAAGCCCAAATTATTTTCCAGTCAAGATACAGATAAACATTATTAGTAATTTTAAATCTGGTGGAGCTTATTATAGATGGCCTAATAGAATCAGTGCTGCACACTGCTACAAAGCCCAAATTATTTTCCAGTCAAGATACAGATAAACATGATTAGTAATTTGAAAGCTTAAAACGGTTGGTAGGGTGATTTTAACCAATCATCAAGCTTTTACTCTCCCCAGGATGACACAGGGGTAGAAAAGTCGTTTCGGATCCATGATTTGTTCATCTTTATGAACGTGAGTCTGTCTACATTATCAGTGGAGAGCCGCGTGCGCTTACCTGTCAGCACACCACCAGCAGCGCTGAACACACGTTCAGACAGAACGCTGGCTGCGGGGCATGACAAGATCTCCAAGGCGTAAGTGGCTAGCTCCGGCCATTTATCCAGATTGGAAGCCCAAAAAGAGCAAGGGTCCAGTGACACAGTCATGGCTTCAATGTTTACTTGGAGATACTCCTGTACCATCGTCTCTAGGCGTTGACTATGTGTCAGACTTCTTGTCTCCTGTGGCCTTGCAAAGGATGGGCTAAAAAAGTGGTGAAATGATTCCGCAAAATTGATGTTACCAGCAGATACTGTGGTTCTGTTACGGTTTGAGTGCTGAACACTTGACGGTCCCACGGTTGGCAAGTTGGAACTGTGAGATTCACTACGTGCACCACTGGTATTTTGTGGAAAAGCACATGTAAGATTCTGCAACAGTCTCTGCTGATACTCCTGCATGCGTGCATCCCTTTCTATGGCAGGAATAATTTCTGCAAATTTACTTTTGTACCGGCGATCTAACAGTGTGGCAACCCAGTAGTCAGGATTATTTCTAATTCTCACAATTCGAGGGTCATGTTGCAGGTAGTGCAGCAAGAAGGCACTCATGTGTGTTGCGCATCCAGGAGCACCAAGTCCCTGTTGTGTTGGTGGCGAGGTAACCATCATGCTTCCTTCCTCTGTCCTCTCCCCCCAACCTCGCACAACAGAAATGTGATCAAGGTCTCCCTCATCTGATGAGTCTTCCATCAGTTCGTCCTCCACTTCTTCCTGGGCTCCTGCACCTTCCTCACTAGTTTGGCTGCTACCATGTGCCCTGGTAAAACCATCTCCCCCACCCTCACATGCCTGCCGCCTTGGTGCTGCCGACCGTCTGGACCTTGCAGATGTTAGCCCTTCCGCATACAACTCCTCCTCCTCTACTTCCTCCACCTCCTCTTGTGCCACCACCTGACTCCGAATTCTGTTTCACATGTGCTCCAGCATGTAAATCACCGGAATAGTCATGCTGATAATGGCATCGTCAGCACTAAACATCTTCGTCGCCATTTCAAAACTGTGCAGAAGGGTGCATAGGTCCCTGATCTGAGACCACTCCTCCAGCGTGATTTGCCCCACCTCTGGATCTCGTTGGCCCAGGCTATACGTCAGAACGTATTGCACCAGGGCTTGTCGGTGCTGCCACAGTCGCTGCAACATGTGCAGAGTTGAATTCCACCGGGTAGGCACATCGCATTTTAGCCGGTGAAGTGGCAGGCCCAACGACTTCTGTAGAGATGTAAGTCGCTGAGCTGCGGGATGCGAACGGCGGAAGTGAGCACACAGCGACCGTGCCCTCTGCAGAAGGCCATCTAGTCTGGGATAGTGGGCTAAAAATTGCTGGACAACCAGGTTCAACACGTGAGCCATACAAGGCACGTGTGTGACATTGCCCCGGCGAAGGGCCGCACCCAGGTTTGCAGCATTGTCGCACACGGCCTTCCCTGGTTTCAGGTCCAGTGGAGACAACCATTCATGAAATTGGTTCTCCAGAGCTGACCACAACTCCTCAGCTGTGTGACTCACATTTCCCAGACATTTCAATGTAAAAACCGCCTGATGACGTTGAGCCCTACTGCCAGCATAGTAAGGAGGTGTGCAGGATCCCTTCTGCACAGTTAGAAAGCTTGTGGCATGACCAGACAGGCTTTGGGTGCAGGTGGAAGACCGAGAGGAGGTTGAGGAGGCAGAAGCAGTGGAGGAACTTTGACATAAAGAGAATTGACGCACAACTCGTGGGGACGGCAAGACTTGGACAGCAGCCCCTTGTCCTGCTGTCACCATAGTTACCCAGTGCCCAGTCAGTGACATGTAACGCCCCTGTCCATGCCTAATCATCCAAGTGTCTGTGGTGAAATGCACCCTGTCACACACAGAGTTTCTCAAAGAAGCGGTGATGTTGTGTGCGACATGCTGGTGTAGCGCAGGCACACCTTTCTTTGAGAAGTAGTGCCGACTGGGCATCTGGTACTGGGGCACTGCGACGGACATAAGGTCTCGAAAATCCTCTGTGTCCACCAGGCGGAAAGGCAGCATTTCTGTAGCCAAGAGCTTGCAGATGGTGAAATTCAACCTCTTAGCTTTCTCATGGCTAAGAGGAAATGGTCTTTTACTTGTCCACATCTGAGGGACCGAGGGCTGGCTATTGTGCTTAGACGGGGTTGATAAGGGTGTCCCCGGCAAACTGCCGGTCTGTGAGGAAGATGCAGGCGGACATGTTAGGTTGCCTTGATCCAAAGGTGGTGCTATCGATGTCGGACAGCGCTCAACACCAGCTGGTGTTACCACCTCCAAAGAAAATGATGACCTGCCAATCACGCTGGCTGTTGTGGGTAAAGAGGTGGCAGGTCTGCGCCCCAAAACAGGTGTGACTGCTGTCCCCCCAGTCACAGAGGATGAAGAGGCCGCGGATGCACAAGATATGGCAGACGGTGGTTGGCCCGGCCGGCTAGGCCGCATTGTAGCACACTGAGCTTCCCACTGCAACTTATGCTTCATGTCCATGTGCCGGTTCATGCATGAAGTACTCAAACTATGTATTTTTTGGCCTCTACTTAGCTTTTGCTGACAAATGTTACAGATAACACGAGTTGGGTCATCTTTATCAATCTGAAAAAATGCCCAGGCTATGCAAGGCTTAGTACCCATGCGACCTGAAGAGCCACCACGACTTGTGGTGAGAGGCAGAGTTGTGTTTGAGGATGCAGTTGTTGACGTGCTTCCAGTACTACGTCTCTGTCCAGGAAGGCGCAACCTGACCTCGTCGTCACTAGCATCTTCCTCCACCTCCTCTGCTGACCTCATCTCTTGGCTGACTGTGGGTTGACAGTAAGTGGGATCTCCAACCTCATCATCATCACCCTGTGCGTTATGACACCCGTCGTCCTCAGAGCCAACCTGTTCCTGCCCTGACAAAAAACTAAAGTTGTCGCTCCAATCAGGTATTTGAGTCTTATCATCGTCTTCCTCATTGTCTCCACCAACAGGAGTTACAGTTTGGGAATGAGGGTCTACATTATGGTCAGAACCTTCTGCGTCTGGTCCTGGATCCGACTCATAAAGATTCTGGGCATCAGTGCAGATCATTTCCTCGTCTGGATTCACAGAAGCGCTGGAGTCGACCTCTGATTCCCAGGCTATAGTATGAGTAAACAGCTCTGCAGACTCAACCATCTGTTCTACCTCATACTCAGACGGGCAGCTGGAGATTTGGGAGCTGTGAGGAAGCAAGTGCGATTGGGGTGACACCTTTGAGGACTGGAGTATTTGTGATGTTGAAGTTGATGTGGAGGAGAGCCCACTTAAAGGAGCACTTGATATCCGTTGAAGCACCTGCTGTTTTTGTGCCTCATCTGGAATTTGTAGCGATTGGCGTGGCCGTAAGAAAGGGATCTTATTACATTGTCCGCTAAAAGAAGTAGACATTTTAGTTTGGCTGGAAGATGGTCTTTCTTCTGCAGATGTTACTGTTGCTTTAACACCTACCCCACGGACACAACCTTTTTTCCCCTTCCCAACACGCCTATTCCCCTTTCCACCAGCAGCAGGCCTTTTTCCACTCATTTTGGTGGTTAACTAATTCACAACTCTGGAGTTGTTTGCACAAAAAAACAATGGATGGGAACCGAGCAGAGCTGAGTGGCCAAACTGTGGTATTAGGCCAAAACTATTGGCTGGGTTATATGCAGAAAAAAATTATATTCAATTTGCAACCTGATGGAGTTCAGTATAGATGGACTAATAGAACAAGTCCCACACACAGCTAGAAGCCCAAATATTTTATCAGAGGTAGATGCAGAAATTTTTTTTATTCAGTTTGCAACCTGATGGAGGTCTGTATAGATGGATTAATAGAACAAGTCCCACACACAGCTACAAGCCCAATATTTTTTCAGAGGTAGATGCAGAAAAAAAATATATTCAGTTTGCAACCTGATGGAGGTCAGTATAGATGGACTAATAGAGAAAGTCCCACACACTGCTAGAAGGCCAAATATTTTTTCAGAGCTAGATGCAGACAAAAAATTATTTTGAATTTGCAACCTGATGGAGGTCAGTATAGGTGGACTAATAGAACAAGTCCCACACACTGCTAGAAGGCCAAATATTTTTTCAGAGCTAGATGCAGAAAAAAATTATATTCAGTTTGCAACCTGATGGAGGTCTGTATAGATGGATTAATAGAACAAGTCCCACACACAGCTAGAAGCCCAAATATTTTTTCAGAGGTAGATGCAGATAAAAATTATTTTTAATTTGCAACCTGATGGAGGTCAGTATAGATGGACTAATAGAGAAAGTCCCACACACTGCTAGAAGGCCAAATATTTTTTCAGAGCTAGATGCAGATAAAAATTATTTTTAATTTGCAATCTGATGGAGGTCAGTATAGATGGACTAATAGAGAAAGTCCCACACACTGCTAGAAGGCCAAATATTTTTTCAGAGCTAGATGCAGATAAAAATTATATTCAATTTGCAACCTGATGGAGGTCAGTATAGATGGACTAGTAGAACAAGTCCCACACACAGCTAGAAGCCCAAATATTTTTTCAGAGGTAATGTAGATGCAGATAAAAATTATTTTTAATTTGCAACCTGATGGAGGTCAGTATAGATGGACTAATACAACAAGTCCCACACACAGCTAGAAGCCCAATATTTTTTCAGAGGTAGATGCAGAAAAAAATATATTCAGTTTGCAACCTGATGGAGGTCAGTATAGATGGAGTAATAGAACAAGTCCCACACACAGCTAGAAGCACAAATATTTTTTCCCAGGTAGATGCAGATAAAAATTATTTTTAATTTGCAACCTGATGGAGGTCAGTATAGATGGACTAATAGAGAAAGTCCCACACACTGCTAGAAGGCCAAATATTTTTTCAGAGCTAGATGCAGATAAAAATTATATTCAATTTGCAACCTGATGGAGGTCAGTATACATGGACTAATAGAGAAAGTCCCACACACTGCTAGAAGGCCAAATATTTTTTCAGAGCTAGATGCAGATAAAAATTATATTCAATTTGCAACCTGATGGAGGTCAGTATAGATGGACTAATAGAACAAGTCCCACACACAGCTAGAAGCCCAAATATTTTTTCAGAGGTACTGTAGATGCAGATAAAAATTATTTTTAATTTGCAACCTGATGGAGGTCAGTATAGATGGACTAATACAACAAGTCCCACACACAGCTAGAAGCCCAATATTTTTTCAGAGGTAGATGCAGAAAAACATATATTCAGTTTGCAACCTGATGGAGGTCAGTATAGATGGAGTAATAGAACAAGTCCCACACACAGCTAGAAGCCCAAATATTTTTTCAGAGGTAGATGCAGATAAAAATTATTTTTAATTTGCAACCTGATGGAGGTCAGTATAGATGGACTAATAGAGAAAGTCCCACACACTGCTAGAAGGCCAAATATTTTTTCAGAGCTAGATGCAGATAAAAATTATATTCAATTTGCAAACTGATGGAGGTCAGTATAGATGGACTAATAGAGAAAGTCCCACACACTGCTAGAAGGCCAAATATTTTTTCAGAGCTAGATGCAGATAAAAATTATATTCAATTTGCAACCTGATGGAGGTCAGTATAGATGGACTAATAGAGAAAGTCCCACACACTGCTAGAAGGCCAAATATTTTTTCAGAGCTAGATGCAGATAAAAATTATATTCAATTTGCAACCTGATGGAGGTCAGTATAAATGGACTAATAGAACAAGTCCCACACACAGCTAGAAGCCCAAATATTTTTTCAGAGGTACTGTAGATGCAGATAAAAATTATTTTTAATTTGCAACCTGATGGAGGTCAGTATAGATGGACTAATAGAGAAAGTCCCACACACTGCTAGAAGGCCAAATATTTTTTCAGAGCTAGATGCAGATAAAAATTATTTTTAATTTGCAACCTGATGGAGGTCAGTATACATGGACAAATAGAGAAAGTCCCACACACTGCTAGAAGGCCAAATATTTTTTCAGAGCTAGATGCAGATAAAAATTATATTCAATTTGCAACCTGATGGAGGTCAGTATAGATGGACTAATAGAACTAGTCCCACACACAGCTAGAAGCCCAAATATTTTTTCAGAGGTACTGTAGATGCAGATAAAAATTATTTTTAATTTGCAACCTGATGGAGGTCAGTATAGATGGACTAATACAACAAGTCCCACACACAGCTAGAAGCCCAATATTTTTTCAGAGGTAGATGCAGAAAAAAATATATTCAGTTTGCAACCTGATGGAGGTCAGTATAGATGGAGTTATAGAACAAGTCCCACACACAGCTAGAAGCCCAAATATTTTTTCAGAGGTAGATGCAGATAAAAATTATTTTTAATTTGCAACCTGATGGAGGTCAGTATAGATGGACTAATAGAGAAAGTCCCACATACTGCTAGAAGGCCAAATATTTTTTCAGAGCTAGATGCAGATAAAAATTATATTCAATTTGCAACCTGATGGAGGTCAGTATAGATGGACTAATAGAGAAAGTCCCACACACTGCTAAAAGGCCAAATATTTTTTCAGAGCTAGATGCAGATAAAAATTATATTCAATTTGCAACCTGATGGAGGTCAGTATAGATGGACTAATAGAACAAGTCCCACACACAGCTAGAAGCCCAAGTATTTTTTCAGAGGTACTGTAGATGCAGATAAAAATTATTTTTAATTTGCAACCTGATGGAGGTCAGTATAGATGGACTAATAGAGAAAGTCCCACACAGTGCTAGAAGGCCAAATATTTTTTCAGAGCTAGATGCAGATAAAAATTATTTTTAATTTGCAACCTGATGGAGTTCAGTATAGATGGACTAATAGAGAAAGTCCCACACACTGCTAGAAGGCCAAATATTTTTTCAGAGCTAGATGCAGATAAAAATTATATTCAATTTGCAACCTGATGGAGGTCAGTATAGATGGACTAGTAGAACAAGTCCCACACACAGCTAGAAGCCCAAATATTTTTTCAGAGGTAATGTAGATGCAGATAAAAATTATTTTTAATTTGCAACCTGATGGAGGTCAGTATAGATGGACTAATACAACAAGTCCCACACACAGCTAGAAGCCCAATATTTTTTCAGAGGTAGATGCAGAAAAAAATATATTCAGTTTGCAACCTGATGGAGGTCAGTATAGATGGAGTAATAGAACAAGTCCCACACACAGCTAGAAGCACAAATATTTTTTCCCAGGTAGATGCAGATAAAAATTATTTTTAATTTGCAACCTGATGGAGGTCAGTATAGATGAACTAATAGAGAAAGTCCCACACACTGCTAGAAGGCCAAATATTTTTTCAGAGCTAGATGCAGATAAAAATTATATTCAATTTGCAACCTGATGGAGGTCAGTATACATGGACTAATAGAGAAAGTCCCACACACTGCTAGAAGGCCAAATATTTTTTCAGAGCTAGATGCAGATAAAAATTATATTCAATTTGCATCCTGATGGAGGTCAGTATAGATGGACTAATAGAACAAGTCCCACACACAGCTAGAAGCCCAAATATTTTTTCAGAGGTACTGTAGATGCAGATAAAAATTATTTTTAATTTGCAACCTGATGGAGGTCAGTATAGATGGACTAATACAACAAGTCCCACACACAGCTAGAAGCCCAATATTTTTTCAGAGGTAGATGCAGAAAAACATATATTCAGTTTGCAACCTGATGGAGGTCAGTATAGATGGACTAATAGAGAAAGTCCCACACACTGCTAGAAGGCCAAATATTTTTTCAGAGCTAGATGCAGATAAAAATTATATTCAATTTGCAAACTGATGGAGGTCAGTATAGATGGACTAAAAGAGAAAGTCCCACACACTGCTAGAAGGCCAAATATTTTTTCAGAGCTAGATGCAGATAAAAATTATATTCAATTTGCAACCTGATGGAGGTCAGTATACATGGACAAATAGAGAAAGTCCCACACACTGCTAGAAGGCCAAATATTTTTTCAGAGCTAGATGCAGATAAAAATTATATTCAATTTGCAACCTGATGGAGGTCAGTATAGATGGACTAATAGAACTAGTCCCACACACAGCTAGAAGCCCAAATATTTTTTCAGAGGTACTGTAGATGCAGATAAAAATTATTTTTAATTTGCAACCTGATGGAGGTCAGTATAGATGGACTAATACAACAAGTCCCACACACAGCTAGAAGCCCAATATTTTTTCAGAGGTAGATGCAGAAAAAAATATATTCAGTTTGCAACCTGATGGAGGTCAGTATAGATGGAGTTATAGAACAAGTCCCACACACAGCTAGAAGCCCAAATATTTTTTCAGAGGTAGATGCAGATAAAAATTATTTTTAATTTGCAACCTGATGGAGGTCAGTATAGATGGACTAATAGAGAAAGTCCCACACACTGCTAGAAGGCCAAATATTTTTCAGAGCTAGATGCAGATAAAAATTATATTCAATTTGCAACCTGATGGAGGTCAGTATAAATGGACTAATAGAGAAAGTCCCACACACTGCTAGAAGGCCAAATATTTTTTCAGAGCTAGATGCAGATAAAAATTATATTCAATTTGCAACCTGATGGAGGTCAGTATAGATGGACTAATAGAACAAGTCCCACACACAGCTAGAAGCCCAAGTATTTTTTCAGAGGTACTGTAGATGCAGATAAAAATTATTTTTAATTTGCAACCTGATGGAGGTCAGTATAGATGGACTAATAGAGAAAGTCCCACACACTGCTAGAAGGCCACATATTTTTTCAGAGGTAGATGCAGAAAAAAATATATTCAGTTTGCAACCTGATGGAGGTCAGTATAGATGGATTAATAGAACAAGTCCCAGACACAGCTAGAAGCCCAATATTTTTTCAGAGGTAGATGCAGAAAAAAATATATTCAGTTTGCAACCTGATGGAGGTCAGTATAGATGGACTAATACAACAAGTCCCACACACAGCTAGAAGCCCAATATTTTTTCAGAGGTAGATGCAGAAAAAAATATATTCAGTTTGCAACCTGATGAAGGTCAGTATAGATGGACTAATACAACAAGTCCCACACACAGCTAGAAGCCCAATATTTTTTGAGAGGTAGATGCAGAAAAAAATATATTCAGTTTGCAACCTGATGGAGGTCAGTATAGATGGAGTTATAGAACAAGTCCCATACACAGCTAGAAGCCCAAATATTTTTTCAGAGGTAGATGCAGAAAAAAAATATATTCAGTTTGCAACCTGATGGAGGTCAGTATAGATGGACTAATAGAGAAAGTCCCACACACTGCTAGAAGGCCAAATATTTTTTCAGAGCTAGATGCAGACAAAAAATTATTTTGAATTTGCAACCTGATGGAGGTCAGTATAGGTGGACTAATAGAACAAGTCCCACACACTGCTAGAAGGCCAAATATTTTTTCAGAGCTAGATGCAGAAAAAAATTATATTCAGTTTGCAACCTGATGGAGGTCTGTATAGATGGATTAATAGAACAAGTCCCACACACAGCTAGAAGCCCAAATATTTTTTCAGAGGTACTGTAGATGCAGATAAAAATTATTTTTAATTTGCAACCTGATGGAGGTCAGTATAGATGGACTAATAGAGAAAGTCCCACACACTGCTCGAAGTCCACATATTTTTTCAGAGGTAGATGCAGAAAAAAATATATTCAGTTTGCAACCTGATGGAGGTCAGTATAGATGGATTAATAGAACAAGTCCCACACACAGCTAGAAGCCCAATATTTTTTCAGAGGTAGATGCAGAAAAAAATATATTCAGTTTGCATCCTGATGGAGGTCAGTATAGATGAACTAATACAACAAGTCCCACACACAGCTAGAAGCCCAATATTTTTTCAGAGGTAGATGCAGAAAAAAATATATTCAGTTTGCAACCTGATGGAGGTCTGTATAGATGGATTAATAGAACAAGTCCCACACACAGCTAGAAGCCCAATATTTTTTCAGAGGTAGATGCAGAAAAAAATATATTCAGTTTGCAACCTGATGGAGGTCAGTATAGATGGACTAATACAACAAGTCCCACACACAGCTAGAAGCCCAATATTTTTTGAGAGGTAGATGCAGAAAAAAATATATTCAGTTTGCAACCTGATGGAGGTCTGTATAGATGGATTAATAGAACAAGTCCCACACACAGCTAGAAGCCCAATATTTTTTCAGAGGTAGATGCAGAAAAAAATTTATTCAGTTTACAACCTGATGGAGGTCTGTATAGATGGACTAATACAACAAGTCCCACACACAGCTAGAAGCCCAATATTTTTTCAGAGCTAGATGCAGAAAAAAATTATATTCAATTTGCAACCTGATGGAGGTCAGTATAGATGGACTAATAGAATGATGCTATGCCCAAAAGATTTTACTTCACTAGGTGCAATAAAAAAATTGGTATTCTATACACAGGTGGTATATCTTGCAACACAGATAGGCTACTCCACTGACTAACACACTCTGCAATAGGCCAAAAAGGATTAGCTTTGCTAGATTCAGCCAAATGCTGTGAAAAAAACTTGCACAGCACTGGCACAGACCTGCCAGGCAAAAACTGATAGGAACTGATGTAACCTAGTCCTGAAAAGGACTCCAATTACAATTAGTCTTTACTCCCACAATCTATCTATTTAAGAGCACAGACCTGCCTGATAAAAGTCATAGGAAATGCTGTAACCTAGTCCTTAAAAGGACTGCAATCACAACTATTCCCTACTCCCAAGCTATCTGTAGATTTGTGCGAAAATTGGCTTGAAATTAACAAGGTATAGCGCACACAGCAACAGCGGTGCCGTCTAACACGCAGCTGCAGCAGTGAGAAAATGGTGGCGACGGGGAAAATGGCTTGGTCTTATAGGGCAAGGACATGTGACATACACTGCCAATGACACATGCCCTTGCTTGTGTGAAAAAAAGCACTTCGCTCCGTGTGTGCGCTGCTGATAGGCTGACAGATTGCACCTCCCCACTGTAAATGCGGGAAAGAGAAAAAAAAAATGGAGATCTTCATTGTTCCTGCAGAGATCCATCCCCTGCCCCTCCCCCCGCCCCGCTGTACACTCAAACTGCGTATTAACATTAATTTTCATCATTACTGAGAAAAAATCCAGTTATGATTTTGGTGCACGAACAGTTATCGAACATAACCTCGAACAGCCGAATTTTTCTCAAATTGTTTGTGTTCGCCGAACGGCTCGAACACCGCCCAAAACAGCTCGAATTTGAGATTGGCGAACAGTTCGAGTAGAACAACGCTCATCTCTATCTGCTACACCACAGCATCGTGATACCATTATCTGACTACTCAGCCAGAGCCCCCTGCTATATCAACCCTGTAGCCAGAGCCTTCTGCTGCACCAGAGCATTCTATGGCAGGACACATCACTGCCTGACAACTGACCACCCAGTCAGAGACTCCTGCTATACCCACCTTGCATCCAGAGCCTCCTGCTGCACCAGGGCATCCTACTACAGGACTACTGCTACCTGACTAACCCACAATTCAGCCAGAGCCTGCTGCTGCACCCTCCGAGCGACTGGAACACCTGATGCACCTGTCCTCTTATGCCAGCAATAAATGAAATAAGGCAACTAGCAAGGTAAATAAAAACTGAAACTGCAGACCCATCTAACAATACCTCAAACCCTAACCCTCCCTAATTTCCAAGCAGAACATAGGGTACACCATAGGCGCTACGTCGCCAGTACCGCCAGAAGCATCCTGCTGCACCTCTCCTACAGGGACAGGGACAAGCCAGAGCCACCTGCTGCATCTCTCTAAAGGACAACTATAACTATTACACCCAAAACAGAACAGGTCTACCTCAGGGTAAGTCTTAACCCTATCGTATCACCCAAGAACCGAGTATCTACAACACTATACCTAATTTCTCTACGTCCCTAGGACCTCGAGCCTTTTTTAAAATTATCCTGGACCAGTCCACCTCAATAGCTGGCTCCCTGTGAATCACGGTCCAAGAAACACATCCTCACGTCGTTGTTCTTGTTGCCTGCTGATTGCCATAACAATAGCAGGTAAAGTACAACTCCCACCAGTAACCTTGGGTCAATCACTCTTAAGTTCTAATGAATTTTGTCCTGCACCTCAGGTATCTACCTACATCTCCCACTGACACTATAGAGTCCACCGCCGAAAGGCTTTCAAGGTTGCCACAAGGAGAAACAGACCGATCATAACAGGTAACCCATATAAAAACCAACTTACCAAGAATTGACACCTTAAGTACCGTACTACTATACAGTATTACTACATCCTAACACGGTTCCTCTTTCACCAGGTTCATCCTTCTACCTCCCAAGTATCGACTACCTCAAGACCCGATGGAAAGTCACTTTATTAATTAATCAATAACCATATTTATTTAGTTATCGATTTATTCATTTTACTAATTCTTTATATTGACTATTTTAAGCATTTTAGAAACTATTTTTTTAAGCACTTGTATCAATAAAGAACATTTTAGCTATTTATTCTCCCGAATTCCTTCATTCACTACCGTTAGCGCGAATTTTAAACCATAGGTTATTTTATCTAGTATATCTAATACGGACTCTCAGTGGTTCCCTGTCCAAAAATTTGCTGCCTTCGATAGTGAGTAGCCTAATAGCGCCTCCTACACCTACAATATTGCAACCCTGTTTGCCTGTGAGATGGAAGATAAAGCTGAGAGGAACCTGCAGATGTCAGGTATAATCATACACGGCTCTGCAGTGAGATCAGGAGAGCAGAGAATGGCCATTACACATCACACTGGTAACTCCCCCTTCATGTATAATGATCTCTGGAGGCAGAGTTATCTTCCAGGCAGCGTCCTCCCCATAGCCTGGAAGAGGTAATTTATATAAAGTGATAAAAGATGATTTCTCAACAAGACATCTGCTATGAAGCATACAGGGAGGACATTCTTCAGCATTTGATAACCTGTATACCCATATTAATAGTTTATATAAAGGGAATCTGTGACCACATTTGACCTAAGACTGTTTAGTTATTGCAGTTTTCAAAATTTGCTTGTGAGCTTGGTATGTTTATCCTATTGCATGACTCAGTTTCGGCCAAAATTTAGCTTTTGGATAAAAGGCCTCACATTTCACTCTAGGATACTTAAAGGAGTTTTCCCACGAACAAAGCACACTTTAATCAATAGATCTTGGAATAAAAATAATTTTTACAATTGGATATGTTAATAAAAATGTTCCTGTGCTGAGATAATCTGATGAATGTGCCACTGCTATGTACTGTGTAATAGATGTGTCTGACTGTGCAGTAACATGGTCTGATCATACCACAGGGGAGGAAGCAAGAGAGTATGCACACATTACATCAAGGTTTGCAGCTTCTGGTTTCTATAAGGAAAAACATTTCACTGTCTGTTTAAAAACGTTGTTTTACTTCACAGAAACAACCAGATGTGATTCCATGCTGTCCTGACTATACTCTTTTGCTTCCCAGGAGCTGTCTTATATCCGACCATGTTCCTGCAGGGTCGGACACACTCATTATACAGGGGCACATTTATTAGATTATCTTGGGACAGGAACATTTTTTTAACACATCAACTTGTGGAACTAATTTTTATTCTAAGATATATTAATTAAAATATACTTTGTTAGTGGGAAAACCCCTTTAAGTATTGAGAGGAGTTCATAATTAAGTAAATAAATGCATATCGCCCATGTGTTGTTGCTGCAAATTATCCCAAATCATCACTCTATATAACAGCTACTGTAGTATTAAGTATTTGGCTGATATGCTGTGTTTGTTTTATTGCCAAATATGACGCAGGGAATTATGGCAAAATATTTTCACTTTGGTCTCATTTTTTCAAAGGACATTATTCAAGACGTCTTCTGGTTTGTTTAGATGCCTACCTGAGGCCTTTAGAGGCTGAGCTGTAGCTCTTGGGTGTTTTTTTTTTCATTTTCTCTGCATCTGGATTTCGTCCTAGTTTTTGTTGCATAAATAATGAGACAATGTAATTTGTCATGTGGCTTTGTTCATCTGTGGTTGTATTTACCTAGTTTTTATTTATTATTTTGTAATATGTAAAGCAGAACAATTCAAAGACAATGTACTTAGCTTATTTCATGGCTGCATATGAATAATACAGATATCGCCTCTCTTAAAGGGAACCTGTCACATCAAAAAACACTATTAACCTGCAGATATGGGGTTAATCTGCAGGTCAATAGCATTCCAAAACTGTGTGCCTGTCTCACTGAAAGCCCAGCTGCAGAGAGGAAATAAACGTTATTTCTCCTGGCAGTCTTGGGCTTGCAGTCATAAAGGTGAGGCCAGCGTGGCTTCAGTCACCACTTGGTACATAGTGAGCGGCGGCTGTAGCCATGCCCTGGCTCTGACTGGCTGCCTGCTCAACAGTGCATGTGACGCGCCCCTGGGCCTGTGTCGTGCTGCGTTGCGCACGCGGGAGCTTACCCGGAGCCGGATCTCTTGAGGGTTGTAGTCTCGTGGCGGTGATCCGGTCCGTGCCCAGGGAGTCAGACTAAGTGGCGCTGTATTAGCGGTAGATGTAGGACGACTACGCCACCCGTTGAATGCAGCTATGGAGCTGCCGCTGCAGGGCAGACCGCTGAGGCCGGTGGTAGGATAGTGCAGCGTAGATGGTATAACCCCCAACGGGAGGGGTATGGCCTCAGGGCAGCCGACGTGGATGATGGGGGTAGCAGGAACCACTCAGAGACGATGCGGTGTAGTTCAGGGTCTTTACTGGTGACAAAGATAGACCCTCCCGGAGTACTGGCTAGCGATTGGGGCCTGGTCAGTCCTTGAGCAGATGAGATCTCCCCTGGCCAGGCGGAGTTGTAGGCCTCCCAAACTAACGATACTCTTCTGGCTACCTTGCTAGAGGCGGGTATAAGTAGCCCACGTCCCTGAGTGTACCGTGTGGTGCTCACCCGTATGGCCGGTGACTCGGGGCCTTCTAGTAGCTTCCGCTCCATGACGGCGGTGCTGGTTCCATGCGTGTGACCGTGCCTTCGGGTTTCTTGGCCAGAGGACCTGAAATCCCCTGCCTGACGGATTCTGCTGCTGGGTAGGAGTTAGTCCCCACAGCCTCGGACTCCGGGTCCGGTAAGAAATCTTCTCAGTCAGGGCGAGCTCTGCAGCTGCCAGCCCCTGACTCCTTGTAACACTGCTCCCACAGAGCTCCTGTTGTTTCTTCCCATAGCTGCCTCTCTTCTCTGTCTCTACTTCTGGCATGGCCCAGGAGCTGGGCCCAGCCGGAGCCACAGCTCCCTGTCAGCCCTCCTGGCTGAACTCTCCCTCTGAACTCTCTAACCCTGCCTCAGCCCCAGGTTTATATAGGGGAAGCTCTTCCCCTCCCAGGACTGGGCAGGAGGTGTCGCATGCATAGGATTCCTGACCAAGAGACCTCCCACCTGCTCTCAGACATAACATTGCTGTTACTATGGAAACCAGACCCCTGGGGTGCCACACATGAGTGCTTTAGAACACTCTTAACCTTCATATTAACCCCATATCTCCAGGTTAACTGTGTTTTTTTTCATGGCAGGTTCCTTTTAAACGAACCCACAAGAAAGATATCACGTAGCAGAAAGTTAACTATTGTCACTACAAATGCAATTGAACTTGTATAATTAGTAGTGATGATCAAGCACTAAAATGCTCGAGTGCTCTGTACTCAAATGCTCTGACCCGATTGACTCGAATAACAAATATAATGGAAGTCAATGGGAAACACAAGCATTTTTCTAGCAGACCCTATCAGGAGGGTTTGGGGGACAGGAAAATCACTGAAATGTAATGGGAACAGCATGGGGAAGACACCTGGATGCATCTCTGACTCTCAGGTCGCTGCTGGGAATAAATAAATAGTTTAAAAAAATGACGTGGGGGCCTGATATTATCAGGCTGAGAAGGTCCATGGGTATTGGTCCTTCCCAGCCTAAAAATATCAACCCGCAGCTGCCCCAGAATTGGCATATCCATTAGATGCGCCAATTCTGTCGCTTTGCCAGGCTCCTCCCGATTGCCCTGGTGCAGTGGCAATCTGGGTAATATTTTTTTGGGTTGATGTCAGCTGTGTAATGTCAGCTGGCATCAAGCTCAGGGGTTAGTAATGGAGAATCGTCTATCAGATACCCTCATTATTAACCCAGTAATTAAAAAAAAACACACAGAAAAAATACTTTATTTGAATAAAAACTCCCCTACACTATCCCTCATTTTCCAATCTATTAAAAAAAATTTGCCCACGAAGCTCCTCCACCATAATCCTCAATCCCAGATTCCTCCAGCATCTGTGAATAGCAGTAAAGTGCTGCCTTTCACAGGTGCCGGGTAGTGAGAACAACTCTCATCAGAGCTGCAGGCTCAATGCTTCGCTCAACAAAAGCCAGTGGCTCTGATGAGAGCTGTCAATCCTCAGCGTCTGTGAAAAGCAGTACTTTACTGCTGTTCACAGATGCTGGAGACATCGAAGAAAGTGGATTATGGCGGGGCTTCGTGGCAACATTTTTTAAAATAAACTGGTGAAAGAGGGAAAGGGTGGGGAGTCTTTATTCTAATAAAGGATTTTTTAGTGTATGTGTTTTTTTTTCTCTTTTTTCTTACTGGGATAGTAATGGGGGTGGCTGGTAGATGCCTTACTAACCCCTGGGCGCGATGCCAGCTGAAACTACACAGCTGACATCAACCTAAAAAAGATATTACCCCAATTGCCACTGCACCAGGACAATCTGGAAGAGCCTGGCAAAGAGCCAGAATTGGCACATCTAATGTGATGCCCCAATTCTAGGGCGGTTGTTGGCTGTATTTTTAGGCTGGGAAGTGCCCAATAACCAGGGACCTTGCCAGCCTGATATTTTAAGCCCACAGCTGTCTGCTTTACCTTGGTTGGCTGGTTATTAAAAATAGGGGGGACCCCACGTCACTTTATTTTTAAACTATTTATTTATTTATTAAACCTACGCTCTCCCTCCCCTCGAAACTGCTTACTGAGGACAGTGTGCCGAGCATCACATCACCAGGTCTCATAAAAGACCCGATGATGCGATGTAGCCAGCAATTGACAGTAATGGCAGTAGTCAACATGGCTACGGCATTACTGTATATGGTGGGCAATCACCGCATGTTTATTGGCTGTCTAACATCCGCAAAACATTCGGGTCGGAGACTCGAACATTGCACTCGAGCACCCGCGATACTCAATTGAGTATCGAGCAGTACTTAGTGCATTTATTTATCACTAATAATTAGGTGGTGACGTACACTTTTCTGCATGGATATATGTTTTTACATTGTCATTTTAAGAAAAGCTACATCTGTATACAGTATTTATACAGCCAATGTGTGGCACCCCAGGAGTCCGGTTGCCATAGTGGCATTGCCTCCCTCACAAGGGGGTGATGCCATGCCTGGAAGCAAGGAGGGGCCCCTAATCAGGTTTTGCTAGCATGCAACACTTTCCTGGCCCCAGACCAGCAAGGGGAGATCCTCCCCTTAGCAATTGGATCTGGAGGCAGGGTTAGTTAGTGTGAGTAGAACAGACAGGATTTGAAGTCAGGACGTCGACGAGGAAAGACCTAGGGAGTGGAGGTGCACGGCAGTTCACCCCAGAGGGAAGCGCAGAAGAACCGGACACCGGAGTCCGAGGTTGTGGGGCACCGAAAGCCCAGCAGCAGAAACCGAATGGCAGGAGACTGAAGGTCTCCTGGCCCCATCAGACGTCCGGAGGCTCAGCAGCACGATAGGGCCCAGCACCGCCACGTGGGAGCGACACTCCAGGAAGGCCCGAGCTGCCTACCATACAGGTGAGCACAAAGACGTTTTACTCAGGGACAAGGGCCGCAGCATAGCTATACGCAGCAGGGCCAAAGAGGTAGCGCAAAGGGAAGGCCTACAACTCCACCTGGCTAGGTGAATCCCCCAACTTGCTTCCAGGCCGCCCGGACATCTACTACCAGCTACTACCCGTGCCCCGGTCTGCCTAACCACCACACGTAAAGATAAGAGGAAACCGCCATTAAGTTGTGGACTGATTATAAACTGCGCCATCCTCTGCACTACACCATAACAGCAACGTCTACACTGCCCTAGAGCTAAGCACTACCTGTGGAGAGCTAAATCAACTCTGCCACATTAACAACAGCTCCAGAGGACCTTCTCCGCAGCGGCGGCTCCCTTTATACCACAGGTGGCGTCACGAACTGTATATAAGAACTTTATTCCCCTGTAAATATCCCCTTTTTACTGACCGCCCTGGGTCACGGACCGGGTCACCGCCACTGCGACATCTTCCCTAGCAACGACTGGCCCGACACTGAGTACCCCACGGCCCAGGGGGCCCGTCAACTTGGTGTCACGAACAGGATTCACGAAGCCCGGTATAACCGGGTCCTGTGTGCCATAGACTGTACTGAACTGTGTTATCACGTCATTTGCCATCAGCCGAGGGGACGCAGGAGGCCCCGATCCGGAACCGCCGGGTAAGAGATCCTTCCGCCTGCAGAGTAGCATACTGGTACGTCAGCAGATGCCCCGGACCTGGCTGAGGTTCACTAGGGGGGGAGGAGGATGCCTAACCGAGGAGAGGATTCGGCCGAGGCCGCCACCACTGTAATGCCGTTATCGATGCCGTATATACCAGGGGCGGCGTGATTGCCCCAGTACTCAGGGGAGTCGCACACCCTGAACGACTTTGAGGAGAGACTGCGCAGTTTATTCAAAGTGTACTCCCTGTCTGAGGAGCAAAAAGTCAGCATTCGCATAGGCCAGCTAATCGGTGCAGCCCAGAGAGAGGTGAAGTCCTGGCCAGGCAGGGACAAAGGCACTGTTAAGGAAATACTGGCCGGTTGAAGTATACCTTTAACACCCGCACCGCAGCAGAGATTAAAATGAAGTTCTACGGGTGCAAAGAAAGGGTGCAGGACAGTGTACGGGACCATGCTCTAAACCTGCAGGAGGCGCTGCGGGCCATTAAACAGGTAGACCCCGACAGTGTGCGAGACGAGGACAGATTGCTAACTGAGCAGTTTATTGAGGGGCTCCTGTCTAACGTTCACCGGACACAGCTGCACATAATGGCTCTGCAAAACCCTGATCTGGACTTTGCACAATTTAAAGACCGAGCCATCCGGGTGCTGCGAGAAGCAACCCCAAGTGGCGCTGAACCCCTCCGGCGCCCAGCTATCACCTACCACCAGGAGGTGGCGTCCTTTTCCCCGGCACCTGTGGAGGCTGACGCGCAGACCCTAGATAATGACCCCTCTGCAGACCTACGCCTTCAGGTCCAGGAGCTGACCAAAAGTATGGCTACACTAACCAAAACCATGCAGGCCATGCAAGTGTCTCCAAAGGAAAAAGATCCAGCTGGCTTTCAGTCCAGATGACGTCCCGTGGCGATAACAGAGAAGAATTCCACCGACCAGAGGTAGGAATAGCGATCGCCACGACCAGGACGGACAACCCATCTGCCACCGCTGTCAAAAGGCAGGCCACTACGCAAGATTCTGTAATTTAAACTAATATGGTGTCGGGCAGCAATAGGTCTCAGGGGTCAAGATTATCAGGCCCTGGTAGAACCTGTGTACTCTGATAGTAGGCCCACCATCTTGACAGCCAGGGGGGTAGTCGATGTCCGCAAGGGGAGAGTACCGATACGCATCCTGAATTGTGGGGAGAAAGAGGTCCATTTACCCCGATATGCTACCCTTGCTTATCTGTTCACTGTCAGTAACAATGCAATAAAGGCAGTGGAACCCTTGCCTCCATCCAAACCGGCGGAGGATAACGGCTCCAAGGGGCAGATGGAGGATTGGTGTCAGAAGCTACAAGTAGGCACTGACTCCACCCCTTTGCACCAAAAGCATGGAGTATACCAGGTGGTCTAAGAATATGAGCGAGTCTTCAGCAAACACCCACTAGACTTTGGGCAGGTAAAAGGGGTCCAACATCATATCCCCACAGGAGATCATCCGCCCATTAAAGAGAGGTACCGGCCTGTACCCCCAGCTCACTATCAATGTGCCAAAGGAATGTTACGGGAGATGAAGGAGGCTGGGGTGATCAGAGATAGTTGTATCCCCTGGGCAGCTCTATTTGTTCTCGTTAGAGAGTAAGATGGTACAATGAGGATGTGTGTTTATTACAGGCAGATTAACCGCATTACACATAAGGACGCCTACCCATTACCCAGAATTGAGGAATCATTAGCAGCATTGAGATCAGCTAACTACTTCTCCACTTTGGATCTCACCAGTGGGTATTGGCAGGCTCCTGTGGTCAGAGGCGGACAGAGAAAAGACCGCGTTTACAACACCAATGGGCCTCAGCGAGTTCAACTGCATGGCATTCGGGCTCTGCAACGCCCCGGGAACCTTCCAGCGGTTAATGGAGTGTTGCCTGGGACACAAAAACTTTGAAATCGTCCTGCTGTACCTAGACGATGTAATTGTCTCCTCGAAGACATATGAAGACCACCTGGATCACCTGGCTGAGGTGTTCGAAGCCCTATCTGGTTATGGCCTGAAGGTAAAGCCGTCCAAGTGCCACCTGTTGAAGCCCAAGGTGCAGTACCTAGGTCATGTGGTAAGCGCCGAAGGTGTAGCACCAGACCCTGAAAAAGTCACTGTGATCAAAGACTGGCCAAGACCCTCCACTATCAAGGAAGTGAAGCAGTTCCTCGGGCTGGTGGCTACTAGAGGAGATTCATCAACAGTTTCACCAAGATAGTGGCACCCATGCAGGACCTCTTAGTGGGCCAGTCCAAGAAGGCCAAGAATCCGAAACTTCCGTTCAAATGGGGTAAACCAGAAGACTAATCTTTCACTCGACTGAAAATGGCACTTACTGGAGATGAAGTCCTGGCCTACCCCGACTATGGCCAACCCTTTACACTCTATACGGATGCCAGCAATGTGGGATTGGGAGCGGTGCTGTCCCAGGTACAGCAGGGCAGAGAGAGAGTGATTGCCTATGCCAGCAGGAAGCTCCGGCCCATGGAAAGGAACCCTGACAACTATAGTTCCTTTAAGTTGGAGTTTCTAGCCATAGTCTGGGCTGTAACAGAGCGCTTCAAACACTATTTCGCCTCCTCCAGATTTACAGTCTTCACAGACAACAACAGGCTGACGCACCTGGAGACTGTGAAGCTTGGTGCCCTAGAGCAACGATGGATGGCCCGACTGTCTAACTACGAGTTTACCATCAAGTATCGGGCGGGGCATAAAAACACTAATGCTGATGCGCTGTCCAGGATGCCTAACTTTCCAGAAGGGGGAGAAGACCCAGAAGATCTGGAGTAGATAGAGCTACCCGCTTTCCATTGTCACGGGGTGACCCAGTGCTCCCACTGTGTGAGGGACAAGCGCTCCGCCAGCAGAGAGGCCATGTTCAACCCACTGCCCCATCATGGATGGGCAGAGACGCAGGATAGCGACCCAGCTGTCCGCCTGGTAAAGGAGTTGCTGACACCAGCTGACTCGCACCCTAATCCAGATGCTCCACAGGAGACTCAACAGTTGTGGAAGGAAAATGGCAAACTGTTCATCTACGAGGGAAAGCTGTATCGAAGAAGTATCAACTCCCGGACACACAAACTGGTCTGGCAGGTGGTAGTCCCGAGGTGGGATGCGCCAATGGTCTTAGAAGTGTACCACGATGGAGCAGGACACTTCGGGTGGAAGAAGTTGGAAGTCCTGCTACGTGAGCGATTCTACTGGGTTGGCATGAGGAAAGCAATCGAGAGATGGTGTCGAGAATGTGGTCCATGCAACCTGAGACGAAAAGATCGTGATAGACAGAGGGCTCCCCTGCAGCCCATAATCACCAAACAACCACTTGAACTGGTAGCCTTGGATCACGTGAAGCTAGCCCCAAGCCGGTCAGGCTATGTCTACACTCTCACCATAGTAGACCACTACTCCAGGTTCTTGGTAGTAGTGCCGGTGAAAGATCAGACAGCTCAGACGGCAGCCAAAGCGTTCCAACAGCACTTTTGTCACCCGCACGGTTACCCTGAATGGGTGCTTACCGACCAAGGTCCAGCCTTTGAAGCAGAGGTGTTCCAGGAATTCTGTAACTTGTACGGCTGCAAGAAAATAAGGACGACGCCGTATCATCCCCAGACCAACGGGTTGTGTGAGAAGATGAACCAGGTGGTAATAGACCTGTTGAAGACATTGCCCCTTGAAGAACGTAGCCTGTGGCCAGAGAAGTTATCAAATTTGGTGGACCTATATAACCACATCCCGGTGAACTCCACCAACTGTATACCCGCTTGCCTGATGAGAGCAAGACCTGGTAAGCTACCCATCGACTTGGACATGGGAGTCTTAACACCAGAGATGACATCACCAGATGCAGATTGGGATACAGAGTGGCAGCAACAATACCGCAAGGTGCAAGGATGTGTGGAGAGAAATTTGTCCCAGGCGAGACAGAAGCAGGAGAAAACTTACAATCAGCACGCGCCTGCAGTTCCCTTGTCACCTGAAGAACAAGTACTCAAAAGGAAGAGACGAGTCCACAAATTAGATGACCAGTGGTAGGTTGAGCCATACACCGTCCTACCCTCAAATTATGATAACACCAAAGTGTGCCTCATCAGTAAAGTTGGAGGGGAAACTTCAGCGGCAGTCTCAAGAGGCCACTTGAAGATATGTCCTGAACAGTTGAAACACAGAAAAGAAGACCAAGACAGCCCTCAGCCCACAGAAAAAGTGGAAGAAACGATCCAGACAGTCCTTGGAGCATTTCCCCGGTGTTGGACGCAGGTGAACAGAGCAATTGTGGTACCTGTCCTAACCTTTCTCCAAGCGGCCTCACCAGAAGCTGCAGAGGCTCCAGAACATCTGGAAGACCAGTCGGCCCCAGAGATAGAAGTTTCATCAACAGCATATCAGGAGAATCTACCCTCTGCTAGCAGTGAACCTGGCGTACCCATTGGTGAGTCAAAGAATTTGTAGGAGATTAACCAGCCTACCGGTGTTACCTCAGACTACCCGTAGTGTAGTTCACACTGAACCCACCACACCAGGGGTAGACACCAGGGACCAGGGTAGGTCAGTGACAACAAATGTACTACGTAGATCGACCCGGAGTACTAAAAGTCAGCTCCCTGCGCACTGGAGGAACTAAAGTGTAAGAGAACTAAAGAGTATGTTATAAATAGTTGTAATTGTTAAATAATGCTAGAAATATATATATTTGTTAAATTTATGGACAATTGGACCACAGGACTAGGTGTGGTCAGGACAATATTGGATATAGTTACTAATTGGCCTAGAAAATAAACCGCAGGCGTGGCTGAAGACCAGGCCCACCGAAAGAGTGCCCTGAAGCCACGCCCAGGGACAATACACAAAGTGGGTTGATGCGGTTCCCACCAGCCAAATTTCAGTTACCCAGATTGTGGTTTAAAGACTAAGCGCCGCAGTGACTGCTGTACGTTTTTGCTTGGGTTTTTGTAGTTTTTGTTTTTTGAGATTTTGGAAACTGTTTGTAATGTGAATTGTTATTGTTAATTTTAAAAGGTATCCTCAGTCCGGGAGTACTGAAGTTAACTAGGGGGGAATGTGGCACCCCAGGAGTCCGGTTGCCACAGTGGCCAAAGAGGTAGCGCAAAGGGATGGCCTACAACTCCACCTGGCTAGGTGGATCCCCCAACTTGCTTCCAGGCTGCCCGGACCTCTACTACCAGCTACTACCCGTGCCCCGGTCTGCCTAACCACCTCAAGTAAAGATAAGAGGAAACCGCCATTAAGTTGTGGACTGATTATTAACTGCGCCATCCTCTGCACTACACCATAACAGCAACGCCTACACTGCCCTGGAGCTAAGCTCTACCTGTGGAGAGCTAAACCAACTCTGCCGCATTAACAACAGCTCCAGAGGACCTGCTCCGCAAGCGGCAGCTCCCTTTAGCCGCATACCACAGGTGGCGTCACGAACTGTATATAAGAACTTTAATTCCCCTGTAAATATCCATTTTTTACTGACCGCCCTGGGTCACGCACCAGGTCACCGCCACTGTGACATATCCCCTAGCAACAACAGGCCCGGCACCGAGTATCCCACGGCCAAGGGGGCGCGTCAAATGCAATAGTGCAAATTTACTACAGTTGTACAATATTTTAGACTTAAGTAAGGCTGTGTGCCCACTATGCGTTCTTTAAGCGTTTCCGCAGCGGCAATTCCGCAGCAGAAACGCTTAAAAACGCTTGGTAGAAGGTCTGCTATGTTCCCCAATGATAATCCGCATGTGCTCTGCACATGCTGTGGAAATTTCCACTGCGGATTATCATTGCGGAAAAATCCACAGCACTACCAATTATTTTGCAGAATCGCGGTGTTTTCGCCGCCATTGACTTGCATTGAATCGCATAATATCCGCATCACTACATGTGCACATGCGGATATTATGCGATTCTATGTGCGGATGGTACCTGGGTTTGGAGAAGAGGAGACTCTCCTCCAGACCTGGGTACCATAGCATCTGTTAAAAAAAAGAATTCAAATAAAAAAATACATTATACTTACCTTCTGATGGCCCCCGGTCTCCATAACGATCCGTCCAGGCTTGCCGGCAGCTCGCGATGGTCTAAAAGGAACTTCCATGACGTCATTTAGTCACATGACTAAATGA
This sequence comes from Phyllobates terribilis, assembly GCF_046119375.1. Taxonomy (NCBI): domain Eukaryota; kingdom Metazoa; phylum Chordata; class Amphibia; order Anura; family Dendrobatidae; genus Phyllobates; species Phyllobates terribilis. Next base: position 41,125,714 of record NW_027362769.1, on the reverse strand, counting down.
CATCATGGAAAGTCCTTTCACACCACCGTGAACCGCCGAGGACACTGGACGCGAGACTGGACGCAGCAGAGAAAAGACTGCGGGACATCAGAAGGTAAGTATAATGTTTTTTTTTTATTTTTTATCATTTCTAATCTTTTTGGTCACACTATATAAATCCATGCCGGTTGCATGGATTTGTATAGTGTGACCAAGTTGTCAAGCACTTTCCAAGTGATGCTAAAATCGCTTGGAAAGCGCTTTTTCAACCCGCATGCGGAAATGCATGTGAAGAACGCTTCACTTACACTTGTCCCTGGCAGGAATTCCCATGTAAAATCTGCATGTGTTTTTTCTGCCAGGGAGGTGCAGAAACGCTCAGGAAAAATGCGGAGCATTTCTGCATCGTAAGCACTTAGCCTAAACATGCTTTGGAAACAAACTAAATCTATATATACATATGCAAACATTTTGAGAATTCTAGGCATGCCTGATGAGTTTTGCATCCTTTTTCAGTTACTGTCAGTAGAAATGTTGTGTACATTCTTTATGTTGTGTCATGTCTGTGAGGTAGACTATGGAACTGTACTTGTAAGAAGAAACAGTTTCTTAAGAGTAACATTACTTGTAACTTTAATCCAAAACTGAAGACTAAATACATCCATTATCGTTCAGCATAAAATTAGGATACCATCAGAACACATGACCAGTTGTTTCATATTCAAAATGACCACTATTAAAAGCTTTTAGAGACAAAAACAAAAGAATCAAAATGTAACATTTCAGGCTAGAAATATTACATGAAATATACCTATAATTTTCTATGCATCATCTGTCCCAGATTTTTCTATTCATATAGAGGTGAAGTAACATTATCATAAAACTTTATGAGAGACTGCTATTGAATGAATGACTTCAGCAAATAAGTGGTCTTGTCATCTAATTTAATTTCTCTGTGACCTCATGTTGTGCTGCCATATTATAAGAATTATGGATTTCTGCAGCAATTGACAATCAGTTCTTTTGCCTCTATATACTAGAATCAAATTATCCAGAATTATATACACCCCTTTCTATGACATGCAGTTTAGTCATATATAGTGTTGAGCGATACCTTCCGATATCGGGAAATATCGGATCGGATTGGATCGGACCGATACCGAAAAAGTATCGGATATCGCCGATTCCGATACCGGAAACCAATGCAAGTCAATGGGACATAAATATCGGAATTAAAATAAACCCTTTCTTTCCTTGTAGGTTATTTCTACATGAAGGAAAACAACTAAGAATAATGTAGAATGTATTGGGGGAGGTGGGGGAGACAATAAAGGCATAGAGGTTTAGCCCAGTCAAATGGAATAGCAGGAATTAATATTTTTTTATTATGTTCTGAGTTACGGAAATATTAACTATGTTAAGTATTTTTATATTTTGTCAGATATTTATGTTTCACTACTTCCATGCTCTTCACCTTCTTTTTTACTTCTCCCACACTTTCTCCTTCATCATCCTCAGCATCTTTTTCATCCACTTCTTCTTCACCTTCTTCTTCTTCACCTTCTTCGTATTATTCTTTTTTTTACATTCTTCATATTCTACTTCTTCATCTTCTTCATATTCTTCTTCTTCATCATATTCTTATTTGTGACAGGCATTCCTGTAGTTGTTATCTATAAAAGGTTGGACATTACACCTTTCGTTCTGCCCGTCACAAAAGATTTACAGCAGGATTTGTCCGCGTTCAGTTTGGCCTGCAGCAGCAGGTCTTTTCCAGGGGCACCACGAGGAGGAACGGACTCACCCCCATACACTGCTTAGTCATCTTCTGCTTATAATTTAGATATTATCTTTTGCTCTGATTTTTAGTCTTATGCTTAATGTTCTTCCGCTTTTTGTTCTGCAGCTTCTTGTATTTCTGCTTCTTGGTTTTCTGTCTCTTGTTTTTCTGTATCTTGGTGCTTGTCTTCTCTTCTTTGTCTTCTTGGTCAACTTCTTCAGGGTCATCTTCTTGGTCTTCTTCGGGGTGGTCTTCAGGGTCGTCGTCTTCGGGGGTCCTCGTCTTCGGGGTCCTCGTCTTCTTCGGGTTGGTCTTCTGGGTCCTCGTCTTCGGGGTCCTCATCTTCTTCGGGGTGGTCTTCAGGGTCCTCGTCTTCTTCGGGGTGGTCTTCAGGGTCCTCGTCTTCTTCGGGGTGGTCTTCAGGGTCCTCGTCTTCAGGGTCATTGTCTTCGGGGTCCTCGTCTTCTTAGGGTTGGTCTTCAGGGTCCTCGTCTTCAGGGTCCTCGTCAGGGAGATCCAGAGTGATTACCAAGAACCATTTCAAAAAGCTTGAACTTGGAAATGTAGCAGAAGGTACAAGAAAGCTGAGGAACTACCGAGGACCAGCTGACGGTACTGGAACCCGGATGGATAGCAGAAGGTACAAGAGCCAATGGAACTACCGAGGACCAGCTGATGTTACTGGAACTCGGTTACTAAGCAGGAGGTACCTGTGCCAGAAAGCACTACCAAGGACCAGCAGACGTTGGTGGAACTTGGATACCGAGAAGGAGGCACCTAATCCAAAGGCACTGCCGAGAACCAGCTGACGGTACTGGAACCCGGATGGGTAGCAGAAGGTACAAGAGCCAATGGAACTACCGAGGACCAGCTGATGTTACTGGAACCCGGATGGGTAGCAGAAGGTACAAGAGCCAATGGAACTACCGAGGACCAGCTGATGTTACTGGAACTCGGTTACTAAGCAGGAGGTACCTGTGCCAGAAAGCACTACCAAGGACCAGCAGACGTTGGTGGAACTTGGATACCGAGAAGGAGGCACCTAATCCAAAGGCACTGCCGAGAACCAGCTGACGGTACTGGAACCCGGATGGGTAGCAGAAGGTACCCATGTAAAAAAAAAGTTCAAGGCCGCGAGCCGGCCGCAGTTACCAAAACCCACAGTCCTACAGAGGGTGCTTGTCCTATTGGCACTATGGAACCAGCCTTCATTGCCAGATCCCGCAGCCCACATAGGAGTCACCTAAACTGCAGGCACCATAGAGTCGGCTAACCCGACCGCAACACGACAGGACAACGCATTGGAGGCAAAGTGACGTTGACACTACCCGGAAACAGCTGGCGTGCTGGAACCAGGCTGGGCAGGAGGGAGTACCCGTGCCAAAGACACTGCCGAGAACCAGCTGACGGTACTGGAACCCGGATGGGTAGCAGAAGATACAAGAGCAAATGGAACTACCGAGGACCAGCTGACGGTACTGGAACCCGGATGGGTAGCAGAAGGTACAAGAGCCAATGGAACTACCGAGGACCAGCTGATGTTACTGGAACTCGGTTACTAAGCAGGAGGTACCTGTGCCAGAAAGCACTACCAAGGACCAGCAGACGTTGGTGGAACTTGGATACCGAGAAGGAGGCACCTAATCCAAAGGCACTGCCGAGAACCAGCTGACGGTACTGGAACCCGGATGGGTAGCAGAAGGTACCCATGTAAAAAAAAAGTTCAAGGCCGCGAGCCGGCCGCAGTTACCAAAACCCACAGTCCTACAGAGGGTGCTTGTCCTATTGGCACTATGGAACCAGCCTTCATTGCCAGATCCCGCAGCCCACATAGGAGTCACCTAAACTGCAGGCACCATAGAGTCGGCTAACCCGACCGCAACACGACAGGACAACGCATTGGAGGCAAAGTGACGTTGACACTACCCGGAAACAGCTGGCGTGCTGGAACCAGGCTGGGCAGGAGGGAGTACCCGTGCCAAAGACACTGCCGAGAACCAGCTGACGGTACTGGAACCCGGATGGGTAGCAGAAGATACAAGAGCAAATGGAACTACCGAGGACCAGCTGACGGTACTGGAACCCGGATGGGTAGCAGAAGGTACAAGAGCCAATGGAACTACCGAGGACCAGCTGATGTTACTGGAACTCGGTTACTAAGCAGGAGGTACCTGTGCCAGAAAGCACTACCAAGGACCAGCAGACGTTGGTGGAACTTGGATACCGAGAAGGAGGCACCTAATCCAAAGGCACTGCCGAGAACCAGCTGACGGTACTGGAACCCGGATGGGTAGCAGAAGGTACCCATGTAAAAAAAAAGTTCAAGGCCGCGAGCCGGCCGCAGTTACCAAAACCCACAGTCCTACAGAGGGTGCTTGTCCTATTGGCACTATGGAACCAGCCTTCATTGCCAGATCCCGCAGCCCACATAGGAGTCACCTAAACTGCAGGCACCATAGAGTCGGCTAACCCGACCGCAACACGACAGGACAACGCATTGGAGGCAAAGTGACGTTGACACTACCCGGAAACAGCTGGCGTGCTGGAACCAGGCTGGGCAGGAGGGAGTACCCGTGCCAAAGACACTGCCGAGAACCAGCTGACGGTACTGGAACCCGGATGGGTAGCAGAAGATACAAGAGCAAATGGAACTACCGAGGACCAGCTGACGGTACTGGAACCCGGATGGGTAGCAGAAGGTACAAGAGCCAATGGAACTACCGAGGACCAGCTGATGTTACTGGAACTCGGTTACTAAGCAGGAGGTACCTGTGCCAGAAAGCACTACCAAGGACCAGCAGACGTTGGTGGAACTTGGATACCGAGAAGGAGGCACCTAATCCAAAGGCACTGCCGAGAACCAGCTGACGGTACTGGAACCCGGATGGGTAGCAGAAGGTACCCATGTAAAAAAAAAGTTCAAGGCCGCGAGCCGGCCGCAGTTACCAAAACCCACAGTCCTACAGAGGGTGCTTGTCCTATTGGCACTATGGAACCAGCCTTCATTGCCAGATCCCGCAGCCCACATAGGAGTCACCTAAACTGCAGGCACCATAGAGTCGGCTAACCCGACCGCAACACGACAGGACAACGCATTGGAGGCAAAGTGACGTTGACACTACCCGGAAACAGCTGGCGTGCTGGAACCAGGCTGGGCAGGAGGGAGTACCCGTGCCAAAGACACTGCCGAGAACCAGCTGACGGTACTGGAACCCGGATGGGTAGCAGAAGATACAAGAGCAAATGGAACTACCGAGGACCAGCTGACGGTACTGGAACCCGGATGGGTAGCAGAAGGTACAAGAGCCAATGGAACTGCCGAGAACCAGCTGGCGGTGCTGGAGCCCAGGGTAAATACTAAAAACAGAAGAGCCAGAGGTGTATTTGGAGGAGGTTTTAAATCCGTACTACAGTGGATGTGGACAAAGCAGGAGAATTTGCCGGACACACAGCTGGGGATCAGCTGACGTTACTGAATCCCAATAACACTGGAGCAAGCGTTGACTGTGCAGACGGCACTTCTGAGCAGCAACTAGCGGTATTGGAGCCCAGGGTAAATACTAAAAACGGAGGAGCCAGAGGTGTAATTGGAGCAAGTTTTAAATAAGTAGCACAGTGAATATGGACAGAGCAGGAGAAATTGCCGTGAACACAGCAGGGGAACAGCTGACGTTACCGAACCCCAATAACACCGCAGCAAGTGTTGACTGTGCAGACGGCACTTCCGAGCGCCAACTGGCGGTGCTGGAGCCCAGGGATAAGAATGAAAACAGAGGAGCCAGAGGTGTAATTCGAGCAACTTTAAAATGTGTAGTACAGTGGATGTGGACAAAGCAGGAGAAATTGCCGTCCGCACAGCAGGAGAACAGCTGACGTTACTGAACCCCAATAACACGGCAGCAAGTGTTGACTGTGCAGACAGCACTTCCGAGCGCCAACTGGCGGTGTTGGAGCCCAGGGTAAATACTAAAAACGGAGGAGCCAGAGGTGTAATTGGAGCAAGTTTTAAATAAGTAGCACAGTGAATATGGACAGAGCAGGAGAAATTGCCGTGAACACAGCAGGGGAACAGCTGACGTTACCGAACCCCAATAACACCGCAGCAAGTGTTGACTGTGCAGACGGCACTTCCGAGCGCCAACTGGCGGTGCTGGAGCCCAGGGATAAGAATGAAAACAGAGGAGCCAGAGGTGTAATTCGAGCAACTTTAAAATGTGTAGTACAGTGGATGTGGACAAAGCAGGAGAAATTGCCGTCCGCACAGCAGGAGAACAGCTGACGTTACTGAACCCCAATAACACGGCAGCAAGTGTTGACTGTGCAGACGGCACTTCCGAGCGCCAACTGGCGGTGCTGGAGCCCAGGGATAAGAATGAAAACAGAGGAGCCAGAGGTGTAATTGGAGCAACTTTAAAATCTGTAGTAGTGAGAATGTGGACAGAGCAGGAGAAATTGCCGTCCGCACAGCAGGGGAACAGCTGACGTTACTGAACCCCAATAACATGGTAGCAAGTGTTGACTGTGCAGACAGCACTTCCGAGCGCCAACTGGCGGTGCTGGAGCCCAGGGATAAGAATGAAAACAGAGGAGCCAGAGGTGTAATTCGAGCAACTTTAAAATCTGTAGTAGTGAGAATGTGGACAGAGCAGGAGAAATTGCCGTCCGCACAGCAGGGGAACAGCTGACGTTACTGAACCCCAATAACATGGTAGCAAGTGTTGACTGTGCAGACAGCACTTCCGAGCGCCAACTGGCGGTGCTGGAGCCCAGGGATAAGAATGAAAACAGAGGAGCCAGAGGTGTAATTGGAGCAACTTTAAAATCTGTAGCAGTGAGAATGTGGACAGAGCAGGAGAAATTGCCGTCCGCACAGCAGGGGAACAGCTGACGTTACTGAACCCCAATAACATGGTAGCAAGTGTTGACTGTGCAGACAGCACTTCCGAGCGCCAACTGGCGGTGCTGGAGCCCAGGGATAAGAATGAAAACAGAGGAGCCAGAGGTGTAATTGGAGCAACTTTAAAATCTGTAGTAGTGAGAATGTGGACAGAGCAGGAGAAATTGCCGTCCGCACAGCAGGGGAACAGCTGACGTTACTGAACCCCAATAACACGGCAGCAAGTGTTGACTGTGCAGACAGCACTTCCGAGCGCCAACTGGCGGTGTTGGAGCCCAGGGTAAATACTAAAAACGGAGGAGCCAGAGGTGTAATTGGAGCAAGTTTTAAATAAGTAGCACAGTGAATATGGACAGAGCAGGAGAAATTGCCGTGAACACAGCAGGGGAACAGCTGACGTTACTGAACCCCAATAACATGGTAGCAAGTGTTGACTGTGCAGACGGCACTTCCGAGCGCCAACTGGCGGTGCTGGAGCCCAGGGATAAGAATGAAAACAGAGGAGCCAGAGGTGTAATTCGAGCAACTTTAAAATGTGTAGTACAGTGGATGTGGACAAAGCAGGAGAAATTGCCGTCCGCACAGCAGGAGAACAGCTGACGTTACTGAACCCCAATAACACGGCAGCAAGTGTTGACTGTGCAGACGGCACTTCCGAGCGCCAACTGGCGGTGCTGGAGCCCAGGGATAAGAATGAAAACAGAGGAGCCAGAGGTGTAATTCGAGCAACTTTAAAATGTGTAGTACAGTGGATTTGGACAAAGCAGGAGAAATTGCCGTCCGCACAGCAGGAGAACAGCTGACGTTACTGAACCCCAATAACACGGCAGCAAGTGTTGACTGTGCAGACGGCACTTCCGTGCGCCAACTGGCGGTGTTGGAGCTCAGGGATAATACTGAAAACAGAGGAGCCAGAGGTGTAATTGGAGCAACTTTAAAATCTGTAGTAGTGAGAATGTGGACAGAGCAGGAGAAATTGCCGTCCGCACAGCAGGGGAACAGCTGACGTTACTGAACCCCAATAACATGGTAGCAAGTGTTGACTGTGCAGACAGCACTTCCGAGCGCCAACTGGCGGTGCTGGAGCCCAGGGATAAGAATGAAAACAGAGGAGCCAGAGGAGTAATTGGAGCAACTTTAAAATGTGTAGTACAGTGGATGTGGACAAATCAGGAGAAATTGCCGTCCGCACAGCAGGAGAACAACTGACGTTACTGAACCCCAATAACACGGCAGCAAGTGTTGACTGTGCAGACGGCACTTCCGAGCGCCAACTGGCGGTGTTGGAGCTCAGGGATTACAGTTCAGGTGGTAGAAACATGAACAGAACAGGAGACCTGGATACTGTTGCCAACCAATTATTTATTCTGGAAGAGGACTGGCAAATTCATGAGAGATCCAGGCCTTGTTCATTTTGAGAAAAGTAAGCCGGTCAACGTTATCGGAGGATAGTCGCATGCGACGGTCTGTTAGTACACCACCTGCGGCACTAAAGACGCGTTCCGATAATACACTAGCAGCAGGGCAAGCTAGCACCTCCAGTGCATACTGACTAAGCTCTGGCCATGTATCCAGCTTACAGACCCAAAACTTGAAGGGAGAAGAGCCGTCTGGGAGTACACTAAGAGGGCAAGACATGTAGTCTGTCACCATCTGACGGAAACGTTGCCTCCTGCTGACTGGAGCTGTCTGTGATGGTGTAGACATTTGTGGCGGCGGGGACACAAAACTTTGCCACATTTCGGCCATACTGGTCTTGCCTTGTGCTGAGGCGCTGCTTCTGCTCCCTCTTTGTGCAGAGCTTCCTCCACTGCCTCGACGCACTGAGCTGCTTTGTAAAGCACTAGCAGCACTGCTCTCGGTTGGAATGGAGAACATGATGGAATGCACCAGTGCGTCTTGGTACTCCCGCATTTTACGCTCCCGGTTCAATGGTGTTATGAGGCTTTGTAAGTTGTCCCGGTAGCGAGGATCTAGGAGGGTGGACACCCAATAATCAGCCGTGTTGAGAATGTGGGCGATGCGGCGGTCGTTTCTGAGGCACTGCAGCATGAAATCAACCATGTGCTGCAGACTGCCAACTGGCCAAGAAACGCTGTCCCCTGCTTGAGGCGTGATCTCTGCCTGCTCTGCATCACCCCACCCTCGCTCTAGATACTGACTACTAGAGCATTGTGTACCTCCCTCCTCTGGACAGATGTCTTCCTCATCCATTGACTCCTCCTCATCCTCCTCACAAAGTGTCCCCTGCCTAGGCCTTTGTGAGGAACCACGTTGCGCAGACTGTAGAGAAGCAGATGGCATTTGTGACTCCTCATCCTCCACCTCTTCCAAAACCTCGTCCCTTAGTGCTTGCAGTGTTTTTTCAAGCAGGCAGATAAGGGGGATAGTCATGCTGACTAGTGCATCATCTGCACTCGCCATCCGCGTGGAATAATCGAAGGCACGCAAAACGTGGCAAATGTCCTTCATAGAGGCCCACTCAGTGGTGGTGAAGTGTGAACGGCGCGCACTGCGACTTGTTTGCGCCTGCTGCAGCTGGTACTCCATTACTGCTGCCTGCTGCTCACACAACCTCTCCAACATATGTAACGTTGAATTCCACCTGGTGGGTAGGTCACATATGATGCGATGTTCCGGAAGACATAATCGGCGCTGCAGAGCTGCAATGCGTGATCTTGCATTGCTGGAACGCCGCAAGTGAGCGTACTCTATGCGGACCTTGTGAAGCAGTGCATCAAGATCCGGATAGTCCCTCAAAAAACTCTGCACGACCAAGTTGAGCACATGTGCCAGACATGGGATGTGAGTGAGGTTGCCTAGGCCCAGAGCTGCCACCAGATTTCGGCCATTGTCACACACTACCATGCCTGGCTGGAGATTCGCTGGCACAAACCACACGTCACTCTGCTGCTTGATGGCATTCCAGAGCTCCTGCGCTGTGTGGCTTCGATTCCCCAAAGAAATTAATTTTAATACGGCCTGTTGACGTTTGGCCACGGCTGTGCTCATATCGGTCATCATAACAGGTAACCGTTCACGGGTCGATGTGGAGGTAGACCGTGACGGCTCCTGCAGCGCTGATTCAGAGGAACTGGAGTATGAGGAGGAGTCAATGTGTACAGACTGGATTCCTGCAATCCTTGGAGTTGGCAGAACACGTACAGCGCCACTCTCAAGATCTGTACCCGGCTCCACAACATTTACCCAATGGGCAGTGAGGGAAAGGTATCGTCCCTGTCCATGCTTACTGGTCCACGCATCAGTGGTCAGGTGGACCTTGCTACTGACGGCGTTTTGTAGCGCATGTTTAATTTTTCCCTCCACATGATGTTGCAGGGCAGGGACGGCTTGCCTGCTGAAATAAAAGCGGCTGGGCACGTTGTATTGTGGGACTGCCAATGCCATAAAGTTACGGAATGTGTCAGTCTCCACCAGCCTGAATGATAGCATTTCAAGGGCCAGTAGTTTAGCAATGCCAGCATTCAGAGCCTGTGCTCGGGGGTGGTTTGCCGAGTATGGGCGCCTTTTCTCCCATGCCTGTGCTAACGATGGCTGTAGACTGGCCTGGGAGTGTGAGGATGACTGGGAAAGTGGTGCTGTGGGTGGAATTACACTGTGTCTCTGTACAACAGTGCCAGAGATTCTTCCATGGCGATCCTGTGAGGAAGCCGAACCAGCTGTGTGTGAGCTGGAGGAAGAGGCTACAACACGAGCTGAAGAGGTGGTAGGTGGCGCTGTAGGTTGGCCTAGGTCTTCAGTGTGTTTGTGTAACTCCACCACGTGCTTGGTCCGCACATGTTTCCACATATTTGTGGTATTGAGGTTGCTGACACTTTTCCCTCTTTTCACCTTCTGATTACACAGCTTGCATTTGACAAAGCAAATGTCATCTGCAACTGTGTCAAAAAAGGACCAGGCACTGCAAGTCTTGGGAGCGCCCGCTTTGGATTTTGGAAGAGCCATGCTCCTAATGGGTGCCGAAGTGGAGGCTACAGGCAACCAAGTCTGCCCCCTCCCTCTCCCTCCTTTTTGGGCCGTTCGGGGAATCTCTTCCTCAGAGCTGCTCCCACCACCTTCCTGTCCCTCACGCCATGATGGGTCAAGGACCTCATCATCTACACCACCCTCTTCAAACAACTGCTTCTCCTGGGTAGTCTCGACAGCACAGTACGCACCAGAAAGTGGCACCTGAGTCTCATCATCAGATGCGTACTGAGGTGTGCTGCTGACCATAGGCACTGGCCCACCCGCCTCTTCAGATTCAGAGAGACAAAACGGTTGCGCATCACTGCATACTACCTCTTCTTCAAATTCTCGAATTCTGCTTGGCTGGCCCCCTCTTTCCAAGCCAAGAGATTCAGAGAACAGAAGTAGAGATGGCTCCTGTCCAGGGCTCTCTGACTGCCTGGGCAATTTGGCAGGTGGTGAAGAGACAGATGGGTGCTCTTCAGTGCTCAGGACCTGAGAGGATCTGGAACTAATTGAAGTCGATGCGTTAGCTGCCATCCATCCGACAACGGCTTCAATTTGGTCCTCGCGCAGCAGTGGGGTACGGCTAGCTCCTACAAAGCTGCGCATAAAGGACTGTTCCCTGGTAAAACTGGGGGATGCTGAGTCACTGGTGCCCGCAGCAGGCACAGAATCCCCACGTCCTCTCCCTGCAGGCACAGAATCCTCACGTCCTCTCCCTGCAGAAACTCCACGCCCACGCCCACGACCACGACCACATGCCTTACTCCCTGCCTTCTTCATCTTGGTAGACTGATAAAGATAGGCAGAAAAGTACTAAGGGCTTAGTGTGCTTATTCCTGAACAGCTGCTAACAGGTATAAGAAACACTAATTTTATAAAGTGTGGACTAGACTTTAATATGAGCTAATGTGGCCTACACAACTGTAAAGTGGAGTGTTTGGTGAACTTTATTTAGGTTTTTTTTGTCACAAAAAGACACTGGATGTGCCTAAAGATGTAATAACGATAGTATCACAAACTTTTTGTAGCTATTACAATGTAGGAAGGTAACCTACAATGCAATAGATGAGGCTGCAAAAAATAGGCTAATACTAATCTGGCTGGGGCTGCAGGGCCCAATGCTGCAGAAAGGCTCCTCTATCTACTCCTATATAGTGTGTTTGGAATCAATTTAGCTGAATATGGATGGAACCACCACACTAATAGGAGATATCAGGAAAAATTATGAATTGGCAATAAAGGACAATGTATGAGGCAGTGACACACACTGAGTGCACTACAACCAGACGGGGTTGAAGCACACACTACAGGGTGAGCTGCACTCACACACCAGACCTTGCAGACAGCGGTGAACAGTACAGATGCAGAGCACTGTGCACTAGTGCTGCAAGACGGAAAAAAAATTCTCTATCTACTCCTATATAGTGTGTTTGGAACCAATTTAGCTGAATACAGATGGAACCACCACACTAATAGGAGATATCAGGAAAAATTATGAATTGGCAATAAAGGACAATGTATGAGGCAGTGACACACACTGAGTGCACTACAACCAGACGGGGTTGAAGCACACACTACAGGGTGAGCTGCACTCACACACCAGACCTTGCAGACAGCGGTGAACAGTACAGATGCAGAGCACTGTGCACTAGTGCTGCAAGACGGAAAAAAATTTCTCTATCTACTCCTATATAGTGTGTTTGGAACCAATTTAGCTGAATACAGATGGAACCACCACACTAATAGGAGATATCAGGAAAAATTATGAATTGGCAATAAAGGACAATGTATGAGGCAGTGACACACACTGAGTGCACTACAACCAGACGGGGTTGAAGCACACACTACAGGGTGAGCTGCACTCACACACCAGACCTTGCAGACAGCGGTGAACAGTACAGATGCAGTGCACTGTGCACTAGTGCTGCAAGACGGAAAAAAATTTCTCTATCTACTCCTATATAGTGTGTTTGGAACCAATTTAGCTGAATACAGATGGAACCACCACACTAATAGGAGATATCAGGAAAAATTATGAATTGGCAAAAAAGGACAATGTATGAGGCAGTGACACACACTGAGTGCACTACAACCAGACTTGGCTGAAGCACACACTACAGGGTGAGCTGCACTCACACACACAGACCTTGCAGATAGCGGTGAACAGCACAGGGAACTGTGCACTAGCACTGCAAGGCACAGTGATTTAGAAAGTAGCTTGGGTAAAGCAGTATAGAGCAAATAGGTAGCTAAAACTGTCCCTCAGAACAACAGCGTCCTATCCCTAACTGAATTCACAGCAGAGTGAGCTCAAAATGGCGGCGGTGGCTTTTATAGTGCATCATGACATCATTTCAGCAGCCAATCACAGCCATGCCATTAGTTAAGATGCCTACATGCCTAACAGGATGTGCCCACACTTCTTAGGATCCTCATTGGCTGAATAAAATGAAAATGTCTCATTGCATTATGGGAACTTCCGATTCCGGTATACGATATTGCAATAGTATCGGAATTAAGTATCGGAATTCCGATACCGCGAATATCGGCCGATACCCGATATTTCAGTATCGGAATGCTCAACACTAGTCATATATAAATGTATCTACATATGAACATAAATCTGTTTGATTAGAGATAGTAAATGGAAAGTTTGAAGCAAAGTCTGAATTTAACTAAATAAAAATGTAAAATCGAATTCTTAATCTATAGAGCTTCTTTGGTAACCCCAAACCTATAGTCAGTGGTAAAAAAAATCTCCTACCAGTGTAGGCAGCCATCAATAACTTCATGGATATTCTATAAAATCAGAAAACTTTTTCAAGTGTCTGTATAAATAATGTGACGCAAATGTGATTTTTACAGGAAGTTGTGCCAGTCATTGTGATTTTAACAATGCTCTTTAAAGGGTCATCTCCCTTTCCTGTGTGTATCAGCTGCATGCTTCAGTATGATCTGGTGTGCGGAGAGATGGGCTGCTATACATAAAAGAGGTATATGAGAATGCGCATACACTGCTGCTGTGAGTGCCCCCTGCATGTTAGAGTATATGCTCTCATATCCCTAATATTCTTCATTTGTGTATACAGTAGTAGAATATACAGTGGGGAAAATAGGTATTTGCTACACTTGCCGATTTTGCAAGTTTTCCCACCTACAAAGAATGGAGAGGTCTGTAATTTTTATCGTTGGTGCACTTCAACTATGAGCAATAGAATCTAAAAAGAAAATAACAGAAAATCACATTGTATGATTTTTAAATAACAGACAAGAAAGAAAGAAAAACCTGCACTAAACAACCTGCATGCCCTTAATAGACTGATTTGGTTCAGAGCAAGATTATCGCAACAGAACTTACAGGTGCTTACTAATGTAAAATAGTCCATAAGTCATATTAAAAATCCGAATCCAGGACCCGTTGAAACGCACACCGTGTGAAACGGTCGCCATCCATTCACTGTGCCACATCCCTCCCTGCAAATAATTTTTTATGCCTTAAATAAAGACTTTGAAGTTTGAAAAACCGGTGAGTGCTACTTTTACTCTCTTTTTTACTATGATTTTTAAATAATTAAATTGCATTTTATTTCATGAAATAAGTATTTGACCACCTACCAACCAGCAAGACTTCTAGCTCTCACAGACACAGGCACTCATTACCTGTATTAATTACACCTGCTTGAACTCGTTACCTGTATAAAAGACAACTGTCCACACACTCAATCAATCAAACTCCAACCATTCTACCATGGCCAAGACAAAAGAGCTGTCTAAGGACACCAGTAACAAAATTTTATACCTGCACAAGGCTGGGATGGGCTACAGGACAGTAGGCAAGCAGCTTGGTGAGAAGGCAACAACAGTTGGCGCAATTAGAAAATGGAAGAAACACAAGATGACTGTCAATCTTCCTCTGTCTGGGGCTCCATGCAAGATCTCACCTCGTAGGGTAAGGATGATTCAAAGGTCAGGAATCAGCCCAGAACTACATGAGAGGACCTGGTCAAAGACCTGAAGAGATCCCGGACCGCAGTCTCAAACATTACCGTTAGTAACACACTATGCTGTTGAAGTGACCGCAGGCAAGGCCGCGCATTGGTATCTATGATCTGGCCCAGCAAGATCCCCACACACAGACTCCATCTTGATAACCGTATCTTTACTCGTATATATTTTTAACACAGCAAAGAAAAAAAAACAATAAATGACAACCGTAAATATGCACAGTAATAACGTGTACTGATAAGCTGACCCTCACTGTCCCTACTCACACGTTACCAGTCCTTTACTCCAGAAGGATGTGCCCCCCGTCGTAGGCCTGTCTGTTTTGCAGGAGGGCGTCCCAGCCGGAGAAAAAAACAGGAACAACAAATTACGCTGAAAGGAGGGAATACTTCGGCCTCTCGCCAGAGGACCCGCTTACAGTCTCTCTGATCCGGATAGCAGCTTTGGTGGGTCCCTTATGTAGTCCACACTCCAGTAGCAGGGAGTGTAATAGCTGTATCCCTCAGCAGTGAAGAAGCTGGGAAAGGCCCCGAGGATATGGTGTCAGATAGAAGAAATCCCGTTGAGAGTCTCTCCTGCGCCACGCACGAGGGCCTGCACACTGTCCTGGCTCTTTTCACAGACCACAGCAAACTCTTTTCGCGCTTTTTTCTGCTTCCCACTTTGGTCACGTGACTCTCTAGGGCCGGACACAGGAGGCTCAGTCTTTTTCTCTGTCATCACACCCTGCGCAGGTGCAACCTCTGGCCACAAGGTGGCAACATCATCCTGTGTAATCACTTCTGTAACAGGCTCTATATCAATAATCACAGAACAGCCAGAGCCGGCCAGCTCACTACACTGTTATGGACTAAAATCCTGTAGGACATGCAAGGTCCCCCTGCTCACACCAGCACATGTCCAGGCCTGTTTGAAGTTCGCCAGTGACTATCTGGATAATCCAGAGGAGGCATGGGAGAATGTCATGTGGTCAGATGGGAACAAAATAGAACATTTTGGTATTAACTTAATTCGCCATGTTTGGAGGAAGAAGAAGGATGAGTACAACCCCAAGAACACCGTCCAAACCGTGAAGCATGGAGGGAAAACATTATAGTTTGGGGGTGCTTTATTTGCAAATGGGACAGCACGGCTGTACCATATTGAAGGTAGACTGGATCATGAGATTTTGGCAATAACCTCCTTCTCTCAGTAAGAGCATTGAAGATGGGTCATGACTGGGTCCTCCAGGATGACAATGACCAGAAATACACGGCCAGGGCCAGGGGCGTACATAGAAATCATGGGGCCCCATAGAAGAAGCTCTAATCGGGACCCCCCCCAAAAAAAAAGTAAACAAATATTTGTCTGTGTCACAGGAGAGCAGATCTCACAACTTTCCAGCCTTTACATTTTAATTTTCCTCTTGCTGAAGTTCTATAGTCCTCTTTCATTGCCCCATAAAGTATGATGCCAATAAATGTGCCCCCCAAACACAGTATGATACCCCTATGGTGCATTCCTCCACATTAGCCTCCACATGCACAGTATAATGACCATATTGTACCCCACTTCAACTTCCAAGGCAAAGTATTGTGACCCTAACACAGTATAATCCCCCAACTGTGACTCCCACACAGCCCTCCATACAGTATAATGGCCCACACTAGCCCTCCAAACAGTATGATGGCCCCCACACAAACCTTCATACCGTATAATTGCTTTCATACAGAATAATGGCCCCCCACATAGCCCTCAAAATATTATAATGGCCCCACATAGCCTTCCATATAGTATAATACACCACCCACAATCCTCCATATAGTATAATGCGCCCCCCCATAATCCTCCATATAGTATAATGCGCCCCCCATAATCCTCCATATAGAATAATGAACTTCTCATGGTCCTCCATAGAATATAATACGCCCCCCATAATCATCCATATAGTATAATGAACTTCCCATGGTCCTCCATAGAATATAATGCACTCCCCATAGTCCTCCATACAGTATATTACACACCACATAGGGTAAAATGCAGCCCCCATATAGCATAATACACCCCTGCAGAGTCCTGCAGTATTATGGGCATCACATACTCACTGATTTAAAAATACCATATATTTTAAATACGCCGACCTGAGTATAAGCCAAGGCCCCTAATTTTACCACAAAAAACTGGAAAACGTATTGACTCGAGTATAAGCCTCGGGTGAGAAATGCAGCAGCTACTGGTAAATTTCCCCATCCTGGTATGTATGGCCACCTCATCCCCCAATCCTGGTATGCACGTGTAAGGTGCCTCAGTGAGGTAGTCGTGGGCGAGCTGTAGCCCCTGCTCGCTCTGGCACCCTACAGACAATACGTGTCCTCTCTCTGATGTGTGGCTGTGTATGTGGTGTTCTCCACTTACTTCAAACCATCCGATCGTGGCTGTCTCCAGGCATTTCTCTTCTGGGACCAGGGCAGCAATAAATTCAGAGGACACGAGGTTCTTAACCATAACTTGGACTTTACATGGGGAAGAGGAGTATGTACAATATTTACAGGCAGATATAATGGATAAGGCCCGACAGGTTATTATCTCCCTCACAGGCGCTGGCAACATCTTCAGCCCTGGTTCCCTCTTTGAGTGAAGCATCTCTGTGACTCTAATCTCTAGCCCAAAAGACTCTTCTGCAATACCAACAGTGTTCCGGATCCGATATCTCCCCCACGTCTTAGCCTGGAGTCCTATTTATCTTCCTCTGCTACCTGCAGACTAGAAGTGCCCCGGGTCCTCAATACCTCTGTTGAGTTTCTCCGGCCGGCTAACAGGACTCTTGCGTAGGGAGACTTTTACACTGGTGATCCCACTGTCTGAGGGTATGGTGCTCCCGTCTACCCTAGCAGCCACCATATAGTCAGGCTGCCCATATGGTTCACTGTCCTAACTCTTACTACTCATCACTTCCTGCTTCTGGAAACTAAGCAGAGAGTTTCCTAATGTGCCCACCCTCTGTGGGCTGTAATCACACAGCATTAACCCCATCACTGTCTGTAACACTGCTGGCAGACTCAACCTGACATCTGCACCCGGGACAGTGGCATCTTGTGGCTGGTTACAAGTACTGCAGCCCACAAGGAATTATGCCAGGAACAAGCTCTATAAACACTCAAGGCACTAAGTTCCCCGTCTACTCTACTGACTGGACCACTGAAGCTAACCCCTTAGCTTGGTCTTCCGACAGTCCAGAGAGGTTTAACTATGGGAACACTTTCTTTAACTACTTCAGTGCCAAAGGAAGGCTAAGTCCTTCCCCACTATTACATTCCCCCACACTTTAATGTTGGTCGTCCCCGACCACACTAAACAATCAATACAGATCAGCATTTATGACATCATATCACATTACTACATCACTAAAACATTTTAGTACAAGACTGGTCCTGAAGTCTTCTTCTTGGGTAGGGGACCGGCCCTTTTCGGTTAAGGGCCCCGGAACTGCAATTCAGGACAGTCCATTGCCATAACATTTGATTCTGCTCAACAATACCGGTCCTTCTTGGTAAGGAACCTGGAAACACAATGTCCATGACCATATTTTTAAGACAGGTCACACACCAATAGCCCTCAATCTCCTTTGAAGGCTGCATTCTGAGGCACACGGTCACAGGGAACACCCCGTGAGTCTCTTTCTTCTTGGCCCTAGCGGGGGTCACCGGTTCTTCCCGCTAGGCCGCAAGTCTCTTAGGTTTGGAGGATATCCATCCTCAAGGTGTGCCTCAGCGCTGCAAATTCCAGCAGTAAAAGGTGCAAACCAACCTTCAGCTGTCTGCTGCTACCACATGCCCACCTGGCCTCGAGGGTATCTCAAACAGTCCCTCTGATTCCTTTTCAGGAAGAGAAAAACACACAGGCCTTCTGACCATGAATGTATCAACAGTCCTTCCTAGAATAACAAAGGCAAGGCGCCTTAAACTTTGTTTCCTGAGACTCGACTGGTCTTCAGCCTTTAAATAGGGGTTCCTCGGAACTCGACCCCTCAAAATAGCCTGCTGAACGAATCGAGTAACTGCAATTGCCCAGAGGGCACCTTGGTCACTGCTCAGGTGTCTCCTGGAATTTCTCCATCTGCTTCCAGACTCCTCTCAGGCAGAACCAAGCCACTTCCAGCTGAAGTTATCACTGGAACTACCTGCACATCTGCATCAGGCTCCCAGAGTGAAGTCAAGGCCCAAAGTTCTTCCTGAAGCTTCTCTACCATCTTCCTCCCCTCGGCATACCACAGCTCTATGCTTCTGAGGAATTCACTGCAGCTTCTTTGGGTTGGCAACTGAGCAGTATGCAATAGTTGCTGGCCTGCGTCCGGCCTTACTGAACGGGATGGAGCTGAGGCTTGCATAACTTCTGCAGTGGGCTCCACCTCTTCTTGGTATTCTAGAGCGGTCATGGACTCTTCAGTCCCCGGAGCGGTGTACACTGTGTGCCTCCCTTCAGGCTGAGCCACAATAACTGGGCATGGTAGTATCTCTGGAACTACTTGATCGCGGTGATCAGGTCCCCAGGGCAGACAAAAGACTCCAAGCCCCCACTAGTACTCGTACACTGCATACGGGTCCCCATATTGACTCTCACCGCTCATGTCTTCCATCTCTTCATCATCACCGCCAATGCTCATTCTCAATACAGGCTGGGCTCTTTCCTCATGATCACGGTGTGTCATCACAACTGATATCTTCCCCAGCTCTTTACCTCTCATGTGCTGGGACGAAAATGGCGCCGGTCGCTCTCTGACTACGTGCTTCCTGCACGTCTGGCTCTGCCTCTTTCTAGGCCGAGTTTCTGACACGACCGCCGCGTCACGCATCACTCTCAGCGGCTCCGCCTTCAGCCGCGCCTCCTTCCTTGGCGCACTGATACTCACTGGACCGGACTTCACTCTGCGCCGCGCCCTCTTCTTCACCGTACCTCCCATCCTGGGACGAATCTTCACCGCTGGGCCCATCCTCCTCTGGGCCGGAACTCGTAGGGGCTGGACATCTTTTCAAGCTCTCCGGCGCAGTCCACTACCACAATAGGCGGTTCTTCTCCTAGACTTTACCGCCACTGTCACCATCTTGGAATCCATGCTTCGGGCCGCCATCTTGGGCCGCATGTCTTCCAACACTTTCTCCTCAGTGTTCTGTGTCGGCTCTTCCCTGTTTTCTTCATGCGAGGAGCTCGCATTCTGCTGACTACGCCAAATGTAAGGTGCCTCAGCGAGGTAGTCGTGGACGAGCTGTAGCCCCTGCTCGCTCTGGCACCCTACAGACAATACGTGTCCTCTCTCTGATGTGTGGCTGTGTATGTGGTGTTCTCCACTTACTTCAAACCATCTGATCGCGGCTGTCTCCAGGCATTTCTCTTCTGGGACCAGTGCAGCAATAAATTCAGAGGACACGAGGTTCTTAACCATAACTTGGACTTTACTTGGGGAAGAGGAGTATGTACAATATTTACAGGCAGATATAATGAATAAGGCCCGACAGGTTATTATCTCCCTCACAGGCGCTGGCAACATCTTCCGCCCTGGTTCCCTCTTTCAGTGAAGCATCTCTGTGACTCTAATCTCTAGCCCAAGAGACTCTTCTGCAATACCAACAGTGTTCCGGATCCGATATCTCCCCCACGTCTTAGCCTGGAGTCCTATTTATCTTCCTCTGCTACCTGCAGACTAGAAGTGCCCCGGGTCCTCAATACCTCCATTGAGTTTCTCTGGCCGGCTAACAGGACTCTTGCGTAGGGAGACTTTTACACTGGTGATCCCACTGTCTGAGGGTATGGAGCGCCCGTCTACCCTAGCAGCCACCATATAGTCAGGCTGCCCATATGGTTCATTGTCCTAACTCTTACTACTCATCACTTCCTGCTTCTGGAAACTAAGCAGAGATTTTCCTAATGTGCCCACCCTCTGTGGGCTGTCATCACACAGCATTAACCCCATCACTGTCTGTAACACTGCTGGCAGACTCAAACTCACATCTGCACTCGGGACAGTGGCATCTTGTGGCTGGTTACAAGTACTGCCGGTATTATGCCAGGAACAAGCTCTATAAACACCCAAGGCTTGATCAGGGCACTAAGTTCCCCCCTCTACTCTATTGACTGGACCACTGAAGCTAACCCCTTAGCTTGGCCTTCCGACAGTCCAGAGAGGTTTAACTACGGGAACACTTTCTTTAACTACTTCAGTGTCAAAGGAAGGCTACATCCTTCCCCACTATTACACATGGCCCCCTCATCCCCCCAAACCTGGTATGCATGGGCCCCTCATCCCCCAATGCTGGTATGTGTGGACCCCCTCATCCCCAATCATGGTATGTGTGGACCCCCTCATCCCCCATTACTGGTACGTGTGGACCCCCTCATCCCCCAATCCTAGTATGTGTGGACCCCTCATTCCCCAATCCTGGTATGTGCGGACCCCCTCATCCCCCAATCCAGGTATGTGTGTCCCAATCACTTTACACATAAAAAAATAAACACTTATGCTCACCTTCCTTCCACACCTCTGCTTCAGCGCTGCTGTGTCCTGTCTGCCAGCAGCTCATGGCGGCATCTGAGCAGCACTCGCTCTCAGATGCCGAGGTAAACTGCTGCTGCCGGCAAATTCGCTCTTCTCCACGCCAGGACTATGGGTGTGGAGAAGTATGAATATGCATTCTCTTCAGTAGCGGGCACTGTCAGCAGGAGCCGCAGCTCATCGTTCTTCTGTGCCCACTACTAAAGAGAATGAATATTCATACTTCTTCATGCCCATGGGAGTGGAGAAGAGGGAATATTTATGTCCCATTAGCAGCGGGCACACGTGGTAGCTGCAGCAGCAGCTACTGCGTGTGCACCCCTCCTCCGCTGCCGCAACCTCCCTCCCCTGAAACTCAATGTTGCCCAGTGACAGCCCCGAAATCTGAACAATCTGGTGAAGATCTGTATGGAGGAGTGAGCCAAAATCTCTGCTGAAATGTGTGCAAACTTGGTCAAGAACTACAGGAACTGTGAGACCTTTGTAATTGCAAACAAATGTTTCTGTACTAAATATTAAGTTCTCTTTTTTACTTATTTCATGCAATCAAATGCAAATTAATTATTTAAAAATCATACAATGTGATTTCCTGGATTTTTTTTTTGATTTTATCTCTCACAGTTGAAGTGTACCTACAATAAAAATTACAGACCTCTCCATTCTTTTAGGTGGGAAAACTTGCAAAATCGGCAGTGTATCAAATACCTATTTTCCCCATTATACATATAAGAACTAGAAATTAAAATACATGCTGAGATTCAATTTTGTCAAATCACACAGGAAATTTGATTCACAGAAAACTGATTTGATGCAAATTGAATGTTCCTTATTTATGCTCTGGGGTCTTTCCAGACCCCTAGGCACATCAAACATAAGATGTAAAAAAATTTATAATAATACTGACCTTTTTTCTCACCTGTCAGACCTCCCTCGCAGCTTGCCTCCATTTTGCGCAGCCTCTTCAGCTTGCTTCACTGTAGTTCAGGGTTTTTGCTGCTGAGCAGTTCCCTGATATCACTGTATGCTGTGCCTTTGTGGAGCAATCTGTGATGTTAGGTTACAGTGTGTGTCCCTGAGGCCTAGTCAGTGCCTAGAGGGATACAAGTTGTGAAGTTACAATGCACGTTGCAACAACATGGTACTCAGTGATGTCAGAGGCCTAGTTAGCACTGGAAGACACAGTGTAGATAGAAGCAGGCTGAAGAAGATGCATACGACAGAGAAGGTGAAAAGAAAGGCGTGGATAACCGGCTGTGGTATGCGGGGATGGTGGGACAGGTGAGTATTGAGATGAGTATTATTATTAGTATTAAACTACCCAGAGATTCCCAATGCTCCTACTCACTATGGGCCATCCTTACAGTTAACTCTGCCTGTTATTCGTCACTAGCCAGAACTTAACCTTTAATCTAGTTCTGTACTAGAGTGAAAGGAAAGACAGTGACATCTTGAGACCATTCGTCAGTACTGCAGCCCACAAGGAAATTTACACTTGTTACCACAAGAAAAAATATTTCACACATTTACTTTACACTCATTGATGTCTTCAAGGGAGGTGATATCATAGTTTGACCACCTCCTTACACAATTGACATTGTTGTGTCACATGACTAATACAGATAGGAGCCAATCTGCTCCAATGAAACAATACTGGCTGCAGCCGGTCAGCAGTTACCGATTGGCTGTAGCAGTCAGATGACACAACAATGTCACATTGTTCACTGGCTATTCACTGAAGAAGCGGATAGAACGTCCTTGAAACGCGTTTGACCATAGCTTATTACAAAATATGTTTATTATAATAAAAAAAAGTTTTAAAAAAATCTTAAACTAGCACCGGATCGTTACTTATACGGAGAAGCGCAGATATCAAGGCACATATATTTTCTTCTCATCACCGTGTTGATTTATCTGGACCCTGCCAAGGTGGTGTCATCTGCAGCACACTGCAAGCGTTTATATGTGTTGTGCATTATCACAACACAATAAAGTGAGCAGCATTTTTTATATTCATTTATTGTCTACTGGGTAACGACATTATTTGCGCCCCTATTCTATTTCTAGATTGTTCACTGAGAACAGTGCTGCTTTGCTATAGGACAAGAGTGTCTGTTTCTATGGATGTTATCAAGACAATAATAAAAGTTGGATGCTAAAAAATAATTTCTCACACAGGCTAAGTCATAGGCCAAAAGATGTAGCATCATTTTTAGTAAATACAAAGCATGGTATACATTTTTAATAGATTAAGTTTTACAATATATGATCTGTTGCTAAGGACTCAAGATTTTCTTTACACATGGCAGGACTGAAAAAAGAAGCATTTTCTCTTTAGGTCTCGTTAACATGTCAGTATTTTTGCATCAATGTTTGTACTGCATGCCAAAACCAGGAGTGGAACTTACAGAGAAAAACTATAATTGAAAGATTGACACACCTGTTCTGTGTTTTGGAGACGCTCCTGGTTTTGGCATACAAATACTGATGCAAAAATACTGATGTGTGAATGAAGCCTTACAGATAGAATGTGAGTAGATTATAGGAGAAAGTAATTTGAGGAGAATATAGCCACTATAAGTCCTTAATTGCATTTAGAATTTCCTGCTTCAATGCAGAGGATATCATAATTCTTTGAAACAAGTAACTCAGATACGAGGGTTAATATAGGGATGTCCCGATTGGTACAGTCAAGTAGAACAAGTCTGGATTAATCAGTGACTAGAAAACAAAGACTAGCCCAAGTGATTTGAACCACTGTTTCTAGCTCAGGTCCTGCTTCTACCTTCTATCAAAGGGCTCATGCAGACATCCTTGAAACTCTGCCTGAGCAAGGACTGTAATGCACAGTCCGCGGGTCTCCTGACCCAAAATCGACAATTTCCTACATGCCTGTGCGGCAGTCGTGTTCCTTTAGATCACAATTAAGCAAAATATTAACTACCTCTTATACTGTCACCAAATTTCTTTAGACTATGTGGGAAGTTTTAAAGGGAATCTTTCAAAAGGTTTTTGAAATTTTACCTGAGAGCAGCATGATGTAGGCAAAGAGACCCTGAATCCAACGATGTATCACTTAGGATATTGGTTGCAGCAGTTGTGACTAGGGATGAGCGGACTCATGGAAGTTTGGGTTCTGGTACCCAGCCCAAACTTTATTCCAAAGTTTGGTTTGGGTACCAGAATTATACCCAAACTTGAACCAGAACTTGAACCCCATTGAAAACAATGGAGACCCGAACTTTGGGTCTGGGTAATGTGGCAAAATGACTTGCTCGGCTCTCCCGGAGGCAGACTCAGGACACACGTTCTCAGGTTACCTTCCTGCTGGTTTATTTTATGGCATAAACTCCTACAGGGTTCCACAGGAAAAATAAACAAGACCCCTCTTGGTTAAACGGGAAAGCAAAACAAGATATAGCTCAGTCCATAGGTGAGCGGGTTCCGCCTGCTCTTGGTAGCACAAACTGCACAGGCAAAGTCTTTGTAAAAGCTCTGCAGCTTCCACAACACTGTCTGGAGACCTCACTCTCCAGACAACACTCCAGAGAAAAAAAAAGGGACTGAGCTTTTACACATTGCTCAGCCACACCCTGAGGGGAGGTAGGGGGAATGGGGTCCCATCCCCTTTGCCATTCCCATAAAACCGCACACCCTATAACAGAGTAAACCCACCAGCATATAACATGCTGGCAGAAATTAAGTAGGTCTTAGTTCACACAGGAGAGCATCCTGAGTGACACATACCTTCCCTCACATTTAAAACCAGTAACACTGTCACATATTCCCCCTCTCTGCCCAAAGCCGGGGGTTTGGGCACCTTCTGACATCAAGCAGGGAATCCTAGAGAGGGCATCTGCATTCCCATGTAACTTCCCGGGCCTATGCTCCACATGAAAGTTAAAATATTGGAGCCCTAGGAACCATCTAGTTATCCTGGCATTTTTACCCCTCTTCTCCCTCAACCATCTCAACGGGGCATGATCTGATACTAATTTAAACTTCCGGCCTAGTAGGTAATATTTCAGTGTATCCATGGCCCATTTTATGGCTAAACACTCTTTCTCTACTATGGCGTAGTTCTTCTCGCAGGAGGACAGCATTCGGCTCAGATAGAGAATGGGATGTTCCTCCCCATTTACCTCTTGAGAGAGTACAGCCCCTAGACCAACCTCTGAAGCGTCCGTCTGGACCACAAATTCTTTCTTAAAGTCTGACGTGACCAGGACCGGCTGCTTGCACAGTGTTAGCTTCAACAGTTGAAAGGCAGACTCCGTTCCTTCTGTCCATTTCACCATGGTTGATTTGGTGCCTTTTAGAAGCTCTGTTAGTGGCGCGGCCATCATGGTGAAATTCAGGATAAACCGCCGGTAATATCCCACCATTCCCAGGAACGCTCTCACCTGCTTCTTGGAGAGCGGTTGCGGCCAGGTTTACATTGCCTCCACTTTCTTGATTTGCGGCTTTATTTCGCCTCTCCCAACGACATAGCCCAAGTACTTGGCCTCCTCTTTTCCGATGGCACCCTTTGTCAGATTTATGGTAAATCCCGCCTTCCTTAGAGCCTCCAGAACGGCCTGTAGCTTAGGTAGGTGACTAGCTCAGTCTGGGCTAAAGATCTAAATGTTGTCAAGGTAGGCTGTGGCATACTTCTTATGTGGGGCTAGGACCGGATCCATAGACCTCTGGAAAGTGGCTGGGGCCCCCTGTAGTCTGAACGGCATCTGCGTGTATTGAAAACACCCAACAGGTGTTGAGAAATCCGTCTTCTCCTTGGCTGTCTCGGACATGGGGATCTGCCAGTAGCCTTTCGTCAGGTTGAGAGTGGTGATGTACCTTGCCAGTCCAAGCCTCTCGATGAGTTCGTCAACGCGGAGCATCCTGTATGTGTCATACTTGGATTCCTCATTCAGCCGGCGGTAGTCATTAGAAAACCTCCATTCTCCATTGGGTTTCGGCAAGAGGACGATGGGCTCGGCCACCCACTCTTTGACTCCTCTATTACCTAACCCCGAGGTCTAACATCCTCTTCACCTCAGCAGAGATCACCTCCCAGCGTGCTTCCGGAATCCGGTACGGCTTCAGATTCACTCGTATGTGCGGCTCTGTTAGCACGTCATGCTCTACCACTTGAGTATGCCCTGGCAACTCTGAGAACAGCTCCCGATTCTGCTATAGTAATTCTCGACACTGTTGCTTCTGTGCCGGTGATAGAGACTCTGCAATAGTGACCTCCTCCACCTTGCCTTCTGGTGCGGCTCCCAGGCAAGTAGTTTCCACAAGTTCCCGGTCCCTCCACGGCTTGAGCAAATTCACATGATATATTTGATGCGGCTTTCTTTGGCCAGGCTAGTGGACTTTATAATTAACCTCACTGACTTTCTCCACCACCTCGTACGGACCTTGCCATTTGGCGAGGAACTTGCTCTCGACGGTAGGGATTAGCACCAAACACGGTCCCCGGGCTGGAACTGTCTTAGTCTCGCCGACCAGTTATATACCTTCGCATGGGCTTCCTGCGCTTGGAGGAGATGTTCCTTCACGATGGGCATCACCTTTGACATTCTCTCCTGTAACTGGGCCACATGTTCAATAATACTCCGGTGTGGCATGATTTTGGCCTCCCAAGTTTCCATGGCGATGTCTAGGAGACCTCTTGGATGCTAACCATAAAGGAGCTCAAACAGAGAAAAGCCAGTGGAGGCTTGAGGAAAATCAGAAATGGGAGCAGGTAGTCCCAGTCTCATCCATCTTTTTCAACGACCTTCCTGAGCATCGTCTTTAAGGTCTTGTTGAAGCGTTCCACTAGGCCGCCCGTCTGTGGATGATCAACTAAGGTCTGAATCTGAGTTATCTGAAGGACTCTGCAAAGCTCCTTCATCACCTTGCTCATGAAGGGGGTTCCTTGGTCTGTCAGAATCTCTTTTGGCAGACCTGTTCGAGTAAAAATATAAACCAGCTCTTGGGCTATACTTTTACTGGACGAGTTGCTTAGGGGAACCGCTTCGGGGTACTGGGTTGCATAGTCCATGACGACCAGGATATATTGGTGGCCCCGAGCTGATTCAACTAAGGGGCCCATGAGGTCCATGGCAATCCTCTCAAAGGGAACCTCTATCACAGGTAGTGGGACTAAGGGGCAACGGAAGTGGGAAGAGGGAGCGGTTATTTGGCAGGTGGGGCAGGACCTACAATAGTTTTGAACTTCTCTGTAACACCCTGGCCAATAAAGCCTTCTCAGTATCCTCTCCTGAGTTTTCTCGACCACTAGGTGTCCCCCCAGAACATGTGAATGGGCCATATCTAGTACCCTCCGTCTGTATGGCCCCGGCACTAACATCTGTTCCACTACTATCTCACCGCCCCTTAGTTTGGCCACCCGATATAGCAACTCCCCCTGCACTGCAAAGTGGGGGAACCTGGCTCTTGGGCAACCCCATTATATACAGTAACCTTGTCAAATGCCCCCTTTAAGGTGAAGTCTCAAACTTGAGCAGTCCCAAAGTTCTCTCCGGATATACTGTATCTAACTCAGGGAGTTTGGTCTCCGTCTCACCCTCGTCACCGACAAGGATGCACAGTGGGAACTCCTCCACCTGAGACTTCATCGGGGGTTCTTCTCCAAGGGCCTGGCTTTTCCCCACGCTACTTAGTCCAGTTCCCTTCCCCCACAAGTCCCAAAATAAAGAGAAATCACGGCCCAATATGACGGGGTGGGACTGGGCACCACAGTCTGTCCCCACTGTTACTCTGGCCACGGAATATTTGTAGCACCCCGAGGGCTCGGCTGCTACAGGGGTATTGCACCTCAGACCAGAGGTGTGATATTCCACTCCTGGGTAAGGATGGAGTGTGGACCAGGACTCGTTTAACTGCATGCACCACACACACCCCATTTCCGAGGGACAGCTCAACGGTGCTCCCACAGAAGTGCAGGCACGACAGCTTCTGTCCCTGGCTGGAGTGGGGCGGGGAAAGGAAAACCCAGTGGTGTAGGAGCAGATAGGGGTGGGTCTCTGGGCATAGGCAGGAGCCCATTGGTTGCTAGCCACCTGGGCTCGGGTGTCAGAAGGAGGTATAAAAGGTGGGCACCATCTTAGAACAGAGTTCAGTCCAGTTCAGTTCAGTGGAGACAGTCTGAGGAGAAGACAGGAAGCAGAGCCCCTGCATGGGCTCTGCTCTGCAGGCAGGCCTTGTCAGGAGGCTGGAGCCTGAGAGAGAGAGAGAGAAGAAGGAACAGAAAGGAAAGTAGGAAAGGAACTGGAACAGAGGAGAAAGGAAGCAAGGAACACAGAGAAAGGCCCAGAGACACGAGGACAGAAGGAACCCCATATGCCCAGGAGATACAGGGTGAAGGGTTGGCAGAACAGGGTACCGGAACCCAGATTGGTGGAGGCAACAGATTCCTCAGCCAAAGACCGGAGGTTGTTACCACATCTTGGTGCGACCCCTCACTACATCCACCAGAAAGGCATACCGTATAGGGTCAGGGAAACCGGAGAGAGGTTTCGCCAACAGAAGGCCCGAGGAAGCTGGACAAAGGTGGGTCACTGGTGGGGACGGCCAGAGAAAGGAAAGAGAAGGGAGCTCTGAACCACACTCCGGAATTGCCTGGGAGTTGACCGAGTCCCTCACCTGGTGGACGCAGCATGACTCGGGCGGTCCTAACTGCGCACAAGTGACCTGATAAAGAACTGTGAGTAAAGCATTGAAAACTGCAACTGCACGTCTCTGTGGTTCCTCGCTGCACCAGCACCATCAGTACTGGGACACTCACACCATCACCACCATCATCCACATTAGCTGCCCTGAGGCAATACTTCTCCCGTGGGGAGTCATCCCATACTCAGCTGCGCAAACAACATCAGCCTCAGCGGTCTGCAGCGCAGCGGCGGTCCCCACTGACCGCAATCCACGGGTGGCGTAGTCGGACACTTATTACAATACAAATAGACTGCCACTGGTTTGACCACCCTGGGCACGGGCCGGGTCACCGCCACACGGAGACTACAACCCCCAGCATCCTACAACAGGCCCGGTTCCGGGTTCCCCTGCACAGCACAGGCCCAGGGGGCGCGTCATAGTCCTTGGCATCACCATGGATACACAGAATGCCCACAGTTTTGGAAGAGATCAACTAGTGGGGAAGGGTAGCTCTGATCAAGGTCACCAGACTCCCGGAGTCCAACAGCCCAAGCACTTTTACTCCATTAATGGACACTGCACATGCCTGCGGCCCCTCGCTGGGTTGACAGTCCACGCTACAGGCTGGATAGGCATAATAGGAGACCCGTCTGCCTAGGCTGCAGTCCATGGGCTCAGGGGGTATTTAACACCTGGCGGCTACATGTCCAGGGTTGTGAAACCGCCAACAGACTATCTCTTTGCCGACCGTCCTAACGGCTCCTTCAGTGGGAGTGGGACGTCCCCCAGAGGTGGCTCTAGACCCCTCCCGTGCTGAACCCGCCCCTTTTGGGTATCCCAGTTTGGAGAAATGACTGCATCCGGTTTCCCGAGGGATCTCTCAACTACCTGGTACCTCTCTACCAGGCCGATGAAGTCATCTGCGTTCTGGGGATCACCCTGCGCAACCCAGGCCTGTACTGACTTGGGAAGGGAATGCATGAATCTGTCAATCACCACCCGCTCAACCATCTGGGCTGGAGTGGAGGACACCGGTTGTAGCCACTTTTGAATGAGATGCAGTAGGTCAAACATATGCGAGCGAAGCGGTTTGTCGCTAGCATACGCCCAGTGATGAACTCGTTGGGCTCTCACCGCCATATTTACTCCCAGGCGTGCTAAGATCTCTGTCTTTAGCTTGGGATACTCCTTAGCATCTTGCAGCGCCAAGTCGAAATATGCCTTTTGGGGTTCGCCCAATAAATATGGCGCCAGAACCTCTGCCCACTGTCCTGATGTAAGTCTCTCCTGATCAGCCACCCTCTCAAAAACAGTCAGAAATGCTTCTACATCATTCCCAGGGGTCATCTTCTTCATGGCCTGCCTTACCGCCTTCCTGATGTGAGAATCATCAGTCGACCCTGGAGGTGGGGCGGCCGCCCTGCTCTGGATGGCGCCAGAAGCTGTATCTGCTGTTGCGCCTCCTGCTGGTGCTGCTTCTGCGACTTTTGCTGCAACTGGATTTGCTAAAGCAACAGTTTGGTCGTCTCCTGGTGCTGCTGCTGCATGCTCCGCTGGGCCTGTTGCATGCTCTGCTGGCTCTGCAGGTGTTGCTGCTGCATGCTCTGCTGGCTCTGAACCAGGTGCTTAATGAGCTCCTCCATGCTGCCGGACTTCGCTGGCTGGCTGCCGGCCTTCACTTAGGACATCCACCGGTCTTTGTGGCAGGCACATGTGTTCCTGGAATCCTGCACGCACTCTCACACCAACGGTAGCAAGAAGACTCGCTCGGCTCTCCCGGAGGCAGACTCAGGACACACGTTCTCAGGTTACCTTCTTGCTGGTTTATTATATGGCATAAACTCATACAGGGTTCCACAGGAAAAATAAACAAAACCCCTCTGGGTTAAACGGGAAAACAAAACAAAATTTATATAAGGTATCATGTTTGTCATAGAGCTTTTTATAGATATCTTCAATTGAGGCTGCAAACAAACCTGTTTCCTCACTGAAGGAGGCATATATCAAGATATCCACTGATAGGGGTGCTTATTACCCAGAGTACTGCATTTGTGATATTTGTGCTTTATACATTTCTCCTAAAATCTAAAGTGTCACCTATTCAACTCTCTGTTGAAGATAAATGGCGTCAATTGATTTCTTCAATAGCCAAAGAACAACGGATGACGTCCTAGATTCTCATACTGTAGTATACCTAGTAAAAAATAATAAACTAATACAGTTATACATCTTTTATTAGACTTATTTAACCCCACATAAATTATATTGATTTGGTAGATTACCCTTGGATGGTTATCACAGGTGTGGAGAACTAGGTCCGGATTTCTGGCATCTTATCTGGAATTGTACGATAATGAGATATTGGAATGAAGTTTATCACAGATAATTAGGGCTCCAATAGATTCTATTCCAGAACACCGTGTATTTTGTATTATCGATGAAGAAATATGGCTCATTATTAGAGATGAGCGTTGTTCGACTCGAACTGTTCGCCAATCTCAAATTCGAGCTGTTTTGGGCGGTGTTCGAGCCGTTCGGCGAACACGAACGATTTGAGAAAAATTCGGCTGTTCGAGGTTATGTTCGATAACTGTTCGTGCACCAAAATCATAACTGGATTTTTTCTCAGTAATGATGAAAATTAATGTTAATACGCAGTTTGAGTGTACAGCGGGGTGGGGGGAGGGGCAGGGGATGGATCTCTGCAGGAATAATGAAGATCTCCATTTTTTTTTCTCTTTCCCGCATTTACAGTGGGGAGGTGCAATCTGTCAGCCTATCAGCAGCGCACACACGGAGCGAAGTGCTTTTTTTCACACAAGCAAGGGCATGTGTCATTGGCAGTGTATGTCACATGTCCTTGCCCTATAAGACCAAGCCATTTTCCCCGTCGCCACCATTTTCTCACTGCTGCAGCTGCGTGTTAGACGGCACCGCTGTTGCTGTGTGCGCTATACCTTGTTAATTTCAAGCCAATTTTCGCACAAATCTACAGATAGCTTGGGAGTAGGGAATAGTTGTGATTGCAGTCCTTTTAAGGACAAGGTTACAGCATTTCCTACGACTTTTATCAGGCAGGTCTGTGCTCTTAAATAGATAGATTGTGGGAGTAAAGACTAATTGTAATTGCAGTCCTTTTCAGGACTAGGTTACATCAGTTCCTATCAGTTTTTGCCAGGCAGGTCTGTGCCAGTGCTGTGCAAGTTTTTTTCACAGCATATGGCTGAATCTAGCAAAGCTAATCCTTTTTGGCCTATTGCAGAGTGTGTTAGTCAGTGGAGTAGCCTATCTGTGTTGCAAGATATACCACCTGTGTATAGAATACCAATTTTTTTACTGCACCTAGTCCATCTATACTGACCTCCATCAGGTTGCAAATTGAATATAATTTTTTTCTGCATCTAGCTCTGAAAAAATATTTGGCCTTCTAGCAGTGTGTGGGACTTTCTCTATTAGTCCACCTATACTGACCTCCATCAGGTTGCAAACTGAATATATTTTTTTTCTGCATCTACCTCTGAAAAAATATTTGTGCTTCTAGCTGTGTGTGGGACTTGTTCTATTAATCCATCTATACTGACCTCCATCAGGTTGCAAACTGAATATAATTTTTTTCTGCATCTAGCTCTGAAAAAATATTTGGCCTTCTAGCAGTGTGTGGGACTTTCTCTATTAGTCCATCTATACTGACCTCCATCAGGTTGCAAATTAAAAATAATTTTTATCTGCATCTAGCTCTGAAAAAATATTTGGCCTTCTAGCAGTGTGTGGGACTTTCTCTATTAGTCCATCTATACTGACCTCCATCAGGTTGCAAACTGAATATATTTTTTTTCTGCATCTACCTCTGAAAAAATATTGGGCTTCTAGCTGTGTGTGGGACTTGTTCTATTAATCCATCTATACAGACCTCCATCAGGTTGCAAACTGAATATAATTTTTTTCTGCATCTACCTCTGAAAAAATATTTGGGCTTCTAGCTGTGTGTGGGACTTGTTCTATTAATCCATCTATACAGACCTCCATCAGGTTGCAAACTGAATATAATTTTTTTCTGCATCTACCACTGAAAAAATATTTGGGCTTCTAGCTGTGTGTGGGACTTGTTCTATTAGTCCATCTATACTGACCTCCATCAGGTTGCAAACTGAATATAATTTTTTTCTTCATCTAGCTCTGAAAAAATATTTGGCCTTCTAGCAGTGTGTGGGACTTTCTCTGTTAGTCCATCTATACTGACCTCCATCAGGTTGCAAATTAAAAATAATTTTTATCTGCATCTAGCTCTGAAAAAATATTTGGCCTTCTAGCAGTGTGTGGGACTTTCTCTATTAGTCCATCTATACTGACCTCCATCAGGTTGCAAACTGAATATATTTTTTTTCTGCATCTACCTCTGAAAAAATATTGGGCTTCTAGCAGTGTGTGGGACTTTCTCTATTAGTCCATGTATACTGACCTCCATCACGCTGCAAATTCAAAATAATTTTTTGTATGCATCTAGCTCTGAAAAAATATTTGGCCTTCTAGCAGTGTGTGGGACTTTCTCTATTAGTCCATCTATACAGACCTCCATCAGGTTGCAAATTAAAAATAATTTTTATCTGCATCTAGCTCTGAAAAAATATTTGGCCTTCTAGCAGTGTGTGGGACTTTCTCTATTAGTCCATCTATACTGACCTCCATCAGGTTGCAAACTGAATATATTTTTTTTCTGCATCTACCTCTGAAAAAATATTGGGCTTCTAGCTGTGTGTGGGACTTGTTCTATTAATCCATCTATACAGACCTCCATCAGGTTGCAAACTGAATATAATTTTTTTCTGCATCTACCTCTGAAAAAATATTTGGGCTTCTAGCTGTGTGTGGGACTTGTTCTATTAATCCATCTATACAGACCTCCATCAGGTTGCAAACTGAATATAATTTTTTTCTGCATCTACCTCTGAAAAAATATTTGGGCTTCTAGCTGTGTGTGGGACTTGTTCTATTAATCCATCTATACAGACCTCCATCAGGTTGCAAACTGAATATAATTTTTTTCTGCATCTACCTCTGAAAAAATATTTGGGTTTCTAGCTGTGTGTGGGACTTGTTCTATTAGTCCATCTATACTGACCTCCATCAGGTTGCAAACTGAATATAATTTTTTTCTGCATCTAGCTCTGAAAAAATATTTGGCCTTCTAGCAGTGTGTGGGACTTTCTCTATTAGTCCATCTATACTGACCTCCATCAGGTTGCAAATTAAAAATAATTTTTATCTGCATCTAGCTCTGAAAAAATATTTGGCCTTCTAGCAGTGTGTGGGACTTTCTCTATTAGTCCATCTGTACTGACCTCCATCAGGTTGCAAACTGAATATATTTTTTTTCTGCATCTACCTCTGAAAAAATATTGGGCTTCTAGCAGTGTGTGGGACTTTCTCTATTGGTCCATCTATACTGACTTCCATCACGCTGCAAATTCAAAATAATTTTTTGTCTGCATCTAGCTCTGAAAAAATATTTGGCCTTCTAGCAGTGTGTGGGACTTTCTCTATTAGTCCATCTATACTGACCTCCATCAGGTTTCAAATTAAAATAATTTTTATCTGCATCTACCTCTGAAGAAATATTTGGGCTTCTAGCTGTGTGTGGGACTTGTTCTATTAGTCCATCTATACTGACCTCCATCAGGTTGCAAACTGAATATAATTTTTTTCTGCATCTAGCTCTGAAAAAATATTTGGCCTTCTAGCAGTGTGTGGGACTTTCTCTATTAGTCCATCTATACTGACCTCCATCAGGTTGCAAATTAAAAATAATTTTTTGTCTGCATCTAGCTCTGAAAAAATATTTGGCCTTCTAGCAGTGTGTGGGATTTTCTCTATTAGTCCATCTATACTGACTCCATCAGGTTGCAAATTAAAAATAATTTTTTGTCTGCATCTAGCTCTGAAAACATATTTGGCCTTCTAGCAGTGTGTGGGACTTTCTCTATTAGTCCATCTATACTGACCTCCATCAGGTTGCAAACTGAATATATTTTTTTTCTGCATCTACCTCTGAAAAAATATTGTGCTTCTAGCTGTGTGTGGGACTTGTTCTATTAATCCATCTATACAGACCTCCATCAGGTTGCAACCTGAATATAATTTTTTTCTGCATCTACCTCTGAAAAAATATTTGGGCTTCTAGCTGTGTGTGGGACTTGTTCTATTAATCCATCTATACAGACCTCCATCAGGTTGCAAACTGAATATAATTTTTTTCTGCATCTACCTCTGAAAAAATATTTGGGCTTCGAGCTGTGTGTGGGACTTGTTCTATTAGTCCATCTATACTGACCTCCATCAGGTTGCAAACTGAATATAATTTTTTTCTGCATCTAGCTCTGAAAAAATATTTGGCCTTCTAGCAGTGTGTGGGACTTTCTCTATTAGTCCATCTATACTGACCTCCATCAGGTTGCAAATTAAAAATAATTTTTATCTGCATCTAGCTCTGAAAAAATATTTGGCCTTCTAGCAGTGTGTGGGACTTTCTCTATTAGTCCATCTATACTGACCTCCATCAGGTTGCAAATTAAAAATAATTTTTTGTCTGCATCTAGCTCTGAAAAAATATTTGGCCTTCTAGCAGTGTGTGGGACTTTCTCTATTAGTCCATCTATACTGACCTCCATCAGGTTGCAAATTCAAAATAATTTTTTGTCTGCATCTAGCACTGAAAAAATATTTGGCCTTCTAGCAGTGTGTCGGACTTTCTCTATTAGTCCATCTATACTGACCTCCATCAGGCTGCAAATTAAAAATAATTTTTATTTGCATCTACCTCTGAAAAAATATTTGGCCTTCTAGCTGTGTGTGGGAATTGTTCTATTAGTCCATCTATACTGACCTCCATCAGGTTGCAAACTGAATATAATTTTTTTCTGCATCTAGCTCTGAAAAAATATTTGGCCTTCTAGCAGTGTGTGGGACTTTCTCTATTAGTCCATCTATACTGACCTCCATCAGGTTGCAAATTAAAAATAATTTTTTGTCTGCATCTAGCTCTGAAAAAATATTTGGCCTTCTAGCAGTGTGTGGGACTTTCTCGATTAGTCCATCTATACTGACCTCCATCAGGTTGCAAACTGAATATATTTTTTTTATGCATCTACCTCTGAAAAAATATTTGGGCTTCTAGCTGTGTGTAGGACTTGTTCTATTAGTCCATCTATACTGACCTCCATCAGGTTGCAAACTGAATACAATTTTTTTCTGCATCTACCTCTGAAAAAATATTCGGGCTTCTAGCTGTGTGTGGGACTTGTTCTATTAGTCCATCTATACTGACCTCCATTAGGTTGCAAATTGAATATAATTTTTTTCTGCATCTAACCCAGCCAATAGTTTTGGCCTAATACCACAGTTTGGCCACTCAGCTCTGCTCGGTTCCCATCCATTGTTTTTTTGTGCAAACAACTCCAGAGTTGTGAATTAGTTAACCACCAAAATGAGTGGAAAAAGGCCTGCTGTTGGTGGAAAGGGGAATAGGCATGTTGGGAAGGGGAAAAAAGGTTGTGTCCATGGGGTAGGTGTTAAAGCAACAGTAACATCTGCAGAAGAAAGACCATCTTCCAGCCAAACTAAAATGTCTACTTCTTTTAGCGGACAATGTGATAAGATCCCTTTCTTACGGCCGCGCCAATCGCTACAAATTCCAGATGAGGCACAAAAACAGCAGGTGCTTCAATGGATATCAAGTGCTCCTTAAAGTGGGCTCTCCTCCGCATCAACTTCAACATCACAAATACTCCAGTCCTCAAAGGTGTCACCCCAATCGCACTTGCTTCCTCACAGCTCCCAAATCTCCAGCTGCCCGTCTGAGTATGAGGTAGAACAGATGGTTGAGTCTGCAGAGCTGTTTACTCATACTATAGCCTGGGAATCAGAGGTCGACTCAAGTGCTTCTGTGAATCCAGACGAGGAAATGATCTGCACTGATGCCCAGAATCTTTATGAGTCGGATCCAGGACCAGACGCAGAAGGTTCTGACCATAATGTAGACCCTCATTCCCAAACTGTAACTCCTGTTGGTGGAGACAATGAGGAAGACGATGATGAGACTCAAATACCTGATTGGAGCGACAACTTTAGTTTTTTGTCAGGGCAGGAACAGGTTGGCTCTGAGGACGACGGGTGTGATAACGCTCAGGGTGATGATGATGAGGTTGGAGATCCCACTTACTGTCAACCCACAGTCAGCCAAGAGATGAGGTCAGCAGAGGAGGTGGAGGAAGATGCTAGTGACGACGAGGTCAGGTTGCGCCTTCCTGGACAGAGACGTAGTACTGGAAGCACGTCAACAACTGCATCCTCAAACACAACTCTGCCTCTCACCACAAGTCGTGGTGGCTCTTCAGGTCGCATGGGTGCTAAGCCTTGCATAGCCTGGGCATTTTTTCAGATCGATAAAGATGACCCAACTCATGTTATCTGTAACATTTGTCAGCAAAAGCTAAGTAGAGGCCAAAAAATACATAGTTTGAGTACTTCATGCATGAACCGGCACATGGATATGAAGCATAAGTTGCAGTGGGAAGCTCAGTGTGCTACAATGCGGCCTAGCCGGCCGGGCCAACCACCGTCTGCCATATCTTGTGCATCCGCGGCTTCCTCATCCTCTGTGACTGGGGGGACAGCAGTCACACCTGTTTTGGGGCGCAGACCTGCCACCTCTTTACCCGCAACAGCCAGCGTGATTGGCAGGTCATCATTTTCTTTGGAGGTGGTAACACCAGCTGGTGTTGCGCGCTGTCCGACATCGATAGCACCACCTTTGGATCAAGGCAACCTAACATGTCCGCCTGCATCTTCCTCACAGACCGGCAGTTTGCCGGGGACACCCTTATCAACCACGTCTAAGCACAATAGCCAGCCCTCGGTCCCTCAGATGTGGACAAGTAAAAGACCATTTCCTCCTAGCCATGAGAAAGCTAAGAGGTTGAATTTCACCATCTGCAAGCTCTTGGCTACAGAAATGCTGCCTTTCCGCCTGGTGGACACAGAGGATTTTCGAGACCTTATGTCCGTCGCAGTGCCCCAGTACCAGATGCCCAGTCGGCACTACTTCTCAAAGAAAGGTGTGCCTGCGCTCCACCAGCATGTCGCACACAACATCACCGCTTCTTTGAGAAACTCTGTGTGTGACAGGGTGCATTTCACCACAGACACTTGGATGAGTAGGCATGGACAGGGGCGTTACATGTCGCTGACTGGGCACTGGGTAACTATGGTGACAGCAGGACAAGGGGCTGCTGTCCAAGTCTTGCCGTCCCCACGAGTTGTGCGTCAATCCTCTTTATCTCAAAGTTCCTCCACTGCTTCTGCCTCCTCAACCTCCTCTCGGTCTTCCACCTGCACCCAAAGCCTGTCTGGTCATGCCACAAGCTTTCTAACTGCGCAGAAGGGATCCTGCACACCTCCTTACTATGCTGGCAGTAGGGCTCAATGTCATCAGGCGGTTTTTACTTTGAAATGTCTGGGAAATGTGAGTCACACAGCTGAGGAGTTGTGGTCAGCTCTGGAGAACCAATTTCATGAATGGTTGTCTCCACTGGACCTGAAACCAGGGAAGGCCGTGTGCGACAATGCTGCAAACCTGGGTGCGGCCCTTCGCCGGGGCAATGTCACACACGTGCCTTGTATGGCTCACGTGTTGAACCTGGTTGTTCAGCAATTTTTAGCCCACTATCCCAGACTAGATGGCCTTCTGCAGAGGGCACGGTCGCTGTGTGCTCACTTCCGCCGTTTGCATCCCGCAGCTCAGCGACTTACATCTCTACAGAAGTCGTTGGGCCTGCCACTTCACCGGCTAAAATGCGATGTGCCTACCCGGTGGAATTCAACTCTGCACATGTTGCAGTGACTGTGGCAGCACCGACAAGCCCTGGTGCAATACGCTCTGACGTATAGCCTGGGCCAACGAGATCCAGAGGTGGGGCAAATCATGCTGGAGGAGTGGTCTCAGATCAGGGACCTATGCACCCTTCTGCACAGTTTTGAAATGGCGACGAAGATGTTTAGTGCTGACGATGCCATTATCAGCATGACTATTCCGGTGATTTACATGCTGGAGCACATGTTAAACAGAATTCGGAGTCAGGTGGTGGGACAAGAGGAGGTGGAGGAAGTAGAGGAGGAGGAGTTGTATGCGGAAGGGCTAACATCTGCAAGGTCCAGACGGTCGGCAGCACCAAGGCGGCAGGCATGTGAGGGTGGGGGAGATGGTTTTACCAGGGCGCATGGTAGCAGCCAAACTAGTGAGGAATGTGCAGGAGCCCAGGAAGAAGTGGAGGACGAACTGATGGAAGACTCATCAGATGAGGGAGACCTTGATCACATTTCTGTTCTGCGAGGTTGGGGGGAGAGGACAGAGGAAGGAAGCATGATTGTTACCTCGCCACCAACACAACAGGGACTTGGTGCTCCTGGATGAGCAACACACATGAGTGCCTTCTTGCTGCACTACCTGCAACATGACCCTCGAATTGTGAGAATTAGAAATAATCCTGACTACTGGGTTGCCACACTGTTAGATTCCCGGTACAAAAGTAAATTTGCAGAAATTATTCCTGCCATAGAAAGGGATGCACACATGCAGGAGTATCAGCAGAGACTGTTGCAGAATCTTACATGTGCTTTTCCACAAAACACCAGTGGTGCACGTAGTGAATCTCACAGTTCCAACTTGCCAACCGTGGGACCGTCAAGTGTTCAGCACTCAAACCGTAACAGAACCACAGTATCTGCTGGTAACATCACTTTTGCGGAATCATTTCACCACTTTTTTAGCCCATCCTTTGCAAGGCCACAGGAGACAAGAAGTCTGACACATAGTCAACGCCTAGAGACGATGGTACACGAGTATCTCCAAGTAAACATTGAAGCCATGACTGTGTCACTGGACCCTTGCTCTTTTTGGGCTTCCAATCTGGATAAATGGCCGGAGCTAGCCACTTACGCCTTGGAGATCTTGTCATGCCCCGCAGCCAGCGTTCTGTCTGAACGTGTGTTCAGCGCTGCTGGTGGTGTGCTGACAGATAAGCGCACGCGGCTCTCCACTGATAATGTAGACAGACTCACGTTCATAAAGATGAACAAATCATGGATCCGAAACTACTTTTCTACCCCTGTGTCATCCTGGTGAGAGTAAAAGCTTGATGATTGGTTAAAATCACCCTACCAACCGTTTTAAGCCTTCAAATTACTAATCATGTTTATCTGTATCTTGGCTGGAAAATAATTTGGGCTTTGTAGCAGTGTGCAGCACTGATTCTATTAGGCCATCTATAATAAGCTCCACCAGATTTAAAATTACTAATCATGTTTATCTGTATCTTGACTGGAAAATAATTTGGGCTTTGTAGCAGTGTGCAGCACTGATCCTATTAGGCCATCTATACTAAGCTCCACCAGATTTAAAATTAATAATAATTTTTAGCTGCATCTAGCCCGGAAAATAATTTTGGGGCTCCGAGATGCGCAAGACACATAAGTGCCTTCTTGCTGCACTACCTGCAACATGACCCTCATATTGTCAGAATTCGAAGTAATCATGACTACTTGGTTGCCACACTCTTAGATCCCCCAAACTTTTCGATCAACCTTTTCATTTTAATAAAGACCAAAAAAATGGTCATTTTTGAAATTATAAGCATTAGCAGGTTATTAGAAACTGAAATCAAACAGTTTTCAACTCAAAACTTTATTCTAGGTGATGTTAGATTTTCACATAGGACCCCTTGTTCGAAAGGAGCTTCTGAACTCTCTCGTCCATTGAATTTGTCAGGTTTTGGATGGTTTCTGCTTCAATTGTTTTGCATGAGGACAGAATACCCTCCCAGAGCTGTTGCTTAGATGTGAACTGCCTCCCGCCATCATAGACACTCCTTTTGATGATGCTCCAGAGGTTCTGAATGGGGTAAAGGTCAGGGGAGCATGGGGGTCACACCATAAGTTTGTCCCCTTTTATGCCCATATCAGCCAGAGATGCAGATGTTTTATGTGCAGCATGAGATGGTGCATTATCATGCAAAAAAATGATCTTGCTGTGAAATACACGGTTCTTCTTCTTGAACCATGGCAGGAAGTGCTGTTTGAGAAAATCCACATACATTATGGAGTTCATCTTTAGCGCCTTCAGGGATCCTAAAGGGGCCGACAATCTCTCTCCCCATGATTCCAGCCCAAAACATTACTCCACCTCCTCCTTGTTGGCGCTGTAGCCGTGTTTACGTGGGGTGTCCATCAACCAGCCATCCTCCACTCCATCCATCTGGACCATCGAGCGCTGCATGGCACTCATCAGTGAACAAAACAGTTTTGAAATCAGTCTTCATGTAATGTTTGGCCCACTGGAGCCGTTTCTGCTTCTGTGAAGTGGATAGAGGAGGTCGACAGGATGGCGTATGCACAGCTGCAAACCTCTGAAGGACCCTGCATCTTGTTGTTCGGGGGACGTTGGAGGCACCAGCAGCTCCAAAAACTTGTCTGCTGCTATGACAAGGCTTTTTTGCTGCTGCTCTTTTAACCTGACGTAATAGCCTGTAGGAAAGAGTCCTCAATTTGCCCTTATCAGCACGCACACGTGTGTATTGTGAATCAGCTACATACTTCTTGATTGCCAAGACACTTCATCCTGATCATCGCACAATGTTGATTGTAGTCATGCCTTGACATAAACACTCCACAATTTGTTGCTTCTCAGCAGCCGATATATCCTTTTTCTTTCCCATTTTGGCAGAAAATGTAGGCTGCTTAATAATGTGAGACAGCCTTCTTAAGTAGTCTTGCCTTTAATTGGACACACCTGCCAAACTAATTAGCACAGGTGTCTGCAATTGCTTATAGTGATATAAAGAGCCTTGACACACATCACCATCAATGAGTTTAACTGACAAACAAACAAATTCTTCCCTTATCACTCCTAAACACTTTTTGCATAATAATTTGGAACACAGTGTACATGTGCTTTTCCACAAAACACCAGTGGTTCACGTAGCGAATCTTACAGTTCTAACTTGCCAACCGTGGTCTGTATGGAGTTGTTCAATAAAGGGCCCAAAATTAAGATAACATAGATGGGAGAGGTCTCTATGAATAGGAATTCCTAAGTATTTGATACCCTGTGAGGGCCAGGCAAAGGGAAAGTTGGACTGCATGGAATCCTATATGGATTTGGGGAGGGAGACATCGAGGGCCTCAGACTTCGCTGCATTGATTTTAAAATTTGACCATGTAACAAAGTGATCTATTTCAGCCCTAACAGCATGGATGGATATATGTGATTGAGTGATATATACTAGGACATCATCAGCAAATAGAGAGCACTTGTACTCGGTGCCTCCCACCTCAATCCACCTAATATTGGGGTTATGGCGAATTGATGAGAGCAGGTGTTCCGTCACTAGGATGTATAAGAGAGGGGACAGAGGACATCCCTGCCTTGTCCCATTGGTGATTGTGAAAGGTGATGAAAATGTTCTGATGCACCCCCTGAGCCTTGGGACACCCGGAGCTGGACCCTTTTTGGTGGATGCTGGTGGTTGTAGTCTTCGTGGCGGCGACCCGGTTCCGTGGCTCAGGGTGGTCAAACCAGTGGCGGAACTATTTATGTGGTTTTGATGTTTAAATGTCCGACTACGCCACCCGTGGATTGCGGTCAGAGTGAACCGCAACTGCAGGGCAGACCGCTGAGGCTGGTGTTGTGGGTGCAGCAGAGCGTAGCATAACTCCCCACGGGAGGAGTATAGCCTCAGGGCAGTGTATGCGGAGGATGGGGGTGATGGTGCAGGGCAGCAGCAGTAACGACACGGAGTCAGTGATGCAGTCCAGGGCCTTTACTCACAGTTCTTATTATCCAGACCACGTCTGCAGGTAACGGCTGCCCATGTCGTACTGTGCTCACCAGGTGAGGGGCTCAGACAACTCCCAGATAACTTTGGAGCGCTTCACAGGACCCCCTTTGTGTGTCCTTTGTCTGGCCTTTCTTACCAACCCTTCTGTCCGGCTGCCTCGGGCCTCCTCTTGGTAAACTTGGCGCCAGTTTCCCTGACCCTATGTGGTGCCTTCCTAGCGGGTGTAGCGAGGGGCTGCGCCACATAAAATGTCACAGCCTCCGGTTTCTAGCTGAGGGTCGTTTCCTGCCTTCACTAGTTTCGGGGACCGGTCTCCCCCTTTGGCCTGACCCCTCCACGCAGGTGGATTCGGGCGTGCGGTGGCGACTCGCCCGTCCGCACCCCTGGGATCCCTTCATTCCTCGTTCCTGGAGCCTTCTCCGCTCCTCTTCCTTCCTTCTCCCTCTTCCAGGCCTGGGCCTCTGTTACTAGGCCCGCCTCCGGAGCAGAGCTCATGCAGAGCCCCTGCTCCCTGCCACTTCTGCTCAGACTTCTCTGCACTGAACTAAGATGGTGCCCACCTTTTATACTCCCTTCTCAATGCACCCAGGAACTGCTTCCTCCCTGCTCCTGCACTACAGGGTTCCCCTTCCTCAGTGTTCCCTCCCCCCACTCCAGCCAGGGACAGGGACTGTCGTGCCCATCTCAGAGGCATATTGGTCGCCCTGCCCCACGGCAATGTGGTGTTATGCATGCAGGTGTCGGGTCCTGATCCACACTCCATCCTTACCTGAGAGTGAGATATCACACCTCTGGGTGAGGTGCAATACCTCTGTAGCAACCGAGCCCTCAGGGTGCTACAGTTCCATTTATCTTCAGCCTAAGTGACGTATTGTGATACAGGGCCGTGATTTTGGCTATAAAAGGGTCCCCTAGACCCCTACCCCAAACTTTTTAAGAGAATCATATATGGCATGCCAGGAGACTCTATGGAATGCTTTCTCAGCATCCAACGAGAGTATCTAATTACAAATTTTTAACTGCATCTAGCCCAGGAAATACTTTGTGCCTAGTAGCAGTGTCTGCTAGTCAGCGGATTATCCCGGCTGTTAAGCAAGCTACACCACCTGTAGTTTGGACACTTAATTTTTTCAAAGGAAATGCTTCGGGACCACGGGATACTCAGTGAAGAGCATCAGGAGGCACTCCAAGGCATAGGGGATGGGACTGGCAGTAGGACGCCTTGCGGTGGACAGCCGAGCTCGATCCTTATAAAAGCTTTTTAACTGCAGCAGCTTTAGTGGACGCTACTGGAGCTGGAATTACGCGGCTGCTGGCATGAGACTTGCCCTCCAATAGATCCTTGTAAATGGATTTAAAGTGTATTCATTCAAATTAGAGAGACAATTTAAATTAAAAAGCTTAGAGCTGCCTCCACCACAGGGGGGGCTCGCTCGACCCACCAGCGGACAGGCACCAGTATTGGGAGAGGGGGGCTGGCCATCAGGGTTCACCGCGGCTCTGGCACAAACCCGGCGACACGGAGGTGGCACGGGCAGGAGCGGACTGAACGTGTCGGCTTCTCACTTTTTGGATTTTAGAAGGGCATGACATGCCTATATCTGTGTCTCCCCCTCCTTTTACTCCTCCACCTCTTTTCTTTTCGCATGACTATATGTACTTGTCACTTTTCCATGTGTTAGTTGTGTCTTCTGAGCAGTTTGTCAGCTTTTGGACACCTTTGAAGGTGTTTTCTATGTGTTTCTATGTGTTTTTGTTTGCCTGCCATTGGTTTTAACGGTGTTCGAAGGTGTTCGACGAACA
Organism: Phyllobates terribilis; assembly: GCF_046119375.1. Lineage (NCBI taxonomy): Eukaryota > Metazoa > Chordata > Amphibia > Anura > Dendrobatidae > Phyllobates > Phyllobates terribilis. The sequence continues at coordinate 41,081,222 of NW_027362769.1, read as the reverse complement.
GTTCGACGAACAGTTCGGCGAACACACGGGTGTTCGACGAACCGAACCGAACTCGAACACTACGGGGGTGGCTCAACACTACTCATTATGATGAAATATTTCTTCATGAAACTACATTATTTTCCAGGAAGACAATAGCACTGAGATGGATGGGTGGCAAATCTCCCCACCATCACTCAATGGAAAAATAATGAAGTAACACCATATGAAAATATAGTATATAGGAATAGAGGATGCCCTCAAAAATTTCACAAAAAATGGGAAAGTGGTGTGATTTACCTCTAACACACTTATCTCCCAACATACTGACTTCTTCACATTCACGCTATATACCCTGTGTAATGCACACGCCCGGGCTGAGAGCCGTGTGCGTGTATTTGTAGTGATTCCACTGGACCATGCCGGAGAGTGAATACCTGGAGGGGCGTAACTAAGTATCCACCCGATCAGACCAGGGTCGCACGACGGCATACGACGCCAGTGCTCCAAGGAGGAACCGAGCAGAGGGACCAGGTGGTACTCCAGGCCAGACCCCGGACACGGCTGTTGACCCACACAGGGGAATACAGGAACAGGCAGGTTAGGTTGGCACACAGACTGCTGGGTATAGGCAGACACGGCTGGTATGCAGACTGGCGGATGCTGGTAAGCACGACTGGTATGCAGGCAGGGAGGTACTGGCAGGTACGACAGGTTGGAGCAACGAGTGGATAGGACCCAGTACAGATTGGGACTCAGGAACAGAACCGCAGATGCGGTGGACAAACACAGAGTGATGCCACCCAGAGCGGCGAGCAAGAGCAGAACAAGACGAGACCACCAGGAGCGGTGAGCGAGAGAAGAGCAGGACAAGGCCGCCTGGAGCGATGAGCAAGAGAGGAGCAGGACGAGACTGCCGAAGCAGCGAGCAAAGGGTCAGAGCAGAGCGAGACTGCCGGAGCAGCGAGCAAAGGGTCAGAGCAGAGCGAGACTGCCGTAGCAACGAGCAAAGGGTCAGAGCAGAGCGAGACTGCCGGAGCAGCGAGCAAAGGGTCAGAGCAGATTGAGACTGCCGGAGCAGCGAGCAAAGGGTCAGAGCAGAGCGAGACTGCCGGAGCAGCGAGCAAAAGGTCAGAGCAGAGCGAGACCGCAGACGCGGTAGACAGGGCTGAGCAGAGCAGAACCGCAGACGCGGTAGACAAGGCTGAGCAGAGCCGAACCGCAGACGCGGTGGACAAGGCTGAGCAGAGCAAAACCACAGACGCGGTAGACAAGGCAGAGCAGAGCAGAACCGCAGATGCGGTAGACAAGGCTGAGCAGAGCAGAACCGCAGACGCGGTGGACAAGGCTGAGCATAGCAAAACCGCAGACGTGGTAGACAAGGCTGAGCAGAGCAGAACCGCAGACGCGGTGGACAAGGCAGAGCAGAGCAGAACCGCAGATGCGGTAGACAAGGCTGAGCGGAGCAGAACCGCAGATGCGGTAGACAAGGCTGAGCAGAGCAAAACCGCAGACGCGGTGGACAGGGCTGAGATAAATCGCAAAAGAGGTAAACAAAGACAAAGCAAAGGGGACAGGGCTCTGTTCACACGGAACAGAAAGAAAGGCAGAACCAGATACACACTAGATACTTACAAAGAAGTAGCGAGAGGACTCCAACTCACAAATGGAAGTACAGCGACAACGAGAAGGAGTTAGGTGTAGGTTCAGACACTACAGAAAAAGGGAGCAAACGGACATAAAGGCAAAACAGATAAAAAACTAGGAGACAGTTCAGACAAGAACAGTTACTGCAACAAAATGAGGGGAACGAGCCTAGGTAAAGCCAAGTGCTGGTTCAGACACTGCAGAAAAAGGGAACAAACGGACATAAAGACAAAACAGGTAGGAAACTAGGAGACAGTTCAGACAGGAACTGTACTGCAACAAATACAGGAACGAGTCTGGGTATGCGGCCCCCAGAGGGCTAGACGAACAGGCTAGGAGCGTGTGCAGACAGGCAGACAGACAGCTGGCTAGAGGGCACAGACAGGACACAGTTCAGACACGGGAACTGATACCGATAGGCAGGAAACATAGACGGGACCTGGCATGTCAGCGACCAGAAGCCAACTGACAGAAAACAATGCTCAGGCATGGATTCCAGAAAGGAGCTGGGTTAAATACCAGGTGACAGACTGCAATAGGCTGAGGATGCACAAGGGATGTGCCTGCAGCAGCTACAAGAGGCAGGAAGTGATCGGGCGCCGCCCTTAAGCAGCAGAAACAGAGGCAAGCAGACAGCATGGAGGGAAGCCAGGCTAGCAGACTGGACTGGAGATCAAGTGCACGCTCTTTCACAGTGGGAGATGGACCACTATGCAAGGACGCCGCCAGGTATGTTACACCCTGATGTGTTCCAGGTTTCTAAATACAAGGATCAGATTTCTCATCTTGAATGAATGAGTACAGTGTACTCTTTTCTTGAATTAATGTCTACTGTGATCTCTACTACAGGCACATAACTCTGATATTTCTGATGAGTGCAATGTCCTATAGATTAATGTATTTTATAGTATTGCAGTTACCTTTTGGCCAATGTGTGGTATAATTCTTGCAACATATTTTTGGAATGGATATCTGCAGATGTTTGTAACAAGATACTGATTTATATTTTATGGCTGTATGTTTATAATGATTATTGTCTTTTTTCAATAAAACAAGTAAAAAAAAACATTATTTTAACCCTATGGAGCTGGAACAATCTTTTTGGATGAACGTTGCCTAGTTGGATGTCTTTTTGTGGAGCAGTCTGTGAACCAAGGATCAATATTACTATATGGAGGAGGTGAGCTGTGCCTTTTTTTGCTTTTTCTTACATTTATCTACATTAAACTACAAATGTAAAATTCTCAGCTCAGGAGTGCAGTTTACATTAATCTCTCTGTAATGTTAAATTATCCTCCTCTGTGATGATTACCTTGCAGAGTTTAGTATTATCTGTAAATCTTGACATTTTATTCTGTATGCCTTCCACAAGGTCATTAATAAATGTATTAAAAAGAAGAGGGCCCAATACTGAACCATGTGGCACCCCACTGTTAACTGTAACCCAATCTGAGTGTGTTCCATTAATAACCACTAGTGATGAGTGAACGTGCTCACCACTGCTCGATACTTGCCCGAGCATCACTGTGCTCAACAAGCTCGGCACTTGGTGAGTGTTTCTGGGTTGCTCGGGCGGGAACTCGCCCCTCCATGCATGTTGGCATCTTTAGACAGCCAATGAACATGCAAGGATTGCCTGACATGCACTGTAATGCTGTAGCCATGTTGAATGTGGGCATTACAGTGATTGGCTGGCCGCACAGCATCATCAAGTCTATATAAGACCTGGTGCCGCTATACTCGTCACAGTCTACCACGGAAACAGGCAGAGTAGGGAGAGGTGCTGCTGAGTCAGGGAGAGATTTGTTTCTTTATAGTTAGTATAGATATTCCACAACAAATATATATATATATATATATATATACAGTATTTATATATCCATATGGATATATATATATCCATATATATATACATATATATATATATATATCCATCTGAGCTAATAGTCCTTCTGAGGACTAATCCAGCTGCATATAATCAGTGCTAGGCAGGCAGGCAGTGTATGTGGCAGACTGCCGTGTATGATACAGCACAAGAGGGTCCATTGGATGTCCAGTCTGCTGCTGCTGTAATAATTACAGATATTTGTAGACATAGCACTAGAAATCAGGGGCCAGGGCAAATTTTTTTTTAATTTTAATCCTGGTTATTTGCTTGATAAGTAATCTAGAGTACACAATTTTTCTACTTCATTTGCTTGTTAGCACTGCAGAATAAAGCCAGATCTGTTCCATATTTCAGCGATAAAAATCCAGAAATTTGAACTGAACATGGAAAATATTGGCCTCCTTTTCCATTCTGTTGTAGTGTGTCAGTCAAGCTATTCACACTATGTGTCTGTGAAGAATAGTATTAGTAAATTACAGGCCTGCTATTTAAAATCGTGGTTCTGTCAGACATATCACATATAACTGCGTTCCAAAATCAGCCATTTCTCGTGAATGTCGAAAATATTGTCCTCCATTTAAAATGGGCAAGGTGCATGGCAAGTGGATGTGATGATGATGGTGCATGCAGAGGCAGAGGACGTGGCCAAGCTGAAATTGTGCCACAACAAACACCCACATCTTGATGCTCAACCTTCCTGTGCCAATTACTAGGGCACTGCAGTATACCACTATTGAACCCAGAGCAGTGTCAAAAGGTTGTTGGTTGGATAGCAGATAATGCTTCCAGTCACTTTGCTACCACCACCACCACCCTCCTGTCTTCCACACGGTCAAGTCTCAGTAGCCGTGAGTCTGGACAGTATATTCTTCACCCTGATCCTCCTTCCTCCCACTATGCCGAGTGCCCGGAGACAACTGATCTCACACTTGGACACTCAGAAGAGCTGTTCACTTTTCCATTTGTAGATTCATGCCTCTCGCCCGGCCAGCTTCAAGCGAGTCAAGAGGAGAACGCGTGTAGCGATGCCCAAATATTGGAGCAGCCATGGTCACATGAAGGCAATGGTCGGAAAGTGCAATTACTGTCGCAAGAGGTGGATGATGATGATGAGACACAATTGCCAGAAAGTCAGGAGGAGGACCAGAGTGCGGAAGTGGAAGACAAGGTGGTGGATAATATAGTAACTGACCCAACCTGGCAGGGAAATGACGCACCCCCTTGGCCGTGGAATACTTGGTAGGCGGGCCGGTCGGTGCTGGGGATGTCACAGTGGCAGTGACCTGGTCCGTAACCCAGGGTGGCCAATTAAAGGGAAAGTGAAAGGGGAATAAAGTTCTTAGAGATAATGTTCATGATGCCACCTGTGATATGCGGCTATATGAGGCCGCCACTCCGGTGCAGATCCTCTGGAGCTGATGATGATGCAGCAGAGTTGGTTCAGCTCTCCACAGGCAGAGCTTAGCTCGAGGGCAGGATATAGTGATGCTATGAGGTAGATGTTGTTGGTGGGGTGTAGTGCAGGTGATGGCATGGATAATGACCAGTCCACAGCTTAATGGTGGTTTCCTCTTATCTTTAGTTGTGGTTGTTAAGCAGACCGGGGCACGGCTACTAGCTGGTTGTGGAGGTCCGGGCGGCCTAGGAGCAAGTTGGGGATCCACCTCACCAGGTGAAGTTGCAGGCCTTTCCTCTGCGCTAATCTCTTTTGCCCTGCTGCTTGTAGCTATTCTGCGGCCCTCATCCCTGAGTAAAACGTCTTTTTCCTCACCCATATGGCAGGCAGCTCAGGCCTTCCTTAAGTGTCGCTCCCACGTGGCGGTGCGGGCCCTATGGTGCTGCTGTGCCTCCGGGCATCTGGTGGGGCCAGGAGTCCTGCAGTCTCCTGCCCTCCGAATTCTGCTGCTGGGCCTTCAGTGCCCCACAACCTCGGACTCTGGTGTCCTGTTCTTCTGCGCTTCTCTCCTCTGGGGCGAGCTTGTCAACAGCTCCCTTCCCCAGGTCCTTCCTCGTCACTGTCCTGTCTTCAACTCCTCTCAACTCACTCTTCCTAACCCCGCCTCCAGATTCCAGTTGTCAAGGGGAGTAGCTCCCCTTTCAGGTCTGGAGCCAAGAAAGTGTTGTATGCTGGTAAACCTGATTAGGGGACCCCTCCTTGCTTCCAGGCATGGCATCACCCCCTGTGAGGGAGGCAATGCCACTATGGCAACCAGACCCATGGGGTGTCACAGAAACATACAGAGTGAGGACAGCAGCACACAGGGGGAGGGAGGCGTAGCACCACAACAGGCAGGAAGAAGCAGTGTGGTGGCCTCAGACACAAGGCGGGAAAGCATTCCTCGTAACGCTAACACGACAGAAGTTGCCAGTACAACTGTTAGGTCTTCCCGAGTCTGGTTATTTTTTAAAGACTCTGCAGACATCACCAAAAAGGCCACTAGCACCACCTGCTAGGCCAGCATCAGCAGGGGTAGCAAAACTAGCAGCCTTACCACCACCAGCATGATCAGGCACATGGCAGCAAAGCACCCAAGTAGGTCGAACCCCAGGGTCCAGCAACAGTGTCTGCAGGTGACACCACTGCTTGTTCCGCTGTTGTGCGTGCACCCCAATCCCCTGTCCATGGCACATGCCAAGATGCCTCCCACGCTGCACCTGTCATTGCACACTCTCAAGTAGCACCATCAGTAAGCACGTCCACGTCCTTGTCACAGCACAGTATTCAGTTGTCCCTACCCCAGTCCTTGGAATGCAAGTGCAAATACGCAGCCAACGCCCCACAGGCTACACTACTAAATTCACACATTTTGCGAATTATTGTGCTCGAAATATTGCCTTTTAGGCTTGTGGATACGGAAGCTTTCTGCAATCTGATGGCAGCTGCTGTCCCTCGGTCCTCGTCCCCAGCCGCCACTATTTATCCCGGTGTGCCATCCCCACATTACACGAGCATGTGTCCCTCAACATTAGCCGTGCTCTCAACAATGAAGTTACTGGGAAAGTCTACCTAACCACGGATATGTGGACAAGTGCTTGTGGGCGGGGGCGGTACATCTCGCTGATGGCACACTGGGTTAATATAATGGAAACCAGGACCCAGTCGGACCTTGGGACGGAACACGTCCTCCTGATGCCGAGGATTGCAGGCCCTGGGTCAATCAGGGTTGCCCCCAAATTCTACAGCTCCTGCACCGCCTCCTACTCTTCTTCAGCCTCCATCTCCGAAATGACCACATCAGTTGTAAGCTGGAAGCACTACAGCACTGCGTTGGCCATGTGGCAACAGGCTGTGCTGAAGCTAATATGCTTAGGTGACAAACCGCACAATGCTGAAGAGTTTTGGACAAAAGGGCAGGCAGATCTTTGGCTGACACCGCTGACCGTACAGTCACGCATGGTCGTGTATGACAATGGCAGGAACCTGGTGGCGGCTCTAAGACGAGGCGAGCTCACACACCTACCATGCCTGGCCCATGTGCTTAACCTCGTGGTTCAGCGGTTTCTAAAAACCTACCCGGATCTGCTTTTCAAAGTACGCCGCCTGTGTGCCCATTTTAAAAAGTGAGCTACAGCTTCCGCCGCCCTTGCCGTGGTTCAGCAGTGTTTGCAGCTTCCAGCTCACTGACTGATCTGCGATGTCTCCACGCATTGTAACTCTACATTGCAGATGTTGGGAAGGATTTGTAAGCAGAAGAGGGCAGTTATTGAGTACCAGCATCAACAAGGCCGTCGGTATTCAGTTCAGACTCCACACATAAGACCTCAGAAGTGGACATGGATGTCAGACATATGTACCATTCTCCAAAACTTTGATGACTCCACCAAGATGGTGAGCATCCGATGACGCCATAATTAGCATCACCATCGCGCTTCTCTGTCTTCTGAAACGCTCTGCTCACAATTAAAGAGGATGCATTGCAGGCGGAGCATGATGAGATGGAGCAAGGAACCATACAGAGTGATTCCACACAGCCCAGCCTCATCTAATCCCAATTGGGTGACAATGAGGAAGAGGAGGAGGAGGAGGAATAACTGGATCTAGTTTCCTGCACTATAGACCGTACTACCTGCACAACTGTCATACCGTCTGTTCAGCATGGATGGCCTGAGGACAGCGAGGAGGAGGAAGAGGAGGAGAGCATGGTCAGTCGTCTTCTTGGTGAGGACACGGAAGTCTTGCCTCTTTGCAGTCTGGGACACATGGCTGAGTTTATGTTATGCTGCCTTTCCCGTGACCCTTGCGTTGTCCAAATTTTGAATGACAGTCATTATTGGTTGGTGACACTTCTAAACCCCCGCTACAAGGAGAACTTTCTGTCACTTATTCCTGCACAGGACAGGCCTAATAAAATGGGGCAGTATGAGAAGGCCCTTGTTGCGGAATTATTTAAAAAATTCACATCTGAAAACGCTGGCGGCAGAGGTCACAGTTCATTGGACAACCAAGGAGTACAGGCGAGAGAGACACAAATGCAATCCAGCAGAGACAGGGGAACACTGTCAAAGTTCTGGGACAGTTTTCTGAGACCCTCCCAACACACAAGTCCTGATGAGCGGGGTACTCTCACAAGGAGGGAAACGTTTCAGAAGATGCTGAGGGAGTACCTTGCCGACGGTACCAACGTCCTCTGTGATTCCTTTGTGCCTTTTAATTATTGGGCATCCAAGCTGGACATGTGGCATGAACTGGCTCTCTACACCTTGGAGGTTCTGGCCTGCCCTGCCGCTAGCGTTTTGTCAGAGCGGGTTTTTAGTGCTACTGGTGGAATTATAACCGATGGGCGCATCTACCTGTCAACTGAAAATGCTGACAAGCTGACTCTTATAAAAATGAACAAGGGCTGGATTGGGCCAGACTTCTCAACACCACTGAATGATAGCAGCTTAACATAATCTCAAATACAGTGTCTTTTTTTGGGAGGTCTAACTCTATTCCCATGCACCTCTGTCTTCACACCCAGACATGGGTATATGCTTCCTGATTTTGTCTATTTGCTCTTGTCCTCCTCCTTCTCCGCATCCTCAGCCTCCACCACCATATCACCACAATATGTACCATTTCAACATATCTACGTATCTTGCAAGGTGCATTGGAGTACCTCCAAATTTTTGACAGCCATTGCAGTCACTGCATAGACAAGCAGTATGGGAGACCCGCTCCTTTCTAATGGGAATGTTGTTACTGAGGCCCACCTCTATGTGTCTTTAAACTGTTATTGGGGTTTTTCCTAAATTTTGGCAGCCATTGGACTCACTGCATAGCCTATAACTGTATAGCAAACCCTCTCCTTTCTAATGGGAAGATGTCATTACAGTGGCCATGCTCTATGTGTCTTTAAATTGTTAGTGGGGTTTTTCCCAAATATTGGCAGCCCTTGCAGTCACAGCATGGGCATTACCACTATAGGAGACCCACTCCTTTATAATGGGAACATTTTTTTTTTACCGAAACCCTCCTCTATGTCTTTTCAAAGGGGTATTGGGCTGCATCCAAATTTTTGGCAGCCCTTGCAGTCACTGCATACGCAATAATAGTATAGGAGACCCACTCGTTAATAATGGGAACAGCAAAGCATAGCCGGCTGATGGCTCTCTAACAATAGCGAGGGCCGCCTGATGGCCCTATAAAAATTCAGGATGCTTAGAAAAGTGTCCCATTTGCTTTGTGTACTTTTATTCTCAAGGACATTGTCCCAGTTTATGGCACTAAGATCATCTCTTAGCCCTTGGAGCTTTGTCCTCCTGAAGTTAGGTTCTTGTAGCCCTACTACAAATCCTTAATAAAGGATATGTGAAAACTTACTATTTTGAGATCACTATTACCGAAGTGACTCCCAACTGGAATAATTGATATTCTGTCTGCCCTACTGGTTAAAATTAGGTCTCATACTACCCTCTCTCTTGTTGGGTCCTGAGCCAGTAAGGAAAGGTAATGGTTTTTCATTATTGCCAAAACCTGTTTCCTTCCTGCAGGTTTCTGCTCAACAGTTTACTATATTCTTTGGATTATAAGACGCACTCGTTTTCCCCTAAATTTGGGGGGGAAGATGTGGGTGAGTGTTATAATCCGAGTGTAGCTTACCGACAGGGGGGGAGGTGGCTGCAGTGGAGCAAGTTCACAGGATGCAGGAAGCATGGTCGCTGTTGCATGTAGCTGGCGACGGCAGGAGTGGGGCAATGCTGTGGGCCCAGGGCTGGAAGGAGTGGGTGTTTGGCGGTGCTAGACTGCTGTGGGCCCCGGGCTTTAAGAAAATGTCAGGAGTCTCCGCACTTCCCATCGTTTTCACTGCTGTGGACTTTTTGAAAATGACTGTTGTAGATGACGCATGCGCAGATTGAGATCTAAGCTCCCGTGATCGATTCTCCCTAAAACTCAAACTGCGCATGCACCGCCTCCGCATCCATGCGATTTTGTGCTTACAGGAGCAGTGTGCGTTCGATCGCCGCAGGGTGTTCAGCTGACATGACAGCTGGCACCTAGCACTCACTGCCAGGAGTGGTGCCCGCACCACTCCAGGCAGTTTAAACCCTCTAAATGCTGTGATCAATATTGTGGGGCTCACTCTGCCCTCCATTCGGCACCCCAGTGATATCATCGCAAGCGGCCGATCGTTAACATGGAGACATGATGTTGTCATGATGATATCCAGGTCACCAGGGCTAGTACGTAGTGCCTGATCTAACTAACTTGTGTCAGTGCAGCACTGACACTTATAAAGCATAGCAATGGTCCCTCATTGCTATGCTTTATAACTGCGATCAGACTGCAAAAAGAGAAAGACCCATAGTGGGACTAAGTAAACAAAATTGCAAAAATGTTAAAAAAAACACAACATAATGATAGTATTATATATATATATATATATATATATATATATATATATATATATATATATATATATATATATATATATATATAGTACAGACCAAAAGTTTGGACACACCTTCTCATTTAAAGATTTTTCTGTATTTTCATAACTATGAAAATTGTACATTCACACTGAAGGCATCAAAACTATGAATTAACACATGTGGAATTATATACTTAACAAAAAAGTGTGAAACAACTGAAAATATGTCTTATATTCTAGGTTCTTCAAAGTAGCCACCTTTTGCTTTGATGACTGCTTTGCACACTCTTGGCATTCTCTTGATGAGCTTCAAGACGTAGTCACCGGAAATGGTCTTCCAACAATCTTGAAGGAATTCCCAGAGATGCTTAGCACTTGTTGGCCTTTTTGCCTTCACTCTGCGGTCCAGCTCACCCCAAACCATCTCGATTGGGTTCAGGTCTGGTGACTGTGGAGGCCAGATCATCTGGCGTAGCACCCCATCACTCTCCCGCTTGGTCAAGTAGCCCTTTCACAGCCTGGAGGTTTTTAATATTAGAGTTAGGACTGTCCCATAAGGGTTGCCGTGAAGTGGCAGGATGGCTTTCACATTATTTTGATCAAAATTATGTTAACTAAATACCCTTTATTATTTATTATTTTTGCACTGTGCTATTTATACATCTACTTTCAGTTATTTGGGTATTTTTCTTGTTCTTGGTTTCTCTCTGTTTAATGGCCTTGTGTGAACATGCATTTACATTTTGCATGCACATCAACTTACGTTTCAGTTCAGACCTTCAGGTTTATTCTTTGCTGTCAGTATGCTTTAGTGCATATAAAAGGGTGTGGCCGCCCTTTGTCTGGGCTGAGACGCTCATTTTGCCTCGGTTTTATGCTTACACTAGGGATCAGTCTCTCTGCCCTTGTCCATATATATGTCACTTGACAAATGGTAAGGTTTTTAATATTAGAGTTAGGACTGTCCCATAAGGGTTGCCGTGAAGTGGCGGGATGGCTTTCACATTATTTTGATCAAAATTATGTTAACCAAATACCCTTTATTATTTATTATTTTTGCACTGTGCTATTTATACATCTACTTTCAGTTATTTGGGTATTTTTCTTGTTCTTGGTTTCTCTCTGTTTAATGGCCTTGTGTGAACATGCATTTACATTTTGCATGCACATCAACTTACGTTTCAGTTCAGACCTTCAGGTTTATTCTTTGCTGTCAGTATGCTTTAGTGCATATAAAAGGGTGTGGCCGCCCTTTGTCTGGGCTGAGACGCTCATTTTGCCTCGGTTTTATGCTTACACTAGGGATCAGTCTCTCTGCCCTTGTCCATATATATGTCACTTGACAAATGGTAAGGTTTTTAATATTAGAGTTAGGACTGTCCCATAAGGGTTGCCGTGTAGTGGCGGGATGGCTTTCACATTATTTTGATCAAAATTATGTTAACTAAATACCCTTTATTATTTATTATTTTTGCACTGTGCTATTTATACATCTACTTTCAGTTATTTGGGTATTTTTCTTGTTCTTGGTTTCTCTCTGTTTAATGGCCTTGAGAAGGTGTTTCTAAACTTTTAGTCTGTACTGTATATATCAAAAGAATGCAGTATAAATCCAAAGGCGGTGAAAGTAAATCCAAAGGCGTTTCTGGGTGTTCCACACCCCTTCATCAGGGCACCAACAGATGAAGGGGTGTGGAACACCCAGAAACGCGTAGGCATTTACCAATAAACAAGGATTTTATTACATGTTCCTGACTTGAGGATTTTTCAGCGGCGCGGACGTATATCTCTACTTTCACCGCCTTTGGATTTATTCTGGTCCTGTGGGACACCTATTGGAGATCCGCTGCAGCTGCCTTTTATATCTTATGGTAGTTGTGTCCTCACACAACCAAACCAGGTGAGAACCACCTTTTTACTATTATTCCCTATGCCTACAGGTGTAACCCTATTGGGCTTTGCGCTCTCTCTCTTTGTATTTTAAAAGAATGCAGTAGCACTCCATATGGCCAAGATATGTCTTAACAATGAAAATAATGAAAATATTAGATCCAAACTGCTTTGCTTAGCAACAAGTACTTACAAACAATGAAGGTTTTTAGCGCATAAATCGGCCAATTCATGTGTGCCCATCAACCACGGAAAGGTAACCACCCCCTGATGGGTAACTACTCTGCCTAACATGCCACTTTTGGGCTACAAGCCTACAACTAAACGGACAAACATGTCTTCTTCTGGGCTAAAAACAACTACATTTAAAGGGCAAGCAGAGCTGTTTATACAACACCTGCTGGTTAATGGGAGGAGTGCAGAATCAGTCAAGAGACAGTTACACCCCCTTATAGTAATACAAACCAGAAAAACCTGACCAGCACCTCCAAGTGTGAACTGGTGCCAGCTGCTGTAACTATAAAATATATCAAAAGAATGCAGCAGCACTCCATATGGCCAAGATATGTCTTAACAATGAAAATAATGAAAATATTAGATCTAAACTGTTTTGTTTATATATATATATATATACAGTATATATATGTATATATATATATATATATATATATATATATACTGTATATATATATATATACACACATACATACATACATATAGTACCCATAAATAAATATTTTATGAAAAAATACTAAAAAGGAAAGTACACATATTTGGTTTCTTTGCGTCCTATAAAACTGTCCCACTAGTTAACCCCTTCAGTGAACACCGTAAAAAAAAATTAAATAAAAAATGAGGCAACATTTTTTTCATCATACCACTAAACAAAAAGTGAAATAAAACGCGATAAAAAAAATGAATGTAAATAATAGTGATATCCATTGACACTTCCCACTTATCTTTCTCTAAGCTTCTATCCCTCACTTCCTCCTTCAACCTTGCTCAATGGTCTTCCGCAGCCACTCACAAAGATGGCCACACACTGGACCTCATCTTCACCTGCCTCTGTTCACTATCTAACCTCTCCAACTCATCTCTCCCTCTATCTGACCACAACCTACTCACATTCTCTTCCTTCTCCTCACTAGGTGCACAATCCCCACTCCACAAACTTGCATACCCTCGCAGAAATCTCAAACACCTCAACCTACATTTACTCTCTGAATTCCTTCTCCCTTACAGACATAAGCTCCTTACATGATACAGATGTTGCTGCCGTTTTATATAACACCACAACAGCTGCAGCCCTCAATTCGGTCACCCCCCTAAAAAAACACCAAAGCTCGAACAATCAACAGGCAACCCAGGCACAACAGCCTGACTAAAGAACTGACACGGACCTGCAGGGTTGCTGAGCGGAGCTGGAAAAAGTCCCACTCCAATGAGCACTTCATCACATTCAAACAGTCCCTCACTACTTTCAAGTCCACACTCACTGCAGCAAAACAAACCTACTTCTCATCTCTCATATCCTACCTATCACACAACCCTAAACAGCTATTCAACACTTTCAATTCTCTGCTGCGTCCCCCAGCGCCTCCTCCCTCTCCTCTCATCTCAGCCGAGGACTTTGCCTCATTCTTCAAGCAGAAGATTGATACCATCAGACAAAGCTTTGGCCTAAAGTCCCCACAGCCCCTTCTCATATATACTCAATCCTCCTCCTCCAAAACCAGCTTCTCCGCCATTACGGAAGATCAACTTTACTCCTTACTCCTCAAGTCACATCTCACCACCTGTGAACTTGACCCCATCTCGTCCCACCTCATCCCTAACCTTACTACAATCTTCATCCCAGCCCTAACCCACCTCTTCAACCTGTCACTAACAACTAGTGGCCTTCCCTCATGCTTCAAACATGCCTCGATCACACCCATCCTCAAAAAACCCTCCCTTGACCCCTCCTCTCTAGCTAGCTTTCGCCCCATATCACTTCTCCCTTATGCCTCAAAACTACTCAAACAACACGTCCATTTTGAACTGTCATCCCACCTCTCTTCCTGCTCCCTCCTGAACCACTTACAATCTGGATTCCGACCGCACCATTCTACTGAAACTGCCTTGACTAAAGTCACCAATGACCTACTAACTGCCAAATCCAAGCGACGCTATTCTGTCCTTCTCCTCCTGGACCTGTCATCTGCCTTTGACACAGTGGACCATTCCCTCTTACTACAGATTCTCTCATATCTTGCCATCAAAGACTTGGCCCTATCTTGAATCTCCTCATACTTAACTGACAGGACCTTCAGTGTTTCTCACTCACTCACACACCACCTCCTCATCTCACCCCCTATGTGTCGGTGTTCCCCAATGTTCAGTCCTAGGACCTCTGCTCTTCTCAATCTATACCCTTGGCCTGGGACAGCTCATAGAGTCCCACAACTTACAGTATCAACTCTATGCTGACGACACACAGATTTAGCTTTCTTGACCTGATATCACCTCCTTACTAAATAGAATCCCACAATGTCTGTCCACTACCTCATCCTTAGTGTTACGCTCATGCCTGGACTGACTGGCGTAAGTGTGGTTAGTGGTCCCACTGGGCCACGAACCGAGGAGTGCCAGGAGGGGCATGACCAGGGGCCTCGCCAGATCCTACCACAAACACACGGTGGCTTAATCGACTACATGGTCCGAGGAGGGATGTGGGAGGTGGCCCAGGTGCTACTCCAGGTCAGACCCCGGTCACAGCTGTTGACCCACACCGGGGAATGCAGGAACGGGCAGGTTTGGCTGGTATGCGGACAGGCGGGTACTGGCAGGCACAGCTGGTATGCAGACTGGCGAGTACTGACAGGCACGGCTGGTATGCAGACTGGCGGGTACTGGCAGGCACGGCTAGTATATTGACAGGCAGGTACTGGCAGGTAGGAAAACAGGCTGGATAGGGACCAGTACAGACTGAGATACAGGAACAGAGCCGCAGGTGCGGAGGACAAGCTTAGCAGAGCAGAGCCGCAGGTGTGGAGTAAAAGCAGAGCAGAGCCGCAGGTGAGGAGGACAAGCGGAGCAGAGCCGCAGGTGCGGAGGACAAGAGGAGCAGAGCAGAGAAGAGCCGCAGGTGCGGAGGACAAGTGGAGGAGAGCAGAGCCATAGGTGTGGAGGACAAGCAGAAAAGAGCCGCAGGTGTGGAGGACAAGCGGAGCAGAGCAGAGCCGCAAGTAAGGAGGACAAGCAGAACAGATCCGCAGGTGCGGAGGACAAGTGGAGCAGAGCAGAGCCGCAGGTGCAGAGGACAAGCAAAGAAGAGCAGAGCGGCAGATGCAGAGGACAAGCGGAGCAGAGCAGAGCTGCAGGTGCGGAGGACAAGCAGAGCATAGCCGCAGGTACGGAGGACAAGCGGAGCAGAGCACAACAGAGCTGCAGGTGGGGAGGATAAGTGGAGCAGAGCAGAGCCGCAGGTGCATAGGACAAGCAGAGCAGAGCCGCAGGTGCGGAGGACAAGCGGAGTAGAGCAGATCAGAGCCGCAGGTGCAGAGGACAAGCGGAGCAGAGCAGAGCCACAGGTGCGGAGGACAAGTGGAGCAGAGCAGAGCCGCAGGTGCGAAGGACAAGCAGAGCAGAGCTGCAGGTGCGGAGGACAAGTGGAGCAGAGCAGAGCCGCACGTGCGAAGGACAAGCGGAGCAAAGCAGAGCCACAGGTGCGGAGGACAGCGGAGCAGAGCAGAGCTGCTGGTGCGGAGGACAGCAGAGCAGAGCTGCAGGTGCAGAGGACAGCAGAGCAGAGCCACTGGGGCGGAGGACAAGTGGAGCAGAGCAGAGCTACAGGTGAGGAGGACAAGCAGAGCAGAGCAGAGCAGACAGGACAGGGCTCTGTTCACATGGAACAGACTGGGAAACACCGGAAGATAGCTAGAACATAGAAGGTAGATACGGAGGCAGAGAAATGGGAAAAGCAGAGCCAGATACACACAAGGTACTTGCTATGAAGTAGCGAGTGGACGCAAAGCTCACAAACAGAAGTACAGAGACAATGAGGAGGAGTTAGGTACTTTTTCAGACACTGCAGGAAAAGGGATGGATCAGACATAGAGACAAACAGGTAATGGGCTAGGACACAGTTCAGACAGGGACTGACACAGGAACAAGATACAGGAACGAGCCTGGGCATTCAGCCCCCTGGGTGGCGGAAATAGACAAAAAGTCACAGATACAGGTAACGGGCCAGGGTACTCAGCCCCCAGGGTGGCAGAAACAGACAAGGTGCAGGACAGACCTGGCAACTAACAGTTACACTGAAAGAAAGTGTTGCTCAGGCACCTCCCGCTGGGTGGGGGAGGTTTAAGTATCCAGTGACTCACAGCAATAGGCTGGGGACGTATTAGGACTGTGCACACTGTAACTTTAAGAATCAGGAAGTACCAGCGCCGCCGCCCTAAGCCAGCAGACAAGAGACATCCACACAGCAAGTAAAGGAGTATAGTGCTTCAGCCTGGACTGATAGGTAAGTTGGCAGTCTTGCATGGTGGGAGATGGTAAGCCATGCCAGCATGCCGCCAGGGATGTTACACTTACCATCTGCTAGATTTCTGTAGTATCGGCGTCTCTGCCCCCTGACAGGCAGAGACGCCGTCCTTCTTACCGCCGGCGTCCCCTGGTGCTCCTGCTGCTGCTGCTGGCGCGCTCAGCTTCCCGGGCACTGAGCTTAGGGCGCGCGCGCTCCCTTCCTCTTAAAGGGGCCGCACGCGCCGTCCTAAGGAGTCCCCAGCCAATGGCTGGAGGACCCCTCATATTAAAGGCACCTCCTCCAAAATGGAGGTGCCTGTGCAAGGTTGTAGCTTTGTGTCCTAATCTCTGCTTCAGCCCTCAGGTCCCGCTGCTAGTCTGACTACCAGTCCAGTCCGCCAGCCTGACTACCAGTCCAGTCCGCCAGCCTGACTACCAGTCCAGTAAGCCAGCCTGACTACCAGTCCAGTCCGCCAGTCTGACTACCAGTCCAGTCCGCCAGCCTGCCTACAAGTCCAGTCTGCCAGCCTGACTACCAGTCCTGTCCGCCAGCCTGACTACCTGTCTCCGCCAGCTAAGTGTACTCTCCAGCCCGACGGTCTGCCTACGATCCAAACCCGCCAGTCTGTCTATGGGCCTTGCTTGCCTGCCTACCCGGAGAACGTACCAGTTACCTGCCTTGCCTATCTGTCAGCCTACCTGGAGGCTCCTGCCAGTTACCTGCTGTACCTATCTGTCAGCCTACCTGGAGGCTCCTGTCAGTTACCTGCTGTGCCTACCCGGAGGCTCCTGCCAGTTACCCGTGGGAGTCACCTGCTCTCATACAAGGACAGGCCCAGAGTAGCACTTGGTCCCTCTACTCGGTCCTTCCCTGGTTCATGGAGTCGATTGAGCCGCCTTGCGACCTTGGTCAGTCCGAGTTTATACCTAGTTACGCCCCTTTGGTCCCTCCTTGCACCGCAGCACAGAGGTTCCACCACCCGGATCCGTAACAATTTCTAAAACTTGACATGGATAAAACTGAATTCATCATCTCACTCAGTCCCCCCATCTGACCTATCCATAATAATAATAATAATAGTAATTTTTATTTTTATAGCGCCAACATATTCCGCAGCACTTTACAAATTTTAGGGGGGACTTATACAAACAATACAGAATAAACATATCTCATATCGAAAGGAGTGAGGGCCCTACTCGCAAGCTTACAGTCTATGAGGAAATGGGGGAGACACAAATAAATAATACATAATTTTGATGGATAATACATCAAATTATCCATCAAAATCAATGGCTGTCCACTCTCCCCAATCCCACAAGCTCGCTGCTTCGGGGTAACCCTGGACTCTAACCTCTCCTTCAAACCACATATCCAAGCCCTTTCCACTTCCTGCCGACTCCAACACAAAAGCATATTCTGGATCCGCACATTCCTCAACCATGAATCTGCAAAAACACTAGTGCATGCCCGCATCATCTCCCGCCTCGACTACTGCAATCTCCTGTTCTGTGGCCTCCCCTCTTACACTTTCACACCCCTCCAATCTATCCTAAACTCTGCTGCCAGACTAATCCACTTGTCCCCCCGCTATTCCCCAGCCTCTCCTCTCTGTCAAATGCTTTACTGGCTCCCCATTGCCCAGAGACTCCAGTTCAAAACCCTAACCTTGGCATACAAAACCATCCACAACCTGTCTCCTCCATACAACTGTGACCTAGTCTCCTGGTATATACCTACACGCAACCTACGATCATCACAAGATCTCCTTCTCTACTCCCCTTTTATCTCCCCTTCCCACAATCGCATACAAGATTTCTCCCGTGCATCCCCCCTACTCTGGAACTCTCTACCCCAAAGCATCAGACTCTTGCCTACAGTGGAAACCTTCAAGAGGAACCTGAAGACCCACCTCTTCCGACAAGCCTACAACCTGCAGTAACCATCGCTCCACCACACTGCTGCACGACCAGCTCTACCCCCACCTACTGTATCCTTACCCATCCCTTGTAGACTGAGCCCTCGCGGGCAGGGTCCTCTCTCCTCCTGTACCAGTTTGCCATTGCATTTTTGTTCAAGATTTTTGTAATTATTTCTGCTATGTATACCCCCTTCTTCACATGTTAAGAACCATGGAATTAATGGCGCTATAATAATAAATAATAATAATAATAGTATCGCTGAAAACAACATCTTGTCGCACAAAAAAAATAATACATCAAATTATCCATCAAAATCAATGGCTGTCCACTCTCCCCAATCCCACAAGCTCGCTGCTTCGGGGTAACCCTGGACTCTAACCTCTCCTTCAAACCACATATCCAAGCCCTTTCCACTTCCTGCCGACTCCAACACAAAAGCATATTCTGGATCCGCACATTCCTCAACCATGAATCTGCAAAAACACTAGTGCATGCCCGCATCATCTCCCGCCTCGACTACTGCAATCTCCTGTTCTGTGGCCTCCCCTCTTACACTTTCACACCCCTCCAATCTATCCTAAACTCTGCTGCCAGACTAATCCACTTGTCCCCCCGCTATTCCCCAGCCTCTCCTCTCTGTCAAATGCTTTACTGGCTCCCCATTGCCCAGAGACTCCAGTTCAAAACCCTAACCTTGGCATACAAAACCATCCACAACCTGTCTCCTCCATACAACTGTGACCTAGTCTCCTGGTATATACCTACACGCAACCTACGATCATCACAAGATCTCCTTCTCTACTCCCCTTTTATCTCCCCTTCCCACAATCGCATACAAGATTTCTCCCGTGCATCCCCCCTACTCTGGAACTCTCTACCCCAAAGCATCAGACTCTTGCCTACAGTGGAAACCTTCAAGAGGAACCTGAAGACCCACCTCTTCCGACAAGCCTACAACCTGCAGTAACCATCGCTCCACCACACTGCTGCACGACCAGCTCTACCCCCACCTACTGTATCCTTACCCATCCCTTGTAGACTGAGCCCTCGCGGGCAGGGTCCTCTCTCCTCCTGTACCAGTTTGCCATTGCATTTTTGTTCAAGATTTTTGTAATTATTTCTGCTATGTATACCCCCTTATTCACATGTTAAGAACCATGGAATTAATGGCGCTATAATAATAAATAATAATAATAATAGTATCGCTGAAAACAACATCTTGTCGCACAAAAAAAAAGCTGCCATACTGCTCCATGAATGGAAAAATAAAAAAATGATAGCTCTCAGAATAAAGTGATGCAAAAATAATTATTTTTTCTATAAAATAGTTTTTATTGTGCAAAAGAGCCAAAACATAAAAAATTATGTAATATGGTGTCACTGTAATCGTACTGACCAAAAGAATAAATCTGCCTTATCAATTTTACCACACGCAGAACGGCATAAAAAAACCCATAAAAACTATTCCTGAATTGCTGGTTTTTGTTCATAATGCCTCACAAAAATTGGAATAGAAAGCAACCAAAATATGTCATATGCCCGAAAATGGCACCAATAAATACGTCAACTTGTTCCGCAAAAAACAAGCCCTCACATGACTCTGTCAACAGAAATCTGGAAAAATTATAACTCTCAAATATGGCGATGGAAAAACTAGTTTTGGCAAAAAAAGCGACTTTTAGTGTGTGACAGCGGCCAAACCTAAAAACCCGATATAAATCTGGTATCGCTGTAATCGCACCGACCCAAAGAATAAAGTAATCTAATTCTTATACCGCAGGAGGAACGGAATAAAAAAATAATTAAAACCAATTCTTCACATGCTGTTGATTTCTTCATTCTGCCTCCCAAAGATCGCAGTAAGATTCGGCTTACATTTATCCTGTGCTCTACGCTAAGCACTTACACTGGGGTTTCCGTGTACATTTCTGAAATACATGATTCAGATGGAACCCCCGAGGAAGACTCCCTATAATGAGGCAGATGGAGTCACTGTGGACACCATCTGGCCTATGATCCGGCGGTATCCATCTTTTTTAGGCTTGCATAAAAGTGCCGTCAGCCACAGTTTTGTGCACCTCTGAAAAGAAGGACACAGCTGAACAGAGGTTAGACAGAGTTCAGAGTAACTCTGGTGCCTCATTCCAGTGAATGGATCCCTCGGGGTTTCATCTGAATCATGTCATCGATGCACGTGCTCACTGTAGATCACAGGATAAATGTGATTACAAACGTTATGTAAAATATTTCCAATAAAAGCGTCAACTCAATCCACAAAAAAAGCAAGTCCTCACTCAGGTCTGTCATCTGTTAACGGAAATATAGTGGGCTTCCACATTACTGGTAGTACAAAGGCTCTGGAAAACATTATGGTTCCTTGCCCCCCAAAAGAAATTCTGTGAATTCTGTGCTCCCAAATCCAAATGCCCCCCTCCCTTCTGAGACACACATTGTGTATAAACCACATTTAACATCTACATGTGTGGCATTTCTGTACTGATGAGATTCTGTTTAATTTACGGGGGCATGTTTCCAGGACCACGGGCTGGGCATAATGTACTGTGCACTACAATGTACTGGGCATTACAATGTACGGCCCTTAGAATAGTAGATTTCCAATTTTCAATCAGCAACATCCACTGCGGCTTGTTTTTGGAAAACACACATGGAGTCAAAATCATCACTACACTTGTAGATAAATTCACAAAAGGGGTATAATTTCTAAAATGGGGTCACTTAAGGGGGGGGGGTTTAGAAGCTCTGTATATGGAGTCTGCAAACTATTCTAGAAATATCTGTGCTCTAAGAGGCAAATAGCGCTCCAGGAGGCTAATAGCGCTCCGTCCCTTCTGAGTCTCACTGTGTGGCTAAGCAGTACTGTACAGCCTCATATTGGGCATTTCCATGTTCAGCAAAAATTGTGTGGCAAATTTTGGTGCTATTTTTACCCACTTTCCCTTGTGAAATGTAAAATATAGGTCTAAAACAAAATGTTTGTGGTAAAAGTGTAATTATTTTTTCTTCACTGCCCAATGGCATAAAATTCTGTGACACACCCATGGTTTCTATATGACCATTACACTCCTAGCTGAATTCATTGAGAGGTGTAGTTTGCAAGAGGTGATCTATGGGTGGTTCTGCTGTTTTGGCACATTAGGGGCTCTTGTGACACCCCAGGGGTCTGGTTGCCACAGTAATAGAGATATTATGTCTGAGAGCAAGTGGGAGGTTTCTCTGGTCAGGAGCCCTAAGCATGCAACACGGCCCACCCAGACCTGGGAGGGGAGGAATCTGCCCTTATAAACTGGGTCTGGGGCGGGATTAAGTTAGACAGAGCCTGCAGAACAAGCAGAGCAGTCAGAGCCTAGAGTGAAGCTGCAGACACAGGAAAAGATAGATAAGGAGCTCTGTAGGAGCAGAGGCAGAAGGCCAGGGGCTGTGAGCAGAGATATAGCTCTCCCTGGCTGAAGTTACTAAAACCGGACACAGGAGTCCGAGGCTGTGGGGACTGATATATACCCAGCAGCAGAAACCAGCCGGCAGGGGATTCCAGGTCCTCTGGCCATAGAAGCCCGGAGGCTCAGTCACAAAGAAGGGACCAGCGCCGCCATCCAGGAGCGGAGGCTAACAGAAGGCCCCAAGTCACCAGCCATACGGGTGAGCACCACACGGTATACTCAGAGACGTGGGCTACTCGTAACCGCTGACAGCAAGCTAGCCAGGAAGAGTGCAGATAAACAGGGAGGCCTACAACTCCACCTGGCCAGGGGAACTCCTGCTTGCTCGCAGACTGACCAGGCCCCTTATACTAGCCAGTACTCCCGGGAGGGTCTGCCTTGTACCATCAGTTAAGACCCTGAACTGCACCTCACGTCTCTGCGATTCCTTGCCGCACCAGCACCATTAGCACTGGGACTCTCACACCATCACTCCCATCATCTCTCACATTAGCTGCCCTGAGGCAATACTTCTCCCGTGGGGAGTTATCTCATACTCGGCTTCGGAAACAACATCAGCCTCAGCGGTCGGCAGCGCAGCGGCGGTCCCCACTGACCGCAATCCACGGGTGGCGTAGTCGGACATTTGCTATACATTAAGACTGCCACTGGTTTGACCACCCTGGGCACGGACCGGGTCACCGCCACACGGAAACTACAACCCCCAGCATTTTACAACAGGCCCGGTTCCGGGTTCCCCTGCACAACACAGGCCCAGGGGGCGCGTAAACTTTGGCGTAGTCGGCAGGATTTCGTGCCCGCAACCACCGGGTACTGCGTGCCTGAAAAAGAGACTTTTATACTTACCTGTGGTGAAGTTCCCGCCGTCCGGAGTCTTTTCCCGCCATCCGGAGCCGATTCCCGCCATCAGACGCCATCTTGGACCGTTTCCCGCCATCTTCTGCCTTCTTCCCGCCATCCGCAGCTGCTTCCCGCCTTCGGACACCATCTTCGGGACGCCGCACGGGAAGAAGAGGGGCGTGGACGCCGAAAGCGCGCGAGATCCAAAGCTCCGCCCCACGCTCTGACGCTGCGCAAGGTCCTGGAAGGGAGGAAGAGCGACGCTGACGTCATCGGAGCGCGACGCCAGGTCCTCAACCCCGACGATCGACTGCGGAGCCGCGGCCTACGGAAGAAGAGCATCGCAAGGTAGGCCACGGTCCACTAGGGGGGAGGAGGATGCCGGATACCGAGGGGAGCTCCACTGCCACAGCCACCGCCAGCGCAACCGCTGCAGCAGTCATGCCATTCACCATGCCCTATATCCTGGGGGCAACCTGGCTACCCCAGTACTCAGGGGAGTCACATACTCTAAATGACTTTAGAGAAAGACTGGATAGCCTCTTCCAGGTGTACCCCCTCACAGAAGAGCAAAAAGTGAGCATCCTGGTGGCCCAATTAATCAGGGCAGCCCAAAGGGAGGTAAAGTCCTGGCCACCTGGGAGGAAGAGGACTGTCAGAGAAATACTAGCCCGGCTGAAAGACACATTTGATACCCGCACCTCAGCCAAAATAAAGCTCAGATTTTACGGGTGTAAACAGCGGGCACATGAGAGTATAAGAGACTATGCTCTAAACCTACAAGAGGCCCTGAGAGCCATTAAGCAGGCAGACCCTGACAGCGTGGGAAATGAAGATAAGCTGTTGACTGAACAATTTATTGAGGGTCTACTGTGCAATGCCCACCGAACCCAGTTGCGGGCAATGGCCTTACAGGACCCTGACCTGGACTTTGCACAGTTCAAGGACAGAGCCATCCGGGTGCTCCGAGAACCGGCACCAGGTGGCGCTGTGACCCACAGGCGCCCTGCTATCACTTACCACCAGGAGATGGCGCCCTTGTCTGCAGGGCCTGTGGGAGCTGATGCGCAGGCTTTAAACAGTGACCCGGCTACAGACCTGCACCATCAGGTCCAAGAGCTGACTAAAAGCGTTGCCGCGCTAACCAGAACTGTGCAGTCTTTACAGGTCTCTTCTCCAGGAAAGATCCAGCTGGCATCCGGACCGGAGGACGTCCCGTGGCACCGACTGAGGAGGACCCCACCGGCCAGAGGAAGACCCAGCGACAGATACAATGAGGACGGACGACCCATCTGCCGCCGCTGCAATCAACCTGGACATGTGGCAAGGTACTGTCATTTAAACGGGCACAACCTGGGGTAGAGGGCCAACCCCCAGGCATAAGACCATCAGGCCCATCAAACTGGCGTGATAAATATGTAGGGGGACGTCCAATCTTGCCTGTGGTACTGGATGGCATTCCTATGAGTGCCCTACTAGACACTGGGTCACAGGTGACCACCATCCCGTACGTGCTCTTTAAACAGTACTGGAATGACTCGGACATAACCCGATACCCAGATGACGACCTGAGTATCATCGCCAGCAATGGTCAGCCCGTGCCGCAGGTGGGATTCAAAGAGGTGACCATTAAGATCGGTAAAGTCGAACTGGCGGCACAAGGACTGATTATAGTGGACATAGACCGGCATGAGAGTCACCCTAGAATAACCTTGGGAACTAATGTGATTGAAAATTGTCTTGCAGAGGTGATTCTCATTTTACAGCAGGTTGCCAAGAACGCCAGTTCCGGACAGCAGCGTGTGCTCCAAAAAGAGATCCGGGCACTGATGAAGCGGCAACAGGTGGAACTATCTGGTGGTGAGATAGGTAGCGTGAGAATGTGTGACCCGTTCCCTATTGCCATGCCCCCAAAAAGTGAGATGATGATTTGGTGCCGGGCAGCTATTGGTCTAAGAGGTAGAGACTACCAAGCAATGGTGGAACCCGTCTACTCAGACAGTAGGCCCACCATTTTGACGGCACGGGGGGTGGTCGATGTACGCCATGGGAGGGTGCCCGTTCGCATCATAAATATCGGGGAGAGAGAAGTATACCTGCCCCGGTATGCCACGCTAGCCAAATTGTTCACCATAAACCAGAATTCTGTACAGGCCGTGGAACCCTTGCCTCCATCTCAACCAGAGGAAGGTAACGGCTCTAAGAAACCAATGGAGGACTGTTGTCAGCAACTGCATTTGGGTACTGACTCCACTCCCTCACACCAGAAACAGGGAGTCTATCGGGTGGTTCGAGAGTACGAGAGAGTGTTTAGTAAACACCCGCTAGACTTCGGGCGAGTAAAGGGGGTAGAACACCACATCCCCACGGGAGACAATCCTCCCATAAAGGAGAGATACCGACCCGTACCCCCGGCACACTACCAACACGCCAAGGGGATGCTTAGAGACATGAAGGAGGCTGGGGTAATCAGGGACAGCTGTAGCCCATGGGCAGCTCCACTAGTCTTAGTGAAAAAGAAAGACAACACCATGAGAATGTGTGTAGACTACAGGAAGGTCAACCGTATCACACACAAAGATGCGTACCCGTTACCAAGGATAGAAAAGTCCTTAGCTGCATTAAAATCTGCTAACTTCTTCTCTACTTTGGATCTCACTAGCGGGTACTGGCAGGTTCCTGTAGCAGAGGCGGACCGGGAGAAGACTGCATTCACCACCCCGATGGGTCTCAACGAATTTAACTGTATGCCGTTCGGGCTCTGCAACGCACCAGGAACCTTCCAACGGTTGATGGAATGCTGTCTGGGACACCGGAACTTCGAGACGGTCCTGTTATATCTGGACGATGTCATCGTCTATTCCAAGACCTACGAGGACCACCTGAAACACCTGGCAGAAGTGTTCGAAGCTCTGGCAAACTACGGCCTAAAGGTGAAACCCTCCAAGTGTCACCTCCTGAAACCAAAGGTGCAATACCTGGGACACGTGGTGAGTGCTGACGGAGTGGCTCCTGACCCTGATAAGATCACCGTGATTAAGGACTGGCCAAGACCCTCCAGCATAAAGGAAGTGCGGCAGTTCCTCGGGTTGGTAGGCTACTACCGAAGATTCATTCCCGGTTTCACCAAAATGGCAGCCCCTA
Source organism: Phyllobates terribilis (assembly GCF_046119375.1). Taxonomy (NCBI): domain Eukaryota; kingdom Metazoa; phylum Chordata; class Amphibia; order Anura; family Dendrobatidae; genus Phyllobates; species Phyllobates terribilis. The sequence continues at coordinate 41,055,093 of NW_027362769.1, read as the reverse complement.
TGCAGGACCTCCTGATAGGTCAATCTCGGAAAGCCAAAAACCAGAAGCCGCCCTTTAGGTGGGAAAAGCTGGAAGAGGAGTCCTTCTGCCAGCTGAAGATGGCCCTCACGGGGGATGAAATCCTGGCATATCCAGACTACAGCCAGCCCTTTATCCTCCACACGGACGCAAGCAACATCGGGCTAGGAGCCGTACTGTCCACACCAGCAGTACAGGAGGATCAACCCTCTGCTAGTAGTGAGCCTGCTGTGTCCCTAGTGAGCCAAAGAGTGCGCAGACAGCTGCCCAGCTTACCCATAACTAGTGTTGAGCCACCCCCGTAGTGTTCGGGTTCGGTTCGGTTCGTCGAACACCGGGATGTTCGAGGAACTGTTCGTCGAACTGTTCGTCGAACACCTTAGAACACCGTCGAACACCGTTAAAACCAATGGCAGGCAAACAAAAACACATAGGAACACATAGAAAACACCTTCAAAGGTGTCCAAAAGCTCACAAACTGCTCAGAAGACGCTTTCTTTAAAAAAGCCGGCCGGCAATTCAGCAGCGGCATACACCGGTACCCGACAATTTAGACATGAAGGAATAGAGCATCACACATAGATTAGATAGATAGAAACATGTCAGTCACATATATATGAAGTACAGTGACAGTGTTGCTTATTGTACTTGTCATTTAGTGTAAAGGATTTATTAAAAAATATAATAGTGTTTTCGTGCATCGTCTCTTTAAAAAAGCCGGCCGGCAATTCAGCAGCGGTACCCGACAATTTATAACAGACAGAATAGAGCATCACACATAGATTAGATAGATACAAACATGTCAGTCACATATATATGAAGTACTGTGACAGTGTTGCTTACTGTACTTGTCATTTACTGCAAAGGATTTATTAAAAAAAATAATAGTGTTTTCATGCACCGTCTCTTTAAAAAAGCCGGTCGGCAATTCAGCATCTGTACCCGACAATTTAGAATAGAAGGCATAGAGAATCACACATAGATTAGATAGATAGAAACATGTCAGCCACATATATACGAAGTACAGTGACAGTGTTGCTTACTGTAATTGTCATTTAGTGTAAAGGATTTATCAAAAAAAATAATAGTGTTTTCATGCACCGTCTCTTTAAAAAAGCCGGCCGGCAATTCAGCATCTGTACCTGACAATTTATAACAGACAGAATAGAGCTTCACACATAGATTAGATAGATAGAAACATGTCAGTCACACATATAAGAAGCACAGTGACAGTGTTGCTTACTGTAATTGTCATTTAGTGTAAAGGATTTATCAAAAAAAATAATAGTGTTTTCATGCACCGTCTCTTTAAAAAAGCCGGCCGGCAATTCAGCATCTGTACCCGACAATTTATAACAGACAGAATAGAGCTTCACACATAGATTAGATAGATAGAAACATGTCAGTCACATATATAATAAGTACAGTGATAGTGTTGGTTACTGTACTTGTCATTTAGTATTAAAATAAAGGATTTATTATTAAAAAAAATTGGCGTGGGGTTCCCCGTAATTTTAGTCTCTAGCGGAGGTTAAGCAGACAGCTGGGGCAGATGTTTGAAGCCTGGGAAGGGGGTAATACCCACGGAGCTTCCCAGGCTACTAATATCAGCCCCCAGCTGAATACCTAGCCTTTACTAGCTATTAAAATGGAGGACCCCCCCCAAAACAATGACGTGGAGTCCCCCCTAATTTAATAGCTAGCAAAGGCTAGGCAGACAGCTGGGGTCTGATATTAATAGCCCAGGAAGGGTGCCATGAATATTGGCCCCCTCCCAGGCTAGAAACACCAGCCGTCAGCCGCCCCAGAAATGGCGCATCCATAGGATGCGCCAATTCTGGCACTTAGCCTCGCTCTTCCACGCTGCCCTGGTGCGGTGGCAGGGGGTAATAGGGCTGGGGTTGATGTCAGCTTATAATGCCAGCTGACATCAAGCCCAGGTTAGTAATGGAGAGGCGTCTATAAGACACCCCCATTACTAACCCCATAGTCAAAGTTAAAAAAAAAACACAAACACCCAGAATAAAGTCCTTTAATTGAAATAAAGACACAATTCTTTATTGTTCTAAATTAAACCATACTTACCATCACGCCCATTCCAGCTGAAGCCAACGATCTCCTGCAATAAAAGAAAAATAATAACGCAACCTCATCCTTACCTTTCCATGGTTCCCAGGACAGCTTCAGCTCTGCTACATCGAGATGACAGGCTGAACCGCAGCAGAAAGCTGCTATCCAGCTTGCCATGCCGCACACACTGAGAAGCGCAGGCATGCTTGCGCTCCTCAGTGTCTGACTGTGACGGCATCCAGATGAGCCGACAATGAACTCGGCTCACCTCATGTACGTCACTGACAGCGTGGGAAAATTCTCCTGCACTCAGCGCTTCAGCGTGAGAATTTTCCCACGCTGTCAGTGACGTGCATGAGGTGAGCTCATTCATGTCCAATGATCTCAGCTCACCTCATGCACGTCACTGACAGCGTGGGAAAATTCTCCTGCACTCAGCGCTACAGCGTGAGAATTCTCCCACGCTGTCAGTGACGTGCATGAGGTGAGCTCATTCATGTCCAATGAACTCAGCTGACCTCATGTACGTCACTGACAGCGTGGGAGAATTCTCACGCTGAAGTGCTGAGTGCAGGAGAATTCTCCCACGCTGTCAGTGACGTGCATGAGGTGCGCCGAGTTCATTGGACATGAACTCGTCTCATCTTTATGCCGTCACAGCGAGACACTGAGGAGCACAAGCATGCCTGCGCTTCTCAGTGTCTGCGGGATGACAGGCTGGATGGCAGCGTTCTGCTGCGGTCCAGCCTGTCATCTCGATGTAGCAGAGCTGAAGCTGTCGTGGGAACCATGGAAAGGTAAGGATGATGTTGCTTTATTATTTTACTTTTATTGCAGGAGATCGTTGGCTTCAGCTGGAATGGGCGTGATGGTAAGTATGGTTTAATTTAGAACAATAAAGAATTGTGTGTTTATTTCAATTAAAGGACTTTATTCTGGGTGTTTGTGTTTTCTTTTAACTTTGACTATGGGGTTAGTAATGGGGGTGTCTTATAGACGCCTCTCCATTACTAACCTGGGCTTGATGTCAGCTGGCATTATAAGCTGACATCAACCCCAGCCCTATTACCCCACTGCCACCACTACAGGGCAGTGGGAAGAGCGAGGCTAAGTGCCAGAATTGACGCATCCTAAGGATGCGCCATTTCTGGGGCGGCTGACGGCTGGTGTTTCTAGCCTGGGAGGGGGCCAATATTCATGGAACCCTTCCTGGGCTATTAATATCAGCCCCCAGCTGTCTGCCTAGCCTTTGCTAGCTATTAAAATAGGGGGGACCCCACGTCATTTTTTTGGGGGGTCCCCCATTTTAATAGCTAGTAAAGGCTAGGTATTCCGCTGGGGGCTGATATTAGTAGCCTGGGAAGCTCCGGGGGTATTACCCCCTTCCCAGGCTTCAAACATCTGCCCCAGCCGTCTGGTTAACCTCCGCTAGAGCCTAAAATTATGGGGATCCCCACGCCAATTTTTTTTTAAATAAATCCTTTATTTTAACACTAAATGACAAGTACAGTAATCAACACTGTCACTGTACTTCATATATATGTGACTGACATGTTTCTATCTATCTAATCTATGTGTGATTCTCTATTCCTTCTATTCTAAATTGTCGGGTACAGATGCTGAATTGCCGGCCGGCTTTTTTAAAGAGACAGTGCATGAAAACACTATTATTTTTTTTAATAAATCCTTTATACTAAATGACAAGTACAGTAAGCAACACTGTCACTGTACTTCATATATATGTGACTGACATGTTTCTATCTACCTAATCTATGTGTGATTCTCTATTCCTTCTATTCTAAACTGTTGGGTACAGATGCTGAATTGCCGGCCGGCTATTTTAAAGAGACGGTGCATGAAAACACTATTATTTTTTTTAATAAATCCTTTACACTAAATGACAAGTACAGTAATCAACACTGTCACTGTACTTCATATATATGTGACTGACATGTTTCTATCTATCTAATCTATGTGTGAAGCTCTATTCTGTCTGTTATAAATTGTCGGGTACCGCTGCTGAATTGCCGGCCGGCTTTTTTAAAGAGACGGTGCATGAAAACACTATTATTTTTTTTGATAAATCCTTTACACTAAATGACAAGTACAGTAAGCAACACTGTCACTGTGCTTCTTATATGTGTGACTGACATGTTTCTATCTATCTAATCTATGTGTGAAGCTCTATTCTTTCGGTTCTAAATTGTCGGGTACCGGTGTATGCCGCTGCTGAATTGCCGGCTTTTCATGTTTCACTGTTGGCACTGTTCCCATCGATTTGGGCAATCACTGTAATGCCACAACCACCATGGCTGTGACATTACAGTGATTGGCAGACAATCCCTGCATGATTGGTGCTCTAAATAGCACCAGACATGCAGGACACGCTTTTGGTGCACGAACAGTTATCGAACATAACCTCGAACAGCCGAATTTTTTGCAAATCGTTCGGGTTCGTCGAACAACTCGAACACCGCCCAAAACAGCTCGAATTTGAGATTGGCGAACAGTTCTAGTCGAACACCGCTCATCTCTACCCATAACACCTCCTACACTCTGTAGTGCAGAACCAGTTAGTGAGCTCCGTAGGTCCACTAGAGTCACTAGAGGTCAGATGCCCGCTCGCTGGAGAATCTAAACTAATGCACTGTGAATTTATCTGTTAACTGTTTATGGTTTATGTTTGTTGCCTGTTATTAATTATGTTTCTCAGTTACCCTGCAGATTTTTATGGACTAACAGGTTATGGACGCTGGATAACCGGAACAGTTTTGTAGATAGTTGCACCTTGGTGCCTCTTGTGAAGACGGCCGCGGAAGAGAAAACCTGTCTGGCGTGGCCTCCTTGCGGCCCAAAGTAGTTAGTCTACCCTTGCAGCCACGCCCAAGGCCAACGCAAGGGGTTTGCTTTGGACAGGTCCCCTACTTCGCTTAAAGTTTCACCTTGGGTGACATGGACACCCTCTTGTTTCAAAAACTTCACCTTGGGTGATATGGACACCCGGTTGCGGACACGCCGTGACCTTTAAAGAACTAAAGCTTCTTGTAAATATGTTATCGTATTATTGTTTATACCCTGTTATTATGTTTTAAAAATGTGTTTAGTCCCGGAGTACTAAAATTTACTAGGGGGGAATGTGACACCCCGGGGGTCTGGTTGCCACAGTAATAGAGATATTATGTCTGAGAGCAAGTGGGAGGTTTCTCTGGTCAGGAGCCCTAAGCATGCAACACGGCCCACCCAGACCTGGGAGGGGAGGAATCTGCCCTTATAAACTGGGTCTGGGGCGGGAATAAGTTAGACAGAGCCTGCAGAACAAGCAGAGCAGTCAGAGCCTAGAGTGAAGCAGCAGACACAGAAAAAGATAGATCAGGAGCTCTGTAGGAGCAGAGGCAGAAGGCCAGGGGCTGTGAGCAGAGATATAGCTCGCCCTGGCTGAAGTTACTAAAACCGGACACAGGAGTCCGAGGCTGTGGGGACTGATATATACCCAGCAGCAGAAACCAGCCGGCAGGGGATTCCAGGTCCTCTGGCCATAGAAGCCCGGAGGCTCAGTCACAAAGAAGGGACCAGCGCCGCCATCCAGGAGCGGAGGCTAACAGAAGGCCCCAAGTCACCAGCCATACGGGTGAGCACCACACGGTATACTCAGGGACGTGGGCTACTCGTAACCGCTGACAGCAAGATAGCCAGGAAGAGTGCAGATAAACGGGGAGGCCTACAACTCCACCTGGCCAGGGGAACTCCTGCTTGCTCACAGACTGACCAGGCCCCTTATACTAGCCAGTACTCCCGGGAGGGTCTGCCTTGTACCATCAGTAAAGACCCTGAACTGCACCTCACGTCTCTGTGATTCCTTGCCGCACCAGCACCATTAGCACTGGGACCCTCACACCATCACTCCCATCATCTCTCACATTAGCTGCCCTGAGGCAATACTTCTCCCGTGGGGAGTTATCTCATACTCGGCTGCGCAGACAACATCAGCCTCAGCGGTCGGCAGCGCAGCGGCGGTCCCCACTGACCGCAATCCACGGGTGGCGTAGTCGGACATTTGCTATACATTAAGACTGCCACTGGTTTGACCACCCTGGGCACGGACCGGGTCACCGCCACACGGAGACTACAACCCCCAGCATTTTACAACAGGCCCGGTTCCGGGTTCCCCTGCACAACACAGGCCCAGGAGGCGTGTCACTCTCCCAGTGGTTCATTGCACCCGCAAACCATAATAGTAAAATCTACACTATAATATAGCGCTCCTTCCTTTCTGAGCTTTGTACTGTGCCTGAAGAGAAGTTCCCAATTAAATGTATGGTAGGGGCGCAATCAGGAGAGATTGCACAACAAACTGAGAGGACCATTTTTCCTATTAGCTTTAATAAAAATGTAAAATTTGGAGCTAAAGCAACATTTTAGCATTAAAAATTTAATTATTCTTTCTTCACCACCCAATGGTATACATTTCTGTGAGGCACATGTGGTGTCAACATGATCACTGCACCCCTAGATCAGTTCATTGAGATGAGTAGTTTGTAGAATGACATCAATTGGGGGGGAGATTCTGCTGTTCTGGCACCTCAGGGCCTCTGCCAATGTAACATTGCACCCTCAAACCATTCCAGCAAAATCTGAACACCAATATGGCGCTTCTTCCCTTCTGAGCTTTGCATTGTGCCTCAAAAGTATTTTTCGACCACATATGGGGTAGCAGTGTACTCAGGAAAAATTGCACAACAAATTGTATGGTGCAATAAAAAATTGGGGCTTAAAGAACATTTTTGTAGGAAAATTGTGATTTTTTTATTTTCATAGCTCAACATTATAAACTTCAGTGAATCACCTGGGAATTCAAGGTGCTCTCCAAAAATCTACATACTTTCATTGAGGGGTCTAGTTTCCAAAATGGGGTGACTTGTGGGGGTTTCCACTGTTTAGGCACATCAGGGGCTCTCCGCTAATGATTCCAGCAAATTTTGCTTTCACTGAGTCAAAAAGGAAATGCTCCTTTCCGAGCCCTGTCATGCACCTAAACAGTAGTTTTCCTGCACATATTGGGTATCAGCGTACTCAGGAGAAATTGCACAAAAAAATGTACAGTGCATTTTCTTCTGCTATCCTTGTGAAAATGTAACATTTGGGGCTAAATGAACATTTTTGTGGGAAAAATTAGATTTTTATTATTTTCAACATTTTAAACTTTTGTGAAGCACCCCAAGGATCAGGGTGCCCACTACACATCTAGATACATTCCTTGATGGGTGTAGTTTCCAAAATGGTATCAATTGTGGGGGCTTTCCACTGTTTAGGCAAATCAAGGGCTCTCCAAGTGTGACATGACGTCCGCTAATGATTCCAGACAATTTTGCATTCAAAAAGTCAAACAGTGCTCCTTCCCTTATGAGCCCTGCCATGCGCCCAAACAATAGTTTTCCACACATATTTGGTATCGGCGTAATCAAGATTAATTGCAGAACAATTTTGGGGGTCCAATTTCTACTGTTACCCTTGTGAAAATTAAAAATTGAGGCTAAACATTTTTGTGAAAAAAATGTAATTTTTTATTTTCATGGTTCAACGTTATAAATTTCTGTGAAGCACCTGAGGGTTCAAGGTGGTCACTAGATTATCTAGATAAGTTCCCTGACAGGTCTAATTTCCAAAATGGATTCCCTTGCGGGGGAGTTTCCACTGTTTAGGCACATCAGGGGCTCTCCAAATGCGACATGGTGTCTGCTCTCGATTCCAGTCAATTGCGTTCAAAAGTCAAATGGTGTTCCTTCCCCTCTGAGCCCTGCCGTGCACCCAAACAGTAGTTTTCCTTCACATATGGGGTATTAGCGTACTTAAGAGAAATTGCACAACAAATTTTGGGGACCATTTTCTCCTTTTACCCTTGTGAAAATAAAATTTGGGTCTAAAGCTAAATTTTTGTGAAAAAAAGTTAAATGTTCATTTTTTCCTTCCACATTTCTTCAGTTTCTGTGAAGCACCTGAAAAGTTAATAAACTTCTTGAATATAGTTATGACCACCTTGAGGGGTGCAGTTTTTAAAATGGTGTCAATTTTCTGTATTTTTTGCCATGTAGGTCCCTCAAAGTCACTTCAAATGTGATATGGTCCGTAAAAAAATGGCTTTGTAAATTTTGTTGGAAAAATGAGAAATCGCTGGTCAACTTTTAACCTTTCTAATTTCCTAATGAAAAAAATTATGTTTCAAAAATTGTGCTGATGTACAATAGACATGTGGGATATGTTATTTATTAACTATTTTTGTGTGGCATAGCTCTGGTTTAGTTGCATAAAAATTAAAAGTTTGAAAATTGCTAAATTGTCAACATTTTTGCAGGATTTCTGATTTTTTTCACAAATAAATGCAAGTCATATAGAATAAATTTTACCATTTTCATGAAGTACAATATGTCATAAAAAAATTCTTAGAATCAGTGGGATTTGTTGAAAGAGTTTCAGAGTTATTACCACATAAAGTGACACTGGTCAGAATAGTAAAATTTGGCCTAGTCATGAAGGGGAAACAGGCTTGCGGGGCGAATGGGTTAAGACTATAAAGCTGCCCATAAACATATGATTGCTGTTGACTAAAAGCTCATTCAGCTGAGGGCTCTCTCTCCTGACCTGTGAATGTTCAGTTTAGCTGATTGTTCATGGAAGAGTCACTGCAACATCATCTGTCAGAGTAGAGACATGAGGCCCCCCTAGATATTAGATGGTTGTCGGGTTCAGGCGATTTTTATTCAATGTGTATGTGTCTAGGCCATAAATCCATGAAAAATTAGTGTTTCCAAAGCCCCAAACTGTTACTTCATATATATCAGTTAAAGCGATACTGAAGCATGTAAATGACCTTCTATGCTAAGGGCAAGAGCTTCTTATTGGTCCCAACGATATTATTACATAAAGGAAAGTAATAAGCCACAGCATAGCTTATTGGGGAACATTTTGTTTATGGTTTTGAAACTTTATTTAGCATGATTTATCAGCTCAGCAAACCCTAAAACTAATCTGTCATAGTTTTGCAGCCTTGGAAGTACATTATAATAGCTTGTATATTTGTATTCTGTTTGCCTATCAAATGATTTATGAATTCAAATTAATAACATCCTTATTATTCCAAGCACATGCAGCTGAGAACCATGTATTTTTTCTTAATTGTTTGCACTATCCTGAGTTTCGTTATTAATTTTGATTGCAATAACTTTTCACAGCTTGGAAACTAATCACATCCCACAGGTACCATAATTCATTAACACATATTCTGAATGGCGGTGGAGTTTCTGAGTGCCCCCTCTATTTATGATAGATGTTGTGTAAGGGTATAGAAAAAACTCTTCCAGCTGTATAATGATGCTTCCTGGCTGACTGCAACACTTGTACAACAAGAACCTGTGTTGGCATAGGTATTTTCCCCTGTCATTGGAATAGAGAGACATAACATAATATTTCCCAGTGGTGCAATGCAGATTTTATGATACTCGGTGCCAACTGCCTTCTGAAAAAAAAAAAAGGCGGAAAATGAGAACCACAGACACTATCATTTTTCCTTCCTGCTAATTGAACTTGTCAAGATAATTACAGCGGATCGTGAGACTCTGTCTTTCCTTTGTATATTATACTGGCGGTGGCATCAGTAGTCATACATTGCAACCTGCTTCTGCTTTGCTCATTCAGCTCTTCAATTGTGAAGTCAACTTGTGCTGTTTTTTAATAAAGAAGTTGCCTAAGCAAGCCAATATCTCTACTCATACCTCATCCACAGAGACTGAGGCATGAAGTCATGATTGATTACATATTAAATGAGAGCATGTTTGGGGTACAGAACAGTTGATTTTTGAAAACTGATAAATGGGTTAAAGAGAACCGGTCAGCACGATTTTGCATGTTACAGTAAAGGCTTAACCATAATTGCACTGTTACACAGATTAAATAGATACCTTTAGAGAAGAAATCTACATGGTGGTTGTTCTTTAATCAGCATTTGAAGTTTTGGTGAAATAAACTTTAGATGCATAGGGGCGAGACTGTGGTTGGGTCTTTGACTTTTCCCCTGCCCTTTTGCCTGGTATCTGTATCTGCCTCCAGTTAGAAAGTTTGCGCCATGCTGTCCTTGCCACGGGCAGCGCTTGCACAGATTAATCTCTCAGAGGTGTTCAATAAAATGGTGCGGGTGGCAGCGCATGCGCAGATTGACCTCCAAGCTGTCCTCAGTAAAATGGCACCAATGGCCAGATAAGAGATCTCAGGTCATGACTGAGCTAAAATCCAGCTCTATTCCCCGCCAGGCGGTGCCTCCTCTCGCTTAACTGACGACCCCTTTGCTTGTAATCACATAGCATAAAGGTTGTCAGTCAGGCAGGAGGCAGCACTAGGCGAGGAATAGAGCTTAGAAAAGTTAGCTCATCAGGTGCAAAATACTTTGGTTGCTAATATCTTAGCAACGGAGAAGCGAATTAAAAAAAAATGTATTCTGCTCTGCGGCCACTATAACATCATGTGTCCAGTTCAACGTGAAAAATTTGGTCAAAGGTCTTCTTTAAGTATTGTGCTAATTGTAACCATTTATCGGCATTGGCATAGGCAACATCTGCAAGAAGTTTGTATGTTCTCCTCATGTCTGCGTGGGTTTCCTCCGGGTTCCCCGGTTTCCTCCCACACTCCAAAGACATACTGATAGGGAATCTAGATTGTGAGTCCCAATGGGGACAGTGCCCATAATGTCTGTAAAGGGATGCAGAATTAATGGTGCTATACAACTGAGTAAAATAAATAAATAAAAAATATATAGGCTAAATCATAAGGTTATTTTGGACACTACTACTAAAGGATAGAAAGACTGAGATGTATAAAACCAATACTAGAAGAATTGCAAAGGCTGATTGACAGTAACATATGGTTTTCTAAGGTTACAAGCTTTTTATTCATTACTTAGACCAGGGAAATGTCAAAGTGTAACTTCTGCTTCTTACGCATCTTAAAAAGTCAATACTTAATTAGCTGTTAGACTGTATTATTTTTTGCAATCTGTTTTCCAATCATTTCATGACTTAGTGTCAGGAATTGAGCTTCTCACCACATTGTATATTATGTAAATGGCAAAAGAAAATAAATAGAATGCATGAGCTGGCCCACTTTATTATGAAGTACTGTATATGACATATATACATTTTGTTGTTATAGCTCAAAAAAACAGCAATTACTTTCTAGAATCCAGTGCTGTCTAGTAGTCTTTTTTGGAAACCGAATATACTCTGCATGTTTAGAGCTTATCATATTCCTTTGACTATCCTACACCTTATTTAGAGATGAGTCTCCTTCATGATTAGACAACATTCATTATACTAGAATTGCCTGCCGGAATATTAAAATGGAAACAGCATTGATCTCTGTGATGGCCATTCTCTAGTTTCTGTTAAACAAGTTAATAGGGAAGCTACCAGGTTTTTGTGTTAAATGTCCGTTTTTAACTTTTAGCAATGATTTTTTCCCATATCACTATCTACATTAAAACTAAAAAATAGAAATCTTGCTATTTTCACATAGGTCACAGAGGGTTTTTTTTTGTTACTCATACTTCCTGCTGTTTCAGGAAACAAAACATGCACATTAGCCACAATGAACAAACCCTGACCCCATGTTTTATTTTGATGCTTCTAATGAGCTTGTCCAAAAATATTCTAAAATTCTAAAGTTGACTCAAAATATATATTTAACCAATAATTAGAGACAACTCCTTAGAGATATACTTCACCACACTCTGGGTGACAGGCGTGTTATCAATAGCAATGACTTTAATAGGAAAACATAAATTTAGCATTGTGAAGCGCATTGCTAAGGTAATTACCTATTGTGAGTGGTGGATCCAGTGTTATCAGCTGTGTACAGAGGTGTTACCTGTCATCGTAATTTTGCCTCTGATGATAGGAAATTTGATGTAAACTCTTCCAGGCAGAGGTCTCTCATACAGCCAAATAAGATCTCATGATTTGCACTGATGAAGGGCAACACCTTGAAACACGTGTCTGCAATTTGAGATTCTTCTTTGGCTTTTATCTCAAGTCATGTTGCAAAGCTTGTTAAATGGTCGATATTGACTTTTAGGATTGCTACTTTCAATAAGTGGTACTAGAGTTCAAGTCCTCTTCCTCTATAAAGAGACAATTTGCATATTCTTCATGAAAGAACAGGAGGTATGATTTTAAACTTGTCCTAGTGGCCAGAGTGAAAATGGCAAGATTACTCATTTTGTTTTATAATAACGACACTGCTATGAAAAAAATTCCAAAAATTAAAAAAAGAAACAAAAAAATCCCTGATTTATACAATAGGTAATTTTCTGATGATTGCTTCCCTTTAAAACCTCCTGTTTCAAGCAAAGCATACTCTCAACAGTGATTGGACAGTGTCAGAATGTGTTCGGAGCATTCCAACATTAACATACATGACCTATATAGTATCTTTGTCTCAATAAAGAAGTTAACTATATAATGTCATTATCAAAATAAATGTAATTTATTTAATATAAGCAGCAATTCAGTGTGTGTGTTTTTGTTTGTCTATGTGCATCTGTGTGTGTGAGTCTGTTTTTTTTTTATCTTGTACAATTTAATATATCTTTATTCTTCCTTGCAAACCTCAGGCTTCAGATGCTGAAAGCACTGACATGCACAAAATGCAGATTAACTACAGGAGCAGACAAAGGCCACAGCAGCAACAGATCAAAGAAAAGAAGCTGGAAGACATTACAGAGTAATGTGCCTATACTCTGATAGAATATTACCATAATGAATTCCTCAAGTAAGCAATGTGCACTCAGCTCCATCCTTTTGATCTGCTAAAAGAGGCATTTACGATAATCAAGAGGAGACCTACTTATTAAAACACGGTGGCTATTTTAGGAATTAACTCAGCTCCACTTTTCCCCTTGTTCTCTAAACTTCATTACAGCCAACACCAAACCATGTTAAATTGCTTATACTACAGACTTAGAATAATGTACAGGGATCAGATGATAATGTGGATATTTTAACTATGATCACTGGAATTAAGTAACTCAAAGTCTACTTTAAGTCACAACAGTTTTAGTGACTTTACTTTTAGTGGGCATACAAATATTAAAATAAATACTGTATGCCTCGATGATATCTGTATTCCACATCACTGAAAATAACAAGTTTCAAAATATTTAAAGGTTAGGTTAATATCTGAGAACTGGCCATCGTTATTATTGTAGCCAACAAGCAGCTACACAATGAAAACAAACAACTTTACAAATGATTCACACAAATACAGTATGCATATCGTCTCTTGAAGGAGGAAGAACCCTTGAGCTCTAGTCAGGGGTGGATCAAGAGTAGCCAGGGCCCCGGGCAGTTTAGAAGGCGTGCCCCCCCCCTTTCCCGACAGAAATAGCGGTGAGCGTATCACGGTTCACACATTTTTCCCTTATGTACAGAGCTATATATAAGATAGCGCCATACATAATAGGGCAGGGGTGTGGGAGATTAATTTTCCCGAGGGGCCACAAGAGAGACCGTGACAGTTGTGGAGGCCGAACAATAGGCTGAAATTAATTCTGCTCAATATTACATATCAATTATAATTATTTTTAATATTATTTGTATCACTTCATATTGAGCAGAATGAATATGCTGACATAACCTATATACAGTACGAGCCGCCACATAGCCCCCTCAAACAACAACCAAAGCAGTCAACCTATGGGGCCTTCATACACGTAAAGCATAAAAAAAAAAAAAAATTCTCTTTATTTTACAAACTTTATACATAGAGACATTAGTGGTGAACGAACAAGCTCAGATAACGTGTTATCCCTGCACGCTCGGGTGTTATCCGAGTATCATGTAGTGCCGGATAATATATTCGAGTCCTTGCGGCTGCATGTTTTGTTTTTGTCTGTTAGACAACCACAACACTTAACAAACAGGCAGACCCCGCATGTGTTGCATCTGTCTAACAGCAGATACAACACTATATATATAGACCCTATAGGGCCTGAACAGTTGTGTACTTAGCTTAATGGTGTCTTCTTCCAACACTTTTTCTCCTCCTTTGGTCATTCAGGGGTCCATCAGGGAATTCCTTCAATCCGGACAAGAAAAGGAGACCATAAGCCGAACTGCAATGAGAATAACAGCTCACAGGTCCAGGCAATATGCCCCCACAAAATCTCTACATACAATATGAGCCCCCACACAGCCCCCAACATACAATATGAGCCCCCACACAGCCCCTCATATACAGTATGAACCCACATACAGCCCCCTACATACAGTATGATCCCCCATAGGCCTGTACACACAGTAGGGACCCACACACAGCCCCCTACATACAGTATGAGCCCCTACATAGCTACCTAGATACGCTAAGAGCTCTCACACAGCCCCATAGATACAGTATGAGCTTCCACATAACTCCCTTTATACAGTATAAATCCACACATAGCCTCCTACATACAATATGACACCACAGTCCCCCAATAAACAGTATGAGCCTCCACATAGCCTCCTATATGCAGTATGAGCTCCCACATACAGCATGAGTCCACACACAGCACCCAATATACAGTAGAGCCCTCACATAGCCCCCAATATAAAGTATGAACCCCCTACATAGCTACGGTAAGAACTCTCACACAGCCCCATAGATACAGTATGAGCGCCCACATAACTCGCTTTATACAGTATGGATCCACAAAGTCCCCTATATACAATGACACCACACAGTCCCCCAATATACAGTATGAGCCCCCAACATAGCCCCCTACATACAGTATGAGCCCCCTACATACAACATGAGCCCCCACACAGCCATATAGATACAGTATGAGTCCTCACATAGCTCCCAATATATAGTATGAGCCCCTGCATAGCTCCTTGCAGCCCCTAAACCCACAGGATAACATTAATCTGTAGCCCCCAAGAAAATATACTATGCAGCCACTAGCAACCTCCACAGTCACCTACCCTGCGGCAGCCCCATAGTCACATACCCTGCGCCTCCCCATGTTCACATACCTTGCGGCCCCCCTTGGTCACATACCCTGCACCCCCCTTGGGCACATACCCTGCGGCCCCCCCCTCATGGTCACATAACCTGTGGCCCCCCCATGGTCACATGCCCTATGGCCCCCCCATGGTCATATACCTTGCGGCCCCCATGGTCACATACCCTGTGGCCCCCAATGGTCACATGCCTTGCGTCCCCCCATGGTCACATACCCTGTGGCCCCCCATGGTCACATGCCCTGTGGCCCCCCATGGTCATATACCTTGCGACCCCCCATGGTCACATGCCCTGTGGCCCCCCATGGTCATATACACTGTGGCCCCCATGGTGACATGCCAAGTCACTCTCACAGAACAGGATGCAGCTATTTCCTTCTTACCATCACCAGGAGCTGCCAGCAGGAGGGAACAGGAAACAAGGCAGCAGGGAGGCGGAGCCAGCACTGAGCACCACACAGAGCTGCAGTGAGTACAGCAGATGTGGGCACGCAGAGCGCACTGCGTGTTTACGTCTGCTACATTGTCATGTGGGTGGCACGCGCAAATAACATTATTATGAGGGTAATCTGGCCATGGGTCCCCCCAGTGCTTCAGGCCCAGATTGCCCTCATTATAATCCACCTATGGCTCTAGTGATCAACTACTGGAAGTAATAATCCTAAAAGTCAATATAAACTCTTACCTCTTAGATCTCCATTAGAGGCATCTCATCCAGCCAAATCAGGCCACTTGCTTTGCATTGATGAAGGGCAAGCCTCCCAGAACAAGTGTCTGCAAATAGTTTGTCTGGTTTGGTTTTTATACTAAGTCATGTGGCAAGGGTCGATATTGACTTTTAGAATTACTACTTCTAATAGGTGGCACTAGAGTTCAAGCCCACTTCCTCCCTGAAAAGACTATATGCATACTTAATTTCCCAGAAGAGAATGCATGGCATATAAGCCTCCTTAAACTGGCATGTCAGGCATGTCACTCTCCAGAAAGAGAAAAGTCTGGTATAAATGGTGATGGTTTTCTCAAAGAGAAGGTTTTTTTTTCAATGGTTTCATTTTAGTGTTTCAGATAATTAAACATAGCGAGGCGAGTTACTAGGGAAGGGACCATCTTGACGACTTGTCGTGGTGCGATGGTTTTAAGGTTTGTATGATCTAAACAATGTCAACTGAGCACCCTATGTTTTTTAAATGTATTAATTCTATTGATGGGTGAGCACTAAAATGCTTGGGTGCTCGTTACTTGAGTTGAGCAAATCATAATGCTCAGGTGCTTGACCCGAGTAACAAGTATAGTGGAAGTCAATGGGAAACTCGAGCAAATTTTCCAGCTCACAACCCCCCCGGAGGTCTGGTGGGGTCCAAAACTTGCTCAAATCAATGAAAACATCACTGAAATGGTATGGGAACAGCATGGGGAAGACCCCTGGAAGCATCTCTGAATCCCAGATCACAGCTGGGAACAATGTTGTCAGACTATAGCGCCACTTTTACAGACTGACAATAAAAATACAAAACCTAAGATAAAATGGATTTTACTGGAAAAAATTTTAAGAAACATGCTTTCCAAGATAATGACTTGTATAAAAGGCAAAATAAATACGAGAAAAAAAATGCTCCTCCACTCCTTGAGCTATGTTCACACATAGTTTTTTTGCTGCATTTTTGCATGTTTGCATTGCTTTCAATAGTGAAAAAAATTCACCAGTAAATGTAATTTTAACATTTTAATACCTTGTCTGGCCATGTGGGGTGTGAGACATGATCAGACACATTCTGTTTCATTTATGAAAGAGGAACTGTGAACGTCACAAAGCCTATTTTTTCAGGGCCAACAGGCAGCCCTCACAATTTGCAGATGGCCATTAGGTGGCCCTTACTATTGTCAGCTGCGTATTATTATCTAGTGGTTGGGTCTAAGTAGTTTCTACCACTTAGGATGGTACTGTGTATTATTATGCATCGAACTTTGAACGTTACAGTTGTTTAACTTTCTATATGGGTACAGTGCAATATTATGCATTCTTAAAAATATGGCTCTACATGCCAGGAACCATGTGTCATTCAACGTCTATGTTTTTGATTTATGGAATGTCTCTGTGTTTCCAGCTTTTTGTCCTGTTCGAATCATGGAAATCCATCCCCATATACATGTTCATCATGTTGTTTTTTATTCATTGTTCGGTACTTAAACAATAAAATATTGTTGTTTGTTATCTTGAATTTGGGGGTCTTGTTCTTGTTTAGGATTTGGTATTGTTAGAGAGCCAACAGTCGGCTCTCATTATTGTTAGAGGGCCAGCCGGTGGCCCTCACTATTGTCATAGGGCCATCCGGTGGCCCTCACTCAAATTTTAGAGGTCCAGTAGCCGGCCCTACTCAACCTTTTTTAGAGGGCCAGCAGCAAGCCATGACTAAGCATTCCAATATAACGTATCCATCTGAGGTGGTCAACTTTCCTTTTTCATATATATTCTGTAAAAAAGTTTTTTTTTCTACGTAGCAGCACCAAAGACTGTTATTTAATCAACCCCGCTGGGGAATATAGTGGAGCATTTTTCATCTACTCAGCCTGATATGGAGAAGACCAGGATCTTCTATACTTACTGTACAAAGTCTCCTGCCTCGGCTGTGAGATCCTATATGCAGTGTAAGAACTCCCTATGTGATGACGACCTGACAGCCCACTACAAGGCATTGGATCATATATTAACAGAACCCACCTGCTCTTTTGGTTTCCAAAAATATTCCCTCAACTAGAAGGTGGAACCTCAGAAAAGTATTTTTCCCATTAACAAGGAGTGGGTCTCCTAGACTGCTAAAGCGTATGCGCTAAGTGCAAGGGGTGCCAAAAATTAGAAGGAGGCACTCCAATACCCCTTTAAGAAATGTAGTGGAGGGCCTCAGAAAACATTTTTTCCCATTATTAAGGAGTGGGTATACTAGACTGGTAATGCTCATGCACTAAGTGCATGGGCTGGAAAACATTTACCCCTGGGGGGTGTACATATATTTTAGAGGTAGGCCTCTAAAAATTATTAATGTGGGCATCATAAAAACCCTTACAAAAGTTATAGCGAGGGTAGCATGATCACCCTGTTGATATAGTGGTGGAGGAGGAGAATGAGGAGGATGACAAAAAAGATGAAATCCTGAAGTATATGCCCATGTTTGGGTGGGAAGGGGTGCATGGGAATACAACAGAAAAAAAAACAAAACAAAAAAAAACACTGGAATTGATTTTATGTTCCGTTGCTATCATCCGGTGGTGTTGAGAAGTCTGGGCCAATCCAGCCCCTGTTCAGTTTGATAAAAGTCAGCCTGTCAGCATTTTCAGCTAACAGGGAGATGCACCTATCAGTTAGAATAACCCCGGCGCACTAAAAACCCGCTCTGACAAAACGCTAGCAGCAAGGCTTGCCAGGACCTCCCAGGCGGAGAGAGACAGTTCATGCCATGTGTCTAGCTTGGATACCTAATAGTTGTGAGGCACAGAGGAATCACGGAGGACGCTCATACGGTTAGCATGGTACTCCTTCAGCTTCTTCCAAATCTTTTCCCTCCTTGTCAAAGTACCCCAGGTATCAGGGCCTGGGCGGTGGGAGGGTGTGAGAAAACTGTCTCAGACCTTTGATAGGGTTACCTTGCCTCTGCTGCATCTGATATTTGTCTCCCTTATGTCTACTCCTTGGTTGTCCAAGGAACTGTGATGTCTGCCGCCATTGTTTTCAGATTGGAATTTTTTTAAGAATTCTTCAACTAGGGCCTTCTGGTACAGAAACATTTTCGTAGACCGCTCCGCCATGGGAAGGAGAGATGGAAAGTTCACCTTGTCGTGTGGGTCTAGAAGTGTGACCAACCAGTAATTAGTGTTGGCCAAAATGCATACAACGTGAGGGTCACGGGAAACACAGCGGAACATAAACTCAGCCATGTGTGTCAGACTGTCAACAGCCAAGACTTCCCTGTCCCCACCAAGTGGATGACTGTCCATCTCCTCCTCATTCTCCGTCTTCTCCTCTTCAGGCGATCCACAATGAATAGACGGGATGAAGGTGGTGTGAGTAGTACCATCTATAGCGCAGGCAATCAGCTCCTGTTCCTCCTCCTCCTCATTATCACCCAATCCCAGTTCCGAAAATGAGATGAGGCTTGGCTGTGTAGCATCACCCTGTATAGTTTATTGCTCCATCTCATCTTTCTCCGCCTCCAAAGCCTCTCCTTTAATTGTGAGCAGTGAGCATTTCAGTAGACAGAGAAGTGGGATGCTTACGCTGATTATGGCATCATCGCCACTCATCATCTTGGTCGAGTTCTCAAAGTTTTGGAGAACCATACAGATGTCAGACATCCATGCTCACTCATCAGCTCTTATGTGCAGAGGCTCACCGTAATATCAACGGGCATGATGGAGCTGGTTTTCAACTATTGCCCTCTGTTGCTCACAAAGCCTTGCCAACATATGTAACGTTGAGTTCCAATGTGTGGTGAAATCACACACCAGTCAGTGAGCTGAAAGTTGCAAACACTGCTGAAGCACTGCCAGGGAGGCAAAAGCTGTATCTGTCTTGTGGAAATGGGCACGCAAGTGGCACTTTCACAAGCAGCTCTGGCAGATCTGGGTAGATTTTGAGAAACCCCTGAACCACTAAGTTGAACACATGGGCCAGGCATGGTACGTGTGTGAGGTTGCCAAGCTTCAGAGCCGCCACCAGGTACCAGCCATTGTCACACACGACCATGCATGGCTGTATGTTCAGGGGTGAGAGCTGCAGATCAGTCTGGTCTGTTAGACCTTTCAATAACTCTGCGGCGGCGTGTGGTTTGTCACCTAAGCAGATTAGCTTCAACAGAGCCTGCAGTGCTGCAGTACTTCCAGCTTGTGACTGATGTTGACGTTTTGGAGATGGAGGATGAGGAGGAGGAGGAGGTGCAGGAACTGCTGTAAAAGGTGGGCGAAACCCTGACTGAACCAAGACCTACAATTCTCAGCGTCCGTAGCACATGTTCCATCCCAGGGTCCAACAGGGTCCTGGCTTCCACAATATTCACCCAGTGTGCCATGATGGAAATATAGCATCCCTGGCCACAAGCACTAGTCCACGTGTCTGTGGTGAAGTTGACCTTCCCAGTAATAGCATTGATCAGGGCATGGCTGATGTTATGAGACACGCGCTTGTGTAAGGTGGGAACGACACACCGGGAGAAATAGTGGCTGCTGGGGACCAAGTACCGAGAGACGGCCACCGCCTTGAGGTTGTGGAAAGCTTCAGTCTCTACAAGCCTAAATGGCAACATTTCCAGTGCAAGCAGTCTGGAAATGTGGCCGGTTGGTATTATGGCCTTTGGGTGCGTGGCTGCGTATTTACGCTTGCATTCCAAAGACTTAGGTAGGGACAACTGAACGCTGCACTGGGACAAGAACGTGGACGTGGTTGCTGACGGTGGTTGCAAGTGTGCACCGACAGATGCAGGGTGGGAGGCATCTTCACCTGTGTCATGGACATGGGATTGGCATGCATGTAGAACAGGGGAAGAGGCAGTGGTGTCACCCGCAGACTCTGTTTCTGGACCTTGGCATTCGGCCCAACTAGTCTGGTGCTTTACTGTCATATGCCTAAGCATGCTGGTGATGGTCAGGCTGGTAGTTCTGCTGCCTCTGCTGATGTTGGCATGGCAGATGTTGCAAATTGCCTTTTTTGGGTTAACTGGACAGTCTTCAAAAAACCGCCAGACTCGGGAACACCTAACCCTGGGTCTGGCAACTTCCACCTTGTTGGTTTTCTGGAGAACAGTTGCCTGCCTTGGGTCTCTGGCTACCCCACTGCCTGTTCCTGCCTGTTGTGGTGTTGCAGATCTTTTCCCCTCTGCGCTGTTGCCCTCTCTCTGCATGTCTCCATCCCAGGTTGGGTCAGTAACTTCATCGTCCACCACTTCGTCTTCCACTTCCGCACCGTGGTGCTCCTCCTGACTTGCTGATTTAATAACATCACTTGTTGGCAATTGTGTCTCATCATCATGCACCCCTTGCAACAGTAAGTGCAGTTTCCCACCGTCGCCTTCTTGTGAGCATGGCTGCTCAAATATTTGGGCATCTCTACCTGTGATCTCATGTGCTGCTTGAAACGGGCAGGGCGAGAGGTCAGAATCTATAAATGGAAATGTGAACATTTCTTTGAAGAGTCCAAGTGTGGGATCACTTGTCTCTGGGCACTTGGCATGGTGGGCACAAGGAGGATCAGGGTGAGGTTATATAAATCATGGCTACTAAGACTGGACCGTGTGGAAGACAGGGTGGTGGTGGTGGCAAACCACTGGAAGCATTATCTGCTATCCAACCAACAGCCTTTTCACACTGCTCTGGCTTCAAGACTGGTGTTCAACAGGAAGCTATGTCGACATGATGTGTGTGTTTGTTGTGCTCCTGCAGCAGACACAGTTTCACCTTGCCCACGGCCTTGGCCTCTGCGCTCACCAACAACATCACGTCCACTTCTCCGTCCCTTACCATACGCCTTGTCCATTTTAAATTACGTATGATATTTCCCTGCTTCAAAAACTTTGCAGGATTATTATCGCAGTAAAATTTTCCCACCTCAGATGGACTTGTTACACTGCAGTAGCAATATAGCGATGCTGTTGGTTATCAGCCAAGCCTGGATGTATGTTTTTAACACATAACTGCCGCAGTTTAAATGGCATATAATATTTTGATGCTGAGAAAACTTTGCAGTATTTGTATCGCAGTAAATTCAGCACACCTCAGATGGACTTGTTACTAGAGATGAGTGAACTTGTTCGGAAAACGTTTGCAAATCTTAAAATCGGCACGAACATTGCACATTTGGATTCGTGATCTGACACCCAATCAATTTTACTGCAAATTGGCCAAATTCGGCAAAAGTGCGCTAAATGATTGCGCTTCCACTACTGTACTGTGGTCCTCCAGACTCCAGGCCACATTTCAGCATATAAATCTTTTGTGATAATGGTGTCGTCCTCCAGACACCAGGCCACATTTCAGCATATAAAACTTTTGTACTAATAGTGTGGTCCTCCAGACACCAGGCCACATTTCGGCATATAAATCTTTTGTGCTAATAGTGTGGTCCAGAGACCACAGGCCACATTTCAGCATAGATCTTTTGTGCTAATAGTGTGGTCCTCCAGACACCAGGCCACATTTCAGCATATAAATCTTTTGTGCTAATAGTGTGGTCCTCCAGACACCAGGCCACATTTCAGCATATAAATATTTTGCATTAATAGTGTGGTCCTCCGGACACCAGGCCACATTTCAGCATATAATTTTTTTTGTGCTAATTGTGTGGTCCAGACACCAGGCCACATATCAGAATGTAAATCCTTTCTGCTAATAGTGTGGACCAGCCAGGGGTCCACATTTCAGAATCGAAATAATTTTGGCAAATAGTGTGGACCAGCCAGGGGTCCACATTTCAGAATCAAAATAATTTTGGCAAATAGTGTGGTCTAGACACCAGTCCACATTTCAGAATCTATATCCTTTCTGCTAATAGTGTGGTCAAAATACCAGTTCACATTTCAGAATCTAAATCCTTTCTGCTAATAGTGTGGTCCAGACACCAGTCCACATTTCAGAATCTAAATCCTTTGTGCTAATTGTGTGGTTCAGACACCAGTCCACATTTCAGCATCTAAATCTTTTGTGCTAATTCTGTGGTCCAGCAACATTTTCTCAGCAAATAAATACTGATTGTTAATTTAGTGACAGGTGAGTGATAAGTCTGTACCTAGGGTTGTGAAACAGCTGGTTAAGAGAGGGGAAGGGTACATCTAACATGAGTGGGAAAAAGAGAGATTGGGGTGGAAGGAGAAATAGGCTTGGTGTTCGAGGTGTACGTGGGGAACATGGTAATGTTACTGAAAGCTCTACTGAACAAACAATGGCTTGTCCTATCCACAGATATAGCTATTGGACGGGCTACTCGACTCTAAGGTGTCAGAGCCCCATTATACTATTTCTACTCTGGGGAAATTGATGCCACTTTAGTGGTTTCTGACCCTAATTTTTGGAAATGTTTGGACTCCTTCATGTGTGTTGCCTAAATTTGGCAGGGCTGTCAGAGCACCAGGCCTACACCTGTCACTCATGCACCTGTTACTGATCAACGTTTAAGCTAGAAATGCTGGTACAAGCCCTGTTCCAGGCCCTGTCCTATGAATACATGCTGCGCAATTATACTATTTGTGCTCTGGCTCAGTTGGGCTGTTGGAGAGTTGTGGCACGGGGGAAAACAAGGGTTATTTGGGTGCCAACTCTGAGGACTGTACTGCATGTGATATTGAGGTGGAGGAAGAGGAGGAGAGGCCACTTGATGCAGTGCTTGCCATCCACTGGAGCACATGCTCTTTCTGGCCCTTATCTACAAGGCGTACCGCTGTGTGGCTGCCAAAGAAAGGGAGTGGAGTAGCCCGTCCAGTAACAGAAGTTGTCAGTTATGTTTGGATAGGGCATGACGGTGTTGGTTCACCTGTGCTTTCACTAACATAACCACCTACCCCACATATACCTTGAACACCAAGCCTATTCCCCCTTCCACCACGACCTCGCTTTTTCCCACTCATGTTGCTCAGATAGTGTGGTTGGAGCCCGCTATTAGCAACACAAAATTTGATTTTTTACTGTGGATGAGGCCTGTTTTTAATAGAATATATGCTCCAAACAATTTAAAACTGCGATCTGTCGTGCTGTATCACCTTAGTAACAGAAGAATTTTTTTTTTATTGAGAATGAGGCCTGTATTAAATAGAATATATGCTCCAAACTGTTTCAAACTGAGATCTCCCCTGCTGTATCACGTTAGTAATAGAAGAATATTTTTTAACTGTGGATGAGGCCTGTATTAAATAGAATATATGCTCCAAACAATTTCAAACTGAGATCTCCCCTGCTGTATCACATTAGTAACAGAAGAATTTTTTTTTTTACTGTGGATGAGGCCTGTATTAAATAGAATATATGCTCCAAATAATTTCAAACTGAGATCTGGCATGCTGTATCACGTTAGTAACAGAAAAAAAATAGATTTTTTTACTCTGAATGAGCTCTGCATACAGCTGAATTTCACCCCCACAAAATGACAAGCTGAGATGAGGTATGCTGTATCATATTAGTAACAGAAAAAATTTATTTTTTTTACTCTGAACAAGCCTGCATACAGCTGAATTTCACCACCACAAAATGACAAGCTGAAAAGTGGCATGCTGAATCACATTAGTAACAGGAAAAAATAGATTTTTAAAGGTTTATTCATGCATGGAGTACAATAAAAGCAGTGCACAACAGAGTTCTATGCTGAAATGTGCCCTGCTGTCTTTGTCTCGACCTCACTAATGGCACAAAAAAAAACTGCTGGAAGGTCCATTTCACAGCCACACAGGACCCATCTATCTAAACTATCTGACTTAGAAGCAACTGCCTAGCTAACTATCTTAAATCGTTCAGAATCCAGGAGCAGACTAGGAGCAGCCTCTCTGAACTGTCATACTGACAAAATGGCGTTGAAACAACAAGTCTGCTCTTTATATAGCGAGGGGAATGTGATTTCAGCAGCCAATGGCACAAGCCCTTGTGTCTGGACATTGTGGATGGTTCCTGTGCCCTGATTGGCTAGCCACAATTTGCACACATTAAGATAGGAAGAAAAAAAATTAAATTACAAGCATGCCGCTCCTCTGTCCTCTCCCCGCACCCACCTCCCATCAAACAAGTCCTCCCCGCTCATCATACAGTACCACTATCCTAGCCAAAGTGCTGAAAATACTGTAGTGGAAACGCAATAATTTGCCGAACTTTTACCGAATTTTGCCGATTTTAAATAAAAACACTCGGGTGTCCGATCACGAATCCGAATTTGCAATGTTTGTGCCGAATTTGAAATTGGTGAACATTTTTCGAACATGTTCGCTTATTTCTATTCAGGATTAATACTGCAGTAATATTTGACTACCTGAGATGATGGACAAGTTTCTCTGCTTGCACAATACAGCAATACTATTCAAATCAATCAAATCCAGCTGTATGCTGGTAACAAGCAAATGGAGCAGTAAAAATTAAAAAGCAGTGTATTATATTGCTTTTCACCAAAATTAGCAGGATTAAGAGCAAAAAGAATATTATTAGCCCTTATAACTAGGGCTATTGATAGGAGTTACAGCAGCAGAAAGAATGTGCAATGGACCCTATTCTGTGCTATACTTGGTGTCTACAAACTCTGCCTAACTAATGTTATCAGCAGGACTAATATTCATCAGAATGAGCCCTTATAAGGACTGTTAGAGTAGATTAATAATTGTGGTGTGGAATCTCTGTTTAAAATAACCACCAATTCTCTCCCTCGCTCAGCTGCAGCTCTCCCTACTCTGCCTGTTTGACCAGTAGACTGTGACGAGCATAGGGTTCCGGGTCTTATATAGACCCGATGACACTATGCGGCCAGCCAGTCACTGTAGTGCCACAACCAACATGGCTACGGCATTACGGTGACTGTCAGGCAATCCCTGCCTGGTAATTGCCTGCCTAATTTGCTCCAAACATGTGGAGCGGGGACTCGAGATCCCGCTTGAACATTCAAAAAATACTCACCAAGTAAAAAGCATCCCAATCATGGTGATGCCCAGGCGAGTCACGAGTAGTGGCGAGCAAGCTCGCTCATCACTAATAGCTAACAAATAAAGTAGCACTATGTAGCGCTATAGTATGCAAACAGGAAATATATGAAATATGAATTGCATTACTGCTCTAGAAAATAGCGATAATTGAGAATACTTAGAGAATAAATTGGACAATTCATGTGCACCCGGCAGCCACGGTAAGGCGATTCTCATTGTTGGAAACCTATCTAGTTTGAACTCTCTCTTAGACTGAAGCCTACATTTATGTGGGAAGGTAGGATCCTGCTATGATTAAAATCGCCTGAGGCTTAGGGGTGGATTGCTCAGTCAGAGAGCCTACGTATACAAATATCAAAAGACTAACCGTCACTTCTAAAACAGAATACAGGTGTGTACAGGTGCTTACTAAGAGTAGCCATTAGTGATGAGTGAGTATGTTCTGTTAACCCTTTCGGTGAGCATGCTTGGCTGCTCGCCAAGTATCTTCTGCGTGCTCGGGTGTTATGTTTAAGTCACTCCGTGCGCATGATTTGCGACTGTTTGACAACTTTAATACATGTGAGGAATGCCTAAGAAATAACGCCAACACGACGGAAGTTGCCAGTACAACTGTTAGGTCTTCGGAGTCTGGTTATTTTTTAAAGACTCTGCAGATAACCCCAAAAAGGCCATTTGCACCACCTGCCAGGCCAGCATCAGCAGAGGTAGCAAAACTAGCAGCCTGACCGCCACCAGCATGATCAGGCACATGGCAGCAAAGCACCCGACTAAGTGGGCCGAACCCCAGGGTCCAGCAACAGTGTCTGCGGGTGACACCACTGCTGGTTCCGCTGTTGTGCGTGCACGCCAATCCTCTATTGATGGCACATGCCAAGATGCCTCCCGCCCTGCACCTGTCGTTGAGCACTCTCAACTAGCACCATCAACAAGCACGTCCTAGTCCCAGCGCAGCGTTCTATTGTCCATACCCCAGTCCTTGGAACGCAAGCGCCATTACGCAGCCAACGCCCCACAGGCCACACTACTAAATTCACACATTACGTGAATGCTTGCACTCGAAATGTTGCCTTTTAGGCTTGTGGAGACGGAAGCTTTCCACGACCTGATGGTGCCGGCCGTCCCTCGGTACTCGGTCCCCAGCTGCCACTATTTCTCCTGGTGTGCTGTCCCCGCATTACACGAGCACGTGTCCCAGAACATTAGACATGCCCTAAACAAAGCAGTTACTGGGAAAGTCCACATAACCACGGACACATGGACAAGTGCTTGTGGGCAGTGATGGTACATCCAGCTGACGGCACACTGGGTTAATATAGCGGAAGCCGGGACCCAGTTGGACCTTGGGACGGAACACAACCTCCCGTCGCCGAGGATTGCGGGACCTGGGTCAATTAGGGTTGCCCCCACATTCTACAACACCTGCATCTCCTCCTCTTCCTCCTCTTCAGCCTCCATCTCCAAAATGACCACATCAGTCGCAAGCTGGAAGCACTGCAGCACTGCCTCAGCCAAGCAGCAACAGGCTGTGCTGAAACTAATATGCCTAGGTGACAAACCGCACCACGCTGAAGAATTTTGGACAGCTCTGAAAGAGCTGGCATATCTGTGGCGGACATCGCTGACCCTAAAGCCAGGCATGGTCGTGTGTGATAATGGCCAGAACCTGGTTGTGGCTCTGAGGCGAGGTGAGCTCACACACGTACCATGCCTGGCCCATGTGCTTAACCTCGTGGTTCAGAAGTTTCTCAAAACCTACCCGGATCTGTCAGATCTCCATGTCAAAGTACGCTGCCTGTGTGCCCATTTTAGAAAGTCAGCTACAGCTTCCGCCGCTCTTGCCGTGCTTCAGCAGCATTTGCAGCTTCTAGCTCACCGACTGATCTGCGATGTCCCCATGCATTGGAACTCTACATTGCAGATGTTGGGAAGGATTTGTGAGCTGAAGAGGGTAGTTGTTGAATACAAGCATTAATAAGGCCGCCGGTATTCAGGTCAGACTCCGCACATAAAAGCCAGTAGTGGACATGGATGGCAGACATATGTACCATTCTCCAAAACTTTGAGGACTCCACCAAGATGGTGAGCGACGATGACGCCGTAATTAGCGTCACCATCCCACTTCTCTGTCTTCTGAAACGCTCTATGCTCACAATTAGAGAGGATGCATTGCAGGCGGAGCACGATGAGACGGAGCAAGGAATCATACAGGGTGATTACACACAGCCCAGCCTCATATCATCCCAATGTGAATTGGGTGACAATAAGGAGGAGGAGAAGGAAGAACAGGAGCTAGTTTCCTGCGCTATAGACGGTACTACCTGCACAACTGTCATACCGTCTGTTCAGCGTGGATGGCCTGAGGACAGGGAGGAGGAAGAGGGGGAGGAGGAGGATGAGGAGGAGAGCATGGCCAGTCATCCTCTTGGTGAGGACACGGAAGTCTTGCCTCTTTTCAACTCTGGCACACATGGCTGAGTTTATGTTACACTGCCTTTCCCATGACCCTCGCGTTGCCCAAATTTTGGGTGACAGTCATTACTTGTTGGTGACACTTCTAGACCCACGCTACAAGGAGAACTTTCTGTCTCTTATTACCTTGCTTAACAAGCCTAACAAAATGGGGCTGTATGAGAAGGCCCTTGTTGCGGAATTATTAAAAGAATTCCCATCTGAAAACGCTGGCAGCAGAGGGCACAGTTCGTTGGACAACCAAGGAGTACAGGCGGGAGAGACACAAATGCAATTCAGCAGAGGCAGGGGAACACTGTCAAACTTCTGGGACAGTTTTCTCTGACCCTCCCATTGTACAGGCCCTGAGGCGTGGGGTACTCTCCCAAGGAAGGAAAAGTTTCAGATAATGCTGAGGGAGTACCTTGCCAACCGTACCAACGTCCTCCGTGATTCCTCTGTGCCTTATAGTTATTGGGTATCCTAGCTGGACACGTGTCATGAACTAGCTCTCTGCGCCTTGGAGGTCTGGCCTGCCCTGCCGAATGCGTTTTGTCAGAGCGGATTTTTAGTGCCGCCGGTTGAATTATAACCGATAGGCGCATACGCCTGTCAACTGAAAAAGCTGACATGCTGACTCTCATAAAAATGAACAAGGGCTGTATTGGGCCAGACTTCTCAACACCATGGAATGATAGCAGCGTAACATAAACTCAAATACAGTGTCTTTTCTTGGGAGGTGTATTCCCATGCAGCTTTTCACACAC
Source organism: Phyllobates terribilis (assembly GCF_046119375.1). Lineage (NCBI taxonomy): Eukaryota > Metazoa > Chordata > Amphibia > Anura > Dendrobatidae > Phyllobates > Phyllobates terribilis. The sequence continues at coordinate 41,026,098 of NW_027362769.1, read as the reverse complement.
AGACATGGGTATACGCTTCCTGATTTTGTCTATTTGCTCTTGTCCTCCTCCTTCTCCGCATACTCATCCTTCGCCACCATATCACCACCATATGTATCATATCAACATATCTACGTCTCTTGCAAGGGACATTGGAGTTCCTCCAAAATTTTGGCAGCCGTTGCTTCACTTCATAGGCAAACAATATGAGAGACACACTTCCTAATAATGGGAACATTGTTTTCAGGAGGCCCTCTGACCTCTACGTCTCTTGCAAAGGGCATTGGAGTTCCTCCAAATTTTTGGCAGCCATTGCTTCACTGCAAAGACAAATAGTATGGGAGACCCACTTCCTAATAATGGGAACATTGTTTTCAGGAAGCCCTCCGACCTCTACGTTTTTTGCAAGGGGCATTGCAGTTCCTCCAAATTTTTTGCAGCCGTTGCTTCATTGAAATGGCAAACAGTATGGGAGACATATTTCACAATGACGGAAACATTGTTTTCAGGAGGCCCTCTGACCTCTATGTCTGTTGCAAGGGGCATTGGAGTGCCTCCAAATTTTTAACAGCCATTGCAGTCTCTGCATAGGCAAACAGTATGGGAGGCCCTCTCCATTCTAATGGGAATATGTCGTTACTGAGGCCCACCTCTATGTGTCTTTAAATTATTAGTGGGGTTTTTCCTAAATTTTGGCAGTCGTTGGACTCACTGCATACCCTATAACTGAATAGCAGACCCTCTCCTTTCTAATGGGAACATGTCAAACTTGTTACTGTGACCCAGCTGTATGTGTCTTTAAATTGTTAGTGGGGTTTTTCCTAAATTTGGGCAGCTGTTGGACTCACTGTGTTAGAACCCTTCTGTTTGTTTTTTCCATCTTGTGTTTTGCGGTCACGTGACCATCTGCCTTTATGTTCCAGCTCCGCCCTTTTGGTGGTGCTGGACTTCAGTGTTTGACTGTTTCTCTAGCCCGGTGCTTCTGTGCCTTTCTCTGTCAGTTCGTTTGGTCCTTCTGGGACCTCTAGCACTTTTTTGTCTGTTTGTCTTTTTGTGTTCTGCAACAACTTCTCTGTTTAGGAGGTGTCCCATTTTTGTCCCAGCCCTTAGTTCTTTTAGGGACCCCTCCCCTTATGCTATAGGTCTTCGTTCAGACTAGCCGAGGACTAAGGCGGGTCTGTTCGCTAGGAACAGGTAGCCCACTACATCGTAGGGATTCAGCTTAGTTTACTGTAGGGACAGTTTTCCCTTATCTTTCCTTAGTACATGTTGCAGATCATAACAGTAAGCCAGCCCAAAAAAACTAAAAGAAAAATAATTCGGGGATCAGTATGGTTTCCGTCCAGGATTTGGCTCAACACCTGCAGGGATTGTCTCTGGACGTGGCAGAGCTCCAGCAACACGTGAGTAGCTGTTCTGAAGTGCATTTTGTGGAACCCAAGCTAGGACTGCCTGATGTTTTTATGGTAAACAGCAAGATTTTTTTTCCTTTAAAAATGCTTGTTTGTTATATTTTCGTTTGAGACCAAGGGAATGAATCACAGCGCATTGGTTTTATTATGTCACTGTTGTGCAAAGAACCACAGGGGTGGGCCTTTTCTCTCCAACCTAATGATCCATGTCTAAGGTCTGTAGAAGAATTTTTTTCTGCTATGGGACTATTATAAGATGATCCTGATAGAATCTCATCTGCTGAGGCGTTTGAATCAGGTGTCAGGTGATGTTGAAAATTATTGCACACACTTCAGAAGATAGGCCTCAGAAGTTAAATAGAATGATCCAGCTCTGAAATGTCTATTTCTTGCTGGTCTGAGTGAAAGGGTTAAGGATTTGCTAATTGCATTCCCTGCACCTGAGACTCTGCAGGATGACATGCAATTAGCTGTTTGTGTGGATAGGAGACTGAGATTTAGACAGAATGAGGTAAATACTCCTGTAATGCCAGGTCCTAGTCCCCAGAAAATCTGCTCTGACAGTGGAGAACCGATGGAGGTTAGGGCGAAGTCGCTTCCCTCTCAGGAAAAGACCGGAGGTTCGCCAAGGGATTGTGTCTTTATTATGGTAAAGCTGACCATTTGATTAAGTATTGTGAGCTTCATTTAAGTAAAGAAAAAAAGAGTCAGTTACGCCCGTATAGCTTGTTTACGCTCTGCAGGAGTATTTATTTCTGGGAGTACTACTTTGCAGGAAAATTTGATTGAATTTCAGGTATTTGTGGATTGTGGTTCAACACTTACTGTGAGTGATAAAGGGTTTTCGGAAAACCTTAAATTGAAATCCAAACCTTTGTCATCACCTATTTCTGTGATTGCAGTTGATAACACTCCCTTGAAATGTATTACTCACAAGGTTGCTGCATTTCCCCTCACTATCAATGGAGTTCAGAAACAAATTTTGGACTAGGTTGTATTAGATAATTTACCCTCTCCGGTCGTTCTAGGATTGCCTTGGTTAAAACTGCCCAATCCTTTGCTGGACTGGTCTACTATTGTGATTAGGTCTTGGAGTCCGAAGTGCTAAGATAAATGTTGTAATGGTCGCATTGCGGCTGTGGAAAAAGGGGAATTACCTGTACCTATTCAAGATTTTTGGAGGGTTTTTTCAGAGGAGGAGTCGCAAGTTTTACCTCCTCTACGGGATTATGATTGCGCCATTGAGTTTGTTCCTGGAGCTACTCTTCCTAAGAGTCGCTTGTTTAATCTGACTATCCCTGAAAGAAAGGCCTTGCAGGAGTACATACAGACTAGCCTGGCTGCTGGTCACATTAGACCTTTTAAGTCGCCTGTGGCAGTTGGATTTTTCTTTCTTAAAAAAAAGGACGGGGGTTTATGTCCATGTCTGGATTTTCGTGAAGTTAATAAGATTACCGTACGCAATTCCTATCCATTGCCGTTAATTCCTGACTTGTTTATCCAGTTGGTGGGGGCCAAGTGGTTCTCTAAAATTGATCTCCGGGGGGCATACAATTTGTTACGAGTGAAGGAGGGTGATGAATGGAAAACTGCTTTTAACACTCCAGTAGGTCATTTTGAGAATCTAGTGATGCCTTTTAGTCTTACCAATGCACCTGCATTTTTTCAGAACCTTACTAATGACATCCTGAGTCCTTTGATTGGTAAGAATGTGGTTGTGTATTTGGATGACATTTTGATTTATTCACCAGATCTAGAGTCCCATTGGCAGAGTGTACGTGAAGTTTTGCAGTTATTGAGTGATAATTCACTCTTTGCTAAGCTGGAGAAATGTGAGTTCGCTGTGCTGAAAATTAATGTTTTGGGCTACATTGTCTCCAGCGAGGGCTTTGAGATGGACTCAGTGTAGGTTCAGGCTGTGCAGGAATGGCCTAGGCCTATTGGTTTGAAATCTATACAGAGATTTTTGGGTTTTGCCAATTATTACTGGAAATTCATTAAGAATTTTTCTGTAATTGTTAAGCCTCTGACCGATCTCACCAGGAAAGGTGCGAATATGGTCCAGTGGACTATTGAGGCCATTGAAGCGTTTGAATATCTCAAAGAGAGGTTCAGTTCTGCCCCTATCCTTATGCAGCCTGATGAGACCAAGCCTTTTTTGGTCGAGGTTGATGCTTCATCGGTGGGGGTCGGAGCAGTTTTGTCTCAGGAGAACAAGGATGGAGTACATCCTTGTGCCTTCTTTTTGAAAAAATTTTCGGAAACCAAACTGAATTATGATGTTGGAAATTGGGAGTTGCTGGCTATTAAACTTGCATTTGAACATTGGCGTCATTTTTTCGAAGGCGCTAGATTTCCTATTCAGGTTTTCACATATCTTAAGAATTTGATCTATCTGGATGCTGCCAAGCGCTTGAATGCCCATCAAGCTAGGTGGGCACTTTTTTTCTCGGTTTCATTTTTCTGTTACCTATATTCCTGGTACTAAGAATGTTAAAGCCGATGCTTTATCTCACAGCTTCTCTCCTACGGTCGGTGCCAAGGAGGAGGAGAACATTTTACAGAAAGGAGTTGTGCTGGCGGCATTGGACCCCGTTTTGGAGAATGGGATTCTGAAAGCTCAAGATGATGCTCCATCTAACACTCCCCATGGGAGGTTGTTCGTGCCTAGAGCCTTTAGGAGAGATTTGTTTGTGGAGTGTCATGAGTCTCGGTTGGCAGGTCTTCCAGGAATTTCGGAGACTAAGAGACTTATCAGTCGCAGTTTTTGGTGGCCTGGATGGCAGAAGGAAGTCATCAAGTGGGTGCGTCAATGTACTGTGTCTGATAGGTCAAAGGCTTCACATACTCCTGCTGCGGAGTTGCTTTGCCCTCTGGAGGTTCCTAGTGCACCTTGGACGCATCTCACAATGGATTTTATTACTGATCTTCCTGTGTCCGAGGGTTTTACTGTCATCTGGGTGGTCATGGACCATTTTAGTAAGATGTGTCATTTGGTTCCATTCATTAAGTTGCCCTGCGCCAAGACACTCGGTAAGGCGTTTGTTAAGGAGATTTTCAAGCTCCATGGCGTTCCCATGGATATTGTTTCTGATAGAGGACCTCAGTTTGTGGCTTGCTTTTGGCGTGCTTTTTGTGACAGGTTGGGAGTCCATTTGTCATTTTCGTCTGGGTATCATCCTGAGCCTAATGGATAGACTGAAAGAAAGAACCAGGATGTTGAACAGATTTTGCGTTGTTTTGTGGCTGACAATCAAGAGGTGTGGTCTGAGTTTCTGCCTCTCGCAGAATTTGCTCTTAACAATCATACATCCTACTCTGCTGGGTGTTCTCCTTTTTTTTTGTTTTACTGGGATACATCCGTCTTTTGGTTCGTTCTCCAAATTGGGGTCGGCGGTGCCGGAGAAGGAGAATTTTTCCGGTGATATTGAGAGAGTTTGGACTAATGTACTTTGCAACCTTCAAGAGGCTAACAAGAAGTTCAAGAAGTATTTTGACAGGAAACTTAAGGATGTATTGTTTACTGTGGGTGACATGGTTTGCTTGTCCTCAAAGAACCTGCGGTTGAGGATTCCCTCTAAAAAACTGGGTCCTAAGTTTGTGGGTCCATTTAAAGTGCTTCAGGTTGTTAACTCGTCTGCTGTTAGGTTGGATGTCCCTACTTCATGGAAGATTAATCCTGTGTTTCATGTTTCCTTGTTGAAAAAGGCTGATGCATCAGATAGGGATGCCACTGTCTCAGTTCCTCCTGTGGTGGAAGACTGCGAATATGAAATTTCTCGTATCTTGAATTCTAGATGGCATAGAGGGAGATTACAGTATCTTGTCTCCTGGAAGGGTTTCGGTCCCGAAGACAACTCCTGGTTAAGGACGGATGATGTCTCTGCTCCTAGGCTTGTTAAAGCTTTCCACAAGAGGTTTCCGGATAGGCCTGGGCCTGGAGGATCCTCATAAAAGAGTGGGTACTGTTAGAACCCTCCTGTTTGTTTTTTCCATCTTGTGTTTTGCGGTCATGTGACCATCTGCCTTTATATCCCAGCTCCGCCCTTTTGGCTGTGCTGGACTTCAGTGTTTGACTGTTTCTCTAGCCAGGTGCTTCTGTGCCTTTCTCTGTCAGTCCGTTTGGTCCTTCTGGGACCTCTAGTACGTTGTCTGTTTGTCTTTTTGTGTTCTGCAACAACTTCTCTGTTTAGGAGGTGTCCCATTTTTGTCCCAGTCCTTAGCTCTTTTAGGGACCCCTCCCCTTATGCTATAGGTCTTTGTTCAGACTAGCCAAGGACTAAGGCGGGTCTGTTCGCTATGAAAAGGTAGCCTGCTACATCGTAGGGATTCAGCTTAGTTTTACTGTAGGGACAGTTTTCCCTTATTTTTCCTTAGTACATGTTGCAGATCATAACACACTGCATACCCTATAACTGTATAGCGGACCCTCTCCTTTCTAATGGGAACATGTTGTTACTGTGGCCCAGCTCTATGTGTCTTTAAATTGTTAGTGGTGTTTTTCCCAAATTTTGGCAGCCCTTGCATTCACAGCATGGGCACTACCACTATAGGAGACCTGCTCCTTTATAATGGGAACATTTTTTTTACTGAGACCCTCCTCTATGTCTCTTCAAAAGGGTATTGGGTTGCGTCCAAATTTTTGACAGCCCTTGTAGTCACTGCATAAGCAATAACAGTATAGAAGACCCACTTGTTAATAATGGGAACAACAAAGCATAGCCGGCTGATGACTCTCTAACAATAGCGAGGGCCGACTGCTGGCTCTTTAAGAATAGTAAGGGCCGCCTGATGGCCCTATAAAAATAGGCTTTGTGACTTTCAGAGTCCCTCCATCATAAATGAAACAGGATGTGTTTGATGATGTGTCAAACACCACATGGCCAGAAAAGGTTGTAAAATGTTAAAATGACATTTCCTGATGATTGCATTTGTCTTGGTTGAAAGCAATGCAAAAGTGCAAAAACGCATCAAAAACGCTATGTGTGAACATAGCCCAAGGTCTGGTAAGGTTTTGCCTTATGTACAAGTCATTACCCTGGAAAGAATGTTCCTTAACATATTTCTCAGAAAAATCCATTTTGGTTTCGTTTTTGTATATATTACTGTGAGTCCGTAAAAGTGGCGTAATATCTCTGACAACATTGTTGACAGCATTGACCTGGGAGTCATAAATGCTTCCAGGGGTCTTCCCCTGTGGTTCCCATGTCATTTGAGCACTGTTCCCATCGATTTGGGCAATTTTTAGTCCCTCTGCAGACCGCCGGGGGGATCTATAGGAAAAATGCTTGAGTTTCTCATAGACTTACATTGGGCTCGTTACTTGGACAGAGCACTCGAGCATTCCAATTTGCTCGACTTGAACAACCAATACCCAAGCATTTTAGTGCTTTCTCATCTCTAATAACTAACAAATAAAGTAGAATCGCCTTACCATGTTTGCCAGATACACATGAATTTGCCAATTTATGCGCTAAGTATTGTCAATTATTCCTATTTTCTAGAGCAGTAATGCAATTCAAATTTCAGATATTTCATTCATGATTCATGACAAATTTTGGCCATGCTCACTTATAGCCATGCCCATTTATCATTTACGTTTACCTTGCCAGGCGGAGATGTCAGAGGGGACATGTTGGCAGTGAGGGACATTCAACAGACCGCCCAAGACAGCACAGTGTAGACCATAGGCGGATTATAATGAGGGCAATCCGGGCTACCGCCCGGGGCCCCGAGCCTGCAGGGGGCCCGCGGCTCCGGGCGGGGTGTCTAATGCCGGATTGCCCTCATTATATGTGCGGGCCGCCATGGCACATACCGGTAGCAGTGGTGGGAGGGGGGCCCCGGACCGCTCCCCCAGCAGCGGCGCACGGCCGCTACTTCTTCATCGGCCAGGCCAGCACTGCAGCAGTTAACTTCCCTGAGCTGGCCCGACCGCGTCACTGCTAGGAGACACGGCCCTGTGCGCGGCCGTGTCTCCTAGCTGTGACGTCATGCAGTGTGCGCCCGGCCTGCACTGCTGCAACGGAGAAGTCAGAGCTGGCAGGAGGAATGGAGCCGGGGGATGGTGAGTCTGTGTGTGTATGTGTGTATATGTGTATGTGTGTGTGTGTGTAAGCAGGCAGATATCATTGTGTGATGTCTGTTTATATGTATTTTTGCGTTTCAAATGTGTTTATGTGTGTATGTATATGTCTGTATATGTTTGTATGTGTGTGTGACTGCATGCGTGACTGCGTGCGGCCTCCTGCTGAGTATAGTTGGCGCTGTGCGGCCTCCTGCTGTCTCTGGGGGGGGCGCCGTGCGGCCTCCCACTATGTATAGATGGCGCCGTGCGGCCTCCCGCTGTGTATAGATGGCGCCGTGCGGCCCCCTGCTGTGTATAGATGGCGCCGTGCGGCCCCCTGCTGTGTATAGATGGCGCCGTGCGGCCCCCTGCTGTGTATAGATGGCGCCGTGCGGCCTCCCGCTGTGTATAGATGGCGCCGTGCGGCCCCCTGCTGTGTATAGATGGCGCCGTGCGGCCCCCTGCTGTGTATAGATGGCGCCGTGCGGCCTCCTGCTGTGTATAGATGGCGCCGTGCGGCCTGCTGCTGTGTATAGATGGTGCCGTGCGGCCCCCTGCTTTGTATAGATGGCGCCGTGCGGCCCCCTGCTTTGTATAGATGGCACCGTGTGGCCTCCTGCTGTGTATAGATGGCACCGTGCAGCCTCCCGCTGTGTATAGAAGGCTACGTGTGTTCAATATTGAGTCATACAATTAATGTAAGGCTATATGCCCACGATACAGAAATGTTCCGGATTTTATTTGAGCGTTTCTGCTTCTCCCTGGCTGAAAAAATGCATGCAAATTTTACATGCGGATTGTACATGCGGATTGTACATGAGTTTTCCTGCCAGGGACATGCGGAAGGGAAGCGTTCTTCACATGCATTTCTGCATGCGGGTTATCAAGCGCTTTTCCAAGCGATTTTAGCATCACTTGGAAAGTGCTTGACAACTTGGTTACACTATATAAATCCATGCAATCAGCATGGATTTATATAGTGTGACCGTAAAAGAATCGTAAAAAAAAAAATATATATACTTACCTTCTGATGGCCTGCCGACGTCAGCGGTCGCGTGACCCGTCACATGACTAAATGACGTCACGGCAGGTACTTTTCAGACTATCGCGAGCTGCCGGCAAGCCAGGACGCATTGGATAAAGACACCGGGGGCCATCAGAAGGTAAGTATAATATTTATTTTTTATTTTATTCTTTTTTTACAGGTTCTATGGTACCCGGGTCCGGAGGAGAGTCTCCTGTCCTCCACACCCGGGTACCATCCGCACATTGAAACGCATGGATTCCGCATCTACAGATGCAGGGATGCGGATTCCATGCGTTCTAATGCAAGTCAATGGCGGCAAAAACGCAGCGCTTCCGCAAAATAATTGGTAATGCTGCGGATTTTTCCGCAATGATAATCCGCAGCGGAAATTTCCGCAGCATGTACACAGCACATGCGGATTATCATTGGGGTACATGGCAGACCTTCTACCAAGCGTTTATTAAGCGTTTCTGCAGCGGAATTGCCGCTGCGGAAACACTTAAAAAACGCATAGTGGGCACACAGCCTTAAAAAAAATATTATAATTAATATTGTGCCAAATTAATTTCACGTGAACTATCACATGATCTATCACAGGGGATCATGTGACATGTCACGTGATAAATCAGGTGTGTGTGTGTGGGCGGGGGGGGCCCGCGCCTTCTAAACTGCCCGGGGCCCTTGCTACTCTTAATCCACCCCTGGTGTAGACCCAGTTTCGGGACTGTTCTGCTGAATCACTTTGGATTTATTTTTTGTTCTTTCATTCTTATTAGTACTAGCAATAACTTTATCATTTTTACATAAGCTTCACTATGTGAAGTCTTTCTTTGTGCATTTTTTAACGAATTGAAGCGTTTTTAATGTGTTTTAACAGTACAGAAAAGCTTTGATTTTCCCTTAAAAATCAACTGTGTTCTTTGCATGCTCTTTTATCATGTGATTTACAGGTTCCCCATACAAGCCTGTAGAGAAAAAAAAGAATTATAAGCACACAGTTCTACAGAGTCTTTAGATGCACAGTTGACAGGAGTTTTTATGAAATAACATCCACTTTGCTTTTACAGTTAAAAGCAGCATATTTTCTGCGTAAAAAAAATCCCATCATTTACGCCATGTGTGAATATGGCCTAACTGTTCCAGCAAAGTGGAATTGATTTCATGAAAATTCATGCCCATTGTGCAGCTAAAGATACCGTTGAACAGTGCAGTTTTTAGTACATGTTTTCTCTGTAGGTTTCTAAGGGGAGCCTGAAAATAAACTCAAATAAAAATAGCACAGTTGCATTTTTAAGAGCAGAATCAAATGTTTTCTGTATTAAAACCCCCCCATTAAAACAATGCTTTAAATTTGCAACAAGAAAGCATAAAATAAATGGGAAAAGGTGTTAAAAATGTAGCAAAAAGGCAATAATCAGAGAAGAGTTGTGTTGTGTGGACACTGGCAGAACATGTGCAGCTAAAAAGCAGCAGACTAAATGCAGCATTTACGCTGCATGTAAGCACAGCCTTAGCGTACAATTTTTTATGTTTTTATGGTTTTCATGGAGAAAAAAATCAATCACTCTATTTCTGCTTTTTACTGTATTGTATGGGTTGATATGATTATAGTAATACCAAAAATGTCTTATTTGCTGATTTGTGATGTTTAACATTAAATTGTTATTATTGTAATTGTTATTCATTATCTTTAGTAATTTTATAGACTGACAAAAAATCTCAGACTTTTATTGTTCCTCTAGAATACAGGTATAAAGAAATGCACTGGCATAAAGAAATATAAATCTATTCACCAGTACAATGTTCCTGTAAAGAAGCAGAATATAATGCACATTCAAGTACAGATAATTCTCATATATTGGACAGTGCAGCCTGTTTAACTCTCCATCTATGTACACAGGGGGCGGACATACAAATTGGTGCAACTTGTGCAGTGGCACAGGGGCCTGAGAGGTAAGGGGGTCCAGTTCCATCTCTAAAGCATGTGGAATGAGCATTATCATGAGCTATTGGACTGCAAAGGGCCCATATATTGTTCTTGCACAGGGGCTCTCTTTGGTCTGTGTTCCCTCCTGTACGTACAATGTGTCATCATGTAGGTTTTTGATCCAATAGATTTTGAGAGGGGCAATATTTAGAGTTTGTGCTGCTTTGTGATCCATTGGTGAGGGTTTCCCTTAGAGTACTGATAATGTAGTAGACACACAAACATAGACAGCATGGGGGGCTTAGTGGTCAGCATTATATCCTTGTAGTGCTTTGGTCCTGTGTAGAAATCCCACTGATGCCAACATCTGTGAGGAGTTTGTATGTTCTCCCCATGTTTTCATGGGTTTCCACCAGGTTCTCTGGTTTACTTTCACATCTATGTCTGAACATACTGCTGCTACCACTATCCTGGTCGCTAAGCAGCGCTGCACTTATATCATGGTTATTGCTGGACTTGTGTTTTGCTGCAGTGAGCTGAAATGTAATTAGCTCTCTGCTGGGAGCCATGGGTGTTGCCCCCTTATATATAAATTCCTTCAGTCTCTAGATGCCAGTTATTTTGTTAGTTTAGCTAGACCTGGTCTCTCTGATACCTCACCCACTTGCCTTCTGATTTTGTCCCTGAAGTGAATTCTTGATTTTGACTCCGCATGATGACGCCTATTGACTTTGGTTCGTCTCTCCAGACAGCAGCCTTTCCATGGAAGCAATCCCATGGACCTCGTTGTAAGACCTGATCCCTGTGCAGGGGTTAAAGGGAGAAGATCGGTGTTCCTCTGGAATCTGCCAGATGGAGTGGCTTGTACTAAGTCTGTCAGAGGTAGACTTTTTGAGCCTTTGGCCTCTTGCAGACATCACACCCACACTCTTCAAAGACATACTATTAGAGAATTTAGTGATGATGTTCTGTGTAAAGAGCTATGGAAAGTAATGGAGCTATAAAAGTAAATAAAATAAATATTTTGAGAGAATACAGAATCTTCACAGAGTATACAGTACCCTGATGTAGGATCCCCATTTTTCTGCATTCACTCCAAAATACAAAAGTTTAATGTTCTTAATACAAATACAGATGTAGTAATCCTTAACCTTACTTTCTTGGCTAGTGGATAACTTTCAAACTTGAAAAAAAGGGCTTCAGATTTATCACAATTAGCCTCCACATCCGCCTCCACCAAGGATGGACTGGGACTGAAATTCAGCCCTGCCATTTGAAAGCACACAGGCCCATGCTGTTTCTGCCCCTGAGCCTCAGATTGGGATATCTATTACTCATATTACCTTGCCTGGAGGAAATCAAGATTTACTACAATACCAATATTTCTAATAATACCACTATAAAAGATTGAATAATTACACCGCGATAATAATATTGCAATAACAGACAAATATCACCAAACCATAACAAAATATTACCAGTATATACAGTATTGAAAATACCATCATACTGATCGTGAAAAGAGTTGTTCAGGCTTGAGGTTAAACTCCATGTGACTTCAGACTTCTGAGTCCTCACCTTACACACTGTAAGGATTCTCTGGTGCTAGCATTGGCAGCGGGCCATCATGTGACCACAAGTATGCGATTTCCACACTTCCGGACACATTCCGACTAAATGTACTTGGCCTTGCTAAATTCATTAGTATTGAGTGAGGCCACGCACATCTAGCTGGCATAGGACCGCATGTATTAAAATCACATAATTGCGGTCACATAATCATCCATTCCCATCATCAGAGATACTCACAGCATGCGATGTGCGCACTATGAGGAATCATAAGTCTGTTGTCACATAGAGTGCAGACTTTAACTTTAAGCTTGGACAACCTTTTTAACCAAAACCACTGTACAGAGATTGATATCACCACCATACGGTGACCATATAATGATAATATTAGGTCTACACCAGTGTCATGCATACCATATACAGTTTGTAAAGGACTGTCCCATAAGGGTTGCCATGACGTGGCGGGATGACTTTTACATTATTTTGATCAAAATTATGTTAACTAAATACTCTTTATTATTTATCATTATTTTTATGCACTGGCGATTTATCCATTTACTTCCAGCTATTTGGGTATTTTGCTTGTCTTTGGTTTTTCTCTGTCTAGTGGCCTTGTGTGAACATGCATTTACATTTTGAATGCACATCAATTTACGTTTCAGTTCAGACTCCCAGGTTTTTTCTTTGTAGTTTAGTGTGCTTCAGTGCATGTAAGGGTGTGGCCGTCCTCTGTCTGAGCTGAAAGGTTCATTCTGCCTCTCAGGTCCATGCTTCTACTAGGGGTTAAGTCTCTCTGCCCTTATCCATATGTATGTCACTTGACAAATGGTAAGGTTTTAATATTAGAGTTAGGACCGTCCCATAAGGGTTGCCGTGACGTGGCGGGATGGCTTTTACATTATTTTGATCAAAATGATGTTAACTAAATACCCTTTATTATTTATCATTATTTTTATGCACTGGCGATTTATCCATTTGCTTCCAGTTATTTGGGTATTTTGCTTGTCTTTGGTTTTTCTGTCTGGTGGTCTTGTTTGAACATGCATTTATATTTTGCATGCACATCAATTTACGTTTCAGTTCAGACTCCCAGGTTTTTCCATGTACAGTTTGTGTGTACTGTGCAGGTTCTCACCAGTGACGTTTTCACTGATTGTTGTCATTCATTTTCCCTTTTCCTTACCATTCAGCTCAGACCACCATGACCTCTTGTATTGTCCATAATTCATCTCTGTAAGATGTAATACACAGACTTTGTTGAGTTCAATCAGCAAAAGTAAAAAAAGCCAGCTAATGGTGGTCTCCTAGGAAAAGTATATTGTCTTGTGAGACAAAAATTTGGTATTGCTAGTACTTGAGATGGGGGCAAATTTATTCGAATGGAATTGAATTTTAATCTAATATACAAAAAAATCCTCATTTTTTTAGAATACAGATTTTTGTAAATTTACTTTGCACAGATTTTAGCAAAATGGCGGCCGGCTGACTGTCATTTTACTGAACCAGAGACATACGGCAAAGAAAACACAAAAACTTATATTCACTTCACCGTTCACATGCGACACACATTGGCATCTGAGATCTGGTCACTGGCGAACATCCTGGCCTAGACTAAACGAGTCAAAAATGAGACAAGAGAAAGAAGAGAAACTCAGTGTCTCTATTTTCTGTATGTCAATGTCACATGAAGTGCGACATGCAGTGATCTCCAAAGGCCTGGTTGTGGCCGGAAATCCTAGCATACAGCAAACAAGCCAGGGGATGCAGCCCACAATGGGGAAAAGAAGAGATGGCTCTGAGGAGCGGACAGCAGGCAATGAACAGCAGAGGGGCCAGACAGGTGAGCAGTGAGCTAAGTATAAGGTCTTTGATTTTATTATCCTCTGGGATCTCTTGAGTATAATAAGGGTCTCGCTGTGAGTTGAATTTGCCAGGAAAAGCTATGCAAATTTGCATTTGTCAGATCCACTCATCTCCAGTTAGTACTTATCATAATTTTGCGCTGGATTACTATAAAAAATAGTCCTACTTACTGATGAATCTGAGCTTGATATTTATCTGAGTTACAGGACGGTTTGTGTAAATGACAAGAGGTAAAATAATACCATAGTTATGAAAACGGCTGCAAAATCTGTTGGTTTCAATATTCATCTCTGGAGATAATACACCTGTACTGAATTGTACTACCACTACTGCCTTTTATTTCCTAAACTAGAAATTGTCTAATTTCTACATCTTCATTAGTGATCAGCGAGCACTGAAATTCTCGGGTGCTCGTTGCTGAGGTCGAGCAAATCATAATGCTCGGGTGCTCGACCCGAGTAACGAACCCAATGTAAGTCAATGGGAAACTTAAGCATTTTTCCGGTGCCCCCACTCCGGAGGTCTGGAGAAGGCCTAAAAATTGGTCAAATCAATGGAAGAAGTGCTCAAATGACATGGGAACAGCATGGGGAAGACTCCTGGAAGCATCTCTGACTCCCAGGTAACTGCTGTGAACAATGTTGTCAGAGTATTACGCCACTTTTACGGACTGACAATAAAACATTCAAAAACAAAGCAAAAATGGATTTTCCCTGGAAAAAATGTTAACAAACATTCTTTCCAGGGTAAAGACTTAAATATAATGCAAAATAAATAACGAAAAACAAAAATGCTCCTCCACACCTTGGGCTATGTTCACACGTAGAGTTTTTGATGCGTTTTTGCACTTCTTTCAACGGTGAAAAATAAATTCACCAGTAAAAGTAATTTTAAAATTTTACTACGTTATCTGGCCATGTGGTGTGTCAGACATGATCAGACACATCCAGAATGAACACTCATTTTGAAATGATAATACCATCTAGCACATGTCCCTATTTTAAAAGAAGCTAACAGCGTATCAATAGGGAATAGATTTTGTTTTTCAGCATGGAGTATTATACAATAATCCCTGACTAGATGCCTGTAATATGCTATCCCAACTGCTATAAGTCACCCGTACATGAATCTCAGATAAGGTAATATAGTACAATAGAAAATATAATTTAACCGGCTCCGAAGAGGTTTTTTAGTACGTTGCACAACCAAACTGTGAAGGAATGCAAGCAACCCTGCCTGCCTTCATCAATTTCTAATTACAGATAACCGTTAAAATTATGAATTAGTCAACGAATGCATGGAAAAAATCAAGTTATGGATTGTTGTAGGGATGTATGCGACCAGAATGAACACTCATTTTCAGCTCATAATACCAACAATCCAGCATTATCAATAGGGAATAAATTTTTTTTTCAGCACGGAAAACAATACAATAATCCCTGACTAGATGCCTGTAATACGCTATCCTATCTGCTATAGGTCACCCATACATGAATCTCAGATAAGAGAGGTAATATTGTACAATAAAATATTGATTTTAATCGGCCCCAAAAAGCAACAAACTGTGAAGGGACGTAAGTAACCCTGCCTGCTTTCATGAATTTGTGAGTAAAGATCACCATTAAAATATATGAATCGGTCAACGAGTGCATGGAAAGTATCAATCAAGTAGTGCACTGTGTAAGAGATGTATCGATGACAATGAACAACACTCATCTCCAGCTGATGATACCTTACACCTGTCCCTATTGTAAATGCAACTAACAGCGGTATCAATAGGGAAAAAAATATATATTTTTTTGCAGCAGTACGCAGTATAAGGCAATAATACCTGGCTGGATTGGTGTAATACGCTATCCATACAGTGATAGCTCACCTGTAAACAAATTTCAGATGCGAGAGGTAATATTGCAAACACTTCGGCCAACATGATAAGAGTCACGGACAGGAGGTGTGGAAGAAACACAGCTCACACCCCATAGCCGTGAGATATAGCCTACTCAAAGATATATTTATAAACACTGGAGAGAACTGAGTATAAGGCATATAAAAAACTTTATTAGATATTACATAAATTCATAGTGAAAGATAATTACATTACAAATATGTGCAAATTGCGGAACAAGTCAATGAACATAAATTCCCCAAGGGGTACCCGCAAACACAATACAGCAGAAATTAGCGGTCAAATAAGCCCAATATCCTAGTTTTAACTACGGGCGACTTAGTCCTTATATGAGGAAAAGGGGGCAAAAATGGCCCTATGAATAGCAGGGTAACACCATGAAGGGGGAACAATCAAAAGATTCATGTAAAAACTGATAACAAGAGCAAAACTCACAAAATGACATAGGCAACTCAAGAGATTAGGTGAGTTTCAAACATTATAATGTTATTAGACAGCCATACTATGTGGCATATGTAGCACCCTGAGGATTCGGCTGCTACAGGGGTATTGCACCTCAGACCAGAGGTGTGGTATTCCACTCCCGGGTAAGGATGGAGTGTGGAACTGAGCTCAGTAGGCTGCATGCACTACATACATCCCATTTCCGGGGGACAGAACTACGGTACTCCCACCAAGTATATGTGCAGGTACGACAGCGTCTGTCCCTGGCTGGAGTGGGAGGGGGGTGGAACATCCCAGTAGTGTAGGGGCAGATAGGGGGAGTAGTCTGGGTAAAGCTAGGAGCTCATTGGGTGCTAGTCACCTGGGCTCACACATAGAGGGAGTATATAAGGTGGGCACCATCTTAGGACAGGGTCTTTTTAGCCTGAGAAGCAGAGCAGAGGAGCTCAGCCAGGAGGGCTGACAGGGAGCTGTGGCTCCGGCTGGGCCCAGCTCCAGAGCTAAGCCTGCAGAGGGAGAGATGAGAAAAGAAGGACCCAGAGAGAAAGACAGAGGGAACCCCAAGACCCCAGAATAAAGACAAAAGGGTGAAGGGTTGGCGGACAAGGGTACCGGATCCCAAGCTGGCAGAGGCCAAAACAAACCTTAGCCAGGAACCGGAGGTCGTGGGCAGGATCTGCCACGACCCTCACCAAATCCACCAGAATGGCACACCGAGCATAGGGTCAGGGAAGCCAGGCAAGGTTCAACCAACAAGAGACCCGAGGGAGCCGGACACAGGTGGATCCCTGGTGGGAACGGCCAGAGAGAGAGAGAGAGTCAGAAGGGAGCTCAGGACCACGCTCCGGAATCACCTGGGGGTTAGCCGAGTCCAGGACCTGGTGGACGCAGCACGGCTCGGGTGGTTACTCAAGGCCAGAGTGACCAAAAGAACACCAGTAAGTAAAAACCCTGAACTGCATCTCCTGACTCTGAGTCTTCTTTCTGCATCATCACAACCCCCATCATCCACACCTGCTGCCCTGAGGCCATACCCCTCCCGTTGGGGGTTATACCATCACTGCTGCACATATACCACCGGCCTCAGCGGACTGCTCTGCAGCGGCGGCGTCAAAGCCGCACTCAACGGGTGGCGTAGTCGACAATCAAGTTAACATCTACTGCCATAGACTGCCACTTAGTTTGACACCCTGGGCACGGACCGGGTCACCGCCACAAGGACTACTACCCCTATCCAGATCCGGCTCCGGGTATCCCCTGAACATGGCCCAGGGGGCGCGTCACATATAGGTAAAGATAACTCACCCATACAATCACCAGAGATAGCTCTAAGAGGGGGGGGGGACAAGGCAAGAGCGGGCAAATGTGGAGGATGCAGGCCTCGACGCACGTTTCGCGGGGTTTGCTTTGTCAAGAGCCGTCATAGTTGAAAGCACCAACATCTTTTTAAATATGCCCCCAAATTAGTCACATGTCCAATCATGTGACCGGAAAAAGATGGCCGCCAACCGGATGACGTATACGGCGCATGCGCGGGGATTATCAGAACCTCCCGCCCTCACTGCGTCCGTCATGGCGCCGATGCGGCCCCGGAAGTGCCAATGAGACAACGTCCGGAGCTGAGTCGACACCATAGAGACAGACGCGCGGGACACAGGAGGGTGGGTAGCCCCGCGCATGCGCACCGCCTAACCAGGAAGCCGCGCATAATCTCCAATAATAGATTATCACCCTAGACCAATATATAATGTACACATAGGTGCAATTGCACAATCGCATCAAGCAGAGATCAGTGTCTCATAAAAAAGATAAATATAAATATGTATATATAGAAAAAGAAATCACAGAAATATATAAATATAATAGTGTGCGAAGAATAAGGATATCTATAAAGAGGGAGAGAACAGGCGGCCTGATAGGCAATGTACTGTACATGAGTATCAGTCAGTCATTCCATTTATTTTTGTTTTCATGGGGAGCAGGAAGGATTTCACCAATATAGAAAACGTCAAGGCAAGTATGAGGTCCACGAGGAAAAGACACTAAGTGCAAAAAATAAAATAGGTAAAAATTAAAATAAAAAAGAAAAAATTAATAATAAACCGACCACAGAAGCCCACCACATCACTAAGATGTACAAAGCAGAAACGACAGGAGAGCATATAAACATTACCAAATTTATTAAGTTATATATCGTACCCGGAATGATCAACCACACATATATCTCATGTGTAGATGTATCCCTCCAAAATACGATATAAATAGTAATGGAGCGCTTAGGTGATTTTCCACTTATGACACTGTAGTGCCCCAAGGGTTCGGCCGCTACAGGGGTATTGCACCTCAGACCAGAGGTGTGATATTCCACTCCCAGGTAAGGATGGAGTGTGGACCAGGGCTCAGTTAGCTGCATACAGCACACACACCCCATTTCCGAGAGACAGCTCAACGGTGCTCCCACTAGACAGAAGTGCAGGCATGACCGACTATGTCCCTGTCTGGAGTGGGGAGGGGGGTGGAATACCCAGTGCTGTAGGAGCAGATAGGGGTTGGTTCCTGAGCGTAGGTAGGAGCCCATTGGTTGCTGGTCACCTGGGCTCATGGTCAGAGGGAGGTATAAAAGGTGGGCACCATCTTAGCTCTGGGAGAAGAGAAGTTCATTCAATCAGAGGAGAAGACCGGGAGTGGAGGCTCTGTAGGAGCTCCACTCAGGAGCGGGCCTAGAGAGAGGCCAGAGAAGAGAGAGAGAGGAGGTGAAAGGGAGCTGTGATTAAGTCTCATCCCGGCTCCATGAGAAAGGAACAGAAAGGAACAGAGAAAGAGAAGAAGAGACAGAGAAGCAGAAGGGCTCAGGAACAAGAAGGTGGAAGGGACCCTAAGAACCCACGAGAATCCAGGGTGAAGGGTCAGGCAGATTAAGGGTACCGGATCCCAAGTTGGTGGAGGAGAAACTACCCTCAGCCAAAGACCGGTCGTCGTGATCATCTATTTGTGCGACACTCATCAAACCTGCTAGGAAGGCACCATATAGGACAGCTTAGGACGGGGCTCACGTTTAACCGCACAAGTCCGCGGTAGCTGGACAAAAGTGGGTCACTGGTGAGGCAGGCCAGAGAAAGGATTAAAGGGGGTCCTGTGCCATGCTCCTGAACTGCCTGGGAGTTGTCCGAGCCCCACACCTGGTGGACGCAGCACGGCTTGGGCGGTCACTGCTGACAGAAGTGACCCGGAACAAATGAACTGTGAGTAAAGACCCTGGACTGTAACTTGTTGTCTGTGTGCTCCTTCGCGCCTCCAGCACTACCGGTACTGGGACTCTCACCACCATCACTCCCACCATCCACTACACTGCCCTGGGGCCGCACTCTTCCCGTGGGGGGTCACTCCATTCCAGCTGCATTCATCATCAGCCCCAGCGGACTGCCTTGCAGCGGCGGTTCCTAATAACCGCAATCCACGGGTGGCGTAGTCGGACATTATCTAAAGTACAGTAGCAGACTACCACTGGTCTGACCAACCTGAGCCGCGGGACCGGGCCGCCACTACTACCCCCCATCGTTCCCCTATCGCCCGGATCCGCGTGCCCCACGGCCCAGGGGGCGAGTCAACACCATGGCGCTCCAATACGTCGGGGGACATTTTGGTTTCCAGCCACTATGTCCCTCCTCTGCCCAACCCCTTCGGATCCCATGGTCCCACGGTGGGCACATTCCCATGTGGGCACTGTGCCAATGTCCTTCGCTGCACGTCATTCCCGAACTCTGATGGCTCCCGCCAATTTGACATTCGTCATTACATCTCCTGCAGCAAAACACATGTGGTTTATTTTGCCACGTGTGGGTGCCAATTAATTTATGTAGGACTAACAACTAGGGAGCTTAGAATCAGAGTTCGGGAACACGTACGGGACATTGGCGCAGCTCGAATGGCCACGGACCCCCGGGAGCTCCAGACACTACCACGGCATTTTAGGGCCGTTCAAAATTGTGAACCCCGCTCACTTAGGCTATGTGCCCACGATGCAGAAATGAAGCAGACAATTTCTGCAGCATTTCTGCATCTCCCTGGCAGAAAAAACGCATGCAGATTGTGCATGCGTTTTTCCTGCAGAATACATGCGGATTCACATGCGTTTCCGCATGCAGATTGACAAGCGCTTTCCAGGCGATAGCATCACTTGGAAAGTGCTTGACAACTAGGTCACACTGTATAAATCCATGCAAACAGCATGGATTTATACAGTGTGAACCATAAAAATTAAAACAAATAAAGCTATACTCACCCCCGAGGCCCGGGGTGGCTGCAGCGCTCGTTCCTCTCTGCTTCCTGGATGCCGGCATATCGCGAGACAGAGCGGTGAAGGGCCTGCGGTCACATGACTGTGACGTCACCGCAGGTTCTCAAGCGATGCCGGCATTCAGAGAGAAGCCTTCGGAAAGGTGAGTATAAACTTTATTTGTTATTTTATTCTTTTTTTACAGGTAGAATGGTACCCAGGTCTGGATGAGAGTCTTCTCTCCTCCAGAACTGGGTACCATCCGCACATAGAGACGCATAGAAGCCGCTTGTACAAATGTACAGTCGTGGTTTCTATGCGTCTCAATGCAAGTCAATGGCGGGAGTTCCGCTGCGCTTCCGCAAAATTAAATGACATGCTGCGGATTTTTGTATGCAGCATAAACGCTGCGGAAAAATCCGCAGCATGTGTATAGAACATGCGTAATCCCCTTGGGGACCATGGGGTGCGGATTACCTAGCGTTTCACAAGCGTTTATGCTGCGGAAATTCCGCAGCATAAACGCTTGAAAAACGCTACGTGGGCACCCAGCCTTAAAGTGCAGGGTATAGATAGGGTATGTCTGGGTTCCCGGGGTGGGAATGCCAAACACCTTCTGGCACAAAAGGAGGCGAGATGGATCATCACTCTTAACACCCTGGCACCACGTGGTCTGAAAGAAAACCTGGGCTTTTCATCCTTCCTTTGATATACGGTGGTGTTGTTCTGCGCCTCATTTGGTTTATGGACTCCTTTACTATTTATATCGTATTTCGGAGGGATACATCTACACATGAGATATATGTGTGGTTGATCATTCCAGGTACGATATATAACTTAATACATTTGGCAATGGTTATATGCTCTCCTGTCGCTTCTGCTTTGTACATCTTAGTGATGTGGTGGGCTTCTGTGGTCGGTTTATTATTAATTTTTTATTTTTGATTTTAATTTTTACCTATTTTATTTTTTGCACTTAGTGTCTTTTCCTCGTGGACCTCATACTTGCCTTGATGTTTTCTATATTGATGAAATCCTTCCTGCTCCCCATGAAAACAAAAAGAAATGGAATGACTGATACTCATGGACATTGCCTATCAGGCCGCCTGTTCTCTCCCTCTTTATAGATACCCTTATTCTTCGCACGCTATTATATTTATATATTTCTGTGATCTCTTTTTCTATATATGCATATTTATATTTATTTGTTTTATGAGACACTGATCTCTGCTGGATACGATTGTGCAATTGCACCTATGTGTACATTATATATTAGTCTAGGGTGATAATCTATTATTGGAGATTATGTGCGGCTTCCTGGTTAGGCAGTGCGCATGCGCGGGGCCACCCACCCTCCTGTGTCCCGCGCGTCTGTCTCTATGGTGTCGACGCTGCTCCGGATGTTGTCTCATTGGCGCTTCCGGGGCTGCGTCGGCGCCATGACGGACACAGTGGGGGTGGGAGGATCTGATGATCCCCGCGCATGTGCCGCATACATCATCCGGTTGGCGGCCATCTTTTTCCGGTCACATGACTGGACATGTGACTAATTTGGGGGCATATTTAAAACGATGCTGGTGCTTTCAACTATGATGCCTCTTGACAAAGCAAACCCCACGAAACGCGCGTCGAGGCCTGCATCCTCCACATTTGCCTGCTCTTGCCTTGTCCCCCCCCTCTTAGAGCTATCTCTGGTGACTGTATCGGTGAGTTATCTTTACCTATATGCCACATAGTATGGCTGTCTAATAACATTATAATGTTTGAAACTCACCTAATCTCTTGAGTTGCCTATGTCATTTTGTGAGTTTTGCTCTTGTTATCAGTTTTTACATGAATCTTTTGATTGTTCCTCCTTCATGGTGTTACACTGCTATTCATAGGGCCATTTTGCCTTCTTTTCCTCATATAAAGACTAAGTCGCCCGTAGTTAAAACTAGGATATTGGGCTTATTTGACTGCTAATTTCTGCAGTATCGTGTTTGCGGGTACCCCTTGGGGAATTTCTGTTCATTGACTTGTTCCGCAAGTTGCACATATTTGTAATGTAATTATCTTTCACTATGAATTTATATTATAACTAATAAAGTTTTTTATATGCCTTATACTCAGTTCTCTCCAGTGTTTATAAATATATCTTTGAGTAGGCAATATCTCACGGCTATGGGGTGTGAGCTGTGTTTCTTCCACACCTCCTATCCGTGACTCTTATCATGTTGCCGAAGTGTTTGCAATAATTTATTTCTGTGTTTTCACAGTTTGTTAAAGGCCGGAAATGGATTTTCGAGCCCGGGACGACACCTGGCTCGCTCAACTTAACGAAATATCGGGTGTCTTTGCGGACCAAGTGGATGGGGGTCCTGGGACACAGCAGGGTCTACAGGAGAGCATCACCAAATTTAAGTCATTATTGAGGCGTAGAACATGCATTTGGTGGAATAGGGCTTTCCTGGTTAAATATATTGAGAAATCTCTTATTCCACGTGGCTTGAAGGTGCAGATCTTCCCTTCCTTCCCAATTGAGGATGAGGTTTTTAAAAATAAATGGGAAGATCTAGCAAATACCTGCTCCCTTGGATTCCTCAACTTCTTGAAAGACCTAAACAATTCATCTCTTGATGAAATGGAAAAGGAGATTGAACTGATCCAAATGCAACTCCGAAAAGAATTGGATACCGTGAAATTGAAGCAGTTGAACGACAAGGTGGATCTGGAGTGTCAGAGATGGGTAAAAGATATACACGCCAATAAATTAAAAAAATTGCATCGTGACATACACGATAAACAATCTAAGAGTGTATACAGATGGCGTATCCCTCAGGATAGATCCCGGTCTAGACTTCATAATGCCCATCCCTCACGCTCCAGATCCACCTCGGTCGCTTCAACGGCCTCTAAAAGTGAACAGCCGTCCTCTGAGAACCTAGCTACTTGACAGGTCTCTGAGGTCCAACGTGCTCCCAGGATCCAGACACGACCTTTCAATAGGAGGAAACCTACTACACCGTACCAGGTTGGTGTCTCCCGGAGGGGGGGGCTCCGTGTCATAAATCTTTCTTCCCATGTCCTTACCCGGGCACAGATGGAGGTCCTTAGCTTGGGCTTATCTTTTTCGCCTACTAACGCGTTTGATTATTTTACTGCCCTTAAGGACCTCCATCTGTTTGCCCGGAAATTAATTCTTCATAAATTACATTCTAGAACACCTGGTGAGGGATGCCCTGTGATGGCAACAGAGAGGGAGGCCTTGCAAAATCTCGAGGATTTATTATTGGAGCAGGAATAACCATCTAGTACAGGTACGCGACCACAATCTCGATACCCCAGATCAACGAGGTTCCCTCCCTTGTCTCTCGGTCCGGCAATTGAGATCTTTGTGCGTTTGGTGGCAGAGGAGTTAAGGCGTCTCCCTATACGGAGGTGCCTGGACAACCTCACTTACCACCAACGCACAGCACTACATCAACTCCGATCACTACCGGACATTGTTATTTAACCGGCAGACAAGGAAGGGAATATCTTACTCTGGCCCTGCTCTATGTACGAGAGAGAGGCAATGCGCCAATTAAGAGACACCCATATGTATACTAAACTATCATATAATCCAACGACCTCCTTCTCTGGCACACTCCAGGGCATCCTTGGTCGTGCCTGTGACCATGGCATTATTGACCAATGGACCGTTGAGGCATTAACTGTCTGTTTCCCCAAGACGGCCACCTTCTATCTATTGCCCAAAATTCACAAGGACGCCCTCAACCCACCGGGATGTCCAATCGTGTCAGGACTTGAGGAGCTATGTGGCCCTATTTGTCAATATATAGACTGCCACCTTTGCCCTCTTGTAAGCACTCTTCCATCATACATTAAGGACACGACGGACGTCCTCACGCGGGTGGACGGCGCCCTTGTTACAGATGGCACCCTCTTAGTCACGGCCGACGTCGAAAGCTTGTACACATGCATCAGCCACGATTTGGGCCTGTCTGCAGCCCGCCTCTTCCTGGGGGGCTCTGACCTGGACGGCCCATCCAGGGAATTTATCCTTGAGCTCCTCCAATTCGTCCTCTGCCACAATTATTTCCTTTTCAAAGACACAGTATATCTCCAAAGGCGTGTCACGGCGATGGGTGCGGCCTGTGCCCTCTCGTACGCCAATCTCTTCCTGGGTGCTTGGGAGAGGGAGATATTTGGTGACGAAGGGATACGGGGCGCGGACCGGGTCTTGTCATGGATGAGATATATAGATGATATCTTATTTTTCTGCCAGGGGACGGTGGAGGAGCTCGATGATTTTATGTTACGACTGAATTCTAATCCACATGCGATTAGGCTTACCTATACTCATCACTCTAAACGGATCGACTTTTTGGATGTCACCCTTGAGGTGGATCTTGACTGTCGGATCCAGACTGATGTTTATAGGAAGCCTACCTCAGTTAATTCCCTGATACATGCTACATCGGCTCATGACCCTTCTACCATCAGAGCCGTGCCGGTCGGCCAGTTCCTCAGGATGAGGCGGATCTGCTCAACTAATTCTAACTTTGAGAAACGGGCCGCAGATCTGGCGGAATGCTTTAAACAATGTGGTTATAGCAATCAGTGCATTGGCCGTGGCTATAGGAGGGCCCGGGATACTCCCAGGGACCACCTTATCTATCCCTCTATGGTGCCTAAACATGGGGCACCGGAGAGGATCCACTACATATGCACATTCAATCATGAGTGGGGAGCAATGCGTAGGATCCTCTCTCGGCATTGGAGTATACTTGGCACGGAGCCCTCCCTTCAGGAGCGCATAGGTGATTTTCCACTTATGACACCACGGTGCTCCAATACGTTGGGGGACATTTTGGTTTCCAGCCACTATGTCCTTCCTCTGCCCAACCCTTTCGGATCCCATGGTCCCACGGTGGGCACATTCCCATGTGGGCACTGTGCCGCCTGTGCCAATGTCCTTCGCTGCACGTCATTCCTGAACTCTGATGGCTCCTGCCAATTTGACTTTCGTCATTACATCTCCTGCAGCACCACACATGTGGTTTATTTTGCCACGTGTGGGTGCCAATTAATTTATGTAGGACTAACAACTAGGGAGCTTAGAATCAGAGTTCGGGAACATGTACGGGACATTGGCGCAGCTCGAACGGCCACGGACCCCCGGGAGCTCAAGACACTACCACGGCATTTTAGGGCCGTTCATAATTGTGACCCCCGCTCACTTAAAGTGCGGGGTATAGATAGGGTATGTCTGGGCTCCCGGGGTGGGAATGCCAAACGCCTCCTGGCACAAAAGGTGGCGAGATGGATCATCACTCTTGACACACTGGCACCACGTGGTCTGAATGAAAACCTGGGCTTTTCATCCTTCCTTTGATATACGGTGGTGTTGTTCTGCGCCTCATTTGGTTTATGGACTCCTTTACTATTTATATCGTATTTTGGAGGGATACATCTACACATGAGTTATATGTGTGGTTGATCATTCCGGGTACGATATATAACTTAATAAATTTGGTAATGGTTATATGCTCTCCTGTCATTTCTGCTTTGTACATCTTAGTGATGTGGTGGGCTTCTGTGGTCGGTTTATTATTAATTTTTGATTTTTGATTTTAATTTTTACCTATTTTATTTTTTGCACTTAGTGTCTTTTCCTCGTGGACCTCATACTTGCCTTGATGTTTTCTATATTGGTGAAATCCTTCCTGCTCCCCATGAAAACAAAAAGAAATGGAATGACTGACTGATACTCATGGACATTGCCTATCAGGCCGCCTGTTCTCTCCCTCTTTATAGATACCCTTATTCTTCACAGACTATTATATTTATATATTTCTGTGATATATGCATATTTATATTTATTTGTTTTATGAGACACTGATCTCTGCTTGATGCGATTGTGCAATTGCACCTATGTGTACATTATATATTGGTCTAGGGTGATAATCTATTATTGGAGATTATGTGCGGCTTCCTGGTTAGGCGGTGCGCATGCGCGGGGCCACCCACCCTCCTGTGTCCCGCGCGTCTGTCTCTATGGTGTCGACGCTGCTCCGGACGTTGTCTCATTGGCACTTCCGGGGCCACATTGGCACCATGACGGACGCGGTGGGGGCAGGAGGTTCTGATGATCGCCGCGCATGCGCCGTATACGTCATCCGGTTGGCGGCCATCTTTTTCCGGTCACATGATTAGACATGTGACTAATTTGGGGGCATATTTAAAACAATGCTGGTGCTTTCAACTATGACGCCTCTTGACAATGCAAACCCCACGAAACGCGCGTCGAGGCCTGCATCCTCCACATTTGCCCGCTCTTGACTTGCCCCCCCCCCCTCTTAGAGCTATCTCTGGTGACTCTATCGGTGAGTTCTCTTTACCTATATGCCACATAGTACGGCTGTCTAATAACATTATAATGTTTGAAACTCACCTAATCTCTTGAGTTGCCTATGTCATTTTGTGAGTTTTGCTCTTGTTATCAGTTTTTACATGAATCTTTTGATTGTTCTACCTTCATGGTGTTACCCTGCTATTCATAGGGCCATTTTTGCCCCCTTTTCCTCATATAAGGACTAAGTCGCCCGTAGTTAAAACTAGGATATTGGGCTTATTTGACCGCTAATTTCTGCTGCATCGTGTTCGCCGGTATCCCTTGAGGAATTTCTGTTCATTGACTTGTTCCGCAATTTGCACATATTTGTAATGTAATTATCTTTCACTATGAATTTATATTATAACTAATAAAGTTTTTTATATGCCTTATACTCAGTTCTCTCCAGTGCTTATGAGAGGTAATATTGTAGAATATTGAATCGATTTGAATTGGCCTTCCCATTATTAAGGAGTGGCTCTCCTATACTGTTATTGCGCATATGTTATAATAACCCCGGTGGCACTAAAAACCATCTCTGACAAAACACTAGCAGCCAAGGCCTCCAAGGCTTAGAGAGATAGTTCATGCCACATGTCCAGCTTGGATACCCAATAGCTGTCAGGCACAGAGGAATCATGGAAGACACTGGTACGGTTGCCAAGGTAGTCCTTCAGCAACTTCCAAAACTTTTCACTTCTTGTCAGAGTAACCCGCGCATCAGGGCCTAGGCACTAGGAGGGTCTGAGAAACCTGTCCCACACCTTTGACAGCATTCCCCTGCCTCTTCTGCATCTGATTTGTTTCTCCCTCACCTGTACTCCTTGGTTGTCAAAGAAACTATGACCTCTGCCCCCAGCGTTGTCATATGGGATTTTTTTTAATAATTTTTCAACAAGGGCCATCTAGTACTTCAACATACAACGTAGGAGTGGGTCTCCTATACTGTTATTGCATATTTAGCAAGTTCAAGGGCTGCTCAAAATTAGGATGCCCTCCAATACCACTTTGAATAGATGTAGTGAAGGGCCATAATACTTTTTTTGCCCTTCTTAAGGATTGGGTCTCCTATATTGTTATTGCATATGCAGCAAGTTCAAGGGCTGCTAAAAATCATTTCTCGCTCCAATACCAATTTGAAGTGACGTAGTGGAGGGCCTCAGGTAAAAATGTATTTTCCATTATTAAGGAGTGAGTCACCTATACTGTTATCACACATGCAGCAAGTTCAAGGGCTGACAAAAATTAGGTTGTGCTCCAACACCCCTTTAAAGATACAAAGTGGAGGGTCTCATTAAAAAAATATTCCCATTATAAAAGAGCGGGTCTCCTATACTGTTAATGCTTATGCAGTGACTGCAAGGGCTGCCAAAAATGAGGACGCACTCCAATACCCCTTTGAAAAGACGTAAAGGAGGGCCTCATTAAAAAAAATGTTCCCATTACAAAGGATTGGGTCTCCTATATTGGTAAAGCCCATGCACTAATGCATGGGCTGAAACACATTTACCCCTGGGGGGTATACATGAACATACTGTATATATGAACATACTGTATAACATAAGGATGTTAGAGGTAAGCCTCTAAAAATATTAATTACGGGCATCATAAACACCCTTAAAAAAAATTATGTGGGTGTTGCATGATAGTCACCCTGTTGATATGGTGGTGGAGGATGAGGAGAAGGAGGAGGGAGTCATAAAATAGACAAAATCATAAAGTGTATACCCATGTCTGCATGTGAAGAGGTGCATGAGAATAGACCCCCCCCCCCAAAAAAAAAACACTCGATTTGAATTTATGTTACGCTGATATCATGTGGTGGTGTTAAGAAGTCTGCCCCGATCCAGCCCTTGTTCATATTGATAAAAGTCAGTCTGTCAGCATTTTCAAGAAGATGTGCCTATCAGTTATAATACCCCCGGTGGCACTAAAAACCCGCTTTGACAAAACGCTAGTGGCAGGGCAGGCCAGGACCTCCAAGGCATAGAGAGCCAGTTCATGCCACATGTTCGGCTTGGATGCCCAATAGCTATGAGGCACATATGAATCACAGAGGATGCTGGTACGGTCAGCAAGGTACTCATTCAGCATCTTCCAATACTTTTTCCTCCTTTTCAGAGAACCCCTAGCATCAGGGCCTGGGCGCTGTGAGGGTCTGAGAAAACTGTCCCAGACCTTTAACAGTGTCCCCCTGTTTCTGCTGCATTGTATTTGTGTCTCCCTCACCTGCACTCCTTGGTTGTCCAACAAACTGTGACCTCTACCGCCAGCATTTTCAGATGGGAATTTTTTAAATAATTCTTCAACAAGGGCCTTCTGGTACTGCAACATTTTATTAGACCTCTCTTCCATGGTAAGGAGAGATAGAAAGTTCTCCTTGTAGCGTTGGTCTAGAAGTGTGACCAATCAGTAATTAGTGTTGGCCAAAATGCGTACAATGCGAGGGTCACGGGAAAGGCAGCGGAACATAAAGTCAGCCATGTGTACCAGACCGCCAACAGCCAAGAGTTCCCTGTCCTGACCAGGAGGATGACTGTACATGCTCTCCTCCTCCTCCTCATCCTTCTCCTGCTCCTTCTCCTCATTATCCCTCTCCTTAGGCCATCTACGCTGAACAGAGGGAATGAATGTTGTTTGGGTAGTACCATCTGTAGCGCAGGAAACCAGCTCCTTTCCCTCCTCCTCTTTCTCCTCCTCATTATCACCCAATCCGCGTTGAGAAGAGATGAGGCTGGGCAGTGTAGCATCACTCTGTTTAGTTCCTTGCTCCATCTCATCATGCTCCACCTGCAATGCCTCCTCTTTAACCCCTTTAAAGCCTAGGGCGTATTAATACACACCAAGCTATTACCCCCGGTTCAGTGAGGGCTCCGGCGGTGAGCCCGCACTGAACAGAGTCATGTCATTATTACAGCTGTCATGTGCCCGCAACAGTCGCGGGTGCAATCGCGATCCACCTGCGGCTGTTAACCAGTTAAATGCCGAGGTCAATCTCTGACAGCGGCATTTAACAGCGCCGCACCGGAAATGCGTCACTTACCCCGCCCATCGGTGACCCCGTCAAGTGATTGCGGGTCACTGATGGGTGGGCATGACAACCTTGGGTCTGCAGCAGACCCCAGTGGTTATCATGTACTGATCGCTATGATCGCCACCTAGTGGTCGTGTTAGAATCCTCCTGTTTGTTTTTTCCATCTTGTGTTTTGTGGTCATGTGACCATCTGCCTTTATATTCCAGCTCCGCCCTTTTGGCTGTGCTGGACTTCAGTGTTTGACTGTTTTGCTAGCCAGGTTCTTCTGTGCCTTTCTCTGTCAGTTCGCATGGTCCTTCTGGGACCTCTAGTACCTTTTTATCAGTTTGTCTTTTTGTGTTCTGGAACAACTTCTCTGTTTAGGAGGTGTCCCATTTTTGTCCCAGTCCTTAGTTCTTTTAGGGACCCCTCCCCTTATGCTATAGGTCTTCGTTCAGACTAGCCGAGGACTAAGGCGGGTCT
This sequence comes from Phyllobates terribilis, assembly GCF_046119375.1. NCBI lineage: Eukaryota > Metazoa > Chordata > Amphibia > Anura > Dendrobatidae > Phyllobates > Phyllobates terribilis. Next base: position 40,995,752 of record NW_027362769.1, on the reverse strand, counting down.
GTTTGCTGGGAACAGTCAGCCCGCTACATCGTAGGGAATCAGCTTAGTCTTACTGTAGGGACAGCTTTCCCCTATCTTCCCTTAGTATTTGTTGCAGATCATAACAGTAAGTCTAGCCCAAAAAACTAAAAGGAAAGAAATTCGGGGATCAGTATGGTTTCCGTCCAGGATTTGGCCCAATGCTTGCAGGGATTGTGTCTGGCAGAGCTACAGCAACACGTGAGTAGCTGTTCTGGAGCACATTTTGTGGAACCCACGGTAGGACTGCCTGATGTTTTTTATGGTAAACAGCAAGATTTTTTTTCCTTTAAAAATGCTTGTTTGTTATATTTTCATTTGAGACCAAGGTCCTCTGGGAATGAATCACAGTGCATTGGTTTTATTATGTCACTTTGTGCAATGAACCACAGGGGTGGGCCTTTTCTCTCCAACCTAATGATCCATGTTTAAGGTCTGTAGAAGAATTTTTTTCTGCTATGGGGCTATTTTATGATGATCCTGATAGAATCTCATCTGCTGAGGCAGAACTGAGGCGTTTGAATCAGGGGTCAGGTGATGTTGAAAATTATTGCACACGCTTCAGGAGATGGGCTTCAGAAGTCAAATGGAATGATCCTGTGCTGAAATGTTTATTTCTTGCTGGTCTGAGTGAAAGGGTTAAGGATCTGCTAATTGCATTCCCCGCACCTGAGACTCTGCAGGATGCCATGCAGTTAGCTGTTCATGTGGACAGGAGACTGAGGTCCAGGGTGAATGAGATAAAGACTCCTGTAATGTCAGGTCCTAGTCCCCAGAAAATCTGCTCTGACGGCGGAGAACCGATGGAGGTTGGGGCGATGTCACTCCGCTCTTAGGAAAGAGACCTGAGGTTCGCAAAGGGATTGTGTCTTTATTGTCGTAAAGCTGACCATTTGATTAAGTATTGTGAGCTTTGTTTAAGTAAAGAAAAAAAAAAGTCAGTTACGCCCATATAGCTTGCGTACACTCTGCAGGAGTATTTCTTTCTGGTAGTACTACTTTGCAGGAAAATTTGATTGAATTTCAGGTATTTGTGGATTGTGGTTCAACACTTACTGTGATTGATAAAGTGTTTTTGGAAAACCTTAAATTGAAATCCAAACCTTTGTCATCACCTATTTCTGGGATTGCAATTGATAACACTCCCTTGAAATGTATTACTCACAAAGTTGCTGCATTTCTCCTCACTATCAATGGAGTTCACCTAGAAATTTTAGACTTGGTTGTATTAGATAATTTACCCTCTCCGGTCGTTTTAGGTTTGCCTTGGTTAAAACTGCACAATCCTTTGCTGGACTGGTCTACTAATGTGATTAAGTCTTGGATTCCAAAGTGCTATGATAAATGTTGTAATGGTCGCATTGCAGCTGTGGAAAAAGGGGAATTACCTGTACCTATTCAAGATTTTTGGAGGGTTTTTTCAGAGGAGGATTCGCAAGTTTTACCTCCTCATAGGGATTATGATTGCGCCATTGAGTTTGTTCCTGGAGCTACTCTTCCCAAGAGTCGCTTGTTTAATCTGCCTATTCCAGAAAGAAAGGCCTTAGAGGAGTACATACAGACTAGCCTGGCTGCTGGTCACCTTAGACCTTTTAAGTCACCTGTGGCAGTTGGATTTTTCTTTGTTAAAAAATAGGACGGGGGTTTACGTCCATCTCTGGATTTTCGTGAAATTAATAAGATTACTGTACACAGTTCCTAACCATTGCCATTAATTCCCGACTTGTTTAACCAGTTTGGTGGGGGCCAAGTGGTTCTCTAAAATTGATCTCCGGGAGGCATAAAATTTGTTACGAGTGAAGGAGGATGATGAATGGAAAACTGCTTTTAACACTCCGGTAGGTCATTTTGAGAATCTGGTGATGCCTTTTGGTCTTACCAATGCACCTGCATTTTTTCAGAACGTTATTAATGACATCCTGAGACCTTTGATTGGTAAGAATGTGGTTGTGTATTTGGATGACATTTTGATTTATTCACCAGATTAAAGTCTCATTGGTAGAGTGTACGTGAAATTTTGCAGTTATTGAGTGATAATTCACTCTTTGCTAAGCTGGAGAAATGTGAAGGTTCAGGCTGTGCAGGAATGGCCTAGGCCTATTGGTTTGAAATCTATACAGAGTTTTTTGGGTTTTTCCAATTATTACAGGAAATTCATTAAGAATTTTTCTATAATTGTTAAGCCTCTGACCGATCTCACCAGGAAAGGTGCGAATACGATCCAGTGGACTACTGAGGCCATTGAAGCGTTTGAGTATCTCAAAGAGAGGTTCAGTTCTGACCCTATCCTTATGCAGCCTGATGAGAGCAAGCCTTTTTAGGTCGAGGTTGATGCTTCATCGGTGGGGATCGGAGCAGTTTTGTCTCAGGAGAACAAAGATGGAGTACATCCTTGTGCCTTCTTTTCGAAAAAAATTTCGGAAACCGAACTGAATTATGATGTTGGAAATCGGGAGTTGCTGGCTATTAAACTCGCTGTTACGCTCGCGCCCGGACTGACTGGCGTGAGCGTGATTAGTGATCCCACTGGACCATGAACCGAGGAGTGCCTGGAGGGGCGTAACTAAGTATCAACCCGGTCGCACGGCGGCTCAGTCGACTCCATGAACCAGGGAGGAACCGAGCAGAGGGACCACGTGCTACTCCAGGTCAGACCCCGGTCACAGCTGTTGACCCACATCGGGGAATGCAGGAACAGGCAGGTTAGCTGGTATGCAGACAGATGGGTACTGGCAAGCACGGCTGGTATGACGGCAGGTGGGTACTTAGCAGACACGGCTGGTATGAAGGCAGGTGGCTACTAGCAGGCACGGCTGGTATGCAGACAGGCGGGTGCTGACAGGCACGGCTGGAATGCAGACAGGCAGATACTGGCAGGTATGAACGCAGGCTGGATAGGCACCAGTACAGACTGGGATACAGGAATAGAGCCGCAGGTGCGGTAGGCTAGCAGAGCAAAACCGCTGGAGCGGTGAACAAGCAGAGCGGAGCAAAACTGCAGGTGCGGTGAACAAGCAGAGCGGAGCAAAACCACAGGAGCGGTGAGCAAGCAGAGCGGAGCAAAACCGCAGGTGCGGAGAGCAAGCAGAGCAGAGCAAAACCGCAGGTGTGGTGAAAAAGCAGAGCGAAGCAAAACCGCAGGTGCGGTGAACAAGCAGAGCGGAGAAAAACCGCAGGTTCGGTGAACAAGTAGAGCAGAACAGAACCGCAGGAGCGGTAAACATGCGGAGCAGAGCGGAACCGCCAGAGCGGTGAACAAGCAGAGCAGAACAGAACCGCAGGTGCGGTAAACAAGCGGAACAGAGCGGAACCGCCGGAGCGGTAAACAAGCAGAGCAGTAAAGAACCGAAGGTGCGGTAAACAAACGGAGCAGAGTGGAACCGCCGGAGCGGTGAACAAGCAGAGCAGAACAGAACCGCAGGTGTCTTAAACAAGCAGAACAGAGCGGAACCGCCGGAGCTGTGAACAAGCAGAGCAGAACAGAACCGCAAGTGCGGTAAACAAGCGGAACGGAGCGGAACCGCCGGCGCGGTGAACAAGCGGAGCAGAACAGAACCGCAGGTGCGGTAAACAAGCGGAGCAGAGTGGAGCCGCCAGAGCGGTGAACAAGCAGAGCAGAACAGAACCGCAGGTGCCGTAAACAAACAGAGCAGAGCGGAACCGCCGGAGCGGTGACCAAGCAGAACAGAGCAGAAGGTGAAGGCAGACAGGACAGGGCTCTGTTCACATGAAACAGACTGAAAAATACAGGAAGATGGTTAGAACACAGGAGGTAGATACGGAGGCAGGGAAAGGGGACAAGCAGACCCAGATACACACAAGGTACTTGCAATGAAGTAGCGAGTGGACACAAAACTCACAAACAGAAGTACAGAGACAACGAGTTGGAGTTAGGTGCAGGTTCAAACACTGCAGGAAAAGGGAAGGTACAGACATAGAGAGAAACAAGTAACGGGCTAGGACACTGTTCAGACAGGAACTGAACCGGGAACAAGATACAGGAACGAACCTAGGTACTCAGCCCCCAGGGTGGCAGAAACAGACAAGAAGTCAGAGATACAGGTAGCGGCCCTGGGTACTCAGCACCCAGGGTGGCAGAACAGACTGGATACAGGACAGGACCTGGCAACTCAGTTGCAAAAGACAAATTGAGAGAAAGTGTTGCTCAGGCACCTCCTACTGGGTGGAGGGGGTTTAAGTATCCAGTGACTCACAGCAATAGGCTGGGGACCCATTAGGACTGTGTACACAGTAACTAAAAGAAACAGACAGAAGCTGTGCCGACGCCCTAAGCAGTCAGACAAGAGACATGGACACAGCAGATACTGAAACAAAATGTGCAGCCTGGACTGAGAGGTAAAATTGTGGTCTTGCATGGTGGGAGGTGGTGCACCATGCAAGCACGCCGCCAGGGATGTTACACTCGCGTTTGAACATTGCCATCATTTTTTGGAAGGCGCTAAATTTCCTATTCAGGTTTTCACAGATCATAAGAATTTGATCTATCTAGATGCTGCCAAGCACTTGAATGCCCGTCAAGCTAGGTGGGCACTTTTTTTTCTCGGTTTCATTTTTCTGTTACCTATATCCCTGGTACTAAGAATGTTAAAGCTGATGCTTTATCTTGCATCTTCTCTCCTATGGTCGGTGCCGAGGAGGAGGAGAGTATTTTACAGAAAGGAGTTGTGCTGGCGGCATTGGACCCCGTTTTGGAGAATGGGATTCTGAAAGCTCAAGATGATGCTCCATCTAACACTCCCCATGGGAGGTTGTTCGTGCCTAGAGCCTTTAGGAGAGATTTGTTTGTGGAGTGTCATGAGTCTCAGTTGGCAGGTCATCCAGGAATTTCAGAGACTAAGAGGCTTATCAGTCGCAGTTTTTGGTGGCCTGGATGGCAGAAAGCAGTCATCAAGTGGGTGCGTCAATGTACTGTGTCTGCTAGGTCAAAGGCTTCACATACTCCTGCTGCGGGGTTGCTTTGCCCTCTGGAGGTTCCTAGTGCACCTTGGACGCATCTCACAATGGATTTTATTACTGATCTTCCTGTGTCCGAGGGTTTTGCTGTCATCTGGGTTGTCAAGGACCGTTTTAGTAAGATGTGTCATTTGGTTCCATTCATTAAGTTGCCCTGCGCCAAGACACTCGCTAAGGCGTTTGTTAAGGAGATTGCCAAGCTCCATGGCGTTCCCACGGATATTGTTTCTGATAGAGGACCTCAGTTTGTGGCTCGCTTTTGGCGTGCTTTTTGCGACAGGTTGGGAGTCCATTTGTCATTATCGTCTGGTTATCATCCTGAGTCTAATGGACAGATTTAAAAAAGAACCAGGATGTTGAACAGATTTTGCGTTGTTTTGTGGCGGACAATCAAGAGGTGTGGTCTGAGTTTCTGCCTCTCGCAGAATTTGCTCTTAACAATCATACATCCTCCTCTGCTGGGTGTTCTCCTTTTTTTGTTGTACTGGGAGACATCCGTCTTTTGGTTCCTTCTCCAAATTGGGGTCGACGGTGCCGGAGGAGGAGAATTTTTCCGGTGATTTGGAGAGAGTTTGGACTAATGTACGTTGCAACCGTCAAGAGGCTAACAAGAAGTCCAAGAAGTATTTTGACAGGAAACGTAAGGAGGTTTTGTTTACTGTGGGTGACATGGTTTGGTTGTCCTCAAAGAACCTGCGGTTGAGGATTCCCTCTAAAAAACTGGGTCCTAAGTTTGTGGGTCCATTTAAAGTGCTTCAGGTTGTTAACCCGTCTGCTGTTAGGTTGGATGTTCCTACTTCCTGCAAGATTAATCCTGTGTTTTATGTTTCCTTGTTGAAAAAGGCTGATGTATCAGATAGGGATGCCACTGTCACAGTTCCTCCTGTGGTGGAAGACGGCGAATATGAAATTTCTCGTATCTTGAATACTAGATGGCATAGAGGGAGATTACAGTATCTTGTCTCCTGGAAGGGTTTCGGTCCCGAAGACAACTCCTGGGTAAGGAAGGATGATGTCTCTGCTCCTAGGCTTGTTAAAGCTTTCCACAAGAGGTTTCCGGATAGGCCTGGGCCTGGAGGATCCGGAGGATCCTCATAAAAGAGGGGGTACTGTTAGAACCCTCCTGTTTGTTTTTTCCATCTTGTGTTTTGTGGTCACTTGACCATCTGCCTTTATATTCCAGCTCCGCCCTTTTGGCTGTGCTGGACTTCAGTGTTTGACTGTTTCTCTAGCCAGGTGCTTCTGTGCCTTTCTCTGTCAGTTCGTTTGGTCCTTCTGGGATCTCTAGTACCTTTTTGTCAGTTTGTCTTTTAGTTGTTCTGCAACAACTTCTCTGTTTAGGAGGTGTCCCATTTTTGTTCCAGTCCTTAGTTCTTTTAGGGACCCCTCCCCTTATTCTATAGGTCTTCGTTCAGACTAGCCGAGGACTAATGCAGGTCTGTTCGCTAGGAACAGTCAGCCCGCTACATCGTAGGGATTCAGCTTAGTCTTACTGTAGGGACAGCTCTCCCCTATCTTTCCTTAGCACTTGTTGCAGATCATAACAGGTCGGCTCTCATAGCACAGGAGCATTTCTGCTACATAGAGGTGATCTGCTCATCCCTTCTATGTAGCAGAGGCGATCGGAAAGTTGCTACTTCTAGTCTCCTATGGAGACTATAGAAGCAAGCAAAAAGTGTAAAAAAAATGTTTTTAAAAATATTTAAAAAATTAAAAAAGTATAAAAGTTTAAATCACCCCCCTTTCACTCCATTCCAAATAATTATAAAAAAAAACCACATACACATATTTGGTATCGCCGCATTCAGAATCGCCCGATCTATCAATATAAAAAAAGAATTAATCCGATCGGTAAACAGCGTAACGAGAAAAAAATTCTAAACGCTAGAATTACTTTTTTTTGTCGCCACAACATTGCAATAAAATGCAATAACGGGCGATCAAAACCTCGGATCTACCCCAAAATGGCATCAATAAAAACTTCAGCTCGGCGCACAAAAAATAAGCCCTCACCCGGCCCCAGATCGAGAAAAATAGAGACGCTACAGGTCTTGGAAAATGGCACCATTTTTTTTATTTTTTTTTTAGCAAAATTTGGATTTTTTTTTCACCACTTAAATAAAAAAGAAGCTATACATGTTTGGTATCTATGAACTCGTAATGACCTGGAGAATAAGAAAGGCAAGTCAATTTTAGCATTCAGTGATCGTGGTTAAAAAAAAACAAAAAAAACATTTGTGGTATTGCACTTTTTTGCAATTTCACCGGACTTGGAATTTTTTTCCCGTACCCGATATGGTAAAACCATTAATGTTGTTCAAAAGTACAACTCGTCCCGCAAAAAGTATGCCCTCACACGGCCATATTGACCAAAAAATAAAAACGCTATGGCTCTGGGAACAAGGGTAGCAGAAAACGAAAATGCAAAAACCGAAAATCCCAGGGTCCTTAAGGGGTTAATTGTGAGCAGCGAGTGTTTCAGTAGACAAAGAAGCGGGATGGTGACACTAATTATGGTGTCATCGCTGCTCATCATGTTGGAGTCCTCAAAGTTTTGGAGGACGACACACATGTCAGACATCCATGCCCACTCAACAGCTCTTATGTGCGGAGGCTGACCTGAATACCGACAGGTGTGTTGAAGCTGGTACTGAACAACTGCCCTCTGCTACTCACAAATCCTTCCCAACATATGCAACGTCGATTTCCAACGTGTGGTGACATCGCACACCAGTCGGTGAGATGGAAGCAGCAAATGCTGCTGAAGTAAAACGAGGGCGGCGGAAACTGTAGCTGACTTTCTGAAATGGGCACACACGCGATGTACTTTCACAAGCAGCTCAGGCAGATCTGGGTAGGTTTTGAGAAACCGCTGAACCACTAGGTTGAGCACATGGACCAAGCATGGTACGTGTGCAAGGTTGCCAAGCCTCTGAGCTGCCACCAGGTTCCCACCATTGTCACACACGACCATGCCTGGCTGTATGTTCAGCAGTGAGAGCCACAGATTTACCTGCTTTGCTACAGCTTTTAACAACTTTGCAGTGGTGTGCGGTTTGTCATCTAAGCATATTAGCTTCAGCACAGCCTGATGCCGCTTGGCTGAGACAGTGCTTCAGTGCTTCCAGCTTCCGACTGATGTGGTAATTTCGGAGATGGAGGCTGAAGAGGAGGAGGATGAGGGGGCAAACCTGACTGACCCAGGGCCCGCAATCCTTGATGTCGGGAGGACGTGTTCCGTCCTAGGTTCTGACTAGGTCCCGGCTTCCACAATATTAAACCAGTGTGCAATCAGTGAGATGCTCCGTCCCTGGCAACAACCACTTGCCCATGTGTCCATGGTTAGGTCGACCTTCCCAGTAACTGCATTGGGGAGGGCATGGGTAATGTTCTGGGACACGTGCTTGTGTAAGGCAGGGACAGCACACCGGGAGAAATAGTGGCGGCTGGGGACTGAGTACCGAGGGATGGCTGCCGCCATGAGGTTCCAGAAAGCTTCCATCTCCACGAGCCTAAAAGGCAACATTTCCAGTGCAAGCAGTCAAGAAATATGGCAGTTTAATATTGTGGACTGTGGGTGGTTGCCTGCGTATTTTAATTTGCATTCAAAGAACTGGGATAGGGACAAATGAACGCTGTGCTGGGATAAGGATGTGGATATGGCTGCTGATGGTGGTTGCAAGTGTGCAACAACAGGTACAGGGTGGGAGGCATCTTTGCCTGTGCCATGGACAGGGGATTGGCGTGCACACACAAACAGCAGAACAGGCAGTGGTGTCACCCACAGACACTGTTTCTGGACCCAGCGTTTGGCCCAACTAGTCGGGTGCTTTGCTGTCATGTGTCTGAGCATGCTGGTGATGGTCAGGCTGGTAGTTTTGCTGTCCCTGCTGATGCCGGCATGGCATATGTTGTACAAGGTCTTTTTGGGGTTATCTGGACTAGTGTTGAGCGAATTTGTTCGGCATTTCAAATTCGGGTTCGTGTTCGGGGTTTCAGCTTGTTCACGCAAAAAAAATCAGCTCCACCCACGAACATCCCTGATTTGCCACGCTGTCACGCAGATAACATCTCGCTCAACACTAATCTGGACAGTCTTTAAAAAAGAGCTAGACTCTGGAAGACCTAACAGTTGGACTGGCAACTTCCCTCGTGTTGGTGTTCAGGGAAACTGTTGCCCGCCTTGTGTCTGTGGACACCCCACTGTTTGTTCCCGCCTGTTGTGGTGCTACACTTCGCTCCTCCTCCGAGCTGCTGTCCTCGCTATGCAAGTCACCTTGCCAGGTTGGCTCAGTGACTTCATCGCCCACCACCTCGTCTTCCATGTACGCACCCTGGGCCTCCTCCTGGCAATTGCCGGCAATTGTGTCTCATCATCATCATCCGCCTCTTGAGACAGTAATTGCACCTTCCCACCGTCATCTTTGTGTGACCGTGGCTGCTTAAATATTTGGGCATCGCTACATGCGATCTCCTCTTGCTCCATTTGAAGTTGACCGAGCGAGAGGCCAGAATCTATAAATGGAAATATGAACAGCTCTTCAGAGTTTCCAAGTGTGGGATCACTTGTCTTCGGGCACTCAGCATGGTGGGAGGATGGATCAAGATGGGAAATATGTGGTCCAGACTCATGGCTACTGAGACTACTGAGGTGGTGGCAAACTAACAGGAAGCATTTTCTGCTATCTAACCAACAAGCTTTTCACACTGCTCTGGCTTCAATAGTGGTGTTCCGTGGCCCCCTACAAAGTTGGACTGGAAGGTTGGGCGACATGATGTGGGTTCTTTTTGTGCTCCCTCAGCAGGCGCAATTTCAGCTTGCCCACGGCCTCAGCCTCTGCGTGCACCATCACCATCACGTCCACTTCCCTGTCCCTTGCCACGCACCTTGCCTATTTTAAATGGAGTAGAATATTTGTCACATTCCCAGAAATGTCAGGATTATTACCACAGTATAGGTATGGTATTGGTAAGCGACCAAGTGTGAATAGGTTTAAATACACAACTGGCAGACTTTAAATGGAGTAGAATATTTTTCATATTCCCAAAAATGTCAGGATTATTACTGCAGTAATATAGGATCATGTCTGATGTCCACAGTTTTAGTTAGTGGTCTAATACATATGGTATTGGTTAGTGACCAAGTGTGAATCGGTTTAAACACACAAGTGGAAGACTTTAAATGGAGTGGAATATTTGTCATGTGCTCGGGCGAGTACCGAATAGTGAGCAAGCATGCTCGCTTATCACTAATCTTCATCTTATTTTTTTTTTGTCACTCTATTCGAAAGGAAAATCCCAAAAACAACTTTTATACCTCTCTAATTAGGATTGGCTTTGAAATGTATCAGTTCCTTTAGAAGCATAAAATATAACAAGTCCTCGACTTCAGCACTGATCTTTCTGTCCAGCAATCTGTACAGGAAAGGGTAATCTTTTGAGGAACTTGAGAGCAAAGATAAATAGGAGACTTTCATAAAAGCTCCTCTTTCTGTGCTTATAGGTTTTTTTTTAATAATGATTAGAGATATCAATATATAAATTTAATTTATACACGTTCAAAGCCTCCAGCACTTAAGCTGTGCGATCTTACAGTTAATATCTGCAGTAAAAATAGAACATTAGAAAAGTGAAATGCTATCCTCTTCCAGCTTTTGAATTCATTAATCAAGAGCCCCTGCCTTCCCATATAAGTATGTCTAGAGAACAAAATGAATTTCTGACACAGGAAATATAGCTTTAAAGTAGTGAAATACAATGTGCAGGAAGAGCCGTGAATATATGGATCATGAATCTCACATGATGGGCTGTTACATTTTCAACTTTACAATGGTTTGCGGTAACGGGAACAAGTGTTATTTCTGTAAAACCTTCTGGCGTGTTTATTTTACCAAAGGGATGAAAAAAAAGTACTTTTGTTCTTGGAAATGAAATTGTCTTGGATTTTATAGTCCCAAAGCAATACCTCTTGCTTTATTCAGTACCGCTACATGGCACATGTGACACTCTTCTGTCCAGAGTTGAGTCATTCTGCAGTTCTCTTCTGGTTTGTAACCGAATATAAGGGAAATTAACCTTTTATATATTATTGTATCATCGAACATTAGAAGAAAGCATTGAATATGTCAGGCCTGTTAGAGCCTTTGCAGAAAGAAAATAAGATTAATTTAGTAAATAATGTTAACAACTCTAAGTTTGTGACATCTTTAACCCCTTTCTGACGTGAGACATATCCATACGTCCCTGCACCCTGGTACTTATTGACCAGGGACATATGGACAAGCTGGGTGTCAGCTGATTCGGACAGCTGACACCCGGCACTCAGTGCCAGGAGAGGTGCCCACACTGCTCCCAGCACTGTAACCCGCTAAATGCTACGATCGCTGAGATCGCTGCATTTAGCGAGCCAACAGAGGGACAGAAGCCCATCTGCTCTTGGATCGGGGACCCCGTGACTTCATCACGGGGTCCAGGTCGTTGCCATGGTGCCCTGATGTTTTCATGACAACATCCGGGTCAACAGGCACAAGTAAGTTAGTTAGATCATGCCCAGTGCATGATCTAACTAATTTGTGTCTAATTTGTGCTTGCAGCACTGACAGGTTATAAGATGATCTTGCACTGCTATATCTTATAACTATGATCAGACTGCAGAAAGTGAAAGTCCCATAATGGGACAAAGTAAAAAAAAAGTTGTAAAAATATGTAAAAAAAAATCACAAAATAATAATAAAAAAAAATATATATATATATATATTATATATATATTATATATATATATATATATATATATATATATATATATATATGTATATATGTATTATATATATATATATAAATATTGCACCCATAAATAAATATTATTATGAAAAAAATAAACATTAACAATAAAAGTAAACATATTTGGTATCACCACATCCGGAATGACCTGACCTATAAGATGGAATAAAACGCAACTAAAAAAGACGAATGTAAATAAAAACGGTACCACTCAAAACATTATCTTGTCCTGCAAAAAACAAGCTGCCATATAGCTTCATCAGCGGAAAAATAAAAAAGTTATAGCTCTCAGAAGAAGAAGTGATGCAAAAAAATTTATTTTTCCTATAAAATAGTTTTTATTGTGTAAAAATGCCAAAACATAAAAAAACATAAACGTACTGACCCCAAGAATAAAACTGCCTTATCAATTTTACCACAAGTGGAGCGGCATAAAAAAAACCAAAAAAACATTCCTGAATTGTTTTCTGTTTCTCTGTTTCCTCCCAAAAATCGGAATAGAACGCAATCAAAAAATGTCACGTGCTCGAAAATTATACCAATAAAAACATCAACTTGTCCCGCAAAAAACAGGCTCGTATATGAAACTGTTGGCTGAAATGTGGGAAAATTAAACCTCTCAAAATATGGCAATGCAAAAACTAGTTTTTGCAAAAAAAAGCGTTTTTTAGTGTGTGACAGCAGCCAAACATAAAAACCCGATATGAATCTGGCATCACTGTAATCGCCCCGCCCCAAAGAATAAAGTAGTCTAATCACTTATACCAGACGAGGAGCAAAGTAGAAAATAAATAAAACCAATTCCTCACCTGCTGCTGATTTGTTAATTCTGCCTCCCAAAGATTGCAGTATGGCTCGGCTCACATTTATCCTGCGCACTGTGCTGAGATCTTACACCGGGGTTTCCATGTAAATTTCTGAAATATGTAATTCAGACGGGACCCCCAGTGGAAGATTCCCTGTAATGAGGCAGATGGAGGCAGCGTGGATGGCATCTGGCCTGTGATCCCACGGTGTCCATTTTTTTTATTAGGCCTGCATAAAGTGCCATCGGCGACAGTTCTGTGAACCTCTGAAAAAAAGGACACCGCTAAACAGAGGCCAGATGGAGTCCAGAGTAACTCTGCTGCCTCATTACAGTGAATTGATCCCTCTGGGGTTTCAACTGAATTATGTCACTCTGAGATTTAGACGGAAACCCCAATATCAGTGCTCAGCGTAGAACACAGGATAAATGGGAACATTTTACATAACATTTTGGATCACAATAAAAGCTTTGACTCAATTCACAAAAAAAGCAAATCCCTACTCAGGTCCGTCATCTGTTAACGGAAATATAGGGAGCTTCCACATAACTAGTAGCACAAAGGCTCTGGAAAAGTGAAATGGCCCTTGCACCCCAAAAGAAATTCAGCAAATTCTATGCTCCTAAATACAAATGCCCAGCTCCCTTTTGAGCCCCATAGTGTGCCTGAACCGCAGTTAGCATCCACATGCTTGGCATTTCTGTAGCGTTGAGAGCCCGAGTAATTTCTGCGTGCATGTCTCCAGAAGCATGAGCTGGGCATACAATACTGGTCACTTCAATGGCATTTGACAATATTCACTCAGCAACATCCACTGCTGCTTGTTTCTGGAAAACATCCATGTAGTTAAAATCCTCACCACACCTGTAGATAAATTCCCAAAGCAGTATAATAATATGGAATTCTGCTCTTCTAGCACTTATGGTCTCTGTATACGGAGTCTGCATACTATTCTAGGAAAATCTGTGCTATAGGAGGCAAATAGCACTACGTCCCTTCCGAGTCTCGCTGTGTGGCTAAGCAGTACTGTTCAGCCACATATGGGGTATTTCTACATTCAGCAAAAATTGTGAGACAAATTTTGGTGCCATTTTAGCCATTTCCCAGTGTGAAAATGTAAAATCTGGGGCTAAGACAAAACTTTGGTGGTAAAAATGTAATTATTTTTTCTTCACCCCCATTGGTGTAAAATTCTGTGAGACACATGTGGTGTCAACATGCTCACTGCACTCCTAGATGAATTCATTGAGATGTGTAGTTTCTAAAAGGGGGCCTCTTTTGGGGAGTTCTGCTGCTCTGGCACCTTAAGGGCTCTGCCAATGTGACATGACACCCTCAAACCATCCCAGCAAAATATGAACTCCAATATGGCGTATCCTCCCTTCTGAGCTTTGCACTGTGCCTCAGGGGTAGTTTTCAACCACATATGGGGTATAGGAAGAATCAGGATAAATTTCCCAACATTTTTTTTCTCCTGCTATCCTTGTGAAAATTAAAATATTGGGGACTAAAATATCATTTTTGTGGGAAAAATAGATCCACGTTGTAAAATTCTGTGAAGAATCTGTGTGTTCAAGGTGCTCACCACACATCCAAATAAATTCCTTGAGGGGTCTAGTTTCCAAAATTGGGTCACTTGTGAGGGTTTTCCAGTCTTTAGGCACATCAAGGGCTCCCCAAACGCGACACGGTGTCCACTAATTATTCAAGCATATTTTACATTCAAAAAGTCAAATTGCATTCCTTCCCTTCCAAGCCTTGCCGTGTGCCCAAACAGTGGTTTTAATGCACATATGGGGTATTGACTTACTCAGGAGAAATTGCACAAGTGGTTTGGTGCAATTTCTCCTGTTACCCTTATGATAATGCAACATTTGGGGCTAAAAAACATTTTTGAGGGAAAAATGTGAAAATTGTATTTTTGCGGCTCAATGCTATAAACTTTTGTGAAGCACCTGGGGGGTTCAAGGTGCTCATCACAAATCTAAATAGGTTCCATGAGGGGTCTAGTTTCCAAAATGATGTCACTTGTGGGGGATTGCCACTGTTTAGGCGCATCAGGGGCTCCCCAAACGTGACATGGCGTCTTCTAATTATTCATGTAAATTTCACATTCAAAAAGTCAAATGGCGCTCCATCCCTTCCAAGCAATTCCGTGCACACAAACAGGGTTTTCCCCCACATATGGGGCATTGGTATGCTCAGGAGAAATTGCACAAATTGAACAAATTTTGGGGTTCATTTTTTCCTGTTACCCTTGTGAATATAAAGGAAATTGGGTCCAAAGTAAAATTTTTGTGAAAAAAAAGTTGAATGTTCATTGTTTTCTTCCACATTCCAAACATTCCTGTGAAGCACCAGAAGTGTTAATAAACTTCTTGAATCTGGTTTGGAGCACCTTGAGAGGGCAGTTTTTAGAATGTTGTCACTTTGGGGTATTTTCTGGCAAATAATGCCCCTCAAAGTTACTTCAAATGTGATTTTGTCCCTAAAAATATGGTTTTGCAAATTTTGTTGTAAAAATAAGAAATCGCTGGTCAACTTTTAACCCTTATAACTTCCTAAAAAAAAAAAAAAAAAAAAAATTTTTTGGGTTCCAAAATTGTGCTGATGTAAAGTAGACATGTGGGAAATGTTATTCATTAACTATTTTGTGTGATATATCTCTCTGATTTAAGGGCATGAAAATGTAAAGTTTGAAAATTGCAAAATTTTCAAACTTTTCTCTACATTTCCAATTTTTTCACAAATAAACGCTAGTCATATCAAATTAATTTTACCACTATCATGAAGTACAATATGTCATGAAAAAACTTTCTCAGAATCAGTGGATTCAGTGAAGCTTTCCAGAGCTATTACCTTATAAAGTGACACTGGTCATAATTGGAAAAATTGGCCTGGTCATTAACGTGCAAACAGCCTTTGGGGGTAAAGGGGTTAAAGAGTAACAGTTATTCAATTTTTATTTCATAAACTAATAGTGCACATGAAAATAAGCAGCTTTGTAATATATCTTATCAGAGGAATGTGCTTCATTTTCTTCTTGGCCAGATCTTTCACTCTCAATTCATGGGAAAAATCTGTAAAATCTGTATCCAGTGAAGATGGATTTTCACATTAATGTGATAAAAGATGACAGTTGGTGCTTTTAAAATTTTATGAAGCAGGGAGGGCGAATTGGGAGGAGGATCTAGAAGCAGACAGAGACATTCTACTGCCTGTTCCATAGAACTTTATGAGCAGCAATTAGTGTTGAGCGAACATGCTCGACACTGCTCGGTACTCGCCCGAGCATCACGCTACTCGGGATGTTCGGCGAGCACCGAGCATTTCCGGGTTACTCGGGCGGGAGCTCGGGTCTCCGCCCTGCATGTTTGGCGCTGTTTACAGAGCCAATGAACATGCAGGGATTGCCAGCCAGTCACTGTAATGCCGCAGCCATGTTGTTTGTGGGCATTACAGTGATTGGCTGGCCGCACAGCGTCACCTCGAGTATTTAAAACCGGGCGCCGCCATCTTGGACACAGTCGCTCCGGATCAGACAGTGTAGGGACAGCGCTGCTGATTTAGGGAGAGATATATCCTGCAAAATAGTTAGTGTAGGGTCTGTAAAGGCTGCCAGATCAAACAAACAGTCCTTCTTAGGACTAATATCCATCCCAGGTATATCAGGCAGGCAGGCAGGCTGTATAGGAGACGCAGTGGTTATACCAGCAAACGCTGCATTACAGTCCTGTGTGCTGCTCCTGTTGCTGAAATTGCTGGACTTAGCTCCAGGTCCCGGGGGCCAGGAAAAATCCTTTTTTTTTATCTAAATCCTCTTTTTTTTTTTCCTCCTTCACAATGTACAAATACCCATCTTATTAACCTTTAGGTGCCCCCCCCCCCCAAAAAAAAAGTGTGCCTCTGATTTTTCAGACACAAATATATCTGTTGAAAATAGTCTGGTGTAGGCCAGAGAAATAGAAGTGTGGTTTTGCAGTTCTATGGGCCATTTGTATCTAAAAAAAACTGTTTGAGTGTGTCGCTCACTGTTCAGCCGCAAATATATATATATTTTAAAAAGCCTGGTATACACCAGTAAATTATTACTGTGGTTTTGATGTTCCACGGTAAAACATCTCTATTATCCTGTTTTTGGCATTTTTTGCTGTATAAAAATAATAATAGTGTCTCCCTGATTTTTCAGACACAAATATATCTGTTGAAAATAGTCTGGTGTAGGCCAGAGAGACAGAAGTGTGCTTTTGCTGTTCCACGGTAAAAAATCTCTATTATATTGCTTTTTGCATTTTTTGCTGTAAAAAAAAATAAAAAATAGTGTCTCCCTGATTTTTCAGACACAAATATATCTGTTGAAAATAGTATGGTGTAGGCCCGAGAAATACAAGTGTGGTTTTGCAGTTCCACGGTACAAACCTCTGTATTATCCACTTTTGGGCCATTTGTATCTAAAAAAAACAGTTTGAGTGTGTCGCTCACTGTTCAGCCGCAAATATATATATATTTTAAAAAGCCTGGTATACACCAGTAAATTATTACTGTGGTTTTGATGTTCCACGGTAAAACATCTCTATTATCCTGTTTTTGGCATTTTTTGCTGTATAAAAATAATAATGGTGTCTCCCTGATTTTTCAGACACAAATATATCTGTTGAAAATAGTCTGGTGTAGGCCAGAGAGACAGAAGTGTGCATTTGCTGTTCCACGGTAAAAAATCTCTATTATCCTGCTTTTTGCATTTTTTGCTGTAAAAAAAAAAAATAGTGTCTCCCTGATTTTTCAGACACAAATATATCTGTTGAAAATAGTTTGGTGTAGGCCCGAGAAATACAAGTGTGGTTTTGCAGTTCCACGGTACAAACCTCTGCATTATCCACTTTTGGGCCATTTGTATCTAAAAAAAACAGTTTGAGTGTGTCGCTCACTGTTCAGCCGCAAATATAAATATATTTTAAAAAGCCTGGTATACACCAGTAAATTATAACTGTGGTTTTGCTGTTCCACGGTAAAAAATCTCTATTATTCAGGTTTTGGTAGTTTTTTCCGTAAAGAAAAACAGTAGTGTCTCCTGACTGTTGTGACACAAAAATATATCTGTTGAAAATAGTCTTGTGTAGGCCCGACATCCCAGTGTGGTTTCGCAGTTCCACGGGTCAAATCGCTGTACTATCCAGTTTTGGGCCTTTGGTATCTAAAAAAAAAGCAGTTTGAGTGTGTCGCTCACTGTTCAGCCGCAAATATCTCTATTTAAAAAAGTGTGGTATACCCCAGTAAACAATAACTGTGGTTTTCCTCTTCCACGGTTCTAATCTACTCTTTATTACCCTTTTTCCATTGATAGTGCAAGTGTAAGCTATTTTACTTCATTTACAATGGGCAAGGCGCGTGGCAAGGGACGTGGAAGTAGACGTTCTGGTGATGGTTCGTGCAGAGGACGGGGCCGTGGCCAAGGTGAAAATGTGCCACAACCAACAGCCACATCTTCTCGCTCCCACTTCTTGACCGAATTACTAGGGAAGCACAGAACAACACCAGTATTGAGAACTGATCAGTGTGAACAGGTTATTAATTGGATAGCAGACAATACTTCCAGTTACCTGGGCACCACCACCTCCGGTCTGTCTTCCACACGGTCAATTCTTAGTAGCCGTGAGTCTCGACCGCAAACTCCTCCTCACCCTGATGCTCCTTCCTCCCACCATGCCGAGTGTCGTCAGACAGCAAGTGATCCCACACTTGGACACTCTGAAGAGCTGTTCACTGGTCCATTTCCATATTTGGGCCCCTCGCCTGATACGCTTGAAGTGGTGGAAGTGGAGATCCCATGTTGCGATGCCCAAAAATTTGAACAGCCACGGCCACAGGAAGTCGACGTTGGCAATCTGTCACAAGAGGTGGACGATGACGAGACACAATTGCCAGGAAGTGAGGAGGAGGATCGTGGTGCGCAAGTGGAAGAGGAGGAGGTGGTGGATGATCTAGTAACTGACCCAACGTGGAAGGACGACATGCAGAGTGAGGCCAGCAGCACACAGGGGGAGGGAGGCAGAGTACCCCAACAGGCAGGAAGAAGCAGTGTGGTGGCCGCAGACAGAAGGCAGGCAACCGTTCCCCGTAACACCAACACGAGGGACGTTGCCAGTACAAGCGGTAGGTCTTCCAGAGTCTGGAATTTTTTTAAAGACTCCGCTGATAACCCCAAAAAGGCCATATGTTCCACCTGCCATGCCAGCATCAGCAGGGGTGACAAAACTACCAGCCTGACCACCACCAGCATGATCATGCAAATGGCAGCAAAGCACCCGACTTTGTGGGGCGAAACCCAGGGTCCACGACCAGTGTCAGCGAGTGTCACCACTGCTTCTTCCACTGTTGTGCGTGCAATAGAACCCCCTGTTGTGTGTGCAAGGCAATCCCCTGTCCATACTGCATGTAAAGATGCCCCCTCCTCTCAGTCTTCACTTGTTATGGCCGTTTCTCAAGAAACAGCATCAACGTCCACGTCCACGTCCCACCGCAGCGTTCAATTGTCCATATCCCAGACCTTTGAACGAAAGCGGAAATTCGCAGCTAACGCCCCACAGGCCACAGTCCTAAATTCGCACATTTCATGACTGCTTGCATTGGAAATGCTGCCTTTTAGGCTGGTGGAGACGGAATCGTTCCGCAATCTTATGGCGGTGGCCGTGCCTCGGTACTCGGTCTCCAGCCGACACTATTTTGCCCGGTGTTCCATCCCCGCCCTACACAAGCACGTGTCCCAAAGCATCTGCCGTGCCCTCAACAACGCAGTTACTGGGAGAGTCCACCTGACAACGGACATGTGGACAAGTGCTTGTGGCCAGGGACGGTACATCTCTCTGACGGCACACTGGGTAAACATAGTGGAAGCCGGGACCCAGTCGGACCTTGGGACGGAACACATCCTCCCCACACCGAGGATTGCGGGCCCTATGTCAGTCAGAGTTGCCCCCACAGTGTACAGCTCCTGCGCATCCTCCTCCTCCTCCTCATGTTCAGCCTCCATCTCAGATATCACCACATCAGTTACAAGCTGGAAGCATTGCAGTACTGCCTCCGCCAAGCGGCAACAGGCTGTGCTGAAACTCATAAGCTTAGGTGATAAACCTCACACTGCTTGTGAGTTGTGGACAGCTGTGAAAGAGCAGGCAGATCTGTGGCTGAGACCGCTGAACCTACATCCCGGCATGGTCGTGTGTGACAATGGCCGTAACCTGGTGGCGGCTCTGAGGCGAGGTGAGATCACACACGTTCCATGCCTGGCTCATGTGCTTAACCTATTGGTTCAGCGGTTTCTTAAATCATACCCCGAGTTGACAGATCTGCTCGTGAAAGTACGCCGCCTGTCAGCTCATTTTCACAAGTCGGCTACAGCCCTTGCGGTGTTGCAGCAGCGTTTGCAGCTTCCGGCACACCGACTGGTGTGTGATGTCCCCACACGTTGGAACTCTACCCTCCACATGTTGCAAAGGATTTGTGAGCAGAAGAGAGCAGTTGTGGAGTACCAGCTGCAACAAGGCCGTCGATATTCAGGTCAGACTCCACACATAAGACATCAGGAGTGGACCTGGATGTCTGACATATGTACCATCCTGACAAACTTTGAGGAGGCCACCAAGATGGTGAGTGGCGATGACGCCATCATTAGTGTCAGCATCCCACTTGTCTGTCTTTTGCAATGCCCTCTGCAGAGAATTAAAGAGGAGGCATTGCAGCCAGAGTATGATGAGATGGATCAAGAAGCCGTAGCGGGCGATTACACACAGCCCAGCCTCATCTCATCCCAACGTGCATTGGGGGACAATGAGGGAGAGGAGGAGGAGGAGGAGGAGAAAGAACAGGAGCTGCTATCATGCGTTGTAGACGGTAGTACCTGTACAAGTGTCATACCGTCGGTTCAGCGTGGGTGGCCTGAGGACAGGGGGGAGGAGGAAGAGGAGGAGGAGGAGAGCATGGTCAGTCATCATCTTGGTGAGGACACGGAAATCTTGCCCGTTACCAGTCTGTCACGCATGGCTGACTTTATGTTACGCTGCTTTAACCGTGACCCTCGCGTTGTCAAAATGTTGGGTGACAGTCATTACTGGTTGGTGACACTTGTAGACCCCCGCTACAAGGAGAACTTTCACTCTCTAATTCCTGAGGTGGAGAGGTCTACAAAAATGGGGCAATACCAGAAGGCCCTTGCTGCAGAACTGTTAAAAAAATTCCCATCTGAACACGCTAGCGGAAGAGGACACAGTTCGTTGCCCAACCAAGGCGTACAGGCGAGAGAGATACAACTCCAATCCAGCAGAGGCAGGGGAACACTGTCAACGTTCTGGGATAGTTTTCTGACACCCGCCCAGCTTACAGGCCCTGAGGCGCGGGGTACTCTCACAAGGAGTGGAAAGTTTCAAAAGATGGTGAGGGAGTACTTTGCCGATCGTACCAGCGTCCTCCGTGATTCCTCTGTGCCTTTTAATTATTGGGTATCCAAGCTGGACACTTGGAATGAACTCGCTCTGTATGCCTTGGAGGTCCTGGCCTGCCCTGCCGCTAGCGTGTTATCGGAGCGTATTTTTAGTGCCGCTGGGGGAATTATAACTGATAAGCGCACTCGCCTGTCAACTGACAATGCTGACAAGCTGACCCTTATCAAAATGAAAAAGGGCTGGATTGGGCCAGACTTCTCATCACCACCAAATGACAGCAGAGTAACATAAAGTCAAATCCACTGTGTTATTTCGGGAGGTGTATTCACATGCACCGCTTCACACCCACACATGGGTATACGCTTCCTCGTTTCGGCTGTTTAATCTTCTTCTCCTTATCCTCAGCCTCCACCGCCACTATACCACCAGGGTGCCAGCATTGCAAGTTCCTCCATCCTAATTTTTGGCAGCTTTTGCTGGGAAAGCATAAGCAAATACCATGGGAAACCCACTCCCCAATAATGGGACTTATGTTTGTAATATGCTGTACTGCATGGCTCTTGTAAGGGGCATTGCAAGTTGCTCCGTCCTAATTTTTGGCAGCTTTTGCTGGGAAAGCATAAGCAAATACTATGGGAGACCCACTCCCCAATAATGGGACTTATGTTTGTAATATGCTGTACTGCATGTGACACGCCCCCTGGGCCGTGTGTACACGTGTGTGGGATACCCGGTGCCGGGTCACTGGGGTCTGTAGTCTCCGTGGCGGTGACCCGGTCCCGTGGCTCAGGCTGGTCAAACCAGTGGCAATCTTTCTTAGGTTTTGAGGTTAATTGTCCGACTGCGCCACCCGTGGATTGCGGTCAGGGAGTACCACCGCTGCGAGGTAGACCGCTGAGGCTAGTGTTGTGTGCGCAGCATAAAATGGGATAACTCCCCTCGGGAGGAGTATAGCCTCAGGGCAGTGAGTGTGGATGATGGGGGTGATGGTGCACGAGCGCAGCAGGAATGACTCAGAGTCTTTGCAGTGCAGTTCAGGGTCTTTACTGATGATTATAAGGTAGACCCTCCCGGGAGTACTGGCTAGCATAAGAGGCCTGGTCTGTCTGTGAGCAAGCAGGAGTTCCCCTGGCCAGGTTGAGTTGTAGGCCTCCCCGTCTGTCTGCACTCTTCCTGGCTACCTTGCTGTAAGCGGGTAGAAGTAGCCCACGTCCCTGACTGTACCGTGTAGTGCTCACCCGTATGGCTGGTGACTTGGGGCCTTCTGTTAGCCTCCGCTCCACGACGGCGGTGCTGGTCCCTTGCTTGTGACTGAGCCTCCGGGCTTCTATGGCCAGAGGACCTGAAATCCCCTGCCGGCTGGTTTCTGCTGCTGGATATATAAGTCTTCACAGCTTCGGACTCCTGTGTCCGGTTCCTATTGTCTTCTGCCAGGGCGAGCTCTGCTCAGCTTCCAGCCCCTCGTCTTTAGCTCCTAGCTCCTACAGAGCTCCTTGCTGTTACTTTCCCTTGCTCTCACTCTGACTCTGACTGTTCACTGTTCTCTGAGTCACTCAACCCCACCCCAGATCCAGTTTATAAGGGCAGAATTCTCCCCTCCCAGGACTGGGGCAGGAGGATGTTGCATGTTTAAGGGATCCTGACCAGGAAACCTCTCACTTGCTCTCCGATGTAATCTCTATTACTGTGGTGACCAGACCCCTGGGGTGCCACACATGGCTCTTGTAAGGGGCATTGCAGTACCTCATAATTTTTGGAAAGGATTCCATTCACTGCTTAGGCCAACAGTGCAAAGGAGACCCAGTTGCTATAAATGGAAAAAAAAGGTTTAGTTAATGCCCTCTGACCTCCATGTCATTTCCAAGGGGCATTGGAGTGCCTCGAAATTTTTGGTAGGCATTGCACTCACTGTATGCCCTATAACTGTGTAGCCGAACTGCTCCTTTTGTTACAGAAGCATATCCTACAAGACATATCTGGTTGACTGGCCTGATATTGATGTGAATGGTCCCTGTTCCTCCTGCTCTTTCTCATTTGCCACTACCTCATCCATCATTTATCACCTGAAGCTTTGTTTTAACGGGAGTCATAGAACTTGGATAGTAGCAGGAAAACATCCAGCAATCCTCGGAGGAGATAGAATATGCGCCAAAACGCTGTCCTCCTCAGGCCTAGCCGCTACTACATACATGCGCTTGCATTACAACAAAACAAAGCAGATGCTAACTTCTATCATCCTCATCATGCTCCTCATCTTGGCACTCTCAACTCCCCTGATGGAGAAGCCAGGGCCCACCGGAGGAGTCTGATAGTCCGGTGGGCTCGGCCAATGCTGCCCTAAAGCAGGACAGGCTAAGAAAAGTGTGGGAAAGGTTACCGGTACAAATAGGGGTGGCTTGGGACCGAGTATGGACACCCGGCCACCCCCTGGAGGCTGGGGAGCAAGCGGGGACACCCGGCCACCAGGCGGCTGGGGACTGAGTATGGATACCAGGCCGCCGACACAGCCATGGCGTGGTGGCCAGATTCCGCCTCCACATGCCTAAAAGGCCCAATTTAAAGTGCAAGCAAGCAAGCAGTATGGTATTGCAGCCTGGGGGTGGGTGGGTGGCAGGCTGCATACTTGCGCTTGCATTGCAAGGAATGGGAGAGGTACAATTGAACACTGCCCTGGGACAAGGACTTGAATGGGGATAGTTGCAAGTCTGCAACGACAGGTGAAAGGTGGGAGGCATCTTCACATGTACCATGAACAGGGGTTTGGCATGCACACACTACAGCGGAATAGGCTCTCCTTCCCACTAAATGCACTGGGGAGGGCACAGGTAATGTTTTGGTATACGCGCTTAATCTTATGTATAAGGCACACCAGGACAAATAGGGGCGACTGGGGACTGAGTATGGATACCTCGCTGCCGAAGCAGCCATGAGGTAGTGGCCAGCTTCGGCCTCCTCTAAACTAAAAGGCCCCATTTCAAGTGCAAGCTAGCAGTATAAATTGCAGTCTGGGGGTGGGTGGGTGGCAGGCTGCACACTTACACTTGCATTAAAAGAAAACATAGCAGATGCTAACTTCTGTCATCATCATCATGCTCCTCACCTTGGCACTCTCAACTCCACCGATGGAGAAGTCAGGGCCCACCGGAGGAGTCTGGTTCTCTGGTGGGCTCGTCCAATGCTGCCTAAAGCAGGCCGGGCTAAGAAAAGTGTGTGGGGGGATGTTCCAAGGAGAAATGGGGGTGGCTGGGGACCGTTTATGGACACCAGACTGCCCCCAGGCGTCTGGGGACCGTGTGGACACTCGGCCGCGGGGCGGCTGGGGACTGAGTATGGACACCTGGCCGCCGGGCGGCTGGGGACTGAGTATAGATTCCAGGCCGCCAACACAGCCATGACGTGGTGGCCAGATTCCGCCTCCACATGCCTAAAAGGCCCAATTTCAAGTTCAAGCAAGCAAGCAGTATGGTATTGCAGCCTGGGGGTGGGTGGGTGGCAGGCTGCATACTTGCACTTGTATTGCAAGGAATGGGGGAGGTACAATTGAACACTGCCCTGGGACTAGAACTTGCAAGGGGATAGTTGCAAGTCTGCATCTTCTGATGCGGCAAGGATCACTTCTGATGGGCACACTTTTAGACAGTGACCTGGGAGTCAGAGATGCTTCCAGGGGTCTTCCCCATGCTGTTCCCATGTCTTTTCAGCACTTTATGCATGTGTCACACAGCACATGGCCAGATAAGGTTGTAAAATGTTAAAATGACATTTCCCGGTGAATGCATTTGTCATAGTTGAAAGCAATACAAAAGTGCAAAAACGCATAAAAAATGCTACTTGTGAATATAGCCGAAGGTGTGGAGGAGTATTTTTGTTTTTGGTCATTTATTTTAACTTATACACAAGTCTTTTCCCTGGAAAGGATGTTCCTTAACATATTTCACAGGAAAAAAGTTTCACTTTCGTTTTATTGTGAGCCTGTAAAAGTGGCTTAATACCTCTGACCACGTTGTTGACAGCAATGACCTGGGGGTCAGAAATGCTTCCTGGGGCGATCCCCATGCTGTCCCCATGTCATTTGAGCACTGTCACTATCGTTTTGGGCACTTGTTAGGCTTTTAAAAGACTGCCGGGGGTGCCACCGCAAAAATGCTCGAGTCTCCCATAGACTAACATTGGGCTCGTTGCTCGGGTCGAGCACCCGAGTATCACGGCGAGCTCGGCCCGAGCTTCGAGCACCTGAGCATTTTAGTGCTCGCTCAACACTAGCAGCAATCATCATTTTCTTTCTCAGTATCCATTGACGACAGAATTTACCCGTGAATTGAGAATTTTGAGAATGAATTTCACTACAAAGATTTCACTGCAAAGATGTATTATAGAGCTTCTCATTTTTATTATTGATTTATGGAAAAAAGATGGTTAACTCTTTAAGCAAATAGTGCACAAAATTCAAACCTCACTTACCTGGTCCTATAAACTTCTTATGGTTTGCAAAAATTGTCCTACCATCCATGAGATTCTTAATGTTATTTGTAAAAACCTCAATGTGCACATCTTGTAGTAATGGCTTGAAATTCAGCAGTGAATGTCACTGTTTCATAGTACATAGTTAATTTGCTTCTACAAATCCTGATCTTGTGAACATGGCTTCATTATACCCATTATCTGTCTTTAGACATAATCTAATATTTCCTTCTGTCTCCTTCAGTTTGTTTGTCAGAATGATTTCCACACTCAAAGTTGAGTATTGCCCTTGAGTCTGTTATCTAAAACTTTGATTGGTCTTTCTGACAGATCTTGACACCACACATACATTTTCTTTGAAAAAGAAACAAAAAAAATCGTACAGTGAAACTAATCTTCAATACTAAACTAATACTACACTGCTACACTATACTACAGAAAGGGATGACAATGTATATTATTTATGTTTTTTATATTCTTCATTAGGATTCTAACTTGCATTGTACAAAGTACTGATATTACTACAGGCTGAAAAACATTGTATTCTACACTGCAATACAAAGTCCCCGATTCATCAAGACCAACAATTTTCTTGTCCGTCTTGAGGAGGGGGCACGGTGGAATCAGATGCTTCTGATTCTGTGCTTCATGCCAGAAATCTTACACCAGTCCATGAATGGAGTAAGATTTCTGGTGTTGGTAATGCCACAGTTCATCATTAATTAGACTAGCTATGGTATCACACCCCAGCTGCTCCCCTGACATGCCCCAACTCCACCCATTTTGGCATAGCTGGGAGAAAGCTGGGAGAATTCTGAAAATTTTTGCACAACTAAGAAAGGGCCGGAGCTGTACTTTTAGGAAAAGGCCCGCATGACTGTGATTGGGCCAGGAGAGCATAGGGATTTTGAATTAGGGTTATGGCATTGGATGGAAAAAAGGGGGGTGGAGTAAAGAAAGGGGGTATAAAGGGGAAAAGTGCAGGAAAAGGAGCCATTACAGGGATCATCCTATTGTGAACAGTATATCTCCCATCAACCCTCAAATGCTAGGGACAGGGTGGCTAACTTGGAAGCCCTCCTGGGCCAGCTGAGAATGGCTGCAGGCTTGAGAGGTGAGGCGTGGCTGGAAGAGCAGTTGTCCAGACTGCTGGGAGCAGTAGTGCCACAGCCATTTCAGGAGATTGCCGGTGGGCTGACTAGAAGGACCAGGCCGCCCGAGAGATTGAGTCGGATGTCGCCCGTGTTCTGGAAGGAATCCGACAAGCCAGCCTGGGGCCATGGGAGGAAACAGGCCGCAGCGGGAGCGGGCCGCAAGGCCTGCTTCTCCTAGAAGACCGGAAGTTAGTGGTGCAGCAGCGGGCCCTGTCGTCGATGTTCCTGTCGCAGGGCCTGCTTGTATGGAAGAACAGCGCGGGTACTGCAGGCAAGAGGACGGTTGAAAAAACAGCTAGGCAAGGGGAACAGTACCATCTAGTGGATGCTGCGGATATTGCAGGCAGAATGACGGCTGGTGGCACAGCTGGACGACAGGCAGTCAGCAGGAGAACGTTGGGTCCTGGTCCTGATGTTTCAGGGGCAGGGCCTTCTCAGGACAACAGAAAGCGGGGTCAGAAGATGAAGGTTGGAAGAAGCGGAGGGAACAAATGGGCTGGAGGGAGAAGTCGGCAGCAATGGCACAGAGGCAGGAGCGGGTTGCAAACGGCTGGCCTGGAAGAAGAAAATTCAGACGGACTACAAATACCCCCGTCCTCATCGGAGGTGAGGTGTGAGGATCGAAGGGTCGACAGGAATGGTCAAGACTCAGCGGGACAAGGAGCACCCAGGGAGGGGAGATCGGCTGGATGCAGGATCTACGGCTGGCAGGGTCTCAACAACTGCGCAGCCTGGTGAGTATGTTTTGTGTGTTTACAAATGATAGACTGTTATCTGAGAGCGGGGGGGGCAGGCAGAGATCCCGATGGCAGCTCCTAGTGATCGTGGGAATGACGTGGAAGGTATGGGGGTCAGGAAGTTATTAAGCAGCGTGAGGGAGCTCTTAGTGCGGGTGGAGCGGGAATCGGGTCCGGGGGGCAAAGCTTCCCCAACTTCGGCCTGGGTGGCAAAGCAAGTTAACCCGGTGGGACTGGGGAATATAGGTGGTAGTGTTTGCCCGGGAACGGAGTCAGTGTTGGGAGGGGTGTCAGTGTCAGTCCAAACTGAAAAAGAAAGTGTATGTGTGTTTTGAAGGGCCATTGGGGGCACATTTAAAAAAGGAAAAAATTTGGAAAGATGAATATGTAGAAATATTTTCTTTGCTATCCCCTTGAAAAATTTAATTTAGACAAAAGAAAGAAGGATGATAGCAAAAAAGAAGAGGAAGAAAAGCGAAGATGGCGTCTGATTCCACAGACCTTTATAAATTTGGCTTCAAGCCTTCGCTATCTTAGCAAGTGTAGTCGGTGAAAAAGCACCGGAAAATTGTTCCCCTCATTTTTGCTATATGGACTCTATAGAGGAAGCGCATAAGACATACGGGGGACAAGCTTGGCTTCGTTATGATGAGCAGTTTCGTCAAAGAAAGGCGGTGCGTCCCAGCATCAGATGGGATCAAAAAGATATTGGACTGTGGCTAAAAGTGATGGCACCTTACCAGTATGGGCAGTCCTTTCTCAGAGGCACAGGTGGGGGGAATCAATTTGGAACTGGGGGAGGAAACAGTCAGGGGTCACAAGGAGAAAAAGAGAAGCCAGGAGCATGCTGGCAGTTCAATGAGGGGCATTGTAAATATGGGGCAAGTTGTAAATTTAGCCATATCTGCTCCCATTGTAATGGGTCATCGCATGGGGCAGCGAGGTGTTTCAAGACAGGAAAGGGAAGGAGTGGCTACAATAGTAAAAAGGGGCAATGGCCCCCTTTCTAAATAGATTCCCAGATAGAGTACGGGCAGAGTGTATTTTCCAAGGTTTTAAGGAAGGTTTTAAAATTCCAGCTCCACAGCATCAGGTTCAGTTTTCAACAAAGAGTTTAAGGTCTGCTTTATCATACCCTTGGGTTGTGGCTGAAAAACTTCAAAAAGAGGTACAGTTAGGATGTATGGCGGGTCCCTTTCAATTTCCTCCAATAGCGAATTTAATTGCGTCACCATTGGGAGTCGTACCCAAAAAGAGCCGAATAAATTTCGTCTCTTTCATCACCTTTCAAATCTGAAGGGTCTGTCGGTGAATGATGGAATTGACCCTGAATTAAGCTTGATAGTTTACACATCATTTGATGAGGCGGTTAAATGGGTACGAAGATATGGGCCGGGGACACTATTGGCTAAGACGGACATTGAAACGCCTTTTCGGTTATTACAAGTTCACCCAGAGAGTATACGTTTATTGGGTTGTTTTTGGGAAGGGAATTTCTACCTGGATAGGTGTTTGCCGATGGGTTGCGCAATTTCTTGTTCATTGTTTGAATGGGTAATTAAAGATGTATCTAGTAACCATGTCTTGGGTTGCAAAACGTTTTGGAGTACCTTTACCTGGTGATAAAATAGAAGGGCTGAATACGTGTTTGAGTTTTTTGGGCATCGAAATATACTCAGTGGCCATGGAGTGTCGCCTGCCAGACGATAAGCTGTTGTCGTTACAACAGGAAGTAAAAAGGGTGCAGTATTTGCATAAATTGACATTGAAGGAATTGCAATCATTATTGGGAAAGTTGAATTTCGCATGCAGGATTATGCCTATGGGCAGGATTTTTAGTAACAGGTTGGCGGCTGCAACAGCGGGAGTGAGTGCCCCGCACCATTATGTGCGACTAAAAAAGGAACATATAGGAGGATTTGGCGGTTTTGAGCAGGTTTTTGGATAATTACAATGGTCGGTCCATCATTCAAAACGAGGTGCAGGACAATGTTGATCAGGAGATTTACACAGATGCTGTGGGTAGTGCTGTCTTTGGAGCTTATTGTAAGGGGCAATGGTGTGCAGGTGAGTGGCCGGAGGAATGGGGAAGACAAAGTTTGTTAAAGAATTTAGTTTTGTTGGAGTTATTTCCAATAGTGGAAGCAGTATCCATTTCGGGAGAAGAATTCAAGAACAGCAGAATCAGGTTTGATTGTGACAATATGGGGGTGGTAGCCATTATTAACAGTCTTACGGCTTCATTCCCACCAGGAATAAGATTGCTTAGGAAATTAGTTTTGCGGTGCCTGGAATTAAATGCGAGTATTGTGGCAGTTCATGTTCCGGGAATTGAGAATTCTATTGCTGATTCTTTATCTCGGTTTCAGTGGGAGCGTTTTCGTAGCTTTGTTCCGGAAGCACAGGAGTCAGGTTTGGAATGTCCAGGGCATCTGTGGAGACTGGTAACCTCAGAGCAGGACGGCTGATTCGCAGCTCGGTGGCTGACCGTACATGGGAGTCGTACGAATCGGCGTGGCGAGTATGGTGTAGCTGGTTAATGTATTGGGGCAATGTTACTTCGGATAAGGACAGAATGTTTGCTGTGTTTTTTGTCGGGCGAGCTGCTGAGCTACACTGGTCAGTGTCAAAGGTTAATAGCTTTATAGCGGCATTGCCATTTGGTTTTAAACTTCGGGGTTAAAAGGATGTGACAAAAGACTTTATGGTTAGTCAAGCTTTAAAAGGTTATAGAAAAGGGCATTTAATGAAGTATAAAAGTAAAAAAACTGATCAGGCTGGTGGGGGCAGAAGAGTTGTGCTGAGGTCAGTGGCGGGATCGGTGATGTGCCTGGTGCATTGTTTCTTGGAATATAAAAGGTTGGGAAAGGAGACGAGGGGCCCATTGCTGAGACACGAGGATTGTTCTTTCCTCTCTAGGTATCAGTTTACGGCTGTGATGCGGAAGTGTTTGAACGCGTTGGGCTTGGATTCTTCTTGTTTTGTGTCTCACTCTTTTAGAATAGGCACCTAAAGGATAGGATGTTTGTCAGTGGGGAATTTTATATATTGTTTTACTTTTTAACAAAAAGTGGAACAAATATTTAAAGAAAACTAATACTGTGGAGTCTAAAACCTGTATCTATAGTAGACCTGCCATCAAATATATAAAGATACAAATAATTTATTTAATATATAATATGCTTCTAAATAATAAAGTTACAATTTACCATGTAAATGTACAAGGGCCAAACACAATAGCCATGTTGCAACCACATGTTACCACTTATAGTGTCTGTATAATGCCACAAAACCCTACTGTACCCTCAGTGGTGTACTGCCAATGGAGGCAGGTCACGCAACTGCTATGGGGCCCGTGATCCAGGGGGGCCACCCGCCAGCCAGCAAGCACCGCCCCGCAAATGCTGATACAGTTGAAAGCAATGATGGAGAAGAAAGCGTCATGTGACACTCCCTCTCCTATCATTCCTACTCTGCGTCTGATGCAGTGGGCGCAATGACGTTAGTTCATCGTGTCCAGCTGTGTCAGACAGTGGAGCTGCTGAGTTGAGGAGATGCGTTGCAGAGATCGAAGCAACAGAGGAACGAGAAGAGGTAAGTATTGTATTTATTTTAAAATCAGTGAGTACATGGTGCCCATAATACTGGAGGACTGGGGGTGAATTTTACCCTATGGGGGTGCATTTTACTGTATTGGGGGTGCATTTTAACCTATGGGAGCTCCATTATATTCTATGGGGGCTGCATTATACTCTGTGGAGGACCATGGAGAGTGCATTATATTCTGCGGAGAACCATGGGGAGTGCATTTTACTTTGTGGAGGACCATGGGGAGTGCATTGTACTCTGTGGATGACCAAGGAAAGTGCATTGTACTCAGTGGCGGACCATGGGGAGTGCATTGTACTCTGTGGAGGACCATGGGGGAATGCATTGTACTCTGTGGAGGACCATGGGGAGTGCATTGTACTCTGTGGAGCACCATAAGGGTTTGCATTGTACTCTGTGGAGGACCATGGGGGAGTGCATTGTACTTTGTGGAGGACCATGGGGGAGTGCATTGTACTCTGTGGAGGACCATGGAGGAGTGCATTGTACTCTGTGGAGGACCATGGAGGAGTGCATTATACTCTGTGGAGGACCATGGGGAGGGGGCCATTATACTATAAGGAGGGCTGTGCGGGGGTCACAGTTCGGGGATCATACTGTGTTGGGGTCACCATACTTTGCCTTAGGAGTTAAGGTGGGGTACAGTAGGGTCATCATGCTGTGCATGTGGAGGAATTCATCATGGGGGTATCATACTGTGTTTAGGGGACACTTTTGTTGGCATCATACCATATGAGGGCAATTAAAGAGAGATCTAGGACTTCAGCAGGAGGAAAATTACTATGTAAAGGCTGGAAAGTTGTGAGATATGCTCTTCTGTGACCCTGGCAAATATTAAATTTTTTTTTTCTATTTTTTTTTTCGGAGGGTGGGGGAGGACCCAAATAAAACTTCTGCTATGGGGCCAGAGGGAGGGGGGCCCAAATAAAACTTCTGCTATGGGGCCCTATGATTTCTAATTATTATTATCATCATATAGTGAACATTTTAAGGGAATCTGCCACCACTAGTGTTGAGCGAGCATGCTCGAAACTGCTCGGTACTCTCCTGAGCATCTCACTACTCAGGATGTTCGGCGAACACCGAGCATTTCCGGGTTACTCTGGCGGGAGCTTTACAGAGCCAATGAACATGCAGGGATTGCCAGCCAGTCACTGTAATGAAGCAGCCATGTTGTTTGTGGGCATTACAGTGATTGGCTGGCTGCACAGCGTCACCTCGAGTGTTTAAAACCAGGCGCCGCCATCTTGGACACAGTCGCTCCGGATTAGCCAGTGTAGAGTCAGTGCTGCTGAGCTAGGGAGAGATTTATACTCCGAAATTGTTAGTGTAGGGTCTCTAAAACCTGCCAAATCAAACGAACAGTCCTTCTCAGGACTAATATCCATCCCAGATATCAGGCAGGCTGTATAGGAGACGCAGTGGTTATACCAGCAAACGCTGCATTACAGTCCTGTGTGCTCCTGCTGGTCAAATTGCTAGACTTATTCCCCGGTCTCAGGGGCCAGGAAAAATCCTTTTTATTTCATCTAAATCCTGTATTTTTTTTTTTGTTTCGTCCCAAGTTCCGACTGGGTCCCGGCTTCCACTATGTTTACCCAGTGTGCCGTCAGGAAGATGTACCGTCCCTGGTCACACCAAGGATTGCGGGCCTCATGTCAGTCAGAGTTGCCCCCACAGTGTACAGCTCCTACGCATCATCCTCCTCCTCCTCCTCATGTTCAGCCTCCATCTCAGATATCACCACATCAGTTACAAACTGGAAGCACTGCAGTACTGCCTCAGCCAAGCGGCAACAGGCTGTGCTGAAACTCATAAGCTTAGGTGAGAAACCTCCCACTGCTTGTGAGTTGTGGACCGCTGTGAAGGAGCAGGCAGATCTGTGGCTGAGACCGCTGAACCTACATCCAGGCATGGTCGTGTGTGACAATGGCCATAACCTGGTGGCGGCTCTGAGGTGAGGCAAGAGCACACACGTACCATGCCTGGCTCATGTGCTTAACCTCGTGGTTCAGCGGTTTCTTAAATCGTACCCCAAGTTGCCAAATCTGCTCGTCAAAGTACGCCGCCTGTCAGCTCAATTTTGCAAGTCGGCCACAGCTTCCGCCGCCCTTGCTGTGTTGCAGTTGCGTTTGCAGCTTCCGGCACACCGACTGGTCTGTGATGTCCCCACACTTTGTAACTCTACCCTCCACATGTTGCAAAGGATTTGTGAGCAGAAGAGAGCAGTTGTGGAGTACCAGCTGCAACAAGGCCGTCGATATTCAGGTCAGACTCCACACATAAGACCTCAGGAGTGGACCTGGATGTCTGACATATGTACCATCCTGACAAACTTTGAGGAGTCCACCAAGATGGTGAGTGGCGATGACGCCATCATCAGCGTCAGCATCCCACTTGTCTGTCTTTTGCAACGCTCTCTGCAGAGAATTAAAGAGGAGGCATTGCAGCCCGAGTATGATGAGATGGATCAAGAAGCCGTAGTGGGTGATTACACACAGCCCAGCCTCATCTCATCCCAACATGCATTGTTGGACAATGAGGGAGAGGAGGAGGAGGAGGAGGAAGAACAGGAGCTGGTATCATGCGCTGTAGACGGTAGTACCTGTACAACTGTCATACAGTCGGTTCAGGGTGAGTGGCCTGAGGACAGGGGGGAGGAGGAGGAGGAGAGCATGGTCAGTCGTCATCCTGGTGAGGACACGGAAGTCTTGCCCGTTACCAGTCTGGCACGCATGGCTGACTTTATGGTATGCTGCCTTAACCATGAACCTCTCGTTGTCAAAATGTTGGGTGACAGTCATTACTGATTGGTGACACTTTTAGACCCCCGCTACAAGGAGAACTTTCACTCTCTTATTCCTGAGGTGGAGAGGTCTACAAAAATGTGGCAATACCAGAAGGCCCTTGCTGCAGAACTGTTAAAAAAATTCCCATCTGAACACGCTAGCAGCAGAGGTCACAGTTCGTTGACCAACCAAGGCGTACAGGCGAGAGAGACGCAACTCCAATCCAGCAGAGGCAGGGGAACACTGTCAACATTCTGGGACAGTTTTCTGAGACCCGCCTAGCTTACAGGCCCTGAGGCACTGGGGACTCTAACAAGGAGTGGAAAGTTTCAAAAGATGGTGAGGGAGTACCTTGCCGACCGTACCAGCGTCCTCCGTGATTCCTCTGTGCCTTTTAATTATTCGGTATACAAGCTGGACACTTGGAATGAACTTGCTCTGTACGCCTTGGAGGTCCTGGCCTGCCTTGCCGCTAGCGTGTTATTGGAGCGTGTTTTTAGTGCCGCTGGGGGAATTATAACTGATAAGCGCACTCGCTTGTCAACTGACAATGCTGACAAGCTGACCCTTATCAAAATGAACAAGGGCTGGATTGGGCCAGACTTCTCATCACCACCAAATGACAGCAGCGTAATATAAAGTCAAATCCACTGTGTTATTTCGGGAGGTGTATTCCCATGCACCGCTTCACACCCACACATGGGTATACGCTTCCTCATTTCGGCTGTATTTTGCTCTTCTCCTTATCCTCAGCCTCCACCACCACTATACCACCAGGGTGACAGTGGTCCGTGTTGCCAGCATTGCAAGTTCCTCCGTCCTAATTTTTGGCAGCTTTTGCTTGGAAGGCATAGGCAAAGACTATGGGAGACCCACTCCCCAATAATGGGAATAATGTTTTGAATATGCTGTACTGCATGGCTCTTGTTTGCCAGCATTGCAAGTTCCTCCGTCCTAATTTTTGGCAGCTTTTGCTTGGAAGGCATAGGCAAAGACTATGGGAGACCCACTCCCCAATAATAGGAATAATGTTTTGAATATGCTGTACTGCATGGCTCTTGTAAGGGGAATTAAAATAGTCTTGTTAAGCTACTGCGACATCCACCACTCTTCCAAGTGGCACTGATACTGTCTTTTTATTCCACTGTGACCTCCACGTCTCTTCCAAGGGGCATTAAAACCGTTTTGTTAAGCTACTGCGACCTCCACCACTCTCCTAAGGGGCATTAAAACCGTCCTGTTAAGCTACTGTGACCTCCACGTCTCTTCCAAGGGGCATTAAAACCGTCTTGTTAAACCTCTCTGAACTCCACGTCTCTTCCAATGGGCATTAAAACCATCTTGTTTAGCTACTGTGACCTCCACCACTCTTCCAAGCGGCATTGATATTGTCTTTTTATTCTACTGTGACCTCCACGTCTCTTCCAAAGGGCATTAAAACCGTCTTATTAAGCTACTGCAACCTCCACCACTCTTTCAAGGGGCACGAAAAACGTCTTTTTAAGCTACTGTGACCTCCACGTCTCTTCCAAGGGGCATTAAAACCGTCTTGTTAAACCACTCTGAACTCCACGTCTCTTCCAAGGGGCATTAAAACCGTCTTGTTAAACCACTCTGAACTCCACGTCTATTCCAAGGGGCATTAAAACCGTCTTGTTAAACCACTCTGAACTTCACGTCTCTTCCAAGGGGCATTAAAACCATCTTGTTAAGCCACTCTGACCTCCACGTCTCTTCCAAGGGGCATTAAAACCATTTTGTTAAACCACTCTGAACTCCAAGTCTCTTCCAAGGTGCATTAAAACCATCTTGTTAAACCACTCTGAACTCCAAGTCTCTTCCAAGGGGCATTAAAACTGTCTTGTTAAACCACTCTGACCTCCACGTCTCTTCCATGGGGCATTAAAACCGTCTTGTTAAGCTACTGTGACCTCCACGTCTCTTCCAAGGGGCATTAAAACCGTCTTGTTAAACCACTCTGAACTCCACGTCTTTTCCAAGGGGCATTAAAACCATCTTGTTTAAGGACTCTGACCTCCACGTCTCTTCCAAGGGGCATTAAAACCATCTTGTTAAGCTACTGTGACCTCCACCACTCTGCCAAGGGGCATTAAAACCGTCTTGTTAAGCTACTGCGACCTCCATCACTCTTCCAAGGGGCATTAAAACCGTCTTGTAAAGCAACTGCGACCTCCACCACTCTTCCAAGGGGCATTGATATTGTCTTTTTATTCCACTGTGACCTCCACGTCTCTTCTAAGGGGCTTTAAAACCATCTTGCTAAGCTACTGTGACCTCCACCACTTTTCCGAGGGGCATTAAAACCGTCTTGTTAAGCTACTGTGACCTCCACGTCTCTTCCAAGGGGCATTCAAACCGTCTTGTTAAGCTACTGGGACGTCCACGTCTTTTCCAAGGGGCATTAAAACCGTCTTGTTAAGCTGCTGTGACCTCCACATCTCTTCAAAGGGGCATTAAAACCGTCTTGTTAAACCACTCTGAACTCCACAGCTCTTCCAAGGTGCATTGAAATGTTGTTTTTAATTAACTCTAACCTCCACGACTCTTCCAACGGGCCTTGCATTTCCTCCTAATTTTAGTCAGCTTTTGCTTTTCAATGCATAGGCGAACATTAAGGGAGACCCACTCCCCAATAATGGGTAGAAGGTTTTTAGTATGCTGTAATCCACGTCTGTTTCAAGGGGCATTGCAGTTCCATTCACTGCTTAGGCCAACAGTGTACAGTAGACCCAGTTGCTATAAATGGAAAAAACGGTTTAGTTAAGGTCCTCTGACCTCCATGTCACTTCCAAGGGGCATTGAAGTGCCTCGAAATTTTTGGTAGGCATTGCACTCACTGTATGCCCTATAACTGTGTAGCCGAACCGCTCCTTTTGGTACCGAAACATATCCTACAAGACATGTATGGTTGACTGGCCTGATATTGATGTGAATGGTCCCTGTTCCTCCTGCTCTTTCTCCTTTGCCACCACCTCATCCATCATTCATCACCTGAAGCTTTGTTTTAACGGGAGTCATAGAACTGGGATAGTAGCAGGAAAACATCCAGCAATCCTCGGAGGAGGTAGGATATGCACCAAAACGCTGACCACCTAGCCGCTACTACATACATGCGCTTCCATTCCAAGGAACAGAAAGCTAAGGAGATGGATGGCCTAATGATCATAAATAATTTACTCGTTGTGTAGGAGGCTGACCACTACTGCTGTCTACCTTCTGAACTTTGTGTTGAAGCCTGATTGACCCAGGACCCGCAATCCTCTATGTCTGGAGGACGTGTTGCATCCCACTGTCCAACTGTGTCCCTGCTTCCACAATATTAACCCAGTGTGACGGCGTCAGTCAGATGGACCATCCCTGGCCATATTCACTTGTCCACATGTTTGTGGTTAGGCTGTCCATCAAATAGGGGCTGCTGGGGACCGTTCATGGACACCCGGCCGCCCCCAGGCGGCTGGGGACCAAGCGTGGACATCCGGCTGCCGGGCGGCTGGGGACTGAGTATGGATACCAGGCCGCTGACGCAGCCATGACGTGGTGGCCAGATTCCGCCTCCACATGCCTAAAAGGCCCAATTTCAAGTGCAAGCAAGCAAGCAGTATGGTATTGCAGCCTGGGGGTGGGTGGGTGGCAGGCTGCATACTTGCGCTTGCATTGCAAGGAATGGGGGAGGTACAATTGAACACTGCCCTGGGACAAGGACTTGCACGAGGATAGTTGCAAGTCTGCATCTTCTGATGCGGCAAGGATCACTTCTGATGGGCACACTTTTAGGCAGTGACCTGGGTGTCAGGGATGCTACCAGGGGTCTTCCCCATGCTGTTCCCATATCTTTTCAGCACTGTATGCATGTGTCACGCAGCACATGGCCAGATTAGGTTGTAAAATGTTAAAATGACATTTCCCGGTGAATGCATTTGTGACGGTTGAAAGCAATACAAAAGTGCAAAAACGCAAAAAAATGCTACTTGTGAACATAGCCCAAGGTGTGGAGGAGTATTTTTGTTTTTGGTTATTTATTTTACCTTATACAGAAGTCTTTACCATGGAAAGGAAGTTCCTTAACATATTTCACAGGAAAACCGTTTCAGTTTCGTTTTTGAATGTTTTATTGTGAACCCGTAAAAGTGGCTTAATACTTCAGACCACATTGTTGACAGCAGTGACCTGGGAGTCAGAAATGCTTCCTGGGGCGATGCCCTTGTTGTCCCCATGTCTTTTGAGCACTGTCACTATCGTTTTGGGCACTTTTCAGGCTTTCTACAGACTGCCGCCGCAAAACAGGGTGCCGCCGCAAAAATGCTCGGATCTCCCATAGACTAACATTGGGCTCGTTGCTCGGGTCGAGCATCCGAGTATCACGGTGAGCTCGGCCCGAGCTTCGAGCACCCGAGCATTTTAGTGCTTGCTCAACACTAGTCAATCACATTTGACCTATCTAAACTATTAATGTGAGCACACAGGTTATAGAATGCTGAAAAACATCATACCTGAATGTCTCATATCAGAAGGCTTGTGGTGGATAAGTCATCTTTTATCACTTTATGTAAATGACCTCTTCCAGGCTATGCGGAGGATGTTTATAACAACCTTTTTTCCGGGTTACTATTCCTCACCCTTCAAAAAACCGATGGGATCCATAACTTATTTATAAGATATAATATAGTTTATTTAAACATATTTAAAAACCATTAAAAAAGTATTGGGGAATGCCTCACAAACAGGGGACAGAAAACACATCTGACCATAACATGACAGTGAAACAAGGTTAAATATATGGTAAAAAATAGCATAAAGAAATATCAGGGATACAGAGTTTATCCACAACTCAATGTCCTAAATGTAAATATAGTGATTTCCCTTAAAGTTATAGCTGTCTGTAAGAGTTTTTTCCCTCCATTATGCTATGTTCCCAATATACGCTACAAAAAAATATATACCATAGATGTAACATAGGTATTTAAAATAACTCAGACATCAGTTTAAGGGAGAGGGGAAGAAAAAATAAATGAGGTAATGTCCACCTAGAATCTTTGGAAACTACACTCTTTCCCTTATCGAAGCCTGTACAAGTTATCTGTCAGTATTTGCATGTTGTGCCCATGGTCTGAAAATGGATACTGACTCATGTAAAAAGTAAACGTTATGTTACCTACTATTGTAGTGCACCCAGTAAAAGTGAGGCAAAATGCGCATCGGAGTGAGAGGACACTACATCAGATACTCACTGCGCCCTGGTACCCACTGCAATAGTGGGTAAGATTACATTTACTTTTTACATGGGTCAGTATTAGTGATGAGCGTGCACTAAAATGCACAGGTACTCGTTGCTCGGGTCGAGCAAATTGGAATACTCGAGTGCTCGGTCCGAGTAACAAGCCCAATGTAAGTCTATGGGAAACTCAAGCATTTTTCCGGCGGATCCCCCCGGCGGTCTGCAGAGGGCCTAAAATTGCCCAAATCGATAGGAACAGTGCTCAAATTACATGAGAACAGCATGAGGAAGACCCCTGGAAGCATTTCTGACTCCCAGGTCACTGCTGTCAACAACATTGTCAGAGGTATTACACCACTTTTATGGACTCACAATAAAACATACAAAAACGAAACCAAAATGGATTTTCCTGGGAAATATGTTAAGGAACATCCTTTCCAGGATAATGACTTGTATATAAGACAAAATAAATAACCAAAAATAAAAATGTTCCTCCACACCTTGGGCTATGTTCACACGTAGCGTTTTTGATGTGTTTTTGCACTTTTGCATTGCTTTCAACCAAGACAAATGCATTCACCAGGAAGTGTCATTTTAACATTTTACAACCTTATCTGGCCATGTGGTGTGTGAAACATCATCAGACACATCCTGATTCATTTATGAAGGCAGGATTGTGAAAGTCACAAACACTATTTTTACAGCCTTACTATTCCTAAAGGGCCAGCAGTCGGCTATGCTTTGTTGTTCTCCTTATTAAAGAGTGGGTCTCCTATACTGTTATTGCATATGCAGTGACTGCAAGGGCTGCCAAAAATTTGGATGCACAGCAATACCCCTTTGAAGAGACATAAAGGAGGGTCTCAGTAAAAAAAAACGTTCTCATTA
Source organism: Phyllobates terribilis (assembly GCF_046119375.1). NCBI lineage: Eukaryota > Metazoa > Chordata > Amphibia > Anura > Dendrobatidae > Phyllobates > Phyllobates terribilis. The sequence goes on along the minus strand of NW_027362769.1, from coordinate 40,955,862 downwards.
TAAAGGAGTGGGTCTCCTATAGTGGTAATTCCCATGCAGTGACTGCAAGGGCTGCCAAACTTTGGGAAAAACCCCAATAATAATTTAAAGACACAAAGAGGTGGGCCTCAGAAATGACATGTTCCCATTAGAAAGTAGAAGGTCTGCTATCCAGTTATAGGGCATGCAGTGAGTCCAACTGCTGCCAAAATTTAGGAAAAACCCCACTAACAATTTAAACACACATAGAGCTTGGCCACAGTAACGACATGTTCCCATTAGAAAGGAGAGGGTCTGCAAGCCAGTTATAGGGTATGCAGTGAGTCCAACGGCTGCCAAAATTTTGGAAAAACCCTACTAACAATTTAAAGACACAGGGAGCTAGGCTACAGTAACGAGTGCGACATGTTCCCATTAAAAAGGAGTGGGTCTGCCATACTGTTTGCCTATGGAGTGAATGCAATGGCTGCCAAAAATGTGGAGGAACTCCAGTGTCCCTTGCAAGAGACGTAGAGGTCAGAGGGCCTCCTGAAAACAATATTCCCATTATTAGGAATTGGGTTTCCCATACTGGTTGCCTATGTAGTGAATGCAATGACTGCCAAAAATTTGGAGGAACTCCAATGCCCCTTGCAAGAGACGTAGATATGGTGATATGATAGATATGGTGGTGATATGGAGGAGAATGTGGAGGATGAGGATGAGGAGAAGGAGGAAGACAAGAGCAAATAGACAAAATCAGGAAGCGTATACCCATGTCTGGGTGTGAAGACAGAGGTACATGGGAATAGAGTTAGACCTCCCAAAAGAAAACACTGTATTTGAGTTTATGTTACGCTGCTATCATTCGGTGGTGTTGAGAAGTCTGGCCCAATCCAGCCCTTATTCAATTTTATAAGAGTCAGTCTGTCAGCATTTTCAGTTGACAGGTTGATGCGCCTATCGATTATAATTCCCCCGGCGGCGCGAAAAACCCGCTCTGACAAAATGCTAGTGGCATGGCAGGCCAGGACCTCCAAGGCGTAGAGAGCCAGTTCATGCCACGATTCCAGCTTGAATACCCAATAATTATAAGGCGCAGAGGAATTACGGAGGACGTTGGTACGGTCGGCAAGGTACTCCCTCACCATCTTCCGAATCTTTTTCCTCCTTGTGAGAGTACCCCCGTCTCAGGGCCTGTGCAATGGGAGGGTCTGAGAAAACTATCCCAGAACTTTGACAGTGTTCCCCTGCCTCTGCTGGATTGCATTTGTGTCTCTCTCGCCTGTACTCCTTGGTTGTCCAACAAACTGTGACCTCTGCCGCCAGCGTTTTCAGATGGGAATTTTTTAAACAAGGGCTTTCTCGTACTGCCCCATTTTATTAGGCCTGTCCTGCATGGGAATAGGAGACAGAAAGTTCTTTTTGTGGCGTGGTTCTAGAAGTGTCACCAACCAGTAATAACTGTCACCCAAAATTTGGACAACGCGAGGGTCACAGGAAAGGCATCGTAACTAGTGTTGAGCGATACCTTCTGATATCAGGGAATATCGGATAGGATTGGATCGGGCCGATACCCAAAAAGTATCGGATATCGCCGATTCTGATACCGGAAACCAATGCAAGTCAATGGGACACAAATATCGGAATGAAAATAAACCCTTTCTTTCCTTGTAAGTTAATTCTACATGAAGGAAAACAACTAACAATAATGTAGAATGTATTGGGGGAGGTGGTTGCCCAAATTGATGGGAACAGTGCTCACAGTGAAACATGAAAAGCCGGCAATTCAGCAGCGGCATACACCGGTACCCGACAATTTAGAACAGAAAGAATAGAGCTTTACACATAGATTAGATAAATAGAAACATGTCAGTCACATATATATGAAGTACAGAGACAGTGTTGGTTACTGTACTTGTCATTTAGTGTAAAGGATTTATTTAAAAAAATATTAGTGTTTTCATGCACCGTCTCTTTAAAAAAGCCGGCAGGCAATTCAGCAGCGGTACCCGACAATTTACAACAGAAAGAATAGAGCATCACACATAGATTAGATAGATAGAAACATGTCAGTCACATATATAATAAGTATAGTGACAGTGTTGGTTACTGTACTTGTCATTTAGTGTTAAAATAAAGGATTTATTAAAAAAAAAATTGGCGCGGGATTCCCTGTAATTTTAGGCTTTAGCGGAGGTTAAGCAGACCGCTGGGGCTGATGTTTGAAGCCTGGGAAGAGGGTAATACCCACGGAGCTTCCCAGGCTACTAATATCAGCCCCCAGCTGAATACCTAGCCTTTACTAGCTATTAAAATGGGGGACCCCCCAAAAAAAATTACGTGGGGTCCCCTCTATTTTAATAGCTAGCAAAGGCTAAGCAGACAGCTGGGGGCTGATATTAATAGCCCAGGAAGGGTGACATGAATATTGGTCCCCTCCCAGGCTAGAAACACCAGCATCCATAGGATGCGCCAACTCTGGCACTTAGCCTAGCTCTTCCCACTGCCCTGTAGTGGTGGCAGTGGGGTAATAGGGCTGGGGTTGATGTCAGCTTATAATGCCAGCTGACATCAAGCCCAGGTTAGTAATGGAGAGGCGTCTATAAGACACCCCCATTACTAACCCCATAGTCAAAGTTACAAAAAAACACAAACACCCAGAATAAAGTCCTTTAATTGAAATAAAGACACAATTCTTTATTGTTCTAAATTAAACCATACTTACCATCAAGCCCATTCCAGCTGAAGCCAACGATCTCCTGCAATAAAAGAAAAATAATAAAGCAACATCATCCTTACCTTTCCATGGTTCCCAGGACGGCTTCAGCTCTGCTACATCAAGATGACAGGCTGGATCGCAGCAGAAAGCTGCCATCCAGCCTGTCATCCCGCAGACACTGAGAAGCGCAGGCATGCTTGCACTCCTCAGTGTCTGGCTGTGATGGCATCCAGATGAGCCGACAATGAACTCAGCTCACCTCATGCACGTCACTGACAGCGTGGGAGTATTATCCTGCGCATGCGGTGAGCGTGAGAGATTCGGCTCATCTGGATGCCGTCACAGCCTGACACTGAGGCGCGCAAGCATGCCTGCGCTTCTCAGTGTCTGCAGCATGGCAAGCTGGATGGCAGCGTTCTGCTGCGGTCCAGCCTGTCATCTCGATGTAGCAGAGCTGGAGCTGTCCTGGGAACCATCGAAAGGTAAGGATGATGTTGGTTTATTATTTTTCTTTTATTGCAGGAGATCGTAGGCTTCCGCTGGAATGGGCATGATGGTAAGTATGGTTTAATTTAGAACAATAAAGAATTGTGAGTTTATTTCAATTAAAGGACTTTATTCTGGGGGTTGTGTTTTTTTAAATACTTTACAAGAAATTCATGGCGGTCATGTCTAATATTGGCGTGACCCCATGAATTTCGGGCTTAGTTCCAGCTGATAATGCCAAGCTGGCCCTAACCCCTTTATTACCCAGTGAGCCACCGCACCAGGGCCCTGGATGAGTTGGGCACAGCGCCAGAAGATGGCGCTTCTATGAACGCGCCATTTTCTGGGGTGGCTGCGGACTACAATTTGCAGCGGGTGGGGCCCAGAAAGCTTGGGCCTCCCTGTGCTGCAGATTTCAGCCCCCAGCTGTCTAGTTGTACCTGGCTGGACAGAAAAATAGGGTGAAGCCCCACGTATTTTTTTTTTAAAATTATTTCATGAAATTCATGAAATAAGTAAGAAAAAAGGGCTTCCCTATATTGTTGTGTCCAACCAGGTACAAATAGGCAGCTGGTGGTTGGGGGCAGCCCGTTCCTGCCTGCTGTACCTGGCTGGACACAAATATAGTGCGAAGCCCCACGTCAATTTTTTTTTAATTATTTCATGAAATAATTAAAAAAAAAAGGGCTTCCCTATATTGTTGTGTCCGGCCAGGTACAAATAGGCAGCTGGTGGTTGGGGGCAGCCCGTTCCTGCCTGCTGTACCTCGCTGGACACAAATATAGTGCGAAGCCCCGCGTCAATTTTTTTTAATTATTTCATGAAAGTCATGAAATAATAAAAAAAAAGGGCTTCCCTATATTGTTGTGTCCGGCCAGGTACAAATAGGCAGCTGGGAGTTGGGGACAGCCCGTTCCTGGATGCTGTACCTGGCTGGCATACAAAAATATGGCAAAGCCCACGTCAAAATTTTTTGGAAAAATTAATTAAAAAATAAATAATAATTTAGGGACTGCATCTTTATTAACCCCTCAAGTGTCATTTAGTGTTAAAATAAAGGATTTATTAAAAAAAAAAATTGGTGTGGGATCCCCCATAATTTTAGTCTCTAGCGGAGGTTAAGCAGACGGCTGGGGCAGATGTTTGAAGCCTGGGAAGGGGGTAATACCCACGGAGCTTCCCAGGCTACTAATATCAGCCCCCAGCTGAATACCTAGCCTTTACTAGCTATTAAAATGGGAGACCCCCCCAAAAAAATTACGTGGGGTCCCCCCTATTTTAATAGCTAGCAAAGGCTAGGCAGACAGCTGGGGGCTGATATTAATAGCCCTGGAAGGGTGCCATGAATATTGGCCCCCTCCCAGGCTAGAAACACCAGCCGTCAGCCACCCCAGAAATGGCGCATCCATAGGATGCGCCAATTCTGGCACTTAGCCTCGCTCTTCCACGCTGCCCTAGTGCGGTGGCAGGGGGTAATAGTAGTGGGGTTCATGTCAGCGCCAGCTGCCATGAAGCCCAGGTTAGTAATGATGGGCGTCTATAAGACACCCCCATTACTAACCTACAAAGTGTTAAAAAGAAAAAACACACACTACACCCAGAAAAAAATAATTTACTTGAAATAAAACACACCATTTTATTTAATTCTTAGTTTACTGAAAAAAAATAGTTACCTGTCCACGTTCCTGCGCTGATCTCCCATGCGCAGCTGCTGTAAGCTCACACTGCCGGGAACACGTCCACTCCTGGCAGCGTGAGCCCCTGACTGAGGTCACCGGAGTGCATTCATTCAGCAAAGCTCCGGAGACCTCCTTTACGGCACTGCTGTACCGTGGGAATTTCTCACGGTACAGCAGGGCCGTAAAGGAGCTAACTGGAGCAGCGCTGCCTGAACTCCAGCGAACCCGCTTATGCAATGACGGGGCTGCTTTACGGCCCCATCATTCTGGCGGCGGCAGCGGTTCAGAGCGGTCACATTCTATGTGGCTGCTCTAAACTGGAGATCATCGTGGGACACTCGTGGACTACTACGGAGGGGTAAGGATAAGGTTGTGGTTTATTATTTTATATTTTATTACTGGAGATCGATGGCTTCGGGGAATTAGGTGTCTAGGTGAGTATAGGTGTAGTTTTTTATTTTTTACTTTATTTTAGGCGGCGATCGGCGGGGACAGGTAATGTATAAACTAATTTATTTTAGGTAACCACTGGCCACCAATGAAATGTATTAAAAATTTATTGGGGACCAAAAACAAGAAAAATATATATATGGGGGCCTAAAAGAATAGAACACGTATAGGGGCAAAAATAACATATGGGGCAGTTTAAATAGCAGGATCAGGCTGATCGTAACTACTGCTCCCATTGAGCTGATCCTGCTGGCACGAGTGGACGGGGGACAGACATAGGCCGATGGGAGTAGTAGTGTCACATCGACCTATGTCTGCCTGCACGCAGACACCCGCACACACCCGCAGACATCGCACAGACACCGCGCACACACTAATCATGACGGGTCTGATGGTCTGGGAGGTGAGGCTGACCTGTGCGGTCGTGGGAAAGTTCATGTGAGTTCATGCAACTCAGTCAAGCATGAACTCACATGAACCCTCTGAGGGCACCGCGGCTACTTCAAATGAATAGCTGATCGGCATCAGCTGTTACCTCAGCTGTTCATTTGAAATAACCGGCGGGAGAGCGCAGCACAGAACGGGAAAGCCCGCGGTGAAGTCTTTTCACTGCCGGCTTCCCCTCCCGGGTCCTTCGCTCCCCGCTCCTTGGTGCTGCGCTCCCCGCCCGGTCGTAACTTACGATCGGGATGGGAGGTGGCGAGAGGAGCCGAGGATCGGGGTGGGAGGCTGTGGGGAAGCAGTATGGGGCTGTGTGATTGCTTAAAAGCCGGCGGCTTTTTACCGCCCGCCGGCTTTTTACCGCCCGCCGGCTTTTAAACAATCAGGAGAATTCTTTCAAGCTGGGATGGCATTCTGATCACAGGCTGGATCGCAGCTGAGCGCTGCCATCCAGCTTGTCATCCTTCAGAGACACTGCAGAGCGCAGGCATTATGGGAACTTCCGATTCCTTTATTCCATATTGTAAAAGTATCGGAACTCAGTATCGGAACTCCGATACCGCGAATATCGGCCGATACCCGATATTACAGTATCGGAATGCTCAACACTAATCGTAACATAAACTCAGCCATGTGTGCCAGACTGCAAAGAAACAAGACTTCTGTGTCCTCACCAAGAGGACGACTGACCATGCTCTCCTCCTCATCCTCCTCCTCCCTGTCCTCAGGCCATCCACGATGAACAGACGGTATAACAGTTGTGCAGGTAATATCGTTTATAGCACAGGAAACTTAGCTCCTGTTCTTCCTCCTCCTCTTATTCCTCTTCCTCATTGTCACCCAATCCACGTTGGGATGAGATGAGGCTGGGCTGTGTGTAATCTCCCCGGATGGTTCCTTGCTCCATCTCATTGTGCTCTGCCTACAATGCATCCTCTTTAATTGTGAGCAGAGAGCATTTCAGAAGACAGAGAAGCGGGATGGTGATGCTAATTATGGGGTCATCGCCGCTTACCATCTTGGTGGAGTGCTCAAAGTTTTGGCGGATGGTGCATATGTCTGACATCCAGGTCCACTTGTTAGGTCTTATGTGTGGAGTCTGAACCGAATACCAACGGCCTTGTTGATGCTGGTAGTCAGCAACTGCCCTCTTCTGCTCACAAATCCTTCCCAACATCTGCAATGTAAAGTTCCAACGCGTGGGGACATCGCAGATCAGTCGGTGAGCTGGAAGCTGCAAACGCTGCTGAAGCAGGTTAACTGAGGTGGAAGCTGCAGCTGAGATTCTAAAATGGGCATATAGACGGCGTACTTTGACAAGCAGATCCGGCAGATCTGGGTAGGTTTTGAGAAAACACTGAACAACGAGGTTAGGCACATGGGCCTCACCTCAGAGTCGCCACAATATTCCAGCCATTGTCACACATGACCATGCCTGGCTGTAGGATCACCGGTGCCAGCCACAGATCTGCCAGCTCTTTCAGAGCTGTCCACAACTCTTCAGCCTTGTGCGGTTTGTCACCTAAGCATATTAGCTTCAGCACAGCCTGTTGTCGCTTGGCCGAGGCCGTGCTGCAGTGCTTCCAGCTGATGTGGTCATATCGTAGATGGAGGCTCAAGAGGAGGAGGAGGTGCAGGAGCTGTAGAATGTGGGGGCAATCCTGAATGACCCAGAGCCCGCAATCCTCGGGGTCGGAAAGAAGTGTTCCGTCCCAAGGTCTGATTGGGTCCCGGGTTCCACTATATTAACACAGTGTGCTGTCAGCGAGATGTACCATCCCCACCCACAAGCGCTTGTCCACTTGTCCACATGTCCGTGGTTAGGTGGACTTTCCCAGTAACTGCATTGTTGAGGGCACGGCTAATGTTGTGGGACATGTGCTCATGTAATGAAGGAATGGCACACCGGGAGAAATAGTGGCTACTGGGGACCGAGTACCGAGGGACGGTCGCCGCCATCAGGTTGCAGAAAGCTTCCGTCTCCATGAGCCTAAAAGGCAACATTTTGAGCGCAAGCATTCGTGTCATCTGTGGGGCGTTGGCTGTGTATTTGCTCTTGCGTTCCAAGGACTGGGGTAGGGACAACTGAACGCTGCGCTGGGATAAGGAATTGGACGTGCTTACTGATGGTGCTAGTTGAGAGTGTGCATGACACGTGCAGGGCGGGGGCATCTTGGCATGCGCCATGAACAGGGGATTGGCGTGCATGCACAAAAGCGGAGGAAGCAGTGGTGTCACCCGCAGGCACTGTTGCTGGTCCCTGGGGTTCGGCCCACTTAGTCCGGTGATTTGCTGCCATGTGCCTGATCATGCTGGTGGTGGTAAGGCTGCTAGTTTTACTACCCCTGCTGATGCTGGCCTGGCAGGTAGTGCAAATGGCCTTTTTGGGGTTATCTGCAGAGTCTTTAAAAAACAACCAGACTCAGGAAGACCTAACAGTTGTACTGGCAACTTCCGTCGTGGTGGCGTTACAAGTAACGCTTTCCCGGCTTGTGTCTGTGGCCACAACACTGCTTCTTCCTGCCTGTTGTGGTGCTATGCCTCCCTCCCCCTGTGTGCTGCTGTCCTTACTCTGCATGTCCTCCTGCCAGGTTGGGTCAGTTACTATATCATCCACCACCTCGTCTTCCACTTCCACACCCTGATCCTCCTCGTGACTTTCTGGCAATTGTGTCTTATCATCATCATCCACCTCTTGCGACAATAATTGCACTTTCCCACCGTTGCCTTCGTGTGACTGTGGCTGCTCCAATATTTGGGCATCACTACACGTGTTCTCCTCTTGACTTGCTTGAAGCTGGCCGGGCGAGAGGCCCTAAAATACAAATGGAAAAGTGAACAGCTCTTCTGAGTGTGGGATCAGTTGTCTCTGGGCTTTCAACATGGTGGGAGGAAGGAGGATCAGGGTGAGGAATATGCGGTCCAGACTCACGGCTACTGAGACTTGACCGTGTGGAAGACAGGGTGGTGGTGGCAAAGTGACTGAAAGCATTATCTGCTATCCAACCAACAACCTTTTGACACTGCTCTAGGTTCAACAGTGGTGTACTGCAATCCGCTAGTAATTGGGACAGGAAGGTCAAGCGACATTTTGTGGGTGTTTGTTATGGCACAATTTCAGCTTGCCCACGGCCACGTCCTCGGCCTTGGCCTCTGCATGCACCATCACGTCCACTTCCCCTTCCATTGCCACGCACCTTGCCCATTTTAAATGGAGGACAATATTTTCCACGTTCACGAGAAATGGCTGATTTTGGAACGCAGTTATATGTGATACGTCTGACAGAGAACCACGGTTTTAAATAGCAGGCCTGTAATTTACTAATAATATTCTACACAGAGACCTAGTGTGAATAGCTTGACCGACACACTGCAATGAAATAAAAATGGAAGAAATGGCTGATTTTGGAACACTGTTTTAGGTGATATGTCTGACAGAGAACCACGGTTTTAAATAGCAGCCCTCTAATTTACTTATATTATTCTACACAGAGACCTAGTGTAGAATAATCTATGAAATCTATGAACAAATGAAAGTCAGACATTGCTTTTCAACCCTGCTTCCACAGAATTTTTAAAAAAATTAAACTAATGAAATAGGCCTGGACAGAAATGATGGTACCTCTGAAAATAATGTGACAAAAGGGACATGTTAAATCAAGTTGTGTTCACTAATTAGCATTACAGGTGGCTACAATCTTGTAATCATTCAGTGGGCCTGTATATAGGGCTACAGATACTCACTGTGTTGTTTGGTGACATGGTGTGTGCTACACTCAACATGGACCAGAGAAAGCAAAGGAAAGAATTGTCTCAGGAGATTAGAAAGAAAATTATAGACAAGCATGAGTTTAATTTTTTTTTAAATTCTGTGGAAGCAGGGCTGAAAAGCAATGTCTGACTTTCATTTGTTCATTTTCATAGATTTTTAATTTATTATTACTTTTGTCAGATTCAAGTTATTTCTGTGACCATTGTGGGTTTTTGTTACATTATACGAGGGGTACCAACAATTTTGACCAGTATTATAGATAGTGGAATGACAAACATTACAGACCAAAAGTTTGGACACAACTTCTCATTTTAAGATTTTTCTGTATTTTCATGACTATGAAAATTGTACATTCACATTGAAGGCATCAAAACTATGAATTAACACATGTGGAATTATATACTTATCAAAAAACGTGTGAAACAACTGAAAATATGTCTAATATTCTAGGTTCTTCAAAGTAGCCACCTTTTTGCTTTGATGACTGCTTTGCACACTCTTGGCATTCTCTTGATGAGCTTCAAGAGGTAGTCACCGGAAATGGTTTTCACTTCACAGGTGTGCCCTGTCAGGTTTAATAAGTGGGATTTCTTGCCATTTAAATATGGTTGGGACCATCAGTTGTGCTGTGCAGAAGTCAAGTGGATACACAGCTGATAGTCTTACTGAATAGACTGTTAGAATTTGTATTATGGCAAGAAAAAAGCAGCTAAGTAAAGAAAAACGAGTGGCCATCATTACTTTAAGAAATGTAGGTCAGTCAGTCTGAAAAATTGGGCAAACTTTGAAAGTGTCCCCAAGTGCAGTTGCAAAAACCATCAAGCGCTACAAAGAAACTGGCTCACATGAGGACCGCCCCAGGAAAGGAAGACCAAGAGTCACCTCTGCTTCTGAGGATAAGTTTATCTGAGACACCAGCTTCAGAAATCGCAGGTTAACAGCAGCTCAGATTAGAGAACAGGTCAATGCCACACAGAGTTCTAGCAGAAGACTCGTCTCTTTAACAACTGTTAAGAGGAGACTTTGTGCAGCAGGCCTTCATGGTAAAATAGCTGCTAGGAAACCACTGCTAAGGACAGGAAACAAGCATAAGAGACTTGTTTGGGCTAAAGAACACAAGGAATGGACATTAGACCAGTGGAAATCTGTGCTTTGGTCTGATGAGTCCAAATTTGAGATCTTTGGTTCCAACCACCGTGTCTTTGTGCGACGCAGAAAAGGGGAACGGATGGACTCTACATGCCTGGTTCCCACCGTGAAGCATGGAGGAGGAGGTGTGATGGTGTGGGGGTGCTTTGCTGGTGACACTGTTGGGGATTTATTGAAAATTGAAGGCATACTGAACCAGCATGGCTACCACAGCATCTTGCAGCGGCATGCTATTCCATCTGGTTTGTGTTTAGTTGGACCATCATTTATTTTTCAACAGGAAAATGACCCCAAACACACCTCCAGGCTGTGTAAGGGCTATTTGACCAAGAAGGAGAGTGATGGGGTGCTACGCCAGATGACCTGGCCTTCCATGTCACCAGACATGAACCCAATCGAGATGGTTTGGGGTGAGCTGGACCGCAGAGTGAAGGCAAAAAGGCCAACAAGTACTAAGCATCTCTGGGAACTCCTTCAAGATTGTTGGAAGACCATTTCCAGTGACTACCTCTTAAAGCGCATCAAGAGAATGCCAAGAGTGTGCAAAGCAGTCATCAAAGCAAAAGGTGGCTACTTTGAAGAACCTAGAATATAAGACATATTTTCAGTTGTTTCACACTTTTTTGTTAAGTATATAATTCCACATGTGTTAATTCATAGTTTTGATGCATTCAGTGTGAATGTACCATTTTCAGTCATGAAAATACAGAAAAATCTTTAAATGAGAAGGTGTGTCCAAACTTTTGGTCTGTACTGTATATACAAAAATTACAAAAAGGAAAATGGGCTGATGCAAAAGTTTGGACTCCCTGCATGGATAGTACCTAGTGGCACGCCCTTTTGAAAGTTTCACAGCTTGTAAACGCTTTTTGTAGCCACTAGCCAGCCAAGAGTCTTTAATTTCCTGTTTGAGAGAATTTCATACATTCTTCCTTGGAAAATTCTTCCACTTCTGTGATTTTCTTGGGTAATCTTGCATGCACTGCTATTTTGGGGTCTAGCCACAGATTTTCAGTGATATTCAGATCAGAGGACTGTGAGGGCCATTGAAACACCTTGAGCTTGCGCCTTTTGAGGTAGTCTATTGTGGATTTTGACGTGTGTTTAGGATCATTATTAGTGATGAGCAAACGTGCTCGCCACTACTCAATACTCGCCCGAGCATCACTGTGCTCGACATGCTTGGCGCTCGGCGAGTATTTCCGGGTTGTTCGGCCAGGAGCTCGGGTTCCCGCTCTGTATGTTAGGCACTCTTTAGAGAACCAATGAACACGTAGGGATTGCTTGCCACGCACTGTAATGCCGTAGCCATGTTGGCTGTGGAATTACAGTGACCCGTCATCGGGTCTATATAAGACCTCATGCCCCTAAACTCGTCAGTCTACCCTGGAAACAGGCAGGGATTGTGGCTGTAAATACAGCACAAGAGGGTCCATTGCATGTTCTGTTTGATCCTGCTACTACAAATATTTGTAGACATATCCCCAGATATAAGGGGCCAAGGCTATTTTTTATTTTTTTTTAATCCTGATCACTTGCTTAAAAAGCAAGGCAGGCAGGGCTTGTGGCAGTGTATGCAGAACAAGAGGGTCCATTGCATGTTTTGTTTGATCCTGCTGTTAAAGATATTTGTAGACATAGCTACAGATATCTGGGGCCAGGGCTAATTTTTTTTATCTTAATCCTGAATATTTGCTTAAAAAGCAATCCAGAGTACACCATTTTTCTGCTCCATTTGCTTGTTAGCACTGCAGAATACAGACAGATCTTTTTACATATTACAGCGATAAAAATGCAGAAATATGTAGTGAATGGGGAAAATATTGGCCTCCATTTACAGTTTGTAGCAGTTCACAGGTGGTCGCTGTGAAAAATAGAAAACTACAGGACCGCTATTTAAAACCATGGGTGTCCGTTAGACGTATCACATATAACTGCGGTCCAAATTCAGCCATTTCAGTCTTCCATTTACAGTTTGTATCAATGTGTCAATGAAACTATTCACACGTGGTCACTGTGAAGAATAGTAAACTACAGGGCCGCTATTTAAAACCATGTATGTCCGTCAGACGTATCACATATAACTGCAGTCCAAACTCAGACATTTGTGTCTTCCATCTACAGTCTGTAGCAGTGTGTCAATGAAGCTATTCACACATGGTCGCTGTGAAGAATAGTAAACTACAAGCCCGCTATTTAAAATCGTGGATGTTAGTCAGACATATCTCATATAAAACTGCGCTCCAAATTCAGCCATTTCTGTCCTCCATCTACAGTCTGTAGCAGTGTGTCAGTGAAGCTATTCACATGTGGTTACTGTGAACAATAGGAAACTACAGGACCGCTATTTAAAACAGTGGGTGTCAGTGAAGATCTTCACACATGGTCGCTGTGAAGAATAATAAAGTACAGGCCAGATATTTAAAACTGTAGTTGTCTGTCAGACTTATCACTAGTGTTGAGCATTCCGATACTGAAATATCGGGTATCGGCCGATATTCGCGGTATCGGAATTCCGATACTTAATTCCGATACTTTTACAATATCGAATACCGGAATCGGAAGTTCCCATAATGCCTGCGCTCTGCAGGGTCTCTGAAGTATGAAAAGCTGGATGGCAGCGCTCAGCTGAGATCCAGCCTGTCATCAGAATGCCATCCCAGCGTGGGAGAATTCTCCCGATTGTTTAAAAGCCGGCGGGCGGTAAAATGCCGCCGGCTTTTAAACAATCACACAGCCCCATACTGCTTCCCCGCAGCCTCCAACCCCGATCCTCCGCTCCCCTCGCCACCTCCCATCCCGATCGTAAGTTAGGACCGGGCGAGGAGCGCAGCACCAAGGAGCGGGGAGCGAAGGACCCGGGCGGAGAAGCCGGCAGTGAAAAGACTTCACCGCCGGCTTTCCCGTTCTGTGCTACGCTTTCCCGCCGGTTATTTCAAATGAACAGCTGAGGTATCAGGTGATGCTGATCAGCTGTTGATTTGAAGTAGCCGCGGTGCCCTCAGAGGGTTCACGTGAGTTCATGCTTGACTGCATTGCATGAACTCACATGAACTTTCCCACGGCCGCACAGGTCAGCCTCACCTCCCAGACGATCAGCCCGTCATGATTAGTTTGCGTGGGTGTCTGCGGTGTCTGTGCGATGTCTGCGGGTGTGTGCGGTGTCTGTGCGATGTGTGCGGGTGTGTGCGGGTGTGCGCAGTGTCTGTGCGATGTCTGTGGTGTCTGTGCGATGTCCGCGAGTGTGTGCGGTGTCTGTGCGATGTCTGCGAGTGTATGCGGTGTCTGTGCGATGTCTGCGGGTGTGTGCGGTGTCTGTGCGATGTCTGCGAGTGTGTGCGGTGTCTGTGCGATGTCTGCGGGTGTGTGCGTGCAGGCAGACATAGGCCAATGTGACACTACTACTCCCATCGGCCTATGTCTGTCCCCCGTCCACTCGTGCCAGCAGGATCAGCTCGATGGGAGCAGTAGTTCCCATCAGCCTGATCCTGCTATTTAAATTGCCCTACTGTTTCCCCAATAAATTTTAAATACATGTCATGGGTGGCCAGTGGTTACCTAAAATAAATTAGTTTATACATTACCTGTCCCCGCCGATCGCCACCTAAAATAAAGTAAAAAATAAAAAACTACACCTATGCTCACCTAGACACCTAATTCCCCGAAGCCATCGATCTCCTGTAATAAAATATAAAATAATAAACCACAACCTTATCCTTACCCCTCCGTAGTAGTCCACGAGTGTCCCACGATGATCTCCAGTTTAGAGCAGCCACATAGAATGTGACCGCTCTGAACTGCTGCCGCCGCTAGAATGATGGGGCCGTAAAGCAGCCCCGTCATTGCATAAGCGGGTTCGCCGGAGTTCAGGCAGCGCTGCTCCGGTTAGCTCCTTTACGGCCCTGCTGTATCGTGAGAAATTCCCACGGTACAGCAGTGCCGTAAAGGAGGTCTCCGGAGCTGCGCTGCCTGAATGCACTCCGGTGACCTCAGTCAGTGGCTCCCGCTGCCGGGAGCGGACGTGTTCCCGGCAGTGTGAGCTTACAGCAACCATGCACAGCTGTCACCATCTCCAGATGTGACAGCTGTGTATGGGAGATCAGCGCAGGAACATGGACAGGTAACTATTTTTTTTTAGTAAACTAAGAATTAAATAAAATTGTGTGTTTTATTTCAAATAAATTATTTTTTCTGGGTGTAGTGTGTTTTTTCTTTTTAACACTTTGTAGGTTAGTAATGGGGGTGTCTTATAGACGCCCATCATTACTAACCTGGGCTTTATGGCAGCTGGCGCTGACATGAACCCAAACCCTATTACCCCCTGCCACCGCACCAGGGCAGCGTGGAAGAGCGAGGCTAAGTGCCAGAGTTGGCGCATCCTATGGATGCGCCATTTCTGGGGCGGCTGACGGCTGGTGTTTCTAGCCTGGGAGGGGGCCAATATTCATGGTACCCTTCCTGGGCTATTAATATCAGCCCCCAGCTGTCTGCCTAGCCTTTGCTAGCTATTAAATAGGGGGTACCCCACGTCATTTTTTGGGAGGGGTCCCCCATTTTAATAGCTAGTAAAGGCTAGGTATTCAGCTGGGGGCTGATATTAGTAGTCTGGGAAGCTCCGTGGGTATTACCCACTTCCCAGGCTTCAAACATCTGCCCCAGCCGTCGGCTTAACCTCCGCTAGAGCCTAAAATTATGGGGGATCCCACGCCAATTTTTTTTTTAAATAAATCCTTTATTTTAACACTAAATGACATTTGAGGAGTTAATAAAGATGCAGTCCCTAAATTATTATTTATTTTTTAATTAATTTTTCCCAAAAATTTTGACGTGGGCTTTGCCATATTTTTGTATGCCAGCCAGGTACAGCATCCAGCTTCTATGAACGCGCCATTTTCCGGGGTGGCTGCGGACTGCAATTTGCACCGGGGGGGGGGGCAGAAAGCTTGGGCCTCCCTGCGCTGCAGATTCCATCCCCCAGCTGCCTAGTTGTACCTGGCTGGACACACAAATAGGGAGAAGCCCCACATATTTTTTTTTTCATTATTTCATGAAATTCATGAAATAATAAAGAAAAAAAGGGCTTCCCTATATTGTTGTGTCCGGCCAGGTACAAATAGGCAGCTGGTGGTTGGGCGCAGCCCGTTCCTGCCTGCTGTACCTGGACATCCTATAGATGCGCCATTTCTGGGGCGGCTGACGGCTGGTGTTTCTAGCCTGGGAGGGGGCCAATATTCATGGCACCCTTCCTGGGCTATTAATATCAGCCCCCAGCTGTCAAACTAGCCTTTGCTAGCTATTAAATTAGGGGGGACCCCACGTCATTTTTTTGAGGGGGTCCCCCATTTTAATAGCTAGTAAAGGCTAGGTATTCAGCTGGGGGCTCATATTAGTAGCCTGGGAAGCTCCGTGGGTATGACCCCCTTCCCAGGCTTCAAACATCTGCCCCAGCCGTCTGCTTAACCTCCGCTAGAGACTAAAATTAAGGGGAACCCCACGCCAATTTTTTTAAAAATAAATCCTTTATTTTAACACTAAATGACAAGTACAGTAATCAACACTGTCACTGTACTTCATATATATGTGACTGACATGTTTCTATCTATCTAATCTATGTATGATTCTCTATTCCTTCTATTCTAAATTGTCGGGTACCGCTGCTGAATTGCCGGCCGGCTTTTTTAAAGAGACGGTGCATGAAAACACTATTATATTTTTAAATAAATCCTTTACACTAAATGACAAGTACAGTAAGCAACACTGTCACTGTACTTCATATATATGTGACTGACATGTTTCTATCTATCTAATCTATGTGTGAAGCTCTATTCTGTCTGTTATAAATTGTCGGGTACCGCTGCTGAATTGCCGGCCGGCTTTTTTAAAGAGACAGTGCATGAAAACACAATTATTTTTTTAAATAAATCCTTTACACTAAATGACAAGTACAGTAAGCAACACTGTCACTGTACTTCATATATATGTGACTGACATGTTTCTATCTATCTAATCTATGTGTGAAGCTCTATTCTTTCTGTTATAAATTGTAAATTGTCGGGTACCGGTGTATGCCGCTGATGAATTGCCGGCTTTTCGCGTAATACATTCTACATTATTCTTAGTTGTTTTACTTCATGTAGAATTAACCTACAAGGAAAGAAAGGGTTTATTTTCATTCCGATATTTGTGTCCCATTGACTTGCATTGGTTTCCGGTATCGGAATCGGCGATATCCGATACTTTTTGGGTATCGGTCCGATCCAATCCGATACGATATTTCCTGATATCGGAAGGTATCGCTCAAAACTACTTATCACATATAACTGCAGTCCAAATTCAGCCATTTATGTCCTCCATTTACAGTTTCTAGCAGTATGTCAGTGAAGCTATTCACACGTGGTCGCTGTGAAGAATAGTTATCTACAAGCCTGCTATTTAAAACCGTGGCTGTCGGTCAGACGTATCACATATAACTGCGGTCCAAATTCAGCCATTTCTGTCCTCCATTTGCAGTTTTTAGCAGTGTCAGTGAAGCTATTCACACATGGCCGCTATAAAGAATAATAAACTAAAAGCCTGCTATTTAAAACCGTGGCTGTCTGTCAAACGTATCACATATAACTGTGATCCAAGTTCAGCCATTTCTGTACTCCATTTACAGTTTGTAGCAGTATTATTATTATTTATTATTATAGCGCCATTTATTCCATGGCGCTTTACATGTGATAGGGATATACAGTGGTGGCCAAAAGTATTGGCACCCCTGCAATTCTGTCAGATAATACTCAGTTTCTTCCTGAATATGATTGCAATCACAAATTCTTTGGTATTATTATCTTCATTTAATTTGTCTTCAATGAAAAAACACAAAAACAATTGTCCTAAAGCCAAATTGGATATAATTCCACACCAAACCTAAAAAATGGGGTGGACAAAAGTATTGGCACTGTTTGAAAAATCATGTGATGCTTCTCTAATTCGTGTAATTAACAGCACCTGTAACTTACCTGTGGCACCTAACAGGTGTTGGCAATAACTAAATCACACTTGCAGCCAGTTAACTTGGATTAAAGTTGACTCAACCTCTGTCCTGTGTCCTTGTGTGTACCACATTGAGCATGGAGAAAAGAAAGAAGACCAAAGAACTGTCTGAGGACTTGAGAAACCAAATTGTGAGGAAGCATGAGCAATCTCAAGGCTACAAGTCCATCTCTAAAGACCTGAATGTTCCTGTGTCTTCCGTGCGCAGTGTCATCAAGAAGTTTAAAGCCCATGGCACTGTGGCTGACCTCCCTAGATGTGGACGGAAAAGAAAAATTGACGAGAGATTTCAACGCAAGATTGTGCGGATGGTGGATAAAGAACCTCGACTAACATCCAAACAAGTTCAAGCTGCCCTGCAGTCCGAGGGTACAATAGTGTCAACCCATACTATCCGTCGGCGTCTGAATGAAAAGGGACTGTGAGTCGGTCGACAGGGGTAGGGGTACTCGGATACCGGGATGGATGGGTTACTTCTGTGGGGATCACGGTTGGTCGATTCCCGGTTCCGTGCCCTGGACCGTCAGTAAAGGGATGGGGTCAGGATGATGGGAGAATTGTGTCCTGACGCCTCCTGTGGTAACTGGTAAAATCGGTTACCTGTGCTGTGTATGGTTGCTGAGGTGATCGGCATACGGCTTGTACGAACGCTATAGGCAGTAATGTCAAAGTAGGCACACACACACATTATGTCGTTGTTTCAGTACCTTTCTTTTACTGATGTCCAGTAACAGGTACAGTTCAGGAGGGTAACCAGGTTTTCGGTGCAGGTAGAGATATTCACTCTGGAGATTTGTGAGGGCTCCTCTAACAATGTGTGCGTTGTTTGGGATCAGTCCTGCCTTAAGCTGAACCTGCCACCTTCACTTTCTTTGGGGTCCTTCTCCACAACTGACAATGAGGACCTTTCCTTGGGGCTACCAATTCTCTTCTTTCTGGGCCCCTGGTCCTATACTTGGTCAAGTTTGGCAACTCTTTCCCCTTCTTCTTCAGGGGGAGTAGATCCTCCTGATCTGTCCGGGTTTTCTATGCTATTCCTGAATTAATACCAATCTCGGTCTCCGGTGTCCGGATGAGCTAAAGGAATAATAGTTTTATCTCTTTCTTTCTCCTTCTAGCCTCCGTCCCTCTCTCTAGGGCACTTTCACAACACAGACCTGTTTCCTAGTTCAGGGCTTAACTGGTCCCTAGCCAACAGCTCTCTCCTCCTTCATCCCTCTCAAGACTAACTGCCACTTTGCTGTCTCCCTGGAAACTGACTCCTCCCCTCAGACCTGGGGTGGAAGGTGTTGTGTGTGCCCAAGTGTACTTCTCCCCCTGCACCTATGGATCCTGTGGTGATCCCCCGCAGGGGTGCCACATTCCCCCCTAGTTAACTTCAGTCCTCCGGGACTGAAACATTTTTTTTTTTTAACAAAGATAACATAACATTAACATTTATATTTGTAATTCGAACAGAGTCTCAAAAATAAAATTTAGAAAAACCATGGATAATGGGAAAGGTGGATAACCAGTCCATACAACGCTAGTCAATCAGCTGCAGGCTGTTAAAGGGAAAGTCTTTTTGCCATCACCAGTCCTGTGGCTTCGGTCCATTTTTAAAAATTTGCAAAAAGTTTTAGATGTCCAAACAGGTAAAGTCTCTGAAGGCTTAAAGATTCAAATAGACTTAATAATTCACAATACACAACAAAACATTTACTACGTGTGCCTCGGCGCAAGGGTCCTAGGTACTGCAGGGGCCTCTCCCGGTCATAAGCACTGCAGGACCTTTGGCCCTGGGGTCACCTATTGGCCAAGATTTTGCTCTCCCTAGACAGCTTCTTATGCCAACTCTACTCACCCCTTTTTTATGTTGTGTACCTGGTGTAACCTGTTTTGGTCTACTCGTCACCCTTCTATATACTGACTTTAACTACATATTTACATTTTTGAACCTATTTACATTTCCCTTTTGTTATGGTTTACTCCCTGTATCTGAGTGGGTGTCCAAAATTAATACGTGATGACCTCCGTAAAACTGGTATCCCACTGGTGCGTAAGCCTGGTGTGGAGCGAACACTACTTACTGACTCATGTGTTGGTCTACGTAGCACAGGTATGCCGGAGTGTCTTCCCACCTCCCTAGTGGAAATGGCAGGTACACCGATTGCAAGATTCCCTAGCTCGGCTGCAGCAGGTGGTTCTTCTGCTCTTGATCCTTCTACTGGTTGTGAGAATGTCAACATGGGAATTAAGTATGCTCCTTCTATTTGAGGCCAATCTGCGGTAACTCTCCTAAGATTGTCTGAATTGTCCTTGGCGTCTCTTCTTCTGGTATGGGACAAGGGATATATTCTTTTTGTTGTAAGGGTTGAGGACACTTCTTTAAGTGGTCTCGGGACACTGTTGCTGTTGTTTTTCCGTTATCCTTGCTGATTAGACAGGTTTTCTGCTTGTCAAAATTGGATGGTAATACAGTGTATGGTTCTTCTTCCCATTGATTATCTAGCTTATGAAGTCTCTTTTTCCTTTTCAAAACCAATTCTCCGGGGGTTAACGGGATCCCTTGTGCGTTTTTATTGAAATTGGTTTCTTGTCTTTCTCTGGATTTTGCTAGACTTTTCTCAACACACTTCTGCATTTTCTTGTATTGTTCTGTTCTTCTAGCATCCCAATGTGCACTTGAGGGGTCTTCCTCAGGAACTACAATGCCCATTTCAAAGTCCACTGGCAATTTTCCTGGTCTCGCTCTCATCAAGTATGCCGGGGTACAATTAGTTGAGACTTACTGGGATGTTGTTATAGATGTCAATAAGATCTGGTAATTTCTCTGGCCATCTGTTTCTGTCTTCCAAGGGCAGAGTCTTCAGCAATTCTATTACTACGTGATTCATTTTTTCGCACATTCCGTTAGTTTGGGGATGGTAAGGCATGGTACGAATTTTCTTGCATCCATACAAGCTACAGAACTCTTGAAATATTTCCGCTTCAAAGGCAGGACCCTGATCTGTCAATACCTGTTTTGGATATCCATGTGGCCTGCAGAAATAAGCTTGAAAGGTTCTTGCTGCTGTCTGAGCTGTCAAATCCTTCACAGGAGCTACCACTAGGAATCTGGAATAGTGGTCCACCATGGAAAGAGCATAAGTATAGCCTGATCTACTGGGTGTGAGTTTGACATGATCCAAGGCTACTAGTTCCAAGGGCTGTTTGGTTATGATAGGCTGGAGTGGTGCTTTCTGGTTGTTACGATCTCCTCTTCTTAATGAGCATGGGCCACAATTTTTACACCATTTTTCTATGGAAGACCTCATGCCAATCCAATAAAACCTCTCACGTAACAGTATTTCCAGTTTTCTCCATCCAAAGTGTCCTGCTCCATTATGGTACGCTTCCAATACCATTTGGACGTCTCTCTTTGGAACCACAACTTGCCATACCATTTCATGTGTCCTTGGATTGATATACCATCTGCACAATTGGTTCTTATAGATAAATAACCTGCTTCTTTCTTTCCACAGGTATTGGGCCTCTGGGGAAGCATTCTTCTCAATTTTGGAATCCGGTTGGGTTACCAGCCTCTTCACTAGGCTCACTGCCGGATCGCTGTCTTGGGTTTCTTTCCATCCATAATGAGGCAGCGGGTTTAGTGCAACATCCTGACGGTTCTGGTAGATATGGGTTTCTGTCATTTTCCATTTTCTACTTTTATGGAAAGCTGGAAGTTCTATTTCCTCCAAGTCATCTGTTTCTTCTTCAAGCCCTTGCAAATGTACTTGAGGGTTTCTGGAGAGGGCATCAGCATTTGCATTTCCACGGCCTTTTCGGTACCTGATGGTAAAGTCGTAGTTCGATAGTCGGGCCATCCAGCGCTGCTCCAATGCACCAAGCTTTGCAGTATCCAAGTGTGTTAGCGGATTATTGTCCGTAAAGATGGTAAATTTTGAAGCTGCTAAGTAATGCTTGAACCTCTCCGTGACTGCCCAGACCAAGGCCAGGAACTCCAACTTAAAGGAACTGTAATTTTCCGGGTTCCTCTCGGTAGGTCAAAGTCTTCTACTGGCATAGGCAATTACTCTTTCCTTGCCTTCTTATATTTGGGACAGTACTGCTCCCAGGCCTACATTACTTGCATCCATGTAGAGGACAAATGGTAGGTTATAATCTGGGTACGCCAAGATTTCCTCACCTGTCAGGGCCTGTTTCATTTGTTGGAAGGAGTCTTCTTGTTTCTTTCCCCATTCCAATGGCGGCTCTACAGACCTTCTCTTCTTAGCTTGGCCTACTAGAAGATCTTGTAGGGGCTCTGCCATCTTCGTGTAGCCCTTAATAAATCTTCGGTAATACCCAACCAAACCTAAGAACTGACGTACCTCTCTGACTATGGTCGGCCTCTGACAGTCCTGGATAGCTGTCACTTTTTCCGGATCTGGCGCTACGCCATCCGCGCTGACCACATGCCCTAGGTATTGGACTTTTGGCTTCAGCAGGTAACATTTAGATGGCTTGAGCTTCATTCCATACTTTGTTAGATCTGTAAATACCTCCACCAGGTGTTCCAGATGTTCTTCATAGGTTTTGGAATACACTATGACGTCATCCAGGTATGAAAGTACCGTCTCAAAATTCCGGTGACCCAGGCAGCACTCCATGAGTCTCTGGAAAGTCCCCGGTGCATTGCATAACCCAAATGGCATGCTATTAAATTCGCATAGGCCCATTGGTGTTGTGAATGCTGTTTTCTCCTGGTCTTCTTCTGCAACGGAGAACTGCCAATACCCACTAGTGAGATCTAATGTGGAGAAATACTTAGCAGTCTTTAATGCAGCAACAGACTCCTCTATCCGGGGTAATGGGTAAGCATCTTTGTGAGTGATCTTATTGACCTCCCTGTAATCCACACACATCCTCATAGTGCCATCCTTCTTTCTGACTAAGACTAAGGGGGCCGCCCAAGGACTACAGCTATCTCTTATAACCCCGGCCTCCTTCATGTCCTGCAGCATCTCTTTAGCACACTGGTAGTGGTTTGGTGGGATGGGTCTATGTCTCACTTTAATCGGGGGATGATCTCCTGTGGGTATGTGATGGCGTACCCCTTTTATCCTCCCAAAATCTAATGGATGCTTACTGAATACTTGGCTAAACTCTTGTACTACCCGGTAAACTCCTTGCTTCTGGTGGTCGGGAGTGGCATCAGTCCCTATGTGCAACTGCTGACACCACTCCTCCAGCTGTCCGTTGGGGTTGTTGTCCTCAGCCTGACTTGACGGGGGCAAGGGCTCTAATGTCTGTATTTTGTTATTACTGACAGTGTACAGCTTTGCTACAGTAGCATACCGGGGTAGTTTCACTTCTTCCTCACCGCAATTCAACACACGGATTGGTACTCTTCCCCTGCGTACATCCACCACCCCTCTAGCTGTCAGCAGTGTAGGTCTATGCTCTGAATATACCAGTTCTACAATTGCCTGGTATTCCTTTCTTCTGATACCCATAGCTGCTCGACACCATATCATCATTTCACTGTTTGGTGGTAATACAATGGGAAACGGGTCTGTTACCCGCGCACTGCCAGTCTCCCCCCAGACAGATTTACCTGTTGCTTGTGAATTAAGGCACGCATTTCTCTTTGAAGGACTCTCCTCCGCCCAATTCCAGCAGTCTCTGTAATCTGTTGGAGTCAAAACATCACTTCTTCAAGGCAGTGTTCAATCACATTAGTACCAAGCGCCATGTAAGGACATTTGTTATTGGGGTCATCTTCTACCACACATAACCCTTGGCCTCTCAACTCCACCCTCTCCAGCTTTATTGTCACTTCTCTAAACCCCACCTGATTCAGTGGTTGACCATTAGCTGCTAAAATGACAAGACTAGAGTCTGGGGGGCTAAGATCAGCATCAGACCAAAATTGCTTGTAAAGGATATGTGGGATGGTGGTGACTTGTGACCCAGTGTCCAATAGGGCCGATGTGGGGATTCCTTCTAGCGTAATGTTGAGGTACGGGCGGCCTCCCACATACCGACTACGCCAGTCATATGGGCCCTGCCGTTTTATTCCTAGGTATTGGCCCGCGGACCCAGGAATCTCGGGTTTAAACGACATCTTCTTGCAAAGTGGCCCGGTTTGTTGCAACGAAGGCAAACCGGTTGTCCTGAAGAATCCGTGTGGTCAGTGGCTCTGCTTCGGAAAGGTGCGTTGGTCCCCTGAACGGGCGACTTGTTGATCCCCTCCATGGGCGACATGGCTCTGCGTCGGAATGGTGCGTTGGTCCCCTGCACGGGCGACATGAGCTTTCTCCTCATCCACGGAACATCCTCAGGGGATTCAGCTAACTGGATTTTGCTTGGTGGTTGTGCCTCCGGTCTGGCTTGCAAGAGTTTTAACACGTAGTCCATGTTTTTGGTTAGTTGTAACACCTGATTACGTAGGTCATCAGCAGATTCGGGTGAGACAGCTTGTCCTACTGCTTCTACAGAGTTTTTAGGGGTAGGCTCTAAGTTCATGTGAGAGGTATTAACCTGCCAGGATGGGATTGCAGGTTTTGCAGGTAATGGGTCTCGTAGTACAGTTACAGCACGGTCCTTTAAGGTATTAAAATCCACATCTGGATGATCTAGGACCCACATGTGCACCTGCTGACGGTGAAAGTCTGATCTCAACCCATTCATAAACTGTTCTGCAAGCAATTTATCTTCGTCTTGCACACTTGCTGGATCTACCTGTTTTATGGACCGGAGTGCCGCTTGTAAACATAGGGCAAAGTCTCTGATGGTATCTTACGGTCTCTGCTTGCATTGGTAGAATAGCATCCTTAGTTCAGACTGTGTGCGTTTTTCAAAAGCAGCTTTGAGCTTATCAAACACATTTTCTATAGAGTCTCCATCAGCATCACTCCAATTCTCAGCTTCTAGCTCCACTGCACCTATTAATTGTCCCTGCACAACGGACGCTCGCTGCTATCCTGTCATTGCATACATGTCCAGCACCGCACACATTTTACGTTTAAAAGCTGCTAAGGTACCGGGTTTACCTTCATAAGTCGGTAACCATTTGGCCCCCGGTACATACGGCAAAGCAATTGGCATTATCGGGGCCATTGCTCCAGATGCTGCGGCTCCTTCACCAGCTGGGGAACCGGCTGCTGCTGTGTCTTGGGCATCCCCTCCCTCAAGGTCTCGGACATCATCTGTTTCACTCATGACGGTGCCCCCCTAGTTAACCGTTGCCAGCCGCTACGATTAACTCCTTCAGTAACCGGTGACTAAAGAAAAAAACGGCGGGGCTATCCTCGTGCTCCTTTAGCCGCGCCGCCGCGACTCTCTCCGCTCTGTGACGCAGTTTAATTTCTCTATGACGCAGTAAAGACGGCCGGTTTTACAGTACACAAACTTCCAATAAAGTCCAATTTAAGCACACAGTACCCGGTTCTATCGGGCCCGGTATCCTGTTCGTGACGCCACACTGAGTCGGTGGACAGGGGTAGGGGTACTCGGATACCGGGATGGATGGGTTACTTCTGTGGGGATCACGGTTGGTTGATTCCCGGTTCCGTGCCCTGGACCGTCAGTAAAGGGATGTGGGTCAGGATGATGGGAGAATTGTGTCCTGACGCCTCCTGTGGTAACTGGTAAAATCGGTTACCAGTGCTGCGTATGGTTGCTGAGGTGATCGGCATATGGCTTGTACGAACGCTATAGTCAGTAATGTCAAAGTAGGCACACACACACATTATGTCTTTGTTTCAGTACCTTTCTTTTACTGATGTCCGGTAACAGGTACAGTTCAGGAGGGTAACCAGGTTTTCGGTGCAGGTAGAGATATTCACTCTGGAGATTTGTGAGGTCTCCTCTAACACTGTGTGCGTTGTTTGGGATCAGTCCTGCCTTAAGCTGAACCTGTCACGTTCACTTTCTTTAGGGTCCTTCTCCACAACTGACAATGAGGACCTTTCCTTGGGGCTACCAATTCTCTTCTTTCTGGGCCCCTGGTCCTATACTTGGTCAAGTTTGGCAACTCTTTCCCCTTCTTCTTCAGGGGGAGTAGATCCTCCTGATCTGTCCGGGTTTTCTATGCTATTCCTGAATTAATAGCAATCTCGGTCTCCGGTGTCCGGATGAGCTAAAGGGATAATAGTTTTATCTCTTTCTTTCTCCTTCTAGCCTCCGTCCCTCTCTCTAGGGCGCTTTCACAACACAGACCTGTTTCCTAGTTCAGGGCTTAACTGGTCCCTAGCCAACAGTTCTCTCCTTCTTCATCCCTCTCAAGACTAACTGCCACTTTGCTGTCTCCCTGGAAACTGACTTCTCCCCTCAGACCTGGGGTGGAAGGTGTTGTGTGTGCCCAAGTGTACATCTCCCCCTGCACCAATGGAACCTGTGGTGATCCCTCGCAGGGGTGCCACAACTGTATGGTAGGATACCCAGGAAGACCCCACTTCTTACCCCGAGACATAAAAAAGCCAGGCTGCAGTTTGCCAAAACTTACCTGAGAAAGCCTAAAATGTTTTGGAAGAATGTTCTCTGGTCAGATGAGACAAAAGTAGAGCTTTTTGGGAAAAAGCATCAACATAGAGTGTACAGGAAAAAAAAAAGAGGCATTCAAAGAAAAGAACACGGTCCCTACAGTCAAACATGGCGGAGGTTCCCTGATGTTTTGGGGTTGCTTTGCTGCCTCTGGCACTGGACTGCTTGACCGTGTGCATGGCATTATGAAGTCTGAAGACTACCAACAAATTTTGCAGCATAATGTAGGGCCCAGTTTGAGAAAGCTGGGTCTCCCTCAGAGGTCATGGGTCTTCCAGCAGGACAATGACCCAAAACCCACTTCCAAAAGCACTATAAAATGGTTTGAGAGAAAGCACTGGAGACATCTAAGGTGGCCAGCAATGAGTCCAGACCTGAATCCCATAGAACACCTGTGGAGAGATCTCAAAATGGCAGTTTGGAGAAGGCACCCTTCAAATATCAGTTTGCCAAAGAAGAATGGTCTACAATTCCAGCAGAGCATTGTAAGAAACTCATTGATGGTTACCGGAAGCAGTTGTTCGCAGTTATTTTGGCTAAAGGTTGTGCAACCAAGTATTAGGCTGAGGGTGCCAATACTTTTGTCTGGCCCATTTTTGGAGTTTTGTGTGAAATGATCAATGATTTGATTTTTGCTTCATTCTCTTTTGTGTTTTTTCCTTGAAAGCAAATTAAATGAAGTTAATAATACCAAAGAATTTGTGATTGCAATCATATTCAGGAAGAAACTGAGTATTATCTGACAGAATTGCAGGGGTGCCAATACTTTTGGCCACCACTGTACATAGCAAAAACATTTACATAATCTTAACAAAACAAGTCAGCGACTGGTACAGGAGGAGCGAGGACCCTGCCTGCGAGGGCTCACAGTCTACAAGGGATGGGTGATACAGTAGGTGAGGGTAGAGGAGGTCATGCAGTAATGTGGTGGAGCGGTGGTTGCTGAAGGTTGTAGGCTTGTCGGAAGAGGTAGGTCTTCATGTTTCTTTTGAAGGCTTCCATGGTAGACGAGAGTCTGATGTGTTGGGGTACAGAGTTCCAGAGTAGGGGCGATGCACGGGAGAAATCTTGTATGCGATTGTGGGAAGAGGAGATAAGAGGGGAGTAGAGAAGGAGAACTTGTGAGGATCGGAGGTTGTGTGCAGGTAAGTACCGGGAGACTAGGTCACAGATGTATGGAGGAGACAGGTTGTGGATGGCTTTGTATGCCGTGGTTAGGGTTTTGAACTGGATTTTCTGGGCAATGGGGAGCCAGTGAAGGGATTGACAGAGGGGGGAAGCAGAGGAGTAGCGGGGGGACAGGTGGATTAGTCGAGCAGCAGAGCTTAGGATAGATTGGAGGGGCGCAAGAGTGTTGGAAGGGAGGCCACAGAGCAGGAGGTTGCAGTAGTCGAGGTGGGAGATGATGAGGGCATGCACTAGTGTTTTTGCAGAGTCTTTGCTGAGGAATGCACGGATCCGGGAGATATTTTTGAGTTGGAGTGGGCAGGAAGTGGAAAGGGCTTGGATATGTGGTTTGAAGGAGAGATCAGAGTCCAGGGTTACCCCAAGGCAGCAAGCTTGTGGGACTGGGGAGAGTGCACAGCCATGACATTGGTGGATAGGTCAGATGGGGGATATGAATGAGAGGGTGGAAAGATGATGAACTCTGTTTTATCCATGTTGAGTTTTAGAAATCTGGCAGAGAAGAAGGATGAGATGGCAGACAGACATTGTGGGATTTTGGTTAGTAAGGAGGAGATATCGGGTCCAGAGCGGTAGATCTGTGTGTCATCAGCATAGAGGTGATACTGAAAACCGTGAGACTCTATGAGCTGTCCCAGGCCAAAGGTGTAGATGTGAAGCTATTCACACGTGGTCACTGTGAAGAATAGTATACTACAGACCCGCTATTTAAAACTGTGGTTGTCCTTCAGACGTATCACAAATAACTGCAGTCCAAATTCAGCCATTTATGTCCTCCATTTACAGTTTGTAGCAGTGTGTCAATGAAGCTATTGACAAGTGGTCGCTGTGAAAAATAGTAAACTACAGGTCCACTATTTATAACCGTGGATCTCCATCAGACGTATCATGTATAACTGCGGTCCAAATTCTGACATTTTTGTCCTCCATTTACAGTTTGCAGCAATGTGTCAGTGAAATGATTCACACATGGTCGCTGTGAGGAATAGTAAACTACAAGCCCACTATTTAAAATCATGAGTGTCCCTTAGATGTATCACATATAACTGTGCTCCATATTCAGCCATTTATGTTCTCTATTTACAGTTTCTAGTAGTGTGTCAGTGAAGCTATTTACAAATGGTCACTGTGAAGAATAGTAAACTACAGAGACACTTTTTAAAACCGTGGTTGTTTGTCAGACATATCACATATAACTGCGGTCCAAATTCAGCCATTTCTGTCCTCCATTTACAGTTTTTAGCAGTGTGTAAGTGAAGCTATTCACACATGGTCTCTGTGAAGAATAGTAACATACAGGGCCGCTATTTAAAACCGTGGGTGTTCGTTAAACGTATCACATACAGTACAGGCCAAAAGCTTGGTTACACCTTCTCATTTAAAGATTTTTCTGTATTTTCATGACTTTGAAAATTCTACATTCACACTGAAGTCATCAAAACTATGAATTAACACATGTGGAATTATATACTTAGCAAAAAAGTGTGAAACAACTGAAAATATGTCTTTTATTCTAGGTTCTTCAAAGTAGCCACCTTTTACTTTGATGACTGCTTTGCACACTCTTGGCATTCTCTTGATGAGCTTCAAGAGGTAGTCACCGGAAATTGTCTTCCAACAATCTTGAAGGAATTCCCAGAGATGCTTAGCACTTGTTGGCCCTTTTGCCTTCACTCTGCGGTCCAGCTCACCCCAAACCATCTCGATTGGGTTCAGGTCTGGTGACTGTGGAGGCCAGGTCATCTGGCGTAGCACCCCATCACTCTCCTTCATGGTCAAATAGCCCTTACACAGCCTGAAAGTGTTTTTGGGGTCATTGTCCTGTTGAAAAATAAATGATGGTCCAACTAAACGCAAACCGGATGGAATAGCATGCTGCTGCAAGATGCTGTGGTAGCCATGCTGGTTCAGTATGTCTTCAATTTTGAATAAATCCCCAACAGTGTCACCAGCAAAGCTCCCCCACACCATCATGCCTCCTCCTCCATGCTTCACGGTGGGAACCAGGCATGTAGAGTCCATCCGTTCACCTTTTCTGCGTCGCACAAAGACACAGTGGTTGGACCCAAAGATTTAAAATCTGGACTTGTGGTGCCCTGCTGCGCATTGGTGCCACAGAACCCAGAAGGGTGCATGGATGGACTTCTGCACAAGAGGCCCTCACACATTCACACACCTCCACCCTACCACCTCAGACCAGCAGAGGGAGCCCTGATAGGGATATATAAAGGGAGGGTGGAGCCAGGCTGCTCAGTTAGAGCTTAGAGTCAGACAGAGAGAGACTGAGAGCGCGCTGACGCTCAGAGAGCAGTGAAGAGGCAGCACGCAGGCTGCTGTGCTTAGGCGAGCCAAGGCCTACAGCACGAGTGAGGGCCCCTAGAATGGATGAAGGCGAGAGGAGAAGGAAGAAGTAGCGAGGGGGCAGAGGAGTATACCAGGCTCCCTCCAAGATTTATACCAGACACCGGGTCCGCGCCTACGGGGACCCTTTATACCCAGTAGGGACCACAGGAAGCCCTGGAGGACAAGAGGTCCCAGGTTTACCAAACGCTGACTACAGTACCAGGGCTAGGAGTCACGGAGGCCCCAGCGACCAGGGAGAGTGATCTCCAAGAAAAGGCCCTACCACCAGGTCAGCAGGTGCAAGGGAGAGAGAGACAGTAACCAAGCTAGGCCTAGTTCCAGGCAGGCCAGAAGCTTAGTGAGTAAAGTAATGGATCAGGAGGCCCTGGGGAGAGTCCAAAAGTGCGCCCTTCGCCCGGAGTACCCTGGACTGTGCCTGCATCATCACCAGTAAAGGTACTGAAGCTTACCCCCGTGTGAGTGTCTGTCTTTCCTCCGGGACCGTCCTGCCGTCTCTCCTAAGCATCCACCATCTACCCCTACACTGCCCTGGAGCTAGCTCTACCTGTGGAGAGCCACACCATCCCTGCTGCTGTAACACTAGCTCCAGAGGACTGCTCCGCAGCGGCGGCTCCCTTTAACCGCAATCCACAGGTGGCGTCACGAACTTTCCAAATCCCCTATAAACTATCCCCCCTTTTACTGACCGCCCTGGGTCACGGACCAGGCCAGCCACCGTGATATCCCCCACCAGCATCCAGAGCCCCGGCTGCCGAGTACCCCACAGCCCAGGGGGCGCGTCAGCCTTGGCGTCACGAACAGGATTCCGTGCCCGTTGCCACTGGGTACTGTGCACCTTAAAAGACTGTGATACTCACTGTGGTGAAGGTTTCCAGCCATTCCCGACATTTCCCGCCATTGTCTGCCATCTTCCTGCCGCAGTGCGGGAAGAAGAGGGGTGTAACTGCGGGAATCGGAGAGGCGTAACAGCTGGAAGCGCGCGATGCCTTGGACCGGTCCTGCCCCTGACGTCGAACCAGGAAGCGTCAGGTCCTGGAAGGAGTCCAGAGGACGTTCTGACGTCAGACGCGAGCGACGCAAGGTCCTGGAAGAAGACCGTCACCCGCGGAGCTGCGGCCTACCTGAAAAAAAAAGTGAAGAAGGTAGGCTCCGGTTCCCTAGGGGGGCGCAACCATGGCTGATGACCAGCAAGCCGCCGGAGAAACGGTTAACGCTCCTGATGCCCAACTTGCGCCCGGCGCTGCACAGGCCACAGTGGCCACTCCACTAGCAGCGGTTGTGACCCCGTTGATACCCATGGCCCTGCCATATATCCCTGGAGCGAAGTGGCTTCCCCAGTATAACGGCAAACCGGACACCCTGTCCGGATTCAAGAGAAAAATATGCGGTGTGCTAGACATGTATTCTATGACGGATAAACAGAGAGCCGCTGTTGTGCTGGGACAATTGACTGGTGCCACAGAGCGGGAAGTTGAAACCTGGCCAGCCGCAGACCAGGAATCAGTATCCATCATCTTTAAGAGACTGCAAACTGTGTTTGAAAACCGCACTGAGACAGATCGCCGGATGAGGTTCTATCACTGTGTCCAGAAACCTGAGGACAGTGTCCGGGACTAAACCTGGCACTTACAGGATGCCCTGCGGGCCCTGAAACAGGTTAGTCCAGCCGGAATACAAGATGAAAATAAAATGCTGACGGAACAGTTCATCCGGGGGTTGAGGTCCCAAGAGGAGAGCAGAACTTTACGGTGGTGGGCCTTAGATCATCCAGATGCCACCTTTGACACCCTTAAGACATGGCGATAAAGGGTCTGCAGCCCCTGGAAACAACAGATACTGCTGTTCAATGTTACCAGGGTGGAGCCACCCCAGTGCCCGCTGCACCCACTGCTCCTTCATTAACGGCGGAAACAAAGATGCAAACAGTGCCTCCTAGTGAGCTGGACAGCCTACGCTCTGAAGTGCGCCAGTTAAGTAAAACCCTGGCCACTGTCCTGAGCACCCTGCAGCTACAGGAGGAGCCCGAGCCTGAAGGAAGGATACTACTCGCCGACAGCCCTGAGGATGTCCCCTGGATGAGGAGAAGAAGGAGGATAACACCACCCCGTAGGAGGACAACGCCACCCCGGAGGAGGACAACGCCGCCCTGTGGGAGGACCAATGACCAACGTCACCCTCCTGCAGAATTCATCTGCTACCGCTGCCAGAAGGCAGGCCACACAGCGCAGAGCTGTCCTTTAAATGAGCAAACCCTTGGGCCAAGGGCCGACACCCAGGAGTAAAGCAGCCATGCCCATCAAGCTGGTACCATCGGTTCGTAGGAGGAAGGCCTTTCCTGTCCATCATGCTGGACGGGATAGCAACACCTGCGTTGCTGGACACCGGCTCACAGGTAACCATCATACCTGATGTCTTCTACAAAAGGTACTTGTCCGTAGATGAACTCGGGCCGCCAGCCCCGAACCTCTCCGTGTATGTGGTTAGCCCCTTCCAGGCCGATGCAACAGGAAGTGGGAAGAGGCCTGACAGGAAGTGGTGGAGTGCTGCAAGAGTTGTGCTGTGTGTGGAGAGAGCTCCTGGGAAGGGAGGAGAGCCAGGCGGAGGTGACCGAGCGGACCGGGAGGACCAGTAGGAGGCGACCGGAGGGACGAGCGCAAGAGAGCGCTGTGGCAGCGTGCAGTGCCGGCCAGCGGAGGGTGCCAGGTGGTGGTGACCAGGAGGTGATCAGGAGGACCGGTAAGAGGCGACCGGAGGGACAAGCGCGCTGTGATAGCGTGCAGCGTCCCTAGAGGAGGTGAGTGAGGGGCAGGAGGCCGCGATAAGCGGCCCTACTGAACCCAAGTGTGTACTGTACTGTATTGTATTTGTATCTGTATTGTAATTGTATTGTATTCCCTAGTCCATATTTAATTGATTACCCCCCCGTCCATATTTAATTGATCACCCCCGTCCATATTTAAATTGATTCCCCTGAACACCCCTGTCCATATTTAACTGATCCCTCTGACCACATTAAATTGACCCCCCGTCCTCATTTAATTGATCCCCGACCACCCCCCGTCCATATTAAAGTGATCCCCCTGACCACATTTAAATGATTGACCCCCCCAGCCCATAATTGATTGATCCCCCTTGTCCTATTTAATAGATTCCCCTTGTCCACTTTTACTCATCCCCAGTCCCTATCTATTTGCCTTATCCCCCACCATATTTAATTAACCCCTGTCCATAATTAATTGATTGATTCCCCAGACCACAATTAATTATTTCCCCAGTCCATATTTATTGATATTATTGATACTTATTGATCCCCAGTCCTTAGTTAATTGACCCACCGTCCATACCTATTTATTTGCTTTACCCCCCATCCTATTTAATTAAACCCCCTGTCCATAATTAATTGATTGATTCCCTAGTCCACAATTAATTATTTCCCCAGTCCATACTTATTGATCCCAGTCCATAGTTAATTGACACACCGTCCATACTTAATTAATCCACCTGACCCACTCAGCTGATCCCCCGTCCATACTTAATTGATACTTAATTGATCCCCCGTCCATACTTAACTGATCCCGCGCCGATATCTAATCGATACACTTGCACATCCCTAATTGATCCCCGTCCATACACCTATATACAAATAATTGTGTTTTGTACTTGTACATATATACTGACTGTATCCCCATATTTAGAATGACGTCCATGTTGGCCGGAGCCGTGCAGTGTACATCTTGCGCAATGTATGCATTCCCTGAGCTACCGCTCAGGGATCCATACTGCTGCGAGAGATGTGAGCATATCGTGCACTTGGAAGCCCAAATCCTGGATCTAAGTGCTCAGATAGCGGTACTGAGGAGCATCGACAACATGGAACGGAGTTTGCTGCTCACCGAGCAGACACTCAATGGGTCAACACTGGGGGTGGAGCTTAGTGGGGAAGCGCAGGCTGAACAGGAAGGGAGCTGGGTAACAGTTAGAAGGGATAGAGGGAAGAAGTATAGGAAGGCTGGTTCAGAACCGGCATTATTGGAGCACGACAGATCCTCTGACCGCCGGGGGAGTGTATGCTCCAGTAATGAGGGGGAGGGGGGAAGTGTAGGGCAGGCTAGACAGGTCCTGGTAGTGGGTGACTCTATTATTAGGGGGACAGACAGGGCAATCTGTCACAAAGACCGGGATCGCCGAACGGTGTGCTGCCTCCCTGGCGCTCGAGTCCGGCACATCGCGGATCGGGTTGACAGGTTACTGGGTGGGGCTGGCGAAGACCCAGCAGTCATGGTCCACATTGGCACCAATGACAAAGTGAGTGGTAGATGGAGGGTCCTTAAAAATGATTTCAGGGATCTAGGTAGGAAGCTTAGGGCAAGGACCTCCAAGGTAGTTTTCTCAGAAATACTACCAATCCCGGGAGCCACACAGGAGCACCAACGGGAGGTTAGGGAGGTGAATAAGTGGCTAAAGAGTTGGTGCAAGGCAGAAGGGTTTGGGTTCATGGAGAACTGGGCCGACTTCGCTGTCGGCTACAGGCTCTACCGTAGGGACGGGCTGCACCTCAATGGGGAGGGTGCAGCGGTGCTGGGGAAGAAGATGGCTAATAGGTTGGAGGAGTTTTTTAACTAGAGACGGGGGGGGGAAACCAAGGAAATAGGTGGTATGTGAGGCAAGCAAGGGGGAAGGGAAGAAGTGAATATAATGAGGGTGGAGAGGGGGGTGGGGATAGTACAGTTAGATCGTTAGAGAAGAATAGGATGCTAAATAACCTCAAAGTTTTATCTTGCATGCTGACCAACACAAGAAGCCTGACCAATAAGGCGGATGAGCTGCGGGCGCTTATATCAGAGGAGAGGTATGACATCGTAGGTATAACAGAGACTTGGCTAGACGATAGCTACGACTGGGCGGTAAATTTAACAGATTATAGTTTATTTAGAAGGGACCGGAAACAGGGGAAGGGCGGAGGAGTCTGCTTATATGTAAGGTCACGTCTAAAGCCCAGACTAAGGGAAGATATAGGAGAGGGAGAAGAGGGGGTCGAGTCCATGTGGGTAGAGATAGAGGGGGCAAAAAATAATAATAAAATATTACTGGGGGTCTGCTATAAGCCACCTAATATAACAGAGGAGAATGAGAAACTGCTATTAGGACAAATAGACAAAGTAGCAAAACATAATGAGGTGATTGTAATGGGGGACTTCAACTACCCAGATATTGACTGGGAAACAGAAACCTGTAGATCGCAGAAAGGAAAAAGGTTCTTGACAAATATCAAGGATAATTATCTCTCCCAACTAGTGCAGGAACCAACGAGAGGGAAGGCCGTGTTGGACTTAATATTGACTAATAGGCCTGATAGAATAACTGAGGTACAGATAGGGGGGCACCTAGGTAATAGCGATCATAATATTATCAATTTCAAAATGCCCTTCAGTAGGGTTATCAATAAGGGAACAACTAAAACATTAAACTTTAGGAGGGCGAAGTTTGATCAGCTGAAAGAAAACCTTCAACTTATAGACTGGGACAAAGTTCTTAATCAAGGAAATACGAATAGTAAATGGGAAACCTTCAAAAGAATTCTGAATACTCAGTGCGAGAGGTATATACCGTATGGGAATAAAAGGGCCAGAAATAAGAGGAAACCAATATGGTTGAATAAGAACGTAAAAGGGGCGTTAAATAGCAAAAAAGAGGCATTCAAGAGATTAAAACAGGAAAACAGCAAGGAGGCACTAATGTGTTACAAGGAAAAAACGAGAACCTGCAAAAAACAAATAAAAATAGCAAAAGAGGAAACAGAGAGACGTATTGCTAGGGAAAGTAGATCAAATCCCAAACTGTTCTTTACGTATATAAATAGTAAAAGGATTAAATCGAATAATATTGGACCGATAAAAAGTGATGAAGGCAAAATCATAGAGAAAGATGAGGATAAAGCTAATCTATTAAATAAATTTTTTTCGTCAACTTTCACAAAGGAAAAAGAACTAACAGGCGAAATGAGAAGTGACAAACTTAATCCTCCACTAAGTATGACAAATCTAACCCAAGTTGGGGTACAGAAACGCCTCAGTAACATTAAAATAAACAAATCACCAGGACCTGATGGCATACACCCACGGGTACTAAGGGAACTAAGTAATGTGATAGACAGACCGTTATATCTTATATTTAAGGATTCTGTTGAGACTGGGTCTGTACCACTTGATTGGCAACAGGCGAATGTAGTGCCAATATTCAAAAAGGGAGCAAAAAGTAACACCGGAAACTATCGGCCGGTGAGTCTGACGTCCGTTGTGGGCAAAATTTTTGAAGGCTTTATTAATGAGGCAATCATGGAGCATCTTGATGCTAATAATCTATTAACCCCGAACCAACATGGATTCATGAGGAATCGCTCCTGCCAAACAAACCTGATTGACTTCTACGAGGAGGTTAGCTCTCGAGTAGATCAGGGGGAACCAGTGGATGTCGTGTATCTCGACTTCTCAAAAGCGTTCGATAGCGTGCCACATAATAGGTTGGTATACAAAATGAGAATGATGGGGCTGGGGGAAAATGTCTGCAATTGGGTAGCTAACTGGCTAAAGGATAGAAGGCAGAGGGTGGTTATAAATGGAATATACTCAGATTGGGTAAGCGTCACTAGTGGGGTACCACAGGGGTCTGTACTAGGCCCAATGTTATTTAATATCTTTATTAACGACATAGTCAACGGGATAAATAGTAAAATATCAATATTTGCAGATGACACAAAGTTATGTAAAAAAATTAATACAAAAGAGGATAGTGAAGACCTACAGAGGGATTTGGATAAGCTGGGTAGGTGGAGCATTAAATGGCAAATGAGGTTTAACGAGGAGAAATGTAAGGTCATACATATGGGAAGGAAAAATGGAAGTCACCAGTACTCACTGAATGGGAAACCATTGGGGAATTCAGAGATGGAGAAGGACTTGGGCATCTTGATTGATAGCAAACTAAATTGGAGTGCCCAAAGTCAGGCCGCTGCTGTAAGGGCAAACAGGGTAATGGGATGTATCAGAAGAGGTATAGCTGCAAAGGATGAGAACATTGTTCTTCCACTGTACAAAGCACTGGTCAGACCACACTTGGAATACTGTGCTCAGTTATGGGCCCCAATATATAGAAAGGATATAAATGAGCTTGAAAAGGTACAAAGGAGGGCAACAAAATTAATAAGGGGAATGGAGGGACTGCAATACCCAGAGAGGTTGGCAAAACTAGGACTATTCAGCCTGGAAAAGAGAAGGTTGAGGGGGGACATAATAAATGTGTACAAATATGTTAGGGGACAGTATAGAGACCTTGCCCGGGATTTGTTCAAAAGGAGGGATATTACGGTAACAAGAGGGCACTCACTAAGACTGGAAGAGAAAAGGTTTCAGCACCAGCATAGGAAGGGGTTCTTTACGGTAAGAGCAGTGAGAATATGGAATTCACTGAGTGAGGAGACGGTAATGTCAGATTCACTAAACCAGTTCAAGCGGGGACTGGATGCTTTTCTAGATACCAGGCAGATTTCTGCATATACTTAAAAATAGAATAAAATAGTAGGTTGATACAGGGATTTATTCTGACTGCTGGTTTCAGAGTCGGGAGGGAATTTTTCCTCAGGTGAAGATTGGCTAAATCATTTGGGGTTTTTGCCCTCCTCTGGATCAACTTTAGCAATTACAGAACTAACAGGTCGAACTTGATGGACGCAAGTCTTTATTCGGCTTTACTAACTATGTAACTATATGCCTCTAATGGCCTTCCTCTTAACCTAGTAGAGGTTAAGGATGTGACAGTGAAGATGGGGAGAGCGGAGCTAAAGGACCAGGGACTGATTGTAGTGGAAACTAACCCTAGTGATACAGACTTGACATGATACTTGGTACAAATATTGTCGGTAACTGTTTGGGAGAAGTGTTATTTTTGCTCCAACAGATTGCTGACACCGCCAAACCAGGGCAGAGGAAGGTGCTCCAGAGGGAGATACGAGCCCTCCTGTACCAGCAACAGGTAAAGTTAACAGGTGGTGAAATTGGTAATGTACGGGTGACAGACCCGATGCACATTGTGATTCCCCCAATGAGTGAGATGCTGATTTGGTGTAGGGCAGCAATAGGTCTCAAAGAGCCCATTAGCTCGGAGCACAGACCTACACTCTTAACTGCCAGGGGGGTGGTTGATGTACGCAATGGGAGGGTACCCGTACGTCTCCTAAATTGTGGGGAGGATAAAGTTAAATTACCGAGATACGCCACTGTTGCCAGGTTGTATACTGTGAATGATGAGGCCATACACACAGTGGAATCCTTGACCCCACCAGATACAGTGGAGGACAATGACTCTGAAGCTCAGTTGGTGTCAACAGCTCCATGTTGGGACTGACACCACTCCTGTCCATCAAAAACAAGGTGTATACAGGGTGGTCCAGGAATACGAACAGGTATTCAGCAAACACCCACTTGATTTTGGGAGGATTAAAGGGATACAACACCATATACCCACAGGTGACCATCCACCCATCAAAGAACGTTACAGGCCAATCCCACCAGCACACTACTAGAAAGCGAAGGAAATGTTGCATGACATGAGGAAGGCAGGGGTAATAAGAGATAGCTGTAGCCCCTGGGCAGCTCCCCTGGTCCTGGTCAGGAAAATGGATGGAAGCATGAGGATGTGTGTAGATTACAGACAAGTAAATCGCATAGCACATAAAGATGCATACCCTTTGCCCCGTATAGAGGAATCCCTGGCTGCATTAAAGTCTGCAAATTACTTCTCTACCCTTGACCTCACTAGTGGGTACAGGCAAGTTGCAGTTGCTGAGGAGGACCGAGAGAAGACGGCCTTCACTACCCCGATGGGACTCTGCAAGTTCAACAGTATGCCGTTCAGACTCTGCAACGCCCCTGGAATATCCCAGAGATTGATAGAATGCTGTTTGGGACACCGTAACTTCGAGACTCTGCTGCTATACCTGGATGATGTGATAGTGTACTCCAAGACGTATGAGGACCATTTGAAGCACCTGGCGGAGGTATTTGAAGCATTGTCCCGGTATGGGATGAAATTTAAGCCTTCCAAGTGCCACCTGCTCAAACGGAAGGTTCAGTATCTGGGGCACATCGTCAGTCCAGAAGGAGTAGCACCAGACCCGGAGAAGGTCACTGCCATCCAGAAAGAATCTCAAGGAGGTACGTCAGTTCCTGGGACTGGTCGGGTATTACCGGAGGTTTGTAAAAGACTACACCAAGAAGGCAGCACCTTTGCAAGATCTCCTGGTAGGACAGTTCAACAGAGGCAAGAACTCCCCCTTCCAGTGGAGTAAAGAGCAGTCTGAGTCCTTTGCAGTGATGAAAGAGATCCTGACTGGCAAAGAAATCCTGGCCTAGCCTGACTACAGCCAACCATTCCTGCTGTACACTGATGCCAGCAACAAGGGACTAGGAGCTGTGTTAAGCCAGAAGCAGAATGGCAAAGAGAAGGTGATTGCCTATGCCAGCAGGAAGCTCCGTCCTACCGAGAGGAATCCAGAAAACTATAGCTCCTTCAAGTTGGAGCTCCTGGCCTTGGTCTGGGCCATCACTGAACAATTCAAGCACTACTTGGCCTCCAGTAAGTTCACGGCTTACACTGACAACAACCCCTTGACACATCTAGAGACAGTCAAGTTGGGAGCCATGGAACAGCGTTGGATGGCCCGGCTGTCAAACTATCAGTTCACCATCAAATACCGGGCAGGCCACAAGAACGCCAATGCCGATGCCCTATCCAGAATGATGCACCAGTCGGACACTGAAGAAGAAGTGGATGACCTGGAGGAGATTTAGCTACCTGCCTTCCACAGAAATGGGATGGTCCACGAGCAGCGCACCTCCAGGAGGTATCGTGATATGACATTAAACCCTTTACCTCATCACAGTTGGAAGGAGACCAGGACAGCGACCCGGTTGTCAGCCGTATCAAAGAACTGATAACCCAGGAAGGTTCCTCCCTGGAGAAGGACGCTCCTCCCCAAGCCAAGCAACTGTGGAATGAGAGAAGCCGGCTGTTCATCTATAGAGATAAGCTGTGCCGAAGGTACGTCAACCCTAGGACCCATGAGATGGTATGGCAGATCGTAGTGCCCAGGACAGCCATCCAGATGGTGTTGGTGGCCTACCACGATCAAACAGGGCACTTTGGCTAGAAAAAGCTGGAAACTCTCCTGAAGAGACGGTTTTATTGGGTTGGAATGCGGAGCTCCGTAGAGAGGTGGTGCCGGAATTGTGGACCCTGTAGCCTCATAAGAAAAGACTACAGCAGCCAGAAGGCTCCCCTGCAGTCCATCAAGACAACCCAGCCCCTGGAGATCGTCGCTTTGGATCACGTCAAGCTGTCACCCAGCAGGTCAGGCTACTCTGATGCCCTGACCATGGTGGATCACTACTCCCGGTTCCTGGTGGTAGCCCCCGTCAAGAATCTGACAGCAGAAACTGCAGCAAGGACGTTTCAAGCCTACTTCTTCAGGCCCCATGGATACCCGGATAAGGTGCTGGCGGATCAAGGCCCTGCCTTTGAAGCCGAGCTATTCAAAGAGTTTTGCCATCTGTATGGGTGTAAGAAGATCCGGACTACACCGTACCACCCCCAAACCAATGGGTTATGTGAAAAGATGAATAACATAGTCATCGATCTGTTGAAGACCTTACCTTTATAAGAAAGAAATCAGTGGTCAGAAAAACTACCTGACCTGGTAGACCTCTACAATCACATACCTGTGAGTTCCACCAATTGTACTCCAGCGTACTTCATGAGAGCAAGACCCGGAAAGTTGCCCATGGACCTGGAGCTTGGAGTGTTAGAACCGGAAGCGGACATGTCCACCGAAGACTGGGATACGACTCGACAGGAGCAGTACAAGAGAGTACAGGCCTGTGTTGAAGACAGTCTAAGTAGGGTGAGAGATAAGCAGGAAGCACAGTACAACAAGAGTGCACCAGCCGAACCCTTGACACCTGGAGAAGTTGTGCTGAAACGAAAGAGAAGAAGCCACAAGCTTGACGACCAGTGGGAAAGGGAACCTTACACTGTGTTGAATTCCAGATTCGACAATAGAAAAACCTGTCTAATTAGCAAAGACGGAGGAAGAACAACTGCAATGGTATCGAGAGACCATCTTAAGTTGTGCCCAAGTCCGCTGAAGCCCTAGGAAGAAGTGCCTCTTACCGTACCGGAGGAGCCTAAAGAAGAAGTACTCCATACTGGCTTAGGAGATTTCCCGGAAGATTGGCCTCAACTGGATGAAGCGGTTATAATACCTGTGCTACACTTCTACCAACAGCCAGAAGACTCTCCACTGCAAGTAAGACCTGTGAGTGCCCCGGAAGAGCCTGCTCAGGAAGAATCCCCGGAAGAAGGATCACCAGTAGAAGCAGATCCAGTAGGCCCAGTAACCAGTGTACTTGCCAGTCCCGTAGAGAGGTTAAGGCAGTCTTACAGTCCACCAACACATAGAGCTGAAAATAGCGCAAGCATCCACACTACACGCATTCCAGTACTACGTAGGTCATCACGTAGCACAAAAGGCCAGACCCCTGTCAGGTGTAGAGAGTGAACAGAGAAACGCTGACAGTATAAATAGTTACCCAGTAGGGTATTGCATAATGTTTATTGTATAAACTGAAGTTAAATATATATGCCTTTAGTTACCCGTCAGGGTACAAAGACTCGTAGGCTGAGGACTGTGAGCAGCCCAAAAACTATCATGTACATAGTTCCACTCCCTGGAGTGCCCCTTTAGTGACCACGGAACAAAAACCCGTTTGACGTGGCCGAAGACGTGGTCCAGCACCTGGATCACCTATGCCCTGTAGCCACGCCCAGGGCCTACGTTGAAGGTTTTCAGGCAGGTCCCTCATATTCCTTCATCTGTGAAATGGACACCAGGTTACGGGACTTACTGTGACTTAATTAATGTTATTTATAATTGTTATTATTGTATTATAATGATACTTGTAACGTTCAAGAAAAGTGCCTCCCATAAAGGGAAGAAATGTTACTGTTTAACTTGTTTTGGGAAAAATGCTTCAGTCCAGGAGTACTGAGTTTTACTAGGGGGGATGTGGCGCCCTGCTGTGCATTGGTGCCACAGTACCCAGAAAGGTGCATGGATGGACTTCTCCACAAGATGCCCTCACACGTTCACACACCTTCACCCTACCACCTCAGACCAGCAGAGGGAGCCCTGATAGGGATATATAAAGGGAGGGTGGAGCCAGGCAGCTCAGTTAGAGTTTAGAGTCAGACAGAGAGAGTCTAAGAGCGTGCTGACGCTCAGAGAGCAGCGAAGAGGCAGCACGCAGGCTGCTGTGTTTAGGCGAGCCAAGGCCTACAGCACGAGTGAGGGCCCCTAGGGTGGCCGAAGGCGAGAGGAGAAGGAAGAAGTAGCGAGGGGGCAGAGGAGCATACCATGCTCACCCCAAGATTTATACCGGACACCGGGTCCTCACCTACGGGGACCCTTTATACCCAGTAGGGACCACCGGAACCCCTGGAGGACTACAGGTCCCAGGTTCACCAAACGCTGACTACAGTACCAGGGCTAGGAGTCACGGATGCCCCAGCGACCAGGGAGAGTGATCTCCAAGAAAAGGCCCTACCACCAGGTCAGCAGGTGCAAGGGAGTGAGAGACAGTAACCAAGCTAGGCCTAGTTCAAGGCAGGCCAGAAGCTTCACGAGTAAAGCAATGGATCAGGAGGCCCTATACACGCTCACTGGGGAGAGTCCAAAAGTGCGCCCTTTGCCCGGAGTACCCTGGACCGTGTCTGCATCATCACCAGCAAAGGTACTGAAGCTTACCCCCGTGTGAGTGTCTGTCTCTCCTCCAGGACCGTCCTGCCGTCTCTCCCCAGCATCCTACATCTACCCCTACACAGCCCTGGAGCTAGCTCTACCTGAGGACAGCCACACCATCCCTGCTGCCATAACACTAGCTCCAGAGGACTGCTCCGCAGCGGCGGCACCCTTTAGCCGCAATCCACAGGTGGCGTCACAAACTTTCCAAATCCCCTATAAACTATCCCCCATATTACTGACCACCCTGGGTCACGGACCGGGCCAGCCACCGTGATATCCCCCACCCCCCGGCATCCACAGGCCCGGCAGCCGAGTACCCCATGACCAAGGGGGCGCGTCAGACTCATCAGACCTAAGCACAGATTTCCACTGGTCTAATGTCCATTCCTTGTGTTCTTTAGCCCAAACAAGTCTCTTCTGCTTGTTGCCTGTCCTTAGCAGTGGTTTCCTAGCAGCTATTTTACCATGATGGCCTGCTGCACAAAGTCTCCTCTTAACAGTTGTTGTAGAGATGTGTCTGCTGCTAGAACTCTGTGTGGCATTGACCTGCTCTCTTATCTGAGCTGCTGTTAACCTGCGATTTCTGAGGCTGGTGACTCGGATAAGCTTATCCTCAGAAGCAGAGGTGACTCTTGGTCTTCCTTTCCTAGGGGTCCTCA
This sequence comes from Phyllobates terribilis, assembly GCF_046119375.1. NCBI lineage: Eukaryota > Metazoa > Chordata > Amphibia > Anura > Dendrobatidae > Phyllobates > Phyllobates terribilis. The sequence goes on along the minus strand of NW_027362769.1, from coordinate 40,912,595 downwards.
TGTGAGCCAGTTTCTTTGTAGCGCTTGATGGTTTTTGCAACTGCACTTGGGGACACATTCAAAGTTTTCCCAATTTTTCGGACTGACTGACCTTCATTTCTTAAAGTAATGATGTCCACTCGTTTTTCTTTACTTAGCTGCTTTTTTATTGCCATAATACAAATTCTAACAGTCTATTCAATAGGACTATCAGCTGTGTATCCATCTGATTTCTGCACAACACAACTGATGGCCCCAACCCCATTTATAAGGCAAAAAATCCCACTTATTAAACCTGACAGGGCACACCTGTGAAGTGAAAACCATTTCCGGTGACTACCTCTTGAAGCTCATCAAGAGAATGCCAAGAGTGTGCAAAGAAGTCATCAAAGCAAAAGGTGGCTACTTTGAAGAACCTAGAATATAAGACATATTTTCAGTTGTTTCACACTTTTTTGTTAAGTATATAATTCCACATGTGTTAATTCATAGTTTTGATGCCTTCAGTGTGAATGTACAATTTTCAAAGTCATGAAAATACAGAGAAATCTTTAAATGAGAAGGTGTGTCCAAATCTTTGGTCTGTACTGTATAACTGCAATCCAAGTTCAGCCATTTATGTCCTCTATTTACAGTTTGTAGCAGTGTGTCAGTGAAGATATTCACGCATGGTCACTGTGAAGAATAGTAAACTACAGAGACGCTTTTTAAAACCGTGGTTGTCTGTCAGACTTATCATATATACAGTACAGACCAAAAGTTTGGACACACCTTCTCATTTAAAGATTTTTCTGTATTTTCATGACTTTGAAAATTGTACATTCACACTGAAGGCATCAAAACTATGAATTAACACATGTGGAATTATATACTTAACAAAAAAGTGTGAAACAACTGAAAATATGTCTTATATTCTAGGTTCTTCAAAGTAGCCACCTTTTGCTTTGATGACTGCTTTGCACACTCTTGGCATTCTCTTGATGAGCTTCAAGAAGTAGTCACCGGAAATTGTTTTCACTACACAGTTGTGCCCTGTCAGGTTTAATAAGTGGGATTTCTTGCCTTATAAATGGGGTTGGGACCATCAGTTGTGTTGTGCAGAAATCAGATGGATACACAGCTGATAGTCCTATTGAATAGACTGTTAGAATTTGTATTATGGCAATAAAAAAGCAGCTAAGTAAAGAAAAACGAGTGGACATCATTACTTTAAGAAATGAAGGTCAGTCAGTCCGAAAAATTGGGAAAACTTTGAATGTGTCCCCAAGTGCAGTTGCAAAAACCATCAAGCGCTACAAAGAAACTGGCTCACATGAGGACCGCCACAGGAAAGGAAGACGAAGAGTCACCTCTACTTCTGAGGATAAGTTTGTCCGAGTCACCAGCCTCAGAAATCGCAGGTTAACAGCAGCTCAGATTAGAGACCAGGTCAATGCCACACAGAGTTCTAGCAGCAGACACATCTCTACAACAACTGTTAAGAGGAGACTTTGTGCAGCAGGCCTTCATGGTAAAATAGCTGCTAGAAAACCACTGCTAAGGACAGGCAACAAGGAGAAGAGACTTGTTTGGGCTAAAGAACACAAGGAATGGACATTAGACCAGTGGAAATCTGTGCTTTGGTCTGATGAGTGAAAATTTGAGATCTTTGGTTCCAACCACCCTGTCTTTGTGCGACGCAGAAAAGGGGAACGGATGGACTCTACATGACTGGTTCCCACCGTGAAGCATGGAGGAGGAGCTGTGATGGTGTGGGGATGCTTTGCTGGTGACACTGTTGGGGATTTATTCAAAATTGAAGGCATACTGAACCAGCATGGCTACCACAGCATCTTGCAGCGGCATGCTATTCCATCCGGTTTGTGTTTAGTTGGACCATCATTTATTTTTCAACAGGACAATGACCCCAAACACACCTCCAGGCTGTGTAAGGGCTATTTGACCAAGAAGGAGAGTGATGGGGTAGTACGCTAGATGACCTGGCCTCCACAGTCACAAGGACTGAACCCAATCGAGATGGTTTGGGGTGAGCTGGACCGCAGAGTGAAGGCTAAAGGGCCAACAAGTGCTAAGCATCTCTGGGAACTCCTTCAAGATTGTTGGAAGACCATTTCCGGTGACTAGCTCTTGAAGCTCATGAAGAGAATGCCAAGAGTGTGCAAAGCAGTCATCAAAGCAAAAGGTGGCTACTTTGAAGAACCTAGAATATAAGACATATTTTCAGTTGTTTCACACTTTTTTGTTAAGTATATAATTCCACATGTGTTAATTCATAGTGTTGATGCCTTCAGTGTGAATGTACAATTTTCATAGTCATAAAAATACAGAAAAATCTTTAAATGAGAAGGTGTGTCCAAACTTTTGGTCTGTACTGTAACTGCAGTCCAAATTCAGCCATTTATGTCCTCCATGTACAGTTTGTAGCAGTGTGGTGTCAGTGAAGCTATTCACACATAGTTGCTATGAAAGAATAATAAACTACAGGCCTACTGTTTAAAACCGCGTTGGTGTGTCAGACGTATCACATATAACTGCGGTACAAATTCAGCCATTTATGTCCTCCATTTACAGTCAGTGTGTCAATGAAGCTATTCACACGTGGTCACAGTTAGAACCCTCCTGTTTGTTTTTTCCATCTTGTGTTTTGCGGTCTTGTGACCATCTGCCTTTATATTCGAGCTCCGCCCTTCTGGCTGTGCTGGACTTCAGTGTTTTACTGTTTCTCTAGCCAGGTGCTTCTGTGCCTTTCTCTGTCAGTTCGCTTGGTCCTTCTGGGACCTCTATACTTTTTTGTCAGTTTGTCTTTTTGTGTTCTGCAACTACTTTTCTGCTTAGGAGGTGTCCCATTTTTGTCCCAGTCCTTAGTTCTTTTAGGGACCCCTCCCGTTATGCTATAGGTCTTCGTTCAGACTAGCCGAGGACTAAGGTGGGTCTGCTCGCTAGGAACAGGCAGCCCGCTACATCGTAGTTATTCAGCTTAGTCTTACTGTAGGGACAGCCTTCCCCTATCTTTCCTTAGTTCATGTTGCAGATCATAACAGTAAGTCCAGCCCAAAAAACTAAAAGGGAAGAAATTCGGGGATCAGTATGGTTTCCGTCCAGGATTTGGCTCAATGCCTGCAGGGATTGTCTCTGGAGGTGGCCGAGCTTCAGCAACATGTGAGTAGATGTTCTGGAGCGCATTTTGTCGAACCCAAGGTAGGACTGCCTGATGCTTTTCATGGAAAACAGCAAGATTTTTTTTCCTTTAAAAATGATTGTTTGTTTTATTTTCATTTGAGGCCAAGGTCCTCTTGGAATGAATCACAGCGCATTGGTTTTATTATGTCACTTTTGCGCAATGAACCACAAGGGTGGGCCTTTTTTCTCCCACCTAATGATCCGTGTTTAAGGTCTGTTGAAGATTTTTTTTCTGCTATGGGGATGTTATATGACAATCCTGATCGAATCTCATCTGCTGAGGCAGAACTCAGGCGTTTGAATCAGGGGTTAAGTGATGTTGAAAATTATTGCACACACTTTATGAGATGGGCTCAGAAGTTAAATGGAATGATCCTGCGCTGAAACGTTTATTTCTTGCTGGTCTTAGTGAAAAGGTTAAGGATCTGCTAATTGCATTCCCTGCACCTGAGACTCCACAGGATGCCATGCAATTAGCTGTTCGTGTGGACAGGAGACTGAGGTCCAGGGTGAATGAGGTGAAGACTCCTGTAATGTCAGGTCCTAGTCCCCAGAAAATCTACTCAGACGGCAGAGAACCAATGGAGGTTGGGGTGATGTCACTCCACTCTCAGGAAAGAGACCGGAGGTTCGCCGAGGGATTGTATCTTTATTGTGGTAAAGCTGACCATTTGATTAAGTATTGTGAGCTTCGTTTAAGTAAAGAAAAAAAAAAGTCAGGTACGCCAGTATAGCTTGTTTACGCTCTGCAGGAGTATTTCTTTCTGGGAGTACTACTTTGCAGGAAAATTTGATTGAATTTCAGGTATTTGTGGATTGTGGTTCAACACTTTATGTGATTGATAAAGGGTTTTTGGAAAACCTTAAACTGAATTCCAAACCTTTGTCATCACCTATTTCTGTGATTGCAATTGATAACACTCCCTTGAAATGTATTACTCACAAGGTTGCTGCATTTCCCCTCACTATCAATAGAGTTCACCAAGAAATTTTGGACTTGGTTGTATTAGATAATTTACCCTCTCCGGTCGTTTTAGGTTTGCCTTAGTTAAAACTGCACAATCCTTTGCTGGACTGGTCTATTAATGTGATTAAGTCTTGGAGTCCGAAGTGCTATGATAAATTTTGTAATGGTCGCATTGCGGCTGTGGAAAAAGGGGAATTACCTGTACCTATTCTAGATTTTTGGAGAGTTTTTTCAGAGGAGGAGTCGCAAGTTTTACCTCCTCATAGGGATTATGATTGCACCATTGAGTAGTGTTGAGCCACCCCCGTAGTGTTCGAGTTCGGTTCGGTTCGTCGAACACCCGTGTGTTCGCCGAACTGTTCGTCGAACTGTTCGTCGAACACCTTCGAACACCGTTAAAACCAATGGCAGGCAAACAAAAACACATAGAAACACATAGAAAACACCTTCAAAGGTGTCCAAAAGCTGACAAACTGCTCAGAAGACACAACTAACACATGGAAAAGTGACAAGTACATATAGTCATGCGAAAAGAAAAGAGGTGGAGGAGTAAAAGGAGGGGGAGACACAGATATAGGCATGTCATGCCCTTCTAAAATCCAAAAAGTGAGAAGCCGACACGGCCAGTCCGTTCCTGCCTGTGCCACCTCTGTGTCGCCAGGTTTGTGCCAGAGCCGCGGTGGACCCTGACGGCCAGCCCCCCTATCCAAATACTGGTGCCTGTCCGCCGGTGGGTCGAGGCCCCCCACGGTGGGGGGGGAGTAACATCTGCAGAAGAAAGACCATCTTCCAGCCAAACTAAGATGTCGACTTCTTTTCGTGGACAATGTGATACGATCCCATTCTTACGGACACGCCCATCGCTACAAATTCTAGATGAGGCACAAAAACAGCAGGTGCTTCAAAGGATATCAAGTGCTCCTTCAAGTGGGCTCTCCATCACCTCAATTTCAACATCACAAATACTCCAGTCCTCAGAGGTGTCACCCCAATCGCACTTGCTTCCTCACAGCTCCCAAGTCTCCAGCTGCCCGTCTGAGTATGGGGTAACACAGATGGCTGAGTCTGCCCAGCTGTTTACTCATACTATAGCCTGGGAAACAGAGGTCTGCACCAGAGCTTCTGTTAATCCAGATGAGGAAATGATCTGATCCGATGCCCAGAATCTTTATAAGTTGGATCCAGGACCAGATGAAGAAGGTTCTGAGCATAATGTAGACCCTTGTTCCCAAACTGTAACTCCTGTTGGTGGAGACAATGATGAAGACGATGATGAGACTCAAATACCTGATTGGAGCGACAACTTGACTTTTCGGTCAGGGCAGGAAGAGGTTGGCTCTGAGGGCGATGGGTGTGATAACACACAGGGTGATGATGACGAGGTTGGAGATCCCACTTACTGTCAACCCACAGTCAGACAGTCGATGAGGTCAGCAGAGGAGGTGGAGGAGGATGTGACTAGCCCTGGGGATGGGGATGACTCGGTACCCGGGCATTTGCCTGGCCTTGGGGATGTCGCGGTGGTCGGCTCCCTGGCCCGTACCCTGGGGTCTCTCTTTAAAAGGGTGGATAATTGTTAATTTTATAAGAGTTCATGACGCCACCTGTGGTATCTGGTGACAAGCACCAGCGCTGCAGCAGTCCACTGAGGCCGGTGATAAGGCAGCTCGATGGTATAGCTCCCCACAGGTGGAGCTAGGTCTCAGGGCAGCGTATGCAGGGGGAATGCAGGACAGGCGAGACCCAGCTGGGTCAGAGCAAGAACGGGAACGGACACGGTAGTCACTTCAGTACCTTTTACTGGTGGAAATTCAGGCACATCCCGGAGCACTGTAGGGTGAAGGGTGCATATCAGGATCCTCCCCAATGAGCGGGTGTAGGGCCTCCTGTTTCTTGCCTATGCGTAGTAAGTTTCTGACCTGCCTGGAGCTAGGCCTAACTTTGTCTCTGTCCTGCGCTGGCTGACCTTGTGGTAGGGCCTTCTCTTGGAGTTCACGCTCCCAGTATGCGGGGCCTAAGCGTCTCCTGGCTCTGTTACATATCAGCACCTTAGCGATCCTGGGACTTGTAGTTCTCCAGGGATTCCGGTTATGCCTTACTGGGTCATAGAGATACCGGTAAGCTCGGATCCTGTGTCCGGTAAATGCTTCGGGGTGAGCTGGTTAAGCTCCTCTGCCCCTTATGTACTAACTCGCCACTCGCCTTCGGCCTACTCGGGCCCTCACTAGGCTATACACACTAACGGCAGCTTGCCGCGCTTCACTGATCTTACGGCACCGGCACACCTTAAGCTCTATCTGGGCTCCCTGAATCTAGCAAGCAGGAGCCTCGTGCTCCACTGCTGAACTATTAACTGCGTTCTCTAGACTAGACTGAGCTCCACTGCAGACTGACCTCTCTTAGGCTTCTCTACTGCAGGAACTCTTCAGAGGAACTGAACTGCCTAGCTCCACCTTCCCTATTTATATCCCTAACGGGCTCCCTCTGCTGGTCTGAGGTGGAAGGTGGAGATGTGTGAATGTTTATGGGAGCCTCTTGTGGAGGATTCCATCAATGCACTCTTGTAGGATCTGTGATACCAAGCGCAGCGGGGCATCACAGATGCTATTGACGACGAGGTTAGGTTGCGCCTTCCTGAACAGAGACGGAGTACTGGAAGCACGTCAACAACTGCATCCTCAACCACAACTCTGCCTCTGACCACAAGTCGTAGTGGCTCTTCAGGTCACATGGTCTCTAAGCCTTGCATAGCCTGGGCATTTATTCAGATCGATAAGGATGACCCAACTCGTGTTATCTGTAATATTTGTCAGCAAAAGCTAAGTAGAGGCCAAAAAATACATAGTTTGAGTACTTCATGCATGTACCGTCACATGGATATGAAGCATAAGTTGCAGTGGGAAGCTCACTGTGCTACAATGCGGCCTAGCCGGCTGGGCCAACCACCGTCTGCCCCATCTTGTGCATCCGCAGCCTCTTCATCCTCTGTGACTGGGGGGACAGCAGTCTCACATGTTTTTGGACGCAGACCTGCCACCTCTTTACCCGCAACAGCCAGTGTGATTGGCAGGTCGTCAGTTCATTGGGATGTGAAAACACCTGCTAGTGTTGAGCGCTCTCCGACATCGAGAGCACCACCTTTGGATCAAGGCAACCTAACATGTCCGCCTGCATCTTCCTCACAGACCGGCAGTTGCCGGGGACACCCTACTCAACACCGTCTAAGCACAACAGCCAGCCCTCGGTCCCTCAGATGTGGAAAAGTAAAAGACCATTTCCTCCTAGCCATGAGAAAGCTAAGAGGTTGAATTTCACCATCTGCAAGCTGTTGGCTACAGAAATGCTGCCTTTCCACCTGAAGGACACATAGGATTTTCAAGACCTTATGTCCGTCACAGTGCCCCAGTACCAGATGCCCAGTCGGCACTACTTCTCAAAGAAAGGTGTGCCTGCGCTCCACTAGCATGTCGCACACAACATCACCGCTTCTTTGAGAAACTCTGTGTGTGACAGGGTGCACTTCACCACAGACACTTGGACGAGAAGGCATGGACAGGGGTGTTACATGTCGCTGACTGGGCACTGGGTAACTATGGTGACAGCAGGACAAGGGGCTGCTGTCCAAGTCTTACCGTCCCCACGAGTTGTGTATTAATCCTCTTTATCTCGAACTTCCTCCACTGCTTCTGCCTCCTCAACCTCCTCTCGGTCCTCCACCTGCACCCAAAGCCTGTCTGGTAATGCCACCTGCTTTCTAACTGCGCAGAAGGAATCCTGCACACCTCCTTACTATGCTGGCAGCAGGGCTCAACGCATCAGTGTTTACTTTGAAATGTCTGGGAAATGTGAGTCACACAGCTGAGGAGTTGTGGTCAGCTCTGGAGACCCAGTTTCATGAAAGGTTGTCTCCACTGGACCTGCAACCAGGGAAGGACATGTGCGACAATGCTGCAAACCTGGGTGCGGCACTTCGCCGGGGCAATGTCACACACGTGCCTTGTATGGCTCACGTGTTGAACCTGGTTGTCCAGCAATTTTTAGCCCACTATCCCGGACTAGATGGCCTTCTGCAGAGTGCACGGTCGCTGTGTGCTCACTTCCGCCGTTCGCATCCCGCAGTTCAACGACTTACATCTCTACAGAAGTCGTTGGGCCTGCCAGTTCACCGGCTGAAATGCGATGTGCCGACACGGTGGAATTCAACTCTGCACATGTTGCAGCGACTGTGGCAGCACCGACAAGCCCTGGTGCAATACGTTCTGACGTATAGCCTGGGCCAACGAGATCCAGAGGTGGGGCAAATCACGCTGGAGGAGTGGTCTCAGATCAGGGACCTATGCACCCTTCTGCACAGTCTTGAAATGGCGACGAAGATGTTTAGTGCTGACGACGATGCCATTATCAGCATGACTATTACGGTGATTTACATGCTGGAGCACATGTTAAACAGAATTCGGAGTCAGGTGGTGGGACAAGAGGAGGTGGAGGAAGTAGAGGAGGAGTCGTATGCGGAAGGGATAACATCTCCAAGGTCCAGACGGATGGCAGCACCAAGGCGGCAGGCATAGGAGGGTGGGGGAGAGGGATTAACCAGGGCGCATGGTAGCAGCCAAACTGTTTAGGAAGGTGCAGGAGCCGAGGAAGAAGTGGAGGACGAACTGGCAATGGGCATGGAAGGCTCATCAGATGAGGGAGACCTTGATCACATTTCTGTTGTGCGAGGTTGGAGGGAGAGGGCAGAGGAAGGAAGCATGATTCTTACCTCGCTACCAACACAACAAGGACTTGGTCCTTCTGGATGCGCAAGACACATGAGTGCCTTCTTGCTGCACTACCTGCAACATGAGCCCCGGATTGTCAGAATTCGAAGTAATCCCGACTACTGGGTTGCCACACTCTTAGATCCCCGGTACAAAAGTATATTTGCCGAAATAATTCCTGCCATAAAAAGGTATTGACGAATGCAGGAGTATCTGTTGCAGAATCTTACATGTGGTTTTCCACAAAACACCAGTGGTGCACGTAGTGAATCTCACAGTTCTAACTTGCCAACGGTGGGACTGTCGAGTCTTCATCACTCAAACAGTAACAGTAACACAGTATCTGCTGGTAACAGCAATTTTGTGGAATCGTTTCACCACTTTTTTAGACCATCCTTTGCAAGGCCACAGGAGACAAGAAGTCTGACACATAGTCAATGCCTAGAGAGGATGGTACAGGAGAATCTCCAAGTGAACATCGAAGCCATGACTGTGTCACTGGACCCTTGCTCATTTTGGTATTCCAATCTTGAAAAATCGCCGGAGCTCACCACTCACGCCTTGGAGATCTTGTCATGCCATGCAGCCAGCGTTCTCTCTGAACGTGTGTTCAGCGCTGCTGGTGGTGTTCTGACAGATAAGCGCACGCGGCTGTCCACTGAGAATGTAGACAGACTCACGTTCATAAAGATGATCAAATCATGGATTCGCAAGGACATTTCTACCCCTGTGTCATCCTTGGGAGACTAAAAGCTTGGGGATTTGGTAAAATCACCTCACCAACCATTTTAAGCAACAGTGGGGCAATTGATGCCACTTAACCCTAGAACGCATGACCATAAAAATCTACACTTTCACATACCTGGGGCCCTTTAGGCCCGTGTGCAAATAACATGGAATAACTCAAACTCAAATGACAAACAACTATATACATGAAGAATACCTAGAGTTTCAAAATTCTAACTAAAGCAATCTTGCAGAAAATAGAAAACAATTAACTGGGCGGGCCTGCAAGGCCACAGGTATGTGACGCGCCCCCTGGGCCAGTGCTGTTTGGGGATTACCCGGAGCCGGATCAGATGGGGGTTGTAGTCTCCGAGTGGCGGCGACCCGGTCCGTGCCCAGGGTGTCAAACTCAGTGTGTGGCAGTCTTTACAGATGTTATTAGTTGTTCTTAGTGTCGACTACGCCACCCGTTGATTTGCGGTCAAAAGGCCGCCGCTGCAGCAGGGTCCGCTGAGGCTGGTGGTGTATGTGCAGCTGTGGTAGTATAACCCCCAACGGGAGGGGTATAGCCTCAGGGGGTCAGGTGTAGAGGATGGTGGTAGTGGTGGTGCAGTGTGGATGGTAAGAAGACTCAGAGTCGGGCTGTGCAGTTCAGGGTTTTTACTTACTGCTGTTCTGTTGGTCACTCTGGCCTTGAGTGACCGCCCGAGCCGTGCTGCGTCCACCAGGTCCTGGACTCGGCCAACCCCCAAGCAATTCTGGAGCGTGGTCCTGAGCTCCCTTTCTGACTGTCCTCTCTACTGGCCGTTCCCACCAGGGGTCCACTTATGTCCGGCTCCCTCGGGTATCCTGTTGGGTGAACCTTCTTTGGCTTCCCCGACCCTATGCTCGGTGTGCCTTCTTAGTGGACTTGGTGAGGGGCTGCTCCACATGTAATGTCGCAGCCTCCGGTTCTTAGTTGAGGGTAGTTTCTCTCCTCCACTAATTTGGGATCCGGTTCCCTTGCGTGCCAACCCTTCACCCTTCTGGTTGTATACTGGGTTCTTGGGGCTCCTTCTTCTCCCCCTCTGGGTCCTTCTCTTCTCCTCTCTCTCTTCTCTCTGCAGGCGCTCCTGGACCTCTCTCAGGACTGACTGACCCTCTACAGAAGACTGACCCTGATCTAAGATGGTGCCCACCTTATATACTCCCTCTATGTGTGAGCTCAGGTGACCAGCACCCAATGAGCTCCTAGCCTTACCCAGACTGCTCCCCCTATCTGCCCCTACACTACTGGGATGTTCCACCCCCCTCCCACTCCAGCCAGGGACAGACACTGTCGTACCTGCACATATATTGGTGGGAGTACCGTCGGTCTGTCCCCCGGAAATGGGATGTATGTAGTGTATGCAGCTATCTGAGCTCAGTCCCACACTCCATCCTTACCCGGGAGTGGAATACCACACCTCTGGCTTGAGGTGTAATACCCCTGTAGCAGCCGAGTCCTCAGGGTGCTACATATGCGTTCTAGGGTTAAGTGGTGTCTGTGCCACAATTTTGGGAGTCCCCTTGCTGTGTCTTACGTGATGTTGGCATCGTCAATTCCAGGTGGGTTGGGTCGCACCCCCCCCTTTTAACTTTAAGAAACTACATACACTATGGCTTGGGGTAACACAGATGGTTGAGTCTGAAGAGCTGTTTACTCAGAGGTCTGCTCCAAATCTTCAGTGTCTGCTAGTCAGCGTAGAATTTTTAAACTGCATCTAGCCTAGGCAATACTTTGGGCGTAGTAGCCCAGCTGCGAAGCAAGCTGCACCGCCTGTGTATCTAATAAGAATTTTTAAATTAATCTAGCCTAGGCAGACTGTGGGGACCCCCAACCAAACCCAGATGCTCAGCCCCCCTACCGCCCCCCTTTCATGGACAACCCAATAATGTAACTCTTACAACTGGATGGGTGAGGATCGGTCACAGCTTTATCAACTCTTTATACTCATTCCATTAGAAAGGCATTTTATTTCTAAAATAATTCAGCTTGTTGCAGCATGCCCTGGGTCCCCACTCCGGCAAGTTGGCCAACAAGTGTAACTCTCCAACATGTCCTTTCTATTTCCAGGCCACGGAGGATCCAGCGTACTCGTATGCAGGACTCTGACCCCCACCCATCACTCTTAACGCTTGTTCCACTCCGTCCTGGAATCCTGACAGGAATATGTCCAGTCCAATATCTATTAAGTGAACACCGTCGGGCCGTATGAGGCCTGCTTTATCTCCTTCCAGTTGTCGGTGTCGTATCACTACACCGCCTCTGTCTCTTCTAAATTTTGCCATCCGAATATTTATTACCCGCCTTGTCCATTCGATGGCCGTGATGTCTCGCGCACCTTGCCATACCGCTATCGGCACAATCTCTGATCATACTATAGCTAATTTTGTGAAAAATTCTCTGAAGCGCTCAGTGTCTAGTTTGATTATTGCCATTAGTTATGCGCTCTTGTGATGACCTAGGTTGTTTCCCCCGGCCTGTATAACTAAGATGACCGGACCTCTTGCTTCTCTCCCTACCTTGATTACCTCCATTAGTACCTGTGGCCATAGCAGGCCTCTAATACCTCTCCAGTTGAAATATGTGTTATGAAACTCTAATTTCCTCCCGCCTGGGCGGACTTTCGCCCTTTTTTGTGCCCAATATATATACGAGTGGCCTATCACTCACACTGTTGGCTTAGCGTCACCTGTAAAAGAAACAAACCACGTTAGGATAACAAGTCCGGTCTTATGTATCTCGCCAAACACGTGGATCGCCATCTCTCTATCCTCTGAACTTCCGTTTCTGACAGTCCTGCTCTTGCTGCTTCCGTGGCCGCACCTATGCGGAATGAGTGTGTCCCGTAATCTTTGGGGTGGTTCCCTGCCGATGTTATGCATTTATTAAATATAGCTTGGAACAGGTATCTTGATAATGGCGTTCCATCAATGTGTGATACGAAGAAATTACTTTGTGATCTGATGGTTAGATATGTTTTTACTATTGTTACCCGACTCAGTGTACCGTTTGTGGGTTGTAGAAGTACCCAAGTACCCCTGCCCGCTGGAACCGTTTTCGATTGGTGTATGCGTACACGTATTGCATTATTGGCTATGACTACTTTCTGGTGTAATAAGCGTCCACTGGTGGTAATTTTGGATTGAGGGACTAATTCGCTTATACATAGCGCCCCGAAGAAGGCAATCACAAATGCAGTAGACATTAGTGTTGCTTCAAATTGTGAGTGTCATGTTAATGGTGTTAGGGATAAGATGTGAGAAATCAGTTTTAGTGACACGGGACGGGACGTCTACATTCCTGACTTGGCTGACCCCTTTTCCACCCTTTTATGGATTGTCTGATGATGAATCTTTGTCACATCTCCCCAATTCAGTAGTTGGAAGTGAAATGCTACTCCGGTCAGACACCGCTGCTCTGACGCCCCTGATATGCCCCTCATCATTAGCTGGTGGAGAAATTCTATGGTGACTTGTGATCTGGCTTGTTCACATTGGTCAACCCGTCTGCCTGCTACTAGTCATGTCCACTCTTCCCATGCCTTACCGTATGCTTGCCACGTTGACGGGGCAACTGACGCTCTGATTAATGGCATCAACTATTCGCCACTAGATCCCATAGGGAGGGTGGGCAACTGTTGCCCGATGGGTGGGCGTTGTGGAAGAGCTCTGTGAAAATCTGCCAATTGAATTGTTATAAAGCGTTAGCAGCAGCTTTATACCCCTCAGCATAGTGGCTAGCGCGGACCCATACATTGTGTTTTAGGCACAGGAATACTAGCCTGCGTAGTAGGCCTAGCACTTGGAGAGACGATGATGCCATCTTATTAATGCAGTGCGCTAGGCTGGTGTTTTGTGTTATGAAGCGTATATTTTTGTTAGCCAGGCGCGCGCCCCATATTTCTATTGCTACCACTATTGGGAAAAATTATTTTCAGGGCTAGATGCAGCTAAAAATTATTATTAATTTCAAAGCTGGTGGAGCTTGGTATAGATGGCCTAATACAATGAGTCCCACACACTGCTAGAAGCCCAAATATTTTTTCAGAGGTAGATGCAGATAAAAATTATTTTTAATTTGCAACCTGATGGAGGTCAGTATAGATGGACTAATAGAGAAAGTCCCACACACTGCTAGAAGGCCAAATATTTTTTCAGAGCTAGATGCAGATAAAAATTATATTCAATTTGCAACCTGATGGAGGTCAGTATAGATGGACTAATAGAGAAAGTCCCACACACTGCTAGAAGGCCAAATATTTTTTCAGAGCTAGATGCAGAAAAAAATTATATTCAGTTTGCAACCTGATGGAGGTCAGTATAGATGGACTAATAGAGAAAGTCCCACACACTGCTAGAAGGCCACATATTTTTTCAGAGGTAGATGCAGAAAAAAATATATTCAGTTTGCAACCTGATGGAGGTCTGTATAGATGGATTAATAGAACAAGTCCCACACACAGCTAGAAGCCCAAATATTTTTTCAGAGGTAGATGCAGAAAAAAATATATTCAGTTTGCAACCTGATGGAGGTCAGTATAGATGGACTAATACAACAAGTCCCACACACAGCTAGAAGCCCAATATTTTTTCAGAGGTAGATGCAGAAAAAAATATATTCAGTTTGTAACCTGATGGAGGTCTGTATAGATGGATTAATAGAACAAGTCCCACACACAGCTAGAAGCCCAAATATTTTTTCAGAGGTAGATGCAGATAAAAATTATTTTTCATTTGCAACCTGATGGAGGTCAGTATAGATGGACTAATAGAGAAAGTCCCACACACTGCTAGAAGGCCAAATATTTTTTCAGAGCTAGATGCAGATAAAAATTATATTCAATTTTCAACCTGATGGAGGTCAGTATAGATGGACTAATAGAACAAGTCCCACACACAGCTAGAAGCCCAAATATTTTTTCAGAGGTACTGTAGATGCAGATAAAACTTATTTTTAATTTGCAACCTGATGGAGGTCAGTATAGATGGACTAATACAACAAGTCCCACACACAGCTAGAAGCCCAATATTTTTTCAGAGGTAGATGCAGAAAAAAATATATTCAGTTTGCAACCTGATGGAGGTCTGTATAGATGGATTAATAGAACAAGTCCCACACACAGCTAGAAGCCCAATATTTTTTCAGAGGTAGATGCAGAAAAAAATATATTCAGTTTGCAACCTGATGGAGGTCAGTATAGATGGACTAATACAACAAGTCCCACACACAGCTAGAAGCCCAATATTTTTTCAGAGCTAGATGCAGAAAAAAATTATATTCATTTTGCAACCTGATGGAGGTCAGTATAGATGGACTAATAGAATGATGCTATGCCCAAAAGATTTTACTTCACTAGGTGCAGTAAAAAAATTGGTATTCTATACACAGGTGGTATATCTTGCAACACAGATAGGCTACTCCACTGACTAACACACTCTGCAATAGGCCAAAAAGGATTAGCTTTGCTAGATTCAGCCAAATGCTGTGAAAAAAACTTGCACAGCACTGGCACAGACCTGCCTGGCAAAAACTGATAGGAACTGATGTAACCTAGTCCTGAAAAGGACTCCAATTACAATTAGTCTTTACTCCCACAACCTATCTATTTAAGAGCACAGACCTGCCTGATAAAAGTCATAGGAAATGCTGTAACCTAGTCCTTAAAAGGACTACAATCACAACTATTCCCTACTCCCAAGCTATCTGTAGATTTGTGCGAAAATTGGCTTGAAATTAACAAGGTATAGCGCACACAGCAACAGCGGTGCCGTCTAACACGCAGCTGCAGCAGTGAGAAAATGGTGGCGACGGGGAAAATGGCTTGGTCTTATAGGGCAAGGACATGTGACATACACTGCCAATGACACATGCCCTTGCTTGTGTGAAAAAAAGCACTTCGCTCCGTGTGTGCGCTGCTGATAGGCTGACAGATTGCACCTCCCCACTGTAAATGCGGGAAAGAGAAAAAGAAAATGGAGATCTTCATTGTTCCTGCAGAGATCCATCCCCTGCCCCTCCCCCCACCCCGCTGTACACTCAAACTGCGTATTAACATTAATTTTCATCATTACTGAGAAAAAATCCAGTTATGATTTTGGTGCACGAACAGTTATCGAACATAACCTCGAACAGCCGAATTTTTCTCAAATTGTTCGTGTTCGCCGAACGGCTCGAACACCGCCCAAAACAGCTCGAATTTGAGATTGGCGAACAGTTCGAGTAGAACAACGCTCATCTCTACCATTGAGTTTGTCCCTGGTGCGACTCTTCCCAAGAGTCGCTTGTTTAATCTGACTATTCCTGAAAAAAAGGCTTTGGAGGAGTACAGCCTGGCTGCTGGTCACATTAGACCTTCTAAGTCGCCTGTGGCAGTTGGATTTTTCTTTGTTAAAAAAATGGACGGGGGTTTACGTCCATGTCTGGATTTTCGTGAAATTAATAAGATTACTGTACGCAATTCCTACCCATTGCCGTTAATTCCTGACTTTTTTAAGCAGTTGGTGGGGGCCAAGTGGTTCTCTAAAATTGATCTCCGGGGGGCATACAATTTGTTACGAGTGAAGGAGGGTGATGAATGGAAAACTGCTTTTAATTCTCCGGTAGGTCATTTTGAGAATCTGGTGATGCCTTTTAGTCTTACTAATGCACCTGCATTTTTTCAGAACCTTATTAATGACATCCTGAGACCGTTGATTGGTAAGAATGTGGTTGTGTATTTGGATGACATTTTGATTTATTCACCAGATTTAGAGTCACATTGGCAGAGTGTACGTGAAGTTTTGCAGTTATTGAGTGATAATTCGCTATTGCTAAGCTGGAGAAATGTGAGTTCGCTGTGCAGAAAATTTGTTTTTTGGGCTACATTGTCATTTGGTCCTTCTGGGACCTCTAGTACCTTTTTGTCAGTTTGTCGTTTTGTGTTCTGCAACAACTTCCCTTGAGAAAGCAAAGCACAGGCAACGCAAAACCTGTGTTGGGAAGACGCCAATCCACCCCAGCTACCGGTCTGAGGGTCTTTGGGACACTACAATTAGGGTAAGCGGTCTTAGGCTTTGTTGTACAATACTCTGGTACTTATATATGTGTTGATCGTGGCCCTGGGAGTTTGTATTTTAGCAGGCACACTGTGTGCTTATATTCCTATTACTTGCTTTATATACACTACCTAGATTAACCTGTTATGATTTAGACTTAAATATTCCGCTTTTCCTGGCTCATACCTAGTATACAATCACAGATAACCTCTGACCAGTTTGTTTGTTCTGGAGGGGGGGGGGGTTTCCTGACACTGCTCTTTATGCACACTGCTTTTATCCATATTGTCTTCTTGCTAATATGTATACATGTGTATTTAATAAAGATTTTGTTATATTTTTGTACAAGAAACTCCTAGTTTCTCTGTTTTTTTTCATGTTTTTGGAGTTACATGGGCACACTCTTACTTATGCATTCTGATGTGCTCTAGTTTAATATGATCTTGGGAAACTTTTATATAACTTCTCTGTTTAGGAGGTGTCCCATTTTTGTCCCAGTCCTTAGTTCTTTTAGGGACCCCTCCCCTTATGCTATAGGTCTTCATTCAGACTAGCCGAGGACTAAGGCGGGTCTGTTCGCTAGGAACAGGCAGCCCGCTAGATCGTAGGGATTCAGCTTAGTCTTATTTCCCCTATCTTTCCATAGTACTTGTTGCAGATCATAACAGGTTTGTGTGACAATGGCCGGAACCTGGTGGCGGCTCTGAGGCGAGTAGAGCTCACACATGTACCATGCCTGGCCCATGTGCTTAACCTCATGGTTCAGCGGTTTCTCAAATCCTACCTGGAGCTTTCGGATCTGCTTGTTAAAGTATGCCACCTGTGTGCCCATTTTAGAAAGTCACGTACAGCTTCAGCCGCCCTTGCCGTGTTTCAGCAGCATTTGCAGCTTCCGGCTCACAGATTTGTGTGTGATGTCCCCACGTGTTGGATCTCTACACTGCAGATGTTGGGAAGGATTTGTGAGCAGAAGAGGGCAGTTGTTGAGTACCAGCATCAACAAGGCTGTCAGTATTCAGTTCAGACTCCACACATAAGACCTTAGGAGTGGGCATGGTTGTCAGACCTATGTACCATCTTCCAAAACTTTGAGGACTCCACCAAGATGGTGAGCAGCGATGACGCCATAATTAGCGTCATGATCCCGATTCTCTGTCTTATGAAACGCTCTCTGCTCACAATCAAAAAGGATGCACTGAAGGCGGAGCACAATGAGATGGAGCAAGGACCCATACAAGGTGATTACACACAGTCCAGCCTCATCTTATCCCATTATGGATTGCGTGACAATGAAGAAGAGGAGGATGAAGAACAGGAGCTCGTTTGATGCGCTATAGACGGTACTACCTGCACAAATGTCATACCATCTGTTCAGCGTGGATGGCCTGAGGACAGAGAGGAGTAGGAGGAGAGCATGGTCACTCGTCCTCTTGGTAAGGACATGGAAGTCTTGCCTGTTAGCAGTCTGGCGCACATGGCTGATTTTATGTTACACTGCCTTTCCCATGACCCTCGCGTTCTCAAAATTTTGGGTGACAGTCATTACTGGTTGGTGACACTTCTAGACCCACGCTACAAGGAGAACTTTATATCTGTTACTCCTGAGGTCGGACAGTTCTACAAAAATGGGGCAGTACCAGAAGGCCCTTGTTGCGGAACTATTAAAAAAAATTCCCATCTGAAAACACTGGCGGTAGAGGTCATAGTTTGTTGGACAACCAAGCACTACAGGCGAGAGAGACACAACTCCAATCCAGCAGAGGTAGGGGAACACTGTCAAAGTTCTAGGAGAACTTTCTCAGCCCCTCCCATCGCACAGGCCCTGAGGCGCGGGGTACTCTCACAAGGAGTGCAAAGTTTGGGAAGATGCTGAGGGAGTACCTTGCTTACCGTACCAATGTCCTCCGTGATTCCTCTGTGCCTCATAATTATTGGGTATCCAAGCTGGATACGTGGAATGAACAGGCTCTCTACACCTTGGAGGTCCTGGCCTGCCCTGCTACTAGCGTTTTATCAGAGCAGGTTTTTAGCGCTGCTGATGGAATTATAACTGATAGGAGCATCGGCCTGTCAACTGAAAATGCTGACAGGCTGTCTCTTATAAAAATAAACAAGGGCTGGTTTGGGCCCGACTTCTCAACACCATCGAATGATAGCAGCGTAACATTAACTCAAATCCAATGTCTTTTTTTGGGAGGTGTATTCCCATGCACCTCTTTACACCCAAACATGGGTATACGCTTCCTGATTTTGGCTATTTGATGTTGTCCTCCTCCTTCTCCTCATCCTCATCCTCCACCACCATATCACCAGGGTGACCGTGGTCCGTGATGCAACACCCACATCATTTTTTTTAAAGGGTGTTTATGATGCCCGTAAAAAAAATGTTATACTGTATGTTCATGTATACCCCCCAGGGGTAAATGTTTGTCAGTCCATACACTTAGTGCATGGGCATTACAAGTATAGGAGACCCACTCCTTTCTAATGGGAACATTTTTTATGAGGCCCTCCTCCACGTTTCTTCCAAGGGGCATTGGAGTGCCTCCAAATTTTTGGCAACCATTGCATTCACTGCATAGGCAAACATTATGGGAGATCCACTTCCTAATAATGGGAACATTGTTTTCAGGAGGCCCTCTGACCTCCACGTCTCTTCCAAGGGGCATTGAAGTGCCTTCAAATTTTTGGCAACTCTTGCATTCACTGCATAGGCAAACACAATAGGAGATCCACTTCCTAATAATGGGAACATTATTTTCAGGCGGCCCTCCTCTAAGTCTCTTCAAAGGGGTATTGGGGTGCATCCAAATTTTGGGCAGCCCTGCTACTCACTGCATATGCAATAACAGTATAGGAGACCCACTCTTTAGTAATGGGAACAATAAAGCATAGCCGGCTGATGGCTCTCTAAGAAAAGTGAGGGCCGACTGCTGGCTCTTTAAGAATAGTAAATGCCTCCTGATGGCCCTATCAAAATAGGCTTTGTGACTTTCAGAGTCCCTCCTTCATAAATGAAAAATATTGTGTCTGATGGTATCTCACACACCACATGGTCAGATAAGGTTGTAAAATGTTAAAATGACATTTCCCGGTGAATGCATTTGTCACGGTTGAAAGCAATGCAAAAGTACACAAATGCATCAAAAATGCTAAGTGTGAACATAGCCCAAGGTGTGGAGGAGTATTTTTGGTTTTGGTTATTTATTTTGCTTTATATACAAGTCAGTAGTAACCCTGGAAAGGATGTTCCTTAACATATTTCCCCGGAAAATCCATTTTGGTTTAGTTTTTGTATGTTTTATTGTGAGTTCGTAAAAGTGGAGTAATACCTCTGACAACATTGTTCACATTGTTATTAATGTCACTTTTCTTGTGAGGTGCCCATACTTATGCACCTGTCAAATTTTGTTTGAATGCAGATTGCACATTTTCTGTTAGTACAATAAACCTAATTTCAAGGCAGAAACATTACTGTGTCCAACAGTTATTACATATATCAAACTGAAATAGCTGTTGCAAAAACACCAATTTTTATAAAACATTAAGCTTAAGATTAATAGGGGTGCCCAAACTTTTTCATATAACTGTATATTTGAACATTATTGGTAATTATGGGGAGGATGTTGCCTGGTAGATAACTCTACCTCCAGAGCTGATTTTATATGAAGGGGGAGTTACCAGTGTGAGATGTAATGGTCGCTCTCTGCTCTTCAGAGTTGTGTGTTTAAAAGGGTTCGCTCACATTTGCATATATAAAATCACTCAGATTCTCAGCCAGAAAAGTTTGTGAGTGTCAGGCGAGTGTTAGGTGTATGCCATTCTGTATGTCATGCGGGTGCTGTGCGGGTGTGTGATTTTTTTCTTCACCTAGCCTCCATATGACATCTTTATGACATATGTATGCAATCCATATGCAATGCTTTTTTAGCATCAGCTTTTACATATTGTAATTCTCTATGTAATTTAAAGCTAGTTTATAAACTAACAAAGCAATCTTATACACAGATGTCCTGTAGATATTTAATGTCACAATCCCCCTACATATAATACACTAGCCCCCTTTAGTGCCTTTCATGTGGCACTAAAGGCTGTTTAGCCTTATTTAACCTATTAAATAAATAATTAAATAAAAAATGATGTGGGGTCTCTTCTATTTTTGATAACCAGCCAAGGGAACGCAGACAGTTGAGAGCTGCTGTTATCATGCTAGGAAGGGGCCAATAAACCATGAAGCTTCCCAGCATATTAAAATCAACTCACAGCTGTCTGCTTAACCTTTACTGGTTATTATAAAGAGAGGACCCCCCCCCAAAAAAATGACGTGGGATCCAAGCAGACATATACGGGTTAATATTAATAGGCTGCAAAGGTCCATGGATATTGGCCCTTTCCAAGCCTAATAAGAGCAGCCCTCAGCCACATCTGAAATGGCGCATCCATTAGATGTGCCAATTCTGTCGCTTAGCCTGAGCTATTCCCATTTGCCCTAGGGCATTGGAAATCAGATCAGTAATGCAGATCAGTAAGCATTGGCAATCAGATGCGTAATGTCCGCATGACATGAAGCCCAGGAGTTGTAATGGAAAGGTGTCTATTAGACACCCCCATTAGTAACCCCATATTCAAAAGAAATAAACACACAGAAAAGTCCTTTAATTGTAAAAAAGCACTCCCCAACAATTACGCTCCTTTACCCATTTATTGCCCAAAAAAAAAATCCACATGGGTCCGCTGTCAGGGATTCACACGATCTCGATTACTCACAGAGACCACGCACGGTGATCTCTGGAGCGAACACCTCTCTGCTGCCCCCTATCATCTGAACAATTACACAATTGGCTGACTATCAATACAGGAGGCTGCAGGCTGTTCTCACTAAGTAGTTAGCAGCAAGCTAACAGGGAGCGTATGGCGTACACACCTCCGAATTCTAACGCATGGAATATGTGTATACGCCTCCGTATGATCACTGCCAGCTTCATGATAACCCAAGAAGATTATTCGCTGCCACCAATCAGTTTTGTTTTTTAACTATTAAAATACAATGAAGGCCTGATTGGACGCCTGCTTTCTGGCAGCATATATGGCTTCGGGAGAGGCACAATTACAGAGCAAAAGAAACAGAACTATTAAATTTTAGATGTAATTCAAAGGGAGGCAGTGCTTATGAAAAAATCTACAAAATATTTTACAAAGGGGGACAAAAGAATACAGCTTAGGCAGTTACAGAAAATAAAAAGGATTAACAGAAGAACTTACTATACCAATCGCAGAGACGATTCAGTTTAGCTGGAGGAGAGCACTCCAACTGACCGATATGGAACGTGGTCCCTGCTTACACGAAAATATATATCTCTCAGCATGAACGCAGATGAATATTCGGCTTGATCTTTTATGCCAAATTGGGCCCTGCCCACACATTCCCCTGTGATGACCTTACATGGGCAGGTCTCCGCCCTTCATGGTTTTATTAAATCTCTAATTTCTGTGAAATCTGCTTGCTTGATGATCGCAGAAGTTAGCAAATGATGCCATATTTTTATTGGGATTTTACCTTTCCTTAGAGATCAAACATGACATGGCTGCTGTCCGTTATCTCTGCACTGTTGTGTTACAGCTCACCGGCAGAGGTCACAGATATGAAAAGTTATGCATATTGTTCCTTAATTAGCCCTGCCGCTAAAAGTATATGTTCCGTCACAATCGAAATTATAGAAATTCTGCTGTTCCATATTTCCTTTTAGTGCCTCAGTGTCTGGAGATTAAAGGAGCTTGCAAATCTGAATGACCCAGCTATTGTAAAGAGTGTGATAGATTCCCTTTGAAGCTTAACAAGATATTTCCTATCTCCTTCTAGTGTCCTACAATTTATCTCTAATCAAATACACAACTTACTCAGTCTCTGGTCTATATGCTAAATGGAGTCTAAGCGTTACACATGTCTCTATTACAATGGACATCTTCCTCATTTTTGTTCTACCAGGAGCTCCATTTTGCATGGTAATTAGCCTGGATAATTAAGTTTGTCACTTCTTGTGTACACTGTTATTTTACATAGCAGCAGCGTTTTAGATTGCTATCTCTTCTTACTGCAAATGGGATAGGGGAGGGGGGAAGAGAGACTTCAGCAATTTTTTATATTTTCTATGACATCTGCCAAAATCCATTAATCCATAATATGGAGGTCCCACAATGATCCTTATCTTCTTCATCCAGTCTATGGAACCCCAGTCAGAGAACACAGCTCCACTGACTGGAGCAGCAGCCACTGTCGGGTCTCATGCTGTGCAGTGCAAGAAACCAGCTGCTGTGATGAGCGGTGACATCCGTAAGGATACCGCAGTTCAGCAGCTGTGACCTGCGGTAACCTTACTGATGTCACAGGTCGTCACTTCGTGAGAACTGACATTGGCTGCTGCTGCAGCCTCCCGTTCTCACACTGTGATAAGTGTCTACAGTCCCTAATTCTGATATGAAGTCATCATCTGCATTAACTGTGAATAATAATCTGTATGAGCTCCCCCAGCTTCAAAAAATTCACGGACGCAACAAATTTTTTTTACTGACGAGGGAAAAAAGAGCCCTATTTTTATGGACTGTCCAGAAATTTCTGGATGGTGGGCAATTTTGATCAGGGTCCTCTCTCTCTCCTCTGTAGAGTGTAAACTCTTAAAGTGCGCTCACACTAAAGTATAACATGGCCGAGTGCTATCCAATGTTTTATTGGACAAATATTATACAATGGAGCAGTGCATATCAGCTTTTTTATGATGCCAATTCGGCATGAGAAAAAAATGGCAGCATGCTGCAAGTGGCTCTGCAAGTCACAAGGTCTTTGAGTGCGAGTAAAACATCAGACTGCACTCGGATATCTTCTTATTGCAGTCTGATTAATATAAACACAGACAATGGAGAAGATGGAGAAATTAAGTTCTCTATCTTCTCCGCATCTGTGATATGATTCTTTCATGCAAGAGAATCGGATACAGTAAACTGACACTCGGCTCAAACTCTAGCAGAGTTTGAGCCGAGTGACAGCAAAATAGATCTGATTCTCTCGCATGAGAATCATCGCTCATGTGACCCCGGCCTAATGGTTAGTGGGGTCCTCTCTTTCTCTCTCCTGTAGAGCGTAAGCTCTTATAGTTAGCAAAGTCTCTTTTTCTCCTCTCTCCCATGTATATTTTCAGAGTATTTACAAGCTTTCCAGTATTGATATTTCCGTAGATTTATTCGCTGTTTATCTAAATTTTTTTTAATTTGTTTTATTGTTTAACTTTAAACATACTTCAATTAACAGAGTACTATATCAACATTTTCTTCCGGTCTACATTTTTTTGGATGGTCGATGAATCTGAATTTCAAAAGATCTTTTTATCTCTATTGAATACCTTTTTTTTATTATAAGCATGGGTGGAATATAAAATACAAGCACTTTTTTGCGCTCTGTGTCACCCATATTTCCTCATATATTGTAAGCTCCTGTGAGCAGGGCCCTCACTTCTCTAGTTTGAATTGTTGAATTATGTTTTACTCTGTAATGTCTGATATTGTTTATTCATCCACTCTTTAAATTGTAGATTGCTGCAGAATATGTTAGCTCCATCAAACAATATATTTTTAATAATAAGTTCAAGTTCACATGTTTTCTTGCTTGCAATGTTTTAACTGAACAAAAGTTGATTTACTGTATTCTCTTTTGCAATTTTCTGAGGTGGCTTTTCTGCATTTAGTGTTTTTGGTCATGCATGTATTTTTTTCATGCTTTTTTTTTTCAATAGAGAGGTCTATGGGAAAACTCAACTAGAGCACGCTTTGTTTAAATAAACAAGTATACAGGAGGTTTAAATAACGTGCAAGCTGGTTTACACTTACATGAAAGTCTCATGAGTTTTGCTAAACATGAGACTGATTGCTTGCTTTATAATTTGTAAAAGCATTTATAGAGATAGCAGAAGAAGCAGGTAAGAGCGAGCCGCTGCATCCCGCAATAGATAACTGTAAACTTCAAGAGTAAGCGCCTCATTATTTGAATATTGGAGCTGTGGTCGGGGCTACAAGCTGCCGCTTAGGGGTGTATTAAAGGTGATTTTGCTGTCTGTATCATCTATAATGAAAAAGTCCAGTACTGAAAGGGGTTGTCCACTACTTGGATCTAAATGTTTGGTACCGATAAAATAAAAAGAGCTGATACTCACCTCCCGTGCTGGCGCTGTCCCAGCGGTGTCAGTACTCACGATCCTGGGGCTCATATGCGGTGTTGTGACATTTGACTCCGGCACTCAATGAGCACCGGCGTCACTGGCCCCACCTTCGGACAAAACAAATATGAAGAGGAAGTCCTGGCTGCGGCTGCTCTCTCGCCTCCTTTTCATGTTCAATTTGACCAGAAGAGGGGACAGTGATGCCGGTGCTGATTGGGCACCGGCGTCACGTGTCACAACAATAGCATGGAAGCCCCGGGAAGAGTGAGTGCCAACCGCAGGAACGGCGCTAGCACGGGAGGTGAGTATAAGCTTTTTTATTTTATCAGGGCCAAACATGGGGTATGAAAAGTAGTTGTCCAAGTGCTGGATAACTTCTTCAAGTTACATATGTCAATGTGAGCCTATTAATGGTGGAGTGCCTGCCATACACACCATCACACTTTGGTACTGGGAGACACTGTCACTGTGTAATGAAAACCTTTATACAGAACTCCCATCTTTCTTTACATTTTAAATGCATCTGTCAGTAATAAAGTGAGATACAGACACACTATCATTAAAAAGCTAATAATGGCATAGCAAACTGCAGTCAGCAACTCTATTATCACTGCTTAGTTACTGTTGACACAGACTGCTAAATAGTATTGATACACCCCCAGCAGGTGTGCCTTCCTAGCTTGTCATCACTATTATACATTGTACCCACAATAGACTATTATCACACCATATTTATAGCTTCCAGAGAAGGTACACTCCAAAAAGTTCACAATGTTAATGCTTAAACGAAGGCTGTGACAGATGTCTAACAATGACTTCTAGTTGACTTTCATGTTAAACTATCTGTTTAATCTATATGTTTTCTTTACTGAAACCTTTTGGGTGGAAAAGCATTATCTTCTGCGCTATTCCATACCGTTGTTTTTGCTGTATACTAATGTACGCCAACAAGTCAGTCTTTTGCCGTCTGCTTTGCAGTAGCAATTTACAGACATGCTTAGAGTATACATCAAGAACATTAATGGTGTTACACACTAAATGTAAGAAAAAATGTGGTGTGAACACTGCCTTCGAATTACCTCAATTATTTATACATGGAAACATTGTTAAGATAAAATAATGTCTCCATTCATAAATCATGAATTCCTAAGATTATGTATTACAGATTGGTATTACTGCAAATTATTTACCTGCTCTGAAGTACATAGTGCAACCTCTGCCAGGGATGCAATAACACGCTAAGGTTAAGTTCCCACAATGAGTTTTTGACGCTGCATATTTTCTCTATGAAAAAAATGCAGCATTTTACAGTTCTACCAAAGTGGATGGGATTTATAGAAATCTGATGCACACTGTTCTTTTTTTTTGCAGCGTAAAATGACCTGCACTGTTTAAAACATATGACGTATATCTACGTCATATGTCGCCACCTTCCTTTGATGCGGGCTCCAGCGCTGAACCCGCATCATTTCAGGCATATGACAGATGATCTGATCATAACGGCAGGTCAGTTTTAGAATTTAGTGAAATGGGGAAAAAAAAAATTGTGGAATTGCACTTTTTTTTGCAATGTCACCGGCACTTGGAATTTTCTTCCTGTTTTCCAGTACGTTGTATGGTAAATTCAATGTTGTTCAAAAATACAACTCGCCTTGTGAAAAAACAAGCCCTCACATGGCCATATTTACTGAAAAATAAAAAAGTTATGGCTCTGGGAAAAAGAGGAGCAAAAAACGAAAACGCAAAAACGGAAAAGGGAGGTGAAGGGGTTAAATCTGCAGCGTCGATTTCTCTTTTAAGTATGCTGAGTTTTATTTGGGGAATTGGCCTATAGAAGTGAATTAGATTTGGAAAATCTTCAGGTAAAAAATGCTTAAGTGTTTTTATTTACTTTCTGCTGTGGAAAAGCACTAAAAATGCATGTAATTCGCATATGACTGTATCAATATAGTTTTGTCAAAGCCAAGTACCAGGAAGTATAAAAAACAAAGCAGCTTCATTTAAAATATGACAGATTAAAAAGAGACAAAAACCGCAGCGTCAAAAACATGATAAAATCACTCAAAATTCAATGAAAGAAAATGCAAGCAATATACTTAGTAGGTGCAGAAAATCTTCAAAATAAAATATACTTACTATGGAAACGTAGTCTAAAAGTGTTAAAAAACAAACACCCTAGGGTCTCATTCAAACATCATTTGAAGAAGTCTGATCTTCATTAATATGTTGGATCAGATTTTTGATTACTTAAAGTTTTATTCCAGAGAAATCAATGTTTTTCTTGCATGTAAATAAGCTGTGGGTAAACATCTATGGGTCGGACACTGATCTGCATGAGAACCTGCCTCCAGAGCTTATTTCAAATAGTGTGAGACATGTAACCAACACAGAACAGTACAACTGAGGGTTGTCTCAGTACAAAACCATTTGTTGCAGCTCTCACAGCTCTGCTGTACTACAACAATATTACAACACTGGCTGCCTGTTGATGCCGGTTGCCTGCAGACAAGCGTATGAAAAATCATCCAAATTTAATCCAGAAAACTTGGATAATTTTTTTCTAATTTTCATCCATATGCCATCTGTGTGTCAGTTTTTTATGTCCGTGTGACATCCATGTTTTGTCGGTGTGCGATCTGTTTTCAAATACATTAAAACATCTACATGATCACATACCATCTCCTAGGTTTATAATACAAATCTATCAGATGCCACTGTGATGGTCCGTGTTGGATCCGATTTTTCTTCTTGCACCCATAGTGCTAATTATATGATTCTAATGTGAGACTCGAATGAAAGTAGTGAGTGCTGCATTTTTTTTATGGACCAAAAAAACAAAATCATATAGTTATATCACACAAAATATTTAGTACATAACATTTACCACATATCTACATCGGCAACATTTTTTATAGGAGGTTGGAAGGGTTAAAAGTTTTTAACTAATTTCTCATTTTCCAACAATTTACAAACCAATTTTTTGTAGAGAGATTTCGAGGGGTCTATTGTTGGAGAAAATGCCCAAAAGTAACACTATTTTAAAAACTACATCCATCAAAGTGCTCAAAACTACTTTCAAAAAGATTATTAACCCTTTAGAGTCTTCACCGGAATTAAAGCAATATGAAAGGAAGAAATGACAAACTTACTTTTTCCCACAAAAATATTGCTTTAGCCCCAAATTTTGCACTTTCAAAGGGGAGAAAATTGACCATACAATTTGTTGTGCAGTTTCTCCTGAGTATACTGATACCCCATATATGGTGCCAAACTACTATTTGGGCATACAGCAGGGATTAAAAGTTAGGAGCACCATTTAACTTTTGGATCACAAAATTGGCTGGAATAGATAGCAAATACTATATCATGTTTGCAGAGCCCCTGATCAGCCTAAACAGTGGAAACCCCCCACAAGTGACCCCATTTTGGACACTACACCCCACAAGGGACTTATATAGTGGTGTGGTGAGTACCTTGAACCCGCAAGTACTTCACAGAATTTTATCATGTTGAGCCATGAAAATGAAAAAAATAATTTTTCCCACAAAAATGTTGCTTTAGCCCCACATTTTTCATTTTCTTATGGGCAACAGGAGAAAATGGACCAAACAATTTTTTGTGCAATTCCTCCTGACTACGCCGATACCACATATGTGGTGGAAAACTAGTGTTTGGGCACACGGCAGGGCTTGGGAGGGAAAAAGTGCCAATTGAATTCTGGAGCACAATTTTGGCTGTTATTGCGGATGCTATGTCACATTTGAAGAGCCCCTGATATGCTAAAACAGGAGAAACCCCCACAAGTGACCCCATTTTGGAAACTACACTTCTTGAGGAATTCATCTAGGTGTGCAGTGAGCAATTTTAACCCTCAGGCAATTCTCAGAATTGTATAACATTGAGCTGAGTCAATGGAAACTTACCATTTTTTTTTGTTGCTTTGGCCCCAAGTTTTCACTTTTCAAAAGAGATTATAGGAGAAATTGGACCATACAATTTGTTATGTAATTTCTCCTAAGTACGCCAATACCCCATATGTGGTCAAAAACTACTTTTGAGGCACAGTATATGAAGCAAAAGAAAAAAAGGAACGATTGAGAGTCCAAGATATATATCAAAATATATAACTAATTTTATTAACAGAATACAATTACAGGTAGAGGAAAATAGAGTGCATATGGGTAGTACAATGGTGCATGGGGTGCACAGAGGTGGAGCTAGTATAAAACCTATATATATATCAAAGGGTATCGACACAGTGGTACTCCGTACTATCAATGTATATATTTAAATAATGTATATATTTAGAAATACCCCTTCCATTGTAGCCAATGGCATAGTGTCAAAAAATCATCCAGGAATGAGCGACTGGAATCAAGAAGTAACAAAGATTTGACATGATAACCAAAATAGTAGATGTTACAATACCTTGAAATAAACACAGATATAAAAGTGGCTCCAAACTTCCAGTACGTCTGCCCCGACACACGTTTTTGACCAGCCTTCATCAGGGGCTAGTCTGAGGAAGTCACAGTGCAAAGCTCAGAAGGTGAAGAAGAGCTATATTAGAGTTCAGACTTTGCTGGAATGGTTTAAGGGTGCCATGTCATATTGACAAACCCTCTGAGGTACCAGAACAGCAGTACCCCTCCATAAATGACCTTATTTTACAAACTACATTTCTCAGTGAATTCAGCTAAGCGTTCAGTGATCATATTGACAAGACAGGTGTGTCACAGAATTTTATACAATTGGGCAGTGCAGAAAAAATTATTAAATTTTTACCACAAAAATTTTGTTTTAGCCCTAGATTTTACATTTTTGCATGGGGAAAATGGCACCAAAATGTGTCAAACAATTTCTGCTGAATGTGGCAGTACCCCATATGTGGCTGTACAGTGCTGCATAGCCACACAGTGAGACTTGGGAGGGACGAAGCACTATTTGACTCCTGAAGAACTAATTATCGTAAAATAGTTTGCGCACTCCATATTCAGAGCCCCTAAGTGCTAATAGAGCAGAATCCGTCCTCAAGTGACCCCATGTTGGAAATTGCACGTGTGAAAAGTGTGAGGGAATCTGATGGCAGCTACAATCCTCCTTCAGCATGTGCAGTTGTAACAAGACACCTGGCCAGCTTCAAAGAAGGGATTCACACTCCCACCAGCTAACTAGTATGCAAACTCCTACAGGAAGACCCTGTGTGGATCCAAGCCATATGGTCTAAATTTCTTTGTTAAGGCAGCTATGGTTTCATAAGGAGTTATGGAGATACTATATGTCCTAGCTCTACATTGTGTATATTTCCGAGATCCTCACACTGGACTGGACTCCTTCCAGGGTCTCGATTCGTTCTAGCACTCAGGGGTATGGAGATTCACAGAATAGCTAGTAGAAGCTAGGTAGCAAAGCTGTGTGACCGCCACCCTAGTACCATCCAGAAAGGAGTTATGATCTTTCATAGGTTTTGGGAGATTTAGCTACAAACCTCCAGTAGAGGGGACTTAGGTCCCACCAAGAGGGCAGGAGGGGAGAGACCCAAAAATGGGTAAAAGCTGGTATAAGGCCATGTGGTCTCCCTCTCTTTCTGATGCCTGTGGTCCACTTCGAACAGGGGGGCCGCGTCAAGTAACATGTTGTGAAGATCCTAGGACCCAGCTGGAAGCCAATGCCACTGAGGCCCAGCACACACGTGGTTGGACATCACACCGGTAATTGACATGATCCATCTGGTTATATCTGTAGTACTATACCCTGTATTTGCATATCTGACCATTGTATATGTATAACCATTGTTTATATAGTGTATTAAGGTTATATAATTTAACCTTGGGCTGCTCTTTTATTTCAATCCACGAATCCACACGTTGCTCAGTTTATCTTTCCATGCTACTGGGGATGGTTTCTGGCCCGATATAACCCTGTTAATGGACCAGGTGTATATCAAACAAGGAACTGGTGGCAGTCCTACTGGTTTGACAAGGCTCTGTTTCACTGGGGCTAGTGAAAGGGCCCTCTCAGCCTGTCAGGGGTGCGAGCAAGTGTGGTGTCACTTCAGTGACTATGTGGGCCACCTCCCCTACCTGTGCCTTCCTGGGCCCAAGTATAAAGGGGGTGTCTGTGTAAAACTGTAACGATCTCATCTTACGTGTCCCCAGGGGGTACAGAACGTCAAATTGGTGAAAGTGGGGAGGCCACATTACGTGATCCGTCTGACGTAATAGTGAGGTCAGGTGGGGTGACGAGGTGCGGATCCTTCACATCACCCCTCTGGGACTTATCTACAGGTGTAGTGAAAATTTTGACTCCATGGGTGTTTTCCAGAAACAAGCAGCAGTGGATGTTGCTGAGTGAAAATTGCAAATCTGCCATTGTAACGCCCGTACATTGTAGTGGCCAGTATGTTGTAGTGCCCATATGTTGTACCCAGCTCTTGCTTCTGGAAACACACACCCTGTAAAATTAAGCAGGCTCTCATCGCTACAGAAATGCCAAACATGTGGCCACTAAATGTGGTTTAGGTGCACTCTGAGGCATTTGGATTTTGGAACACAGAATTTGCTGGATTTATTTTGGGGGGTGAGGAGCGATAGCACTTTTCCAGGGCTTTTGTGCTACCAGTACCGTGGAAGCTACTTATATTTTCATTCACAGATAATAGACCAGACTGGAGACTTGCTTTTTAAGTGGATTGAGTTGAAGCTTTTATTAGGAACATTTTACATAACATTTTGGATCATATTTATCCTCTTTTCTATGCTGAGTACTTACATCGGGGTTTCCATCTAAATCTCCAAATGACGTGATTCAGATGAAACCCACAAGGGATCCATTCACTATAATGAAGTAGCAAAGTTACTCTGGACTCTGTGTGGCATCTGTTCAGTGGTGTCCTTCTTTTCAGAAGTGTACAAAACTGTGGCCGACCGTGCTTTTATGCACGCTTAAAAAGACAGACACCGCCAGATCATAGCCCAGAGCTATAATTTTTCTATATTTCTGCTGACAGTCATGTGAGTTAACATTTTAGTGGTACCATTTTTGAGCACATAACATTTTTTGATCGCTTTGTATTTTGATTTTTTTGGAAGCAGAATTAACAAAAAACAGCAATTCAGGAACAGTTTTTTTTATATATTTTTTTTTATGCTGTTCACCGTATGGTAAAATTGATAGGGCAGCTTTATTCTTTGGGTCAGTATGATTACAGCTACACCACATTTATATAATTTTTTTTTGTTTTGCTGCTTTTACACAATAAAAATTATTTTATAGAAAGAATTGTTTTTGAATCGCACAAATCTGAAAGCTAAAGCTTTTCTTATTTCTCTGCTGATGGAGCTGTATGGTGGTTTATTCTTTGTAGGACAAGGTGAGGTTTTTAGCGATACCAATATTATTTACATTCAACTTTTTGATCTCGTTTTATTCCACTTTTTGTTCAGCAGTATAATGAAAAAGCATATGTCACGGGTGTGTCATATGTGACAGACAGTCGCCCTGCAGTTGGTTGCAGGAGATCTCTTCGCTTGACATTACAGACACCGTCTTCTTCTTTTCACTCTAGGACCCAGCAGCTACCTTCCTCTTGCTAATTAACACCCTGGCCTGGGTGTATAAATACCTTCACTTTGCAATAGGGAGGTGCCGGTGATATTCACATGACCCCTTGTGAAGGCTTGGAGCAAGTGCAGTTCTTACTTCCTCTCTGGTGTTAAGAGGACGTGTGTGCAATCTCTCTGAAGTCGACTCAAGCTAAGCTACTTCCCCCTTGTCTGTCTCCCCTTGCTGTCTTTAGTGTCAGTGGGGACCGACTAGTGCTCATCCCGCTGATTCCCTAGCCAGACCCTAGCTCTAACGAGAGACAGGGTTTTAGGTTCCTGCTCGGTGATTGGTGAGCAACCAATATAGGGACAGTAGGGAAGGACAGGGTGCTATCAGATCAGTCTAGGAGATCTCCAACCCCTCTGTCCTTGGTGTCTGGGCTCCCTTCCCCTCATCCCTTCGTGTTGCACTTTGTCTTTCCTACACTGTGCGTGACAGTATAGTTTTTTTGCCATATATTTTATTTTTTTTAACGGTGTTCATTGAAGTAGTTAACTGTGTGACAGTTTTATAGGTTGGGTTGTTCAAAACACCACAATACCAAATATGTGTACTTTTTTTTGTCTATTTTCATTTTTGCATGGATGTACCTATTTATTGGTATGATATTTTCATTTTTTTATTTATATATTTTTACAATTTTTTTTTTTTTTTTACTTAGTCCCTCAATGGGACTTTAACTTTTATTAGTTTGATTACTGGTAGAATGCATTGTAATGCACCAGCATTGCAATGCATTATACCTGTCAGTATTACACTGACAGAACACTCTTGGACCATACTCCTGGCAGGGCCTAACCAGCTTGCCGTAGCTGGCAGACCCGGAGGTCGTCATGACGACCTCGGGTTGCCTTGACAACGATTGGGCCCTCGCAATAAAGTTGCGGGATTTCGATTGGAAGAGAGGGAGCCTCCTCCCTCTCCTAGCATTTCAAATGCTGCCATCGATATCAATCGTTGCATTTAAGGAATAAACAGCCAGGGGCGGGGCTGGCACTGCTCCTGGCACTAACAGTCTGGACTTTTCAATCACATAAGTCGAGCTCTCAGTGGCGATCACTCAGGCACTGCTCCTGTGCCATGCACGATCGCCATGACGTACCAATACGTCAAAGGTCGGAAACCCCTAACCGACCATGAGATATTGGTACATCAAAGGTCGTGAAGGGGTTAAGCACTGAGGGAACACTTGCTGATTGTGTCATTTAGGGTAGGGTCACATGACCATATTCTCCACATTCGAGAAAAACCGTCTGATTATTCTGATCAGACTTGGATCCGAGTTTGATCAGAGCAGCATCAGTTTTTCTTGGATATGGGGAGAAATATTTTTTCCACCTCCATTGTCAGTGAAAATCATACTGCACTTGGAGTGTGGTCCAATTTTTTTTCACAGACCCATAGACTTGCATTGCTGATTTTTAACCAACACTCAGATCAAAATCGAACATGTATATAGACCGTGTGCGGCTGTGTCTGGTAGTAATGATAATGACACGGCAGGGGCAACCCTGCACCTTTAATTGTGCTTGTGTGTTACCCCTGCCGCATCATTAGTACCAGACACAGCTGCACAGAGCACTGCGTGCAGCCATGTCTGAAGTGCCGGCAATCTAGCATGCTGGAGAGGTCCTGACATGCTGGGGGAGCGGCCCGGGCCCAGATAGAGAGGGGGGCCTCCCATATGGTCCAGGGCCCCGATGGTGAGTGGGCCCCCCTGATGGTCCATGGCCCCAACGGTGAGTGGGCCCTCCTGATGGTCCAGGACCCCGACAGTGAGGGGGCGCCCCTGATGGTCCAGGGCCCCGACGACGGGGGGCCCCCCTGATAGTTCAGGGCCATGTCTGTGATATCCATCAGACACGCCGGTGGCCCTGCACAGCCACATGAGGAGCTGGACAGGACACAGGCCGGGGCAGGTATGTGAGGCTTGTCTCCAGCTTCCGCAAACCCCATATTAAATATATTTCTAATGTGTGTGTGTGTGTGACAGTGTATATATATTTATATCTGTTTTATGTTTTTAAGAATGTGTTCAAATATGTACGTATGTCTGTATGTGCACATATCTGTATATCTGTGTATGTGCATGACTGCGCATCGTATGTGTGCATATCTGTGTACCATGTGCATGTGTGCGCATGTCTGCGTACTGTGTATGCGTGTCTACGTACTGCGTACTGTGTGTGTCCGTATGTCACGATGGCCTCCGCTCCATGTGGGGTCTAGGACCGCATCATCCCCCGCATCATCTTCCACCCACTCCTCACTCCTGCCTTCCTTGCCGGTCTGCACACTGCAGAAAGACACTGCAGTTGTCAACTGTGTTTCGTCATCCTCTGACATGTGCTGCGGTGATCTACTGGCCATGTGCTCTAGCCCTCCCACAGGGGAGGACATACCACCATTGCGGCTGGTGCAACTGCACCGGGGCCCAGAGGTCAGGGGGGGGGCCTTGCAGGGTGGATAATACTGAGGGCAATCTGGCCAGTTTCTCAGAGCCCGAGGCTCCAGGGGGCCCATGGCCAGATTGGCCTAATCACACACGGCGGGCAGGAAGCGATCCCTGCAACTCCACTGCCTACAGGAGAAAATGGCAGCGGAGATGAGGGATCTGTCCTCTGCTTCCTGCCTAG
Organism: Phyllobates terribilis; assembly: GCF_046119375.1. NCBI lineage: Eukaryota > Metazoa > Chordata > Amphibia > Anura > Dendrobatidae > Phyllobates > Phyllobates terribilis. The sequence goes on along the minus strand of NW_027362769.1, from coordinate 40,877,476 downwards.
TGCTTTCTGTCTCACACAGACACGCTAGATGACATCAGCAAGCAGTGCGCGCCTGTGTCAGGGAGAAAGTTGCCAACAACAAAGATGCTGCGGGGGAACGAGCAGAGAGAGTTAAGTGTTGTTTTTATTTTGTTTTATCCAATTCACTGGGAGAGGAAACTGAGGTGTGATGTGGGGAGAGCAATGATGAGGGTGATGTGGTCAGAGCAATGATGGGGTAATGGGGGAGAGCACTGATGAGGGTGATGGGGAGAGAGCAGTGATGAGGGTGATGGGGAGAGAGCAATGATGAGGGTGGTGTGGAAGAGCAATGATGATGGGGATAGTGTGCAACAGCAATGATGGGGGTAGTGTGCAACAGCAATGGTGGGGGTGGTGTGGGACAGCACTGATGGGGGATGGTATGGGACAGCAATGATGGGGGGTGGTGTGGGACAGCAATGATGGGGCTTGGTGTGGGAGAGCAATGATGGGGGGTGGTGTGGGAGACCAATGATGGGGGTGGCGAGGGAAAACAATGATGAGGGTGGGGGAGAGGACACTAAGGTGTGGTGTGGGAGAACAAAGATGGGGGTGAGCAATGAAGGGGGTATGGTGCATGGGACACTTTATAATGAATTGAAAGGTGGGAGAAGACGCTGTCAGGGACTTGCAATGAATTGGAAGCTGGCGAAGTACCTGATAATGTCTTCTCCCACCTCCAAATTCATTATGATGCTATCAAGGGCTTATAATAAATGTGTGGAGGACACAGGGCAGAGACTAGGGCTATGTGCACACATTCAGGATTTGCAGGAGAAAACTCTGCTGCATGTCCTAATGTGTTGGCAGGAAGAACGCTGCGTAAAATAATTTTTTTGCCACGTTTTTGACATGCTTTTGTTCCCGATTTTCCCCCAATCATTATACGGGTGAAATACGCTGCAAGAATTGACATTTGCAGCAAATTAAAATCTGCACAATCTGCAAGGAAATAATAAGCAATGTGTGCATGAGACTTTAGGGATCTCATTCACTTTGCTTGTACTGTAAAACCTTGTATATTTTCCGTGAGCACATAGCGTTACAGTTAATTGGGGAGAGTCACAGAGACTGAATAGTTTATATTATTGGGCGGTGGAGATTATAGTTAATGGGGGGCACAGTGCTGCTCATCACTTTATATTTTGATGGGTGCGTGGCTAATAGTATGTTAATTGTGGGGTATATATCTGTATTCAGTAAAACACAAGTGTATATATACAATATATATATATATATATATATATATATATATATATATAACTTTTTTCTTCAGAGCACCCGAATAGACCAGTGAGCGACCCCTCTTTTTTCTATTAATCATTTTTGGGATCCCGCTCCTGGGACATTGCAGCAGGTACGTGTTCACACTATTAGAAGTTTCACAGCCTTTTTTATGACCATGTGTCCCTACCACTAATTCCTTCTTTTCATTCACAGGTGGTTTTAACTAGCTCTACCAGCCCATACATTGTAGGTTTAAAGCCCAATCAGAGACATATTGTCCATACTGGCTTACAGCCCAAGAGTGGAATATCCAGTGGTAGCGTAGCGTATTTACCCATCATACGAAGGTGACCTTGTCATGGTGGATGGGCACACATAAATTGGCCAAATTATGAGCAAAAAACCTTCATTTTGTAAAGTGAAATCAGTCTAGATATAATATTTCTTATATATTCATGTATGGAGTGCCGAAGTTCTCTTTGCAATTTAGATTACTTTTTTCTTCAGAGCACCCGAATAGACCAGTGAGCGACCCCTCTTTTTTCTATTAATCATTTTTGGGATCTCGCTCCTGGGACATTGCAGCAAGTACGTGTTCACACTATTAGAAGTTTGACAGCCTTTTTTCTGATCATGCGTCCCTCCCACTAATTCCTTCTATTCATTCACAGGTGGTTTTAACCCTAGAACGCATACCTGGGGCCTCGCAGGCTCGCCCTGTTAATTGTTTTCTATTTTCTGCAAGATTACTTTAGTTAGAATTTTGAAACTCTAGGTATTCCTCAGGTATATAGTTGTTTGTGATTTTTGTTTGAGTTATTCCATGCTATTTGCACACCCCAGGTATGTGAAAATGTAGATTTTTATAGTCATGCGTTCTAGGGTTAACTATCTCTACCAGCCCATACATTGAAGGTAGTGTTGAGCGAGCATGCTCGAAACTGCTCGGTACTCTCCCGAGCATTACGCTACTCGGGATGTTCGGCGAGCACCGAGCATTTCCGGGTTACTCGGGAGGGAGCTCGGCTCTCCACCCTGCATGTTTGGCGCTCTTTACAGAGCCAATGAACATGCAGGGATTGCCAGCCAGTCACTGTAGTTCCACAGCCATGTTGTTTGTGGGCATTACAGTTATTGGCTGGCCGAACAGCGTCACCTTGAGTATTTAAAACCGGGCGCCGCCATCTTGTACACAGTCGCTCCGGATCAGACAGTGTAGGGACAGCACTGCTGATTTAGGGAGAGATATATCCTGCGAAATAGTTAGTGTAGGGTCTGTAAAGGCTGACAGATCAAACAAACAGTCCTTCTCAGGACTAATATCCATCCCAGATATCAGGCAGGCAGGTTATATAGGAGACACAGTGGCTATACCAGCAAACGCTGCATTACAGTCCTGTGTGCTCCTGTTGCTGAAATTGCTGGACTTAGCTCCAGGTCTCGGGGGCTAGGAAAAATCCTTTTCTTTTCATCTAAATCCTCTTTTTTTTTTCCTCCTTCACACTGTACAAATACCTGTCTTATTAACCTTTTGGTGCCCCCCCCCCCCCCAAAAAAAAAGTGTGTCTCTGATTTTTCTGACACAAATATATCTGTTGAAAATAGTCTGGTGAAGATCAGAGAAATATAAGTGTGGTTTTGCAGTTCCATGGGCCATTTGTATCTAAAAAAAACAGTTTGACTGTGTCGCTCACTGTTCAGCCGCAAACATATATATTTAAAAAAGTCTGGTATACACCAGTAAATTATAACTGTGGTTTTGCTGTTCCATGGTAAAAAATCTCTATTATCCTGCTTTTGGCATTTTTTGCCGCAAGAAAATAAATAATAGTGTCTCCCTGATTTTTCAGACACAGATATATCTGTTGAAAATAGTCTGGTGTAGGCCAGAGAGACAGAAGTGTGGTTTTGCAGTTCCACGGTGAAAAAGATCTATTATCCTGCTTTTGGCATTTTTGGCCGTAAAAAAAAAAATAATAGTGTCTCCCTGACTTTTCAGACACAAATATATCTGTTGAAAATAGTCTGGTGTAGACCAGAGAGAGAGAAGAGTGGTTTTGCAGTTCCACGGTTCAAACATCTGTATTATCCACTTTTGGGCCATTTGTATCTAAAAAAAACAGTTTGAGTGTGTCGCTCACTGTATAGCTGCAAATATATATATTTAAAAAAGTCTGGCATACACCAGTAAATTATAACTGTGGTTTTGCTGTACCACGGTAAAAAATCTCTATTATCCTGCTTTTGGCGTTTTTTGCCGTAAAAAAATAAATAATAGTGTCTCCTGATTGTTCAGACACAAATATATCTGTTGAAAATAGTCTGGTGTAGGCCCGAGAAATACAAGTGTGGTTTTGCAGTTCCACAGTTCAAACCTCTGTATTATCCACTTTTGGGCCATTTGTATCTAAAAAAAACAGTTTGAGTGCATCGCTCACTGTTCAGCCGCAAATATATATATTTAAAAAAGTCTGGTATACACCAGTAAATTGTAACTGTGGTATTGCTTTTCCACGGCAAGAAATCTCTATTATTCAGCTTTTGTATTTTTTCCGTAAAGAAAAACAGTAATAGTTTCTCCCTGATTGTTCAGATTGTTTAAAAGAGTCAGGTGTAGGCCAGAGAAATAGAACTGTGGTTTTCCTCTTCCACGGTTCTAATCTACTTTGTATTATCCTTTTTCCATTGATAGTGCGAGTGTAAGCTATTTTACTTCCTTTACAATGGGCAAGGCGGGTGGCAAGGGACGTGGAAGTGGACGTTCTGGAGATGGTGAGTGCAGAGGATGGGGCCGTGGCCAAGGTGAAAATGTGCCACAACCAACAGCCACATCTCGCTCCCACTTCTTGACCGAATTACTAGGGAAGCACAGAACAACACCAGTATTGCGAACTGATCAGTGTGAACAGGTTATTAATTGGATAGCAGATAATACTTCCAGTTACCTGGGCACCACCACCTCCGGCCTATCTTCCACACGGTCGACTGTTAGTAGCTGTGAGTCTCGACCGCATACTCCTCCTCACCCTGATGCTCCTTCCTCCCATCATGCCGAGTGTCGTCAGACAGCAACTGATCCCACACTTGGACACTCTGAAGAGCTGTTCACTGGTCCATTTTCATATTTGTGCCCCTCGCCTGCTCTGCTTGAAGTGGTGGAAGAGGAGATCCCATGTAGCGATGCCCAAATATTTGAACAGCCACGGCCACAGGAAGTCGATGCTGGCAATTTGTCACAAGAGGTGGACGATGACGAGACACAATTGCCAGGAAGTGAGGAGGAGGATCGTGGTGCGCAAGTGGAAGAGGAGGAGGTGGTGGATGATCTAGTAACTGACCAAACGTGGCAGGAGGACATGCAGAGTGAGGCCAGCAGCACACAGGGGGAGGGAGGCAGAGTACCCCAACAAGCAGGAAGAAGCAGTGTGTTGGCCGCAGACAGAAGGCGGGCAACCGTTCCCCGTAACACCAACACGAGGGACGTTGCCAGTACAACCTATAGGTCTTCCAGAGTCTGGAATTTTTTTAAAGACTCTGCTGATAACCCCAAAAAGGCCATTTGTACCACCTGCATTGCCAGCATCAGCAGGGGTGACAAAACTACCAGCCTGACCAACACCAGCATGATCAGGCACATGGCAGCAAAGCACCCGACTTTGAGGGGCAAACCCCAGGGTCCACGACCAGTGTCAGCGGGTGTCACCACTGCTTCTTCCGCTGTTGTGCATGCAATAGAACCCCCTGTTGTGTGTGCAAGGCAATCCCCTGTCCATACTGCATGCAAAGATGCCCCCTCCTCTCAGTCTTCACTTGTTATGGCAGTTTCTCAAGAAACAGCATCAATGTCCACTTCCATGTCCCACCGCAGCGTTCAATTGTCCATATCCCAGACCTTTGAATGAAAGCGGAAATTCGCAGCTAACGCCCCACAGGCCACAGTCCTAAATTCGCACATTTAATGACTGCTTGCGTTGGAAATGCTGCCTTTTAGGCTGGTGGAGACGGAATCCTTCCGCAACCTTATGGTGGTGGCCGTCCCTCGGTACTCGGTCCCCAGCCGACACTATTTTTCCCGGTGTGCCATCCCCGCACTACACAAGCACGTGTCCCAAAACATCTGCCGTGCCCTCAACAACGCAGTTACTGGGAGAGTCCACCTGACAACGGACACGTGGACAAGTGCTTGTGGCCAGGGACGGTACATCTCCCTGACGGCACACTGGGTAAACATAGTGGAAGCCGGGACCCAGTCGGACCTTGGGACGGAACACATCCTCCCCACACCGAGGATTGCGGGCCCTATGTCAGTCAGAGTTGCCCCCACAGTGTACAGCTCCTTCGCATCATCCTCCTCCTCCTCCTCATGTTCAGCCTCCATCTCAGTTATCAACACATCAGTTAAAAGCTGGAAGCACTGCTGTACTGCCTCCGCCAAGCGGCAACAGGCTGTGCTGAAGCTAATATGCTTAGGTGAAAAAAAGCACAATGCTGAAGAGTTGTGGACAGCTGTGAAAGAGCAGGCAGATCTGTGGCTGAGACTGCTGAACCTACATCCAGGCATGGTCGTGTGGGACAATGGCCGTAACCTGGTGGCGGCTCTGAGGCGAGGCGAGATCACACACGTACCATGCCTGGATCATGTGCTTAACCTCATGGTTCATGGTTCAGCGGTTTCTTAAATCATACCCCGAGTTGCCAGATCTGCTCATCAAAGTACGCCCCATGTCAGCTCATTTTCGCAAGTCGGCTACAGCTTCCGCCGCCCTTGCTGTGATGCAGCAGCGTTTGCAGCTTCCGTCACACCGACTGTTGTGTGATGTCCCCATACGTTGGAACACTACCCTCCACATGTTGCAAAGGATTTGTGAGCAGAAGAGAGCAGTTGTGGAGTACCAGCTGTAACAAGGCCGTCGATATTCAGGTCAGACTCCACACATAAGACCTCAGGAGTGGACCTGGATGTCTGACATCTGTACCATGTTGACAAACTTTGAGGAGTCCACCCAGATGGTGAGTGGCGATGATGCCATCGTTAGCGTCAGCATTCCACTTGTCTGTCTTTTGCAACGCTCTCTGCAGAGAATTAAAGAGGAGGCATTGCAGCCAGAGTATGATGAGATGGATCAAGGAGCCATAGCGGTCGATTACACACAGCCCAGCCTCATCTCATCCCAACTTGCATTGGGGGACAATGAGGGAGAGGAGGAGGAAGAAGAACAGGAGCTTGTGTCATGTGCTGTAGACGGTAGTACATGTACAACTGTCATACCGTCAGTTCAGCGTGGGTGGCCTGAGGACAGGGGGGAGGAGGAGGAGAGCATGGTCAGTCGTCATCTTGGTGAGGACACGGAAGTCTTGCCCGTTACCAGTCTGGCACGCATGGCTGACTTTATGTTACGCTGCCTTAACCGTGACCCTCGCGTTGTCAAAATGTTGGGTGACAGTCGTTACTGGTTGGTGACACTTTTAGACCCCCGCTACAAGGAGAACTTTCACTCTCTTATTCCTGAGGTGGAGAGGTCTACAAAAATGGGGCAGTACCACAAGGCCCTTGCTGCAGAACTGTTAAAAAAGTTCCCATCTGAACACGCTAGCGGCAGAGGTCACAGTTCGCTGACCAACCAAGGCGTACAAGCGAGAGAGAGGCAACTCCAATCCAGCAGAGGCAGGGGAACACTGTCAACGTTCTGGGACAGTTTTCTGAGACCCGCCCAGCTTACAGGCCCTGAGGCGTGGGGTACTCTCACAAGTGAAAAGTTTCAAAAGATGGTGAGGGAGTACCTTGCCGACCGTACCAGCGTCCTCCGTGATACCTCTGTGCCTTTTAATTATTGGGTATCCAAGCTGGACACTTGGAATGAACTCCCTCTGTACGCCTTGGAGGTCCTGGCCTGCCCTGCCGCTAGCGTGTTATCGGAGCGTGTTTTTAGTGCCGCTGGGGGAATTATAACTGATAAGCGCACTCGTCTGTCAATTGACAATGCTGACAAGCTGACCCTTATCAAAATGAACAAGGGCTGGATAGGGCCAGACTTTTCATCACCACCAAATGACAGCAGAGTAACATAAAGTCAAATCCACTGTGTTTTTTCGGGAGGTGTTTTCACATGCACCGCTTCACACCCACACATGGGTATACACTTCCTCATTTCGGCTGATTTATGTTCTTCTCCTTATCCTCAGCCTCCACCACCACTATACCACCACGGTGACCGTGGTCCGTGTTGCCATTATTGAAAGTTCCTCCATCCTTATTTTTGTCAGCTTTTGCTTGGAAGGCATAAGCAAAGACTATGGGAGACCCACTCCCCAATAAGGGGAATAATATTTTTAAGATGCTGTACTTTATGGCTCTTGTAAGGGGCATTAAAAGTGTCTTGTTAAGCTACTGCGACCTCCACCACTTTTCCGAGGGGCATTAAAAGTGTCTTGTTAAGCTACTGCGACCTCCACCACTTTTCCGAGGGGCATTAAAAGCATCTTGTTAAGCTACTGTGACCTCCACGTCTCTTCTGAGGAGCATTAAAAGCATCTTGTTAAGCTACTGGGACCTCCACGTCTCTTCTGAGGGGCATTAAAAGCGTCTTGTTAAGCTACTGCGACCTCCACCACTTTTCCGAGGGGCATTAAAAGAGTCTTGTTAAGCTACTGCAACCTCCACGTCTCTTCTGAGGGGAATTAAAAGCGTCTTGTTAAGCTACTGGGACCTCCACGTCTCTTCTGAGGGGCATTAAAACCATCTTGTTAAGCTACTGGGACTTCCACGTCTCATCTGAGGGGCATTAAAACCGTCTCGTTAAGCTACTGCGACCTCCACATCTCTTCTGAGGGGCATTAAAAGCGTCTTGTTAAGCTACTGGGACCTCCACGTCTCTTCTGAGGGGCATTAAAACCATCTTGTTAAGCTACTGGGACCTCCACGTCTCATCTGAGGGGCATTAAAACTGTCTTGTTAAGCTACTGCGACCTCTACGTCTCTTCTGAGGGTCATTAAAACCATCTTGTTAAGCTACTGGAACCTCCACGTCTCTTCTGAGGGGCATTAAAACTGTCTTGTTAAGCTACTGCGACCTCCACGTCTCTTCTGAGGGGCATTAAAAGCGTCTTGTTAAGCTACTGGGACCTCCACGTCTCTTCTGAGGGGCATTAAAAGCGTCTTGTTAAGCTACTGCGACCTCCACCACTTTTGTGAGGGCCATTAAAAGCGTCTTGTTAAGCTACTGGGACCTCCACGTCTCTTCTGAGGGGCATTAAAAGCGTCTTTTTAAGCTACTGTGACCTCCACCACTTTTCCAAGGGGCATTAAAAGCGTCTTGTTAAGCTACTGGGACCTCCACGTCTCTTCTGAGGGGCATTAAAAGCGTCTTGTTAAGCTACTGGGACTTCCACCACTTTTCCCAGGGGCATTAAAACCATCTTGTTAAGCTACTGGGACCTCCACGTCTCTTCTGAGGGGCATTAAAAGCGTCTTGTTAAACCACTCTGAACTCTACAGCTCTTCCAAGGGGCATTGAAATGTTGTTTTTAATTAACTCTAACCTCCACGACTCTTCAAACGGGCATTGCATTTCCTCCTAATTTTTGGCAGCTTTTGCTTGGAAGGCATAAGCAAAGACTATGGGAGACCCACTCCCCAATAATGGGAATAATGTTTGTAATATGCTGTACTGCATGGCTCTTGTAAGGGGCATTGCAAGTTCCTCCATCCTAATTTGTGGCAGCTTTTGCTTGGAAGGCATAAGTAAATACTATGGGAGACCCACTCCCCAATCATGGGAATAATATTTGTAATATGCTGTACTGCATGGCTCTTGTAAGGGGCATTGCAAGTTCCTCCATCCTAATTTTCGTCACCTTTTGCTTGTAAGGCATAAGCAAATACTAAGGGAGACCCACTCCCCAATCATGGGAATAATGTTTGTAATATGCTGTACTGCATGGCTCTTGTAAGGGGCATTGCAAGTTCCTCCGTCCTAATTTTCGTCACCTTTTGCTTGTAAGGCATAAGCACATAAGCAAATACTAAGGGAGACCCACTCCCCAATCATGGGAATATTTTTTTAATATGCTGTACTGTATGGCTCTTGTAAGGGGCATTAAAACCATCTTGTTAAGCTACTGCGACCTCCACCACTTTTCCAAGGGGCATTAAAACCGTCTTGTTAAGCTACTGTGACCTCCACGTCTCTTCCAAGGGGCATTCAAACCGTCTTGTTAAGCTACTGGGACGTCCACGTCTTTTCCGAGGGGCATTAAAACCATCTTGCTAAGCTACTGTGACCTCCACGTCTCTTCAAAGGGGCATTAAAAGCGTCTTTTTAAGCCACTCTGAACTCCACAGCTCTTCCAAGGGGCATTGAAATGTTGTTTTTAATTACCTCTAACCTCCACGACTCTTTCAACGGGCATTGCATTTCCTCCTAATTCTATTCAGCTTTTGCTTTTCAATGCAAAGGCGAAAACTAAGGGAGACCCACTCCCCAATAATGGGTAGAAGGTTTTTAGTACGCTGTAATCCACGTCTGTTTCAAGGGGCATTGCAGTTCCTCATAATTTTTGGAAAGCCTTCCATTCACTGCTTAGGCCAACAGTGTACAGGAGACCCAGTTGCTATAAATGGAAAAAACGGTTTAGTTAAGGCCCTTTGACCTCCATGTCATTTCCAAGGGGCATTGGAGTGCCTCAAAATTTTTGGTAGGCATTGCACTCACTGTATGCCCTATAACTGTGTAGCCGAACCGCTCCTTTTGTTACAGAAACATATCCTAAAAGACATATGTGGTTGACTGGCCTAATATTGATGTGAATGGTCCCTGTTCCTCCTGCTCTTTCTCCTTTGCTACTATCTCATCCATCATTTATCACCTGAAGCTTTGTTTTAACAGGAGTCATAGAACTGGGATAGTAGCAGGAAAACATCCAGCAATCCTCGGAGGAGGTAGGATATGCGCCAAAACGCTGACCACCTCAGGCCTAGCCGCTACTACATACATGCGCTTGCATTCCAAGAAAACAAAGCAGATGCTAACTTCTATCATCATCAACATGGTCCTCACCTTGGCACTCTCAACTCCCCTGATAGAGAAGCCAGGGCCTACCGGAGGAGTCTGGTTCTCTGGTGGGCTCGTCCAATGCTGCCCTAAAGCAGGCCGGGCTAAGAAAAGTGTGTGTGGGGAAGTTGACAGGAGAAATAGGGGCGGCTGGGAACCGTTTATGGACACCCGGCTGCCCACAAGTGGCTGGGGACCGTGTGTGGACACTCGATCGCGGGGCGGCTGGGGACCAAGTATGGACACCCTGCCGCCCCCTGGCGGCTGGGAACCGAGTGTGGACACCCGGCCGCTGGGCGGCGGGGGACTGAGTATGGATACCAGGCCACCAACGCAGCCATGATGTGGTGGCCAGATTCTGCCTCCACATGCCTAAAAGGCCCAATTTCAAGTGCAAGCAAGCAAGCAGTATGGTATTGCAGCCTGGGGGTGGGTGGGTGACAGGCTGCACACTTACGCTTGCATTCCAAGAAAACAAAGCAGATGCTAACTTCTATCATCATCATCATGCTCCTCACCTTGGTACTCTCAACTCCCCTGATGGAGAAGCCAGGGCCCACCGGAGGAGTCTGGTTCTCTGGTGGGCTCGTCCAATGCTGCTCTAAAGCAGGCCGGGCTAAGAAAAGTGTGTGGGGGGATGTTCCAAGGAGAAATAGGGGTGGCTGGGGACTGTTTATGGACACCCGGCTGCCCCCAGGCGGCTAGGGACCGTGTGTGGACACCCGGCCGCGGGGCAGCTGGGGACCGAGTATGGACACCCGGCCGCCCCCTGGTGGCTGGGGACCGAGTGTGGACACCCGGCCACTGGGCGACTGGGGACTGAGTATGGATACCAGGCCGCCAACGCAGCCATGATGTGGTGGCCAGATTCCGCCTCCACATGCCTAAAAGGCCCAATTTCAAGTGCAAGCAAGCAAGCAGTATGGTATTGCAGCCTGGGGGTGGGTGGGTGGTTGGCTGCATATTTGCGCTTGCATTCCAAGGAATGGGGGAGGTGCAATTGAACACTGCCCTGGGACAAGAACTTGCACGGGGATAGTTGCAAGTCTGCATCTTCTGATGCGGCAAGGATGACTTCTGATGGGCATGTGTGACGCTCGCAGCCCTACCCTGAGAGATGGGGGACTCAGAGCCGCGCCCTATGTTGTCGGTGGGGTGCAGCCGTGGCCCGGACCCGCTCCGTGCCCAGGGCCGTCACATTAAAAAGGTGGTACGGGCTTATCAGGGTTGAGTGGTTGCTATCGACTACGCCACCTGTGGTACCTGGTGAAGGCCACCAGCGTTGCAGCAGTCCTCTGAGGCGGGATGTTGCGGCAGCCAAAGTTGATACTACTCCCCACAGGCGGAGCAGGGCCTCAGGGCAGCGACAGGGATGGAGGGGGTTGTATTGTAGGAGGTCCGGTGCTAAGTGGTGCGGTGTAATGCAGAATAAAGAGTCCAGAGGCCATAGGGGTCGACTTCCAGGGTTTTTACTCACGGTGGAGAGTACAGCTGCAAGGCTTCTCCCTGCTCCTCGCGGAGTACTGCGGTCACCCGGAACGGGGGTCCGACAACCTCCGAGTGATGCAAGTGCTCAATCAGGACCCCGCACCAGAGTGTTCCTAGACTTCAGACCGGGTCCTTTCCTGTCTGTGTGTGTGTAGATAGGCTGGGTCTCCCTCTGGACTACGCTCAGAAAAAGGGTACGGATGGCAGCTCCGCTCCGTCCGTTACCCGATGGGATCCTCTAGGCTTACCGGGCTTCCCTGACCAGGACGTAGAGTAGCAAGGTCAGGTGTCGGGGGCCGGTACCCCTCTAGCAGCCGGAATCCCCCTGGCTGGGCCAGAATAGCGAGGACAGGTGGCGTATACCGCTCCGTCTGCATCCCCCTGGGGTCCTTTTGCAGTGGAGCTACACTCTTAAGCTCCGGGCTTTCTTGGTCATGGTCCTTGACTGTGTTGAGACATACGTTATCTGCAACCTGCCCCTCGACCCAAGGCCAGGGTATGAGGGCCGTGTCCCCATCCGCTGCTGGTTCTCCCAGAAGCCACGTTCAGGGAGGGAGATCACAATCAAAGAACCATGAGCCAAGATGGCTGTTTATTAAATATGAAATATTAAGTGTCACTAAATGTGAGTCCTCCACCCTCACCCACTAATTGGTTCCCCTTATCTCTTGGTTCCCCAGTCTCCGAATTTCCAGTAGGGGCAGCACTCTAGTGCCTACTAGCCCCCTCTGGTGGGAGAAGTGTGGTGTTGGATGTGGAGGTGGGGTCCTGACCATTGCACCGTTCTTACCTCAGAGGAGGAACACCACACTCCATTAAAGAAGTGCAGCATCCCTGTGGCGGTTGAACCCTCAGGGGCGCCACAGACACACTTTTAGGCTGTGACCTGGGTGTCAGAGATGCTTCAAGGGGTCTTCCCCATGCTGTTCCCATGTCTTTTCAGCACTGTATGCATGTGTCACACAGCACATGGCCAGATAAGGTTGTAAAATGTTAAAATGCATTTGTCACGGTTGAAAGCAATACAAAAGTGCAAAAACGCATAAAAAATGCTACTTACGAACATAGCCCAAGATGTGGAGGAGTATTTTTTTTTGGGTTATTTATTTTACCCTGGAAAGGAACTTCCTTAACATATTTCACAGGAAAGCACTTTCAGTTTCGTTTTTGAACGTTTTATTGTGAGCCCTTAACAGTGGCTTAATACCTCTGACCACGTTGTTGACAGCAGTGACCTGGGGATCAGAAATGCTTCTTAGGGCGATCCCCATGCTGTCCCCATGTCATTTCAGCACTGTTACTATCGTTTTGGGCCCTTGTTAGGCTTTTAAAAGACTGCCGGGGGTGCCGCCGCAAAAATGCTCGGGTCTCCCATAGAATAACATTGGGCTCGTTGCTCGGGTCGAGCACCCGAGTCTCACGGCGAGCTTTGAGTACCCGAGCATTTTAGTGCTCGCTCAACACTAATTGTTGGTTTAAAGTCCAAGCAGAGACATATTGTCCATACAGGCTTACAGCCCAAGAGTGGCATATCCAGTGGTAGCGTAGCATAGTTACCCATCATACGAAGGTGACCTTGTCATGGTTGATGGGCACACATAAATTGGCCAAATTATTCATTTTGTAAAGTGACTTCAGTCTAGATATAATATTTCTTATGTATTCATGTATGGAGTGACGAAGTTCTCTTTGCAATTTAGATTACTTTTTTCTTCAGAGCACCCGAATAGACCAGTGAGCGACCCCTCTTTTTTCTATTGTACAATATATGTGACATTTTTTCTAGGCTAGAGATCATCATGACAGAAGAGTCGTGGTTGGGAGATGTCGACATGAAGGTCTGACCAGACGGAGAAGAAACATCAGAAAATGACTCTAATCAGGTGAGATGTCAGTGGTAAGTGCCTGGATAGTGATGAGCGAGTGTATTCGTTACTATTCGCTATTCGCACGAATAGTACGGTATTCAGGTTAACTGTTATTCGGCGAGTATTTGTGTACTCGCCTTGCCATATTCGGATGTCCCGTCCTGCAATTTTGGCGCCTCCTTTGCAGCCACTAAACATGCTGGGCTTCTTAACCAATCACAGTAATGCCGCAGACATCTTGATTGTGGCATTACTGTGATTGGCTGGCCGCCCAGCGTCATAGGGTCTATTTAAGCCCTGCCGCTGCCATTTTGTGCACATTGCATCTGGAGCCTGCATTCTATAAGCATAGGGAGAGTGTTTAGCCCTCTGGATCAAACAAAAGCCCTTGTAAGGGCTACCTGAAGTGTATACTAGTTCTGTGTTTAAAGGAGCCGCTCACTAGCTCCATACCACCAAAAACTAGTCTTTTCAGAGCTGAAGACTCACAACAAAGTCAGAGTGCAGGAGACAGGATAAAGTATTCTTCCAGTGTCCATCTTAAAACAGCTCTTGTCAGAGGCAAAGCAATATTTTTCCTGCACACACAGAATTAGCATTGTGTGCTTTTTTTTTTTTAGCACTGGTCTATTTTCCCTTCTGTTTTAGGGGTCAGAGCCTGCCTTCAGTCCATATTAGTGTACGTAAAAAATCTTTGATTGCCCAGCACAAAGCAGCAGTTCACACATTTCCTACTGCCTGCTACAAACAAGCACCAGGCCATTTTAACCACTATTTTGGAAGCCACCATTCCAAGGGCCACCAATCACAAATAGTAGTTAGGCTAGAGTAGGGATACTGTCCTGGTTTGTCCACTGCACAATGTGCATAGGGATTGTAAAAACTAGCCCTATGGGCTGAGTCATGGTTGACGCAGGAAGGAAACTGGTTCTTATGGGAAGGGGTAACGTTAACAGCAGTAGCATGAATCTGCATTTTTGGTGAATTTAGGTTGGCTTGCTCTCATCTGGAGGGATTATAAACTGTGGAGATATCTAGTCCTTGTTGAATTTAATCAGAGTAAGTCTGTCCGCATTTTCCGTGGAGAGGCGTGTGCGCCTATCAGTGATAATTGCCCCAGCGGAACAGAAAACACACTCTGACACCACACTAGCAGGATTGCAGGCCAGCACCTCCAAGGCATATAAGGAGAGGTCAGGCCAAGTGTTAAGCTTAGACACCCAATAGTTAAAGGGAATTGAAGCGTCAGAAAGGACGCACGTATGGTCACTTAAGTACCCCTTGACCATGTTCTGCAACTTATCCCTCCTTGGCATTGTTACAGGCACAGATAGCCTTTACTGTTGTGCTGGTATATTGAAAATTGCCCAATTTGTGCACATATTCCCCCCACCTCTGTTGGAGCTGGTGTTCTTGTCTCTCCCCATCATCCCTTGGTGTTGAAAAGAGCCGGTACCTCTGTCACCAGCATTGTCTACAATGTCATTGTCTTTCAGCAACTGATCTACAATGACCCTCTTGAACAATTCAATTGTAAAACTCTTTAACTCCAATAGGAGAGAAGGAAATTTCTCCTTGTACCGTGGATTGAGAAAGGTGGCCAACCAGTATAGGTCGCTCTTGTCACCTGCACCTTAAAAACATCTCCTTTGAAACTGCTAAAACTCTTGCTGTCGGTCTTATTCACTCTCGTCTGGACTACTGCAACTCTCTTCTGATCGGTCTCCCTCTTACCTAACTTTCTTCACTTCAATCTGTTTTAATGCGGCAGCCAGGGTCGTATTTCTGTCCAGCCGCTTCAGCGATGCCTCCATCTTGTGCCAGTCATTACACTGGTTGCCCGTTTGCTACAGGGTCCAATATAAACTCATCACTCTCACCCACAAAGCTCTCCACAGTTCTGCACCACCTTATATCTCCTCTCTCATCTCTGTCTACACGTGCCCTCCATTCTACAAACGACCTAAGACTAACATTCCCCATAATCCGAACTTCGCACATGCGTCTCCAAGACTTCTCTCGTGCTGCACAAGTTCTCTAGAATGCTCCAGCCCAGACGATCCGACTGAAGCCTAGCCATCACGTCTTCAAGCGCGCTTTAAAAACCCATCTCTTTTAACAAACCTACCTCCTCAACTACTCAGTAAACATTCTTTCCCCTGTTCCCTCCTTCTAAATATTATTCTGAATCTGCATCCTACTGTTCATCAACTACACTTGATACTTGATTATTGCACTTAAACACACTGGCTGATGATCAGATCATGCAGTCTTATATGAAAATCCCTACTTATTATAATTGCCTGACCTGAAATAACAAGCACTTTTCACCTATTGTGTCCACCCATTTCCTTGTTGAATGTAAGCTTGCAAGCATTGACCTCACTACTAATGTAACTGTTTTAACTGTCTTACCTTGTATTGATTTTATTTTATGTACATGTCTCCGCTTAATTGTAAATTGCTGCAGAATATGTTGGCACTATATAAATAAAAATTATTATTACTGTTGGATAAAATGTGTTTTACGCGAGGGTCTTGCCACAGACACTTACACATGAACGGTACCATGTGGGCCAAGCTGCAAAAAGGCAAATGTTCTGTGTCCCCAACAGTAGAAACAGTACCCATCCTCTCCTCACTCTGACTTGCCTCATCCTCCTCCTTCATCTCTTCCTCTCCAGCCCATCCAGGCTGGACAGACATGAAGCTTGGGTTGAGTGTCCCCTCTGTAGCATTACGAGTCCCCTCAGTAGCACAGAAAAGCAAGTCCTCTCCCTCCTCATCTTCCTCCTCATCACCCAATGTTGCCTCAGAATATTGGCTAGGCTGAGTAGTATCACCCATTGGGATATCTGGCTCCATACCAACATGCTGGGCACTCAAAGCTTCCTCTTTGAGATTATGCAGTGATTATTTCAAGAGACACAGCAGCGGGATGGTTACGCTGATAATAGCCTGATCACCGCTCACAAGGTTGGTGCAGTACTCAAAGTTCTCAAGAACCTCACAAATGTCAGCGATCCACACCCACTCGACAGTTGTTATGTGTGGTGGCTGACTCTCAGTCTGAACGGCATGCTGAAGCTGGTATTCAGCTACTGCCCTCTGCTGTTCACTAATCCTTGCCAAGATATGATAGGTGGAGCTCCACCGTGTGGGCAGGTCGCAAATGATTCAAGCATTTTTGCAGCACTGTAAAAGCAGAAAAAACAGTAGAGGAATGGTGGAAATGGGCGCTAATACGGCGCACGTTCTCAAGTAGGTACGGCAAGTCACTGAGTTTTCAGAAATTTCTAAACAACTAGGTTCAGCACGTGAGCAGGCATGGCACGTGCACCAGCTTGTCAATCTTTAAAGCCGCCACCAGGTTACGCCCATTATCACAGATGACCAGACCGGGTTGGAGGTGCAGCGGGGAGAGCCACTGATTGGTCTGTTGTTTTAAAGCTTGCCACAGCTTTGTTGCTTTCTGACCTAAACAGATCAGCTTCAGCAGAGTGTCTTGCCACTTTGCCGATGTGCTACTGCACAGGTCCCAGCTTGGCAGTGATGGGGAGGGTAATTCAGCAGAGGATGAGGAGCAGGAGAAGGGGAGAGAGGAAGTGGAATATGAAGAGGTGGAAACCCTGACAGAAGTTGGACCCGCTATTCTTAGCGTGGGTGGGATGTGTGATGTTCCAGTGTGCGCCTTTGTCCCACCCTCCACCAGGTTCCCCCAGTGTGCCATGACAGAAATGTATCTTCCCTGTACACAACAATTTGTCCAGGTGTCTGTTATTAGGTGGACCTTCCGGGTTACGGTGTTGGTGAGAGCACAGTTCAGATTGTTTAACACGTGCTTGTGTAACACAGGGACGGCACACCGGCAAAATAGTGGCGGCTGGGAACACTGTATCATGGGGCAGCCACAGCCAACAGATCACGGAAGACTGTACTCCCACAAGCCTAAACGGCAACATCTCCACAGCTAGCAATTTGGCAATGTGTGAGTTTAGTATTTGTGGCTGGGTATTTATGCTTTCTTTCTAAGCTCTCAGGCATGGACAATTGGACACTTTGCTGGCACAAAGAAGTGGATGTGGTTGATGTTTGTTGTGTGTGAGCAACTGCAGCTTGTGGGCAGGAGGTATGAGCACCTGCTTCTTGAATAGCAGATTCTGAAGAACATAGCCAAGGCGACATGGCATAAGTCTCCACCGAACCCAAAAGCACTACAGATACTGGCTGGTGATGACCTCATGCAGCCTTTATCTATCCCTTATCCCCTCAAGATGGCTGGACCATCATTGTAAATAAGCCCCAGTCCTTTGTGTTACCCCCACCTCATTGTAGATCATAAGCTCTTACGAGCAGGGTCATCATTATTTTTGCTTTGATTATTGTATTATCTTTAGCTATGTTACTTATGACTGTTGAATATGGACCTCTGAATTGTAAAGCGCTGCGGAATAGGTTGGCTCTATATAAATAAAGAGTATTATTATTATTATTGGTTTGACCCGCAGACGCAGATTTGATACCCTGGTGTTCCGCCCACTTACTGGGGTGTTTGGCTGCCAAGTGGTTTCTCATACTGGTGGTGCTCAGGTTGCCTTTGCCCTAGTCTCTGCTCAACTTGGTATGGCAGATGCTATAGACAACAATGTTTTTCTCTGAAGGACTTTCAGAAAAAAAAATTCCACACAGCAGTTGAACACCCCCTAGCCATGACTTGAGGCACAGCGAGGTGCTCTTGGGAACAGTTGACCCAGTTCTCACTCTGGACAAGCCACGACGCCTTAGTGTCTGTGTTGGTGCTACATATCCATCTCCCTCTGTCTTGCTGTCATGGCTATGTTGGTCCAGGTCGGATCAGTGGACTCATCATCGACCACCTCGTCTTCTATCTCATCCTCCTTCCCAGTTGACATTGTAGGCTGATCTGATGGCAACTGTGTCTCATCATCATCAGCCTGCTCCTCTGGAGACAATAAATGACGTTCCTCCTAATGGCTTTCTTCTGGCCGTAGGTCCTCAACTACTTGAGCATCAATGCACGCCACCTCCTCTTGTCCCTCTTCAATGCTGCACGGTGATAGGCCAGAGTCAACCAAAGAATACGTATCAAACAGATCCTCGGAGTGGCCAATCTTGAGGTCCTATATCTCCTATGACTGATAATGGCGGGAGGAAGAAGAACCAGCTCCAGGATTGGAAGGGCCAGCCTTCTGTGTATCCATAGTAGACTGTGTGGTCGTGGAAGATTTGTTGCTGCTTGACAAATGAGTAGAGGCCTTGTCTGCTATCCAAGACCGAATCTGCTCTAACTCTTCTGGCTTCCACACACCTCTTACGTTCCAGACCGGGAACTTTTCCCAGGAGCACAGTGGATGCATCAAGCTTCTTCTTACCTGACACAGACTGATTGCCTTCTCGCGCACCACTGACAACACCATGTCTACGTCCCTTAACAACAGGCTTTTTGGGGATTTGGGGTTTTGTTGACAGATTTTCAGATGTTGATGGCACAAGCTAAGCTAGCTGTCACAGGCACAGCCAAAATAATGAGTCAACCATGACACAGCCCAAAGGGCTAATTTTAACAAATCCTATGCACATTGTGCAGTGGACAAACCAGGACAGTATTCCTACTCCAGCCTAACTACTATTTGTGATTGGAGACCCTTGGGATGGTGGCTTCCTGCGTCAATCATGACTTAGCCCATAGGGCTAATTTTCACAAACCCTATGTGACGCGCCCCCAGGGCCGTGGGGTACTTGGTGCCGGGCCTATAGATGACAGGGGAGGGATATGTCAAAGTGGCGGCGGCCCGGTCCGTGGCCCAGGGTGGTCAACAAAAAGGGGAAGGAATATTTATATGGGATTTGTAGTTCTTAGGAAGTGTTCGTGACGCCACCTGTGGTTTCTGGTAATAGGTACCAGTGCTGCTTCAGACCTCTGGGGCGGTTGATAGGGCAGCTGGGTTGGAACGGCTCCCCACAGGTGGAGCGGGCCCAAGGGCAGTGTAGTAGAGATGATGGTGATGCTGGGGCTTGTAGTGCAAGAGAGAGATGGCGGAAATAACTGATGGAGGCAGGGGAGTGCAGTCATCCGAGTTTACTCACAGTTCTGTTTAAGTTCCTCAGGTACACTGTACGGGTATCAGCCTCCCGCGTTGCACTGCGTCTACCAGACAAGGGGTTCAGCACTTTCTCAAGTATATATCAGGAGCGTTTGACGGAACCCCGCTTTTGTATGTTCCTTTCAAGACCGACTTCCCGCGCTGGGTCTTCTCCCTCCTGCCCTGCGCTTCCCCACACGAAGTCCCGATAGGGTGCTCTGTAGTCCCTCTGGGCAACCTGAAGTTCCCGGACCTACTTGATGCCCTTCCCGGCGACTAGGATGAGGCTGTGGCAACTGCACCATGGAAGTGCAGAAGCCTCCGGTTTTCCAGCTGAGACCTGGAGTAACATGGCTGGTCCAGGGACCGGTTCCCTTCTTGCGGCCTGACCCCTCTGATGCCTGGCAGATTCGGGCGTACGGGTGTCGTCCTGCACTCACCGTACCCCCTGAGATCCCTTATGTTACCGGAGCCTTTCTCCTCTGCTCCCCTCCTGGGCCTCTCTTACTAGGCTCTACTTCTGGGGCAGAGCTCCTGAAGAGACTCTGCTCCCCTCCTCTCCTTACTACTCACTCACTGAACTCAACTCTCCTCTCTCTTATAACTAAGATGGCTTCCCTATATATACCCATTCTCCAAGTGCTCCCCTGTTCTACGTCCTCCACCCACACCCACTACTGGTTCCCCCTCTCTTTGGTTCCCCCCACTCCAGCCAGGGACAGGGCAGCAGAAGAAGTGCATAATGCCCTTACAGCCAGCCTGGAGTTCTGTAGTGTTGAATGCATTACCTAAGAAAAGGAGACGCCACACCTCTGGGTGAGGTGCAGTACCTCTGTGGCGACTGAACCCTCAGGGGCGCCACATATGCACATTGTGCAATGGACAAATCTGGAATGTACAGTAGTCCTACCAAACTAATATTTGTCATTGGAGGCCCTTGTCACAGATTGTGCCACATTGTGACTGAGATAGGGGATACATATTCAATAGAAATTTACACTGACTGTTGATGACCGACTGATGGCCCTCTGAAAACTTGAATTGAGGGCCACAACTACCACAGTACTCCATCGTAGATAATGTTTGTCAAGGGAGGCCTGTGTCATGGAATCTTCCTGCACCTATGACATAGCCCCCAGCCCCAGGAGTAATTTTTGGAAATACAATGCACATTCTGCACTGGACCAAGAAGTCTTGCTATATAATCTGGGGAATATTGACAATCAAAATCTCTAAGCCATTTGGAGAAGCTTCTCCAAACCATCCTGGAGGGGGGACACCATATATCCTTTGTCCATTGACTTGCACTAGTGATATATTTGAGCTAGTAATCCAGTGGACTAGTGCAGCTTTATTTTTCCGGTTCGCAGAGTTCAGCATAGAGGAGGATCACTGATACCTTCTAGTACTCCATGTCTCTTGACCATTTTCTCTGTAGTCTCTGCCCTTAAATGAGTTAAATAGTGAGGGCCCTACAATATGAATAAGGGAGGGTAGTCTCAAATATACACAAGAGGCACCTCCAAAATTTCTAGAGGAGGGCACTTCAAAATGTATGTTAAAGGGCCACTCGAGGGCTCTCACAAAACTCAGCTTTCCTGCCTACTGCAGGCCCTCTGAACATTTGAATTTAGGGCCGCAGTATCACATGGTGGAGGAGGAGGAGGGTCAAGCCCAACGCCACAATGGGCACATTGTAAACTGCTATGGAATATGTATCCCACTATCTGAGTGTCAATGATGGAGGGACCACCCAAATGTGTAAGTAACAGCTGTCCCTCCAAAACGCATATTACAGAGCCACCTGAGGCGTCTCAGGTCAAAGATCAACATACTTACTGGTGCGTCCTAGCTGTGCTTGTAAAGTGCTGGGAAATTGCGAACTAAAAATGATGTATGACAGAGGGACCTACAAAATGTACAAGTCAGGGCCCTCCCAATTGTAAAAGGCGATTGTAAAAAAGCCACAACACTATGTGTGAACAAAGGCTAAAGAGGATATTTTTTTGGTTTCTCTGGTTTATTTAGCCTTATATACAAGTGATTATGCAGGAAAAACTGTTTCTTAACCTTTTTGGCCTATTAAATGCAATTTAGGTTAGGCTTGGTAGTTGTTCTTGTGTGTCTGTAAAAGTGGCGTAATACTGCGACAAACTTATTGTCAGAAACCATATTCTCCAGGCTCTTCCCATTCTGTTTAATCAATTTCCCATCCATTTCAGCCTTTTCCTCAGGCCCCCAGACCCATTTGTAGGGTCCAGCAGAAAATTACTCGCATTTCCCGTTGACTTACATTGTACTCGCTATTCGGAACGAATACGCGATTATTACAAAGTACTCATTACGAGTATAGCGATTACGGTACTCGCTCATCACTATGCCTGGATGTAAATATTATTCTGTATCTGCACTGTATGACTTGGAGTGATAATGTTATCTGTAAAATCCCTTAGGCTGCATTCTCACATGTGATGCCAGATTTTTTTATTGGACAGCACACGGACTTGTAGAGTTTTATAGATTCATTCACACATCCGTGAAAATCACGGATCTGAGAATGAGATCCGTGAGGGTCAGAGAATGTTCTGTTCTGATCTGATTTTGAGGATCAGAATAGGACATGCTCAATGCGTCTGTAAAAGCAGGCAGCACACCGACACTGTCCCTTATTACCTGCCATCCTCTCTAGTTATATATGGTGCTGTCTCTTATTATATAGCTTCCTCTGCTGTTATGTACAGTGCTGTCCCTTACATAGTGTATTCTTGTCATTTTTGGCAGTCACAGCGCTCTCCCTTTATTAAATAGTCCTTTCTTGTTAGATATGTGGCGCCCCTGAGGGTTCGGTCGCCACAGAGGTGTTGCATCTCAGCCAGGCATGTGGCATCTCACTCTCAGGTAAGGAAGGAGTACAGCTCAGAACCTTAACACCTGCATCCAACACATCCACTTCAGCAGGGCAGGGCGAGATTTCTCCTAAGGGAGAGCACAGTCCCTTGTCCTTGGCTGAAGTGGGGGGAACCTAGAGAGGGGGAGCCACGTAGTGGCTGTGGGTGGAGGAAGCAGCTTATGGGAGCACATGAGAGGGAGGTATAAATTGGGAACCCATGTTAGAAAGACAGTTCAGTCAGAGGAAGAAAGTGAGGGGAGCAGAGGCTCTGCAGGAGCTCTGCTCCAGAGGCGGGCCTAGCCAGTGAGGCCCAAGTCTGAAGAGAATGAGAGAAGAGAAGAGAGGGAGCAGGAGAAAGGCTCCAGGAATCAGGAAAGGACCCCAGGGGTACGGGCCGTGCAGAAGGCCACCCGTACGCCCACATCTGCCAGGCGGAGGAGGGGTCAGGCCATCTAAAGGGAACCGGTCCCTCAACTAGCGGAGGACTTTATGCCCAACTAGAAACCGGAGGCTGCAGTACTTCATGTCCTGTAGCCACAAGTCCATGGCAGTCTCACCGAGAAGGTAACCATATAGGACCCAGGGGACGGAACAGACGTCGCCCCCAAGGCCCGCGGGTACCGGATTGGAGATACTAGGTGTGAGGTGCAGAAAGAAGGCCAGAGAGCAAGGACACGTAGAAGGGGGTCCTGCTAAGTACTCCAGAGTTACCTGGGGGTAGACTGAACCCCTCCCTGAGTAAACGCAGGACAACGAGGGCAGTTAAATGGATCCCTGTAATCTGGACTGCAACAACTGTGAGTAAAGACCCTTGGACTGCACTTCCTTGTCTCTGTGTTTCTTGCTGCGCCATCAACCCCTGCACTACAATGCCCAGCATAACCTACAACATCTACACTGCCCTGGAGCTTAGCTCTTCCTGTGGGGAGCCACACCATCCCTGCTGCAGTAACATCAGCTTCAGAGGACTGCTCCACAGCGGCGGCTCCCTTTAGCCACATTCCACAAACTTAATACAATCACTATAAATCCCCTATAAATAAACCCCTTTTATTGACCGCCCTGGGTCATGGACTGGGTCACCACCACTGTGACATTCCCCAGCATCCACCAGCCCGGCACCAGGTACCCCATGCCCAGGGGGCGCGTCAGATCTAAAATGACTCCTGTTGGAGCAGCCGGTGACCAGAAGACCAGTCCATCAGCTCCTCCATCAGAAAAGAAGCTTTCCCATGCTCCATCAGCCATCATTGCATTATATAGCTAACAAGAGAAGACTGTATGCAATAAAGAATAGGACGCTATAGATAATCCGATATGTAAGGGACGGTGCTGTACATAACAAGAGAAGGCACTATGTAATAAGGGACGGCAATATGCATAATAAAGGAGACTATGTAAGATACATATAAAATATACGTGTGTGTGGCTATATATATATATATATATATATATATATATATATATATATATATATATATACATATACAGTATAGACCAAAAGTTTGGACACACCTTCTCATTTAAAGATTTTTCTGTATTTTCATGACTATGAAAATTGTATATTCACACTGAAGGCATCAAAACTATTAATTAACACATGTGGAATTATATACTTAACAAAAAAGTGTGAAACAGCTGAAAATATGTCTTATATTCTAGGTTCTTCAAAGTAGCCACCTTTTCCTTTGATGACTGCTTTGCACACTCTTGGCATTCTCTTGATGAGCTTCAAGAGGTAGTCACCGGAAATGGTTTTCCAACAATCTTGAAAGAGTTCCCAGAGATGCTTAGCACTTGTTGGCCCTTTTGCCTACACTCTGCGGTCCAGCTCACCCCAAACCATCTCGATTGGGTTCAGGTCTGGTGACTGTGGAGGCCAGGTCATCTGGCGTAGCACCCCACCACTCTTCTTCTTGGTCAGATAGCCCTTGCACAGCCTGGAGGTGTGTTTGGGGTCATTGTCCTGTTGAAAAATAAATGATGGTCCAACTAAACATAAACTGGATGGAATAGCATGCCGCTGCAAGATGCTGTGGTAGCCATGCTGGTTCAGTATGCCTTCAATTTTGAATAAATCCCCAACAGTGTCACCAGCAAAGCACCCCCACACCATCACACCTCCTCCTCCATGCTTCACGGTGGGAACCAGGCATGTAGAGTCCATATTTTCACCTTTTCTGCGTCGCACAAAGACACGGTGGTTGGAACCAAAGATCTCAAATTTGGACTGATCAGACCAAAGCACAGATTTCCACTGGTTTAATGTCCATTCCTTGTGTTCTTTAGCCCAAACAATTCTCTTCTGCTTGTTGCCTGTCCTTAGCAGTGGTTTCCTAGCAGCTATTTTACCATGAAAGCCTGCTGCACAAAGTCTCCTCTTAACAGTTGTTGAAGAGATGAGTCTGCTGCTAGAACTCTGTGTGGCATTGACCTGGTCTCTAATCTGAGCTGCTGTTAACCTGCGAATTCTGAGGCTGGTGACTCGGATAAACTTATCCTCAGAAGCAGAGGTGACTCTTGGTCTTCCTTTCCTGGGGCGATCCTCATGTGAGCCAGTTTCTTTGTAGCGCTTGATGGTTTATGCAACTGCACTTGGGGACTCTTTCAAAGTTTTCCCAATTTTTCGCACTGACTGACCTTCATTTCTTAAAGTAATGATGGTCACTCGTTTTTCTTTACTTAGCTGCTTTTTTCTTGCCATAATACAAATTCTAACAGTCTATCCAGTAGGACTATAAGCTGTGTATCCACCAGACTACTGCACAACACAAATTAAAGTCCCAACCCCATTTATAAGGCAAGAAATCCCACTTATTAAACCTGACAGGGCACACCTGTGAAGTGAAAACCATTTCCGGTGACTACCTCTTGAACCTCATCAAGAGAATGCCAAGAATGTGCAAAGCAGTCATCAAAGGAAAAGGTGGCTACTTTGAAGACCCTAGAATATAACACATATTTTCAGTTGTTTCACACTTTTTTGTTAAGTATATAATTCCACATGTGTTAATTCATAGTTTTGTTGCCTTCAGTGTGAATGTACAATTTTCATAGTCATGAAAATACAGAAAAATCTTTAAATGAGAAGGTGTGTCCAAACTTTTGGTCTGTACTGTATATATATATATATATATATATATATATATACATATATATATATATATATATATATATATATATATATATATAATACACACAGACACACACACACATACATACGTACAGTGGGAAAAAATACAACCCCTGGCAAAAATTATGGAATCCCCAGGCTCGAAGGATGTTCATTCAGTTGTTTAATGTTGTTGAAAAAAAGCAGATCACAGACATGGCACAAAACTAAAGTAATTTCAAATGGCAACTTTAGGACTTTAAGAAACACTAAACGAAATCAAGATTAAAAATGTGGTACTCAGTAAGGTTAATTTTTTTCAGACCAAGCAGAGGGAAAAAATTGTGGAATCACTCAATTCTGAGGAAAAAATTATGGAATCACCCTGTAAATTTTAATTTAAATAACTAACACCTGCATAAAAATAGATCTGCTCATTAGTCTGCATCTAAAAAAGGAGTGATCACACCTTGGAGATCTATTGCACCAAATGGACTGACATGAATCATGGCTCCAACATGAGAGATGTCAATTGAAACAAAGGAGAGGATTATCAAACTCTTAAAAGAAGGTAAATCATCACGCAATGTTGCAAAAGATGTTGGTTGTTCACAGTCAACTGTGTCTAAAATCTGGACCAAATACAAACAACTTTGGAAGGATGTTAAAGGCAAACATACTGGTAGACCAAGGAAGACATCAAAGCGTCAAGACCAAAAACTTAAAGCAATATGTCTCCAAAACAGGAAATGCACAACAAAACAAATGAGGAACAAATGGGAGGAAACTGGAGTCAATGTCTGTGACCGAACTGAAAGAAACTGCCCAAAGGAAATGCGATTTACATACAGAAAAGCTAAACATAAGCCATTATTAACACCTAAACAGAAAAAAAGCAAGGTTATAATGGGCTAAGGAAAAGCAATCGTGGACTGTGGATGACTGGATGAAAGTCATATTCAGTGATGAATCGCTAATCTGCATTGGGAAAGGTGATGATGCTGGAACTTTTGTTTGATGCCGTTCCAATGAGATTTATAAAGATGACTGCATGAAGAGAACATGCAAATTTCCATAGTCATTGATGATGCATGTCAGGTAAAGGCACTGGGGAGATGGCTGTCAATAAATCTTCAATAAATGCCCAAGTTTACATTGATATTTTGGACAGTTTTCTTATCCCATCAATTGAAAGAATGTTTGGGGATGATGATGTAATTTTTCAAGATGATAATGCATCCTGTCATAGAGCAAAAACTGTGAAAACATTCCTTGAAAGAAGACACATCAGGTCAAGGTCATTGCCTGCAAATAGTCCGGATCTCAATCCAATTGAAAATCTTTGGTGGAAGTTGAAGAAAATGGTCCATGACAAGACTCCAACCTGCAAAGCTGATCTAGCAACAGCAGTCAGAGAAAGTTGGAGGCAGATTGATGAAGAGTAGTGTTGAGCGAGCACTAAAATGCTCGGGTGCTCGAAGCTCGGGCCGAGCTCGCCGTGATACTCGGGTGCTCGACCCGAGCAACGAGCCCAATGTTAGTCTATGGGAGACTCGAGCATTTTTGCGGCGGCTCCCCCGGCAGTCTTTTAAAAGCCTAACAAGTGCCCAAAACGATAGTGACAGTGCTCAAAAGACATGCGGACAGCATGGGGATCGCCCCAGGAAGCATTTCTGACCCCCAGGTCACTGCTGTCAACAACGTGGTCAGAGGTATTAAGCCACTTTTACAGGCTCAAAATAAAACGTTCAAAAACGAAAGTGAAAGTGCTTTCCTGTGAAATATGTTAAGGATAGTGTTGAGCGATACCTTCCGATATCAGGAAATATCGTATCGGATTGGATCGGACCGATACCCAAAAAGTATCGGATATCGCCGATTCCGATACCGGAAACCAATGCAAGTCAATGGGACACAAATATCGGAATGAAAATAAACCCTTTCTTTCCTTGTAGGTTAATTCTACATGAAGTAAAACAACTAAGAATAATGTAGAATGTATTACGCGAAAAGCCGGCAATTCAGCATCGGCATACACCGGTACCGGACAATTTACAACAGAAAGAATAGAGCATCACACACAGATTAGATAGATAGAAACATGTCAGTCACATATATATGAAGTACAGTGATAGTGTTGGTTACTGTACTTGTCATTTATTGTAAAGGATTTATTTAAAAAAATAATTGTGTTTTCATGCACTGTCTCTTTAAAAAAGCCGGCCGGCAATTCAGCTGCTGTACCCGACAATTTATAACAGACAGAATAGAGCTTCACACATAGATTAGATAGATAGAAACATGTCAGTCACATATATATGAAGTACAGTGACAGTGTTGCTTACTGTACTTGTCATTTAGTGTAAAGGATTTATTTAAAAATATAATAGTGTTTTCATGCACCGTCTCTTTAAAAAAGCCGGCCGGCAATTCAGCATCTGTACCCGACAATTTAGAATAGAAGGAATAGAGAATCATACATAGATTAGATAGATAGAAACATGTCAGTCACATATATATGAAGTACAGTGACAGTGTTGATTACTGTACTTGTCATTTAGTGTTAAAATAAAGGATTTATTTTGAAAAAAATTGGCGTGGGGTTCCCCTTAATTTTAGTCTCTAGCGGAGGTTAAGCAGACGGCTGGGGCAGATGTTTGAAGCCTGGGAAGTGGGTAATACCCACGGAGATTCCCAGACTACTAATATCAGCCCCCAGCTGAATACCTAGCCTTTACTAGCTATTAAAATGGGGGACCCCCCATAAAAATGACGTGGGGTACCCCCTATTTAATAGCTAGCAAAGGCTAGGCAGACAGCTGGGGGCTGATATTAATAGCCCAGGAAGGGTGCCATGAATATTGGCCCCCTCCCAGGCTAGAAACACCAGCCGTCAGCCGCCCCAGAAATGGCGCATCCATAGGATGCGCCAATTCTGGCACTTAGCCTCGCTCTTCCACGCTGCCCTGGTGCGGTGGCAGGGGGTAATAGGGCTGGGGTTCATGTCAGCGCCAGCTGCCATGAAGCCCAGGTTAGTAATGATGGGCGTCTATAAGACACCCCCACTACAAACCTACAAAGTGTTAAAAAGAAAAAACACACTACACCCAGAAAAAAATAATTTATTTGAAATAAAACACACAATTTTATTTAATTCTTAGTTTACTAAAAAAAAATAGTTACCTGTCCACGTTCCTGCGCTGATCTCCCATGCACAGCTGTCACATCTGGAGATGGTGACAGCTGTGCATGGCTGCTGTAAGCTCACACTGCCGGGAACACGTCCGCTCCCGGCAGCGGGAGCCACTGACTGAGGTCACCGGAGTGCATTCAGGCAGCGCAGCTCCGGAGACCTCCTTTACGGCACTGCTGTACCGTGGGAATTTCTCACGATACAGCAGGGCCATAAAGGAGCTAACCGGAGCTGCGCTGCCTGAACTCCAGCGAACCCGCTTATGCAATGACGGGGCTGCTTTACGGCCCCATCATTCTAGCGGCGGCAGCGGTTCAGAGCGGTCACATTCTATGTGGCTGCTCTAAACTGGAGATCTTCGTGGGACACTCGTGGACTACTACGGAGGGGTAAGGATAAGGTTGTGGTTTATTATTTTAGATTTTATTACAGGAGATTGATGGCTTCGGGGAATTAGGTGTCTAGGTGAGTATAGGTGTAGTTTTTTATTTTTTACTTTATTTTAGGTGGCGATCGGCGGGGACAGGTAATGTATGAACTAATTTATTTTAGGTAACCACTGGCCACCAATGACATGTATTTAAAATTTATTGGGGACACAGTCGGGCAATTTAAATAGCAGGATCAGGCTGATGGGAACTACTGCTCCCATCGAGCTGATCCTGCTGGCACGAGTGGACGGGGGACAGACATAGGCCGATGGGAGTAGTAGTGTCACATCGGCCTATGTCTGCCTGCACGCACACACCCGCAGACATCGCACAGACACCGCACACACCCGCAGACATCGCACAGACACCGCGCACACCCGCAGACATCGTAGACACCGCGCACACCCGCAGACATCGCACACCCGCAGACATCGCACAGACACTTCGCACACCCGCAGACATCGCACAGACACCGCAGACATCGCACAGACACCGCACACACCCGCAGACATCGCACAGACACCGCGCACACCCGCAGACATCGCACAGACACCGCGCACACCCGGAGACATCACACAGACTCCGCGCACACCCGCAGACATCGCACAGACACCGCGCACACCCGCAGACATCGCACAGACACCGCAGACATCGCACAGACACCCCACACACCCGCAGACATCGCACAGACACCGCAGACATCTCACAGACACCGCGCACACCCGCAGGCATCGCACAGACACCGTGCACACCCGCAGACATCGCACAGACACCGCGCACACCCGCAGACATCGCACAGACACCGCACAAACCTGCAGACATCGCGCAGACACACGCACAGACACCCCGCACACACTCGCAGACACACGCACAGACACCCAAACACACCAATCATGACGGGCTGATCGTCTGGGAGGTGACGCTGTGCGGCCAGCCAATCACTGTAATGCCCACAAACAACATGGCTGCGGCATTACAGTGACTGGCTGGCAATCCCTGCATGTTCATTGGCTCTGTAAAGAGCACCAAACATGCAGGGCGGAGACCCAAGCTCCCGCCCGAGTAACCCGGAAATGCTCGGTGCTCGCCGAACATCCCGAGTAGCGTGATGCTTGGGCGAGTACCGAGCAGTGTCGAGCATGTTCACTCAACACTAATGAAGAGTACTGTTTGTCACTCATTAAGTCCATGCCTCAGAGACTGCAAGCTTTTATTAAAGCCAGAGGTGATACAACAAAATACTAGTGATGTATTGGAATGTTCTTTTGTGTGTTTGTTTTTCACGATTCCATAATTTTTTCCTCAGAATTGAGTGATTCCATAATTTTTTCCCTTTGCTTTGCCTGAAAAAAATTACCGTTACTGAGTACCACGTTTTTTATCTTGATTTCTTTTAGTGTTTCTTAAAGCCCTAAAGTTGCCATTTGAAATGACATTAGTTTTGTGCCATGTCTGTGATCTGCTTTTTATCAACAACATTAAACAACTGAATGAACATCCTCCGAGCCCGGTGATTCCATAATTTTTGCCAGGGGTTGTAGTATTTCGTCAGCCACCAATTGTGCAAGTTCTCCCACTTAAAAAGATGAGAGAGGCCTGTAATTGACATCAGAGGTAGACCTCAACTATGAGAGACAAAATGAGAAAACAAATCCTAAAAATCACATTGTCTTTCTGATTTGGAAAGAATTTTTTTCCAAATTTTGGTGGAAAATAAGTATTTGGTCATTTACAAAAGTTCATCTCAATACTTTGTTATATATCCTTTGTTGGCAATGACAGCGGTCAAACGTTTTCTGTAAGTCTTCATAAGGTTGGAACACACTGTTGCTGGTATGTTGGTCCATTCCTCCATGCAGATCTCCTCTAGAGCAATGATGTTTTGGGGCTGTCACTGGGCAACACTGACTTTCAACTCCCTCCAAAGGTTTTCTATAGGGTTTAGAACTGGAGACTGGCTAGGCCACTCCAGGACCTTGAAATGCTTCTTACAAAACCATTCCTTCGTTGCCATGGTGGTGTGCTTGGAATCATTGTCATGCTGAAAGACCCAGTCACGTTTCATCTTCAATACCCTTGCTGATGGAAGGAGGTTTGCACTCAAAATGTCACCATACATGGCCCCATTCATTCTTTCATGTACATGGATCAGTCTTCCTGGTCCCTTGGCAGAGAAACAGCCCCAAAGTATGATGTTGCCACCCCCATGCTTCACAGTAGGTATGGTGTTCTTTGGATGCAACTAAGCATTCTTTCTCCTCCAAATATGACCATATGACATTCTCCTTTTCTGAATCATCCAAATGCTCTCTAGCAAACTTCAGATGGGCCCGGACATGTAATGGCTTAAGCAGGGGGACACGTGTGGCACTGCAGGATCTGAGTCCCTGGCGGCGTAGTGTTACTGATGATAGCCTGTGTAACATTGTTCCCAGCTCTCTGCAGGTCATTCAGTAGGTCCCCCCATGTGGTTCTGGGAATTTTGCTCACTGTTCTTGAGATCATTTTGACCCCACGGGGTGAGATCTTGTGTGGAGCCCCAGATCGAGGGAGATTATCAGTGGTCTTGTATATCTTCCATTTTCTAATTATTGCTCCCACAGTTGATTTCTTCACACCAAGCTGCTTGCCTATTGCATATTCAGTCTTCCCAGCCTAGTTCAGGGCTACAATTTTGTTTCTGGTGTCCTTCAACAGCTCTTTGGTCTTCACCATAGTGGAGTTTGGAGTGTGACTGTTTTAGGTTGCAGACAGTGTCTTTTATACTGATAACAAGTTCAAACAGGTGCCAGTACTACAGGTAATGAATGGAAGACAGACAAGCCGTTTAAAAAAGAAGTTACAGGTCTGTGAGAGCCAGAAATATTGTTTGTAATTGACCAAATACTTATTTTCCACCAAAATTTGAAGAAAAAATTCTTTACAAATAAGACAATGTGATTTTCAGGATTTGTTTTCTCATTTTGTCTCTCATAGTTGAGGTCTACCTATGATATCAATTACAGGCCTCTCTCATCTTTTTAAGTGGGAGAACTTGCACAATTGGTGGCTGACTAAATACTATTTTTCCCCACTGTATATATATCTGTAGCTTTGTCACAATAAAAGGAGACGGGCCCATACACCCTTTTTGCACAGGGGCCCCCATCTGTCAGTGTCTGCCCCTTCACTCCTACATACTCATCTTCCAACCTAAAAAATGGTTGGGCATCAGTGCACTCAGTCTCTTCCACTTCTGAGGTAGGGCCAGGTGGATGGGCCACGGAACCCCAGCCAACAGAGTCTTCAAAAAGTAAAAGAGACTGCTGCATGACTTAGGTCTCAGACTGCTTGGCTGATTTGCAAGGGGGTGAGGTGGAAGCCAGATGACCATGGTCCTCAGGTGCCAACTCTGAACTTTCTTCAGTGGACCGGGTGGAAGATAATGCAAAGTAACTGGAGGCACTCTCAGTCATCCAATCTAACACCTTTTCAACATCTTGTGGACTCACCATTCAGGCAGCGGCACTTGGCCCTACAAAAGGACGCATAACGTCCTGTTGCCTGTGTGCACCAGAGGAAGGTGTTGTATTTGAGCAGGCAGCAGGCACAGAATGACCACATCCTCTCTCTGCAGCAGCTACGCCACCACCAGAAGCTAAACCAGCACCACCACGTCCACGTCCCCTATTTCATGCTCTCCTCATTTTTGGAAGTATTTTTTCAGCACACTACTGGCACAAAGATGGCGGCAGAGTAGATTTATTTTTTGCCACACTACTCATATAGACATGGCGGTACAGTAA
This sequence comes from Phyllobates terribilis, assembly GCF_046119375.1. Lineage (NCBI taxonomy): Eukaryota > Metazoa > Chordata > Amphibia > Anura > Dendrobatidae > Phyllobates > Phyllobates terribilis. The sequence goes on along the minus strand of NW_027362769.1, from coordinate 40,844,307 downwards.
AATTATTTGTTTGGCCAACAAATGGCAAAGAGACAGCTGCAGAATACAATAACTTATTTGTATCAAAAATGGCAAAGACATGACTCCAGAGTAGAATTATTTTTTGCTACACTACTCATATAGACACAGCAGTACAGTAAAATTATTTGTTTGGTCTACAAATGGCAAAGAGACGGCTGCAGAGTAGATTTATTTTTTTGGGGACACTACTCGTATAGACACAACTGCAGAGTACATACAGTAGCTTTTTGGCACAGTACTCCCACAGGTGGGGGTGCAGAGTAGACGCAGAGGCTTTTTGGCATAGTACTCCCACAGACAGGGGTGTAGAGTATATATACAGAAGCTTAAAGGCACAGTACTCCCACAGGTGGGGGTGCAGAGTACACACAGCAGCTTTTTTGGCACAGTACTCGCACAGGGCTGGGTTGCGGACTAAACACAGCGGCTTTTTGGCACAGTACTCGCACAGGCCAGGTTGCGGAGTAAACACAGTGGCTTTTTGGCACAGTACTCCCATAGACAGGTGTGCAGAGTACACACAGCGGCATTTTGGCACAGTACTACCACAGATATGGGTGCAGAGCATACACAGTGGCTTTTTGGCACAGTACTCCCACAGATATGGGTACAGTGTACACACAGCAGCTTAAAGGCACAGTACTCCAACAGGCGGGTGCGCAGAGTACACACATAGGCTTCATGGCACAGTACTCTCACAGATATGAGTGCAGAGTACACACAGTGGCTTTTTTGAGGAGTGAACAACCTAACACTGTCCCTCACTCCACCTGCTTCCTGTCCCTACATTAATCAAAGCAGAATGGTGGTGGCAATCGTGATCCGGCATTTATACAGGCCAAGTCACGTGGTGTGACGGCCAATGACAGCCATCCCAATACTTGGCATAGCTATGATGGCGTGGAAGTTCCAGCAGCCTAAAAGTTTTATAATTGGCTGCACATCAGCCTTTCAACAAACTTTATTAGGCATCCGAAACATGCAAACTGGATATCCTGTTAAAAGTCTGTGTTTGGGGTTCGTTACCAGACACTAGGTGTCCAGTACGGACCCCGAACTTTACAGTTCGGGTTCGCCCATCCCTAGAGGCAACTAGGATGTTACCATACACTTGAATTGGTGAGTTGGATCCAAGACTCAAATCAATTATGGATCATGTCTCCATTTTTTTTCTTGTAATTGGTCCTATAGAAACACAGACATGTAAACAGCTCCATTGTCTATCATTGGCATATTTTTGATCCATGAAAAATAAGTATATGACATGTATTTTAAAAACAGACATCTGTATGAAGGTTCATGCACAAATAATGCTACAATCATCCTAAATATAACAAAAACAAATTCTAGAGGATTTCTTCAGGACTTTATGTGGGATATTCAGAAAATTCTGTAAGCTGACAAAGCAAATGCTTTCATCTGATATTTCTAGTTTTGTTTTCCTTATAGAATAATCCATCTATCCCTATTATATATTTAGTCTGTAACTTGCTGGCTGGATTGTATGTACTGTGATTAAGGCCGGTTTCACATGTCTGGATATTTCCGCTACCGGAAAAAACGGTACCGGAGATATTTGTGTTCCGTGTGTCTGTGTGTGTTTTACATGATGCATCCGTGTGCGGCACGTGTGCCGCATCTGGATCACACAGACGGGTGCCTGGGAATCAGCGCTACAGTTAGCGCTGTTCCCAAGAGCTGGTGCTGAACCCTGCCCTCATCATGGTTCCCTTCAGCACAAGCAGGGACAATGATGAGGGTAGTGGTAGTCTGATCCCGGTGTCCCCACCTGTAAAAATAAGAATAAAATAATAAAATCCATGTACTCACCTCTACTAGGTGTCCTCCGCTGTAATCCATGTGACTGCTGCTGCCGAGGAGCCAGGGAGAATGAGCCGCTCCGGAGCTGCAGCTCAGGAGCGGTGTCCTGTCACTCACTGAGCGCAGCTCCAGAGCCGCTCATTCTCCCTGGCTCCTCTGTAGCAGCGGTTGAATGGATTAGAGCGGGGGACATCTAGGAGAGGTGAGCATATGGATTTTATTATTTTCTCGGGACACCGGGATCAGACTACCAATACCTTCATCATTGTCCCTGCTGGTGCTGATCACAGCACCAGCAGGGAACCATGATGAGGGCAGCGTTCAGCACCGGTGTTTTGAAACAGCGTCATTCCCATGTGCCAGTAAGTGTCACACGGATGACACACGGATGTCATCTGTGTGGTACGTTTTGCGGACCATGTATCCGCAAAAAAACGGACTTGTGTTTTCACATGGACACACGGACCGTGAAAACACACTGAGATGTGCACAGATGCATTGATATTAATCGGTCTGCGTGTGTCAGTGTCTCCAGTATGTGTGGAAACTGTCACCACTCATACCAGAGATACTGACGTGTGAAAGAGCCCTAAGGCTTCCTTCACACATCAGTGTCTCCGGTATGTGTGATGACAGTTTTCCCATATACTGGAGACACTTACACACATAGACCCATTCAAATCTTTGGGTCTGCGCACATGTCAGTGTGTTTCCACAGACCGTGTGTCCGTGTGCAAAACACATTGACATGTCTGGTCTTTGCCTGCAGCACAGTCTGCAATACGTCCTGCACACGTGCACACTGATGACACACAGATGACCCATTTATTAACCAAAAAATAAAAAAATCAAAGTAATGTTCACCTGTCCGACAATAATCCATTAATGCTGATGTCCCACGACGATCCGGATGGTTTGGTGAGCGGTCACATCAGTAATGCGAATGCTCACCACGCCAGCCAGAACACACTGAGATGAGTGTGAGAACCGTTGCCTGTGACCAGCACAGTAACCTTAATAACATCACAGCTCATCACTGCAGCCATGTTCTTATGTTCAGCACAGTGTGTTCTGGCTGGCATGGTGAGCGTTCGCATCATTGATGTGACCGCTCACCAAACCATCCAGATCGTCGTGGGACATCAGCATTAATGAATTATCAGTGGACAAGTGAGGATTACTTTGATTTTTTTATTTTTTGGCTAATAAATGTGTAAAAGAGGGTTATTGTGGGGAGTGTTTTTTTTCAATTAAAGGACTTTTCTCCACGTGTGCCTTCATTACTTTTGACTATGGGGTTAGTAGTGGGGATGTCTGATAGACACCTCTCTATTACTAACCCCAGGGCTTGATGTTAGCAGACATAAAACAGCTGACATCAACCCCAAAACTAATACCCCACTTGCCATCACACCAGGGCAGTTGGAGGAGCCAAGGCTAAGCGCCAGATTTGGTGCATCTAATGGATGCGCCATTTCTGGGGAGGCTGAGGGTTGATGTTTTAGTCTGGGAGGGGGCCAATATCCATAGCCCCTTCCCAGCCTATAAATATCAGCCCGCAACTGTCTGTTTAGCCTTTTGCTGGTTAGAAATAATAAAGGAACCCCATGTCATTTTTTGGGAGGTCCCCCTTTTACTAACCAGTAAAGGCTAAGCAAACAGCTGTAAGCTGGTATTAATAGGCTGGGAACCTTTATGGCTATTGGCTCCTTCCCAAAATATTAACACCAGGCCCCAGCTGTCGGCTTTCCCCCAGCTGGTTAGGAAAACGAAGTGGGATCCCACACCATTTTTTTTTTTTTTTACTTTTATTTATTTACTACTTGCTATACACACACACAGCGTGTGCTGAATACAACTTCCCTTAGCGTCACCAGGTAATGCTGATCGCAGTGAGACGAGGCGACAATGATGGGAGTTTTGAGAGAACAGCGCTAACTGTACTGCTTTTTCCCAGACGCGGATATGTGTCACACTGATGCGGCACATGCATGGCACACGGATGTGCCACACAGATACACGGACACACGAGTACAGATATCACCGTTACTGGTTTTTCCAGTACCGGAATTATCAGGACGGGTGAGACCTTACATACACAAACTCAAGAGAACAGATTCGATTCCTTGGTGGTGCATTTTTGTATTTGTTGATCAGTTGGAATCCACAGGAAGAAGAGTTGCTCTTCATAATGAACCCATGAACACTCTGTTTGCCCCTGTATTATGGCTCCATCAGCCATTATATTCTTTCATAGGCAAAATCTTCTTCTAGGGGAAAATAAGATTGCAATGAAGTACAATTATTTTTCTAAAACTCTGTGTGCCTCCATATATGTTGGTTTGAATGAGTAGAGCACAGCAGTAATACACCAATCTGTATATAAATGTATTTTAACATCAGGTTTTGTTTTTTTCCCTGCAGGTTGAAACCTAATCCAGCCTTTATATCACAACCAATAGAGAAAATGCGTGTTTGTTACAATAGGGTTAATAAGATTTAGGAAAAGTAGAAAACTGAATTAAAAGCATACCTTAAATAAAAGCCTTTGGAAATTTTGCAGGTCTGGATGTGTAATGAGCATTGGTTTGTAATGACACATAGACAGATAGTGCATTATGCATTTTAGACATGCTGGGATAATGTACTATGCATTAAGGAGATAGATAGATACGGTGGATGATTAAAGAGAAGCTAAGGTAATTGATGATTACAAAGATAAATAGGGAAAGAAGGGTATTATAACAATAAATATGGGATAATAGAAGAGGAGCTCCAAATTCAGTTGACTGCAAATCCCTTTTTTCTTAATTGGTTTAAAAATCCTTTGTGGCGTAATATGAGCTTCCAGGCACTTATTTTTCGCTGTTGCTACTTGAAATCGCATTAAGTAGAAAACAAGAGCAGGATGGACAGTCTCAGTCCGCACAGCCACTTAAAGATAATCTGCTGCAGAAGGTAATAAAATTACACAGGATTATTGGATTGTGATTGATATATAGATTAGGAAATTCCCATAGAGTAAAAAAGAAAGTGTGATGAAAAAAGGAAACTGTCTGCATCCTGGTAAAGTGGAGATTGGTATAGGAATGTGACATATTCAACATTGCCATGGAAAATAATAAAAAACATCATGTCCTGTCTGTTTCTCTTTAACACTGTGTTCTGTGTTTGGTCGTAATATACCTGATAGGAATATAAACACGCAGGGTGACAATAGTCTAGAAAAGAGACACACGCCTACAGTCAGGGCTGCTGCCAGGAATTTCAGGACCCCATACAGGCAAAATTTTCGGGCCCCTTGAAACTTCACCCAGGTTTCACCCCAACTCCTCCTCCACCTCTCAAACCTTCCACAATCCCACCGCCCACTCTTGATAAAACTCAACTTCTGTACCACGTCCTCACCAATCACACAGTAACAGTTCCCATCATATACACACATATATATATATATATATATATATATATATATATATATATATTTTTTTTTTTTTTTTTTTTTTTTTTCTGAAGAGACGAGTCCTGGCTGGGAGAAGTGGTGGCGGTCTGTGTTGGATGAACAAGAAAAGCTAAGATGAAGGATTTCATCTAGAGACGTCACTATATACTTAGCTCCTGTGTATAATGTCACTGGTGATCACTGTATTATCTGTACACTGACACTATATACAGAGCTTATATGTATAGTGTCACTGGTGATCATTGTATTACCTGTACACTATTTACAGAGCTCCTGTGTATAATATCACTGGTGATCACTGTATTACCTGTTCACTGACACTATACACAGAGCTCCTGTGTATAATGTCACTGGTGATCATTGTATTACCTGTACACTGACACTATATACAGAGCTCCTGAGTATAATGTTACTGGTGATCATTGTATTACAAGAACACTGACACTATATACAGAGCTCCTGTGTATAATGTCACTGGTAATCACTGTATTACCTGTACACTTACACTATACACTGTATATTATGTGCAGAGCTCCTGTGTATATGTCATGCCAGGTATGGGAAAGACTTAGTGCAACACAGAGGGATTCCTTTCCTTTAGATGAACTCCAGACAAATGCACACTCGGCCTCAAGCTCCAGAGAGGATGAAGTACTGCTCTTGCTAAGCCTTCACAAGTAGTAATGGATATAGCCGGCACCTCCCTCTCAGACACACCAGGCCAGGGAGCTAATTACCAGAGGGAGGTAGCCGCTAGGTCATAGAGACAGCCTCTCATCTAAGAAGAAGTCTGTAATGCCAAACATAGAGATCTCCTGCAACCAACTGCAGGGCGACTGTCTGTTACATTTGATACACCCGTGACAGTACCCCCCCCCCCCTCTACGAGTGGCCTCCGGACACTCAGGACCGGGTTTCTCAGGAAAAGAGTTGTGGAATGAGTGAACAAATCTGGGAGCATTCACCTCTGACGCTGAAACCCAAGTATTGTAGAGAATGACGTAGGAGACAAGAATCTACAATCCTTGAACTCTGGAACTCCAGATTAACCTCAACCATTAATGGGTGCAGTGGTAGAGGTGAGGGCTCAAGAGGTTCTGCATACTTTTTGAGTAAGGACCTGTGGAACATATTATGGACCTTAAGGGCCTGAGGAAGTTCAAGATGAAACGATGCTGGGTTAATGACAGCAGTTATTTTATAGGGACCTAATAAACCTAGATCCCATCTTCCAAGAAGGAACTTTCAATCTTATATTCCTGGTAGACAACCACACAAAGTCATATTCAGTCACATTTAGGTCCGGACCTGGCAAACGTTTTCTGTCAGCCATACGTTTATACCTGTCTCCCATGAATTTTAAATTACTCAGAATACCCTGCCATACCGAGGAGAGCGATGAAGCTTACTGTTCCTCCTCAGGAACTCCTGAAGCTCCTCCCCCACTAAAGGTACCAAACTGTGGGTGACAACCGTATGCACCGAAGAACAGTGACCTGCCAGTGGATTCTTTCTGATGATTATTAATGGCAAATTCTGCCAGCGGTAAGTAGGATGCCCAATCCTCCTGATTTTCGGAGACTAAACACCTGAGGTAGGTCTCCAAGTCCTGATTTACACACTCAGTCTGACCATTCTACTGAGGGTGGAAGGCAGAGGAAAAGGACAGCTGCACTCCCAGTCGAGAACAGAATGCCTTCCAGAACTTGGAAACAAACTGGGTCCCCCGATCTGACACCATATCAGAGCGAACCGCCGTGAAGCTTCACAATCTCATTTATGAACACCTGAGCAAGTGTCTTGGCATTTGGAAGTGCAGGCAATGCGACGAAGTGAACAATTTTACTGAACCTATCTACTACAGCCAAAACCACCATTTTGCCTGCAGAAACCAGTAGGTCAGTAATAAAATCCATGGACAAGTGTGTCCATGGCCTACTAGGGATAGTTAGCAGAAGAAGAGTACCAGATGGGCGGGTATGTGAAACCTTAGAACGCGCACAAATACTACAAGCAGCTGCGTATTTAATCACATCCCGATGCAACCCCGGCCACCAAAAATGACGAGAGAGGAGGTCAGCGGTTGCCTTACCACCTGGATGCCCAGCAATCACAGATTTATGATGTTCTTTAATTACTTTGTGGCACAGATCAAATGGTACAAATAACTTTCCTGAAGGGCAAGAGGCAGGGGCATCCCCCTGTCCTTCCAACATCTCACTCTCCAGTTCAGGATAAAGTGCCGAAATGACTACCCTTTTCTGTAATATCGGGGCAGGGTTCTCATGGTCACCACCACCAGGGAAGCTCCGGGACAAAGCATCAGCCTTGACATTTTTGACCCCTGGACGAAAAGTGACAACAAAATTGAACCTAGTAAAAACCAGGGATCATCTGGCTTGCCTAGGGTTGAGACATTTAGCTGACTTGAGATATAACCAATGTCGCCATTCCTCAAACGCCAATTTGATCTCCAAAAGTTCCCTATTACCCACGTCATAATTTCTCTCAGCCAAAGACAATCTTTTAGAAAAGAAGGCGCATGCACGCCATTTACCAGGGGACGAACCCTGAGACAACACAGCTCCAACCCCGACATCCGAAGCATCAACCTCCACAATAAAGGGTTGAGAAACATCAGATTGATTGCGTATAGGTGCAGTGGCAAAATGATTCTTTAAGGAAGAAAAAGCCAGGAGGGAAGCATCCGACCATTTGGAAAAATAAGACCCCTTCTTAGTCATGTCAGTAAGGGGTTTCACAATAACAGAGTCATTTTGAATGAAATTTCTGATAAAAATTAGTAAAGCCCAGAAAACGTTGTAGAGCTTTCAGGTTCTCGGGACGTTCCCAGTCAAAGGACTACACGGATCTTTTCCGGATCCATCCAAAAACCCGAAGATGATAAGTACCCCAAAAACTGCACCTCCTGAACAGCAAAAACACATTTTTCTAGTTTGGCATAAAGTTTGTTATCCCTTATTATCTGGTGCACGTGCTTAACATGCCCCCGATGAGTCTCAAAATCAGGTGAGTAAATAAAATATCGTCCAGATAGACCATCACAAACCTCCCCACCAAATGATGGAAAATATCATGCATGAAATGCTGGCATACCGCAGGTGCATTGGTCAAACCAAAAGGCATAACCAGACTCTCGAAATATCCTTCCCGGGTATTGAACGCTGTTTTCCATTTTGTCCCCTTCTCTGATTTTAACCAGGTTGTAGGCTCCCCTTAAATCCAACTTGGAGAATACCTTAGCTCCCACAACCTGGCTGAACAAATCAGGAATCAGAGGAAGAGGATATGGATAATTTGATTTAATTCCCGGAAATCCAAACAGGGACATAGACCGCCATATTTTTTCTTCACAAAGAAGAACCCTGCCACCATGGGTGAAGATGAGGGTCTGATATGTCCTTTCTCCAGACGTTCCGCAATGAAATCCTTCATGGCTTGTCTCTCAGGGCCAGAAAGATTATGCAGTCTGGACTTTGATAGTTTAGCTCCGGGGGTCAGGTTAATAGGACAGTCATAGGCACGATGAGGAGGCAAATCCTGACACCCCCTCTCAGAAAAAACTTTCTCAAAACCAGACAGAAAAGCAGGTAAAATTTCTGTGGAGACAGTAGCAAGGGAAATTTTTAAATAGTTCTCATGGCAGTAATCTCCCCATTCAATAATCTCCCTGGCTTGCCAATCCACCAGCGGAATATGTTTAACAAACGAAGGTATACCCAAGACATTCGGTGTGGGAAGATTGTCCAGAACATAGCAAGGAATTATTTCACAATGAACTGACCCCACCCTCAGTTTTACATTATGTACAATCTGAGTAAATGCTTTCTGTGCAAGTGGCACCGAGTCAATGGTAAAGATGGAAATAGGTTTAGCTAAAGCACAGCAAGCAAGACCATGAGTTTTCACAAACTCAGCATCAATCATGCTGACTCCGGCTCCACTTTCAACAAACACAGAAATTTTCTCGGTTTTGCCCTCTAGCACCACCTCAGCTGTCAGGACAAAGCGAGAACTGCAGTTTGGCCACAAATGCACCCCTTGTTTATCCAACTCCAGACTACCAAGAGTTAATCGAGTCTCTTTTCGTTTAGGAATTGAAGAACAGGTCCCAACAAAATGTCCCTTTTTCCCACAAAAAAAAAATAGGCCTTTTTTCTTGCGAATCTCTGGGGAGATGTATTATGCAGAGACACCCCCTAACTGCATGGGTTCCTCCACCTCCCCCACTACTGGTTCACCCCCAGACCGCTTCCCTGGCAGAGGCACCCCGACAATAAGGCCCAAGAGAAGGTGGCCTCACCCGTCTGTTCCGAAGGTGTCTATCAAGACGCATGGCCAAAGACATGGAAGCCTCAAAGGACTGAGGGGTTTCATATACTGCCAAGGCATCTTTCAACCTTTCAGTAAGCCCCTCACAAAATTGACTTCTAAGGGCTGAGTCATTCCATTTGGAATCCGTCGCCCATCTACAGAATTCCGAACTGTCCGATTTCCCTGCTGAAGACGACGTAGCCTAGACTCAGCCAAAGCGACTCCGTCAGGGTCATCATAGATGAGGGCCAGAGCTAAAAAAAACCCTTCCACAGATTGGAGACAAACTGAGTCCTGCGGTAACTAAAACGCCCATGACTGAGTATCTCCCTGCAATAGAGAGATCACAATACCAACTCGTTGTCCCTCATTACGGGAGGAGTAAGGACGAAGTTTGAAATACAATTTGCTTGCCTCCTTAAATACAAAAAACTTGTCCCTACCTCCTGAAAACCTGTCCGGGAGGGCAACCTTGGGTTTAGGCTAGACAGGCCTACCTGCTGTGACCCCCACATTGGCAACCTGTAACCGCTGATACTGCTGCTGTACCTCACCGCAGAGGTCATTCACCTCCAGAGACAGCCTGTGCAGCCGCTCTGCAAGCTCCGCAACTGAACCCATACCCAGGGAGAAAAAGAAAAAAAAAGGTGCATGCCCAAAAACACACAGAGGAAAAAAAATTTAATTTTTTTTTTTTTTTTTCCATTTCAAAACGTGATCGGTCGGCTATGATGTCACGCCAGGTGTGGGAAAGACTTAGTACAAAACAGAGTGAAGAGGGAAAGGGAGCCCCGACACTAGGGAAAGGGGTAAGTGGAGACCTCGTTGTCTGGTCTAGTGTCACCCTGTCTCAACTACCGTCCCTATATTGCCTCTTCAGCAATCGCCGCACATGTGCCTCGCCTTGTCTTTCCCTGGCGTATGGCTAAGAATAGGGATGGGAGGAGATGAGCACTAGTAGATCTCCACTAAACTCTATAGACAACAAGGGTAGACAAACAGGGTGAGATTCCTTAGCTTTAGACGAACTCCAGACAAATGCGCTTACGGCATAAAGCAGCAACGTAGTGTTAAAATATAACATTTAATAGATATATATTAAAAATCAAGTTTAATAATATTAAAAAACATATACATGGACCAAAGACAGAAGCCGTCCACAATCTCAGGGTCTTCTGATCTGTCTATAGAATTCAGATATCAACCACTATTAACATTTAAAGTCCATAACCACAAAGGGATATATAATCATGCTCTAAAGGATATATGCTGTATAGTAGTTACACTCAGCACCCGAGCATATATAATTCCTGTGGATGATCTACAGAGGTATATGCTATACCACAATAGACATTAATTGAAGAAATATTCTTATTCATATGCTCACAAAAAATTGATCACTGCATATACAAGAGATGCCAGGATTTCAGATAAGTGCGTGTTGAAGTCACACATACCCATGTTTAAATAAATTCTTTGAACTAAAGCATTCAATTGGAATAAACAAATAATCCAACATGCATATATTTTAGTGCTTAGACCAGAAAAGGTACTAATACCAATGTAGGAGAAATTTCTAAAAGCATCACTGTGACATTTTTAGGGCTATAGCTGTAGTTAAACAAAATGGAACAGTTTCACACAGTCCTACAGTGTACCATAGCTTGATTCGTCCTAGTGTGATACCATCCTTCTATGTTTCACCACCAGGTAGTTTCACGGAGGTAGGATGCTCCCAACATGTTTCCTCCCATTTAAATTCCTCAGGGGAGATTAAGAGGGGCTGCGGGACTCCACCACAAACGTCAGCCCTTAACCTCCTATCTCTGGTTACATAGAGAAGACCCACTACGGAGTCTCCTTTTGATCCAGCTGCACTATCACCACACCACTACATCACATCCGGTCACGTGGGCTGGTATATCCGGCATTTAGAGCGCATCCACGTACGGTGGAACACATCCAGCATCTCACAGGTGTCACATCCGGTGACGTAATCCCCACTTTCGGTTACCGGAACGCATCTGTGCGTGAATGGAGCACATACAATCCTCTTCAATAGGGCTTCATTAATATGGACCGCCTCTCCATTCCTGTAGTTCTCCGTAAGGCGGAAAAAGAGGGAGGACAGACATAGGCAACCTGCCCTAAGGGCCCATTCCGAGCGTACCACCTCACCTCCATAAGCAATAGTATTGGTCACATTAATCACCAAAAGGCAAATACAGATATTGGGGACAGCGCTGACATGACAAATCAACCTTTTTACGCTCCGTCCCTCCCCTTCAGTGTTATGCATGGCCCCTGACCACAAAATATTATCACCAACAGTTGGGCAGGCGAAATGGGAGGCTAAATCACCACATATATTAAACCGCAATTATTGACATAGCTCATGTCGAGCCTTGAGATAAACGAAATTGATAGCAACTGTAATGAACCAGAGATAAGGTGATCCATAGATTAGAGGGACTCTGACGAAGGTAAAGTAGTATAATATTGGATAGGCAGGGCACTTTAAATGTATAGATAGAAAAGGGTGCATAATACAAAGACACTAAGCTGAACCTCCACCTTGTCTTTCCCCGGTGTATGGCTAAGGCTAGAGATCGGAGGAGATGAGCACTAGTCGATCTCCACTAAAATCTATAGACAAGTAGGGTAGACAAACAGGGGGGAGATTCCTTAGATTTAGATGAACTACAGACAAATGCGCACTTGGCCTCAAGCTCCAGAGAGGACGAGGAACTGCTCTTGCTAAGCCTTCACAAGTAGTAATGAATATAGCCGGCACCTCTCCCTCAGACACACCAGGTATATATACACCCAGACCAGGAAGCTAATTACCAGAGGGAGGTAGCCGCTTGGTCCCAGAGACAGCCTGTCATCTAAGAAGATGTTTGTAATGCCAAACGTAGAGATCTCCTGCAACCAACTGCAAGGCGACTGTCTGTCACCTCTGATACACCCGTGACAGTATAATGGCACTTATGGTAATATTAGTATTGTGTTTTTTTATTAATGATCAGTATTGTAGTAGTCAGTGACTATGTCATGGTAATATGTGGTCTGGCCATAGTGTGGCTGTATCTATTCCTTGTATGTGGTATTATTTGGTCACTATGTGGTGGTAATATGTGGTATGGTCATGATGCAACTGTATTTGTCACTTGTATATAGTACTTTATGTGGTGGTAATATGTGGTCTAGTCATGGTGTAGCCGTATTTGTTCATTGTATGTTTCATTATTCAGTCACTATGTGGTGGTAATATATGGTCTGGTTATGGTGTGGCGGTATTCCTTGTATGTGGTGTTAATTGGTCACTATGTGGTGGTAATATGTGGTATGGTAATGGTGTCGCAGTATTTGTCCCTTGTACGTGGCTTTATTGGTCATTTTTTAAAAATGTATGTGACACATTCACTTAAAGAAAAATATACTCAAAAAGAGTTTTAGGTATTATAAGAAATGTTTAATAGGTTAGAGCAGAGTATGGCCCTGCCAGAAGAGTCTACCTTGTCCTGGTAGAGGCTTAAGAAATCTTTTGGCCAAAACAAAAGCTGCTGGATATGTGTGTGATCTGGTGTTCAATGGGAACTGTTAATGTATGGATTGGTGAGGACGTGGTGCAGAAATGCAGTTTTTCAAAGAGTGGGCGGTGAGACTGTGGAAGGTTTGAGGGATGGAGGCTGAGCTGGGCTTGAGCCTGGGGCGGAGTCTCAGGGGGGCCCGAAAATTTTGCCAGTATGGGACCCTGAAATTCCTAGTAGCAGCCCTGGCTGTGCCTTGTAATGAGTAAGATTGGACACAAATTCTATTCTTCTCTGCAAGTGGTGTAGAAGTGGTCACCAGAACAGACAGCGCAGTGTGTTTATCGGATTTATAGCTGACAAATAGAGAGCGGTCAAGATTAGGACCTAACAGCATCCTCAGTGAGCCGGCTGTTGTGCTGATAGTGTGGGTGATACTGTCATTGAACACAACAGTCGACTCACTGATGATACTTTTGCTGCACGTCTGGTGCTCGACCTAACATCCATCAAAACTCTTTACTAGCAAATTCATCCTGAATTTCACATTTAATTCACCCCATTGCTGTGCTATTTCTGCAGCTCAGTGGTGACTGGTAATAATACAGCAACAGAGCTGGTTCTTCGAGGGTTGGATGATGTAAAGTCCCACCTCTCCTGTGGCTCTCTATCTCAGGCATTCTGTCATAATGAAGCTCCTCCTTACTACTTCGCCCACAAGAAGATGTCCTCACACTAGTACTGGCCAGCATCAGACATGGTACCAGCACTGTGTGCGCCACAACGGCATTGTGTGTGTGCACGTACACGATGCGAGTATGTAGAAGATTTATAGGGTTAAATATCCAATGTGTGGTCGAAAACTACTTTTGAAGAACAGTGCAAAGTTCAGAAGGGAAAGAGTGTCATACTGGAGTTCAGATCTTGCTGGAATGGTTTGAGGTTGCCATGTCACATTGGCAGAGCCTTTGAGGTGCCAGAACATCATAACTAGAGATGAGCGTTGTTCGACTCGAACTGTTCGCCAATCTCAAATTCGAGCTGTTTTGGGCGGTGTTCGAGCCGTTCGGCAAACACGAACGATTTGAAAAAAATTCGGCTGTTCGAGGTTATGTTCGATAACTGTTCGTGCACCAAAATCATAACTGGATTTTTTCTCAGTAATGATGAAAATTAATGTTAATACGCAGTTTGAGTGTACAGCGGGGCGGGAGGAGGGGCAGGGGATGGATCTCTGCAGGAATAATGAAGATCTCCATTTTTTTTTCTCTTTCCCGCATTTACAGTGGGGAGGTGCAATCTGTCAGCCTATCAGCAGCGCACACATGGAGCGAAGTGCTTTTTTTCACACAAGCAAGGGCATGTGTCATTGGCAGTGTATGTCACATGTTCTTGCCCTATAAGACCCAGCCATTTTCCACATCGCCACCATTTTCTCACTGCTGCAGCTGCGTGTTAGACGGCACCGCTGTTGCTGTGTGCGCTATAGCTTGTTAATTTCAAGCCAATTTTCGCACAAATCTACAGATAGCTTGGGAGTAGGGAATAGCTGTGATTGCAGTCCTTTTAAGGACTAGGTTACAGCATTTCCTATGACTTTTATCAGGCAGGTCTGTGCTCTTAAATAGATATGTTGGGAGTAGAGACTAATTGTAATTGCAGTCCTTTTCAGGACTAAGTTACATCAGTTCCTATCAGTTTTTGCTAGGCAGGTCTGTGCCAGTGCTGTGCAAGTTTTTTTCACAGCATTTGGCTAAATCTAGCAAAGCTAATCCTTTTTGGCCTATTGCAGAGTGTGTTAGTCAGTGGAGTAGCCTATCTGTGTTGCAAGCTACACCACCTGTGTATAGAATACCAATTTTTTTACTGCACCTAGTGAAGTAAAACCTTTTGGGCATAGCATCATTCTATTAGTCCATCTATACTGACCTCCATCAGGTTGCAAATTGAATATAATTTTTTTCTGCATCTAGCTCTGAAAAAATATTTGGGCTTCTAGCAGTGTGTGGGACTTGTTCTATTAGTCTATCTATACTGACCTCCACCAGGTTGCAAATTGAATATAATTTTTTTCTGCATCTAGCTCTGAAAAAATATTTGGGCTTCTAGCAATGTGTGGGACTTGGTCTATTAGTCCATCTATACTGACCTCCATCAGGTTGCAAATTCAATATAATTTTTTTCTGCATCTAGCTCTGAAAAAATATTTGGGCTCCTAGCAGTGTGTGGGACTTGGTCTATTAGTCCATCTATACTGACCTCCATCAGGTTGCAAATTAAAAATAATTTTTATCTGCATCTAGCTCTGAAAAAATATTTGGGCTTCTAGCAGTGTGTGGGACTTGGTCTATTAGTCCATCTATACTGACCTCCATCAGGTTGCAAATTGAATATAATTTTTTTCTGCATCTAGCTCTGAAAAAATATTTGGGCTTCTAGCAGTGTGTGGGACTTGTTCTATTAGTCCATCTATACTGACCTCCATCAGGTTGCAAATTGAATATAATTTTTTTCTGCATCTAACCCAGCCAATAGTTTTGGCCTAATACCACAGTTTGGCCACTCAGCTCTGCTCGGTTCCCATCCATTGTTTTTTTGTGCAAACAACTCCAGAGTTGTGAATTAGTTAACCACCAAAATGAGTGGAAAAAGGCCTGCTGCTGGTGGAAAGGGGAATAGGCGTGTTGGGAAGGGGAAAAAAGGTTGTGTCCGTGGGGTAGGTGTTAAAGCAACAGTAACATCTGCAGAAGAAAGACCATCTTCCAGCCAAACTAAAATGTCTACTTCTTTTAGCGGACAATGTGATAAGATCCCTTTCTTACGGCCACGCCAATCGCTACAAATTCCAGATGAGGCACAAAAACAGCAGGTGCTTCAACGGATATCAAGTGCTCCTTTAAGTGGGCTCTCCTCCACATCAACTTCAACATCACAAATACTCCAGTCCTCAGAGGTGTCACCCCAATCGCACTTGCTTCCTCACAGCTCCCAAATCTCCAGCTGCCCGTCTGAGTATGAGGTAGAACAGATGGTTGAGTCTGCAGAGCTGTTTACTCATACTATAGCCTGGGAATCAAAGGTCGGCTCCAGCGCTTCTGTGAATCCAGACGAGGAAATGATCTGCACTGATGACCAGAATCTTTATGAGTCGGATCCAGGACCAGACGCAGAAGGTTCTGACCATAATGTAGACCCTCATTCCCAAACTGTAACTCCCGTTGGTGGAGACAATGAGGAAGATGATGATGAGTCTCAAATACCTGATTGGAGCGACAACTTTAGTTTTTTGTCAGGGCAGGAACAGGTTGGCTCTGAGGACGATGGGTGTGATAACACACAGGGTGATGATGATGAGGTTGAAGATCCCACTTACTGTCAACCCACAGTCAGCCAAGAGATGAGGTCAGCAGAGGAGGTGGAGGAGAATGCTAGTGACGACGAGGTCAGGTTGCGCCTTCCTGGACAGAGACGTAGTACTGGAAGCACGTCAACAACTGCATCCTCAAACACAACTGTGCCTCTCACCACAAGTCGTGGTGGCTCTTCAGGTCGCATGGGTGCTAAGCCTTGCATAGCCTGGGAATTTTTTCAGATCGATAAAGATGACCCAACTCGTGTTATCTGTAACATTTGTCAGCAAAAGCTAAGTAGAGGCCAAAAAATACATAGTTTGAGTACTTCATGCATGAACCAGCACATGGACATGAAGCATAAGTTGCAGTGGGAAGCTCACTGTGCTACAATGCGGCCTAGCCGGCCGGGCCAACCACCGTCTGCCATATCTTGTGCATCCGCGGCCTCTTCATCCTCTGTGACTGGGGGGACAGCAGTCACACCTGTTTTGGGACGCAGACCTGCCACCTCTTTACCCGCAACAGCCAGCGTGATTGGCAGGTCATCATTTTCTTTGGAGGTGGTAACACCAGCTGGTGTTGAGCGCTGTCCGACATCGATAGCACCACCTTTGGATCAAGGCAACCTAACATGTCCGCCTGCATCTTCCTCACAGACCGGCAGTTTGCCAGGGACACCCTTATCAACCCCTTCTAAGCACAACAGCCAGCCCTCGGTCCCTCAGATGAGGACAAGTAAAAGACCATTTCCTCCTAGCCATGAGAAAGCTAAGAGGTTGAATTTCACCATCTGCAAGCTCTTGGCTACAGAAATGCTGCCTTTCCACCTGGTGGACACAGAGGATTTTTGAGACCTTATGTCCGTCGCAGTGCCCCAGTACCAGATGCCCAGTCGGCACTACTTCTCAAAGAAAGGTGTGCCTATGCTCCACCAGCATGTCGCACACAACATCACCGCTTCTTTGAGAAACTCTGTGTGTGACAGGGTGCATTTCACCACAGACACTTGGACGAGTAGGCATCGACAGGGGCGTTACATGTCGCTGACTGGGCACTGGGTAACTATGGTGACAGCAGGACAAGGGGCTGCTGTCCAAGTCTTGCCGTCCCCACGAGTTGTGCGTCAATCCTCTTTATCTCAAAGTTCCTCCACTGCTTCTGCCTCCTCAACCTCCTCTCGGTCCTCCACCTGCACCCAAAGCCTGTCTGGTCATGCCACAAGCTTTCTAACTGTGCAGAAGGGATCCTGCACACCTCCTTACTATGCTGGCAGTAGGGCTCAACGTCATCAGGCGGTTTTTACTTTGAAATGTCTGGGAAATGTGAGTCACACAGCTGAGGAGTTGTGGTCAGCTCTGGAGAACCAATTTCATGAATGGTTGTCTCCACTGGACCTGAAACCAGGGAAAGCCGTGTGAGACAATGCTGCAAACCTGGGTGCGGCCCTTCGCCGGGGCAATGTCACACACGTGCCTTGTATGGCTCACGTGTTGAACCTGGTTGTCCAGCAATTTTTAGCCCACTATCCCGGACTAGATGGCCTTCTGCAGAGGGCACGGTCGCTGTGTGCTCACTTCCGCCGTTTGCATCCCGCAGCTCAGCGACTTACATCTCTACAGAAGTCGTTGGGCCTGCCACTTCACCGGCTAAAATGCGATGTGCCTACCCGGTGGAATTCAACTCTGCACATGTTGCAGCGACTGTGGCAGCACCGACAAGCCCTGGTGCAATACGTTGTGACGTATAGCCTGGGCCAACGAGATCCAGAGGTGGGGCAAATCACGCTGGAGGAGTGGTCTCAGATCAGGGACCTATGCACCCTTCTGCACAGTTTTGAAATGGCGACGAAGATGTTTAGTGCTGACGATGCCATTATCAGCATGACTATTCCGGTGATTTACATGCTGGAGCACATGTTAAACAGAATTCGGATTTAGGTGGTGGCACAAGAGGAGGTGGAGGAAGTAGAGGAGGAGGAGTTGTATGTGGAAGGGCTAACATCTGCAAGGTCCAGACGGTCGGCAGCACCAAGGCTGCAGGCATGTGAGGGTGGGGGAGATGGTTTTACCAGGGTGCATGGTAGCAGCCAAACTAGTGAGGAAGGTGCAGGAGCCCAGGAAGAAGTGGAGGACGAACTGATGGAAGACTCATCAGATGAGGGAGACCTTGATCACATTTCTGTTGTGCGAGGTTGGGGGGAGAGGACAGAGGAAGGAAGCGTGATTGTTACCTCGCCACCAACACAACAGGGACTTGGTGCTCCTGGATGCTCAAGACACATGAGTGCCTTCTTGCTGCACTACCTGCAACATGACCCTCGAATTGTGAGAATTAGAAATAATCCTGACTACTGGGTTGCCACACTGTTAGATCCCCGGTACAAAAGTAAATTTGCAGAAATTATTCCTGCCATAGAAAGGGATGCACGCATGCAGGAGTATCAGCAGAGACTGTTGCAGAATCTTACATGTGCTTTTCCACAAAACACCAGTGGTGCACGTAGTGAATCTCACAGTTCCAACTTGCCAACCGTGGGACCGTCGAGTGTTCAGCACTCAAACCGTAGCAGAAACACAGTATCTGCTGGTAACATCAATTTTGCGGAATCATTTCACCACTTTTTTAGCCCATCCTTTGCAAGGCCACAGGAGACAAGAAGTCTGACACATAGTCAACGCCTAGAGACGATGGTACAGGAGTATCTCCAAGTAAACATTGAAGCCATGACTGTGTCACTGGACCCTTGCTCTTTTTGGGCTTCCAATCTGCATAAATGGCCGGAGCTAGCCACTTACGCCTTGGAGATCTTGTCATGCCCCGCAGCCAGCGTTCTGTCTGAACGTGTGTTCAGCGCTGCTGGTGGTGTGCTGACAGATAAGCGCACGTGGCTCTCCACTGATAATGTAGACAGACTCACGTTCATAAAGATGAACAAATCATGGATCCGAAACGACTTTTCTACCCCTGTGTCATCCTGGGGAGAGTAAAAGCTTGATGATTGGTTAAAATCACCTCACCAACCGATTTAAGCTTTCAAATTACTAATCATGTTTATCTGTATCTTGGCTGGAAAATAATTTGGGCTTTGTAGCAGTGTGCAGTACTGATTCTATTAGGCCATCTATACTAAGCTCCACCAGATTTAAAATTACCAATCATGTTTATCTGTATCTTGGCTGGAAAATAATTTGGGTTTTGTAGCAGTGTGCAGCACTGATTCTATTAGGCCATCTATACTAAGCTCCACCAGATTTAAAATTAATAATAATTTTTAGCTGCATCTAGCCCGGAAAATAATTTTGGGGCTCCGAGATGTGCAAGACACATAAGTGCCTTCTTGCTGCACTACCTGCAACATGACCCTCAGATTGTCAGAATTCGAAGTAATCCTGACTACTGGGTTGCCACACTCTTAGATCCCCCACACTCTTCGATCAACCTTTTCATTTTAATAAACACCAAAAAATGGTCATTTTTGAAATTATAAGCATTAGCAGGTTATTAGAAACTGAAATCAAACAGTTTTCAACTCAAAACTTTATTCTAGGTGATGTTACATTTGCACATAGGACACCTTGTTCGAAAGGAGCTTCTGAACTCTCTCGTCCATTGAATTTGTCAGGTTTTGGATGGTTTCTGCTTCAATTGTTTTGCATGAGGACAGAATACCCTCCCAAAGCTGTTGCTTAGATGTGAACTGCCTCCCGCCATCATAGACACTCCTTTTGATGATGCTCCAGAGGTTCTGAATGGGGTAGAGGTCAGGGGAGCATGGGGGTCACACCACAAGTTTGTCCCCTTTTATGCCCATATCAGCCAGAGATGCAGATGTGTTATGTGGAGCATGAGACGGTGCATTATCATGCATGAAAATGATCTTGCTGTGGAATACACGGTTCTTCTTCTTGAACCATGGCAGGAAGTGCTGTTTGAGAAACTCCACATACATTATGGAGTTCATCTTTACCCCTTCAGGAATCCTAAAGGGGCCGACAATCTCTCTCCCCATGATTCCAGCACAAAACATTACTCCACCTCCTCCTTGTTACTGCTGTAGCCGTGTTTGCGTGGGGTGTCCATCAACCAGCCATCCTCCACTCCATCCATCTGGACCATCGAGCGTTGCACGGCACTCATCCGTGAACAAAACAGTTTTGAAATCAGTCTTCATGTAATGTTTGGCCCACTGGAGCCGTTTCTGCTTGTGTGCAGTGGATAGAGGAGGTTGACAGGATGGCGTACGCCAGATGCAAACCTCTGAAGGACCCTGCATCTTGTTGTTCGGGGGACGTTGGAGGCACCAGCAGCTTCAAAAACTTGTCTGCTGCTATGACAAGGCTTTTTTGCCGCTGCTCTCTTAACCTGACGTAATTGCCTGTAGGAAAGAGTCCTCAATTTGCCCTTATCAGCACGCACACGTGTGTACTGTGAATCAGCTACATACTTCTTGATTGCCAAGACACTTCATCCTGATCATCGCACAATGTTGATTGTAGTCATGCCTTGACCTAAACACTCCACAATTTGTTGCTTCTCAGCAGCCGACACATCCTTTTTCTTTCCCATTTTGGCAGAAAATGTAGGCTGCTTAATAATGTGGGACAGCCTTCTTAAGTAGTCTTGCCTTTCATTGGACACACCTGCCAAACTAATTAGCACAGGTGTCTGCAATTGCTTACAGTGATATAAAGAGCCCTGACACACATCACCATCAATGAGTTTAACTGACAAACAAACAAATTCTTCCCTTATCACTCCTAAACACTTTTTGCATAATAATTTGGAACACAGTGTACATGTGCTTTTCCACAAAACACCAGTGGTTCACGTAGTGAATCTTACAGTTCTAACTTGCCAACCGTGGTCTGTATGGAGTTGTTCAATAAAGGGCCCAAAATTAAGATAACATAGACGGGAGAGGTCTCTATGAATAGTAATTCCTAAGTATTTGATACCCTGTGAGGGCCAGGCAAAGGGAAAGTTGGACTGGATGGAATCCTGTATGGATTTGGGGAGGGAGACATCGAGGGCCTCAGACTTCGCTGCATTGATTTTAAAATTTGACCATGTAACAAAGTGATCTATTTCAGCCATAACAGCAGGGATGGATATATGTGATTGAGTGATATATACTAGGACATCATCAGCAAATAGAGAGCACTTGTACTCGGTGCCTCCCACCTCAATCCACCTAATATTGGGGTTATGGCGAATTGATGAGAGCAGGTGCTCCGTCACTAGGATGTATAAGAGAGGGGACAGAGGACATCCCAGCCTTGTCCCATTGGTGATTATGAAAGGTGATGAAAATGTTCTGACGCGCCCCCTGGGCCTTGAGACACCCGGAGCCGGACCCTGTTTGGTGGATGCTGGTGGTTGTAGTCTCCGTGGCGGCGACCCGGTTCCGTGGCTCAGGGCGGTCAAACCAGTGGCGGAACTATTTATGTGGTTTTGATGTTTAAACGTCCGACTACGCCACCCGTGGATTGCGGTCAGAGTGAACCGCCGCAGCAGGGCAGACCGCTGAGGCTGGTGTTGTGGGTGCAGCAGAGCGTAGCATAACTCCCCACAGGAGGAGTATAGCCTCAGGTCAATGTGTGCGGAGCATGGGGGTGATGGTGCAGGGCAGCAGCAGTAACGACACGGAGTCAGTGATGCAGTCCAGGGCCTTTACTCACAGTTCTTATTATCCAGACCAATTCTGCAGGTAACCGCTGCCCATGTCGTACTGTGCTCACCAGGTGAGGGGCTCAGACAACTCCCAGATAACTTTGGAGTGCTTCACAGGACCCCCTTTGTGTGTCCTTTGTCTGGCCTTTCTTACCAACCCTTCTGTCCGGCTGCCTCGGGCCTCCTCTTGGTAAACTTGGCGCCAGTTTCCCTGACCCTATGTGGTGCCCTCCTAGCGGGTGTAGCGAGGGGCTGCACCACATAAAATGTCACAGCCTCCGGTTTCTAGCTGAGGGTCGTTTCCCGCCTCCACTAGTTTCGGGGACCGGTCTCCCCCTTTGGCCTGACCCCTCCACGCAGGTGGATTCGGGCGTGCAGTGGCGACTCGCCCGTCCGCACCCCTGGGATCCCTTCGTTCCTGGAGCCTTCTCCGCTCCTCTTCCTTCCTTCTCCCTCTTCCAGGCCTGGGCCTCTGTTACTAGGCCCGCCTCCGGAGCAGAGCTCATGCAGAGCCCCTGCTCCCTGTCATTTCTGCTCAGACTTCTCTGCACTGAACTAAGATGGTGCCCACCTTTTATACTCCCTTCTCAATGCACCCAGGAACTGCTTCCTCCCTGCTCCTGCACTACAGGGTTCCCCTTCCTCAGTGTTCCCTCCCCCCACTCCAGGCAGGGACAGGGACTGTCGTGCCCATCTCAGGGGCATATTGGTCGCCCTGCCCCACGGCAATGTGGTGTAATGCATGCAGGTGTCGGGTCCTGATCCACACTCCATCCTTACCTGAGAGTGAGATATCACACCTCTGGGTGAGGTGCAATACCTCTGTAGCAACTGAGCCCTCAGGGTGCTACAGTTCCATTTATCTTCAGCCTAGGTGACGTATTGCGATACAGGGCCGTGATTTGGGCTATAAAAGGGTCCCCTAGACCCCTACCCCAAGCTTTTTAAGAGAATAATATATGGCGTGCCACGAGACTCTATGGAATGCTTTCTCAGCATCCAACGAGAGTATCTAATTACAAATTTTTAACTGCATGTTGCCCAGGAAAAACTTTGTGCCTAGTAGCAGTGTCTGCTAGTCAGCGGATTATCCCGGCTGTTAAGCAAGCTATACCACCTGTAGTTTGGACACTTAATTTTTTCAAAGGAAATGCTTCGGGACCACGGGATACTCAGTGAAGAGCATCAGGAGGCACCCCAAGGCATAGGGGCTGGGACTGGCGGTAGGATGCCTTGCGGTGGACAGCCGAGCTCGATCCTTATAAAAGCTTTTTAACTGCAGCAGCTTTAGTGGACGCTACTGGAGCTGGAATTACGCGGCTGCTGGCATGAGACTTGCCCTCCAATAGATCCTTGTAAAAGGATTTAAAGTGTATTCATTCAAATTAGTGAAACAATTTAAATTAAAAAGCTTAGAGCTGCCTCCACCACAGGGGGGCTCGCTCGACCCACCAGCGGACAGGTACCAGTATTGGGAGAGGGGGGATGGCCGTCAGGGTCCACCGCAGCTCTGGCACAAACCCGGCGACACGGAGGTGGCACGGGCAGGAACGGACTGGCCGTGTCGGCTTCTCACTTTTTGGATTTTAGAAGGGCATGACATGCCTATATCTGTGTCTCCCCCTCCTTTTACTCCTCCACCTCTTTTCTTTTCGCATGACTATATGTACTTGTCACTTTTCCATGTGTTAGTTATGTCTTCTGAGCAGTTTGTCCGCTTTTGGACACCTTTGAAGGTGTTTTCTATGTGTTTCTATGTGTTTTTGTTTGCCTGCCATTGGTTTTAACGGTGTTCGAAGGTGTTCGACGAACAGTTCGGCGAACACACGGGTGTTCGACGAACCGAACCGAACTCGAACACTACGGGGGTGGCTCAACACTAATCATAACCCCTCGATAAGTGACCCCATTTTACAAACTACACCTCTTAATGAATTTATCTATAGGTACAGTGAGCATGTTGACATCACATGTGACTCACAGAATAATATACAATTGGGCGATGAAGAAAGAATAATTATATTTTTGCAACTAAAATGTTGTTTTAGCCCCAAGTTTTTATAGCTTATAAGGGTTAATAAAAAAATGCAACTCAAAGTTTGTTGTGCAATTTTTTTGAGTGATCCAATACCCTACATGTAATTGGGAACTACTTTTCAGGCACAGTGGACAGCTCAGTCAGAAGGGAAGGAGCGCCATATTGTAGTGCACATTTTGCTGTTATGGTTTTCGGGGGAAGTGACCCATTGGAAGAGCCCCTGAGGTGTCCGAACAGCAGAGTCCCCCATAAGTGATTCCATTTTACAAACTATACCTGTCAATGAAATTATCTAAGGGGGTAGTGATCATATTGTATATCACTGAATTTTATAACATTGAGCAGTGAAGAAAAATAATAAAATTTTTACTACAAAAACGTTGTTTTAGCCCCAGATTTTACATTTTCACATGGGGAAATGGGGAAAAATTGTACCAAAATGTATCACACAATTTCTGCCGAATGTGTCAATACTCCATATGTGGCTGTACTGTACTGCTTAGCCACTCGGCAAGGCTCGGGAGGGAAGGAGTGCTATTTGACTCTTGGAGAACAAATTATCACAGTATAGTTTGCAGATTCCATATACAGAGTCCCTAAGTGCCACAAGAACAGAATCCCCCCTCAAGTGACCACATTTAGGAAATTACTCCCTTCTGGAAATTTATCTGCAGGTGTAGTGACGATTTTGACTCCATGGTTATTTTCCAGAAACAGGCAGCAGTAGATGTTGCTGAATAAAAATTTCAAATCTGCCATTGCAGTGCCCGTACACTGTAGTACCCATACATTGTAGTGCCCAGTACATTGTAGTGCCCATACATTGTGCCCAGCTCATGCTTCTGAAGACATGGACCTCATAAATTAAGCGGGGTCTCATCGCTACAGAAGCGCTAAACATGTGAAAGCTAAATGTTGTTTAGGAAAAAAAAAAAGGAGCAGTCAAGAGATCGGAGCTCCAGTTAGTTGAATTGAGGAACTGTGTTTACGTCACACTTGGACACGTGACCATTCGGCTCCAGTGTTCCCGGCGGCTTCTGGTTCATCTGGACATCCAGGCTTCTCCCGAGGTTGTGCAGGATTTCACAACCCGGTAAGGTGAGCAGATACTTCAAACCCCTACCTGCCCCCTGAATAACCAGGTTTTACCCATTAGCGCCTCTCTGCCTCTAAATTTGGCGTGGGATCAAGTCCCCAAAGGAGGCTGCAATTGGGCCCCTGGTCGATGTTGGTGAATTCGCTTGAAGATACATCTAATTTGCTTCTCCCTTTGAAGTAACCATAAATCTGTTTTGTCATTCGAAGTATATATTGGCCTTTTTAGAGCAATCGTAAGACTTTTTTTGCTGCACACAATAATTCACACAATATTTGTCTATCTTATTATTGTTTATTGTGGCCTTATTTAGTTTTATTATTTATTTTTCACTAATTGTATTCAGGCCTTGGTTGTTTGTTAGAGCCCAGTGTTTTGACCACAAAGAAAGTTGCAATTGGGAGGCTGAGTTTTTACCCAGTGGCTGATACAAGCTTGCCCTAAATTATATGGGAAGTTGTAACTGGGCCTCCGTGCTCCTAATCCTTGTTATTTTGCTTGTTGATGATTTGACCTTTTCACTCATTTTGCATTGTTATTTTTCCTTCCAGTTGTACCTGACAGTGTGAGATCACACAGTGGGGACATTAATTACATTATTCTAGTTAATTTTAATTATTATTATTATTGTTATTATTACGGTTATAGGCTACATATCATTCAGGAAGCAGTCGGGAATCATGGGAGAATAATACCTGACAATTCCCTAGGTTCCAACTTATATCAATTAAGTGAGGCGGATAAAAAACACATGTATGATCTATTTTTGGAATATGAGTCCAAATGTAAAATTGAAATCATGAACCATTTGGACACCATGTTTCTGAATCAATATATTTCTGAGAAAATTATACCAAGGGGCCTCAGGTTGCCCCAGAAATCCTCCTTCACCTGGGGTTCAGGTTTCACTGAGGAATGGGATTCCTACGTTTATGAATGCTCTATGTGGATGATGAGACTATTAATTAAAAAAAGAAACGTTTTAGCGGATAAAGCACTTGATGATATTCTTGCCCTAAAAAGGAATATTGATCATTATTCACTGTCCGCCATTTTTAAAGATTTCGACCTTAGTTTTAACTTAAGATTGACCACATTTGAGAATGATATTATTGAAAGAAAGGCTATCAAGATAAAGAGGGACCATAGAGAATCCTAATGTTCTAGTTGAGAACATGGACATCTCGTCTCCACTGAAGTTCCGATGGCTATACCTGGTCAATAAGTGGATTTGGGTAGTTCCAGTATAGCACCCATTAAAGATGGTAATTCAAAAGATGTGAGTTTAGTTAGGAAAGGTAACTCTTTTAACATGTTAAAAGATAAAAAACAGATCGCCTTCTATGAGAAACATAAAAAAACTCTCAATATAAGGTCACTGGAGAAATCTTCCTCGTTTAATAGCTTTAGGGTACACAATGAAGTGGTAGGGTGACCAATAATAGTAGTTTGAAGAACTTAACAAATATACCATCAGGGGAATTGGTTGCCGAACCTATCACCCCACCTCGGCCTAGTGGGGCCACGTCTCTAACACCTCAGGTGACTGAGATTGAAATTGGGGTAAGGATCAACTGCACCCCACTGATGGACTTTGGTTTGGGGGATTTGACACAACAAACCTCCAATCAAAATAGCACTTCATTTAACGAGTCCTTGTTGACATTACATCCAGTGTCTCAACAACAAGAAAAACAGGAGGAACCCCAAAAAGAGAAACTTACTAGTCCAGCCATGACCCGGCCAGGAGAATTTAGTTCGCCAGTATCTCCGCCACCTCTTAGAAATATCTCTGCGTCTCTTGATCTTAGGCCTCCTGCTCTGGAACTCATTAATAAAGCTATTATTCCCATTCCAGCAAATAAAACAACATCTTTGAACAAAACCAAAATTACCCTTTTTTTTTTCAGGTTGTCCCGGGACGCTACCCACAAATAAAACTAAATATTGTGGTTGCAGAGGCAGCGGGAGAGGTCTCTCTAAATCAACCTCTTCCAATAGACCCAATTATAAAAAAAAATGAAATCCATGTTGGAAATATAGCAACCCCCCAGGCACATGAGACAAGTATTGGGAATGGTATATTCAACATCTTATCAACCCACAGATGGGGAAATTGCACTTTTAAATTGAGGCCTATCCTTTTGTCCGCATACCCCTCTTAATATCTTTACAGTTTTCTTGGATTTAAACGATTATTTTAGGAAATTAACATTAAAACACCATTTTCTTCTAGAGACTAGAAGGAGATCTAACATCACCGATGATACTGCACCCAGTACTGATAGAACAGGGGGACAGGATGAGTCAGTTGATGAGTTTCTACATGCGCCAGTAGAAAGGGAATTCTAATTTTGATCCCCTGCGACATTTAGAGAAACGTTCCAACAATTAATTCTAAAAGATTTCCGCTCTTTTAAACAACATGGGAAAAAGGACAATCTTTGTCTGAGTGAAAGGCAATCTATTGAAACCTTGCATAATAACAAGGAGATTATTATTAAAAGTGCTGATAAAGGTGGGGGATCGTAATAATGGATAGAAGTTGGTACATTGGAGAAGGATTGAGAATCCTTAGTGATCATGACTACTACGAAAAATTATCGACCCTTCAACATCTATATTCTTGGAATACAACGAGTTTATTTCAAAGACCAATCAGGTCGGCATTCTTAATAAACAAGAAAAAAAGTTTTTAAATATAAAAAAATTTCAGGTTCCTTATTCTTATTTTTTACCTAAAGTTCATAAAAATGCAGAAAAAATCCTCACGGGCGTCCAATTATATCTGGGGTTAATTCCATCACATCAAACCTCTCGCACTACATTGATCTTTTTTTGCAAAAGTATGTTTTTACCCTTGATTCCCATTTGAAGGACTCGACCCATTTGATTAGTCTTTTGAAGGAGTTACCCCCATTAACTGATTGCATTTTCTTAATATTAGATGTCCTCTCCCTATTCTCTAATATCACCCATAAGTTGGGAATGAAGGCAATCAGTGATTATTTGTCAGGTGACCCGATAATGCATGAAATACAAAGAATGTTCATTTTGGAAGGGATCTCCTTCATTCTGAATAATAACGTTTTTTCTTTCGATTGCACCATGTTTCGCCAGGTGAGGGGCTGTGTAATGGAGGCAAGGTTTGCCCCAAGTTATGCCAATATGTTCATGGGGTCATTCGAGTCTACCTACATTGCACAGTCCCCCTTGGCTTCAGGCCACATAAAAATGTAGAAACGCTTTATAGACCATCTCTTTTTTATTTGGCGAGGCACAAGAGAGGAAGCTCTTAATTTTGTGGCGATTTAAATAAAAATCCTTGGGGGCTAACTTTTACTTCTACGGTCTCTGAACTAAGAATGCAGTTCGTTGACCTTTCCATCCAGTTTGACGAGACTGGGAGGGTGTCTACGTCGACACATTTTAAAATGGTGAACGTTAATAGTTATTTGAGTTTTTGTAGTGGACATCTCCCCAGCTGGATTGCTAATGTCCCATATGGGCAGTATTGGAGGGTGAGGAAGAATTGTACTTTAGACCAGGATTTTTTTAATGAGTCTAAAATCCTGAAAAAGAGATTTATATCTAAGGGTTACCCCAACAAACTGTTAAAAGATACCTTCATTAAAACTAGGTCACTGACACAAGAAGCCTGTTTAAATTAGATTGAATCCACTACCGCTAGAAGTATAAGAACACCCAACTTAGCTAATTGTAACCTAATAACAACTTTTGGTTATTCTCGTCTGGCCTTACAAAAATTGGTAAAGAAGTATTGGTTCATCTTACTTAATGACCCAATCCTCTCATACCATCTACCAAAACAACCTAAAATTATATACAGACGTAGTCGAAATTTACGTAATCTGATTGCTCCGAGCAATACTTCTATTATGTCTAATCAATTAAAAGGATTGACTTCTTCAAATGCAGGGTGTTTTCGTTGTAATACGCCAAAATGCCTTTGTTGTTTTACTATTGTTAATGGCGCAAAATCATTTACTTCACAGACCACGGGGGATAATTTCCCTATTAGACGTAATGTAACTTGTCAGTCTTCTTATATCATTTACCTGCTTCAATGCACGTGCGGCCTGCAATATGTAGGCCTCACTGTACAAACAATGCACGCCAGGTTAAATAAGCATAGGCAAAATATCCGTAATGGTTTTATGTTTCACAGTGTCTAAGCATTTTCTTGCAGAGCATCAAAGGATCCTAAATTTTTGAAATTGACAATTATTGATCATATTGGGGACACTATACATGATAGGTTCAGTTGTCTAATCAACAGGGAGAGCTATTGGATATATAAATTAGAGACGATCGCTCCTGAAGGATTAAATTTGACATTAGACAACGTGGTGAACTACGGAAGATTTTTATAATTCCTTTCTTGATTGCACTTGTTCTTTCTTGTCTTTAAAGTGTTTTGTCACAGTAATTGTTTTAACTTTCTTAAGTATTGATATTTACTTTTATCATCACTTTCAATGTCAGTCTTATTAATATTTTTTATATATATTTTTTATCATTTTTAATTTATTTTTGCATTTTTGTATTTTATTTGATATTATCCTATTGTTTCATTTTAATGCGATTTTTTTGTTATTTTATTGTTGTTCATATTCAATGCATTTAATTTGGTATATGAAATCCCTTTTGGGCCCTATAAGATTAAAGTGCCATGTCTTCTTGATTGTTACTCATTGATAGGTGTTTTCTTTGGTATAAAATGTGCACACTTGTAATACTCTCCTGAAGAAGGCAGTAATCCACTGCCGAAACACGTTGTGATTATTATTCCTAATAAAACGCACTGTTTAGAAGGATCCCTAGTTTTCCTAAATTCCTCCACTCTGATCACCCGGCGCTCCATAGACCGCACTTTTCCCATTTTCCTAAATGTTGTTTAGGCACACTATGGGGCTCGGAAGGGAGGGAGGCATTTGGATTTGGGAGCACAAAATTCACTGAAGTTCTTTAGGGGGTAAAGGAGCCATTTTGCTTTTTCAGAGCCTTTGTGCTACCAGTAACGTGGAAGCCCCCTATACTTCCATTGACAGATGATGGATCTGTGTGGGGACTTGCTTTTTTATTTTTAGCTGGACAAGTTGACATTTTTATTAGTATAATTTCTGGGCACATAACATTTTTTGATCACTTTCTATTCTGATTTTTGGGAGGCAGAATGAACAAAAATCAGCAATTCAGGAATAGTTTTTTTTTGTATTCCATTCACCGTGTTGGAAAAGTGATAAGGCAGCTTTATTTTTTGGGTCAGTACTCTGACGGTGATATCACATTTATATAATTTTTTATGTTTTGCCACTTTTTCACAATAAAAACTATTTTATTCAAAAAATATCGTTTTTGCCTCACTGTATTCTGAGAGCTACAACTTTGTTATTTCTCCGCTGATGGAGCTGTATTGCGGTTTGTTTTTTGTGGAACAAGATGATGTTTTCAGCAATACCATTTTTATTTACATTTGACTTTTTGATTGCGTGTTATTTCACTTTTTGTTTGGCTGTATGATGAAAAACCATAGTTTTTTGCCACTTATCTTTGTTTTTTTACGTTGTTAAAAAAGGGGTTAACTAGTGAGACAGTTTTATAGATCAGTTGTTCAAGATGCGGAGATACCAACTATGTGTACTGTTTTTGTTTATTTTTTTCATAAATATACCTATTTGTTGGTATAACATCTTACTCTGATCGCTGACCTGGAGATCATCATGAAGACATCGGGTTGCCTTAGCAATGATCAAGCCCTCGCAATGATGTTACGAGGGTGCCGACCTGAAGTTGGAGGGAGACCCCTCCCGCTTCAGCTTCCTAAATGCTGCAATCACTATTGATCGC
The DNA here is from genome assembly GCF_046119375.1 of Phyllobates terribilis. NCBI lineage: Eukaryota > Metazoa > Chordata > Amphibia > Anura > Dendrobatidae > Phyllobates > Phyllobates terribilis. The sequence goes on along the minus strand of NW_027362769.1, from coordinate 40,813,106 downwards.
AGCATTTTAGGGGGTTAAATTGCCTGGGCCGACATGGGCACCGCTCCTAGCTGTAATAGGCAGAGCTCAGCTATCATTTACGCCAAGCACCTAGCTGCGATCGTGCGGGCACAGTTACTGACATAAGTTTACGTCATAGATCTTGAACCCCTTCCTGACCATGACGTAAATTTATGCTGAAGGTTGTGAAGAGGTTAAAGACATGAAGAGGGACATGAATTTCAAGACTTGCACAATAATTTTGCACCTATTGAAGCCCCTTAGTTTTCTCATCCACTATGATAACCCTTTTATGCCCCCCATGTAGTATGGTGCCCCATACTTACAGTATGTAACCCCCAACACAGTGTTATGTTCATCATAACACATATACATATATATATGTATATTTATATTATATATATATACATAGATATATATGTGCATACATATATACAGTGGGGACAAAAAGTATTTAGTCAGCCACCAATTGTGCAAGTTTTCCCACTTAAAAAGATCAGAGAGGCCTGTAATTGACATCATAGGTAGACCTCAACTATGAGAGACAAAATGAGAAAACAAATCCTGAAAATCACATTGTCTGATTTGGAAAGAAATGTTTTTCAAATTTTGGTGGAAAATAAGTATTTGGTCAATTACAAACAAGCACGATTTCTAGCTCTCACAGACCTGTAACTTCTTCTTTAAGAGGCTCCTCTGTCCTCCACTCATTACCTGTAGTACTGGCACCTGTTTGAACTTATTATCAGTATAAAAGACACCTGTCCGCATCCTCAAACAGTCACAGTCCAAACTTCACGCCCCTTTGAGGAAGCTAGTGCGAAATGCGCATTGGGGCCAGGGGTCATGTGGTAAGTGGGTCCTAACAGCCTTCCTGACCGGTAATAGCATGTAATACATGATTCAACCCCGCAAAATGAGATATTCTTGCTTGATTCAGTGAGGTGATGTGTCACCCTGGCCTGGATGCCACAAATATAATAAAGCTGTGTCTGAGAGCAAGGGGGAGGTTCTCTAGTCACGGGAACATTAGCATGCAATACCTCCTGTCTCAGGCCAGTAGGGGGAGCAGGCTGCCCCTATAAAAGCTGGAACTGGGGGCAGGGTTAGGGAGAACAGGACGACCTGTCTCAGGATTGAGAAGTGTCCCAGAGCAGTGAGGGACAGTTGTATTGCACCCTAAGAGGAAGTGTGGCAGTAGGAGAGCCGCAAGCCAGAGACAAGAGGCGAAGTGAGCCTGTCTTGGCAGACAAAGAACTCAGTTTACCAGACTTTGGTGTCTGAGGCTGTGAGCATTCCACGTCCTGCAGCAGATAGCCAGTCCGCAGGGGACTGTATGTTCCTTGGCCTAAGAAGCCCAGAGGCTCTGCCACAACAGAAGGGACCAGCATTGCCGTACCAGGCCGGGAGTAGAAAGGGACCCACGTTGCAGGCCATACAGGCGAGAATACACTGTGAGCTCAGACCATGGGCTGTTACCCTATCAGGAGGAGATAGCCAGAAGGAGCGCAGAGGGGGAGGAAGATGTCGGACACGGAGGCGCCCACTACCACCAGCGCAGCTGCAGCAGCGGTGATGCCATTTTCCCTGCCTTATTTCCCTGGAGCGGCCTGGCTGCCTAAGTATTCAGGGGAGCCCCATGCCCTGACTGATTTTAAGGAAAGGCTGTACAGTTTCAGTGTTGCTTCCTAAGCGGACAGTTTGATTTCACAAAAGTTTGATTTACTTGGAGTTATATTCTGTTGTTTAAGTGTTCCCTATATTTTTTTGAGCAGGGTATATATATATTTGGAGTAAATCTAAGTATCTGTAAATATACACTGCACGGTACCACTTGCTCTGTCCTGTATATTGGGTGTAATTTTCAATATTTGCATTATTTTGTATATATAAAATGCATAGTACCGCTTCTCCTGTCCTGTATACTGGGTGTAATTCTCTGCACCTGTATTAGGCCACGGCCCCACTATCAGTATTTGGTCAGTATTTTTCTCAGGAGTGGGAGCCAAAACCAGGTGAGCAGCAATCAGAGAAAAGGTGTAATGGAAACAAGTGCACCAGTTCTGCATTTATCACTCTCTCCTTGTTTTGCCTCACACTCCAGAGAAAAAATACTGACAGAATACTGACCAAATACTGATAGTGGGGCCACGGCCTTATTCTGCATACAGTCATGGCTGAAATTGTTCCAAAAAATTTCAAAGGTGCCCATTTTTGTAGTTGTGTGTGAAATTATGTCCAATTTGCTTTTATTCCTCAGTTTTTTTGTGTTGTTCAAATACACACAAATGAAATAAACATGTGCACAACAAAACAAATGTAACTGCAATAATTTTCTGGGAAAAATAATTCATTTTCTGGAACAATTTCAAGGGTGCCAACACTTTCGGCAATGATGTCTTTGGCTTCCTCCCCACTGATTCACTTGCTAGAAGCACAGGTGTCCAAGTGTAACCTACATTTGGTATTACTACTTCAGGGATTGTTGATTTTTTTGCCCATGACTGTATATATACTGCCCAGCACCACTTTTCCTGTCCTGTACACTTCACAAGTTCAGTATTTAGTCAGTATTTTACATCAGTATTTGTAAGCCAAAATCAGGAGTGGGTGAAAAATGCAGAAGTGGTGACGTGTTTCTATTATACTTTTCCTCTGATTGTTCCACTCCTGGTTTTGGCTTACAAATACTGATGTAAAATACTGACCAGATACTGAAAGTGTGAACGTGGTCTTATTCTGTATATATACACTGTAATGTACCACTTCTCCTGCCCTGTATAGTGTAATACTTAGTAGCTATACTATTTTGTATATATACACTGCACAGTACCACTTTTCCTGTCCTGAATATTGTGTGTAATTCTCAGTACCTGTACTATTCTGTATATATATTGTAAGGCGGCGGTGTTCACACCGTGCAGTAACTGAGGCAGTGACCCAAGCAAGTCCAACATAAGCAGCTTTATTCAGCAACTCACGGGTAAACAGAACAGTCCTCCGTTTCGCAGCCAGATTAACACGAGTCCTTAAACGACGGTTGCCGTGGGCAATGGCCACGCAGGGCTGCTCAGAGCCTGATAGGTGCAGAGCCTTCCCAGGTGTGGGTTCAGCCACCCTCAATCCTGATGAGCTTTCCTGCTGTGCTCCTAGCAGGTTCCAACAAAGAACAACACTAATCCTTTGTGCAGGGTTTTTAAAGGACCTTTGGCAAGAGCTACTGGAAAACCCGGGTTGGAGGGAGGAGGCCGCCCCACTGCCTTCCTGTAACCTCCCCCAAGAAATGATGGCCCTGCCGGGTTTTACTTAATCTGCCTTAGCCAGATAGCCTGACCAGGTCCATGCTCACCTTCATGATTCCGGTCACTGCCTTACATATCCCCCCTCTGTTCAAACTTCTGGGGTTGAACTTTTGACACCATACAGGGTGCCCGGGACAGGGCATCCGCGTTTGCCTGCGACTTCCCAGGGCGATGTTCTGCAGAGAAACTGAAATTTAGCAGTGACAGGAACCACCTGGTGAATATGAATAGCGGTACCAGAGCGCCAATAACCGGGCAAAAATATTAAAAGGACTGATTTATTAATACACACAACGCGTTTCGGTGGACACAGCCACCTTCATCAGGTGTGACAAGCAGCAAACAATTGATCCTTATATACATTTGACTAGGTATACAATTACTTAAAAGGGGCGGGGCCAGATACAGAGTAATACCTCTATATTAACCCCTTGAGTTCATATATGGTCAATAGAGTAAAAAGGATTGTTATAAATTAATACCTAATGAAGCATATAGGGTTCTTATAAAAGGATTCGCTGTATAAAAACTTGTGAATCCTATAATCATAATACTTAATAGGATATATTGTTATCTAGCACCCTATATTTTATATTATAAAAAAAAAATAATAATTTTTACATACAACATAAAACAATGTATAAATATAAAGTTATAAAATTACAATCAGTTTCTATCATTATAATTAGGGAAAAGTAGACGAAGAAAGGAAAGAGAAAGTATTATGATTATAGGATTGACAAGTTTTTATACAGCGAATCCTTTTTATAAGAACCCTATATGCTTCATTAGGTATTAATTTATAACAATCCTTTTTACTCTATTGAGCATATATGAACTCAAGGGGTTAATATAGAGGTATTACTCTGTATCTTTTACAATGGGCCCTACCAAGTCAATTGCAATCCGTTCAAAAGGTACCTCTATCACTGGCAGGGGTACCAATGGGCTACGGAAACTTGCGGTGGGTGTGGTCAACTGACATTCGGGGCAGAATTCGCAGTACTTTTGGACCTCCGCGTAAATCCCTGGCCAAAAGAACCGCTGCAAGATACGCTCTTGCGTCTTTTTAACGCCTAAGTGTCCACCCAGCAGGTGTGTGTGTGTGCCAACTCCAGAACTGCCCGACGGTACGACTGAGGTACCACTAACTGTTCCACTACCTCGTCCCTGATTTGGTCTACCCTATAAAGCAACTCACCATTGACTACCATGCGTGGAAATACAGTATCTGCACCGGGCTGCTGAGCTACGCCATTTACCTCTACCACCCTTTCCCGCGCCCGAGTCAGGGTGGGATCCTGTAGCTGAGCTGTCCCAAACGTGTCCCGGGACACTTCCAGCTCAGGGATCGATGGGGTCTCCTCGACCTCTCCTGCCAGCACCCCTAATGGAAACCTATCGGGTCACACTCTGTCCCTAGGTTGGACACCCCTACGGCAGGTACCTCTGACTCGGGTTCGTCGGGTACAGCGCCTGTAATACATTTTACCGGGGGAGAGTGGATTTTGTTTTTCCACAGAGTCCAGAACAGGGGCAAGTCTCTTCCCAACACAGTCCCGTAGGGAAGAGTTTTTACCACCCCACCACATGTTTTATATCTCCACATGGCGTGGACAAAACTACCTCTGCGGTTGGGTACTCTCGGAGGTCCCCATGGATGCAAACAACCCCGACTGTCCGTCCTCTGGGGTTGTCTTCTGCCACCAGCGACCCATGTACCAAAGTCACTAGGCTCCCCGAGTCTAGGAGGGCCTCCGTGGGGTACCCATTAACCAGTACCTGGCATAGTTGGAGTTCCGCTCGCCGTGCAGACGGTCTGGGCATACATTGAGACCTGGCAGCTATACCCGCAGTCCATGGGTTCCATAGTCAGGGGGCAGTTAGCAACCACATGTCCCGGCCCCTGACACCGACAGCACCTAATGGTGGAGGTACTGTAAGGTCTTATGACTGTTTGGGAGGGAACCGGTCTCCTGCCACTCTCATTCCGGGGTACCACTTCAGCACGGGTACGGTGCTGACTGTCCTCAGCAGAGGGACATGACCCCTTTCTCCGTTCCTGGGTTGGCAGGGAACGGCGTGAAAGCACCGAGGGGGCAGAGTCCCGGATAAAGTCCTGAGTGGTCGAGTAGCGCTTGATCAGGCTGACCACCTGGTCGAGTGTGCCGGGGTCCCCTTGCCCCACCCAACGTTGGATAGCAGCTGGCAGAGTCCTCACCAGCCAGTCCACCACCACCCTCTCCACCATCTGGGCTGGAGACAAAGTCTCAGGCTGGATCCACCTCTTTACCAGCTGCAGGAGGTCATAAGCCTGAGACCGGGCAGGTCAGGTCTCCACATAGGCCCATGAAAATACACGCTGAGCCCTCACATATGTATTGACCCCCAGTCGGGCAAGGATCTCACCTTTGAGCTTCTGGTAGTCCTGGGCATCCTCCCAACTGAGGTCGAAGTAGGCCTTTTGGGCATCGCCGACCTGAAACGGAGCCACTACTTCTGCCCACTGGCCGGCCGGTAGGTTTTCCCGCTCAGCTGTGTGCTCATAAATGGTCAGGAAGGCTTCCACGCCGTTCTCCGGTCCCATCTTCCTCAATGCTGAGCAAACCTTGTCCCGGGCCTCTCGACATGCTGCCGTCGACATCTCCCGCAGGCCAGCAATCTGTTGCAGCAACAATTTGTTTGTTTTTTGCTGCTGCTGCTGGGCGAGTACCAGCTGCTTAAACAGTTCGTCCATTTTGTCCACGGGGTGGAACTGAAGGGTGGCAGGCCGGATTGTGGTCATGCAGCTGCCGGTGGGGATATGCCTCAGTCACACTGGCCGCATTCTCCACCAAGCTGAAAGGCAGCGGTGTTCACACCGTGCAGTAACAGAGGCAGTGACCCAAGCAAGTCCAACATAAACAGCTTTATTCAGCAACTCACGGGTAAACAGAACAGTCCTCCGTTTCACAGACGGGTTAACACGAGTCCTTAAACAACTTAAACAACGGTTGATGTGGGCAAAGGCCGCGCCGGGCCGCTCAGGTGCAGAGCCTTCCCAGGTGTGGGTTCAGCCACTCTCAATCCTACTGAGCTTTCCTGCTATGCTCCTAGCAGGTTCCAACATAGAACAACACTAATCGTTCGTGCAGGGTTTTTAAAGGACCTGTGGCAAGAGCCACTGGAAAACCCGGGTTGGAGGGAGGAGGCCGCTCCACTGCCTTCCTGTAACCTCCCTCAAGAAATGAAGGTCCTGCCGGGTTTTACTTAATCTGCCTTAGCCAGATAGCCTGACCAGGTCTATGCTCACCTTCATTCTTGCATTGCAGCCGCAGGTGAGTTTGTGACTGCAATGCACTCCAATGGATTTAATAGGTCTTTGTACACATTCTGGGGGATATACAACGTCCGTCATATACGATCCCGGTCACTGCCTCACAATATACTGTACAGTACCAGGTCTCTTGCCCTGCTGTCGAAGAGGCGGCATTAAACTTTGGGAGCATCATTATTGGTTCATTATTTTCTACACTAGATTGTGGCCCGATTCTAATGCATCGGGTATTCTAGAATATGTATGCGGCCGACCGGGCGTGACTAATCAGCGAAGCAGTGTTTAAATGGGTTGTGCACTACTTTAAATTAACCCCCCAATGTATCCCCCCGGGGCCCCTAATGAATTTTGTAATTACGTCATGTTGTCAATACTGCTTGTGATAACATCGCTGACCACGCACAGTCAGCACGTAATTCCCCCGGCTGCAGCCGGCTCTAGCTTCCGCTTACATCACGACTATTTGCGGCTGCAGCCAGGGGTCTCCTATTCCGCGTACCACGGTGAATGAAATGTGACAGAAGTAAGTCACACTCTGACTGAAAGAACATGTTCACTGAACGTGACAGAAGTACATCACACTCTGACTGACCGTGTTTAGTAAACGTGACTGAACTATGTCGCACTGTGACTGACAGAACATATTCATTAAACGTGACAGAAGTACATCACACACTGTGACTGACAAAACATGTTCAGTACGTCAATCAGCGACCCGGGATTTCCTGGACGGACAGACAGACGGGATAAGCCGATTATATAGTAGATTCCAATGACAAATAAAAATAAATCCTGAAAAACATGTTTAACCTCTTCACGACATATCTATACATCAGGGAAGGGAAGGAGTTCCTAACCAATGAAGTATAGGTATGTCATAGCGATCGTGCCTGCACAATCACCGCCACGTGTTCAACTAACATAACAGCTGATACCTGGCTCTCACAGCCAGGAGTGATGCCCGCACTACCTTCGGCTTTTTAGCCCCCTAAATGCTGTGATCGCTATTGATTGCAACATTTATGAAGCTGGGAGAGTGCTCCCTCTCCCCTCAATCGTCCCATAGAAAGACTAAGTAAAAAAGTAAAAAAAAAAAAAAAATGAAAAAATATTTTTTAAAATAATCACAAAATAATAAATATAAGAAAATATTACACCTACAGTATAAATATTAATGTAAAAACAAAAATAAACAAAAAGGTGCACATATTTGGTATCGCCACGTCCGGAAAGACCCATCCTATAAAACTGTCACACTAATTTATCTCTTCAGTGAACACCATATAAAAAAAAAGAAATTAAAAACCGAGGCAAAATTTTTTTTGTTTTTTCATCATACTACCGAACAAAAAGTGGAATAAAAAGTGCTCAAAATGACAAATGTAAATAAAAATGGTATCTTTGAAAATGCCATCTTGTTCCGCAAAAGACAAGCTGCCATACAACTCTATCAGTGGAAAAATAATAAAATTATGGCTTTCAGAATATAGCGATGCAAAAACAATTCTTTTTTCTATAAAATAGTTTTTACTGTGTAAAAGCAGCAAAACATAAATAAATTATATAAATGTGGTATCGCTGTAATTGTACAGACCCAAAGAATAATCAATCTTATGATTTTTACCACACAGTGAACAGCATAAAAAAACAACTCCAAAAAACAATTCCAGCGATCAAAAAATATCATGTGCCTGAAAGTGGTATCAATAAATATGTCATCTCGTCCCACAAAAAAAGAAGTCCTCACATGTCTCTGTTGACAGAAAGATAGAAAAATTATAGCTCTAAAATATGGTGATACAAACACTTGTTTTTGTAAAAAAAATTATTTTAGTGTGTGACAACAGACAAAGAGAAAAAAAACTAAATAAATCTGGTATCGATGTAATCGCATCAACCCAAAGAATACAGCATGAGGAAAAAATATATAAAACCAATTCTTCACCTACTATTGATTTGTTCCCATTGCCTCCCAAAAATGACAGTAAAGCTGGGCTCACATTTATCCACATTTATCCACATTGCTCCATGTAAATTTCTGAAATACGTGATTCAGACGGAACCCTTGGGGAAGATTCCCTATAATGAAGCAGATGGAGACACTGTTGACACCATCTGGCCTATGATCTGGCGATGTCCGTCTTTTTAAGCATCCATAAAAGCGTGGTCGGCCACAGTTTTGTGCTCTTCTGAAAAGTAGGACTTTTCTGAACAAAGGCCAGTCAGAATCAAGAGTACCTCTGCTGCCTCATTACAGTGAATGGATCTATTGTAGGTTTCATCTGAATCACGTCATCCAGAGATTTAGATGGAAACCCAGATTTACCGTATTTTTCGGACTATAAGACGCACCGGACCATAAGACGCACCTAGGTTTTAGAGGAGGAAAATAAAAAAATAAAAATTGAAGCAAAAAATGTGGTCATGATGCACTTTTAAGAGGGAGGGGGTCTTCTGCTGACATTGGTATAGGGGTAATGTCCCCCAATTCTGACAATATCCCCCATCCTGGTATATATGCCGCCCCCCTTTCTTTGATATGTGGTCCCCATCCCCATTCTGGTATGCCTGGCATCCCTCCATCCTGGTATGCATGGCACCCCTCATCCTTATCCTGGTATGCATGGCACCCCTCATCCCTGTCCTGGTATGCATGGCACCCCTCATCCCTATCCTGGTATGCATGGCACCCCTCATCCCTGTCCTGGTATGCAAGGCACCCCTCATCCCTGTCCTGGTATGCATGGCACCCCTAATCCCTGTCCTGGTATGCATGGCACCCATGATCCCTATCCTGGTATGAATGGCACCCCTCTTCCCTGTCCTGGTATGCATGGCATCCCTCATCCCTGTCCTGGTATGCATGGCACCCCTCATCCCTGTCCTGGTATGCTTGGCACCCATAATCCCTGTCCTGATATGCATGGCACCCCTCACCCCTGTCCTGGTATGCATGGCGCCAATCATCCCTGTCCTGGTATGCATGGCACCAATCATCCTTATCCTGGTATGCATGACACCCCTCATCCCTGTCCTGGTATGCTTGGCACCCCTAATCCCTGTCCTGGTATGCATGACACCCCTAATCCCTGTCCTAGTATGCATGGCATCCCTAATCTCTGTCCTGGTATGCATGGCACCCCTAATCCCTGTCCTGGTATGCATGGCACCCCAAATCCCTGTCCTGGTATGCATGGCACCCATCATCCCTGTCCTGGTATGCTTGGAACCCCTAATCCCTGTCCTGGTATGCATGGCACCCCTAATTCCTGTCCTAGTATGCATGACACCCAAAATCCCTGTCCTGGTATGCATGGGACCCCTAATCCCTGTCCTAGTATGCATGATCCCCCTAATCCCTGTCCTAGTATGCATGACCCCCTAATCCCCATCAGGCTGCACATTAAAAAAAAATAAACATTCCTACTCACCTTTCTTCACTCCTCCAGCGCTCTGTCCGGTCTGTCTGCACTGATCTCTCCATGTGAGCCGCGCATGACGTCACTGCCATGTGTGGCTCACAAGGAGAGATCAGCTGCCGGAAGTCACTGCTCCCCGCGCACGCAGACCCATTGACAGATGACAGACCTTACTGGGGATTTGATTTTTTTGTGGATAAATTTGAAGCTATTGTTGGGTCCATTTTACATAACATTTTGGATCATGTTTATCCTGTGCTCTACACTGAGAACTTACCGTATTTTTTGGACCATAAGACGCAATTTTTTCCTCCAAAATTTTGGAGGAAAATGGGGGGTGCGTCTTATGGTCTGAATGTTGGGGGGTGTGTATATTTATGTGTGGTGTGGGGGGAGCGGTATGGGTGGAGGAGCGGGGCACAGGAGGCAGCAGCCGCCTTCTGCAGCCTACACTGTCCCCGCTGCTAAAGAAAATAAATATTCACTGCACCCCAAGACCATGGGGCGTGGGGAGCACCGAATATTCACTCTCCTTCATAGCCGGCACACAGCGGAGCCTTGCTGCGGCTGCTGCTGGCTGTCTCGTGTGCCCGCTCATTAAAGGGCATGAATATTCACCCCCTCCCCATGCCCATGGGTGTGGAGAGAGGTTGAATATTCATGCCCTTTAACAGAGGGCACAGGAGATAGCCGTCAGCAGCAGCAGCCGCAGTGCGGCTACACTGTATACCGCTATTAAGGAGCATGAATATTCGATGCTCCCCGCGCCCCATGGTCGTGGGGTGCAGTGAATATTCATTTTCTTTAGCAGCAGGGACAGTGTAGACTGCAGCAGGCGGCTGCTGCCTCCTGTGCCCCGCTCCTCCACCCATACCGGTCCCCCCACACCACACATAAATATACACCCCGCCAACATTCGGACCATAAGACGCACCCCCCATTTTCCTCCAAAATTTTGGAGGAAAAAAGTGCGTCTTATGGTCCGAAAAATATGGTAAGTTCTCAGTGTAGAGCACAGGATAAACATGATCCAAAATGTTATGTAAAATGGACCCAACAATAGCTTCAAATTTATCCACAAAAAAAGCAAATCCCCAGTAAAGTCTGTCATCTGTCAATGGAAATATAAGGGGCTCCCATGTTACTGGTAGCACAAAGGCTCTGAAAAAGCAAAATGTCTCCTTGCCCCCCAAAAGAAAATTCTGCACTCCCAAATCCAAATGCCCCCCTTCCTTCTGAACCTCCCTCAAGCCCCACAGTTTTGCAAAAACACAGTTAGCATTCAAGTTTGGCATCTCTGTGTTGATAATATCCCATTTAATTTACAGGTCCATGTCTCCAGAAGCACGAGCTGTGCACAATGTTTGGGCACTACAATGTATGTGCACTACACTGGCAGATTTGCAATTTTCACTCAGCAACATTCACTACTGCCTGTTTCTGGAAAACATCCATGAAGAGTTTAATTTTCAAAATGGTGTCACTTGAGGGGGGATTCTGCTCTTCTGGCACTTAGGGACTCTGTATATGGAGTCTGCAAATTATTGTATGATAATTTGTTCTCCAAGAGTCAAATAACACTCCTTCCATTCCAAGTCTCGCCGTGTGGCTAAGCAGTACTGTACAGCCACATATGGGATATTGCCACATTCATCAGAATTTGTGTGACAAATTTTGGTGCCATTTTTACCCATTAAACCATGTGAAAATGTAAAATCTGGGGCTAAAACAAAATTTTTTGCGCTAAAAATGTAACTTCTTTTTCTTCACTGCCCAATGGTATAAAATTCTGTGACACACCTGTGGGATCAATATGATCACTGTATACCTGGATGAATGCATTGAGAGGTGTAGTTGGTAAAATGAGGTCACTTATGGGGGATTCTGCTGTTCTGGGACCTGAGGGGCTCTGCCAATGTAACATGGCACCCTCAAACCATTCCAGTTAAATGTGCACTACAATATGGTGCTCCATCACTTCTGAGCTTTGTACCTCAAAAGTTGTTTTTGACCACATATGGGGTAACGGGCTTTCTCAGGAGAAATCGTGCAACATGCATTGTGGTCAATCTCCTACTATCCTTTTTGAAAATTGAAAACTTGAGGCCAAAGTAACATTTTAGTGTAAAAAATGGTAATTTTCCATTGGCTCAGCCCAATGTTATACAATTTTGTGAATCGCTTGAGGGTTAAAATTCTCACTACAACGCTAGATGAATTCCTCAAGAGGTGTAGTTTCCAAAATGTGGTCACTTGTTTGTGGTTTCTGCTGTTTTGGCATGTAAGGAACTCTTGAAGTGTGACATGGCATTCACAATCAGTTTGAGCCAAAATTGCGCTTCAGAATTGAAATGGCGCTCCTTCCCTTTCAAGCCCTGCCATGCGCCCAAACAGTAGAGTTCCACCACACATGGGGTATTGGCGAACTCAGGAGATATAGCACAACACATTGTATGGTCCATTTTTTCCTGTTACCCTTGTGAAAGTTAAAAATTTGGGGCAAAAGAAATAGGTTTGTGGGAAAAATGTAATTTCTCATTTTCATAGCTCAACATTATAAAATTCTGTGAAAATTCTATGGGTTTCTAGGTGCTCACCACACCTCTAGATAAATTCCTTGAGGGGTATAATTTCTAAAATGGGGTCACCTATGGGGGTATTCTACTGTGTAAGCACGTCAGAAGCTCTGAAAATGTGACTTGGTGTCCGCTATCTATTCCAACCAATTTTGTGCTACAAAAGTCAAATGGCGCTCCTTCTCTTCTGAGCCCTGCCGTGCACCAAACAGTAGTTTTCCACCATATATGGGGTATCCACGTACTCAGGAGAAATTGAAGAACAAATTGTATGGTTCATTTTCTTTTTTTTTCCGTGTAAAATATGTGGCAAAATGAACCTTTTTATGGGAAAATCTATTATTTTCATTTTTTTCCTTCCACAGTGCTTTAATTTCTGTGAAACACCTAAGGGGTTATTAAACTTCGTGAATGTGGTTTTGAGCATTTTGAGGGGTGCAGTTTTTAGAATGGTGTCACTTTTGGGCATTTTCAAAGCAACTTCAAACCTGATATGGTCCCTAAAAAAAGGTTTTGTTGGAAAAATTAGAAATTGCTGATAAACTTTTAACCCTTCTAACTTTCTAACAAAAAAATTATCTTTCAAAAATGTTGAGATGTAAAGTAGACATTTGTCTAGCTACATCCAAACATATTTTATTCTTTAATTGAACCATATCTTTTTAATACTTAAAAAAAAATATGCTTTACCCATCTCTACATACTTTTTAATTTAATAACATTTCAGTTAATGCTTTCACCTAAATTTTGCTTGCAAAGGAGTTTATCGTAAGTGGCTTTCGGTGAAAAATATATTACAGTGCAAATTTTAATCACTTTACAAACTGGGCCAAATTTGTTGGAATCTGCATGTGTCTTGAATTAATTCTGCCAACCTCATGAACCACAAGCCCAGATGGATAACTCTTCTTTCATTAAAACATCTACCAATTTTTACTTTAAACTTTTTTTGTTCTCTATATGGTAAATAATATTCTGACAGTTGGCAGGGCTTGGAGATAGAATCATGACTGCAGTGCTCTTGCTGAGAAGGCAAGAAATTTATTATTTGCCAATTCAAGCATAAACTCGTAATGGATTAGAGCAAATCAATACCTCCTTTTTTTCGTGAATGGGAGCGCGTGCTGATCAGAGATGCATGGAAAGCCACAGAGAACCTCAACTAGACAAGAAAGGGCACAGACTGATCTCTAAAAGTCTTAACCCAAACACCGACCTTAATTATAACTTGCAAATACTTTCTATTCTCTGCAAAGTTCAGGCTCTTTGTATTCTACAACATGGAAGGGACATTTCAGTTGCAAATATTGAATGCTGTGCTTGCACAATTACATGGTGAATAAGTCTAACAACAAAATACATTTTATCTACTCTGTGTGTGATCATCACATCTTTCAGTTATGGGACTGTTCTAAATTCCATAGCTGTGTTTTTTTCTGTTTTCCAGTTTTCCATAAAGAATTACTTATTATACTTCTATCTGCATGAAAAAAGAAATGGCTACTCGTAGTTAGTGTTGAGCCACCCCCGAAGTGTTCGGGTTCGGTTCGGTTCGTCGAACACCGGGATGTTCGAGGAACTGTTCGTCGGACACCTTAGAACACCGTCGAACACCGTTAAAACCAATGGCAGGCAAACAAAAACACATAGAAACACATAGAAAACACCTTCAAAGGTGTCCAAAAGCTGACAAACTTCTCAGAAGACGCTTTCTTTAAAAAAGCCTGCCGGCAATTCAGCAGCGGCATACACCGGTACCCGACAATTTAGACAGGAAGGAATAGAGCATCACACATAGATTAGATAGATAGAAACATGTCAGTCACATATATAAGAAGTACAGTGACAGTATTGGTTACTGTACTTGTCATTTAGTGTAAAGGATTTATTAAAAAAAATATTAGTGTTTTCATGCACCGTCTCTTTAAAAAAGCCGGCCGGCAATTCAGCATCGGTACCCGACAATTTAGAACAGAAAGATAGAGCTTCACACATAGATTAGATAGATAGAAACATGTCAGTCACATATATAAGAAGTACAGTGACAGTGTTGGTTACTGTACTTGTCATTTAGTGTTAAAATAAAGGATTTATTAAAAAAAAAATTGGCGCGGGGTTCCCCGTAATTTTAGTCTCTAGCGGAGGTTAAGCAGACGGCTGGGGCAGATATTTGAAGCCTGGGAAGGGGGTAATACCCATGGAGCTTCCCAGGCTACTAATATCAGCCCCCAGCTGAATATCTAGCCTTTACTAGCTATTAAAATGGGGGACCCCCCCAAAAAAAATGACGTGGGGTCCACCCTATTTTAATAGCTAGCAAAGGCTAGGCAGACAGCTGGGGGCTGATATTAATAGCCCAGGAAGGGTGCCATGAATATTGGCCCCCTCCCAGGCTAGAAACACCAGCCGTCAGCCGTCCCAGAAATGGCGCATCCATAGGATGCGCCAATTCTGGCACTTAGCCTCGCTCTTCCCACTGCCCTGTAGCGGTGGCAGTGGGGTAATAGGGTTGGGGTTGATGTCAGCTTATAATGCCAGCTGACATCAAGCCCAGGTTAGTAACGGAGAGGCGTCTATAAGACACCCCCATTACTAACCCCATAGTCAAAGTTAAAAAAAAACACAAACACCCAGAATAAAGTCCTTTAATTGAAATAAGCACACAATTCATTATTGTTCTAAATTAAACCATACTTACCATCACGCCCATTCCAGCTGAAGCCAACGATCTCCTGCAATAAAAGAAAAATAATAAAGCAACATCATCCTTACCTTTCGATGGTTCCCAGGACAGCTCCAGCTCTGCTACATCGAGATGACAGGCTGGACCGCAGCAGAAAGCTGCCATCCAGCCTGTCACCCCCCAGACACTGAGAAGCGCAGGCATGCTTGCGCTCCTCAGTGTTAGACTGTGACGGCACCCAGATGAGCCGAGGTCATGTCCAATGAACTCAGCTCACCTTATGCACGTCACTGACAGCATGGGAAAATTCTCCTGCACTCAGCGCTTCAGCGTGAGCATTTTCCCACGCTGTCAGTGACGTGCATGAGGTGAGCTAATGTCCAATGAACTCAGCTCACCTCATGTACGTCACTGACAGCGTGGGAAAATTCTCCTGCACTCAGCGCTTCAGCGTGAGAATTTTCCCATGCTGTCAGTGACGTGCATGAGGTGAGTTCATGTCCAATGAACTCAGCTCACCTCATGCACGTCACTGACAGAGTGGGAAAATTCTCCTGCACTCAGCGCTTCAGCGTGAGAATTTTCCCACGCTGTCAGTGACGTGCATGAGGTGAGCTCATGTCCAATGAACTCAGCTCACCTCATGTACGTCACTGACAGCGTGGGAAAATTCTCCTGCACTCAGCGCTTCAGCGTGAGAATTTTCCCATGCTGTCAGTGACGTGCATGAGGTGAGTTCATGTCCAATGAACTCAGCTCACCTCATGCACGTCACTGACAGCGTGGGAAAATTCTCCTGCACTCAGCGCTTCAGCGTGAGAATTTTCCCACGCTGTCAGTGACGTGCATGAGGTGAGCTCATGTCCAATGAACTCAGCTCACCTCATGTACGTCACTGACAGTATGGGGGAATTCTCACGCTGAAGCGCTGAGTGCAGGAGAATTTTCCCACGCTGTCAGTGACGTGCATGAGGTGAGCCGAGTTCATTGGACATGAACTCGGCTCATCTGGATGCCGTCACAGCGAGACACTGAGGAGCGCAAGCATCCCTGCGCTTCTCAGTGTCTGCAGGATGACATGCTGGATGGCAGCTTTCTGCTGCGGTCCAGCCTGTCATCTCGATGTAGCAGAGCTGAAGCTGTCGTGGGAACCATGGAAAGGTAAGGATGATGTTGCTTTATTATTTTTCTTTTATTGCAGGAGATCGTTGGCTTCAGCTGGAATGGGCGTGATGGTAAGTATGGTTTAATTTAGAACAATAAAGAATTGTGTGTTTATTTAAATTAAAGAACTTTATTCTGGGTGTTGTGTTTTTTTTTAAATACTTTACTAGAAATTCATGGCGGTCATGTCTAATATTGGCGTGACCCCATGAATTTCGGGCTTAGTGCCAGCTGATAATACCAAGCTGGCCCTAACCCCTTTATTACCCAGTGAGCCACAGCACCAGGGCCCTGGATGAGTTGGGTACAGCGCCAGAAGATGGAGCTTCTATGAACGCGCCATTTTCCGGGGAGGCTGCGGACTGCAATTTGCAGCGGGGGGGGGGGGGCAGAATTCTTGGGCCTCCCTTCGCTGCAGATTCCAGCCCCCAGCTGCCTAGTTGTACCTGGCTGGACACAAAAAATAGGGCGAAGTCCCACGTATATTTTTTTAATTATTTCATGAAATTCATGAAATAATTATGAAAAAAAGGCCTTCCCTATATTGTTGTGTCCGGCCAGGTACAAATAGGCAGCTGGTGGTTGGGGCAGCCTGATCCTGCCTGCTGTACCTGGCTGGACACAAATATAGTGCGAAGCCCCACATCAATTTTTTTAAATTATTTCAGGAAATTCATGAAATAATTAAAAAAAAATTGAAGTGGGGCTTCGCACTATTTTTGTGTCCAGCCAGGTACAACTAGGCAGCTGGGGGCTGAAATCCACAGCGCAGGGAGGCCCAAGCTTTATGCCCCCCCCCGCTACAAATTGCAGTCCACAGCCACCCAGGAAAATGGCGCGTTCATAGAAGCGCCATCTTCTGGCGCTGTACCCAACTCATCCAGGGCCCTGGTGCTGTGGCTCACTGGTTATTAAAGGGGTTTGGGCCAGCTTGGCATTATCAGCTGGCCCTAAGCCCGAAATACATGGGGTCACGCCAATATTAGACATGACCACCATGAATTTCTAGTAAAGTATTTAAAAAATACACAACACCCAGAATAAAGTCCTTTAATTGAAATAAACACACAATTCTTTATTGTTCTAAATTAAACCATACTTACCATCACGCCCATTCCAGCTGAAGCCAACGATCTCCTGCAATAAAAGAAAAATAATAAAGCAACATCATCCTTACCTTTCCATGGTTCCCACGACAGCTTCAGCTCTGCTACATCGAGATGACAGTCTGGACCGCAGCAGAACGCTGCCATCCAGATTGCCATGCCGCAGACACTGAGAAGCGCAGGCATGCTTGCGCTCCTCAGTGTCTGGATGTGACGGCATCCAGATGAGCCGAGTTCATGTCCAATGAACTCGGCTCACCTCATGCACGTCACTGACAGCGTGGGAAAATTCTCCTGCACTCAGCGCTTCAGCGTGAGAATTATCCCACGCTGTCAGTGACGTGCAAGAGGTGAGCTCATGTCCAATGAACTCAGCTCACTTCATGCACGTCACTGACAGCGTGGGAAAATTCTCCTGCACTCAGCGATTCAGCGTGAGAATTTTCCCACGCTGACAGTGACGTGCATGAGGTGAGTTCATGTCCAATTATCTCAGCTCACCTCATGCATGTCACTGACAGCGTGGGAGAATTCTCACGCTGAAGCGCTGAGTGCAGGAGAATTTTCCCACGCTGTCAGTGACGTGTATGAGGTGAGCCGAGTTCATTGGACATGAACTCGGCTCATCTGGATGCCGTCACAGGCAGACATTGAGGAGCGCAAGCATGCCTGCGCTTCTCAGTGTGTGCGGCATGGCAAGCTGGATGGCAGCGTTCTGCTGCGATCCAGCCTGTTATGTGAATGTAGCAGAGCTGAAGCCGTCGTGGGAACCATGGAAAGGTAAGGATGATGTTGCTTTATTATTTTATTTTTATTGCAGAAGACATTGGCTTCAGCTGGAATGGGCGTGATGGTAAGTATGGTTTAATTTACAACAATAAAGAATTGTGTGTTTATTTCAATTAAAGGACTTTATTCTGGGTGTTTGTATTTTTTTTTTTACTTTGACTATGGGGTTAGTAATGGGGGTGTCTTATAGACGCCTCTCCATTACTAACCTGGGCTTGATGTCAGCTGGCATTATAAGCTGACATCAACCCCAGCCCTATTACCCCACTGCAACCGCTACAGGGCAGTGGGAAGAGCGAGGCTAAGTGCCAGAAATGGCGCATCCTATGGATGCGCCATTTCTGGGGCGGCTGACGGCTGGTGTTTCTAGCCTGGGAGGGGGCCAATATTCATGGCACCCTTCCTGGGCTATTAATATCAGCCCCAGCTGTCTGCCAAGCCTTTGCTAGCTATTAAAATAGGGGGGACCCCACGTCATTTTTTTTGGGAGGTCCCCCATTTTAGTAGCTAGTAAAGGCTAGGAATTAGTGTTGAGCCACCCCCGTAGTGTTCGAGTTAGGTTCGGTTCGTCGAACACCCGTGTGTTCGCCGAACTGTTCGTCGAACACCTTCGAACACCATTAAAACCAATGGCAGGCAAACAAAAACACATAGAAACACATAGAAAACGCCTTCAAATGTGTCCAAAAGCTGACAAACTGCTCAGAAGACATAACTAACACATGGAAAAGTGACAAGTACATATAGTCATGCGAAAAGAAAAGAGGTGGAGGAGTAAAAGGAGGGGGAGACACAGATATAGGCATGTCATGCCCTTCTAAAATCCAAAAAGTGAGAACCCGACACGGCCAGTCCGTTCCTGCCCGTGCCACCTCCGTGTCGCCGGGTTTGTGCCAGAGCCGCGGTGGACCCTGACGGCCAGCCCCCCTCTCCAAATACTGGTGCCTGTCTGCTGGTGGGTCGAGCGAGCCCCCCTGTGGTGGAGGCAGCTCTAAGCTTTTTAATTTAAATTGTCTCTCTAATTTGAATGAATACACTTTAAATCCTTTTACAAGGATCTATTTAAGGGCAAGTCTCATGCCAGCAGCCGCGTAATTCCAGCTCCAGTAGCGTCGACTAAAGCTGCTGCAGTTAAAAAGCTTTTATAAGGATCGAGTTCGGCTGTCCACCGCAAGGCATCCTACCGCCAGTCCCAGCCCCTATGCCTTGGGGTGCCTCCTGATGCTCTTCACTGAGTATGCCGTGGTCCCTAAGCACTTCCTTTGAAAAAATTAAGTGTCCAAACTACAGGTGGTGTAGCTTGCTTAACAGCCGGGATAATCCGCTGACTAGCAGACACTGCTACTAGGCACAAAGTATTTCCTAGGCTAGATGCAGTTAAAAATGTGTAATTAGATACTCTCGTTGGATGCTGAGAAAGCATTCCATAGAGTCTCCTGGCATGCCATATATTATTCTCTTAAAAAGCTTGGGGTAGGGGTCTAGGGGACCCTTTTATAGCCAAAATCACGGCCCTGTATCGCAATACGTCAACTAGGCTGAAGATAAATGGAACTGTAGCACCCTGAGGGCTCGGTTGCTACAGAGGTATTGCACCTCACCCAGAGGTGTGATATCTCACTCTCAGGTAAGGATGGAGTGTGGATCAGGACCCGACACCTGCATGCATTACACCACATTGCCGTGGGGCAGGGCGACCAATATGCCCCTGAGATGGGCACGACAGTCCCTGTCCCTGGCTGGAGTGGGGGGAGGGAACACTGAGGAAGGGGAACCCTGTAGTGCAGGAGCAGGGAGGAAGCAGTTCCTGTGTGCATTGAGAAGGGAGTATAAAAGGTGGGCACCATCTTAGTTCAGTGCAGAGAAGTCTGAGCAGAAGTGACAGGGAGCAGGGGCTCTGCATGAGCTCTGCTCCGGAGGCGGGCCTAGTAACAGAGGCCCAGGCCTGGAAGAGGGAGAAGGAAGGAAGAGGAGCGGAGAAGGCTCCAGGATCGAGGAACGAAGGGATCCCAGGGGTGCGGACGGGCGAGTCACCACCTCACGCCCTAATCCACCTGCGTGGAGGGGTCAGGCCAAAGGGGGAGACCGGTCCCCGAAACTAGTGGAGGCGGGAAACGACCCTCAGCTAGAAACCGGAGGCTGTGACATTTTATGTGGTGCAGCCCCTCGCTACACCAGCTAGGAGGGCACCACATAGGGTCAGGGAAACTGGCGCCAAGTTTACCAAGAGGAGGCCCGAGGCAGCCGGACAGAAGGGTTGGTAAGAAAGGCCAGACAAAGGACACACAAAGGGGGTCCTGTGAAGCGCTCCAAAGTTATCTGGGAGTTGTCTGAGCCCCTCACCTGGTGAGCACAGTACGACGTGGGCAGCCGTTGCCTGCAGAAGTGGTCTGGATAATAAGAACTGTGAGTAAAGGCCCTGGACTGCATCACTGACTCCGTGTCGTTACTGCTGCTGCCCTGCACCATCACCCCCATCCTCCGCATACACTGCCCTGAGGCTATACTCCTCCCGTGGGGAGCTATGCTACGCTCTGCTGCACCCACAACACCAGCCTCAGCGGTCTGCCCTGCAGCGGCGGTTCACTCTGACCGCAATCCAGGGGTGGCGTAGTCGGACATTTAAACATCAAAACCACATAAATAGTTCCGCCACTGGTTTGACCGCCCTGAGCCACAGAACCGGGTCGCCGCCACGGAGACTACAACCACCAGCATCCACCAAAAAGGGTCCGGCTTCGGGTGTCCCAAGACCCAGGGGGCGCGTCAGAACATTTTCATCACCTCTCATAATCACCAATGGGACAAGGCAGGGATGTCCTCTGTCCCCTCTCTTATACATCCTAGTGACGGAGCACCTGCTCTCATCAATTCGCCATAACCCCAATATTAGGTGGATTGAGGTGGGAGACACCGAGTACAAGTGCTCTCTATTTGCTGATGATGTCCTAGTATATATCACTCAATCACATATATCCATCCCTGCTGTTATGGCTGAAATAGATCACTTTGTTACATGGTCAAATTTTAAAATCAATGCAGCGAAGTCTGAGGCCCTCGATGTCTCCCTCCCCAAATCCATACAGGATTCCATCCAGTCCAACTTTCCCTTTGCCTGGCCCTCACAGGGTATCAAATACTTAGGAATTCCTATTCATAGAGACCTCTCCCGTCTATGTTATCTTAATTTTGGGCCCTTTATTGAACAACTCCATACAGACCACAGTTGGCAAGTTAGAACTTTAAGATTCACTACGTGAACCACTGGTGTTTTGTGGAAAAGCACATGTACACTGTGTTCCAAATTATTATGCAAAAAGAGTTTAGGAGTGATAAGGGAAGAATTTGTTTGTTTGTCAGTTAAACTCATTGATGGTGATGTGTGTCAGGGCTCTTTATATCACTGTAAGCAATTGCAGACACCTGTGCTAATTAGTTTGGCAGGTGTGTCCAATGAAAGGCAAGACTACTTAAGAAGGCTGTCCCACATTATTAAGCAGCCTACATTTTCTGCCAAAATGGGAAAGAAAAAGGATGTGTCGGCTGCTGAGAAGCAACAAATTGTGGAGTGTTTAGGTCAAGGCATGACTACAATCAACATTGTGCGATGATCAGGATGAAGTGTCTTGGCAATCAAGAAGTATGTAGCTGATTCACAGTACACACGTGTGCGTGCTGATAAGGGCAAATTGAGGACTCTTTCCCACAGGCAATTACGTCAGGTTAAAAGAGCAGCGGCAAAATAGCCTTGTCATAGCAGCAGACAAGTTTTTGAAGCTGCTGGTGCCTCCAACGTCCCCCTGAACAACAAGATGCAGGGTCCTTCAGAGGTTTGCATCTGTGCGTACGCCATCCTGTCCACCTCCTCTATCCACTTCACACAAGCAGAAACGGCTCCAGTGGGCCAAACATTACATGAAGACTGATTTCAAAACTGTTTTGTTCACGGATGAGTGCGGTGCAACGCTCGATGGTCCAGATGGATGGAGTGGAGGATGGCTGGTTGATGGACACCCCACGCAAACAAGGCTACAGCGCCAACAAGGAGGAGGTGGAGTAATGTTTTGGGCTGGAATCATGGGGAGAGAGATTGTTGGCCCCTTTAGGATCCCTGAAGGGGTAAAAATGAACTCCATAATGTATGTGGAGTTTCTCAAACAGCACTTCCTGCCATGGTTCAACAAGAAGAACCGTGTATTCCACAGCAAGATCATTTTTATGCAAGATAATGCACCGTGTCATGCTGCACATAACACATCTGCATCTCTTGCTGATATGGGCATAAAAGGGGACAAACTTATGGTGTGACCCCCATGCTCCCCTGACCTCTACCCCATTCAGAACCTCTGGAGCATCATCAAAAGAAGTGTCTATGATGGCGGGAGGCAGTTCACATCTAAGCAACAGCTCTGGGAGGGTATTCTGTCCTCATGCAAAACAATTGAATCAGAAACCATCCAAAACCTGACAAATTAAATGGATGAGAGAGTTCAGAAGCTCCTTTCGAACAAGGGGTCCTATGTGCAAATGTAACATCACCTAGAATAAAGTTTTGAGTTGAAAACTGTTTTATTTCAGTTTCTAATAACCTGCTTATAATTTCAAAATGACCATTTTTTTGGTCTTTATTAAAATGAAAAGGTTGATCGAAGAGTGTGGGGGATCTAAGAGTGTGGCAACCCAGTAGTCAGGATTACTTCGAATTCTGACAATCTGAGGGTCATGTTGCAGGTAGTGCAGCAAGATGGCACTCATGTGTCTTGCGCATCTCGGAGCCCCAAAATTATTTTCCGGGCTAGATGCAGCTAAAAATTATTATTAATTTTAAATCTGGTGGAGCTTAGTATAGATGGCCTAATAAAAACAGTACTGCACACTGCTACAAAGCCCAAATTATTTTCCAGCCAAGATACAGATAAACATGATTAGTAATTTTAAATCTGGTAGAGCTTAGTATAGATGGCCTATTAGAATCAGTGCTGCACACTGCTACAAAGCCCAAATTATTTTCCAGCCAAGATACAGATAAACATGATTAGTAATTTGAAAGCTTAAAACGGTTGGTGAGGTGATTTTAACCAATCATCAAGCTTTTACTCTCCTCAGGATGACACAGGGGTAGAAAAGTCATTTCGTATCCATGATTTGTTCATCTTTATGAACGTGAGTCTGTCTACATTATCAGTGGAGAGCCGCGTGCGCTTATCTGTGAGCACACCACCAGCAGCGCTGAACACACGTTCAGACAGAACGCTGGCTGCGGGGCATGACAAGATCTCCAAGGCGTAAGTGGCTAGCTCCGGCCATTTATCCAGATTGGAAGCCCAAAAAGAGCAAGGGTCCAGTGACACAGTCATGGCTTCAATGTTTACTTGGAGATACTCCTGTACCATCTTCTCTAGGCGTTGACTATGTGTCAGACTTCTTGTCTCCTGTGGCCTTGCAAAGGATGGGCTAAAAAAGTGGTGAAATGATTCCGCAAAATTGATGTTACCAGCAGATACTGTGTTTCTGTTACGGTTTGAGTGCTGAACACTCGACGGTCCCATGGTTGGCAAGTTGGAACTGTGAGATTCACTACGTGCACCACTGGTGTTTTATGAAAAAGCACATGTAAGATTCTGCAACAGTCTCTGCTGATACTCCTGCATGCGTGCATTCCTTTCTATGGCAGGAATAATTTCTGCAAATTTACTTTTGTACCGGGGATCTAACAGTGTGGCAACCCAGTAGTCAGGATTATTTCTAATTCTCACAATTCGAGGGTCATGTTGCAGGTAGTGCAGCAAGAAGGCACTCATGTGTCTTGTGCATCCAGTAGCACCAAGTCCCTGTTGTGTTGGTGGCGAGGTAACAATCATGCTTCCTTCCTCTGTCCTCTCCCCCCAACCTCGCACAACAGAAATGTGATCAAGGTCTCCCTCATCTGATGAGTCTTCCATCAGTTCGTCCTCCACTTCTTCCTGGGCTCTTGCACCTTCCTCACTAGTTTGGCTGCTACCATGCGCCCTGGTAAAACCATCTCCCCCACCCTCACATGCCTGCCGCCTTGGTGCTGCCGACCGTCTGGACCTTGCAGATGTTAGCCCTTCCGCATACAGCTCCTCCTCCTCTACTTCCTCCACCTCCTCTTGTGCCACCACCTGACTCCGAATTCTGTTTAACATGTGCTCCAGCATGTAAATCACCGGAATAGTCATGCTGATAATGGCATCGTCAGCACTAAACATCTTCGTCGCCATTTCAAAACTGTGCAGAAGGGTGCATAGGTCCCTGATCTGAGACCACTCCTCCAGCGTGATTTGCCCCACCTCTGGATCTCGTTGGCCCAGGCTATACGTCAGAACGTATTGCACCAGGGCTTGTCGGTGCTGCCACAGTCGCTGCAACATGTGCAGAGTTGAATTCCACCGGGTAGGCATATCGCATTTTAGCCGGTGAAGTGACAGGCCCAACGACTTCTGTAGAGATGTAAGTCGCTGAGCTGCGGGATGCGAACGGCGGAAGTGAGCACACAGCGACCGTACCCTCTGCAGAAGGCCATCTAGTCCAGGATAGTGGGCTAAAAATTACAGGACAACCAGTTTCAACACGTGAGCCATACAAGGCACGTTTGTGACATTGCCCCGGCGAAGGGCCGCACCCAGGTTTGCAGCATTGTCTCACACGGCCTTCCCTGGTTTCAGGTCCAGTGGAGACAACCATTCATGAAATTGGTTCTCCAGAGCTGACCACAACTCCTCAGCTGTGTGACTCACATTTCCCAGACATTTCAAAGTAAAAAACGCCTGATGACGTTGAGCCCTACTGCCAGCATAGTAAGGAGGTGTGCAGGATCCCTTCTGCGCAGTTAGAAAGCTTGTGGCATGACCAGACAGGCTTTGGGTGCAGGTGGAGGACCGAGAGGAGGTTGAGGAGGCAGAAGCAGTGGAGGAACTTTGAGATAAAGAGGATTGACGCACAACTCGTGGGGACGGCAAGACTTGGACAGCAGCCCCTTGTCCTGCTGTCACCATAGTTACCCAGTGCCCTGTCAGCGACATGTAACGCCCCTGTCCATGCCTACTCGTCCAAGTGTCCGTGGTGAAATGCACCCTGTCACACAGAGAGTTTCTCAAAGAAGCGGTGATGTTGTGTGTGACATGCTGGTGGAGCGCAGGCACACCTTTCTTTGAGAAGTAGTGCCGACTGGGCATCTGGTACTGGGGCACTGCGACGGACATAAGGTCTCAAAAATCCTCTGTGTCCACCAGGCGGAAAGGCAGCATTTCTGTAGCCAAGAGCTTGCAGATGGTGAAATTCAACCTCTTAGCTTTCTCATGGCTAGGAGGAAATGGTCTTTTACTTGTCCACATCTGAGGGACCGAGGGCTGGCTATTGTGCTTAGACGGGGTTGATAAGGGTGTCCCCGGCAAACTGCTGGTCTGTGAGGAAGATGCAGGCGGACATGTTAGGTTGCCTTGATCCAAAGGTGGTGCTATCGATGTCGGACAGCGCTCAACACCAGCTGGTGTTACCACCTCCAAAGAAAATGATGACCTGCCAATCACGCTGGCTGTTGCGGGTAAAGAGGTGGCAGGTCTGCATCCCAAAACAGGTGTGAATGCTGTCCCCCCCCCAGTCACAGAGGATGAAGAGTCCGCGGATGCACAAGATATGGCAGACGGTGGTTGGCCCGGCCGGCTAGGCCGCATTGTAGCACAGTGAGCTTCTGTCACGGGTGTGTCACCACGAAGATCGTCACGAGTACACAGCCTGACTTCTCGCAGCTGACTTGGTGCTTTGTGTTTTTCGGCAGTGAGGGAGTTAATTCTCTCTCTCTCTGTGCTAGACGAGGTCCAGCCTCGCCCAGCTGCAATCAATACTTCTGTAGTGAGACTCCTTCAAATGCCTGCTGGTCTGTTTGGGAAGTGTCGGTGAAAGCATTTCATTCAGACTTACAGAGCGGATCGTGGTGTTTGGAGTTTTTGAGATAAGTGTATTTGGAGTGTCTTTTCCCTTCCTCGCTTTATCATTTATCTCCTTTCCCGTTGGTGTTCCCTCTGTTGTAGTTGTGTAGTTGTTGTATGCAAGGTGGTTTTGGTTTTTCCCTTGTACTGTCTCGTTCGTCTAAGTACTGTGTGTGGGCATATTATTACTTGTCCCCTTTTGTTGTGATCGGGGTCCTTCTCAGGACTAGATTACTTAGGTGCAGGGATCCTCAGGAGGTAGGGGTTACGCTGGCGGCCTGGACCTCTGTACCTTTAACAGTACCTCCAGGTTGAGGGATTAGTCAGGGCCCCAGCTTAGGGTCAGCTTAGGCCCCCTACCTCCAGTATACAGAGACAGCGTGACATTTTCACCGACCCACTTAGTTTTTCTCCAGCTACCATGGATCCAGTAGCCGGTCTAGCTCGGCAGTTGCAGAGTTTGTCCATGGAGCTGGCGGACGTTAGGTCCAAGGTTTTGCATCCTCAGGAGCAAGCCGGACCAGAACCTAAAGTAGCTCTCCCTGACAGGTTCACTGGGGGGCGGGACAAGTTTTTTGTTTTCCGGGAGGCATGCAAGTTGTACTTTCGGCTGCGGCCTCGGTCATCGGGGAGTGAAGAACAAAGGGTGGGAATTGTCATCTCACTCCTACAAGGGGACCCACAATCTTGGGCGTTCTCTCTTCCCCCGGGCTCCCCGGCTCTCCAGTCAGTGGATAGGTTTTTCGCTGCTCTGGGACTCGTATATGATGACCCAGATCGGATCTCCCTTGCTGAGTCTAAGTTACGTAGGATCCAGCAGGGAGATCGTCCGGCGGAGGAATTCTGTTCGGAGTTCCGTAGGTGGGCCACGGACACCCAGTGGAATGACCCGGCTCTTAGGAGCCAGTTTTGTCATGGTTTATCCGACAAATTACAGGATGTGTTGGCACAGTATGACTCTCCCGCGTCACTGGAAGCCGCTATGGCCCTTGCTATTCGCGTTGACAGACGGCTTCGGGAGAGGTGCGGGATAACTCTACCCCCTGTGATGACTCCACCTCCTACAAAGTCCCCTCATATGGTGGTTTCCCTGGTCAGTCCAGAGGAGCCTATGCAATTAGGAGGGACATCATTTCGGGGGAGGGGACCGGTGGTGCGCCATAAGACAGGAAGGTGTTTCTTCTGCAGGAGAAAGGGACATTTTATTGGGGGGTGTCCATCCCGTCCCTTGCAGAGTGAAGAGTCGTCGGAAAACTGTTGATCCCAGGTTGTGTGGTGGACGGCAATCTGGGAGTAGGTATTTCGTCCCTAGGTTCGTCTCAGTTTCTCGTACCGGCGGAGGTGGTGGTGGGTACGAGAACTGAGAGGATATCTGTTCTTCTGGATAGTGGTGCCGGGGCTAATCTGGTTGATGCTCGGTTTGCCCGGGTTCAAGGTATGCGATTGAGTGAGTTGGCTAAACCCATCCCCATATTCTCGATCGATGCCAGGCCTCTCGGTCAGGGAAGTTTTTTGCAAGCTGTGCATGACGTAAAACTTCAAGTGGGGGCGATACATAAAGAACTGTTGTCTTGCTACGTGTTGGAGGGTCTTCCCACTCCTATAGTGTTGGGCCTTCCTTGGTTAGCTAAGCATAACCCGGTTATTAATTGGCAAACCAGAGAGATAAGCCAATGGAGTAAATTCTGTAATAAAAACTGCATGAACACGGTCATCGGTGCGGTTACTCCTTGGGTCTTACCTCCATTTCTGGCGGACTTTGAGGATGTATTCTCGGAGAAAGGGTGTCAGGAACTACCTCCTCATCGCGAGTATGACTGTTCTGTAAAACTGCTCCCTGAGGCCAAGTTACCTAAAGCTAGGTTGTATAACCTTTCTGGTCCTGAGAGGCAGGCCATGAAGGATTATATTTCAGAAAGTCTGGCTAAGGGGCATATTAGACCTTCATCTTCACCGGTGGCTGCAGGGTTCTTCTTTGTTAAGAAGAAAGATGGAGGCCTACGCCCTTGCCTGGATTTCCGTGAACTTAATCGGATTACGGTCCGAGATCCGTATCCGCTCCCACTTATTCCCGATCTCTTTAATCAGATCGTGGGCGCCAAATGGTTCTCTAAGTTGGATCTCAGGGGGGCGTACAATCTGATTAGGATGAAGGAGGGGGATGAGTGGAAGACGGCGTTTAACACTCCGGAGGGGCATTATGAGAACCTTGTCATGCCATTCGGTCTGACTAATGCCCCGGCGGTGTTCCAACACTTTGTTAATGACATTTTTCGCCGCCTGGTGGGACAGTTTGTTGTCATATATCTGGATGATATCTTAATTTACTCGCCGGATCTGGTGTCTCATCAGGAGCACGTTAGGCAGGTGTTACAGATCTTGCGGGATAATAAACTGTATGCCAAATGGGAAAAGTGTGTGTTCGCCGTACAGGAACTCCAGTTTTTAGGCTTCCTGGTTTCAGCGTCCGGTTTTCGTATGGACCCTGGGAAAGTGCGGGCAGTTCTTGAGTGGGATCGGCCAGAGAATCTTAAGGCACTACAACGTTTCCTGGGGTTTGCTAATTATTACCGGAAGTTCATTCGTAATTTCTCGTCCATGGTTAAGCCTCTCACAGACATGACTAAAAAGGGGACGGATTTTTCTAGGTGGTCTGACAAGGCTTGTCAAGCATTCTCCTCCTTGAAAAAATGTTTTGCCTCGGCACCCATACTCATTCAACCTGATGCGTCACAGCCATTCATTGTAGAGGTAGACGCTTCCGAGGTAGGGGTGGGAGCAGTATTGTCACAGGGTTCGTCCCCTGGTAAGTGGCATCCGTGCGCCTTTTTCTCTAAAAAATTGTCGTCCGCTGAGAGGAATTACGATGTCGGCAATAGGGAACTCTTGGCCATTAAGTTAGCTTTTGAGGAGTGGCGCCATTTTTTGGAAGGGGCAGTCCATCCGGTCACCGTCATCACCGATCACAAGAACCTGCTATATCTGGAGTCCGCGAAACGTCTGAATCCCAGACAAGCTAGGTGGTCATTGTTTTTTACCAGGTTTAATTTTGTCGTTACATATCGTCCTGGGTCAAAAAATGTAAAGGCGGATGCCTTATCTCGTAGTTTCCCTGGGGCCGGGAATACGGACGACCCGATTCCTATCCTTCAGGAGGGGGTGGTGGTTTCGGCAGTATGCTCTGAGCTGGAGGAGGAGGTATTGGAGGCTCAGGGGGACGCCCCTGTTGGACCTCCGGGGAGACTGTTTGTTCCAGATCAGTTGCGACAAAAGGTGATCGAGGCACACCATAACTCAGTTTTTGCAGGACACCCGGGGAGTAAAGCAACTGTGGATCTCCTCTCGCGTCGGTTTTGGTGGCCTAACTTACATAAGGATGTGGTAACTTTTGTCGCGTCCTGTGGGGTTTGTGCGCGCTCTAAGACCTCACATACCCGTCCATCTGGGGCCCTCTTACCTTTGAAGATCCCGGAGCGTCCTTGGACTCATCTGTCTATGGACTTTATTACGGACCTCCCTACGTCTTCGGGTAAAACGGTCATACTCGTTGTAGTGGACAGGTTCAGCAAGATGGCACATTTTATCGCTCTTCCGGCTCTCCCTAATGCTAAAACTCTTGCGCAGGTGTTCATTGGGGAGATTGTGAGGCTTCACGGGGTACCCTCCGAGGTGGTGTCTGATCGGGGGTCTCAGTTTGTGTCCAAGTTCTGGAAGGCGTTTTGTGCACGGCGGGGGATGCATTTGTCATTCTCATCGGCTTTTCATCCTCAGACCAATGGTCAGACGGAACGTATGAACCAGAGCTTGGAGACATATCTCCGGTGTTTTGTGTCAGAGAACCAGGAGGACTGGGCTTCTTTCTTACCTCTGGCAGAGTTTGCTCTTAATAATAGGCGGAGCGAGTCCACTGGTAAGTCCCCGTTTTTTGGGGCATATGGTTTTCACCCCCAGTTTTGTACTTTCAGTAGGGGGGGCTCTTCGGGGGTTCCTGAGGAGGAACGATTTTCCTCATCACTCGCTTCAGTATGGAGAGGGGTGCTGAAGAATCTGAATACTATGGGGAACCGATACAAACGTATGGCTGATAGGAGGAGAGTGTCTGGTCCGGAAGTAAGTGTGAACGATCGGGTATGGTTGTCTACCAGGAATATTAAACTTAAGGTTCCCTCCTGGAAACTGGGTCCCAGGTTCATCGGGCCGTACAGAATCAGTTCTATTATTAATCCGGTGGCATTCTGTCTTGACCTTCCCCCTACGTTTAAAATTCACAACGTGTTCCACAGATCATTGCTTAAGAGGTATGTGGCGCCGGTGGTACCGTCACCTTTACCTCCCCCTCCAGTGGTGGTTAATGGTAACTTGGAGTTCCAGGTATCGAGGGTCATCGATTCACGCTTTAATCGCCGGTCCCTTCAGTACCTGGTTCATTGGAAAGGGTATGGTCCTGAGGAGAGGATGTGGGTTCCTGCGTCGGATATTAACGCAGACCGATTAGTTCGGGCCTTCCACATGACTCACCCGGATAAACCTGGCCCTGAGGGTCCGGAGGCCCCTCGTAGAAGGGGGGGTACTGTCACGGGTGTGTCGCCACGAAGATCGTCACGAGTACACAGCCTGACTTCTCGCAGCTGACTTGTTGGTGCTTTGTGTTTTTCGGCAGTGAGGGAGTTAATTCTCTCTCTCTCTGTGCTAGACGAGGTCCAGCCTCGCCCAGCTGCAATCAATACTTCTGTAGTGAGACTCCTTCAAATGCCTGCTGGTCTGTTTGGGAAGTGTCGGTGAAAGCATTTCATTCAGACTTACAGAGCGGATCGTGGTGTTTGGAGTTTTTGAGATAAGTGTATTTGGAGTGTCTTTTCCCTTCCTCGCTTTATCATTTATCTCCTATCCCGTTGGTGTTCCCTCTGTTGTAGTTGTGTAGTTGTTGTATGCAAGGTGGTTTTGGTTTTTCCCTTGTACTGTCTCGTTCGTCTAAGTACTGTGTGTGGGCATATTATTACTTGTCCCCTTTTGTTGTGATCGGGGTCCTTCTCAGGACTAGATTACTTAGGTGCAGGGATCCTCAGGAGGTAGGGGTTACGCTGGCGGCCTGGACCTCTGTACCTTTAACAGTACCTCCAGGTTGAGGGATTAGTCAGGGCCCCAGCTTAGGGTCAGCTTAGGCCCCCTACCTCCAGTATACAGAGACAGCGTGACAGCTTCCCACTGCAACTTATGCTTCATGTCCATGTGCCGGTTCATGCATGAAGTACTCAAACTATGTATTTTTTGGCCTCTACTTAGCTTTTGCTGACAAATGTTACAGATAACACGAGTTGGGTCATCTTTATCGATCTGAAAAAATGCCCAGGCTATGCAAGGCTTAGCACCCATGCGACCTGAAGAGCCACCACGACTTGTGGTGAGAGGCAGAGTTGTGTTTGAGGATGCAGTTGTTGACATGCTTCTAGTACTATGTCTCTGTCCAGGAAGGCGCAACCTGACCTCGTCGTCACTAGCATTCTCCTCCACCTCCTCAGCTGACCTCATCTCTTGGCTGACTGTGGGTTGACAGTAAGTGGGATCTCCAACCTCATCATCATCACCCTGTGCGTTATCACACCCGAAGAAGCTAATGCGAAACGTGCGCGTTGGGGCAGGAAGCAGGAGCATCTACATTGGTATGGAATAGTATTATACATTTTATTATTGTTGATATATGCCTATGTGTTGGTTGTACCCATTTAGTATCAGTTATTATCGGCAGTAGGAGATCTATATATATCTATGTGCACTGGAGTGATCACTTTGGCAGCAGGTGCTGGTCATGTAATTAATGAATTGTGCTGATCTATGTGCCTTTGTGCACGAGAGCACTAGTATGTTACAGCACTGCTGCCTTGTTGATTTGGTCCAATGTGTGGCATAATAAACTGCGGCATAATAAACTGATTTCTGATACTCCATGTTGATATATATAACACAAATTTTTAAAAAAGATACACCCTTCTAATTTATTATGGGTACTTCATTAATGGTACAACAAATTTGTTGTAAGATTATTTAAGCTGGGTGTATGTATCAATAATCATCCTTCTAATTTATTATGGGTACTTCATTAATGATACAATAAATTTGTTATAAAACTATTTAAGCTGGGTGTATGTATCAATAATCAACCAACAATTTATGCATACTTTTCTAAAGACTTTAATGTTTTTTCTCCTGTCTCCCTATGATTGGTACCTTTCTTTTTACGGTTTTATCCTGGATTTTAACATGTCTTTAATAAAATATTTATTTTAAAATTATTTTGTTACTTCCTGTTTTACTGGGTTATCACAATACATCCTGGTAAAAAATTTGTGTTAATAATTGTTGTTTTGGAAGTATTATTAGTTTATCAATTATTTGGACACTTTTTGTGAAACATTTTAGTTTGGCTGGAAGATGGTCTTTCTTCTGCAGATGTTACTGTTGCTTTAACACCTACCCCACGGACACAACCTTTTTTCCCCTTCCCAACACGCCTATTCCCCTTTCCACCAGCAGCAGGCCTTTTTCCACTCATTTTGGTGGTTAACTAATTCACAACTCTGGAGTTGTTTGCACAAAAAAACAATGGATGGGAACCGAGCAGAGCTGAGTGGCCAAACTGTGGTATTAGGCCAAAACTATTGGCTGGGTTAGATACAGAAAAAAATTATATTGAATTTGCAACCTGATGGAGGTCAGTATAGATGGACTAATAGACCAAGTCCCACACACTGCTAGAAGCCCAAATATTTTTTCAGAGCTAGATGCAGAAAAAAATTATATTCAATTTGCAACCTGATGGAGGTCAGTATAGATGGACTAATAGACCAAGTCCCACACACTGCTAGATGCCCAAATATTTTTTCAGAGCAAGATGCAGAAAAAAATTATATTCAATTTGCATCCTGATGGAGGTCAGTATAGATGGACTAATAGAAAAAGTCGCACACACTGCTAGAAGCCCAAATATTTTTTCAGAACTAGATGCAGAAAAAAAATATTTTTAATTTGCAACCTGATGGAGGTCAGTATAGACGGACTAATCGACCAAGTCACACACACTGCTAGAAGCCCAAATATTTTTTCAGAGCTAGATGCAGAAAAAAAATATTTTTAATTTGCAACCTGATGGAGGTCAATATAGATGAACTAATAGACCAAGTCCCACACACTGCTAGAAGCCCAAATATTTTTTCAGAGCTAGATGCTGAAAAAAAATATTTTTAATTTGCAACCTGATGGAGGTCAGTATAGATGGACTAATAGAACAAGTACCACACACTGCTAGAAGCCAAAATATTTTTTCAGAGCTAGATGCAGAAAAAAATTATATTCAATTTGCAACCTGATGGAGGTCAGTATAGATGGACTAATAGAACAAGTCCCACACACTGCTAGAAGCCCAAATATTTTTTCAGAGCTAGATGCAGAAAAAAATTATATTCAATTTGCAACCTGATGGAGGTCAGTATAGATGGACTAATAGACCAAGTCCCACACACTGCTAGAAGCCCAAATATTTTTTCAGAGCTAGATGCAGAAAAAAATTATATTGAATTTGCAACCTGATGGAGGTCAGTATAGATGGACTAATAGACCAAGTCCCACACACTGCTAGAAGCCCAAATATTTTTTCAGAGCTAGATGCAGAAAAAAAATATTTTTAATTTGCAACCTGATGGAGGTCAGTATAGATGGACTAATAGACCAAGTCCCACACACTGCTAGAAGCCCAAATATTTTTTCAGAGCTAGGTGCAGAAAAAAATTATTTTTAATTTGCAACCTGATGGAGGTCAGTATAGATGGACTAATAGACCAAGTCCCACACACTGCTAGAAGCCCAAATATTTTTTCAGAGCTAGATGCAGAAAAAAATTATATTCAATTTGCAACCTGATGGAGGTCAGTATAGATGGACTAATAGAACAAGTCCCACACACTGCTAGAAGCCCAAATATTTTTTCAGAGCTAGATGCATAAAAAAATTATATTGAATTTGCAACCTGATGGAGGTCAGTATAGATGGACTAATAGACCAAGTCCCACACACTGCTAGAAGCCCAAGTATTTTTTCAGAGCTAGATGCAGAAAAAAATTATTTTTAATTTGCAACCTGATGGAGGTCAGTATAGATGGACTAATAGACCAAGTCCCACACACTGCTAGAAGCCAAAATATTTTTTCAGAGCTAGATGCAGAAAAAAATTATATTGAATTTGCAACCTGATGGAGGTCAGTATAGATGGACTAATAGAACAAGTCCCACACACTGCTAGAAGCCAAAATATTTTTTCAGAGCTAGATGCAGAAAAAAATTATATTCAATTTGCAACCTGATGGAGGTCAGTATAGATGGACTAATAGAACAAGTCCCACACACTGCTAGAAGCCCAAATATTTTTTCAGAACTAGATGCAGAAAAAAATTATATTCAATTTGCAACCTGATGGAGGTCAGTATAGATGGACTAATAGAATGATGCTATGCCCAAAAGGTTTTACTTCACTAGGTGCAGTAAATAAATTGGTATTCTATACACAGGTGGTATGTCTTGCAACACAGATAGGCTACTCCACTGACTAACACACTCTGCAATAGGCCAAAAAGGATTAGCTTTGCTAGATTTAGCCAAATGCTGTGAAAAAACTTGCAAAGCACTGGCACAGACCTGGCTGGCAAAAACTGATAGGAACTGATGTAACTTAGTCCTGAAAAGGACTGCAATTACAATTAATCTTTACTCCCAACCTATCTATTTAAGAGCACAGACCTGCCTGATAAAAGTCGTAGGAAATGCTGTAACATAGTCCTTAAAAGTACTGCAATCACTACTATTCCCAACTCCCAAGCTATCTGTAGATTTGTGCGAAAATTGGCTTGAAATTAACAAGGTATAGCGCACACAGCAACAGCGGTGCCGTCTAACACGCAGCTGCAACAGTGAGAAAATGGTGGCGACGGGGAAAATGGCTAGGTCTTATAGGGCAAGGACATGTGACATACACTGCCAATGACACATGCCCTTGCTTGTGTGAAAAAAAGCACTTCGCTCCGTGTGTGCGCTGCTGATAGGCTGACAGATTGCACCTCCCCACTGTAAATGCGGGAAAGAGAAAAAAAAATGGAGATCTTCATTATTCCTGCAGAGATTCATCCCCTGCCCCTCCCCCCGCCCCGCTGTACACTCAAACTGCGTATTAACATTAATTTTCATCATTACTGAGAAAAAATCCAGTTATGATTTTGGTGCACGAACAGTTATCGAACATAACCTTGAACAGCCGAATTTTTTTCAAATCGTTCATGTTCACCGAACGGCTCGAACACCGCCCAAAACAGCTCGAATTTGAGATTGGCGAACAGTTCGAGTCGAACAACGCTCATCTCTACTAGGTATTCAGCTGGGGGCTGATATTAGTAGCCTGGGAAGCTCTGTGGGTATTACCCCTTTCCAGGCTTCAAACATCTGCCCCAGCCGTCTGCTTAACCTCCGCTAGAGCCTAAAATTACGGGGAACCCCACGCCAATTTTTTTAAAAAAAATCCTTTATTTTAACACTAAATGACAAGTACAGTAATCAACACTGTGACTGTACTTCATATATATGTGACTGACATGTTTCTATCTATCTAATCTATGTGTGATGCTCTATTCCTTCTATTCTAAATTGTCGGGTACCGCTGCTGAATTTCAGGCCGGCTTTTTTAAAGAGACGGCGCTTGAAAACACTAATATTTTTTTTAATAAATCCTTTACACTAAATGACAAGTACAGTAACCAACACTGTCACTGTTCTTCTTATATATGTGACTGACATGTTTCTATCTATCTAATCTATGTGTCATACTCTATTCTTTCGATTCTAAATTGTCGGGTACCGGTGTATGCCGCTGATGAATTGCCAGCTTTTCATATTTCACTGTGAGCACTGTTCCCAGCGATTTGGGCAATCACTGTAATGCCACAACCACCATGGCTGTGGCATTATGGTGAGTGGCAGACAATCCCTGCATGATTGGTGCTCTAAATAGCGCCAGACATGCAGGACACGCTTTTGGTGCACGAACAGTTATCGAACATAACCT
Source organism: Phyllobates terribilis (assembly GCF_046119375.1). Taxonomy (NCBI): domain Eukaryota; kingdom Metazoa; phylum Chordata; class Amphibia; order Anura; family Dendrobatidae; genus Phyllobates; species Phyllobates terribilis. The sequence continues at coordinate 40,776,700 of NW_027362769.1, read as the reverse complement.
CGAACAGCCGAATTTTTTGCAAATCGTTTGGGTTCGTCGAACAACTCGAACACCGCCCAAAACAGCTCGAATTTGAGATTGGCGAACAGTTCTAGTCGAACACCGCTCATCTCTACTCGTAGTAACTATGTTTTTACTATGTGGACTATGTAAACTTATGACATGACAGTTTCAGGAGGCTGTGTTAGCTACTTAAACTCAAGCTGCTGGGCTTCCCCATCCACTTTATAATGAACAAGCATCTTGAGCATTTGCACCAATTTGTCAATATACCTCTGCTATTCCTGTGTACAATCACACTTGTGCTAACAAGTTGCCAGCGGCTTTTCAAATCTGCTATTTCCTGTGTTTAACCAACCTTCTGTCAGCAAAATACCAGTTTTCCATTACATCTCTGCTATTCGTGTGTGTAACTGCACTTCTGCTAGCTAGTGATGAGCGTGCACTAAAATGCTCGGGTACTCGTTGCTCGGGTCGAGCAAATTGGAATACTCGGGTGCTCGACCCGAGCAACAAACCCAATGTAAGTCTATGGGAAACTCGAGCATTTTTCAGGCGGCTCCCCCCGGCGGTCTACAGAGGGCCTAAAAATTGCCCAAATCGATGGGAACAGTGCTCAAATGACATGGGAACAGCATGGGGAAGACCCCTGGAAGCACCTCTGACTCCCAGATCACTGCTGTCAGCAACGTGGTCAGAGTGTTACACCACTTTTACAGACTCACAATAAAACATACAAAAACGAAACCAAAATGGATTTTCCTGGGAAATATGTGAAGGAACATCCTTTCCAGGGTAATGACTTGTATATAAGGCAAAATAAATAACCAAAAACAAAAATATTCCTCCACAACTTGTGCTATGATCACACGTAGCGTTTTTGATGCGTTTTTGCACTTTTGCATTGCTTTCAACCAAGACAAATGCATTCACCAGGAAATGTCGTTTTAACATTTTACCACCTTATCTGGCCATGTGGTGTGTGACACATCAGACATATGCATACAGTGCTGAAAAGACATGGGAACAGAATGGGGAAGACCTCTGGAAGCATCTCTGACTCCCAGGTCACTGCCTAAAAGTGTGCCCATCATAAGTGATCCTTGGTGCATGCGAAGATGCCTCCCGCCATGCACCTGTCATTGCAGACTTGCAACAATCACCCTCCACGTCCTTGTCCCACTGCAGTGTTCAGTTGTCCCTACCCCATTGCTTGGAATGCAAGCGCAAGTATGCAGGCAGCCACCCACCCACAGGCTGCAATACTATACTGCCAAATTTTTGACAGCTGCTTGCACTTGAAATGTGGCCTTTTAGTCTCGTGGAGGCGGAAGCTTTTCACAACCTCATGCCGGCGGCGGCCGAGTGTCCATACTCGGTCCCCAGCCGCCACTGTATTTCCCGGTATCGCCTCCGCCTTCCACAAGCACGAGTCCAACAACATTACCTGTGCCCTCCCAAGTGCACTTTCTGGGAAGGACCGCCTAACCACAAACACGTGGACAGGTGAATGTGGCTAGAGACGGTGCGGAGCCAGTCCCCAATTTTTTTTGCTAAGAGTTGTATTTAGCTCGGTGAAAGGACTGGCATAGAGGGAAACCGTATCTACCCTGCGTGTCATTTCTCCCAGGAAGTCCTGTAATTGAGCTTGTTGCAGAAGCAATAGCAGCCCGACCAACATCAACTCGCCCTTGTCGTTGGTGCTTTGACACACATATTTCTTTGCACATTTAATTTCTTGAATACAGAGTTGGACAATGGCCTGATCTGTAATGCGTTTTGAGAAATAACATGCATAAGCATGGACGATCCACATTAAAAAAGCATCCATAGAGTGTCCGGGAACCTTCCCCCACACTTTTCTTAGCCAGGGCTGCTTTTCGGCAGGGTTGGACGGGCCCACCAGAGAACTGGAGACTCCTCCGGTGGGCCCTGGCTTCTCCTTCAGGAGAGTTCATAGTGCCAAGGTGAGGCCATGATGATGATAGAGGCCACCATCTGCTTAGTTTTCTGTTACTTGAAATGCAAGTGCAAGTATGCAGCCAGCCACCCACCCACCCACAGGCCGCAACACTAAACTGCTAGATTTCTGGGCAGCTCTTTGCACTTAAAATATGGCCTTTTAAGCTCATGGAGGCGGAAGCTTTTCACAACCTAATGCCGGCGGTGGCCGGGTGTCCATACTCGGTCCCCAGCCGTCACTATATTTCCCTGTATCGCCTCCGCCTTCCACTAGCACGGGTCCCACAACATTACTCGTGCCCTCCCCAGTGCACTTACTGGGAAGGACCGCCTAACCACAAACACGTGGACAGGTGAATGTGGCCAGGGAGAGTACGGAGCCAGTCCACAACTTTTTTGGCTGAGAGTTGTATTTAGCTCGGTGAAAGGACTAGCATAGAGGGAAACCGTACCTACCCTGGGTGTCATTTCTCCCAGGAAGTCCTCTAAAGCTACTTGCACTTGAAATGTGGCCTGAACATTACTGCTGGTACTTTTCTGTGGGAATTTGCTTGCCTCCTACCAGCCTGGAATATTTCCAGCAAATTATGGTACGAAGCCATGGTATTAGCACTGTCCCCAGTACCAGTAGCGAAGCCATCCCCAATTTCCTTCTCAGGAATTTTATTTGGTAGACTGAGTGGCTGCCCAAATACATTTTCTCACAAAGGAGCTGAAGATAGAGTGGCAGTAGGTGCAAGGTTCTCCAGCCTGTTAGATATTAGAGGGTGAACGGCATCACATTGGATCAGTGGTTATTACTGAAGCCTTGCAGTGCAGGGATCCTGGGTTCAAATCCCAGCAAGGACAACATCTGCAAGGACTTTGTATGTTCTCCCTGTGTTTGCGTGTGTTTCCTCATCAGTAAAAAAGCAGCCATAGAGTGTCCGGGAACCTTCCCAAACACTTTTCTTAGCCAGGACTGCTTCTCGGCAGGGTTGGACGGTCCCACCAGAGAATCCTCTAGTGTGCCTTGGCTTCTACCTCAGGAGAGTTCATGATAGCGCTAACTTTGCAGCTGCTATGGGGCTCTTGAGCGGGTGAGAAAGGTTAGCCCTCAGAATCAAATCCTCTGGTGGGCAGAATGTTTTTTAATCTGAAACAGCTTCTCAGTGGGAGTTGTATTTCACCACAGCCATATTCTTTAGCTCGGTGAAAGGACTGGCATAGAGGGAAACCGTATCTACCCCGGCTGTCATTTCTCCGTCACCAGCTTCCACCCATTGTCACACACGACCATGCCTGGCTGTATGTTCAGCGGTGAGAGCCACAGATCAGGCTGCTGTGTTACAGCTTTCAACAACTCTGCAGTGCTGGGCGGTTTGTCAATTAAGCATGTTATCTTCAGCACAGCCTGTTGCCGCTTGGCCAAGGCAGTGCTGCAGTTCCGTCAGCTTGTGACTGATGTGATCATTTCGGAGATGGAGGAGGAGGTGCATGAGCTGAACTATGTGATTACATTGAGGTTAAATTAGTGACGCTGTTTTTTATACTAAAGAAAGATCCTATTGTTTTTTTTTTACATTATTTTTTAAGACAAATGCATTCACCGGGAAATGTCACTTTAACATTTTACAACCTTATCTGGCAATGTGGTGTGTGACACATCATCAGACACATCCTTTTTTACTTATGATGGAGGGACTCTGAAAGTCATAAAGCCTATTTTTACAGGGACATCAGACGGCCCTTACTATTCTTAAAAGGCCAGCAGTCGGCCGTAGCTATTGTTAGAGAGCCATCAGGCGGCTATGCTTTGTTGTTCCCATTATTAACAAGTGGGTCTCCTATACTGTTATTGCATATCCAGTGACTGCAAGGGCTGCCAAAAATTTGGACGCAACCCAATACCCCTTTGAAGAGACACAGAGGAGGGTCTCAGTAAAAAAAATGTTCCCATTATAAAGGAGCGGGTCTCCTATAGTGGTAATGCCCATGCTGTGACTGCAAGGGCTGCCAAAATTTGGGAAAAACCCCACTAAGAATTAAAAGACACATAGAGCAGGGCCACAGTAACAAGATACGACATGTTCCCATTAGAAAGGAGAGAGTCTGCTATATAGTTATAGGATATGCAGTGAGTCCAACGGCTAACCAATTTTAGGAAAAACCCCACTAAGAATTTAAAGACACACAGAGCAGGGCCACAGTAACAAGTACGACATGTTCCCATTAGAAAGGAGAGAGTCTGCTATACAGTTATAGGGTATGCAGTGAGTCCAACGGCTGACCAGTTTTAGGAAAAACCCCACTAAGAATTTAAAGACACACAGAGCAGGGCCACAGTAACGACAAATTCCCATTAGAAAGGAGAGAGTCTCCCATAGTGTTGGCCTATGCAGTGAATGCAAGGGCTGCCAAAAATTTGGAGGCACTTCAATGCCCCTTGGAAGAGACGTGGAGGAGGGCCTCATAAAAAAAATGTTCCCATTAGAAACGAGCGGGCCTCCTATACTTGTATTGCCCATGCACTAAGTGTATGGGCTAACAAACATTTACGCCTGGGGGGTATACATGAACATACTGTATAAAAAAAGTTTTTCACGGGCATCATAAACACCCTTAAAAAAATTATGTGGGTGTTGCATCACGGACCACGGTCACCCTGGTGATATAGTGATGGCGGATGAGGAGAAGGAGGAGGACAGGAGCAAATGGACAAAATCAGGAAGCATATACCCATGTGTGGGTGTGAAAAGGTGCATGGGAATATACCTCCCAAGAAAAGACACTGGATTTGAGTTTATGTTATGCTGCTATCATTCGGTGATGTTGAGAAGTCTGGCCCAATCCTGCCCTTGTTCATTTTTATAAGAGTCAGCCTGTCAGCATTTTCAGTTGAAAGGTGGATGTGCTTATCAATTATAATTCCACCAGCGGCTGTCACGCTGTCTCAGCGTACAGGGGGGTCAGGGGCCTGAGCTGACCCTAGACGGGGGCCCTGACTAATCCCTCAACCTGGAGGTACTGTTAATGGTACAGAGGTCCAGGCCGCCAGCGTAACCCTAAACTCCTGAATATCCCTGAGCCTAAGTAATCTAGTCCTGAGAAGGACCCCGATCACAACAATGGGAAACAGGATAGAAAATGCCCAAAACACAGTACTAGACAAACGAGACAGTACAAGGGGAAAACCAAAAACCACCTTGCATACAAAAACTAACACCACAATTACAGAGGGAACAACAACAGGTTAGGAGATAAATGATAAAGGGAGGAAGGGAACAAACCACACCGTATACTCCTCGCTCCGAACTCCACCAAACAACGATCCACTCTGAAGGTCTGCAAGAAATGCTTTCACCGACAACTTCCCTAACAGACCAGCAGGTATTTGAAGGAATCCCAATACTGCAGCATTAACTGCAGCTGGGCGAGGCTGAGCCTCGTCAAGCACAGAGAGAGAGAATTAACTCCCTCACAACCAAAAAACACAAAGCACCAAAAACTTAGCTACGAGAAGTCAGGCTGTGTAGTCGCGACGATCTTCGTGGCGACACACCCATGACAGCGGCACTAAAAACCCGCTCTGATAAAACGCTGGCGGCAGGGCAGGCCACGACCTTCAAGGCATAGAGAGCCAGTTCATTCCACGTATCCAGCTTGGATACCCAATAATTATAAGGCACAGAGGAATCACGGAGGACGTTGGTACGGTCGGCAAGGTACTCCCTCAGTATCTTCCCAAGCTTTGCACTCCTTGGGAGAGTACCCCGCGCCTCAGGGCCTGTGTGATGGGAGGGTCTAAGAAAACTCTCCCAGAACTTTGACAGTGTTCCCCTGCCTCTGCTGGATAGAAGTTGTGTCTCTCTCGCTTGTACTCCTTGGTTGTCCAACGAAGTGTGCCCTCTGCCGCCAGCGTTTTCAGATGGGAATTTTTTTAATAGTTCCGCAACCAGGGTCTTCTGTTACTGCCCCATTTTTGTAGACCTGTCCGCCTCAGGAATAAGAGATATAAAGTTCTCCTTGCAGCGTGGGTCTAGAAGTGTCAACAACCAGTAATGACTGTCACCCAAAATTTTGAGAACGCGATGGTCATGAAAAAGGCAGCGTAACATAAACTCAGCCATGCGTGCCAGACTACTAACAGGCAAAACTTCCGGGTCCTCACCAAGAGGATGACTGACCATGCTCTCCTCCGCCTCCTCTCTGTCCTCTGGCCATCCACGCTGAACAGATGGCATAACAGCTGTGCAGGTAGTACCATCTATAGTGCATGAAACTAGCTCCTGTCCTTCCTCCTCCTCCTCCTCTTCCTCATTGTGACACAATACATGTTGGGATGAGATGAGGCTTGGCTGTGTGTAATCACCCTGTATGGTTCCTTGCTCCAACTCATCGTGCTCCGCCTGCAATGCATCCTCTTTGATTGTGAGAAGAGAGCGTTTCAGAAGACAGAGAAGTGGGATGGTGACGCTGCTCACCATCTTGGTGGAGTCCTCAAAGTTTTGGAGGATGGTACATATGTCTGACATCCATGTCCACTCCTGGGGTCTTATGTGTGGAGTCTGAACTGAATACTAGTGTTGAGCCACCCCCGTAGTGTTCGAGTTCGGTTCGGTTCGTCGAACACCCGTATGTTCGCCGAACTGTTCGTCGAACTGTTCGTCAAACACTGTTAAAACCAATGGCAGGCAAACAAAAACACATAGAAACACATAGAAAACACCTTCAAAGGTGTCCAAAAGCTGACAAACTGCTCAGAAGACACAACTAAAACATGGAAAAGTGACAAGTACATATAGTCATGCGAAAAGAAAAGAGGTGGAGGAGTAAAAGGAGGGGGAGACACAGATATAGGCATGTCATGCCCTTCTAAAACCAAAAAAGTGCGAAGCCGACACGGCCAGTCCGTTCCTGCCCGTGCGACCTCTGTGTCGCCGGGTTTGTGCCAGAGCTGCGGTGGACCCTGACGGCCAGCCCCCCTCTCCCAATACTGGTGCCTGTCCGCTGGTGGGTCGAGCGAGCCCCCCTGCGGTGGAGGCAGGTCAAAGCTTTTTAATTTAAATTGTCTCTCTAATTTGAATGAATACACTTTAAATCCTTTTACAAGGATCTATTGGAGGGCAAGTCTCATGCCAGCAGCCGCGTAATTCCAGCTCCAGTAGTGTCCACTAAAGCTGCTGCAGTTAAAAAGCTTTTATAAGGATCGAGCTCGGCGGTCCACCGCAAGGCGTCCTACCGCCAGTCCTAGCCCCTATGCCTTGGGGTACCTCCCCGATGCTCTTCACTGAGTGTCCCGGGGGCCCGAACCATTTCCTTTGAAAAAATGAAGTGTCCAAACTACAGGTGGTGTAGCTTGCTTAACAGCTGGGATTATCCGTTGACTAGCAGACACTGCTACTAGGCACAAAGTATTTCCTGGGCTAGATGCAGTTAAAAATTTGTAATTAGATACTCTCGTTGGATGCTGAGAAAGCACTCCATAGAGTCTCCTGGCACGCCATATATTATTCCCTAAAAAGCTTGGGGTAGGGGTCTAGGGGACCCTTTTATAGGCAAAATCACGGTCCTGTATCGCAATACGTCACCTAGGCTGAAGATAAATGGAACATTTTCATCCCTTTTCATAATCACCAATGGGACAAGGCAGGGATGTCCTCTGTCCCCTCTCTTATACATCCTAGTGACGGAGCACCTGCTCTCATCAATTCGCCATAACCCCAATATTAGGTGGATTGAGGTGGGAGACACCGAGTACAAGTGCTCTCTATTTGCTGATGATGTCCTAGTATATATCACTCAATCACATATATCCATCCCTGCTGTTATGGCTGAAATAGATCACTTTGTTACATGGTCAAATTTTAAAATCAATGCAGCGAAGTCTGAGGCCCTCGATGTCTCCCTCCCCAAATCCATACAGGATTCCATCCAGTCCAACTTTCCCTTTGCCTGGCCCTCACAGGGTATCAAATACTTAGGAATTCCTATTCATAGAGACCTCTCCCGTCTATGTTATCTTAATTTCGGGCCCTTTATTGAACAACTCCATACAGACCACGGTTGGCAAGTTAGAACTGTAAGATTCACTACGTGAACCATTGGTGTTTTGTGGAAAAGCACATGTACACTGTGTTCCAAATTATTATGCAAAAAGTGTTTAGGAGGGATAAGAGAAGAATTTTTTTGTTTGTCAGTTAAACTCATTGATGGTGATGTGTGTCAGGGCTCTTTATATCACTGTAAGCAATTGCAGACACCTGTGCTAATTAGTTTGGCAGGTGTGTCCAATGAAAGGCAAGACTACTTAAGAAGGCTGCCCCACATTATTAAGCAGCCTACATTTTCTGCCAAAATGGGAAAGAAAAAGGATGTGTCGGCTGCTGAGAAGCAACAAATTGTGGAGTGTTTAGGTCAAGGCATGACTACAATAACATTGCCAAGACACTTCATCCTGATCATCGCACAATCAAGAAGTATGTAGCTGATTCACAGTACACACGTGTGCGTGCTGATAAGGGAAAATTGAGGACTCTTTCCTACAGGCAATTACGTCAGGTTAAAAGAGCAGCGGCAAAATAGCCTTGTCATAGCAGCAGACAAGTTTTTGAAGCTGCTGGTGCCTCCAAGTCCCCCGAACAACAAGATGAAGAGTCCTACAGAGGTTTGCAGCTGTGCGTAAGCCATCTTGTCGACCTCCTCTATCCACTGCACACAAGCAGAAACGGCTCCAGTGGGCCAAACAATACATGAAGACTGACTTCAAAACTGTTTTGTTCACCGATGAGTGCCGGGCAACGCTCGATGGTCCAGATGGATGGAGTGAAGGATGGCTGGTTGATGGACACCCCACGGAAACACGGCTACGACGCCAACAAGGAGGAGGTGGAGTAATGTTTTGGGCTGGAATCATGGGGGGAGAGATTATCGGCCCCTTTAGGATCCCTGAAGGGGTAAAGATGAACTCCAGTACTTCCTACCATGGTTCAAGTAGAAGAACCGTGTATTCCACAGCAAGATCATTTTCATGCATGATAATGCACCGTCTCATGCTGCACATAACAAATCTGCATCTCTGACTGATATGGGCATAAAAGGGGACAAACTTATGGTGTGACCCCCATGCTCCCCTGACCTCAACCCCATTCAGAACCTCTGGAGCATCATCAAAAGGAGTGTCTATGATGGCGGGAGGCAGTTCACATCTAAGCAACAGCTCTGGGAGGGTATTCTGTCCTCATGCAAAACAATTGAAGCAGAAACCATCCAAAACCTGACAAATTCAATGGACGAGAGAGTTGAGAAGCTCCTTTCGAACAAGGGGTTCTATGTGCAAATGTAACATCACCTAGAATAAAGTTTTGAGTTGAAAACTGTTTGATTTCAGTTTCTAATAACCTGCTAATGCTTATAATTTCAAAAATGACCATTTTTTTGTTCTTTATTAAAATGAAGAGGTTGATCGAAGAGTGTGGGGGATCTAAGAGTGTGGCAACCCAGTAGTCAAGATTACTTCGAATTCTGACAATCTGAGGGTCATGTTGCAGGTAGTGCAGCAAGAAGGCACTCATGTGTCTTGCGCATCTAGGAGCCCCAAAATTATTTTCCGAGCTAGATGCAGCTAAAAATTATTATTAATTTGAAAGCTGGTGGAGCTTAGTATAGATGGCCTAATAGAATCAGAACTGCAAACTGCTACAAAGCCCAAATTATTGTCCAGCCAAGATACAGATAAACATGATTAGTAATTTTAAATCTGGTGGAGTTTAGTATAGATGGCCTAATAGATTCAGTACTGCAAACTGCTACAAAGCCCAAATTATTTTCCAGCCAAGATACAGATGAACATGATTAGTAATTTTAAATTTAGTGGAGTTTAGTATAGATGGCCTAATAGAATCAGTACTGCAAACTGCTACAAAGCCCAAAATATTTTCCAGCCAAGATACAGATAAACATGATTAGTCATTTTAAATCTGGTGGAGTTTAGTATAGATGGCCTAATAGAATCAGTACTGCAAACTGCTACAAAGCCCAAATTATTTTCCAGCCAAGATACAGATAAAAATGATTAGTAATTTTAAATCTGGTGGAGTTTAGTATAGATGGCCTAATAGAATCAGTGCTGCACACTGCTACAAGGCCAAAATTTTTTTCCAGCCAAGATACAGATAAACATGATTAGTAATTTTAAAGCTTAAAACGGTTGGTGAGGTGATTTTAACAAATTATCAAGCTTTTACTCTCCCCAGGATGACACAGGGGTAGAAAAGTCATTTCGGATCCATGATTTGTTCATCTTTATGAACGTGAATCTGTCTACATTATCAGTGGAAAGCCGCGTGCGCTTATCTGTCAGCACACCACCAGCAGCGCTGAACACACGTTCAGACAGAACGCTGGCTGCGGGGCATGACAAGATCTCCAAGGCGTAAGTGGTGAGCTCCGGCCATTTATCCAGATTGGAAGCCCAAAAAGAGCAAGGGTCCAGTGACACAGTCATGGCTTCAATGTTTACTTGGAGATACTCCTGTACCATCGTCTCTAGGCGTTGACTATGTGTCAGACTTCTTATCTCCTGTGGCCTTGCAAAGGATGGGCTAAAAAGTGGTGAAATGATTCCGCAAAATTGATGTTACCAGCAGATACTGTGTTTCTGTTACGTTTTGAGAGTTGAACACTTGACGGTCCCACGGTTGGCAAGTTGGAACTGTGAGATTCACTACGTGCAACACTAGTGTTTTGGGGAAAAGCACATGTAAGATTCTGCAACAGTCTCTGCTGATACTCCTGCATGCGTGCATCTCTTTCTATGGCAGGAATAATTTCTGCAAATTTACTTTTGTACCGGGGATCTAACAGTGTGGTAACTAGTGTTGAGCCACCCCCGTAGTGTTCGGGTTCGGTTCGGTTCGTCGAACACCGGGATGTGCGAGGAACTGTTCGTCGAACTGTTCGTCGAACACCTTAGAACATCGTCGAACACCGTTAAAACCAATGGCAGGCAAACAAAAACACATAGGAACACATAGAAAACACCTTCAAAGGTGTAAAAAAGCTGACAAACTGCTCAGAAGACGCTTTCTTTAAAAAAGCCGGCCGGCAATTCAGCAGCGGCATACACCGGTACCCGACAATTTAGACATGAAGGAATAGAGCATCACACATAGATTAGATAGATAGAAACATGTCAGTCACATATATATGAAGTACAGTGACAGTGTTGCTTACTGTACTTGTCATTTAGTGTAAAGGATTTATTAAAAAATATAATAGTGTTTTCGTGCACCGTCTCTTTAAAAAAGCCGGCCGGCAATTCAGCAGCGGTACCCGACAATTTATAACAGACAGAATAGAGCTTCACACATAGATTAGATAGATAGAAACATGTCAATCACATATATATGAAGTACTGTGACAGTGTTGCTTACTGTACTTGTCATTTACTGCAAAGAATTTATTTAAAAAAATAATAGTGTTTTCATGCACCGTCTCTTTAAAAAAGCCAGCTGGCAATTCAGCATCTGTACCCGACAATTTAGAATAGAAGGAATAGAGAACCACACATAGATTAGATAGATAGAAACATGTCAGCCACATATATACGAAGTACAGTGACAGTGTTGCTTACTGTACTTGTCATTTAGTGTAAAGGATTTATTAAAAAATATAATAGTGTTTTCGTGCACCGTCTCTTTAAAAAAGCCGGCCGGCAATTCAGCAGCGGTACCCGACAATTTATAACAGACAGAATAGAGCTTCACACATAGATTAGATAGATAGAAATATGTCAGTCACATATATATGAAGTACTGTGACAGTGTTGCTTACTGTACTTGTCATTTACTGCAAAGGATTTATTAAAAAAAATAATAGTGTTTTCATGCACCGTCTCTTTAAAAAAGCCGGCCGGCAATTCAGCATCTGTACCCGACAATTTATAACAGACAGAATAGAGCTTCACACATAGATTAGATAGATAGAAACATGTCAGTCACATATATAATAAGTACAGTGACAGTGTTGGTTACTGTACTTGTCATTTAGTATTAAAATAAAGGATTTATTATTAAAAAAAATTGGCGTGGGGTTCCCCGTAATTTTAGTCTCTAGCGGAGGTTAAGCAGACAGCTGGGGCAGATGTTTGAAGCCTGGGAAGGGGGTAATACCCACGGAGCTTCCCAGGCTACTAATATCAGCTCCCAGCTGAATACCTAGCCTTTACTAGCTATTAAAATGGAGGACCCCCCCAAAAAAATGACGTGGGGTCCCCCCTAATTTAATAGCTAGCAAAGGCTAGGCAGACAGCTGGGGGCTGATATTAATAGCCCAGGAAGGGAGCCATGAATATTGGCCCCCTCCCAGGCTAGAAACACCAGCCCTCAGCCGCCCCAGAAATGGCGCATCCATAGGATGCGCTAATTCTGGCACTTAGCCTCGCTCTTCCACGCTGCCCTGGTGCGGTGGCAGGGGGTAATAGGGTTGGGGTTGATGTCAGCTTATAATGCCAGCTGACATCAAGCCCAGGTTAGTAATGGAGAGGCGTCTATAAGACACCCCCATTACTAACCCCATAGTCAAAGTTAAAAAAAAAACACAAACACCCAGAATAAAGTCCTTTAATTGAAATAAAGACACAATTCTTTATTGTTCTAAATTAAACCATACTTACCATCACGCCCATTCCAGCTGAAGCCAACGATCTCCTGCAATAAAAGAAAAATAATAAAGCAACCTCATCCTTACCTTTCCATGGTTCCCAGGACAGCTCCAGCTCTGCTACATCGAGATGACAGGCTGGACCGCAGCAGAACGCTGCCATCCAGCTTGCCATGCCGCACACACTGAGAAGCGCAGGCATGCTTGCGCTCCTCAGTGTCTGACTGTGACGGCATCCAGATGAGCCGACAATGAACTCGGCTCACCTCATGTACGTCACTGACAGCGTGGGAAAATTCTCCTGCACTCAGCGCTTCAGCGTGAGAATTTTCCCACGCTGTCAGTGACGTGCATGAGGTGAGCCGAGTTCATTGGACATGACCTCGGCTCATCTGGATGCCGTCACAGCCAGACACTGAGTAGCGCAAGCATGCCTGCGCTTCTCAGTGTCTGCGGGATGACAGGCTGGATGGCAGCGTTCTGCTGCGGTCCAGCCTGTCATCTCGATGTAGCAGAGCTGAAGCTGTCGTGGGAGCCAATGAAAGGTAAGGATGATGTTGCTTTATTATTTTACTTTTATTGCAGGAGATCATTGGCTTCAGCTGGAATGGGCGTGGCGGTAAGTATGGTTTAATTTAGAACAATAAAGAATTGTGTGTTTATTTCAATTAAAGGACTTTTTTCTGGGTGTTTGTGTTTTTTTTAAATACTTTACTAGAATTTCATGGTGGTCATGTCTAATATTGGCGTGACCCCATGAATTTCGGGCTTAGGGCCAGCTGATAATGCCAAGCTGGCCTTAACCCCTTTATTACCCAGTGAGCCACCGCACCAGGGCCCTGGATGAGTTGGGTACAGCGCCAGAAGATGGCGCTTCTATGAACGCGCCATTTTCCGGGGCGGCTGCGGACTGCAATTTGCAGCGGGTGGGGCCCAGAAAGCTTGGGCCTCCCTGCGCTGCAGATTCCAGCCCCCAGCTGCCTAGTTGTACCTGGCTGGACACAAAAATAGGGCGAAGCTCCACGTATTTTTTTTTTAAATTCATGAAATTCATGGAATAATTAAGAAAAAAAGGGCTTCCCTATATTGTTGTGTCCGGCTAGGTACAAATAGGCAGCTGGTGGTTGGGAGCAGCCCGTTCCTGCCTGCTGTACCTGACTGGACACAAATATAGGGCGAAGCCCCACATCAATTTTTTTTTCATTATTTCATGAATTTCCTGAAATAATTAAAAAAAAATTGACGTGGGGCTTCGCCCTATATTTGTGTCCAGTCAGGTACAGCAGGCAGGAACGGGCTGCCCCCAACCACCAGCTGCCTATTTGTACCTGGCCAGACACAACAATATAGGGAAGCCCTTTTTTAAAAAAATTATTTCATTAAATAATTAAAAAAAAATTGACATGGGGCTTCGCACTATATTTGTGTCCAGCCAGGTACAGCAGGCAGGGACGGGCTGCCCCCAACCACCAGCTGACTATTTGTACCTGGTTGGACACAACAATATAGGGAAGCCCTTTTTTTCTTAATTATTCCATGAATTTCATGAAATAATTTAAAAAAAAAATGCGTGGGGCTTCGCCCTATTTTTGTGCCCAGCCAGGTACAACTAGGCAGCTGGGGGCTGGAATCTGCAGCGCAGGGAGGCCCAAGCTTTCTGGACCCCACCCGCTGCATATTGCAGTCCGCAGCCACCCCGGAAAATGGCGCGTTCATAGAAGCGCCATCTTCTGGCGCTGTACCCAACTCATCCAGGGCCCTGGTGCGGTGGCTCACTGGGTAATAAAGGGGTTAAGGCCAGCTTGGCATTATCAGCTGGCCCTAAGCCCGAAATTCATGGGGTCACGCCAATATTAGACATGACCACCATGAATTTCTAGTAAAGTATTTAAAAAAACACAACACCCAGAATAAAGTCCTTTAATTGAAATAAACACACAATTCTTTATTGTTCTAAATTAAACCATACTTACCGTCACGCCCATTCCAGCTGAAGCCAATGTCTTCTGCAATAAAAGTAAAATAATAAAGCAACCTCATCCTTACCTTTCCATGGTTCCCACGACAGCTTCAGCTCTGCTACATCGAGATGACAGGCTGGACCGCAGCAGAACGCTGCCATCCAGCCTGTCATCCCGCGGACACTCAGAAGCGCAGGTGTGACACCCCAGGGGTCTGGTTGCCACAGTGATAGAGATATTATGTCTGAGAGCAGGTGGGAGGTCCTTTGGTCAGGGATCCTGTGCATGCCACACCTCCTGCCCAGTCTTGGGAGGGGAAGAACTTCCCCTGTATAAACCCGGGGCTGAGGCAGGGTGAGTCAGACAAGGAGAGTGGAGACAAGAAGCAGCATAGGAAACAGCAGAGTTACAAGGAGTCAGGGGCTGGCAGCTACAGAGCTCGCCCTGACTAAGAAGATTCTTTACCGGACCCAGAGTCCGAGGCTGTGGGGACTAACTCCTACCCAGCAGCAGAATCCGTCGGGCAGGGGATTTCAGGTCCTCTGGCCCAGAAGCCCGAAGGCACGGTCACACGCGTGGGACCAGCACCGCCATCGTGGAGCGGAAGCCATTAGAAGGCCCCGAGTCACCGGCCATACGGGTGAGCACCACACGGTACACTCAGGGACGTGGGCTACTTACATCAGCTTCTAGCAAGGTAGCCAGAAGAGTACAGTCAGTTTGGGAGGCCTACAACTACGCCTGGCCAGGGGAGATCCCATCTGCTCAAAGACTGACCAGGCCCCGTTTGCTAGCAAGTACTCCGGGAGGGTCTGTCGTTGTTACCAGTAAAGACCCTGAACTACACCGTACCGTCTCTGAGTGGTTCCTGCTACCCCCATCATCCACGTCGGCTGCCCTGAGGCCATACCCCTCCCGTTGGGGGTTATACTATCACGCTGCACAATCCTACCACCGGCCTCAGCGGTCTGCCCTGCAGCAGCAGCTTCCTGGCTGCACTCAACGGGTGGCGTAGTCATCAACTATTTACTACTAATAGACTGCCGTCTAGTTTGACTCCCTGGGCACGGACCGGGTCACCGCCACGAGATTACAACCCTCCACGGATCCGGCTCCGGGTAAGCTCCCGCGTGCGCACCGCAGCGCGACACAGGCCCAGGGGCGCGTCAACTTTGGCGTAGTCGGCAGGATTTCGTGCCCGCAACCACCGGGTACTGCGTGCCTGAAAAGCAAAGACTGTTAAAACTTACCAGTGGTGAAGGTTTCCCGCCATCCGGAGCCATCTTCTACCTTCTTCCCGCCATCCGCGAAGTTTTCCCGCCATCCGGCGCCATCTTCGACCTTCTTCCCGCCATCCGTGGAGTTTTCCCGCCATTGGACGCCATCTTGAGGACGCCGCGCGGGAAGAAGAGGGGCGTGGACTCCGAAAGCGCGCGAGAACTGAAGCCCCGCCTCACGTCCGGACGTTGCGTAAGGTCCTGGAAGGAGCCCAGCAGACGCCGACGTCACAGGAGCGCGACGGAAGGTCCTCAACCCTGACGATCCACTGCGGAGCCGCGGCCTACGGAAGAGGATCATCGCAAGGTAGGCCACGGTCCACTAGGGGGGAGGAAGATGTCGGATACGGAGGAGAGCTTCACTGCCTCAACCCCCGCCAGCGCTACCGCTGCTGCAGTTATGCCCTTCACCATGCCCTATATCCCGGGAGCAGCTTGGCTACCCCAGTACTCGGGGGAGTCACATACCCTGCATGACTTTAGAGAAAAGCTGGATAGCCTCTTCCAGGTGTACCCCATCACAGAAGAGCAAAAAGTGAGCATCCTGGTGGCCCAACTAACCGGGGCAGCCAAAAGGGAAGTAAAATCCTGGCCACCTGGGAGGAAGACTGTCGCAGGGATACTAACCCGGCTGAAGGACACCTTTGATACCCGCACCTCAGCCGAGATTAAGCTTAGATTCTACGGGTGCAAGCAGCGAGCGCATGAGAGTATAAGGGACTATGCACTAAACCTACAAGAGGCCCTGAGGGCCATAAAGCAGACCGACCCTGATGGGGTGGGAAACGAGGACAGGCTGTTGACTGAACAATTTATAGAGGGTTTATATTGCAATGCCCACCGAACCCAGTTGCGGGCAATGGCCTTACAGGATCCCCATCTGGACTTTGCACAGTTCAAGGACAGAGCCATCCGGGTGCTCCGAGAACCGGCACCAGGTGGCGTTGTGACCCACAGACGCCCCACTACCACTTACTACCAGGAGGCGGCGCCCTTGTCAGCAGGGCCTGTGGGAGCTGATGCGCAGGCTTTGGACAATGACCCGGCTCCAGACCTACACCATCAGGTCCAAGAGCTAGCTAAGAGCGTTGCTGCGCTAACCCGAACTGTGCAGTCTTTACAGGTTTCCACCCCAGGGAAGATCCAGCTGGCATCCGGACCGGAGGACATCCCGTGGCGTCGACCAAGGAGGACCCCACCGGCCAGAGGAAGACCCAGTGACCGATACAGTGAGGACGGACGACCCATCTGCCGCCGCTGCAATCAACCCGGACATATGGCAAGGTACTGTTCTTTAAACGGGCACAACCTGGGGTAGAGGGCCAACCCCCAGGAAAAAGATCACCAGGCCCATCGAACTGGCGCGACAGATATGTGGGAGGACGTCCAGTCTTGCCTGTGGTACTGGATGGCATTCCCATGAGTGCCCTACTGGACACCGGGTCACAGGTCACCACCATCCCGTACGTGCTCTTCAAGCAGTACTGGAATGACTCGGATATTACCCGCTACCCCGACGACGACTTGAGTATCATCGCCAGCAATGGTCAGCCCGTGCCACAGATCGGATTTAAAGAGGTGACCATCAAAATTGGTAGAGTCGAACTGGCCGCACAGGGACTGATCATTGTAGATATCGATAAACATGAGAGTCACCCAAAAATAACTCTAGGAACTAATGTAATTGAAAATTGTCTTGCAGAGGTGATTTTCCTTTTACAGCAGGTTGCCAAGAATGCCAGCTCCGGCGAGCAGCGGGTGCTCCAGAAAGAGATCCGGGCACTGATGCAACGGCAACAAGTGGAACTCTCCGGCGGTGAGATTGGTAGCGTAAGAATGTGTGACCCTTTTCCTATTGCCATGCCCCCAAAAAGTGAAATGATGATTTGGTGCCGGGCAGCTATTGGTCTGAGAGGTAGAGATTACCAGGCAATGGTAGAACCAGTTTACTCAGACAGTAGGCCCACCATTTTGACAGCACGGGGGGTGGTCAATGTACGCCATGGGAGGGTGCCCATTCGCATAATAATTATCGGGGAGAGGGAAGTGTACCTGCCCCGGTATGCCACGCTAGCCAAATTATATACCACTAATCAAAGTTCTATACAATCTGTGGAACCCTTGCCTCCATCTCACCCGGAGGAAGGTAACGGCTCTAAGAAAGACATGGAGGACTGGTGTCAGCAACTACATTTGGGTACTGACTCCCCTCCCTCACATCAGAAACAAGGAGTCTATCGGGTGGTTCAAGAGTATGAGAGAGTGTTTAGTAAACACCCGTTAGACTTCGGGCGAGTCAAGGGGGTAGAACATCGCATCCCCACGGGAGATCATCCTCCCATAAAAGAGAGGTATCGACCCGTACCCCCTGCACATTACCAACACGCCAAGGGGATGCTTAGAGATATGAAGGAGGCTGGGGTAATCCGGGATAGTTGTAGCCCCTGGGCAGCCCCATTAGTTTTAGTCAAAAAGAAAGACAACACCATGAGGATGTGTGTAGATTACCGGAAAATCAACCGTATCACACACAAGGATGCGTACCCCTTACCAAGGATAGAGGAGTCATTGGCTGCTTTAAGATCTGCTAACTTCTTCTCTACCTTGGATCTCACTAGCGGGTACTGGCAGGTTCCTGTAGCAGAGGCGGACCGGGAGAAGACCGCATTCACCACCCCGATGGGACTTAGCGAGTTCACCTGCATGCCGTTCGGACTCTGCAACGCACCAGGAACCTTCCAACGCCTAATGGAGTGTTGTCTGGGCCACAGAAACTTCGAGACGGTCCTGTTGTACCTGGACGATGTCATCGTATATTCCAAGACGTATGAGGACCACCTGAAACACCTGGCGGAAGTGTTCGAGGCTCTGGCGAGTTACGGCCTAAAGGTGAAACCCTCCAAGTGTCACCTCCTGAAACCAAAGGTGCAGTACCTGGGACACGTGGTGAGCGCTGACGGAGTGGCTCCCGACCCCGATAAGATCACCGCAATTAAGGGATGGCCAAGCCCCTCCAGCGTAAAAGAAGTGCGGCAGTTCCTCGGGTTGGTAGGCTACTACCGAAGGTTTATTCCCGGTTTCACCAAAAAGGCAGCACCTATGCAGGACCTCCTGATAGGCCAGTCCCGGAAGGCCAAGAACCAGAAGCCGCCCTTCAAATGGGAAGAGCTGGAAGAAGAGTCCTTCCGCCAGCTGAAGATGGCCCTCACGGGGGACGAAATCCTGGCGTACCCGGATTATAGCCAGCCCTTTATCCTCTACACCGACGCCAGTAACATCGGGCTAGGAGCCGTACTGTCCCAGATCCAGCAGGGGAAGGAACGAGTAATCGCCTACGCCAGCCGAAAACTGCGACCCACCGAAAGGAACCCCGAGAATTACAGCTCATTTAAGTTAGAGTTCCTGGCCGTAGTATGGGCAATCACTGAGCGCTTTAAGCATTACCTCGCTTCTTCCCGGTTCACCGTGTACATGGATAACAACCCGCTGACACACCTGGACACGGCAAGACTCGGTGCCCTGGAGCAGAGGTGGATGGCCCGTCTGTCCAACTACGAGTTCACAATTAAATACCGGGCAGGACGCTCCAATACCAACGCGGACGCCCTGTCCAGGATGCCCAACCTGCCGGACGGAGGAGAAGATCCGGAGGGACTGGAAGAAGTTGAACTCCCTGCGTTCCACCGTCATGGGACTATTCAGTATTCCCACCGGGTAAGGAGTAAGCAGGCTGCTACGTTGAACCCCTTACCCCACTACAACTGGGCGGAAACGCAAGACAGCGACCCTGCCGTCCGACTGGTGAAGGAGATGCTGACTCGGCCGGAGGCTCGCCTTGAACCAGACGCTCCGGAGGAAGCCAAACAACTATGGGCAGAGAAGAGTCGACTGTTCCTTTACAAAGGGAAGTTGTGCCGCAGAATGGTTAACTCCCGGACGCATGAATTACTCTGGCAAGTAGTGGTGCCACGAAGAGACGCAGCCATGGTGATGGAGGCATACCACGACGGAGCTGGACACTTTGGGTGGAAAAAGCTGGAGTTCCTGCTGCGCGAGCGGTTCCACTGGGTAGGCATGAGGGGAACCATCGAGAAGTGGTGCAGAGATTGTGGCCCGTGCAACCTGAGAAGGAAGGACCGAGCCAGCCAGAAGACTCCCCTGCAGTCCATCATCACCCGGCAACCGTTGGAACTGGTAGCCTTGGATCATGTAAAACTGACCCCAAGCAGAAGTGGCTACGTCTACGCGTTAACCATCGTGGATCATTACTCCCGGTTCTTGGTTGTCATCCCCGTCAAGGACTTAACGGCTCAAACAGCAGCTAGAGCCTTCCAGCAGCACTTCTGCCGTCCACACGGGTACCCGGACCAAGTGCTGACGGACCAGGGACCTGCCTTTGAAGCGGAGGTCTTTCAGGAATTCTGCAATCTGTATGGCTGCCGGAAGATAAGGACGACACCCTACCATCCGCAGACTAATGGACTTTGTGAAAAAATGAACCAGGTGGTAATGGATCTTCTAAAAACGTTGCCCCTGGAAGAACGCAGTCTGTGGCCTGAAAAGTTGCCCGATCTGGTGGACCTATACAACCACATCCCGGTAGGTTCCACCAACTGTACCCCGGCTTACCTAATGAGGGCAAGACCTGGTAAGTTACCTGTTGACCTGGAAATGGGAGTCCTGACCCCCGAGGACACTTCACCAGAAACAGACTGGGACACAGAGAGGCAGCAGCAGTACCGGAGAGTACAGGAGAGCGTGGAGCGAAGTCTCTGTCAGGCTAGGGAAAGACAAGAGAAAACTTACAACCAGTATGCTCCCGCTGTTCCCCTGGTACCCGGAGAGCAGGTCTTGAAGAGGAAGAGACGGCTCCACAAGTTGGACGACCAGTGGGAGAAGGACCCGTACACCGTACTGCCCTCAAGCCACGAGAACCCGAAGGTCTGTACCATCAGTAAAGACGGAGGGGAAACCACAGCCATTGTATCCCGGGACCACCTGAAGAAGTGTCCCGAACAACTGAGGAACCCTGAAGAGGAACAAGAAGACCATCGACCCGTGGAAGAAAGGGAAGATATGGTTAGTACCGTGCTCGGGGACTTTCCTCAGTCTTGGACTCAAGTCAATGGTGCAGTTGTGGTACCCGTACTCACCTTCCTCCAACCATCATCCCAAGAACCTACGGAGCAACGGGTAGAGCTGGAAGAACAGCCGGTCCAGGAGGCAGAAGACTCCACACAAGCAGAACAGGAGAATCAACCCTCTGCTTATAGTGAGCCTGCCGTACCCCTAGTGAGACAAAGAGCCGGTAGACAGCTGCCCAGTTTACCCTTGACAGCTCCTACACCCTGTAGTTCAGGGCCAGACAGTCAGCTCCGTAGGTCCACTCGGGCCACTAGAGGCCAGTTACCCGCACGCTGGAGAATTTAAAGTGTATAAATTGTTTTATCTATGTTTTTCTGTGTCTTGTTGCTTGTGTATAATTTTGTGTTTCTAGTTATTTTTAGGAAACCTTGGTGGATTTACCGGGAATCCTTGTATATAGTTGGAGCGTAACCCAGGATGGACTAGAGACTGTTAAGGACTCGGGGTAGGACAGACCCCTACCTGGTTACGTCTCCCTGTGTTGGTGAAATGGACACCTTTGCTTTTCTTCAAAGACTGCATCCGGTTGCGGACACGCCGTAACCATCTTATGTGTTTTTCTTATAGTATTGTTATTGTTATACTTTGTTATGTTTTTCTAAATGTGTTTAGTCCCGGAGTACTAAATTTCACTAGGGGGGAATGTGACACCCCAGGGGTCTGGTTGCCACAGTGATAGAGATATTATGTCTGAGAGCAGGTGGGAGGTCCTTTGGTCAGGGATCCTGTGCATGCCACACCTCCTGCCCAGTCTTGGGAGGGGAAGAACTTCCCCTGTATAAACCCGGGGCTGAGGCAGGGTGAGTCAGACAAGGAGAGTGGAGACAAGAAGCAGCATAGGAAACAGCAGAGTTACAAGGAGTCAGCGGCTGGCAGCTACAGAGCTCGCCCTGACTAAGAAGATTCTTTACCGGACCCGGAGTCCGAGGCTGTGGGGACTAACTCCTACCCAGCAGCAGAATCCGTCGGGCAGGGGATTTCAGGTCCTCTGGCCCAGAAGCCCGAAGGCACGGTCACACGCGTGGGACCAGCACCGCCATCGTGGAGCGGAAGCCATTAGAAGGCCCCGAGTCACCGGCCATACGGGTGAGCACCACACGGTACACTCAGGGACGTGGGCTACTTACATCAGCTTCTAGCAAGGTAGCCAGAAGAGTACAGTCAGTTTGGGAGGCCTACAACTACGCCTGGCCAGGGGAGATCCCATCTGCTCAAAGACTGACCAGGCCCCGTTTGCTAGCAAGTACTCTGGGAGGGTCTGTCGTTGTTACCAGTAAAGACCCTGAACTACACCGTACCGTCTCTGAGTGGTTCCTGCTACCCCCATCATCCACGTCGGCTGCCCTGAGGCCATACCCCTCCCGTTGGGGGTTATACTATCACGCTGCACAATCCTACCACCGGCCTCAGCGGTCTGCCCTGCAGCAGCAGCTTCCTGGCTGCACTCAACGGGTGGCGTAGTCATCAACTATTTACTACTAATAGACTGCCGTCTAGTTTGACTCCCTGGGCACGGACCGGGTCACCGCCACGAGATTACAACCCTCCACGGATCCGGCTCCGGGTAAGCTCCCGCGTGCGCACCGCAGCGCGACACAGGCCCAGGGGCGCGTCACAGGCATGCTTGCGCTCCTCAGTGTCTCGCTGTGACGGCATAAAGATGAGACAAGCTCATGTCCAATGAACTCGGCGCACCTCATGCACGTCACTGACAGCGTGGGAGAATTCTCCTGCACTCAGCACTTCAGCGTGAAAATTCTCCCACGCTGTCAGTGACGTACATGAGGTCAGCTGAGTTCATTGGACATGAATGAGCTCACCTCATGCACGTCACTGACAGCGTGGGAAAATTCTCACGCTGAAGCGCTGAGTGCAGGAGAATTTTCCCACGCTGTCAGTGACGTGCATGAGGTGCGCCGAGTTCATTGGACATGAACTCGTCTCATCTTTATGCCATCACAGCCAGACACTGCAGAGCGCAAGCATGCCTGCGCTTCTCAGTGTCTGCGGGATGACAGGCTGGATGGCAGCGTTCTGCTGCGGTCCAGCCTGTTATCTCGATGTAGCAGAGCTGAAGCTGTCGTGGGAACCATGGAAAGGTAAGGATGAGGTTGCTTTATTATTTTTCTTTTATTGCAGGAGATCGTTGGCTTCAGCTGGAATGGGCGTGACGGTAAGTATGGTTTAATTTAGAACAATAAAGGAATGTGTCTTTATTTCAATTAAAGGACTTTATTCTGGGTGTTTGTGTTTTCTTTTAACTTTGACTATGGGGTTAGTAATGGGGGTGTCTTATAGACGCCTCTCCATTACTAACCTGGGCTTGATGTCAGCTGGCATTATAAGCTGACATCAACCCCAACCCTATTACCCCCTGCCACCGCACCAGGGCAGCGTGGAAGAGCGAGGCTAAGTGCCAGAATTGGCGCATCCTATGGATGCGCCATTTCTGGGGCGGCTGACGGCTGGTGTTTCTAGCCTGGGAGGGGGCCAATATTCATGGTTCCCTTCCTGGGCTATTAATATCAGCCCCCAGCTGTCTGCCTAGCCTTTGCTAGCTATTAAATTAGGGGGGACCCCACGTCATTTTTTTGGGGGGTCCCCCATTTTAATAGCTAGTAAAGGCTAGGTATTCAGCTGGGGGCTGATATTAGTAGTCTGGGAAGCTCCGTGGGTATTACCCCCTTCCCAGGCTTCAAACATCTGCCCCAGCTGTCTGCTTAACCTCCGCTAGAGACTAAAATTACGGGGAACCCCACGCCAATTTTTTTTAATAATAAATCCTTTATTTTAATACTAAATGACAAGTACAGTAACCAACACTGTCACTGTACTTATTATATATGTGACTGACATGTTTCTATCTATCTAATCTATGTGTGAAGCTCTATTCTGTCTGTCATAAATTGTCGGGTACAGATGCTGAATTGCCGGCCGGCTTTTTTAAAGAGACGGTGCATGAAAACACTATTATTTTTTTTAATAAATCCTTTGCAGTAAATGACAAGTACAGTAAGCAACACTGTCACAGTACTTCATATATATGTGACTGACATATTTCTATCTATCTAATCTATGTGTGAAGCTCTATTCTGTCTGTTATAAATTGTCGGGTACCGCTGCTGAATTGCCGGCCGGCTTTTTTAAAGAGACGGTGCACGAAAACACTATTATATTTTTTAATAAATCCTTTACACTAAATGACAAGTACAGTAAGCAACACTGTCACTGTACTTCGTATATATGTGGCTGACATGTTTCTATCTATCTAATCTATGTGTGATTCTCTATTCCTTCTATTCTAAATTGTCGGGTACAGATGCTGAATTGCCGGCCGGCTTTTTTAAAGAGACGGTGCATGAAAACACTATTATTTTTTTTGATAAATCCTTTACACTAAATGACAAGTACAGTAAGCAACACTGTCACTGTGCTTCTTATATGTGTGACTGACATGTTTCTATCTATCTAATCTATGTGTGATTCTCTATTCTTTCTGTTCTAAATTGTCGGGTACCGGTGTATGCCGCTGCTGAATTGCCGGCTTTTCATGTTTCACTGTGAGCACTGTTCCCATCGATTTGGGCAATCACTGTAATGCCACAACCACCATGGCTGTGGCATTACAGTGAGTGGCAGACAATCCCTGCATGATTGGTGCTCTAAATAGCGCCAGACATGCAGGACACGCTTTTGGTGCACGAACAGTTATCGAACATAACCTCGAACAGCCGAATTTTTTGCAAATCGTTCGGGTTCGTCGAACAACTCGAACACCGCCCAAAACAGCTCGAATTTGAGATTGGCGAACAGTTCTAGTCGAACACCGCTCATCTCTAGTGGTAACCCAGTAGTCAGGATGATTTCTAATTCTCACAATTCGAGGGTCATGTTGCAGGTAGTGCAGCAAGAAGGTACTCATGTGTCTTGCGCATCCAGGAGCACCAAGTCCCTGTTGTGTTGGTGGCGAGGTAACAATCATGCTTCCTTCCTCTGCCCTCTCCCCCCAACCTCGCACAACAGAAATGTGATCAAGGTCTCCCTCATCTGATGAGTCTTCCATCAGTTCGTCCTCCACTTCTTCCTGGGCTCCTGCACCTTCCTCACTAGTTTGGCTGCTACCATGCGCCCTGGTAAAACCATCTCCCCCACCCTCACATGCCTGCCACCTTGGTGCTGCCGACCGTTAGGACCTTGCAGATGTTAGCCCTTCCACATACAACTCTCCTCCTCTACTTCCTCCACCTCCTCTTGTGCCACCACCTGACTCCGAATTCTGTTTAACATGTGCTCCAGCATGTAAATCACCAGAATAGTCATGCTGATAATGGCATCGTCAGCACTAAACATCTTCGTCGCCATTTCAAAACTGTGCAGAAGGGTGCATAGGTCCCTGATCTGAGACCACTCCTCCAGAGTGATTTGCCCCACCTCTGGATCTTGTTGGCCCAGGCTATACGTCACAATGTATTGCACCAGGGCTTGTCGGTGCTGCCACAGTCGCTGCAACATGTGCAGAGTTGAATTCCACCGGGTAGGCACATTGCATTTTAGCCGGTGAAGTGGCAGGCCCAACGACTTCTGTAGAGATGTAAGTCGCTGAGCTGCGGGATGCGAACGGCGGAAGTGAGCACACAGCAACCGTGCCCTCTGCAGAAGGCCATCTAGTCTGGGATAGTGGGCTAAAAATTGCTGGACAATCAGGTTCAACACGTGAGCCATACAAGGCACGTTTGTGACATTGCCCCGGCGAAGGGCCGCACCCAGGTTTGGAGCATTGTCGCACACGTCCTTTCCTGGTTTCAGGTCCAGTGGAGACAACCATTCATGAAACTGGTTCTCCAGAGCTGACCACAACTCCTCAGCTGTGTGATTCACATTTCCCAGACATTTCAAGGTAAAAACCGCTTGATGACGTTGAGCCCTGCTGCCAGCATAGTAAGGAGGTGTGCAGGATCCCTTCTGCGCAGTTAGAAAGCTTGTGGCATGACCAGACATGCTTTGGGTGCAGGTGGAGGACCGAGAGGAGGTTGAGGAGGCAGAAGCAGTGGAGGAACTTTGAGATAAAGAGGATTGACGCACAACTCGTGGGGACGGCAAGACTTGGACAGCAGCCCCTTGTCCTGCTGTCACCATAGTTACCCAGTGCCCAGTCAGCGACATGTAACGCCCCTGTCCATGCCTACTCGTCCAAGTGTCTGTGGTGAAATGCACCCTGTCACACACAGAATTTCTCAAAGAAGCGGTGATGTTGTGTGCGACATGCTGGTGGAGCGCAGGCACACCTTTCTTTGAGAAGTAGTGCCGACTGGGCATCTGGTACTGGGGCACTGCGATGGACATAAGGTCTCGAAAATCATCTGTGTCCACCAGGCGGAAAGGCAGCATTTCTGTAGCCAAGTGCTTGTAGATGGTGAAATTCAACCTCTTAGCTTTCTCATGGCTAGGAGGAAATGGTCTTTTACTTGTCCACATCTGAGGGACAAGGGCTGGCTGTTGTGCTTAGACGGGGTTGAGAAGTGTGTCCCCGGCAAACTGCCGGTCTGTGAGGAAGATGCAGGTGGACATGTTAGGTTGCCTTGATCCAAAGGTGGTGCTATCGATGTCGGACAGCGCTGAACACCAGCTGGTGTTACCACCTCCAAAGAAAATGATGACCTGCCAATCACGCTGGCTGTTGCGGGTAAAGAGGTGGCAGGTCTGCGTCCCAAAACAGGTGTGACTGCTGTCCCCCCAGTCACAGAGGTTGAAGAGGCCGCGGATGCACAAGATGTGGTGACGGTGGTTGGCCCGGTCGGCTAGGCCGCATTGTAGCACAGTGTGCTTCCCACTGCAACTTATGCTTCATATCCATGTGCCGGTTCATGCATGAAGTACTCAAACGATGTCTTTTTTTGCCTCTACTTAGCTTTTGCTGACAAATATTACAGATAACACGAGTCGGGTCATCTTTATCGATCTGAAAAAATGCCCAGGCTATGCAAGGCTTAGCACCCATGCGACCTGAAGAGCTACCACGACTTGTGGTCAGAGGCAGAGTTGTGTTTGAGGATACAGTTGTTGACGTGCTTCCAGTACTACGTCTCTGTCCAGGAAGGCGCAACCTGACCTCGTCGTCACTAGCATCCTCCTCCACCTCCTCTGCTGACCTCATCTCTTGGCTGACTGTGGGTTGACAGTAAGTGGGATCTCCAACCTCATCATCATCACCCTGTGTGTTATCACACCCGTCGTCCTCAGAGCCATCTTCTTCCTGCCCTGACAAAAAACTAAAGTTGTCGCTCCAATCAGGTATTTGAGTCTCATCATCGTCTTCCTCATTGTCTCCACCAACAGGAGTTACAGTTTGGGAACGAGGGTCTACATTATGGTCAGAATCTTCTGCGTCTGGTCCTGGATCCGACTCATAAAGATTCTGGGCATCAGTGCAGATCATTTCCTCTTCTGGATTCACAGAAGCTCTGGAGCCGACCTCTGATTCCCAGGCTATAGTATGAGTAAACAGCTCTGCAGACTCGACCATCTGTTCTACCCATACTCAGCTGGGCAGCTGGAGACTTGGGAGCTGTGAGGAAGCAAGTGCGATTGGGGTGACACCTCTGAGGACTGGAGTATTTGTGATGTTGAAGTTGAGGTAGAGGAGAGCCCACTTAAAGGAGCACTTGATATCCGTTGAAGCACCTGCTGTTTTTGTGCCTCATCTGGAATTTGTAGCGATTGGCGTGGCCGTACGAATGGGATCTTATCACATTGTCCGCTAAAAGAAGTAGACATCTTAGTTTGGCTGGAAGATGGTCTTTCTTCTGCAGATGCTACTGTTGCTTTAACACCAACCCCACGGACACAACCTTTTTTTCCCTTCCCAACATGCCTATTCCCCTTTCCACCAGCAGCACGCCTTTTTCCACTCATTTTGGTGGTTAACTAATTCACAACTCTGGAGTTGTTTGCACAAAAAACAATGGATGGGAACCGAGCAGAGCTGAGTGGCCAAAATGTGGTATTAGCCCAAAAGTATTGGCTGGGTTAGATGCAGAAAAAAATTATTTTGAATTTGCAACCTGATGGAGGTTAGTATAGATGGACTAATAGAACAAGTCCCACACACTGCTACAAGCCAAAATATTTTTTCAGAGCTAGATGCAGAAAAAAATTATATTGAATTTGCAACCTGCTGAAGGTTAGTATAGATGGACTAATAGAACAAGTCCCACACACTGCTACAAACCGAAATATTTTTTCAGAGCTAGATGCAGAAAAAAATTATATTGAATTTGCAACCTGCTGGAGGTTAGTATAGATGGACTAATAGAACAAGTCCCACACACTGCTAGAAGCCGAAATATTTTTTCAGAGCTAGGTGCAGAAAAAAATTATATTGAATTTGCAACCTGGTGGAGGATAGTATAGATGGACTAATAGAATAAGTCCCACACACTGCTACAAGCCGATGCCCAAATATTTTTTCAGAGCTAGATGCAGATAAAAATTATTTTGAATTTGCAACCTGCTGGAGGTTAGTATAGATGGACTAATAGAACAAGTCTCACACACTGCTAGAAGCCGAAATATTTTTTCAGAGCTAGATGCAGAAAAAAATTATATTGAATTTGCAACCTGCTGGAGTTTAGTATAGATGGACTAATAGAACAAGTCCCACACACTGCTACAAGCCGAAATATTTTTTCAGAGCTACATGCAGAAAAAAATTAGATTGAATTTGCAACCTGGTGGAGGTTAGTATAAATGGACTAATAGAACAAATCCCACACACTGCTACAAGCCGAAGCCCAAGTATTTTTTCAGAGCTAGATGCAGATAAAAATTATTTTGAATTTGCAACCTGCTGGAGGTTAGTATAGATGGACTAATAGAACAAATCCCACACACTGCTACAAGCCGAAATATTTTTTCAGAGCTAGATGCAGAAAAAATTATATTGAATTTGCAACCTGATGGAGGTTAGTATAGATAGACTAATAGAACAAGTCCCACACACTGCTAGAAGCCGAAATAGTTTTTCAGAGCTAGATGGAGAAAAAAATTATATTGAATTTGCAACCTGATGGAGGTTAGTATAGATGGACTAATAGAACAAGTCCCACACACTGCTACAAGCCAAAATATTTTTTCAGAGCTAGATGCAGAAAAAAATTATATTGAATTTGCAACCTGATGGAGGTTAGTATAGATGGAATAATAGAACAAGTCCCACACACTGCTACAAGCCGAAATATTTTTTCAGAGCTAGATGCAGAAAAAAATGATATTGAATTTGCAACCTGATGGAGGTTAGTATAGATGGACTAATAGAACAAGTCCCACACACTGCTAGAAGCCGAAATATTTTTTCAGAGTTAGATGCAGAAAAAAATTATAATGAATTTGCAACATGATGGAGGTTAGTATAGATGGACTAATAGAATGATGCTATGCCCAAAAGGTTTTACATCACAAGGTGCAGTAAAAAAAATTGTATTCTATACACAGGTGGTGTAGCTTGCAACACAGGTAGGCTTCTCCACTGACTAACACACACTGCAAGAGGACAAAAGGATTAGCTTTGCTAGATTTAGCCAAATGCTGTGAAAAAAACTTGCACAGCACTGGCACAGACCTGCCTTGCAAAAAGTGATAGGAACTGATGTAACCTAGCCCTGAAAAGGACTGCAATTACAATTAGTCTTTACTCCCAACCTATCTATTTAAGAGCACAGACTTGCCTGATAAAAGTGATGGGAACTGATGTAACCTAGCCCTGAAAAGGACTGCAATTACAATTAGTCTTTACTCCCAGCCAATCTATTTAAGAGCACAGACCTGCCTGATAAAACTCGAAGGAAATGATGTAACTTAGTCCTTAAAAGGACTGCAATCACAACTATTCCCTACTCCCAAGCTATCTGTAGATTTGTGCGAAAATTGGCTTGAAATTAACAAAGTATAGCGCACACAGCAACAGCGGTGCCGTCTAACATGCAGCTACAGCAGTGAGAAAATGGTGGCGACGGGGAAAATGGCTGGGTCTTATAGTTCAAGGACATGTGACATACACTGCCAATGACACATGCCCTGGCTTGTGTGAAAAAAAGCACTTCGCTCCGTGTGTGCACTGCTGATAGGCTGACAGATTGCACCTCCCCACTGTAAATGCGGGAAAGAGAAAAAAAAATGGAGATCTTCATTATTTCTGCAGAGATCCATCCCCTGTCCCTCCCCCCGCCCCACTGTACACTCTAACTGCGTATTAACATTAACTTTCATCATTACTGAGAAAAAATCCAGTTATGATTTTCGTGCACGAACAGTTATCGAACATAACCTCGAACAGCCGAATTTTTTTCAAATCGTTCGTGTTCGCCGAACGGCTCGAACACCGCCCAAAACAGCTCGAATTTGAGATTGGCGAACAGTTCGAGTCAAACACCGCTCATCTCTACTGAATACCGATGGCCTTGTTAATGCTGGTACTCAACAACTGCCCTCTTCTGCTCAAAAATCCTTCACAACATCTGCAGTGTAGAGTTCAAATGTGTGGGGACATCACACACCAGTCTGTGAGCCGGAAGCTGCAAACGCTGCTGAAACACTGCAAGGGCGGCGGAAGCTGTAGCTGACTTTCTAAAATGGGCACATAGGCGGCGTACTTTAACAAGCAGATCCGGCAGCTCCGGGTAGGATTTGAGAAACCGCTGAACCACGAGGTTAAGCACATGGGCCAGGCATGGTACATGTGTGAGCTCGCCTCGCCTCAGAGCCGCCGCCAGGTTCCGGCCATTGTCACGCACGACCATGCCTGGCTGTATGTTCAGCAGTGTGAGCCACAGATCTGCCTGCTCTTTCAGAGCTGTCCACAACTCTTCAGCATTGTGCGTTTTTTCACCTAAGCATATTAACTTCAGCACAGCCTGTTGCCGCTTGGCCGAGGCAGTGCTGCAGTGCTTCCAGCTTTTGACTGATGTGGTCATTTCGGAGATGGAGGATGAAGAGGAGTAGGAAGCTGAGGAGGATGAGGTGCAGGAGCTGTAGACTGTGGGGGCAACCCTGATTGACCTAGGGCCCGCAATCCTTGGCGTCAGGAGGACGTGTTCCGTCCCTAGGTATGACTGGGTCCAGGCTTCCACTATGTTAACCCAGTGTGCCGTCAGCGAGATGTACCGTCCCTGCCCACAAGCACTTGTCCACGTGTCCGTGGTTTGGTGTACTTTACCGGTAACTGCGTTTGTTGAGAGCACGGCTAATGTTTTGGGAGAAGTGCTTGTATAATGCGAGGAAGGCACACAGGGAGAAATAGTGGCGGCTGGGGACCGAGTACCGAGGGACGGCCGCCGCCATAAGGTTGAGGAATGCTTCCGTCTCCACGAGCCTTAAAGGCAACATTTCGAGCGCAAGCAGTCGTGAAATGTGAGAATTTAGTAGTGTGGCCTGTGGGGCGTTGGCTGCATATTTGTGCTTGCATTCCAAGGACTGGGGAACGGACAACTGAACGCTGCGCTGGAACAAGGACATGGACGTGCTTCCTGATGCTGCTACTTGAGAGTGTGCAACGACAGATGTAGGGCAGAAGGCATCTTCGCATGCACCATGGACAGGGGATTGGCTTTCATGCACAACAGCGGAAGAAGCAATGGTGCCACCCGCAGACACTGTTCCTGGACCCTGGGGTACGGCCCACAAAGTCGGGTGCTTTGCTGCCATGTGCCTGATCATGCTGGTGGTGGTCAGGCTGGTTGTTTTGCCACCCCTGCTGATGCTGGCCTGGCAGGTGGTGCAAATGGCCTTTTTGGGGTTATCGGCAGAGTCTTTAAAAAACAACCAGACTCTGGAAGACCTAACAGTTGTACTGGCAAATTCCTTCATGTTGGTGTTATGGGGAACGGTTGCCTGCCTTCTGTCTGCGGCCACCACACTGCTTCTTCCTGCCTTTGGGGTGCTATACCTCCCTCCCCCTGTGTGCTGCTGTCCTCGCTCTGCCTTTCCTCCTGCCAGGTTGGGTCAGTTACTATATCATCCACCACCTCATCTTCCACTTCTGCACCCTGGTCCTCCTCCTGACTTTCTGGCAATTGTGTCTCATCATCGTCCACCTCTTGTGACACTTTCCCACCGTCGGCTTCGTGTGACCGTGGCTGCTCAAATATTTGGGCATCGCTACATGCGATCTCCTCTTGCCCCGCTTCAAGTGGACCAGGCAAGAAGCCCGAATCTATAAATGGAAAAGTGAACAGCTCTTCAGAGTGTCCAAGTGTGGGATCAGTTGTCTCTGGGTATTCGTCTTGGTGGGAGGAAGTAGGATCAGGGTGAGGAATATGCGGTCCAGACGCACGGCTACTGAGACTTGATCGTGTGGAAGACAGGGTGGTGGTGGTGGTGGCTAAGTGACTGGAAGCATTATCCGCTATCCAACCAACAACCTTTTGACACTGCTCTGGGTTCAATAGTGGTGTGCTGTGGTTCCCTAGAAATTGGGACAGGAAGGTCAGGTGAGAAGATGTGGGTGTTTGTTGTGGCACAATTTCGGCTTGCCCACGGCCTTGTCCTCGGCCTCTGCATGCACCATTACCATCACGTCCAGTTCCCCGTCCCTTGCCACGTGCCTTGCCCATTTTAAATGGAAGACAGGATCTTCCACGCTCGCTACAAACGACTGAGTTTGGAGCGAACTTATATGTGATGTGTGTGATAGAGATAAGAAAGTTTTAAATACCTGGCCTGTAGGTAACTAGTTTGAACAGCAAACTGCGGTGAATTGCTTCAATGACACACTAAAGGAAATTTTTAATGGAGGCCAGAAATGGCAGTATTTTCTGACAACGTATATGTGATCCGTTTGACGGAGAAAACACAGTTTTAAGTAGCTGGATTTCTAGCGCTCTAATATGGAAAGGACCTGGCTGTATTCTGCAGTGCCAACAAGCAAATGGTGATCTCTGGATTGCTTTTTAAGCAAATAATAAGGATTAAGATCCAAAGAAAAATATTCCTGGCCCCTGAGACCTGGGCCTTTGTATAGAAATATCTAACAGCAACAGAAGGTTGAATTGGAATGGAGCCTCTTCTGCTATATGCACTGCAGTCTGCTATATACACTGCCTACGTATACACCCTGCCTGCCTGATATCTCTGCAGATGGATCAGTCCTCAGAAGGACTGTTTGTTAAGATGGATATGTGTAATGCACGTTTTTTCTCCCTACACTACCTAATACACGATCAAATCTCTCCCTGACACAGCAGCAGCTCTCCCTACACTGTCTGATCCGGAGTGACTGTGACGAGCATGGCGGCGCCAGGTCTGATATAGACCTGATGACGCTGTGCGGCCAGCCAATCACTGTAATGCCCACAACCAACATGGCTACGGCATTACAGTGCATGGCAGGCAATCCCTGCATGTTCATTGGCTCTCTAAAGAGCGCCAAACATGCAGGGAGGGGACCCGAGTTCCCTCCCAAGCAACCCGGAAATACTCGGCGAGCGCCGAGCATCTCGAGCAGTGAGATGCTCGGGCGAGCACCGAGCAGTAGGGAGCATGCTCGCTCATCACTACTGCTAGCACAATATCAGTTTGCCTATACATCTCTGATACACCTGTGTGTAACTGCATTTCTGCTAGCACAATAACCAGTTTGCATTTACATCTCTGCTATTTCTGTGTGTAACTGCACTTCCCCTAGCAAGATACCAATTTGCCTTTACATCTCTACTATTCCTGTTTGTAACCACGCTTTTGTGAGCATTTCTGATATCAATATAAAATTACGTTCAGAAATATTTGGACAGTGACACAAGTTTTAGTATTTTTGCACTTTACCAAAACATAGTAAAGATACGGTTATATAATCAATATGGACTTAAAGTGCAGACTCTCAGATTTAGGCCATGGCCCCACTGTCAGTGTTTGGTTAGTATTCGGTCAGTATTTTTTCTCAGGAGTGGGAGAATTTCTTATCAAGTGAGAGTCTAAAATTCCTGAGAATGAATTCAGTTTTAGCAAAGCCTTGAAATGAAAAAAAAAAAAACTTTCCGGGAACCAAGACCAGGAGTGGATGATAAATGCAGAATTGGTGACTTGTTAATATTATATCTTTTCTCTGATTGTTCCTCACCCGGCTTTAGCGCCCACTCCTGAGAAAAAATACTGAACGAATACTAACCAAATACTGAGAGTGGGGCTGTGGCATTAATTTGAGGGCATTCACATCCTGATTGGAGTAAGGGTTTAGGAATTTTAGTGCTCTTTACTATGTAGCTGCCTCTTTTTAAAGGGACCAAAAGTAATTGGACAATTATCTCAAAAGCTTTTTAATTTGCTTCATGTGCTATTCTCTCATTAATCCATCATCAATTAAGGAGGTAAAAGCTGATTCCAGGTGTGGCATTGGCATTCGGAAGCTGTTGCTGTGAAGCCACAACATACAGTCAAAGGAACTCTCATTGGAAGAGAAACAGATAGTGATGAGCGAGAACTAAAATGATCGAGTACTCATTGTTCGAGTCGAGCAAATTGGAATGCTCGAGTGCTCGGTCCGAGTAACGAGTCTCATGTAAGTCTATGGGAAACTCAAGCATTTTTCACGCGGCACCCCCCGGCGGTCTGCAGAGGGCCTAAAAATTGCCCAAATCGATGGAAACAGTGCTCAAATGACATGGGAACATCATGGGGAAGACCTCTGGAAAAGCTTTTCTGACTCCCAGGTCACTGTTGTCAACAATGTTTTCAGAGGTATTACGCCACTTTTACGGACTCACAATAAAACATGCAAAAATGAAACTAAAATGGATTTTCCTGGGAAATATGTTAAAGAACATCCTTTCCAGGGTAATAACTTGTATAAAAGGCAAAATAAATAACCAAAAACAAAAATGCTCCTCCACACCTTGGGCTATGTTCCCACGTAGCGTTTTTGATGCGTTTTTGCACTTTTGCATTGCTTTCAACCAAGACAAATGCATTCACTGGGAAATGTCATTTTAATATTTTACCACCTTATCTGGCCATGTGGTGTGTGACACATCATCAGACACATGCATACAGTGCTGAAAAGACATGGGAACAGCATTGGGAAGACCCCAGGAAGCATTTCTGATTCCCAGGTCACTGCCTAAAAGTGTGCCTATCATAAGTGATCCTTGGCACATGCGAAGATGCCTCCCACCATGCACCTGTCACTGCAGACTTGCAACAATCACCATCCATGTCCTTGTCCCAGCGCAGCATTCAGTTGTCCTTACCCCATGCAAGCGCAAGTATGCAGCCAGCCATCCCCCCACCCACAGGCTGAAATACTATACTGCCAAATTTTTGGCAGCTGTTTGCACTTGAAATGTGGCCTTTTATTCTCGTGGAGGCGGAACCTGTCCACAACCTCATGGCGGCGACCGAGTGTCCATACTCTGTCCCCAGCCGCCACTATTTCTCCCGTTGTCATCTCCGCCTTCCACAAGCACTTAGGTGGGAAGTACCACCTAACCACAAACACGTGGACAGGTGAATGTGGCCATGGACCATAAGGAGCCAATCCACATTAAAAATGCAGCTATAGAGTGTGAACCTTCCCAAACACATTTCTTAGCCAGAGTTGCTTCTCGGCAGAGTTGGATGGGCCCACCAGAGAATCCTCGGGTGGGCCCTGGCTTCTCCATCAGGAGAGTTCATGATAGCGCAAACTTTGCAGCAGCTATGGGGCTCTTGAGCAGAGGAGAAAGGTGGGCCCTCAGAATTAAATCCATTGATAGTGAGGGGAAATGCAGAAACCTTGTGAGTAATACATTTCAAGGGAGTGTTATCAATTGCAATCACAGAAATAGGTGATGACAAAGGTTTGGATTTCAAGTTAAGTTTTTCCAAAAACCCTTTATCAATCACATTAAGTGTTGAACCACAATCTACAAATACCTGAAATTCAATCAAATCTCCCTGAAAAGTAGTACTTCCAGAAAGAAATACTCCTGCAGAGCGTAAACAAGCAATACGGGCGTACCTGACCTTTTTTTTTTCTTTACTTAAACGAAGCTCACAATACATGGTCAAATGGTCAGCTTTACCACAATAAAGACACAATCCCTCAGCAAACCTCCGGTCTCTTTCCTGAGAGCGGAGTGACATCACCCCAACCTCCATCGGTTCTCCGTCATCTGAGCAGATTTTCTGGGGACTAGGACCTGACATTACAGGAGTCTTTACCTCATTCAGCCTGAACCTCAGCCTCCTGTCCACACGAACAGCTAATTGCATGGCATTCTGCAGAGTCTCAGGTGCAGGGAATGCAATTAGCAGATCCTTAACCCTTTTACTCAGACCAGCAAGAAATAAACATTTCAGAGCAGGATCATTCCATAAGACTTCTGAAGCCCATCTTCTGAAGCGTGTGCAATAATTTTCAACATCACCTGACCCCTGATTCAAACGCCTGAGTTCTGCCTCAGCAGATGAAATTCTATCAGGATCGCCATATAATAGCCCCATAGCAGAAAAAATTCTTCTACAGACTTTAAGCATGGATCATTAGGTTGGAGAGAAAAGGCCCACCCATGTGGTTCATTGCACAAAAGTGACATAATAAAACCAATGCGCTGTGATTCATTCCCAGAGGACCATGGTCTCAAACAAAAGTATAACAAACAAGCATTTTTAAAGGAAAAAAAATCTTGCTGTTTACCATAAAAAACATCAGGCAGTCCTACCTTGGGTTCCACAAAATGCGCTCCAGAACAGCTACTCACGTGTTGCTGTAGCTCAGCCACCTCCAGAGACAATCCCTGCAAGCGTTGAGCCAAATCCTGTACGGAAACCATACTGATCCCCGAATTTCTTTCCTTTTCGTTTTTTGGGCTGGACTTACTGTTATGATCTGCAGCAACAAGTACTAAGGAAAGATAGGGGAAAGCTGTCCCTACAGTAAGACTAAGCTGAATCACTACGATGCAGCAGCTGCCTGTTCCTAGCGAACAGACCCGCCTTTGTCCTCGGCTAGTCTGAACGAAGACCTATAGCATAAGGGGAGGGGTCCCTAAAAGAACTAAAGACTGGCACAAAAATGGGACACCTCTTAAACAGAGAAGTTGTTGCAGAACACAAAAAGACAAACTGACAAAAAGGTACTAGAGGTCCCAGAAGGACCAAGCAAACTGACAGAGAAATGCACCTGACCAGAGAAACAGTCAAACACTGAAGTTCAGCACAGCCAAAAGGGCGGAGCTGGAATATAAAGGCAGAAGGTCACATGACCGCAAAACACAAGATGGAAAAAAAACAAACAGGAGGGTTCTAACAACTGCTTCTCGGCAAGTTTGGACTGGTCCACCAGAGAATCCTAGGGTGGGCCCTGGCTTCTCCATCTGGAGAGTTCATGATAGGCGCAAACTTTGCAGCTGCTATGGGGCTCTTGATCGGGGGAGAAAAGTGGGCCCTCAGAATCAAATCCTCTGGTGGGTCCAATGTTTTTCAGTCTGACACTGCTTCTCAGGGAGAGTTGTATTTCACCACAGCCATATTCTTTAGCTCGGTGAAAGGACTGGCATAGAGGGAAACCGTATCTACTCCTGGTGTCATTTTTCCCAGGAAATCCTCTAATGCAGCTTATTACATAAGCAATGGCAGCCCGTCCAACATCAGCTCATACTTGTCGGTAGTGCTTCGACACACAAACATCTTTCTTTGTGCCTTTAATTTCATGACTATAGAGTTGGGCACTGGCCTGATCTGCAATGCAGTTTGAGAAATAACATGCATAAACACATCCAATCCACATTAAAAAAGCAGCCAAAGAGTGTCCGGGAACCTTCACACACACTTTTCTTAGCCAGGGCTGCTTCTCGGCAGAGTTGGACGGGCCCACCACAGAACCGGAGACTCCTCCAGTGGGCCCTGGCTTCTCAGTTGAAAGAGTTTATAGTGCCGAGGTGAGGCCATGATGATGATAGAGGCCACCATCTGCTTAGTTTTCTGTTACTTAGAATGCAAGCGCAAGTATACAGCCAGCCACCCACCCACCAACAGGCCGCAATAGTAAACTGCCAGGTTTCTGGGTAGCTGCTTGCACTTGAAATGTGGCCTTTTAGGCTTGTGGAGGCGGAAGCTGGGTGTCCATACTCGGTCCCCAGCCTCTACTATTTCTCCCAGTGTCGTCTCCACCTTCTACAAGCACGTGTCCCATAACATTACCCATGCCCTCCCCAGTGCACTTAGGTGGGAAGTACCGCCTAACCACAAACACGTGGACAAGTGAATGTGGCCTGTGACCGTAAGGAGTCAGTCCACATTAAAAATTCAGCCATAGAGTGTCTGGGAACCTTCCCAAACACATTTCTTAGCCAGGGCTACCTCTCGGCAGGGTTGGACGGGCCCACCAGAGAATCCTCGGGTGGGCCCTGGCTTCTACATCAGGAGAGTTCATAATAGCGCAAACTTTGCAGCAGCTATGGGGCTCTTGAGAGGAGGAGAAAGGTTGGCCCTCAGAATTAAATCCACTGGTGGGCCCAATGTTTTTCAGTCTGACACTGCTTTTCAGTGAGAGTTGTATTTCACCACAGCCATATTCTTTAGCTCGGTGAAAGGACTGGCATAGAGGGAAACCGTATCTACTCTGGGTGTCATTTCTCCCAGGAAGTCCTCTAATGCAGCTTGTTACATAAGCAATGGCAGCCCGTCCAACATCAGCTCGCACTTGTTGGTAGTCCTTCAACACACAAACATCTTTCTTTGCGCCTTTAATTTCATGACTATAGAGTTGGGCACTGGCATGATCTGCAATGCGGTTTGAGAAATAACATGCATAAACATGTCAAATCCACATTAAAAAAGCAGCCATAGAGTGTCCGGGAACCTTCACACACACTTTTCTTAGCCAGAGCTGCTTCTCGGCAGAGTTGGACGGGCCCACCACAGAACCGGAGACTCCTCCTGTGGGCCCTGGCTTCTCTGTTGAAAGAGTTTATAGTGCCGAGGTGAGCCATAATGATGATAGATGCCACCATCTGCTTAGTTTTCTGTTACTTAGAATGCAAGCGCAAGTATACAGCCAGCCACCCACCCACCAACAGGCCGCAATAGTAAACTGACAGATTTCTAGTTAGCTGCTTGCACTTGAAATGTGGCCTTTTAGGCTTGTGGAGGCGGAAGCTGTCCACAACCTCATGGCGGCGGCAGTTGGGTGTCCATACTCGGTCGCCAGCCTCCACTATTTCTCCCAGTGTCGTCTCCACCTTCCACAAGCACGTGTCGTCCCACAACATTACCCATGCCCTCCCCAGTGCACTTAGGTGGGAAGTACCGCCTAACCAGAAACACGTGGACAGGTGAATGTGGCCAGTGACCGTAAGGAGCAAGTCCACATTAAAAATACAGCCATAGAGTGTCTGGGAACCTTCCCAAACAAACTTTGCAGCAGCTATGGGGCTCTTGAGAGGGGGAGAAAGTTGAGCCCTCAGAATCAAATCCTCTGGTGGGCCCAATGTTTGCTAGTTTGAAACTGTTTCTCAGTGAGAGATGTATTTCACCACAGCCATATTCTTCAGCTTGGTGAAAGGACTGGCATAGAGGGAAACCGTATCTACTCCAGCTGTCATTTCTCCGTCACCACCAGGTTCCGCCCATTGTCACTTACGACCATGCCTGGCTGTATGTTCAGCGGTGAGAGCCACAGATCAGGCTGCTATGTTACAGATTTCAACAACTCTGCAGCTGTGGGCGGTTTGTTACCTAAGCATTAAGCATGTTATCTTCAGCACAGCCTATTGCTGCTTGGCCAAGACAGTGCAGCAGTGCTTTCAGCTTGTGACTGATGTGGTCATTTTGGACACGGAGGCTGAACTAGAGGAGGAGGTGCAGGAGCTGAACAATGTGATTGCATTGAGGTTACATTGGCGAATCTGATTTTTATACTAAACAAAGATCCTACTGTGTTTTTATTTTTTTTTACGTTATTTTTTAAGACAAATGCATTCACCGGGAAATGTCATTTTAACATTTTACAACCTTATCTAGCCATGTGGTGTGACACATCATCAGACACATCCTGTTTCATTTATGATGGAGAGACTCTGAAAGTCACAAAGCCTATTTTTTATCAGGCAGCCCTTACTATTCTTAAAGGGCCAGCGGTTGGCCTCGCTATTGTTAGAGAGCCATCAGCCGGCTATGCTTTGTTGTTCCCATTATTAACGACTTGGTCTCCTATACTGGTACTGTGTTTGCAGTGACTCCAAAGGGCTTCCAAAAATTTGGATGCAACTCAATACCCCTTTGAAGAAATATAGAGGAGGGTCTCAGTCAAAAAAATGTTCCCATTATAAAGGAGCGGGTCTGCTATAGTGGTAATGCCCATGCTGTGACTGCAAGGGCTGCCAAAATTTGGGAAAAACCCCACTAACAATTTAAAGACACAAAGAGCTGGGCCACAGTAATGACATGTTCCCATTAGAAAGGAGAGGGTCCGCTATACAGTTAAAGGGTATGCAGTGAATGCAGCGGTTGCCAACAATTTGGAGGAATCTAATGCCCCTTGCAAGAGACGTAGAGGTCGGAGGGCCTCCTGCAAAAAATGCTCCCATTATTAGGAAGTGTGTCTCCCATACTGTTTGCCTATGCAGTGAAGCATTGGCTGCCAAAAATTTGGAGGAACTCCAATGCCGCTTGCAAGAGACGTAGAGGTTGGAGGGCCTCCTGAAATAATGTTCCCATTATTAGGAAGTGTGTCTCCCATTCTGGTTGCCTATGCAGTGAAGCAACGGCTGCCAAACATTTGAAGGAACTCCAATGCCCCTTGCAAGAGACGTAGAGGTCGGAGGGCCTCCTGAAAACAATGTTCCCATTATTAGGAAGCGTGTCTCTTATACTGTTTGCCTATGCAGTGAAGCAACAGCTGCCAAAAATTTGGAGGAACTCCAATGCCTCTTTCAAGAGATGTAGAGGTCCGAGGCCCTCCTGCAAAAAATGCTCCTATTATTAGGAAGTGTGTATCCCATACTGTTTGCCTATGCAGTGAAGCAACGGCTGCCAAAATTTGGAGGAACTCCAATGCCCCTGGCAAGAGACGTAGAGGTCGGAGGGCCTCCTGAAAACATTGTACCCATTATTAAGATGTGTCTTTCATACTGTTTGCCTATGCAGTGAAGCAGCAGCTGCCAAAAATTTGGAGGAACTCCAATGCCCCTTGCAAGAGATGTAGAGGTTGGAGGGCCTCCTGCAAAAAATGCTCCCATTATTAGGAAGTGTGTCTCCCATACTGTTTGCCTATGCAGTGAAGCAACGGCTGCTAAAAATTTGGAGGAACTCCAATGCCCCTTGCAAGAGACGTAGAGGTCGGAGGGCCTCCTAAAAACAATGTTCCCATTATTAAGATGTGTCTTTCATACTGTTTGCCTATGCAGTGAAGCAACAGCTGCCAAAAATTTGGAGGAACTCCAATGCCCCTTGCAAGAGACGTAGAGGTTGGAGGGCCTCCTGCAAAAGATGCTCCCATTATTAGGAAGTGTGTCTCCCATACTGTTTGCCTATGCAGTGAAGCAACGGCTTCCAAACATTTGGAGGAAGTGCAATGCCCCTTGCAAGAGACATAAAAATGTTGATATGGTACATAAGGTGGTGATATGGTGGTGGAGGATGAGGGTGCAGAGAAGGAGGAGGACAAGAGCAAATAGAAAAAATTAGGAAGCGTATACCCATGTCTGGGTGTGAAGAAGACAGAGGTGCATGGGAATAGAGTTCGACCTTCCAAAAAAAACCACTGTATTTGAGTTTATGTTTCGCTGCTATCATTCGGTGGTGTTGAGAAGTCTGGCCCAATCCAGCCCTTGTTCATTTTTATAAGAGTCAGCCTGTTAGCATTTTCAGT
Organism: Phyllobates terribilis; assembly: GCF_046119375.1. Taxonomy (NCBI): domain Eukaryota; kingdom Metazoa; phylum Chordata; class Amphibia; order Anura; family Dendrobatidae; genus Phyllobates; species Phyllobates terribilis. The sequence continues at coordinate 40,734,878 of NW_027362769.1, read as the reverse complement.
TGACAAGCAAATGTGTCGGTTATAATTCCACCGACGGCACTAAAAACCCGCTCTGACAAAACGCTAGTGGCAGGGCAGGCCAGGACCTCCAAGGCGTAGAGAGCCAGTTCATGCCAAGTGTCCAGCTTGGATACCCAATAATTATAAGGCAGAGAGGAATCACGGAGGATGTTGGTACGGTCGGCAAGGCACTCCCTCACCATCTTCTGAAACTGTGCACTCCTTGGGAGAGTACCCCGCGCCTCAGGGACTGTGCGATGGGAGGGTCTGAGAAAACTGTCCAAGAACTTTGACAATGTTCCCCTGGCTCTGCTGTATTGCATTTGTGGCTCTCTCGCCTGTACTCCTTGGTTGTCCAACGAACTGTGACCTCTGCCGCCAGCGTTTTCAGATGGGAATTTTTTTAATAATTCCGCAACAAGGGCCTTCTCGTACTGCCCCATTTTATTAGACCTGTCCTGCAAGGGAATAAAAGACAGAAAGTTCTCCCTGTAGCGTGGGTCTAGAAGCGTCACTAACCAGTAATGACTGTCACCCAAAATTTGGACAACGCGTAGGTCACGGGAAAGGCAGCATAACATAAACTCAGCCATGTGTGCCAGACTGCAAAGAGGCAAAACTTCCGTGTCCTCAACAAGAGGACGACTGACCATGCTCTCCTACTCATCCTCCTCTTCCTCCTCCTCCCTGTCCTCAGGCCATCCACGCTGAACAGACTGTATGGCAGTTGTGCAGGTAGTACCGTCTATAGCGCAGTAAACTAGCTCCTGTTCTTCCTCCTCCTTTTCCTTTGTCACCCAATCCATGTTGGGATGAGATGAGGCTGGGCTGTGTGCAATCACCCTGTATGGTTCCTTGCTCCATCTCATCGTGTTCTGCCTGCAATGCATCCTCTTTAATTGTGAGCAGAGAGCGTTTCAGAAGACAGAGAAGCGGGATGGTTACGCTAATTATGGCATCATCGCTACTCACCATCTTGGTGGAGTCCTCAAAGTTTTGGAGGATGGTACAGATGTCTGATATTCTTGTCCACTCCTGAGGTATTATGTGTGCAGTCTGACCTGAATACCGACGGCCTTATTGATGCTGGTAGTCAACAACTGCCCTCTTCGACTCACAAATCCTTCCTAACATCTGCAATGTAGAGTTCCAATGCGTGGAGACATCACAGGTCAGTCGGTGAGCTGGAAGCTGAAAACTCTGCTGAAGCACGGAAAAGGTGGCCGAAGCTGTAGCTGACTTGGTCACACAGGTGGTGTACTTTGACAAGCAGATCTGACAGTTCCGGGTAGGTTTTGAGAAATCGCTGAACCACGAGGTTAAGCACATGGGCCAGGCATGGTAAATGTGGGAGCTTGCCTCACCTCAGAGCTGCCACCAGATTCCGGCCATAGTCACACACAACCATGCCTGGCTGTAGGGTCAGCGGTGTCAGCCACAGATCTGCCTGCTCTTTCAGAGCTGTCCACAACTCTTCAGCGTTGTGTGGTTTGTCACTTAAGCATATTAGCTTCAGCACAGCCTGTTGCCGCTTGGCCGATGCAGTGCTGCAGTGCTTCCAGCTTGCGACTGATGTGGTCATTTCGGAGATGGAGGCTGAGGAGCCTAAGAAGGAGGAGGTGCTGTAGAATGTAGGGGTAACCTTGATTGACCCAGGGCCCGCAATCCCCGGCGTCAGGAGGATGTGTTCAGTCCCAAGGTCCAACTGGGTCACGGCTTCCACTATATTAACCCAGTGTGCCGTCAGCAACATTTGCCGGCACCGCATGCGCAGGAGAATTCTCTCACGCTGTCAGTGACGTGCATTAGGTGAGCCAAGTTCATCTGGATGCCGGTCACAGAGAGACACTGAGGAGCGCAAGGCTTCTCAGTGTCTCTGCGGCAAGGCAAGCTGGACGGCAGCGTTCTGCTACGATCCAGCCGGCCATCTCAATGCAGCAGAGCTGGAGCTGTCGTGGGAACCATGGAAAGGTAAGGATGAGGTTTGTTAATTATTTTACTTTTATTGCAGGAGACATGGGATTCAGCTGGAATGGGAGTAATGGTAAGTAGAGTTAAATTTAGAATATTAAAGTATTGTGTGTTTATTTCAAATAAAAGATTTTATTCTGGGTGTTGGTGTTTTTTCTCATTTTCGCTATGGGGTTAGTAATGGGGGCATCTTATAGACGCCTCCCCATTACTAAACTGGGCTTGATGTCAGCTGGCATTATAAGCTGACATCAACGCCAGCCCTATTACCCCATTGCCACCGCTACAGGGCAGTGGGAAGAACGAGGCTAAGTGCCAGAATTGGCACATCCTATGGATGCGCCATTTCTGGGGTGGCTGAGGGCTGGTGTTTCTAGCTTGGGAGGGGGCCAATATTTATGTCACCCTTCCTGGGCTATTAATATCAGCCCCCAGCTGTCTGCCTAGCCTTTGCTAGCTATTAAAATAGGGGGGACCACACGTTGTTTTTTTTTGAGTCCCCCATTTTAATAGCTTATAAAGGCTAGGTATTCAGCTGGGGAATGATATTAGTAGCCTGGGAAGCTCAGTGGGTATTACCCCCTTCACAGGCTTCAAACATCTGCCCCAGCCGTCTGCTTAACCTCCGCTAGAGACTAGAATTACGGGGACCCCACGCCAATTTTTTTTTTAATGAATCCTTTATTTTAACACTAAATGACAATTACAATAACCAACAGTGTTGAGCGAGCATGCTCGACACTGCTCGGTACTCGCCCGAGCATCTCACTACTCGGGATGTTCGGCGAGCACCGAGCCTTTCCGGGTTACTCGGGCGGGAGCTCGGGTCTCAGCCCTGCACGTTTGGCGCTCTTTACAGAGCCAATGAACATGCAGGGATTGCCAGCCAGTCACTGGAATGCCGCAGCCATGTTGTTTGTGGGCATTACAGTGATTGGCTGGCCGCACAGCGTCACCTCGAGTATTTAAAACCGGGCGCCGCCATCTTGGACACAGTCGCTCAGGATCAGACAGTGTAGGGTCAGTGCTGCTGAGCTAGGGAGAGATTCATACTCCGATATAGTTAGTGTAGGGTCTCTAAAGCCTGTCAAATCAAACAAACAGTCCTTCTCAGGACTAATATCCATCTGAGATATCAGGCAGGCAGGCAGGCAGGCTGTATAGGAGACGCAGTGGTTATTCCAGCATATGCTGCATTACAGTCCTGTGTGCTCCTGTTGGTCAAATTGCTAGACTTATCACCCCGGTCTCAGGGTCCAGGAAATTTTTTTTTCTTTCATCTAAATCCTGTATTTTTTTTCCTCAGTCAGACTGTCCAAATACGCATCTTATTAACCTTTTGGTATTCCCCCCCCCCAAAAAAAATTGAGTGTGTCTGTGACTGTTCAGACACCAATATATCTGTTTAAAAGAGTCTGGTGTAGGCCACATAACTATAACTGTGGTTTTGCAGTTCCACGAGTGAAATCTCTGTATTATCCTGTTTTTGGCATTTTTTGCCATAAAAAAAAAACTGTAATAGTGTCTCCCCGACTGGTCAGACACCAATATATCTGTTTAAAAGAGTCTGGTGTACGCCACATAACTATAACTGTGGTTTTGCAGTTCCACGGGTCAAATCTCTGTATTATCCTTTTTTTGTCATTTTTTGCTGTAAAAAAAAACTGTAATAGTGTCTCCTTGACTGGTCACACACCAATATATCTGTTTGAAAGAGTCTGGTGTAGGCCAGAAAAATAGAACTGTGGTTTTGCAGTTCCACGGGTCAAATCTCTGTATTATCCAGCTTTTGGTATTTTTTCCTTAAAGGAAAACAGTAATAGTGGCTCCCTGATTGTTCAGACACAAATATATCTGTTTGAAAGATTCTGGTGTAGGCCAGAAAAATATAACTGTGGTTTCGCAGTTCCACTGGTCAAATCTCTGTATTATCCAGCTTTTGGTATTTTTTCCTTAAAGGAAAACAGTAATAGTGTCTCCCTGATTGTTCAGACACAAATATATCTGTTTGAAAGATTCTGGTGTAGGCCAAAAAAATATAACTGTGGTTTTGCAGTTCCACGGGTCAAATCTCTGTATTATCCAGCTTTTGGTATTTTTTACTTAAAGAAAAACAGTAATAGTGTCTCACGGATTGTTCAGACACAAATATATCTGTTTGAATGATTTTGGTGTAGGCCAGAAAAATATAACTGTGGTTTTGCAGTTCCACGGGTCAAATTTCTGTATAATCCTGTTTTGGCATTTTTTGCCATAAAAAAAAAATGTAATAGTGTCTCCCTGAGTGGTCAGACACCAATATATCTGTTTAAAAGAGTCTGGTGTAGGCCAGAAAAATATAACTGTGGTTTTGCAGTTCCACGGTTCAAATCTCTGTATTTTGCAGCTTTTGGTATTTTTTCCTTAAAGAAAAATAGTAATAGTGTCTCCCTAATTGTTCAGACACAAATATATCTGTTTGAAAGATTCTGGTGTAGGCCAGAAAAATATAACTGTGGTTTTGCAGTTCGACGGTTCAAATCTCTGTATTATACAGCTTTTTTCCTGTTTTACATTAAAAAAAAAAAAAATAGTGTCTCCCTGTCTGTTCAGTCACCAATATATCTGTTTAAAAGATTCTGGTGTAGGCCAGTTAAATAGAACTGTGGTTTTCCTCTTCCACGGGTCTAATCTCCTATTTATTACCCTTTTTCCATTGATAGTGCGAGTGTAAGCTACTTTACTTCATTTACAATGGGCAAGGTGCGTGGCAAGGGACGTGGAACTGAACGTTCTGATGCATGTAGAGGACGGGGACGTGGCCAAGGTGAAAATGTGCCACAACCAACAGCCACATCTTCTCGCTCCCACTTCTTGAACGAATTACTAGGGAACCACACTACAAAACCAGCATTACGAACTGATCAGTGTGAACAGGTTATTAATTGGATAGCAGATAATACTTCCAGCTACCTAGGCACCACCACCTCCGGTCTGTCTTCCACACGGTCAAGTTTTAGTAGCCGTGAGTCTCGACCGCATACTCCTCCTCACCCTGATGCTCCTTCCTCCCACCATGCCGAGTGTCGTCAGACAGCAACTGATCCCACACTTGGACACTCTGAAGAGCTGTTCACTGGTCCATTTCCATATTTGTGCCCCTCGCCTGCTCCGCTTGAAGTGGTGGAAGAGGAGATCCCATGTAGCGATGCCCAAATATTTGAACAGCCACGGCCAGAGGAAGTCGACGTTGGCAATTTGTTACAAGAGGTGGACGATGACGAGACACAATTGCCACGTAGTGAGGAGGAGGATCGTGGTGCGCAAGTGGAAGAGGAGGAGGTGGTGGATGATCTAGTAACTGACCCAACGTGGCAGGAGGACATGCAGAGCGAGGCCAGCAGCACACAGGGTGAGGGAGGCAGAGTACCCCAACAGGCAGGAAGAAGCAGTATGGTGGCCGCACACAGAAGGCGGGCAACAGTTCCCCGTAACACCAACATGAGGGACGTTGCCAGTACAACCGGTAGGTCTTCCAGAGTCTGGAATTTTTTTAAAGACTCTGCTGATATCCCCAAAAAGGCCATTTGTACCACCTGCCATGCCAGCATCAGCAGGGGTGACAAAACTACCAGCCTGACCACCACCAGCATGATCAGGCACATGGTAGCAAAGCACCCGACTTTGTGGGGCGAACCCCAGGGTCCACGACCAGTGTCAGCGGGAGTCACCACTGCTTCTTCCACTGTTGCGCGTGTAATAGAACCCCCTGTTGTGCATGCAAGGCAATCCCCTGTCCATACTGCATGCAAAGATGCCCCCTCCTCTCAGTCTTCACTTGTTATGGCAGTTTCTCAAGAAACAGCATCAACGTCCACGTCGACGTCCCATCGCAGCATTCAATTGTCCATATCCCAGAGCTTTGAACGAAAGTGCAAATTCGTAGCCAACGCCCCACAGGCCACAGTCCTAAATTCACACATTTCACGACTGCTTGCGTTGGAAATGCTGCCTTTTTAGGCTGGTGGAGACTGAGTCCTTCTGCAACCTTATGGCGGTGGCCGACCCTCGGTACTCGGTCCCCTGCCGACACTATTTTTCCCGGTGTGCCATCCCTGCACTACACGAGCATGTGTCCCAAAACATCTGCTGTGCCCTCAACAACGCAGTTTCTGGGAGAGTCCACCTGACAACGGACACGTGGACAAGTGCTTGTGGCCAGGGAAGGTACATCTCCCTGACGGCACACTGGGTAAACATAGTGGAAGCCGGGACCCAGTCTGACCTTGGGACGGAACACATCCTCCCCACACTGAGGATTGCGGGCCCTATGTCAGTCAGAGTTGCCGCCACAGTGTACAGCTTCAGCGCATCATCCTCCTCCTCCTCCTCATGTTCATCCTCCATCTCAGATATCACCACATCAGTTACAAGCTGGAAGCACTGCAGTACTGCCTCAGCCAAGCGGCAACAGGCTGTGCTGAAACTCATAAGCTTACGTGATAAACGTCACACTGCTTGTGAGTGGTGGACAGCTGTGAAAGAGCAGGCAGATCTGTGGCTGAGACCGCTGAACCTACATCCAGGCATGGTCGTGTGTGACAATGGCCGTAACCTGGTGGCGGCTCTGAGGTGAGGCGAGATCACACACATACCATGCCTGGCTCATGTGCTTAACCTCGTGGTTTCTTAAATCGTACCCCGAGTTGCCAGATCTGCTCGTCAAACGCCGCCTGTCAGCTTATTTTCGGAAGTCGGCTACAGCTTCCGCGCCCTTGCTGTGTTGCAGCAGCGTTTGCAGCATCCGGAACACCGACTGGTGTGTGATGTCCCCACATGTTGGAACTCTACCCTCCACATGTTGCAAAGGATTTGTGAGCAGAAGAGAGCAGTTGTGGAGTACCAGCTGCAACAAGGCCGTCAATATTCAGGTCAGACTCCACACATAAGACTTCAGGAGTGGACCTGGATGTCTGACATATGTACCATCCTGACAAACTTTGAGGAGTCCACCAAGATAGTGAGTGGCGATGACGCAATCATTAGCGTCAGCATCCCACTTGTCTGTCTTTTGCAACGTTCTCTGCAGAGAATTAAAGAGGAGGCATTGCAGCCAGAGTGTGATGCGATGGATCAAAAAGCCATAGCGGGCGATTACACACAGCCCAGCCTCATCTCATCCCAACGTGCATTGGGGGACAATGAGGGAGAGGAGGAGGAGGAAGAACAGGAGCTGGTATCATGCGATGTAGACGGTAGTACCTGTACAACTGTCATACCATCGGTTCAGCGTGGGTGGCCTGAGGACAGGGGGGAGGAGGAGGAGGAGGAGAGCATGGTCAGTTGTCATCTTGGTGAGGATACGGAAGTCTTGCCCGTTACCAGTCTGGCACGCATGGCTGACTTTATGTTACGCTGCCTTAACCGTGACCCTCGCGTTGTAAAAATGTTGGGTGACAGTCATTACTGGTTGGTGACACTTTTAGACCCCCGCTACAAGGAGAACTTTCACTCTCTTATTCCTGAGGTGGAGAGGTCTACAAAAATGGGGCAGTTCCAGAAGGCCCTTGCTGCAAAACTGTTAAAAAAATTCCCATCTGAACACGCTAGCGGCAGAGGTTAAAGTTCGTTGACCAACCAAGGCGTACAAGCGAGAGAGACGCAACTCCAATCCAGCAGAGGCAGGGGAACACTGTCAACATTCTGGGACAGTTTTCTGAGACCCTCCCAGCTTACAGGCCCTGAGGCACGGGGTACTCTCACAAGGAGTGGAAAGTTTCAAAAGATGGTGAGGGAGTACCTTGCCGACAGTACTAGCATCCTCCGTGATTCCTCTGTGCCTTTTTATTATTGGGTATCCAAGCTGGACACTTGGAATAAACTCGTTCTGTACACCTTGGAGGTTCTGGCCTGCCCTGCCGCTAGCGTGTTATCGGAGCGTGTTTTTAGTGCCGCTGGGGGAATTATAACTGATAAGCGCACACACCTGTCAACTGACAATGCTGACAAGCTGACCCTTATCAAAATGAACAAGGGCTGGATTGGGCCAGACTTCTCATCAGCACCAAATGACAGCAGAGTAATATAAAGTCAATTCCACTGTGTTATTTCGGGAGGTGTATTCCCATGCACCGCTTCACACCCATACATGGGTAGACGCTTCCTCATTTCGGCTGTATTTTGTCTTCTCCTTATCATCAGCCTCCACCACCATCATGACCTTGGTCCGTGTTGCCAGCATTGCAAGTTCCTCCGTCCTAATTTTTGGCAGGTTTTGCTTGGAAGGCATAGGCAAAGACTATGGGAGACCCACTCCCCAATAATGGGAATAATGTTTTTAAGATGCTGTACTGCATGGCTCTTCTAAGGGGCATTAAAACCGTCTTGTTAAGCTACTGCGACCTCCACCACATTTTCAAGGGGCATTGATATTGTCTTTTTATTCTACTGCGACCTCCACGTCTCTTCCAAGGGGCTTTAAAACCGACTTGTTAAGCTACTGCGACCTCCACCACTTTTCCAAGGGGCATTAAAACCGTCTTGTTAAGCTACTGCGACCTCCACATCTCTTCCAAGGGGCATTAAAACCATCTTGTTAAGCTTCTGCAACCTCCGCCACTTTTCCAAGGGGCAATAAAACCGTCTTGTTAAGCTACTGCGACCTCCACCACATTTTCAAGGGGCATTGATATTGTCTTTTTATTCCACTGCGACCTCCACGTCTCTTCCAAGGGGCTTTAAAACCGACTTGTTAAGCTACTGCGACCTCCACCACTTTTCCAAGGGGCATTAAAACCGTCTTGTTAAGCTACTGCGACCTCCACATCTCTTCCAAGGGGCATTAAAACCATCTTGTTAAGCTTCTGCAACCTCCGCCACTTTTCCAAGGGGCAATAAAACCGTCTTGTTAAGCTACTGCGACCTCCACCACATATTCAAGGGGCATTGATATTGTCTTTTTATTCCACTGCGACCTCCACCACTTTCCCAAGGGGCATTTAAACCGTCTTGTTAAGCTACTGCAACCTCCACGTCTCTTCCAAGGGGCATTAAAACCATCTTGTTAAGCTACGGCGACCTCCACGTCTCTTCCAAGGGGCTTTAAAACTGTCTTGTTAAACCATTCTGAACTCCACAGCTCTTCCAAGGGGCATTGAAATGTTGTTTTTAATTAACTCTAACCTCCATGACTCTTCCAACGGGCATTGCATTTCCTCCTAATTTTAGTCAGCTTTTGCTTTTCAATGCATAGGAAAACACTAAATAAGACCCACTCCCCAATAATGGGTAGAAGGTTTTTAGTATGCTGTAATCCACGTCTGTTTCAAGGGCCATTGCAGTTCCTCATAATTTTTGGAAAGTCTTCCATTCACTGCTTAGGTCAACAGTGCACAGGAGACCCAGTTGCTATAAATGGAAAAAACGGTTTAGTTAAGGCCCTCTGACCTCCATGTCACTTCCAAGGGGCATTGGAATGCCTCGAAATTTTTGGTAGGCATTGCACTCACTGTATGCCCTATAACTGTATAGCCGAACCGCTCCTTTTGGTACAGAAACATATCCTACAAGACATGTGTTGTTGACTGGCCTGATATTGATGTGATTGGTCCCTGTTCCTCCTGCTCTTTCTCCTTTGCCACCACCTCATCCATCATTCATCACCTGAAGCTTTGTTTTAACGGAAGTCATAGAACTGGGATGGTAGCAAGAAACATCCAGCAATCCTCGGAGGAGGTAGGATATGCGCCAAAACGCTGACCACCTCAGGCCTAGCAGCTACTACATCCATGCACGTGCATTCCAAGGATCAGAAAGCTAAGGAGATGGATGGCCTCATGATCATGAATAATTTACTCATTGTGTAGGAGGCCGACCACTGCTGCCGTCTACCTTTTGAACTTTGTGTTGAAGCCTGATGGACCCAGGACCCACAATCAGCTATGTCTGGAGGACGTGTTGCATCCCAGTGTCCAACTGTGTCCCGGCTTCCACAATATTAACCCAGTGTGAAGGCGTGAAATGGACCATCCCTGGCCACATTCACTTGTCCACGTGTTTGTGGTTAGGCTGTCCTTCAAATAGGGGCGGCTGGGGACCGAGTATGGACACCCGGCCGCCCCCCGGCGGCTGGGGACCGAGCGTGGACACCCGGCCGCCGGGCGGCTGGGGACTGAGTATGGATACCAGGCCGCCGACGCAGCCATGGCATGGTGGCCAGATTCCGCCTCCACGTGCCTAAAAGGCCCAATTTCAAGTGCAAGCAAGCTAGCAGTATGGTATTGCAGCCTGGGGGTGGGTGAGTGGCAGGCTGCACACTTACGCTTACATTCCAAGAAAACAAAGCAGAGGCTAACTTCTATCATCATCATGCTCCTCACCTTGGCACTCTCAACTCCCCTGATGGAGAAGCCAGGGCCCACCAGAGGAGTCTGGTTCTCTGGTGGGCTCATCCAATGCTGCCCTTAAGCAGGCCGGGCAAAGAAAAATGTGTGGGGGGGGAGTTGACAGGAGATATAGGGGTGGCTGGGGACCGTTTATGGACACCCGGCCGCCCCCAGGCGGCTGGGGACCGTGTGTGGATACCCGGCCGCGGGGCGGCTGGGGACCGAGTATGGACACCCGGCCGCCCCCTGGTGGCTGGGGACTGAGCGTGGACACTCGGCCGCCGGGTGGCTGGGGACTGAGTATGGATACCAGGCCACCGATGCAGCCATGATGTGGTGGCCAGATTCCGCCTCCACATGCCTAAAAGGCTCAATTTCAAGTGCAAGCAAGCTAGCAGTATGGTATTGCAGCCTGGGGGTGGGTGGGTGGCAGGCTGCATACTTGCACTTGCATTGCAAGGAATGGGGGAGGTACAATTGAACACTGCCCTGGGACAAGGACTTGCATGGGGATAGTTGCAAGTCTGCATCTTCTGATGCAGCAAGGATCACTTCTGATGGGCACACTTTTAGGCAGTGACCTGGGTGTCAGAGATGCTTCCAGAGGTCTTCCCCATGCTGTTCCCATGTCTTTTCAGCACTGCATGCATGTGTCACACAGCACATGGCCAGATAAGATTATAAAATGTTAAAATGACATTTCCCGGTGAATGCATTTGTCACGGTAGAAAGCAATACAAAAGTGCAAAAACGCATAAAAAATGCTACTTGTGAACATAGCCCAAGGTGTGGAGGAGTATTTTTGTTTTTGGTTATTTATTTTACCTTATACACAAGTCTTTACCCTGGAAAGGAAGTTCCTTAACATATTTCACAGGAAAACCGTTTCAGTTTCGTTTTTGAACGTTTTATTGTGAGCCCGTAAAAGTGGCTTAATACCTCTGACCACGTTGTTGACAGCAGTGACCTGGGGGTCAGAAATGCTTCCTGGGGCGATGCCCATGTTGTCCCCATGTCTTTTGAGCACGGTCACTATCATTTTGGGCACTTTTTAGGCTTTCTACAGACTGCCGGGGTGCCGCCGCAAAGATGCTCGGATCTCCCATAGACTAACATTGGGCTCGTTGCTCGGGTCGAGCACCCGAGTATCACGGCGAGCTCGGCCCAAGCTTCGAGCACCCGAGCATTTTAGTGCTCGCTCAAAACTAGTAACCAGCACTGTCACTCTACTCATTATATATGTGACTGACATGTTTCTATCTATCTAATCTATGTGTGATGCTCTATTCTTTCTGTTCTAAATTGTTGGGTACTGATGTTATAACTGTATGCGGCTGCTGAATTGCCGGCTTTTTTAAAGAGATGGGTGTGTGAAAATCGGAGGGCACTAGTGTGTTTCATGTGCCCTGCTATGTTTTTCATGCACCCTCCTATATACCCTGCCTGCCTGTCTGCCTATATATTCTGCCTGCCTGCCTGACACGTTTCATTGTGCACTGTTCCCATCGATTTGGGCAATTTTTGACCATCTGCAGACTGCCGGGGGGGGACCGCCAGAAAAATGCTTGAGTTTCCCATAGACTTACATTGGGCTCGTTGCTCAGGTCGAGCACCCGAGTATCACGATGTGCTGAGCCCGAGCTTCGAGCACCCGAGCATTTTAGTGCTCGCTCATCACTAGTCAAGTGACAAGATATGGGTGTTTTTTCTGGCACAATTTCACCTTGCCCACGGCCATGTCCTCAGCCTCTGCATGCATCATTACCATTACGTCCACTTCCCCATCCCTTGCCCCGCACCTTGCCCATTTTAAGTGGAGGATAATATTTTCCATGTTCACGAAATTTGGAACGCAGTTATATGTGATACGTCAGACAGAGAACCATGATTTTAAATAGCAGGACTGTAATTTACTAATGTAATTTACACGGAGAAGTAGTGTGAATAGCTTCACCGACACACTGCAATGGAATGAAAATGGAAGAAATGTATGATTTTTGAAGTCTTTTCGGTGATATGTCTGACAGAGAACCACGGCTTTAAATTGTAGGCCTGTAATCTACTAATATTATTCTACAAGGAGAAGGAGTGTGAATCGATTCACCGACAAACTGCAACGGAATGAAAATAGAACAAAAGGAAGATTTTTGAACAATATTTTAGGTGATATGTCTGACAGAGAACCACGGCTTTAAATTGTAGGCCTGTAATTTACTAATATTATTCTACACGGAGACCTAGTGTGAATAGCTTCACCAACACACTGCAACGGAATGAAAATGGAAGAAATGTATGATTTTTTAACAGTCTTTTAGGTGATATGCCTGACAGAGAACCACGGCTTTAAATTGTAGACCTGTAATTTACTAATATTATTCTACACGGAGAAGTAGTGTGAATAGCTTCACCGACACACTGCAACAGAATGAAAATGGAAGAAATGTCTGATTTTGAAATACTCTTATTACCCTGATTCCGAGGTAGACTGTGACGAGCATGGTGGCGCCCGGTCTTATATACACCTGATGATGCTGAGCAGCTAGCCAATCACTGTAAAGCCCACAACCAACATGGCTACAGCATTACAGTGCATGGCAGACAATTCCTGCACGTTCATTGGCTCTTTAAAGAGTGGCAAACATGCAGGGAGGGCACCAGAGTTCCCGCCCAAGCAACCCGGAAATACTCGTCGAGTGCCAAGCTCGTCAAGCACAGTGATGCTCGGGCGAGTACCGAGCAGTGGTGAGCATGTTCACTCATCACAAGAAACAGACCATAATTTTCTTTAAAAAAAAAAATCCATCAGAAAGATAGTAGGAATATTAGGTGTGGCCAAATAAGCATTTTGGTACATTCTGCAAAATATACAAGCGCACTGGTGAGCTTGGGAAATCAAAAAGGCTTTGACGTCCATGGAAGACAACAGTAGTGGATGATCGCAGAATCCTTTCCATAGTGAAGGAAAACCCCTTCACAACATCCACCCAAGTGAAGAGCACTATCCAAGAAGTACAGTCATGGCCAAAAGTATTGAGAATGAGACAAATAGTAATTTTTCCAAAGTTTACTGCTTCATTTTTTGTAATGGCAATTTGCATATACTCCTGAATGTCAAAGAGTGATCAGCTTAACAGCAATTACTGTACTTGCAAAGTCAATATTTGCCCAGAAAATGAACTTTAACCCCCAAAACACATTTCAACATCATTGCAGTCCTGCCTTAAAAGGAGCAGCTAACATCGTTTTAGTGATTGATCCATTAACACAGGTGTGGTTGTTGATGAGGACAGGGCTGGCGATCAATCAGTCATGATTAAGTAAGAATGACATCACTGGACACTTTAAAAGGAGGCTGGTTCTTGGTATCATTGTTTCTCTTCAGTTAACCATGGTTATCTCTAAAGAAACACGTGCAGCCATCATTGCACTGCACAAAAATGGCCTTACAGGGAAGAGTATCGCAGCTACAAAGATTGCACCTCAGTCAACAATCTATCGCATCATCAAGAACTTCAAGGAGAGAGCTTCCATTGTTGTCAAAAAGGCTCCAGGGCGCCCAAGAAAGACCAGCAAGCGCCAGGACCGTATCTTAAAACTGTTTCAGCTGCGGGATCGGACTACCAGCAGTGCCGAGCTTGCTCAGGAATGGCAGCAGGCTGGTGTGAGTGCTTCTGCACGCACTGTGAGGCGGAGACTCTTTGAGCAAGGGCTGGTTTCAAGGAGGGCAGCAAAGAAGCCACTTCTCTCCAGAAAAAACATCAGGGACCGACTGATATTCTGCAAAAGGTACAGGGAGTGGACTGCTGAGGACTGGGGCAAAGTCATTTTCTCTGATGAATCCCCTTTTCAATTGTTTGGGACATCTGGAAAACAGCTTATTCGGAGAAGAAGAGGTGAGCGCTGCCACCAGTCTTGTCTCATGCCAACTGTAAAGCATCCTGAAACCATTCATGTGTGGGGTTACTTCTCAGCCAAGGGAATCGGCTCACTCACAGTCTTGCCTAAAAACACAGCCATGAATAAAGAATGGTACCAGAATGTCCTCCAAGAGCAACATCTCCCAACCGTCCAAGAGCAGTTTGGCGCCCAACAATGCCTTTTGCAGCATGATGGAGCACCTTGCCATAAAGCAAAGGTGATAACTAAATCGCTCATGGAACAAAACATAGAGATTTTGGGTCCATGGCCTGGAAACTCTCCAGATCTTAATCCCATTGAGAACTTGTGGTCAATCATCAAGAGACCGGTGGACAAACAAAAACCAACAAATTCTGGCAAAATGCAAGCATTGATTATGCAAGAATGGACTGCTATCAGTCAGGATTTGGTCCAAAAGTTGATTGAGAGCATGCCAGGGAGAATTACAGAGGTCTTGAAGAAGAAGGGGCAACACTGCAAATATTGACTTGCTGCATTAATTAATTCTAACTGTTAATATAACCTATTGGTACTCATAATACGATTGCAATTATATTTCTGTATGTGATATAAACATCAGACAAACACTAATAAAAACCAGAGGCCAGCAGATCATGCGAAAATATAATTTTGGTGTCATTCTCAAAACTTTTGGCCATGACTGTAGGTGTTTCAGTATCTAAGTCTGCCAAAAAGAGAAGACTTCATGACAGAAAATACAGAGGGTTCTCCTCAAGGTATAAACCTTTAAAAAGCCTTAAAAATAGAAAGGCCAGATTAGACTTAGCCAAAAAATATCTAAAGAAGTCAGCATAGTTCCAGAAAATCATTTTTTGTACAGATAAAATTAAGATCAACCTGTACCAGAATGATGGAAAAAAAGAAAGTATGAAGAAGGCTTGCAACAGCTCATGATCTAAAGCACACCACATCCTCTGTAAAACATGGTGGAGGCAGCATGATGGCATGGGCATGCATGGCTTCCAATGACAGTGAGTCACTCATGTTTATTGATGATGTGACTGAAAACAGAAGCAGCCAGATGAATAATGAAATGTACAAGGCAATACTTTTTGCTCAGATTTAACCAAATGCAGCAAGGTTGATTGGACGGTGCTTCACAGTACAGATGGACAATGATCCAAAAAAATTGCAAAAGCAACCCAGGAGCAAAGAAGTGGAATATTTTGCAATGGCCGAGTCAATCATCAGATCTCAACCCCATCGAGCATGCATTTCACATGCTGAAGACAAAACTTTAGGCAGAAAGACCCACAAACAAGCAACAGTTGCAGTCAACTGCAGTAAAGGCCTGGCAAAGCATAATAAAGGAGGAAACCCAGCATTTAGTGACATCCATGGCTTCCAGACTTCAGTCAGTCATTGCCTGCAAAGGATTTTCTACAATGTATTTACAATGAACATTTTATTTATGGTGAAATTACTTTGTCCAGTTACTTTTGAGCCCCTGAAATGAGGAAGCTTTGTAGAAAAATGGTTGCAATTCCTAAAAGTTTCACAGGATATTTTTGTTCAACCCCTTCAATTAAACCTGAAAGTCTACAGTGCATTTCAATTGCATCTCAGTCGTTTCATTTTAAATACAAAATAGTGGCATGCAGAGCTCAAATCATGAGAATTTGGTCACTGTCCAAATATGTCTGAACCTGACTCTAACAGTTTGCCTTTACATCTCCTGTGTGTAACCACACTTCTGCTAGCAAGGTACCAGTTTTCCTAGAAATATCTGCTATTCATGTTTGTAATCACACTCCTGCAGCAAGATAACAGTAGACAATATAGCTCTGCTGTTGCTGTACTATTTGCATATCTGGCTCAGCTGCATCTAGTGCTTCCAGCATCGCTTGCCCATCTGGCGTCCTGCATACCCTACTGTACTGGTCCATCTTGATCTACATACAATCCGGCAAGTCCAGCT
This sequence comes from Phyllobates terribilis, assembly GCF_046119375.1. Lineage (NCBI taxonomy): Eukaryota > Metazoa > Chordata > Amphibia > Anura > Dendrobatidae > Phyllobates > Phyllobates terribilis. The sequence continues at coordinate 40,718,687 of NW_027362769.1, read as the reverse complement.
GCTCTGCATTAGTGTTGAGCCACCCCCGTAGTGTTCGAGTTCGGTTCGGTTCGTCGAACACCCGTATGTTCGCCGAACAGTTCGTCGAACTGTTCGTCGAACACCGTTAAAACCAATGGCAGGCAAACAAAAACACATAGAAACACATAGAAAACACATAGAAAACACCTTCAAAGGTGTCCAAAACCTGACAAACTGCTCAGAAGACACAACTAACACATGGAAAAGTGACAAGCACATATAGTCATGCGAAAAGAAAAGAGGTGGAGGAGTAAAAGGACGGGGAGACACAGATATAGGCATGTCATGCCCTTCTAAAATCAAGAAAGGCTGGAGTAAAAATCTAAAATCAGCCTACCAACACCCAGACGTTGTGACAAGAAAATTAAAAAAAGAAATATCTTTAGGTAGAATGGCGGTTCCATTCAGAACACTTTCCTTACAAGACGTAGTGGTATCCCCGTTGTGAGTTGTGCAAAAAACGGAACCCAATACATTCAGACTAATCCACCATTTGTCATATCCAAGGGGCAGGTCAGTAAACGACAACATCGACGCGGAACCAAGTACAGTAGTATATACTGTACATCCTTTGACAAGGCAATCAGATGGATCAAGAAGTTGGGAAGGGTCACCCTAATGGCCAAAACAGACATTGATGCGACGTTCCGGTTACTTACTATCTGTGCCTCCGAATAGTGTCCACCTATTGGGCTGCTTCTGGGAAGGAGCATGCTATATAGATCGCTGTTTGCCCATGGGGTGGTCCAGATCCTGCTCACTATTTGAGGCGTTTAGTTGCTTCCTCGAATGGGTTGTAATGGACGTTTCTAAGGGGGCACATTTTATCCATTACCTCGACAACTTCTTATGCCTGGGCCCAAAAGATTCACCACAGTGTGAATACACGCAGTAGTCCACCTGTGAGTAGGAGAGATCTGGAGGGAGAGCGGACACCACAGAGCCGAGGGGTTAGATGGAGAACGGAAGAAGGAAAGAGGGTGAGGGAGGTAAGGGAGTACAGTGGAAGGCCGACCTGAGCTCCCCCACGTTCCTGCTGGGCGGGGAACAGCCCTGGGAAGAAAAGCCGCTTGCGCATCCCTTTGAGGTTACGGGCGCGAGTGGGCGGATGGACTAAGCTGGAGTGCGAAGCCGACACGGCCAGTCCGTTCCTGCCCGTGCGACCTCCGTGTCGTCGGGTTTGTGCCAGAGCCGTGGTGGACCCTGACGGCCAGCCCCCCTCTACCAATACTGGTGCCTGTCCGCTGGTGGGTCATGACCCCCCGCGGTGGGGGGGGAGTAACATCTGCAGAAGATAGACCATCTTGCAGCCAAACTAAGATGTCTACTTCTTTTCGTGGACAATGTGATACGATCCCTTTCTTACGGACACGCCCATCGCTACAAATTCCAGATGAGGCACAAAAACAGCAGGTGCTTCAACGGATATCAAGTGCTCCTTCAAGTGGGCTCTCCTCCACCTCAACTTCAACATCACAAATACTCCAGTCCTCAGAGGTGTCACCCCAATCGCACTTGCTTCCTCACAGCTTCCAAGTCTCCAGCTGCCTGTCTGAGTATGGGGTAACACAGATGGTTGAGTCTGCACAGCTGTTTACTCATACTATAGCCTGGGAAACGGAGGTCTGCTCCAGAGCTTCTGTTAATCCAGACGAGGAAATGATCTGCACTGATGCCCAGAATCTTTATGAGTCGGATCCAGGACCAGATGAAGAAGGTTCTGAGCATAATGTAGACCCTCGTTCCCAAACTGTAACTCCTGTTGGTGGAGACAATGATGAAGACGATGATGAGACTCAAATATCTGATTGGAGCGACAACTTGACTTTTCGGTCAGGGCAGGAAGAGGTTGGCTCTGAGGACGACAGGTGTGAGAACACACAGGGTGATGATGACGAGGTTGGAGATCCCACTTACTGTCAACCCACAGTCAGCCAGTCGATGAGGTCAGCAGAGGAGGTGGAGGAGGATGTGACTAGCCCAGGGGATGGGGATGACTCGGTACCCGGGCATTTGCCTGGCCTTGGGGATGTCGCGGTGGTCGGCTCACGGGCCCGTACCCTGGGGTCACTCTTTAAAAGGGTGGATAATTGTTAATTTTATAAGAGTTCGTGACGCCACCTGTGGTATCTGGTGAGAAGCACCAGCACTGCAGCAGTCCACTGAGGCCGGTGATAAGGCAGCTCGATGGTATAGCTCCCCACAGGTGGAGCTAGAACTCAGGGCAGCATATGCAGAGGGGAATGCAGGACAGGCGAGACCCAGCTGGGTCAGAGCAAGAACGGGAACAGACAAGGTAGTCACTTCAGTACCTTTTACTGGTGGAAATTCAGGCACATCCCGGAGCACTATAGCGTGAAGGGTGCATATCAGGATCCTCCCCAATGAGCGGGTGTAGGGCCTCCTGTTTCTTGCCTCTGCGTAGTAAGCTTCTGACCTGCCTGGAGCTAGGCCTAACTTTGTCTCTGTCCTGCGCTGGCTGACCTTGTGGTAGGGCCTTGTCTTGGAGTTCACGCTCCCAGTATGCGGGGCCTAAGCGTCTCCTGGCTCTGTTACGTATCAGCACCTTAGCGATCCTGGGACTTGTAGTTCTCCAGGGATTCCGGTTATGCCTTACTGGCTCATAGAGATCCCAGTAAGCTCGGATCCGGTGTCCGGTAAATACTTCGGGGTGAGCTGGTTAAGCTCCTCTGCCCCCTATGTACTAACTCTCCACTCGCCTTCAGCCTACTCGGGCCCTCACTAGGCTATACACACTAACGGCAGCTTGCCGCGCTTCACCGATCTTATGGCGGCGGCACACCTTAAGCTCTAACTGGGCTCCCTGAATCTAACTAGCAGGAGCCTCGTGCTCCACTGCTGAACTATTAACTTAGTTCTCTAGACTAGACTGAGCTCCACTGTAGACTGACCTCTCTTAGGCTTCTCTACTGCAGAAACTCTTCAGAGAAACTGAACTGCCTAGCTCCACCTTCCCTATTTATATCCCTAACGGGCTCCCTCTGCTGGTCTGAGGTGGAAGGTGGAGATGTGTGAATGTTTATGGGGGGCTCTTGTGGAGGACTCCATCAATGCACTCTTCTAGGATCTGTGATACCAAGCGCAGCTGGGCGTCACAGATGCTATTGACGACGAGGTTAGGTTGCGCCTTCCTGGACAGAGACGGAGTACTGGAAGCACGTCAACAACTGCATCCTCAACCACAACTCTGCCTCTGACCACAAGTCGTGGTGGCTCTTCAGGTCGCATGGGCTCTAAGCCTTGCATAGCCTGGGCATTTATTCAGATCGATAAGGATGACCCAACTCGTGTTATCTGTAATTTTTGTCACCAAAAGCTAAGTAGAGGCCAAAAAATCCATAGTTTGAGTACTTCATGCATGAACCGTCACATGGATATGAAGCATAAGTTGCAGGGGGAAACTCACTGTGCTACAATGCGGCATAGCGGGCAGGGCCAACCACCGTCTGCCCCATCCGCGGCCTCTTCATCCTCTGTGACTGGGGGGACAGCAGTCACAAATGTTTTTGGACGCAGACCTGCCACCTCTTTACCCGCAACAGCCAGTGTGATTGGCCGGTCATCATTTCATTTGGAAGTGGAAACACCAGCTGGTGTTGAGCGCTCTCCGACATCGAGAGCACCACCTTTGGATCAAGGCAACCTAACTTTTCCGCCTGCATCTTCCTCACAGACCGGCAGTTTGCCGGGGACACCCTACTCAACCCTGTCTAAGCACAACAGCCAGCCCTCGGTCCCTCAGATGTGGACAAGTAAAAGACCATTTCCTCCTAGCCATGACAAAGCTAAGAGGTTGAATTTCACCATCTGCAAGCTGTTGGCTACAGAAATGCTGCCTTTCTGCCTGGTGGACACAGAGGATTTTCGAGACCTTATGTCCGTCGCAGTGCCCCAGCATCAGATGCCCAGTCGGCACTACTTCTCAAAGGTGTGCCTGCGCTCCACCAGCATGTCGCACACAACATCACCGCTTCTTTGAGAAACTCTGTGTGTGACAGGGTGCATTTCACCACAGACACTTGGACGAGTAGGCATGGACAGGGGCGTTACATGTCGCTGACTGGGCACTGGGTAACTATGGTGACAGCAGGACAAGGGGCTGCTGTCCAAGTCTTGCCGTCCCCACGAGTTGTGCGTCAATCCTCTTTATCTAGAAGTTCCTCCACTGCTTCTGCCTCCTCAATCTCCTCTTGGTCCTCCACCTACACCCAAAGCCTGTCTGGTAATGCCATCCGCTTTCTAACTGCGCAGAAGGAATCCTGCACACCTCCTTACTATGCAGGCAGCAGGGCTCAACGGCATCAGGCGGTGTTTACTTTGAAATGTCTGGGAAATGTGAGTCACACAGCTGAGGATTTGTGGTCAGCTCTGGAGACCCAGTTTCATGAATGGTTGTCTCCACTGGACCTGCAACCAGGGAAGGCTGTGTGCGACAATGCTGCAAACCTGGGTGCGGCCCTTCGCCGGGGCAATGTCACACATGTGCCTAGTATGGCTCACGTGTTGAACCTGGTTGCCCAGTAATTTTTAGCCCACTATCCCGAACTAGATGGCCTTCTGCAGAGGGCACGGTCACTGTGTGCTCACTTCCGCCGTTTGCATCCCGCAGCTCAACGACTTACATCTCTACAGAAGTCGTTGGGCCTGCCAGTTCACCGGCTGAAATGCGATGTGCCGACACGGTGGAATTCAACTCTGCACATGTTGCAGCGACTGTGGCAGCACCGACAAGCCCTGGTGCAATATGCTCTGACGTGTAGCCTGGGCCAACGAGATCCAGAGGTGGGGCAAATCACGCTGCAGGAGTGGTCTCAGAACAGGGACCTATGAAGTTGACGCACCCCCTGGGCCGTGGGGTACCCGGAGCCAGGCCGGTAGACGCTGGAGGTTGTAGTCACTGTGGCGGTGACCCGGTCCGTGACCCAGGGCGGTCAATCCAAGGGTAATTTGTATATATGGGTTTTATAATGTCCGACTACGCCATCTGTGGAGTGCGGCCAAAGGGGCCGCCGCTGCGGAACAGTCCTCTGAAGCTGGTGGTTTTGCAGCAATGGTATTATTACTCCCAACAGGAAGAGTGTAGCTTCAGGGCAGTGTGGGTGGATGATGGTGGTTGTAGTGCAGGGAGTCAGTAATGAACACAGAGTCCGTGTGATGCAGTCCCAAGATCTTTACTCACAGTTGTTGCAGTCCAGATTACAGGTACCAGAGCAATCTCCCCCGTCGTGCTGTGCTTACTCAGTGAGGGGCTTCGTCCACCCCCAGATAGCTCCGGAGTACTTAGCAGGACCCCCTTCTGTGTGTCCTTTCTCTGGCCTTCTCCCTGCACCTCACACCCAGTGACACTTCTACCCGGTATCCTCGGGCCTTGGCGTGTGACGTGTGTTCCGTCTCCTGGGTCCTATGTGGCTACCTTCTTAGTGAGACTGGTGTGGACTTTGGCCTGCAGTACGTGAAATGCTGCAGTCTCCGGTTTCTAGTTGAGCCTTGCTGTTTTTCCGCTAGTTGAATGACCGGTTCCCCTTATCTGGCCTGACCCCTCTCTACCTCTACCTCCTGGTAGCAGCAGGCGTATGGGTGGCCTTCTGCACGGCCCGTACCCTTAGCGTCCCTTCAGTTCCTGAAGCCTTCCTGCTTCCACTCCTCTCTTCTCTCCTTCAGTCCTGGGCCTCCCAGGCTAGGCCCGCCTCCGGAGCAGAGTTCATGCAGAGCCTCTGCTCCTGTCACTTCTCCTCCTCTGACTGGCTTGCTCTTTCTAAGATGGCTTCCTATTTATACTCTCCCTGTCATGTGCTCCCCTAAGCTGCTTTCTCCACCCACACCCACTACATAGGACCCTCCCGCCAGCTAGAGACCTGGGACTGTGCTCTCCCTTAGGAGCAATCTCGCCCTACCCCCACTGCGGGTATGTGTTGGATGCAGGTGTTAGGGTCCCAAGCCATACTCCTTCCTTACCTGAGGGTGAGATACCACACCTCTGGGTGAGATGCAGAACCTCTGTGGCGACTGAACCCTCAGGGGCGCCACAAACCCTTCTGCACAGTTTTGAAATGGCGACGAAGATGTTTAGTGCTGATGATGCCATTATCAGCATGACTATTCTTGTGATCTACATGCTGGAGCACACGTTAAATAGAATTCAGAGTCAGGTGGTGGGACATGAGGAGGTGGAGGAAGTAGAGGAGGAGTCATATGCGGAAGGGATAACATCTCCAAGGTCCAGACGGTTGGCAGCACCAAGGTGGCAGACATGGGAGGGTGGGGGAGAGGGGAGAGGGATTAACCAGGGCGCATGGTAGCAGCCCAACTGTTGAGGAAGGTGCAGGAGCCGAGGAAGAAGTGGAGGACGGACTGGCGATGGGCATGGAAGACTCATCAGATGAGGGAGACCTTGATCACATTTCTGTTGTGCGAGGTTGGGGGGAGAGGGCAGAGGAAGGAAGCATGAGTCTTACTTCGCTACCAACACAACAAGGACTTGGTCCTCCTGGATGCGCAAGACACATGAGTGCCTTCTTGCTGCACTACCTGCAACATGACCCTCGGATTGTCATAATTCGAAGTAATCCCGACTACTGGGTTGCCACACTCTTAGATCCCCGGTACAAAAGTAAATTTGCCGAAATAATTCCTGCCATAGAAAGGGATTCACGCATGCAGGAGTATGAGCAGAGGCTGTTGCAGAATCTTACATGTGCTTTTCCACAAAACACCAGTGGTGCACTTTGTGAATCTCACAGTTCTAACTTGCCAACCGTGGGACTGTCGAGTCTTCATCACTCAAACTGTAACAGTAACACAGTATCTGCTGGTAACAGCAATTTTGTGGAATCATTTCACCACTTTTTTAGACCATCCTTTGCAAGGCCACAGGAGACAAGAAGTCTGACCAAGAAGTCTGACACATAGTCAACGCCTAGAGAGGATGGTACAGGAGTATCTCCAAGTGAACATCGAAGCCATGACTGTGTCACTGGACCCTTGCTCATTTTGGGATTCCATTCTGGAAAAATGGCCGGAGCTCGCCACTCACGCCTTGGAGATCTTGTCATGCCCTGCAGGCAGCGTTCTCTCTTAACGTGTGTTCAGCGCTGCTGGTGGTATGCTGACAGATAAGCGCACGCGGCTGTCCACTGAGAATGTAGACAGACTCACGTTCATAAAGATGAACAAATCAAGGATCCGCAAGGACTTTTCTACCCCTGTGTCATCCTGGGGAGACTAAAAGCTTGAGGATTTGGTAAAATCACCTCACCAACCGTTTTAAGCAACTCTGGGGCAATTGATGCCACTTAAGTGGTGTCTGTGCCACAATTTTTAGAAAAAATGGAGACTCTTTTTAGAGTCCCCTTGCTGTGTTTTACGTGACGTTGGCATCGTCAATTCCAGATGGGTTGGGTCGCTCCCCCCCCTTTTAACCGTAAGAAACTACATATACTATGGCTTGAGGTAACACAGATGGTTGAGTCTGAAGAGCTGTTTACTCAGAGGTCTGCTCCAAAGCTTCAGTGTCTGCTAATCAGCGTAGAATTTTTAACTGCATCTAGCCTAGGCAATACTTTGGGCGTAGTAGCCCAGCTGCGAAGCAAGCTGCACCGCCTGTGTATCTAATAAGAATTTTTAACTGCATCTAGCCTAGGCAGACTGTGGGGACCCCCAACCAAACCCAGACGCTCAGCCCCCCTACCAGCCCCCTTTCCTTGACAATACAATAATGTAACTCTTACAACTGGATGGGTGAGGATCGGTCACAGCTTTATTAACTCTTTATACTCATTCCATTAGAAAGCATTTTATTTCTAAAATAATTCAGCTTGTTGCAGCATGCCCTGGGTCTCCACACCGGCAAGTTGGTCAACAAGTGTAACTCTCCAACATGTCCATTCTATTTCCAGGCCAGGTTTTACTTGGCTAGGTGCAGTAAAAAATTTGTATTACATACACAGGTGGTGTAGCTTGCAACACAGATAGGCTACTCCACTGACTAACACACACTGCTAATATGCCCAAAAGGTTTTACTTGGCTAGGTGCAGTAAAAAATTTGAATTGCATACGCAGGTGGTGTAGCTTGCAACACGGATAGGCTACTCCACTGACTAACACACACTGCAAAAGGCCCAAAAGGATTTGCTTAGCTAGATTTAGCCAAATGCTGTGAAAAACACTTGCACAGCACTAAAACAGACCTGCCTGGCAAAAACTGATAGGAACTGATGTAACCTAGCCCTCAAAAGGGCTGGAATTACAACTAGTCACTACTCCCAACCTATCTGTCTATTTAAGAGCACAGACCTGCCTGCTAAAAGTGCTAGGAACTGCTGTAACCTAGTCCTCAAAAGGGCTGCAATTACAAACTAGTCCCTACTCCCTAAACCTTTCTGTCTATTTAAGAGAAAATTCGCTTGCAATTCACAGTTACACAATATAGCGCTAATAGCAGCAGCAGTGCCGTCTAACACTCAGCTGCAGCAGTGAGAAAATGGTGGCGACGGGGAAAATGGCTGGGTCTTATAGGGCAAGGACATGTGACATACACTGCCAATGACTCATGCCCTTGCTTGTGTGAAAAAAAGCACTTCGCTCCGTGTGTGCGCTGCTGATAGGCTGACAGACTGCACCTCCCCATTATAAATGCGGGAAAGAGAAAAAAAAATGGAGATCTTCATTATTTCTGCAGAGATCCATCCCATGCCCCTCCCCCCACCCCGCTGTACACTCAAACTGTGTATTAACATTGATTATCAGCATTACTGTGAAAAAATCCAGTTATGATTTTGGTGCACGAACAGTTATTGAACATAACCTCGAACAGCCGGATTTTTTTAAAATCATTCGGGTTCGTCGAACGGCTCGAACACCGCCCAAAACAGCTCGAATTTGAAATTGGCGAACAGTTCGATTCAAACACCGCTCATCTCTACTCTGCATTACCACCTTTGTTCTAATCTAAAAAAACAGAGTTGATCCAGCTTCTTGTAAATTTGCAGATTCATTGAAAAATAGGAGAACTTATAACACATGCAATTTAAAAAAAGAAACATGGCAGCTACGCGGTTCAAACGCACATGGCGTCCTTTGTCTGAGCTGCAGCTGAAATGACTGCACAGCTATTTAAACCACCACCCACCAATTAAATCACATATAAAACATCACATGGTCATTGGTAAAATATTTACACATTTGCAAGACAATGATTAAAAAGATGTTGCAAAAAATAGTGCACAATCAAACACAAAATTAAGAAAACTATGCTGTGTCACCCAAGGTAAGTGAAAAAGCAAGAATGCAGAGCAATGTTAATAATGGAACATTAGGTCTTTGTGCGTATTCAGTCCTTTGGGATAGTAAGTAGAGATGAGCGTTGTTCTACTCGAACTGTTCGCCAATCTCAAATTCGAGCTGTTTTGGTCGGTGTTCGAGCCGTTCGGCGAACACGAACGATTTGAGAAAAATTCGGCTGTTCGAGGTTATGTTCGATAACTGTTCGCGCACCAAAATCATAACTGGATTTTTTCTCAGTAATGATGAAAATTAATGTTAATACGCAGTTTGAGTGTACAGCGGGGTGGGGGGAGGGGCAGGGGATGGATCTCTGCAGGAATAATGAAGAACTCCATTTTTTTTTCTCTTTCCCGCATTTACAGTGGGGAGGTGCAATCTGTCAGCCTATCAGCAGCGCACACACGGAGCGAAGTGCTTTTTTTCACACAAGCAAGGGCATGTGTCATTGGCAGTGTATGTCACATGTCCTTGCCCTATAAGACCCAGCCATTTTCCCTGTCGCCACCATTTTCTCACTGCTGCAGCTGCGTGTTAGACGGCACCGCTGTTGCTGTGTGCGCTATACCTTGTTAATTTCAAGCCAATTTTCGCACAAATCTACAGATAGCTTGGGAGTAGTGAATAGTTGTGATTGTAGTCCTTTTAAGGACTAGGTTACAGCATTTCCTACGACTTTTATCAGGCAGCTCTGTGCTCTTAAATAGATAGATTGTGGGAGTAAAGACTAATTGTAATTGCAGTCCTTTTCAGGACTAGGTTACATCAGTTCCTATCAGTTTTTGCCAGGCAGGTCTGTGCCAGTGCTGTGCAAGTTTTTTTCACAGCATCATTTGGCTGAATCTAGCAAAGCTAATCCTTTTTGGCCTATTGCATAGTGTGTTAGTCAGTGGAGTAGCCTATCTGTGTTGCAAGACATACCACCTGTGTATAGAATACCAATTTTTTTACTGCACCTAGTGAATTAAAATCTTTTGGGCATAGCATCATTCTATTAGTCCATCTATACTGACCTCCATCAGGTTGCAAATTGAATATAATTTTTTTCTGCATCTAGCTCTGAAAAAATATTTGGGCTTCTAGCAGTGTGTGGGACTTGTTCTATTAGTCCATCTATACTGACCTCCATCAGGTTGCAAACTGAATATAATTTTTTTCTGCATCTAGCTCTGAAAAAATATTTGGTCTTCTAGCAGTGTGTGGGACTTGTTCTATTAGTCCATATATACTGACCTCCATCACGTTGCAAATTCAAAATAATTTTTTGTCTGCATCTAGCTCTGAAAAAATATTTGGCCTTCTAGCAGTGTGTGGGACTTTCTCTATTAGTCCATCTATACTGACCTCCATCAGGCTGCAAATTAAAAATAATTTTTATCTGCATCTACCTCTGAAAAAATATTTGGCCTTCTAGCTGTGTGTGGGACTTGTTCTATTAGTCCATCTATACAGACCTCCATCAGGTTGCAAACTGAATATAATTTTTTTCTGCATCTAGCTATGAAAAAATATTTGGCCTTCTAGCAGTGTGTGGGACTTTCTCTATTAGTCCATCTATACTGACCTCCATCAGGTTGCAAATTAAAAATAATTTATATCTGCATCTAGCTCTGAAAAAATATTTGGCCTTCTAGCAGTGTGTGGGACTTTCTCTATTAGTCCATCTATACTGACCTCCATCAGGTTGCAAATTAAAAATAATTTTTTGTCTGCATCTAGCTCTGAAAAAATATTTGGCCTTCTAGCAGTGTGTGGGACTTTCTCTATTAGTCCATCTATACTGACCTCCATCAGGCTGCAAATTCAAAATAATTTTTTGTCTGCATCTAGCTCTGAAAAAATATTTGGCCTTCTAGCAGTGTGTGGGACTTTCTCTATTAGTCCATCTATACTGACCTCCATCAGGCTGCAAATTAAAAATAATTTTTATCTGCATCTACCTCTGAAAAAATATTTGGCCTTCTAGCTGTGTGTGGGACTTGTTCTATTAGTCCATCTATACAGACCTCCATCAGGTTGCAAACTGAATATAATTTTTTTCTGCATCTAGCTCTGAAAAAATATTTGGCTTTCTAGCACTGTGTGGGACTTTCTCTATTAGTCCATCTATACTGACCTCCATCAGGTTGCAAATTAAAAATAATTTATATCTGCATCTAGCTCTGAAAAAATATTTGGCCTTCTAGCAGTGTGTGGGACTTTCTCTATTAGTCCATCTATACTGACCTCCATCAGGTTGCAAATTAAAAATAATTTTTTGTCTGCATATAGCTCTGAAAAAATATTTGGCCTTCTAGCAGTGTGTGGGACTTTCTCTATTAGTCCATCTATACTGACCTCCATCAGGCTGCAAATTAAAAATAATTTTTTGTCTGCATCTAGCTCTGAAAAAATATTTGGCCTTCTAGCAGTGTGTGGGACTTTCTCTATTAGTCCATCTATACTGACCTCCATCAGGCTGCAAATTAAAAATAATTTTTATCTGCATCTACCTCTGAAAAAATATTTGGCCTTCTAGCAGTGTGTGGGACTTGTTCTATTAGTCCATCTATACTGACCTCCATCAGGTTGCAAATTGAATATCATTATTTTCTACATCTACTTCTGAAAAAATGTTTGGGCTTCTAGCAGTGTGTGGGACTTGGTCTATTAGTCCATCTATACTGATCTCCATCAGGTTGCAAATTAAAAATAATTTTTATCTGCATCTAGCTCTGAAAAAATATTTGGGCTTCTAGCTGTGTGTGGGACTTGTTCTATTAGTCCATCTATACTGACCTCCATCAGGTTGCAAACTGAATATCATTTTTTTCTGCATCTACCTCAGAAAAAAAATTTGGGCTTCTAGCAGTGTGTGGGACTTGTTCTATTAGTCCATCTATACTGACCTCCATCAGGTTGCAAATTGAATATAATTTTTTTCTGCATCTACTTCTGAAAAAATATTTGGGCTTCTAGCAGTGTGTGGGACTTGGTCTATTAGTCCATCTACACTGACCTCCATCAGGTTGCAAATTAAAAATAATTTTTATCTGCATCTAGCTCTGAAAAAATATTTGGGCTTCTAGCAGTGTGTGGGACTTGGTCTATTAGTCCATCTATACTGATCTCCATCAGGTTGCAAATTAAAAATAATTTTTATCTGCATCTAGCTCTGAAAAAGTATTTGGGCTTCTAGCAGTGTGTGGGACTTGGTCTATTAGTCCATCTATACTGACCTCCATCAGGTTGCAAATTGAATATCATTTTTTTCTGCATCTAGCTCTGAAAAAATATTTGGGCTTCTAGCAGTGAGTGGGACTTGTTCTATTAGTCCATCTATACTGACCTCCATCAGGCTGCAAATTGAATATAATTTTTTTCTGCATCTAGCTCTGAAAAAATATTTGGGCTTCTAGCAGTGTGTGGGACTGGGTCTATTAGTTCATCTATACGGACCTCCATCAGGTTGCAAATTAAAAATAATTTTTATCTGCATCTAGCTCTGAAAAAATATTTGGGCTTCTAGCAGTGTGTGGGACTCATTGTATTAGGCCATCTATACCAAGCTCCACCAGCTTTGAAATTAATAATAATTTTTAGCTGCATCTAGCCCTGAAAATAATTTTTCCCAATAGTGGTAGCAATAGAAATATGGGGCGCGCGCCTGGCTAACAAAAATATACGCTTCATAACACAAAACACCAGCCTAGCGCACTGCATTAATAAGATGCATCATCGTCTCTCCCAGTGCTAGGCCTACTACGCAGGCTGGCATTCCTGTGCCTAAAACACAATGTATGGGTCCGCGCTAGCCACTATGCTGAGGGGTATAAAGCTGCTGCTAACGTTTTGTAACAATTCAATTGGCAGATTTTCACAGAGCTCTTCCACAACGCCCACCCATCGGGCAACAGTTGCCCACCCTCCCTATGGGATCTAGTGGCGAATAGTTGATGCCATTAATCAGAGCGTCAGTTGCCCCGTCAACGTGGCAAGCATATGGTAAGGCATGGGAAGAGTGGACACGACTAGTAGCAGGCAGACGGGTTGACCAATGTGAACAAGCCAGATCACAAGTCACCATAGAATTTCTCCACCAGCTAATGATGAGGGGCATATCAGGAGCGTCAGTGCAGCGGTGTCTGACCGGAGTAGCATTTCACTTCCAACTACTGAATTGGGGAGATGTGACAAAGATTCATCATCAGACAATCCATAAAAGGGTGGAAAAGGGGTCAGCCAAGTCAGGAATGTAGACGTCCCGTCCCGTGTCACTAAAACTGATTTCTCACATCATATCCCTAACACCATTAAAATGACACTCACAATTTGAAGCAACACTAATGTCTACTGCATTTGTAATCGCCTTCTTCGGGGCGCTATGTATAAGCGAATTAGTCCCTCAATCCAAAATTACCACCAGTGGAGGCTTATTACACCAGGACGTAGTCATAGCCAATAATGCAATACGTCTACGCATACACCAATCGAAAACGGTTCCAGCGGGCAGGGGTACTTGGGTACTTCTACAACCCACAAACGGTACACTGAGTCGGGTAACAATAGTAAAAACATATCTAACCATCAGATCACAAAGTAATTTCTTCCTATCACACATTGATGGAACGCCATTATCAAGATACCTGTTCCAAGCTATATTTAATAAATGCATAACATCGGCAGGGAACCACCCCAAAGATTACGGGACACATTCATTCCGCATAGGTGCGGACACGGAAGCAGCAAGAGCAGGACTGTCAGAAACGGAAGTTCAGAGGATAGGGAGATGGCGATACACGTGTTTGGCGAGATACATAAGACCGGACTTGTTATCCTAACGTGGTTTGTTTCTTTTACAGGTGACGCTAAGCCAACAGTGTGAGTGATAGGCCACTCGTATATATATTGGGCACAAAAAAGGGCGAAAGTCCGCCCGGGCGGGAGGAAATTAGAGTTTCATAACACATATATCAACTGGAGAGGTATTAGAGGCCTGCTATGGCCACAGGTACTAATGGAGGTAATCAAGGTAGGGAGAGAGGCAAGAGGTCCGGTCATCTTAGTTATACAGGCCGGGGGAAACAACCTAGGTCATCACAAGAGCGCATAACTAATGGCAATAATGAAACTAGACACTGAGCGCTTCAGAGAATTTTTCACAAAATTAGCTATAGTATGGTCAGAGATTGTGCCGATAGCGGTATGGCAAGGTGCGCGAGACATCACGGCCATCGAATGGACAAGGCGGGTAATAAATATTCGGATGGCAAAATTTAGAAGAGACAGAGGCGGTGTAGTGATACGACACCGACAACTGGAAGGAGATAAAGCAGGCCTCATACGGCCCGACGGTGTTCACTTAATAGATATTGGACTGGACATATTCCTGTCAGGACTCCAGGACGGAGTGGAACAAGCGTTAAGAGTGATGGGTGGGGGTCAGAGTCCTGCATACGAGTACGCTGGATCCTCCGTGGCCTGGAAATAGAAAGGACATGTTGGAGAGTTACACTTGTTGGCCAACTTGCCGGACTGGGGACCCAGGGCATGCTGCAACAAGCTGAATTATTTTAGAAATAAAATGCCTTTCTAATGGAATGAGTATAAAGAGTTAATAAAGCTGTGACCGATCCTCACCCATCCAGTTGTAAGAGTTACATTATTGTATTGTCCATGAAAGGGGGGCGGTAGGGGGGCTGAGAGTCTGGGTTTGGTTGGGGGTCCCCACAGTCTGCCTAGGCTAGATTCATTTAAAAATTCTTATTAGATACACAGGCGGTGCAGCTTGCTTCGCAGCTGGGCTACTACGCCCAAAAGTATTGCCTAGGCTAGATGCAGTTAAAAATTCTACGCTGACTAGCAGACACTGAAGATTTGGAGCAGACCTCTGAGTAAACAGCTCTTCAGACTCAACCATCTGTGTTACCCCAAGCCATAGTGTATGTAGTTTCTTACAGTTAAAAGGGGGGGGGTGCGACCCAACCCACCTGGAATTGACGATGCCAACGTCACGTAAGACACAGCAAGGGGACTCCCAAAATTGTGGCACAGACACCACTTAACCCTAGAACGCATACCTGTGGCCTTGCAGGCCCGCCCAGTTAATTGTTTTCTATTTTCTGCAAGATTACTTTAGTTAGAATTTTGAAACTCTAGGTATTCTTCATGTATATAGTTGTTTGTCATTTGAGTTTGAGTTATTCCATGTTATTTGCACACGGGCCTAAAGGGCCCCAGGTATGTGAAAGTGTAGATTTTTATGGTCATGCGTTCTAGGGTTAAGTGGCATCAATTGCCCCACTGTTGCTTAAAACGGTTGGTGAGGTGATTTTACCAAATCCCCAAGCTTTTAGTCTCCCAAGGATGACACAGGGGTAGAAATGTCCTTGCGAATCCATGATTTGTTCATCTTTATGAACGTGAGTCTGTCTACATTCTCAGTGGACAGCCGCGTGCGCTTATCTGTCAGCACACCACCAGCAGCGCTGAACACACGTTCAGAGAGAACGCTGGCTGCATGGCATGACAAGATCTCCAAGGCGTGAGTGGCGAGCTCCGGCGATTATTCCAGATTGGAATACCAAAATGAGCAAGGGTCCAGTGACACAGTCATGGCTTCGATGTTCACTTGGAGATTCTCCTGTACCATCCTCTCTAGGCATTGATTATGTGTCAGACTTCTTGTCTCCTGTGGCCTTGCAAAGGATGGTCTAAAAAAGTGGTGAAACGATTCCACAAAATTGCTGTTACCAGCAGATACTGTGTTACTGTTACTGTTTGAGTGATGAAGACTCGACAGTCCCACCGTTGGCAAGTTAGAACTGTGAGATTCACTACGTGCACCACTGGTGTTTTGTGGAAAAGCACATGTAAGATTCTGCAACAGCGTCTGCAGATACTCCTGCATTCGTCAATACCTTTTTATGACAGGAATTATTTCGGCAAATATACTTTTGTACCGGGGATCTAAGAGTGTGGCAACCCAGTAGTCGGGATTACTTCGAATTCTGACAATCCGTGGGTCATGTTACAGGCAGTGCAGCAAGAAGGCACTCATGTGTCTTGCGCATCCAGAAGTACCAAGTCCTTGTTGTGTTGGTAGCGAGGTAAGAATCATGCTTCCTTCCTCTGCCCTCTCCCTCCAACCTCGCACAACAGAAATGTGATCAAGGTCTCCCTCATCTGATGAGTCTTCCATGCCCATCGCCAGTTCGTCCTCCACTTCTTCCTCGGCTCCTGCACCTTCCTCAACAGTTTGGCTGCTACCATGCGCCCTGGTTAATCCCTCTCCCCCACCCTCCCATTCCTGCCGCCTTGGTGCTGCCAACCGTCTGGACCTTGGAGATGTTATCCCTTCCGCATACGACTCCTCCTCTACTTCCTCCACCTCCTCTTGTCCCACCACCTGACTCTGAATTCTGTTTAATGTGTGCTCCAGCATGTAAATCACCGGAATAGTCATGCTGATAATGGCATCGTCGTCAGCACTAAACATCTTCGTCGCCATTTCAAAACTGTGCAGAAAGGTGTGTGGCGCCCCTGAGGGTTCAGTCGCCACAGAGTTACTGCATCTCACCCAGAGGTGTGGTATCTCACCCTCAGGTAAGGAAGGCGTATGGCTCGGGACCCTGACTCCTGCATCCAACACATACCCGCAGTGGGGGTAAGGCGAGATTGCTCCTAAGGGAGAGCACAGTCCCAGGTCCCTAGCTGGTTTGAGGGTCCTATGTAGTGGGTGCTTAGGGGAGCAGCTTAGGGGAGCACATGACAAGGAGGGTATAAATAGGAAGCCATCTTAGAAAGAGCAAGCCAGACAGAGGAGGAAAAGTGACAGGAGCAGAGACTAGGCATGAGCTCTGCTCCGGAGGCGGGCCTAGCCTGGGAGGCCCAGGACTGAAGGAGAGAAGAGAGGAGTGGGAGCTGGAAGGCTCCAGGAACCGAAGGGACCCTACGGCTATGGGCCGTGCAGAAGGCCACCCGTACTCCCGCTGCTACCAGGAGGTAGAGGAGTCAGGCCAGATAAGGGGAACCGGTCCCTCAACTAGCGGAGAAACACCAAGGCTCAACTAGAAACCGGAGGCTGCTGCATTTCATGTACTGCAGGCCAAAGTCCACACCAGTCTCACTAAGAAGGTAGCCACATAGGACCCAGGGGACGGAACACACGTCACCCGCCAAGGCCCGAGGATACCGGATAGAAGTGTCACTGGGTGTGAGGTGCAGGGAGAAGGCCAGAGAAAGGACACACAGAAGGGGGTCCTGCTAAGTACTCCGGAGCTATCTGGGGGTGGACTGAGCCCCTCACTGAGTATGCAAAGCACGACGGGGGAGATTGCTCTGGTACCTGTAATCTGGACTACAACAACTGTGAGTAATATCTTGAGACGGCATCACACGGACTCTGTGTTCATTACTGACTCCCTGCACTACAACCACCATCATCCACCCACACTGCCCTGAAGCTACACTCTTCCTGTGGTGAGTAATAATACCGTTGCTGCAAAACCACCAGCTTCAGAGGACTGTTCAGCAGCGACGGCCCCTTTGGCCGCACTCCACAGGTGGCGTAGTCAGACATTATAAAATCCATATATACAAATTACCCTTGGATTGACCGCCCTGGGTCACGGACTGGGTCACCGCCACAGTGACTACAACCCCCAGCGTCTACCGGCCCGGCTCAGGGTACCCCATGGCCCAGGGGGCGCGTCAACTTCATAGGTCCCTGATCTGAGACCACTCCTGCAGCGTGATTTGCCCCACCTCTGGATCTCGTTGGCCCAGGCTATACGTCAGAACGTATTGCACCAGGGCTTGTCGGTGCTGCCACAGTCGCTGCAACATGTGCAGAGTTGAATTCCTTGTCGGCACATCGCATTTCAGCCGGTGAACTGGCAGGCCCAACGACTTCTGTAGAGATGTAAGTCGTTGAACTGCGGGATGCGAACGGCGGAAGTGAGCACACAGCAACCGTGCCCTCTGCAGAAGGCCATCTAGTCCGGGATAGTGGGCTAAAAATTGCTGGACAACCAGGTTCAACACGTGAGCCATACAAGGCACGTGTGTGACATTGCCCCAGCGAAGTGCCACACCCAGGTTTGCAGCATTGTCGCACATGGCTTTCCCTGGTTGCAGGTCCAGTGGAGACAACCTTTCATGAAACTGGGTCTCCAGAGCTGACCACAACTCCTCAGCTGTGTGACTCACATTTCCCAGACATTTCAAAGTAAACACTGATGCCGTTGAGCCCTGCTGCCAGCATAGTAAGGAGGTGTGCAGGATTCCTTCTGCGCAGTTAGAAAGCAGGTGGCATTACCAGACAGGCTTTGGGTGCAGGTGGAGGACCGAGAGGAGGTTGAGGAGGCAGAAGCAGTGGAGGAACTTCGAGATAAAGAGGATTGACGCACAACTCGTGGGGACGGTAAGACTTGGACAGCAGCCCCTTGTCCTGCTGTCACCATAGTTACCCAGTGCCCAGTCAACGACATGTAACGCCCCTGTCCATGCCTTCTCGTCCAAGTGTCTGTGGTGAAGTGCACCCTGTCGCACACAGAGTTTCTCAAAGAAGCGGTGATGTTGTGTGCGACATGCTAGTGGAGCGCAGGCACACCTTTCTTTGAGAAGTAGTGCCGACTGGGCATCTAGTACTGGGGCACTGTGACGGACATAAGGTCGTGAAAATCCTCTGTGTCCTCCAGGTGGAAAGGCAGCATTTCTGTAGCCAACAGCTTGCAGATGGTGAAATTCAACCTCTTAGCTTTCTCATGGCTAGGAGGAAATGGTCTTTTACTTTTCCACATCTGAGGGACCGAGGGCTGGCTGTTGTGCTTAGACAGGGTTGAGTAGGGTGTCCCCGGCAAACTGCCGGTCTGTGAGGAAGATGCAGGCGGACATGTTAGGTTGCCTTGATCCAAAGGTGGTGCTCTCGATGTCGGAGAGCGCTCAACTCTAGCAGGTGTTTCCACTTCCCAATGAACTGACGACCTGCCAATCACACTGGCTGTTGCAGGTAAAGAGGTGGCAGGTCTGCTTCCAAAAACATGTGTGACTGCTGTCCCCCCAGTCACAGAGGATGAAGAGGCTGCGGATGCACAAGATGGGGCAGACGGTGGTTGGCCCAGCCGGCTAGGCCGCATTGTAGCACAGTGAGCTTCCCACTGCAACTTATGCTTCATATCCATGTGACGGTACATGCATGAAGTACTCAAACTATGGATTTTTTGGCCTCTACTTAGCTTTTGCTGACAAATATTACAGATAACACGAGTTGGGTCATCCTTATCGATCTGAATAAATGCCCAGGCTATGCAAGGCTTAGAGCCCATGTGACCTGAAGAGCCACTACGACTTGTGGTCAGAGGCAGAGTTGTGGTTGAGGATGCAGTTGTTGACGTGTTTCCAGTACTCCGTCTCTGTTCAGGAAGGCGCAACCTAACCTCGTCGTCAATAGCATCTGTGATGCCCCGCTGCGCTTGGTATCACAGATCCTAGAAGAGTGCATTGATGGAATCCTCCACAAGAGGCCCCCATAAACATTCACACATCTCCACCTTCCACCTCAGACCAGCAGAGGGAGCCCGTTAGGGATATAAATAGGGAAGGTGGAGCTAGGCAGTTCAGTTCCTCTGAAGAGTTCCTGCAGTAGAGAAGCCTAAGAGAGGTCAGTCTGCAGTGGAGCTCAGTCTAGTCTAGAGAACGCAGTTAATAGTTCAGCAGTGGTGCACGAGGCTCCTGCTTGCTTGATTCAGGGAGCCCAGATAGAGCTTAAGGTGTGCCGGTGCCGTAATATCAGTGAAGCGCGGCAAGCTGCCGTTAGTGTGTATAGCCTAGTGAGGGCCCGAGTAGGCCGAAGGCGAGTGGCGAGTTAGTACATAAGGGGCAGAGGAGCTTAACCAGCTCACCCCGAAGCATTTACCGGACACAGGATCCGAGCTTACCGGTATCTCTATGACCCAGTAAGGCATAACCGGAATCCCTGGAGAACTACAAGTCCCAGGATCGCTAAGGTGCTGATATGTAACAGAGCCAGGAGACGCTTAGGCCCCGCATACTGGGAGCGTGAACTCCAAGAGAAGGCCCTACCACAAGGTCAGCCAGCGTAGGACAGAGACAAAGTTAGGCCTAGCTCCAGGCAGGTCAGAAACTTACTACGCAGAGGCAAGAAACAGGAGGCCCTACACCCGCTCATTGGGGAGGATCCTGATATGCACCCTTCACCCTACAGTGCTCCGGGATGTGCCTGAATTTCCACCAGTAAAAGGTACTGAAGTGACTACCGTGTCCGTTCCCGTTCTTGCTCTGACCCAGCTGGGTCTCGCCTGTCCTGCATTCCCCCTGCATACGCTGCGCTGAGACCTAGGTCCACCTGTGGGGAGCTATACCATCGAGCTGCCTTATCACCGGCCTCAGTGGACTGCTGCAGCGCTGGTGCTTGTCACCAGATACCACAGGTGGCGTCATGAACTCTTATAAAATTAACAATTATCCACCCTTTTAAAGAGAGACCCCAGGGTATGGGCCAGGGAGCCGACCACCGCGACATCCCCAAGGCCAGGCAAATGCCCGGGTACCGAGTCATCCCCATCCCCAGGGCTAGTCACATCCTCCTCCACCTCCTCTGCTGACCTCTTCGACTGGCTGACTGTGGGTTGACAGTAAGTGGGATCTCCAACCTCGTCATCATCACCCTGTGTGTTATCACACCCGTCGTCCTCAGAGCCAACCTCTTCCTGCCTGACCGAAAAGTCAAGTTGTCGCTCCAATCAGGTATTTGAGTCTCATCATCGTCTTCATCATTGTCTCCACCAACAGGAGTTACAGTTTGGGAACGAGGGTCTACATTATGCTCAGAACCTTCTTCATCTGGTCCTGGATCCGACTTATAAAGATTCTGGGCATCAGATCAGATCATTTCCTCATCTGGATTAACATAAGCTCTGGAGCAGACCTCCGTTTCCCAGGCTATAGTA
The DNA here is from genome assembly GCF_046119375.1 of Phyllobates terribilis. Taxonomy (NCBI): domain Eukaryota; kingdom Metazoa; phylum Chordata; class Amphibia; order Anura; family Dendrobatidae; genus Phyllobates; species Phyllobates terribilis. The sequence continues at coordinate 40,697,414 of NW_027362769.1, read as the reverse complement.
TGAGTAAACAGCTGTGCAGACTCAACCATCTGTGCTACCCCATACTCAGACGGGCAGCTGGAGACTTGGGAGCTGTGAGGAAGCAAGTGCGATTGGGGTGACACCTCTGAGGACTGGAGTATTTGTGATGTTGAAATTGAGGTGATGGAGAGCCCATTTGAAGGAGCACTTGATATCCGTTGAAGCACCTGCTGTTTTTGTGCCTCATTTAGAATTTGTAGCGATGGGCGTGTCCGTAAGAATGGGATCGTATCACATTGTCCACGAAAAGAAGTCGACATCTTAGTTTGGCTGGAAGATGGTCTTTCTTCTGAAGATGTTACTCCCCCCCCACCGTGGGGGGCCTCGACCCACCGGCGGACAGGCACCAGTATTGGGATAGGGGGGCTGGCCGTCAGGGTCCACCGCGGCTCTGGCACAAACCCGGCGACACAGAGGTGGCACGGGCAGGAACGGACTGGCCGTGTCGGCTTCTCACTTTTTGGATTTTAGAAGGGCATGACATGCCTATATCTGTGTCTCCCCCTCCTTTTACTCCTCCACCTCTTTTCTTTTCGCATGACTATATGTACTTGTCACTTTTCCATGTGTTAGTTGTGCCTTCTGAGCAGTTTGTCAGCTTTTGGACACCTTTGAAGGTGTTTTCTATGTGTTTCTATGTGTTTTTGTTTGCCTGCCACTGGTTTTAATGGTGTTCGAAGGTGTTCGACGAACAGTTCGACGAACAGTTCGGCGAACACACGGGTGTTCGACGAACCGAACCGAACTCGAACACTACGGGGGTGGCTCAACACTAATAGCAAGTATCCAAATGATACATCCAATAGGCTTCACGATCCTGGAGCCCCTTTTTGATGTCCCCACCCCTTGGAGAGCTGGAGATTTTTTCTATCCCAAAAACTAGTAAGCCAGATGTGTCTCAATGGTGCTGCTGAACAAAATGCCTGGAAGTATGAGACATTGTGCGGTTAGTATCAGAAATACAAACAATATCTGTTAGATGTTCGGAAATGCACTTTTAAGATTTCTAGTAGTGCAGCCTATATCCATTTTGTCACAGAGTATGCAATTTATGACACATACTATGTTATCGCTAGTGCAATTGATATATTGTTTGATGGCATGACATTGAGAATGATCACTGTTGGTAAATTGTTTTGTGACAATGACAAACCGACACATTCTGCAGCGATTCAGCCCACACTTATAAAAGCCCTTACATCTGAGCCACGCATGACGATAATTCATGGGCTTTGGGATACTAGATGATAGAATGTCCCCTAATGTACTTACCTTTTAGCCACCACTTGGCAGCCTGTATCCAGAATTTTTGAAAGTATAGCATCTTCCTGTAATAGAGGTAAATAGTTTAGTATAGTGGTTTTAATTGCATTGAATTGAGAACTGTATCCCATAGATAATAGGGGCTTGCTAATATTTGTATTCTGATTTTTTGAGACATCAGAACACAAATTAGAATGTTCATTGGTCTGTACAAATACTCTTTACTCTTTATTTGGGGGGGGGGGGGCAATGTATCTGCCATACCGAAATTTGTGTCTTACATCAATGACAATCCTCCGGGCCCGTTTTTTACCTCCATGTTTAATGAACACTCTATTTTCTTTTAAGATCTCAATCTTGAGGGTTCCGGGGGCGATATTGTCACTTCTACTTTTTCAAAACCCCTTGTGGGTAACACAATTTTGTATGCATCCAGTAATCGCCCTAGATATACCATAAGAACAAACTCGATTGGTGAGTTGACTCGCATTAAACGTAACTGTAGCAATACCAACAGTTTGGAAGGGGAAATTACAAGATAAAAAAACAATTTAAAAAATAGGGACTATCCAGGTTGGATGCTTGACAGAGCCAACAGCATTGTACAGACCAAGGAACGTTCTAATTTGATTTCTGGTGTGTTAAAAATTCAGAATACAACTATTTGCAAGCCTGTATTACCTATGCGATATAGTTCTCAATTCAATGCAATTAAAACCATTGTACTAAAATATTTACCTCTATTACAGGAAGATGCCATGCTTTCAAAAATTCTGGATATGGGCTGCCGAGTGGTGGCTAAAAAAGCAAATACATTAGGAGACATTCTATCGTCTAATATCCCAAAGCCCATGAATTATCGTCATACATGGCTCAGATGTAAGGGCTTTTTTAAGTGTGGACTGAATCGCTGCAGAATGTGTCGGTTTGTCATTGTCACAAAACAATTTACCAACAGTGATCATTCTCAATGTCATGCCATCAAACAATATATCAATTGCACTAGCGATAACGTAGTATGTGTCATAAATTGTATACTCTGTGCCAAAATGTATATAGACTGCGCTACTAGAAATATTAAAAAGTGCATTTCCAAACATCTAATAGATATTGTTTATATTGCTGATACTAACCGCACAATGTCTCATGCTTCCAGGCATTTTGTTCAGCAGCACCATCGAGATACAGTACATCTGCTTTACAAGTTTTAGCAGTAGAAAAAATCTCCAGCTCTCCAAGGGGTGGAGACATCAAAAAGGGGCTCCAGGATCATGAAGCCTATTGGATGTATCATTTGGATACTTGCTGTCCCAAAGGACTGAATGCGCGCAAGGACCTAATGTTCCATTATTAACATTGCTCTGCATTCTTGCTTTTTCACTTACATTGGATGACACAGCATAGTTTTCTTGATTTTGTGTTTGATTGTGCATTATTTTTTGCAAAACCTTTTTAATCATTGTCTTGCATATGTAATTATTTTACCAATGACCATGTGATGTCTTATATGTGATTTCATTGGTGGGTGGTGGTTTAAATAGCTGTGCAGTCATTTCAGCTGCAGCTCAGACAAAGAATGTAGTGTGCGTTTGAAACATGTAGCTGCCATGTTGCTTTTTTTAAATTGCATGTTTTAAAAGTTCTCCTATTTTTCAATACATCTGCAAATTTACAAGAAGCTGGATCAACTCTGTTTTTTTGGTTGTAGTCATACCTGGTTCGATAGATCTAGTGGTCCTATGAGCCTAGAGCTTGGGTGAGCAGGCTTTTCTTTTTTCTTACTTTCTGGTCACCCTGACCTATGGCTCCATGAATCCACCTCACCAGGTGAGCTAATAAAAGATTCAACACAAATCATTGCAGTGATTTGCCACTATAAAATCCATGGTTAGTTGTCTGTTCTTATTGTTACATTTATCAGATAAAAAACATGCTCCTCAATTCATGATAACCATATAAATATTAGTTAGATATAAGATAGAAAATCCTTCAATCTTAAAGATTTAGTTCTTTCATCAGTATGAATATAATGCTCTAAAACCAGAATAAATGTATCATTTGATATTTTTAATTTCTTTCCTCACATTCAGGCACATAGCAGGACATGTTTCAATGGAACAATGGTCAATTCAGCTGTAAAAGATTAGTATGTCTGGTGACAATGTAAAGTTTATAATTATTTGTAAAATCTCATTGAAGCTAAGTGTCTGTGAGCATCACAAAGTGTATGGAGAAATGGATAATGGAAAAGCTGCTTACACTCCAAGGGCTTCCGATTGCTAAGGATTTCATCTCTAAAGTATTCAGTTTTGTCACTTTGTGATTTCTCTCTTAGATAAAAAAATGATTTCTATTTGTGCTTAAGTTCTAAGCTTTCACAGATCTGGATTTGAGGAGAGAGGATTGAGTTGGAAAATCCCCATCACAGTCTTGATAACATTGTTGTATCTGATACTACAGACAGGGGATATGCATTATTACTGGCCTGTCTATTGCACTTAAAAAAGTTTATTATAGATACAATTCCGTGATAGGAATCACATACATTACATCTTCTCAACCAACATAAGGATCACTATTATTTCTTGCATCTTTATTTGTAATCTGGAACCTTCTTCATTCTTTGATTTTAATAGAAAAGCTTTTTCGAAAGCTTATGTTTTTTATAAGTAACAGGTCTATGTTGATAAAGTATGTATGTTTGTTTTTATTCTTATTGCGCTATTTTTTATGAAACCAGACTTTCAGAAAATATTCTACTGCTGCATTTAAACTATGATTAGATAGCAGAATTCTTTGTCTAGAGGATAAATGATGACATCTACTGCTGCTATTGTTTCAGTCCTGGACTCATTGCTAGTGATTTATAACTTCTTTTTGACATGGGCATATTTGGCATCTACGTACTGCCCTACCATGTAACGTGGGTTCAACTGCAAGGGTTTGACCTATTCCTACACACTGAATATTGCACTTCCACTCAGATTACAAACTGAGCAAAAAATCACACTCAGCAAAGTATCTACACTGCAAGAACAAACATATTGAACTTAGAGTTATGCTTAAAGAATAACCATCTTTTACATTTGTATTTCCCAAATCAACAGCACACATTAAAATAAGCAAATTTGTAATATATCTTATCAGAGAAATCAGTTTTTTTCTATCCCAGGATTGATCATTTATTTTTAAAATTCTCAATTTACAGGTAAAATTTGTATTCGGTGAAGACAGGTTCTTACATTACTGAGATAGGAGACGACAATTACTACTGATAAAATTCCATGTATATAGGAGTGGGAGGAGGAGTTCTACCTTATATTTTTTGAAAGAAGTCTGATGACCGAAAAATGTTAATTTTGGCTTTAAATTTTAAATGGCATTTACCATATGGACAAATTTTATGTTTTGATAGATTTGACTTTTATGGACATCGCAATTTTCTTTTTGGCTATGAAAAGGTGGTGTTTTGAGATGGTTTATAGAAGAGATGAGGAAGTACCAAAAGAAGCTCTACCTGTGCTTCATTGATTACACCAAGGCTTCCGACTGTGCTGAGCACGATAAGCTATTTAAAGCACTGAGCGGCATATGATTGGGTTAAACAGGTCACTCTACAGTGATCAAGAAGTTACAGTGCAAACCAGGAATGGAGATGCAGAAAAGATCAAGATCAAAATGGCACAAAACAAGGATATATTCTCTCTCCTTTTGTTTTCAACCCCTATGCAAAAGTAAAGCTGGACTTAGGTGATTTCAGGGTTCAGGTGAAAATACGCAGAAGAGACATCATTAATCTGAGATATGCAGATGATACAATCCTGCTGGCATAGAGTGAGAAAGGTCTTGAAGAAGGTGATCTGACAGTTTAAAGAAAAAAGTGAGAGGGTGGGACTTTACCAGAACATCAAGAAGATCAAAGTCATGATTTCCACCAATGAAGAAGTCCACATAAAATTCAACAATAAAGAAATAAAACTGGTTGACAGCTACAATTTTCTTGGGTTTTCTGTTAATCACAGTGGCAGTTCGAGAGCAGAGATCAAGCATCAATTAACACTGAGGAGTGCAGCTATTGTGAGCATTGACCACATATGGAAGTGCAAAGATACTCTCAGTTATCATAAAATAAAGATTCATCACTTCAATTTTATTTCTAATTGTGACATACAGCTATGAGATGTTGGAGATCTGTATGTCTCACAAAAGCAGATAGAAAAAAAAAAGATGATTTCAAAGTGTGGTGCTGGAGAAGACTTTTGTGAGTCCCATGGACAAGTAAAAAAGAACTTGATCATATAATGGAAATCCAGAATTGGCCCTGGAAGGCAAGATCACCAGACAGAAACTGACTTATTTTGGACATGTGATGAGGACAAATTCATTAGAAAAAGAGATGCTACTCGGAATAGTCAGTGGTAAAAGGAAATGGGATAGCAAATGCCTTTTGGCTGGATATTATCAAGAATGACACTGGAATGAACATAAAACAAATGAAAGAATCCGTGAAAAAGTGGGAAACATGGAGAACTTGGCCTACAGAGTATCCAAGGGTCAGATTGATAGAAACAGAATCATAGCAGTATATAAGAAAAATAAATGTCTGCCATAGGTGTACTATGGCTGTGATGGTGTCTACAGTAGGCCCGCAGTTGCCATAGAAACCCATCTGAATCCTACAGACACATCATAAAGGACAATGTTAGGCATCAGAACATAAGCCTCATCAGAAATTGACTCAGCTTTTAAGTGGTTAAACAGCAGTGATCAAAGCTAGCACAAAATGCTGATGATAGGGACATGTTATAACACAACTGACACCTGCTCTATAATGAGTGCCCTACAACCTCACCTGAAATGTGATGTACTGTGTATGTGCTCCACATGTTAAAAAATGGTTAAACTTGGAGTAATGAGTTATTTCCTTGTGTGAAATAACAGGTTGGCTTAAAGGGAATCCATCAGTAGCTAAATAAAGAGTGTGCCTACACCACCTACTAAATGTATAATGACCGCACATGAAACTTAGTGGCAAATACACATCGCATAAACTTGCGGTGCCAGCTTTAAAATGCAGAAACAATAGTCCAATAGAGAGGAGATGATGAAAAGCTGCACTCACTGTTTATGTAAAAATAACAGTCCTTTATTTCATATTCGGATAAAATGAATGGAAAGCAGGGAGGGCGGGGAGGAGGTGGACGACAGCTGTTTCATGCTCTAACTAGCGCTTCTGCGGGTCCAGAAGCGTTTGCTAGAGCGTGAAACAGCTGTGGTCCACCTCCTCCCCGCACTCCCTGCTTTCCATTCATTTTATCCGAATATGAAATAAAGGACTGTTATTTTTACATAAACAGTGAGTGCAGCTTTTCATCATCTCCTGTCTATTGAATCCATCAGTAGGTTTTTGCTACCTCATCTGAGAGCAGTATGATGTAGAGAAAGAGACCCTGAATCTAATGATGTAAACAACAGCGCATAGCCTGAAATGTGACACATCGCTGAATTCTGTGTTTTAACCCCTACCTTATGCTGTCCTCAGATTTCATAGTAAAAACCTGCAGACACATTCCCTTTAAAGATTACCATGGGAGTTGCTTTTCCCTTTCACTGCTGTATGTCTTAAGCAATGAGGCCAGATTATAGCAAGGGGCAATAGGGGCTTATGTCCAGGGTATTCCACCATCTAGGGGCCTCCACCCACCCATCCAGAAATAAAGGACAATTTTTTAATTTTTTATCTGTATTGACACCCGAATACCATCTATATGGCATGCGTATGGAATCCATATGTCACTCTTTTTTATACATCAGCAATGAATAAAATTTGCAAGACCAATTTTTTTTTTCTTATATTAAGAATTGCTATGTATCTACAGTAATTAGTTGCTATTCGGTTGATTGTATGGGATCTAATTTTTTTTAACACCCATAGACTTCTGTAGGCGAGTCTCATTCAAAATACGGAAGAGAATAGTGCATGCTGCGCTTTTTTTTCACATGGACATTGGATCCATGTGAAAAAAACTGTCATCTTCACAGTACACTGTAATTGAATAACAGCTGTCCATATTATGTCAGTTTTCTCCATGGACCATAATTGGACTAAAATATAGATGTGTTAACACAGCCTTGGTAAAAGCTAGGAGTTGGGACTCTGTTCTCCTTGTTTATAGTTCCCATGACCCATTTCCCTCCATTGCTAAGAAGAAAAAATACAGCTCCACTTACCTCTAAGGAAAATAAAAGTTTAATCCCTAAGGCTGTGTGCCCACGATCCGGAATAGCATCGTTTTGGCCGCAGCTCACCTGCTCTGCGTCCAAAACACTGCATTTTATATTAGAAGCACAGTGGATGGGATTTATAGAAATCCCATGCCCACTGTGCTTCTATTTGATGCTGCGCAAACTCACCGGCGGCGCAGATTTACGAGCCACAGCATGTCAATTATCTGCAGCGGAAATTTCCCAAATAGAATGTATTGGATGCGGTAACTCCACATTGTTCAATGTATACATGCGAACTTACCTGCGTGATTGGATGCAGAGCTTTGGACGCAGCGAAAATACACTGTGTCCAAAGCGCTGCTATAGCCTGATCGTGGGCACATACAGTACAGACCAAAAGTTTGGACACACCTTCTCATTTAAAGATTTTTCTGTATTTTCATGACTATGAAAATTGTACATTCACGCTGAAGGCATCAAAACTATGAATTAACACATGTGGAATTATATACTTAACAAAAAAGTGTGAAACAACTGAAAATATGTCTTATATTCTAGGTTCTTCAAAGTAGCCACCTTTTGCTTTGATGACTGCTTTGCACACTCTTGGCATTCTCTTGATGAGCTTCAAGAGGATGCCTTCAGTGCGAATGTACAATTTTCATAGTCAAGAAAATACAGACAAATCTTTAAATGAGAAGGTGTGTCCAAACTTTTGGTCTGTACTGTAGCCTAATAGCTGCAGCCATTTGGTGACTAAAAAACAGCAATTCCAGCATTTTTTGTTTATTGTGCTATAATAACAACATACAATTTTTGTATTTCTGGCTTTTTCTATTTCTGTCATAGTGATGCAAATAATTTTTGTTTTTCAGATTTTTTTTCTCTAATCTTAACAAATAACAACCTATGACATACATTTTTGGCACAGTTTGCTAAGGAAAGTATGAAGTTGGCTCAGGAACTGACCTGGTTCATAGCATCTTCATGTAACTACGGTGACCGAAGTTTAAATGACACTATTGCCGACACAATCGTGGGGAACCAAAGGTTTATCATGGCAACCGGGGGCCTGCTGAAGGCCTGAAAACTGCCATCTTTGTCCTCCTGTGAATCTCAGCCACAGGTTGAGCTTCATAGGAGAGCTACAATTTCACTGTATACTAAAATACAGCTCAGAGAGCAAAAAAATTAGCAATTTTTTTTAACCACTAAAATAATAAAAGAAAACTGAAAAAGTTTTGTATTGCCATTATTGTAGTGACCTGTAGAATCCATATTTCCAAGTAGTTTTTAACACACAGTGAATGTCGTAAAAACACAACCCAAAATACAATTACATAATTCCGTTTTTTTTTTCACAATTTCACCGCACTTGGAATTTTTATCTCATTTTCCAGTACACTATATGGTAAAATGAAGGAAATCATTAAAAACTACAACTTATTCAACATAAAACAAACCCTCATATGTTGATGAAAATGAAAAAAATAATGACCCTTGGAACAAGGAGAGAAAAATACAAAAGTGCTAAAACAAAAGATTCACGGAACATTAAGAGGCTATAAGAGGAGTGCTTTAAATTTTTATATCATGCACCTTTTTAAAAAAAAAAGAATGATGCTGTACACAAGCACCATATTGGGGAACACAGTGCGCCCACAACTCTGTAGCATAGAATTGGGGTGATACGGTCTGCTGTCATATAGGCTGCTTGCAGCTTGTAAATATGGTCATGCACATGCTCCAAAGTGACCGAATATACGATGTTCGCTGCCCCACTAAAATGCATCTCTTTACAGTTATACAAACTATTCTTATGCTGAATGTTAAGGGTTATTTTTCCATCTCCAGATCCTTCTGATCTGTATTTAAACACTGCTCTCCTCCATTCTCAAGGTGATTAATGACGAGTCACTGTTTTTCATGAGTAAAGTGTTGTCCCTGGAGACCCTACAGGTTGATAAAGAAATGAATTTCTTTGATGAATAATTCCCAGAGTGGAGTTTTTTTTTTTAATAACTCTTTTGTCAGTGATCGATCGGAACGGTTTGGTATGTATGTATATGTGTGCTGCATGAATCAGGGAATAATCATAGGACAGCGCTAGAGGTATGGGAAGTAAGTCTGTCTGATATTAATACACCACCGCTCTTTAGCACTCAGGGAAAAAAGGAATCAATAAAACTCAGGAAAGACCACTCAATCTTTTTCTGTACCTTACTGAGGAAACGTTGATTATACGCAAATCAACAGTGAGCATGGTTTTAGAAACATTTACTTTTTCATATTCAAGAACCTCAGTTGGCGGGGTGGGAGAGATGAAAACACATTTAAAAATAGATGGGAAAACATCAATCAAGAAAGAAAATGTATTCCACTGTTTGCCTTTGTTTAGATTTCATTACTGATTTGGAGGTAACAGCATTGTGTATGGAGTATACAGCGAGTTTTAGTTTATGTTTCTGAGTTAGTGACTTAGATGTATTTATACACATAAATGTTACAATATAATATAGTATAATAATGCAAAATTTAGAGTATAACATGTAATATTTACCAGTACACTGCCTTGATCTTTACACTTAAGTTTTACTGCTAATTAGTGTTGAGCCACCCCCGTAGTGTTCGGGTTCGGTTCGGTTCGTCGAACACCGGGATGTTCGAGGAACTGTTCGTCGAACTGTTCGTCGAACACCTTAGAACACCGTCGAACACCGTTAAAACCAATGGCAGGCAAACAAAAACACATAGAAACACATAGAAAACACCTGCAAAGGTGTCCAAAAGCTGACAAACTGCTCAGAAGACACTCTCTTTAAAAAAGCCGGCCGGCAAATTCAGCAGCGGCATACACCGGTACCCGACAATTTAGACAAGAAGGAATAGAGCATCACACATAGATTAGATAGATAGAAACATGTCAGTCACACATATAAGAAGCACAGTGACAGTGTTGGTTACTGCACTTGTCATTTAGTGTAAAGGATTTATTAAAAAAAATATTAGTGTTTTCATGCACCGTCTCTTTAAAAAAGCCGGCCGGCAATTCAGCATCTGTACCCGACAATTTAGAACAGAAAGAATAGAGCTTCACACATAGATTAGATAGATAGAAACATGTCAGTCACATATATAATAAGTACAGTGATAGTGTTGCTTACTGTACTTGTCATTTAGTGTAAAGGATTTATTTAAAAAAATAATAGTGTTTTCATGCACTGTCTCTTTAAAAAAGCCGGCCGGCAATTCAGCAGCGGTACCCGACAATTTAGAACAGAAAGATAGAGCATCACACATAGATTAGATAGATAGAAACATGTCAGTCACATATATATGAAGTACAGTGATAGTGTTGGTTACTGTACTTGTCATTTAGTATTAAAATAAAGGATTTATTATTAAAAAAATTGGCGTGGGGTTCCCCTTAATTTTAGGCTCTAGCGGAGGTTAAGCAGACGGCTGGGGCAGATGTTTGAAGCCTGGGAAGGGGGTAATACCCACGGAGCTTCCCAGGCTACTAATATCAGCCTCCAGCTGAATACATAGCCTTTACTAGCTATTAAAATGGGGGACCCCCCAAAAAAAATGACGTGGGGTCCCCCCTAATTTAATAGCTAGCAAAGGCTAGGCAGACAGCTGGGGGCTGATATTAATAGCCCAGGAAGGGAGCCATGAATATTGGCCCCCTCCCAGGCTAGAAACACCAGCCGTCAGCCGCCCCAGAAATGGCGCATTCATAGGATGCGCCAATTCTGGCACTTAGCCTCGCTCTTCCACGCTGCCCTGGTGCGGTGGCAGGGGGTAATAGGGTTGGGGTTGATGTCAGCTTATAATGCCAGCTGACATCAAGCCCAGGTTAGTAATGGAGAGGCGTCTATAAGACACCCCCATTACTAACCCCATAGTCAAAGTTAAAAAAAACACAAACACCCAGAATAAAGTCCTTTAATTGAAATAAAGACACAATCCTTTATTGTTCTAAATTAAACCATACTTACCATCACGCCCATTCCAGCTGAAGCCAACGATCTCCTGCAATAAAAGAAAAATAATAAAGCAACCTCATCCTTACCTTTCCATGGTTCCCACGACAGCTTCAGCTCTGCTACATCGAGATGACAGGCTGGACCGCAGCAGAACGCTGCCATCCAGCCTGTCATCCCGCAGACACTGAGAAGCGCAGGCTTGCTTGCGCTGCTCAGCGTCTCTCTGTGACGACATCCAGATGAGCCGAGTTCATGTCCAATGAACTCGGCTCACCTCATGCACGTCACTGACAGCGTGGGAAAATTCTCACGCTGAAGTGCTGAGTGCAGGAGAATTTTCCCACGCTGTCAGTGACGTGCAGGAGGTGAGCTGAGTTCATTGGACATGAGCTCACCTCATGCACATCACTGACAGCGTGGGAGTATTCTCCTGCACTCAGCACTTCAGCGTGAGAATTTTCCCACGCTGTCAGTGACGTGCATGAGGTGAGCCGAGTTTATTGGACATGACCTCGGCTCATCTGGATGCCGTCACAGCGAGACAGTGAGGAGCGCAAGCATGCCTGCGCTTCTCAGTGTCTGCGGGATGACAGACTGGATGGCAGCGTTCTGCTGCGGTCCAGCCAGTCATCTCGATGTAGCAGAGCTGAAGCTGTCGTGGGAACCATGGAAAGGTAAGGATGAGGTTGGTTTATTATTTTTCTTTTATTGCAGGAGATCGTTGGCTTCAGCTGGAATGGGTGTGATGGTAAGTATGGTTTAATTTAGAACAATAAAGAATTGTGTCTTTATTTCAATTAAAGGACTTTATTCTGGGTGTTGTGTTTTTTTTAAATACTTTACTAGAAATTCATGGCGGTCATGTCTAATACTGGCGTGACCCCATGAATTTTGGGCTTGGGGCCAGCTGATAATACCAAGCTGGCCCTAACCCCTTTATTACCCAGTGAGCCACCGCACCAGGGCCCTGGATGAGTTGGGTACAGCGCCAGAAGATGGCGCTTCTATGAACGCGCCATTTTCCGGGGTGGCTGCGGACTGCAATTTGTAGCGGGGGGGGGCCCAGAAAGCTTGGGCCTCCCTGCGCTGCAGATTCCAGCCCCCAGCTGCCTAGTTGTACCTGGCTGGACACAAAAATAGGGCGAAGCCCCACGTACTTTTTTTTTAATTATTTCATGAAATTCATGAAATAATTAAGAAAAAAAGGCCTTCCCTATATTGTTGTGTCCGGCCAGGTACAAATAGGCAGCTGGTGGTTGGGGGCAGCCCGTTCCTGCCTGCTGTACCTGGCTGGACACAAATATAGTGCGAAGCCCCACTTCAATTTTTTTTAATTATTTCATGAAATTCATGAAATAATTAAGAAAAAAAGGGCTTCCCTATATTGTTGTGTCCGGCCAGGTGCAAATAGGCAGCTGGTGGATGGGGGCAGCCCGTTCCTGCCTGCTGTACCTGGCTGGACACAAATATAGTGCGAAGCCCCACTTCAATTTTTTTTAATTATTTCATGAAATTCATGAAATAATTAAGAAAAAAAGGGCTTCCCTATATTGTTGTGTCCGGCCAGGTGCAAATAGGCAGCTGGTGGATGGGGGCAGCCCGTTCCTGCCTGCTGTACCTGGCTGGACACAAATATAGTGCGAAGCCCCACTTCAATTTTTTTAAATTATTTCAGGAAATTCATGAAATAATTTAAAAAAAATTGACGTGGGGCTTCGCACTATATTTGTGTCCAGCCAGGTACAGCAGGCAGGAACGGGCTGCCCCCATCCACCAGCTGCCTATTTGTACCTGGCCGGACACAACAATATAGGGAAGCCCTTTTTTCTTAATTATTTCATGAAATAATTAAAAAAAAATTGACGTGGGGCTTCGCACTATATTTGTGTCCAGTCAGGTACAGCAGGCAGGAACGGGCTGCCCCCAACCACCAGCTGCCTATTTGTACCTGGCCGGACACAACAATATAGGGAAGCCCTTTTTTTCTTAATTATTTCATGAAATAATTTAAAGAAAATTGACGTGGGGCTTCGCCCTGTTTTTGTGTCCAGCCAGGTACAACTAGGCAGCTGGGGGCTGGAATCCGCAGCGCAGGGAGGCCCAAGCTTTCTGGGCCACCCCCGCTGCAAATTGCAGTCCGCAGCCACCCCGGAAAATGGCGCGTTCATAGAAGCGCCATCTTCTGGCGCTGTACCCAACTCATCCAGGGCCCTGATGCGGTGGCTCACTGGGTAATAAAGGGGTTAGGGCCAGCTTGGCATTATCAGCTGGCCCTAAGCCCGAAATTCATGGGGTCACGCCAATATTAGACATGACCACCATGAATTTCTAGTAAAGTATTTAAAAAAAACACAACACCCAGAAAAAAGTCCTTTAATTGAAATAAACACACAATTCTTTATTGTTCTAAATTAAACCATACTTACCATCACGCCCATTCCAGCTGAAGCCAACGATCTCCTGAAATAAAAGAAAAATAATAAAGCAACATCATCCTTACCTTTCCATGGTTCCCATGACAGCTTCAGCTCTGCTACATCGAGATGGCAGGCTGGACCGCAGCAGAACGCTGCTATCCTGCCTGTCATCCCGCAGACACTGAGAAGCGCAGGCTTGCTTGCGCTCCACAGTGTCTCTCTGTGAGGGCATCCAGATGAGCCGAGTTAATGTCCAATGAACTCGGCTCACCTCATGCACGTCACTGACAGCGTGGGAAAATTCTCCTGCACTCACCGCTTCAGCGTGGGAGAATTCTCAGACTGAAGCGCTGAGTGCAGGAGAATTCTCCCACGCTGTCAGTGACGTGCAGGAGGTGAGCTGAGTTCATTGGACATGAGCTCACCTTATGCACGTCACTGACAGCGTGGGAAAATTCTCCTGCACTCAGCGCTTCAGCGGGAGAATTCTCACGCTGAAGCGCTGAGTGCAGGAGAATTCTCCCACGCTGTCAGTGACGTGCAGGAGGTGAGCTGAGTTCATTGGACATGAACTCGGCTCATCTGGATGTCGTCACAGAGAGACGCTGAGCAGCGCAAGTAAGCCTGCGCTTCTCAGTGTCTGCGGGATGAGAGGCTGGATGGCAGCGTTCTGCTGCGGTCCAGCCTGTCATCTCGATGTAGCAGAGCTGAAGCTGTCGTGGGAACCATGGAAAGGTAAGGATGAGGTTGCTTTATTATTTTTCTTTTATTGCAGGAGATCGTTGGCTTCAGCTGGAATGGGCGTGACGGTAAGTATGGTTTAATTTAGAACAATAAAGGATTGTGTCTTTATTTCAATTAAAGGACTTTATTCTGGGTGTTTGTGTTTTTTTTAACTTTGACTATGGGGTTAGTAATGGGGGTGTCTTATAGACGCCTCTCCATTACTAACCTGGGCTTGATGTCAGCTGGCATTATAAGCTGACATCAACCCCAACCCTATTACCCCCTGCCACCGCACCAGGGCAGCGTGGAAGAGCGAGGCTAAGTGCCAGAATTGGCGCATCCTATGAATGCGCCATTTCTGGGGCGGCTGACGGCTGGTGTTTCTAGCCTGGGAGGGGGCCAATATTCATGGCTCCCTTCCTGGGCTATTAATATCAGCCCCCAGCTGTCTGCCTAGCCTTTGCTAGCTATTAAATTAGGGGGGACCCCACGTCATTTTTTTTGGGGGGTCCCCCATTTTAATAGCTAGTAAAGGCTATGTATTCAGCTGGGGGCTGATATTAGTAGCCTGGGAAGCTCCGTGGGTATTACCCCCTTCCCAGGCTTCAAACATCTGCCCCAGCCGTCTGCTTAACCTCTGCTAGAGCCTAAAATTAAGGGGAACCCCACGCCATTTTTTTTAATAATAAATCCTTTATTTTAATACTAAATGACAAGTACAGTAACCAACACTATCACTGTACTTCATATATATGTGACTGACATGTTTCTATCTATCTAATCTATGTGTGAAGCTCTATTCTGTCTGTTATAAATTGTCGGGTACCGCTGCTGAATTGCCGGCCGGCTTTTTTAAAGAGACGGTGCATGAAAACACTATTATTTTTTTTGATAAATCCTTTACGCTAAATGACAAGTACAGTAAGCAGCACTTTCACTGTACTTCGTATATATGTGGCTGACATGTTTATATCTATCTAATCTATGTGTGAAGCTCTATTCTTTCGGTTCTAAATTGTCGGGTACCGGTGTATGCCGCTGCTGAATTGCCGGCTTTTCATGTTTCACTGTTGACACTGTTCCCATCGATTTGGGCAATCACTGTAATGCCACAACCACCATGGCTGTGGCATTACAGTGAGTGACAGACAATCCCTGCATGATTGGTGCTCTAAATAGCGCCAGACATGCAGGACAAGCTTTTGGTGCACGAACAGTTATCGAACATAACCTCGAACAGCCGAATTTTTTGCAAATCGTTCGGGTTCGTTGAACAACTCGGACACCGCCCAAAACAGCTCGAATTTGAGATTGGCGAACAGTTCTAGTCGAACACCGCTCATCTCTACTGCTAATCAAACAACCCTACACATAGAACCACAAAATCCATGCATAACAAAAATAAGGATACACAAAAAAAAGAAAAAAAAAAACAGTTTATCTAGATAGGAACTGGACACAATTTTCTGGAGATAGAAAATGCGGAAAAATGAAAGAAAAGAAGAAAGGGGAATTAATTAAATAAATTTAGCCTGACCTCTCACAAGCAGCCTTTAGGCTAAGTGCCCACGATGCAGAAATGCTGCTGATTTTTTCCGCATCTCCCTGGCAGGAAAAACACATGAGGATTTTACATGCGTTTTTCCTGCCAGGTAGAAGCGTTTGTCAAGCGTTTTTGCATGCGGGTTGTCAAGCACTTTTCCAAGCAATTTTAGCATCACTTGGAAAAGTGCTTGACAACTTGGTCACACTATATAAATCCACGCAACCGGCATGGATTTATATAGTGTGACAACTAATGGTTGGAAAAAAAAGAATAAAAATGGTAAAAAATAAACATTATACTACCTTCTAATGGCCCCCGGTCTTTTCTCCGCTGCGTCCGGTCTCTTGTACGGCTCGCGGTGATGTGAAAGGACCTTACATGATGTCATTTAGTCATGTGACAGGTCACGTGACCGCCGACGTCAGCAGTCGTGTGACCTGTCACATGACTAAATGACGTCATGGAAGGTCCTTTTAGACCATCGCAAGCCGTCGGAAGGTAAGTATAATGTTTATTTTCTATTTTAAATTCTTTTTTTTAACAGGTACCATGGTACCCGGGTCTGGAGTCTGGAGGAGAGTCTCCTCTTCTCCAGACTCGGGTACCATCCGCACATTGAATCGCTTAATATCCGCATGTGCACATGTAGTCATGGGGATATTAAGTGATTCAATGCAAGTCAATGGCGGCAATTACGCTGCGCGTCCGCAAAATTAATGGACATGCTGCGATAATCCGCAGCGGAAATTTCCGCAGCATGTGCACAGCACATGCGGATTTTCATTGGGGACCATGGGGCACGCATTACCAAGCATTTTTTAAGCATTTTTGCTGCAGAAATTCCGCTGAAAAAACGCTTGAAAAACGCAAAGTGGGCACGCAGCCTTACACTGTGACATCAGTGCATGACCTTATCTGTTCTTATGTATTTTTTATTAGGCAGAATCTTGATTCACAATTAGCCACTAGGGCACAAAAGACCATTTTAACTGTGTGCTGTTAATGTGCCCGTTTGATATATACATAAGATCTACTTGATGGCGCATGTGGATTAGTGAACCCACTGGGCCACAGAGCCGGGTTTGCCTAGGTAGGGGCGTAGCTAAGCAGCTACCTGGTGTTCACTGCAGCTTCAGATGGTGGAGACAGGCTGGGCTGCAAGTAGCCACCATGTACCACTCCTAGGAAGATGCCAGTACTGCAGCAGCTGACCCCAGGAGTCAGGTTAGCTGACACAGACTAGGGCTCTGTTCAGACTAGTAGGTTCTGGTTTATTGCAGAACAGTTACTGACATGGAGACTCAGGGGGATACTTCTGGGATAGATTGTAGCAGTCCATATGGGGAAAAGTTCAGACGCTGGACGCCCCAGGATCAGGGGACAATGTTCAGACTCTGCCCGTACATGGACCAGGGGGCATTGGGAACAGGACTGGTTTACCAGGACCAGTGGACAATGTTAAGAGCAATGGCCACACCAGGACCAAAGGACCTAACAACTTGTAGGGGAGACTGCATACTAATGAAAGTTGTTGCTTCAGCGACTCCCTGTATAAAAAGACAGGGAGTCTTTTATACAGGATGCCTCTCAATAATAGGCTGAGAGCCATCCAGCAGGTGAACTCATTATACTAATTGCTTCCTAGCTATTCACTGGGGGAATTAGATCAACACAGGAGAAGGAAAGAATTTACAAAACAAAAAAAAAAAAAAATCAGCAAAAAGATAAAAACAAAACCTGTCACATTAAGGCACGCTTGATGCCCCTTTAAGAATGGGGAAGTAGCTCTGTGCGTACACTAGGCGAGCTGCCAGGAAGTGCGGCGTGCACAAGCAGGAGACATGCCAGCAGAAGGGGACCACGCCGTGGGGTCGAAGCAGTGAGTATGCCAGCATCCCAGCATGGAGGGGGAAGGGAAAGAATGCAGGCGAGCTGGCAATGGTGTTACAGTACCCCCCCCCCTTTACGCCACCTCCTCTTCAAGCCCGCGAGGACTCTGCAGAGAAGTTGGAGGTCGACACCTCTTCACAGACTCCCAGGACTTCTTTTCAGGACCACGACTTCTTCTGTCCACTAGAAGAAAAGTGACACATCTCACCATCTTCATGAGTAGGATGCATCTCACCATCAAGCCATCCTCAGCACAGGACGAAGCGGGCGTAGTATCAGGAACTGGGCATTGGGAAGTCTTTTTCCATGCGTTGAGATCAGTTACCATCCCGGATTCAAGGACCAACTGGAGTTCCTCCACCTTGTTGGTAAATTGCAGAGACTTGGAGGGGGAAGGAAAACCATGCAGGCAAGCCGGCAATGGTGTTACATATGATTCACTGGCCCTTGAAAGTAGAATGGTTACCCACCCAAGGATGGCAAATGAAATACAGCTGTATACAGGAAACAGTAATAAAACAACTTTACTCCTGTAGGGGCAACAAGCTGGGTGGTTACATAGTGTTGCAAAAGTCAACATTCATAAAGGTTTAAAAAATAATAAAAGGAAGCAACAACTCTGTCATAACAGATGTTGACAGCTGGTATTTACAATGATGGTTGGCTTGTAGCGATGAGCGAGCATTCTCCCCACCGCTCGGTACTTGCCGAGCATCTCCCTGCTCGACATGCTCGGTGCTCGGCGAGTATTTCCAAGATACTCGGGCGGGAGCTCTGGTCCCCTCCCTGCATGTTTGGCGCTCTTTAGAGAGCCAATGAAGATGCAGGGATTGTCTGCCATGCACAGCAATGCTGTAGCCATGTTGGTTGTGGCATTAAAGTGATTGGCTGGCCGCATAGAGTCATTGGGTCTATATAAGACCGGGTGACGCTAGGCTCCTCACATTCTATCCTGGAAACAGGCAGAGTAGGGAGAGATGCTGCTGCGTGAGGGACAGAATTGGCAGTGTAATAGTTAGATATAGGTATGGTACTCCAGGAGTATATACTGTATATATATATATATATATCCATCTGAACTAACAGTCCTTCTGAGGACTAATCCAGCTGCATATATTAATCCTGAACACAGGAGTTAGTCAGGCAGGCAGGGTTTGTGGCAGTGTATACAGCACAAGAGGGTCCATTGCACGTTCTGTCCCGTCCTGCTGTTACAGGTATCCGTAGACATAGCCCCAGATATCAGGGGTCAGGGCTAATTTTTTTTAATCTTAATCCTGATTATTTACTTAAAAAGCAATCCAGAGTACACCATTTTACTGCTCCATTTGCTTGTTCGCAGAATACAGCCATATTTTTTTGATTTTATTCATATTACTGTATTGTGGAAGCAAAGAAACTTTTTTCAATGATCAGACGTGATCCCATATGACTACCGTAATAATACAGAAAATTTGTGGAGCGTGCCAAATATTCCACTGAATTTAAAGTCAGCCAGCTGTGTTTTTTTGAACCAATTGACACTTAGTCACTGACAAATACCATACTATTAGGCGACTGCCTGAAACCGTGGCCATCAGACGTGATCCCATATGACTGCCTTAATAATCCAACAATTTTTGTGAGCATGTCAAATATTACACTCCATTTAATGTATTGCAGTTGTGGGTTCAAACTTATTCACAGTTGGTCACTGACAAATAGTATATCTGTGAACAATGTTGTCAGAGTATTACGCCACTTTTACAGACTGACAAAAAAAAATACAAAAAACAAGCTAAAATGGAAAAAATGTTAAGAAACATTCTTTCCAGGATAATGACTTGTATATAAGGCTAAAGAAATACTAAAAAAAAGTTATGGACCATGGAAGACATTTATGCGACCAGAATGAACACTCATCTGGAGCTGATGATAACACCTAGCAGCAACTGTCCCTAATGTACATGCATGTAACAGCATTATCGATAGGGAATAGAATAGATTTTAAAATTTTTTGGGCAGCAGCAGCACGCAGTATAAGACAATAAATAATACCTGGCAGGATCGGTGTAATACGCTATCCATATTGCAATATCTCACCCGTAAATAAATTTCAGATAAGACAGTTAATATTCTGGAATATAGAATCTATTTGAATTGTCCTTCCCATTATTAAGAAGTAGGTCTCCTATACTGTTATTGCATATGCAGCAATTTCAAAGACTGCCAAAAATTAAGACGCACTCCAATACACATTTGAAGAGACGTAAAAAAAAAATTAAAACACAGTAGGATCTTTCTTTACTATAAAAACCAGACTCGCCAATGTAGCCTCAATGTAATCACATTGTTCAGCTCCTGCACCTCCTATATGGAATATCACTATGGCTGGCTGCATACTTGCGCTTGCATTCCAAGTAACAGAAAGCTAAGGAGATGGATGGCCTTATCATGAATAATTTGCTCGTTGTCTAGGAGACCGACCACTGCTGCTGTCTACCTTCTGAACATTGTGTTGAACCTTGATTGACTCAGGGCCCGCAAACCTCTGCGTCAGGAGGACATATTCTGTCCCAGGGTCCCACTGAGTCCCAGATTCCACAATACTAACCCAGTGGAATGTGTCAGTGAGATGTACCATCCTTGGCCACATTCACTTGTCCACATGTTTGTGATTAGGCGGTCCTTCCCACTAAGTGCACTAGGTAGGGCATGGGTAATTTTATGGGACTCATGCTTGTGTAAGGCGGGGACAACACCGGGAGAAATAGTGGTGGCTGGGGACCAAGTACGGAGCCCCAGCCGCTGCCATGAGGTTGTGGAAAGCTTCTACCTCCACAAGCCTAAAAGGCAACATTTCAAGTGCAACCAGTCCAGAAATGTGGCAGTTTACACTTGTGGCCTGTGGGAGGCTTGCTGCATAATTGCGCTTGCATTCTAAGTAACAGAAAGCTAAGGAGATGGATGGCCTTATCATGAATAATTTGTTCGTTGTCTAGGAGATCGACCACTGCTGCTGTCTACCTTCTGAACATTGTGTTGATGCTTGTTTGACTCAGGGCCCGCAATCCTCTGAGTCGGGAGGACGTATTACGTCCCAGGGTCCCACTGGGTGTCAGCTTCCACAATACTAATCCAGTGGAATGCATCAGTGAGATGTAACATCCCTGGCCACATTCACTTGTCCACATGTTTGTGGTTAGGCGGTCCTTCCCACTAAGTGCACTGGGGAGGGCACGAGTAATTTTCTGGGACCCATGCTTGTGGAAGGAGGGGATGACACCGGGAGAAATAGTGGTGGCTGGTGACCAAGTAAGGAGCCCCGGCTGCTGCCATTAGGTTGTTGAAAGCTTCTGTCTCCACGAGCCTAAAAGGCAACATTTCAGGTGACATTTTCAGGCAACATTTCAACACTTCAACAGCCACATTCCTCAGTCCAGAAATGTAGCAGTTTACTATTGTGGCCTGTGGGTGGCTGGCTGCATACTTGCGCTTACATTCCAAGGACTGGAGTAGGGACAACTGAACATTGCGCTGGGACAAGGATATGGACAGTGATGGTTGCAAGTTTGCAATGACAGGTGCAGGGCGGGAGGCATCTTCGCATGTGCCATGGACAGCCGATTCACATGCATGCACAACAGCAGAAGAGGCAGTGGTGTCACCCTCAAACACTGTTTCTGGACAATGGCATTCAGCCCAGCTAGCCGGGGGCTTTGCTGTCATGTGCCTGAGCATGCTGATGGTGGTCAGGCTGGTAGTTTTGGTCCTCTTGCTCATGCTGGCCTGGCAGATGTTGCAAATGGTCTTTTTGGGTTTATCTAAGAAGTCTTTAAAAAAGAACCAGACTCGGAAAGACCTAACAGTTGTACTGGTAAATTCTGTCATGTTGGTGTTCCGGGGAACAGTTAGTCACCTTGTGTCTGTGGCCACCACACTGCTTGTTCCTGCCTGTTGTGGTGCTACGCCTTCCTCCACTTGTGTTCTGCTGTCCTCGCTCTGCATGTCCCCTTGCCAGATTGGGTCAGTGACTTCATCGTCCACCACTTCGTCTTCCACTTCCGTACCCTGGTCCTCCTCCTGACTTTATGTCCACTGTGTCTCATCATTATCCACCTCTTACAACAGTAATTGCACTTTCCCACCGTCACCTTCGGGTGACCATGGCTGCTGAAATCGCTGCATGTTATTTTCTGCTGCCCTGCTTGAACTTGGCTGTGCCAGAGGCCCGCATCTATCAATGGAAAAGTGAACAGCTCTTGGGGTAACCCTGGACTCTAATCTCTCCTTCAAACCACATATCCACGCTCTTTCACTTCCGAGCGGACCGAACGAGAGGCCAGAATCTATAAATGGAAAGATGAACAAAACAGCTCTTTGGAGGGTCCAAGTGTGAGATCAGTTGTCTCAGGGCACTCGGAATGGTGGGAGGAAGGAGGATCAGGGTGAGGAAGATGCCAACTCCAAGTAAAAAAAATCTCCCAGATCCGCACATTCCTCAACCATGAATCTACAAAAACACTAGTGCACGCCCTCATCATCTCCCGTCTCGACGACTGCAACCTCCTGCTCAGTAGCCTCCCTTCTAACACTCTCACATTCCTCCAATCTGTCCTAATCTTTGTAGCCCAATTAATCCATCTGCCCCCTCATTATTCCCTGGCCTCTCCTCTCTGTCAATCCCTTCACTGGCTCCCCATTACCCAGAGACTCCAGTTCAAAACCCTAACCTTTGCGTGCAAAGAGATCCACAACTGTCTCCTCCATACATCTATGACCTAGTCTCCCTGTACTTACATGCACGCAACCTCCGATCATCACAAGATCTCCTTATCTACTCCCTTCCTATCTCCTTTTCCCACAATCACATACAGGATTTCTCCCATGCATCCCCCTTCTCTGGAACTCTCTACCCCAACATTTCTGACTTTCACCTACTGTTGAAACCTTCAAAAGGCACCTGAAGACCCACCTCTTCCGACAAGTGTACAACCTGCAGTAAACCTAGCTCCACCATACCGCTGCATGACCAGCTCTATCCTCACCTACTATATCCTCGCCCCTCCCTTGTAGACTATGAGCTGTCGCAGGCAGGGTCCTCTCCTCTCCTGTACCAATCGATATTACATTTTTGTTCAAGATTATTGTAATTGTTTTTGCGATGTATACCCCTTTTTCACATGTAAAGAGTCATAGAATAAATGACGCTAAAATATTAATAATAATATAACTCAATAAGAAAAATGAAAGGCAGCACTCACCGAATCATAAATAAAAAGTCCTTTATTCCTGTGCAAGGGACTTCATAGCGTGCGGCAGGTATTGGGAGGAGCAGACAAGGGATCAGCGCAGAGGACTACGGCCATTTTGCACCTTCCGGTGCTTCTACGGGTCCAATTATGATTCAGTTCATTTTTCTTATTGAGTGATTGCCTCTATGGCTTGGCTATATGCACCACCAAATGGATCAAGGAGCATATACACTGATATACTGACCTAATGATTGCAAATAGTGTTTGATGTAGTGGTGCCTGGATATATCTCTTCTTGAAAAGATTAATAATAATAATGTGGTCCAGACTCACGGCTACTGAGACTGGACGGTGTGGAAGATAGTGAGATGGTGGTGGCAAACTGACTGGAAGCATTATCACTCTGCTATCCAACCAACAACCTTTTCACACTTCTCTGGCTTCAATAGCGGTGTTCCGCGGCCCCCTAGAAATTGGGACATGAAGGTAGTTTGACATGATGTGGGTGTTTGTTGTGCTCCCTCAGCAAGCACAGTTTCATCTTCTGAATGGCCTCAGCCTCTGCTTGCAGCATCACCTTTACCACCTCCCTGTCCCTTTCCACGAGCCTTGCCCATTTTAAATGGAGTTTAATATTTGTCACGTTGCCAAAAATGTCTGTATTATTTCCGTAGTAATATAGGATCACATCTGATGACCACAGTTTTAGGCAGTGACCTGGGAGTCAGAGATGCTTCCAGGGGTCTTCCCCATGCTGTTCCCATGTCTTTTCAGCACTGTATGGATGTGTCTGATCATGTCTCACATACCACATGGCCAGATAAGGTAATAAAATGTTAAAATGACATTTACCCGTGAATATATTTTTCACCGTTGAAAGCAATGCACAAGTGCAAAAACGCATCAAAACGCTACGTGTGAACATAGCCCAAGGTGTGGAAGTGCATTTTTGTTTTTGGCTATTTATTTTACCTTATATACAAGTCATTACCCTGGAAAGGATGTTCCTTAACATTTTCCCAGGAAAATCCATTTTGGTTTAGTTTTTGTATGTTTTATTGTGAGCCCGTAAAAGTAGAGTAATACATTCACAACATTGTTCACAGCATTGACCTGGGAGTCAGGGATGCTTCCAGGGATCTTCCCCATGCTGTTCCCATGTCATTTGGGCACTGGTCCTATCGATTTTGGCAATTTCTAGGCCCCCTGCAGACTTTCGGGGAGAGGGGCTGCAGGAAAAATGCTCGAGTTTCCCATCGACTTACATTGGGCTCGTTGCTCGGGTCGAGCACTCGAGCATTCCAATTTGCTCGACTCAAGCAATGAGTATCCGGGCATTTTAGTGCTCGCTCATCACTATTGGCTTGTTCTTGCTTCAAAAACTTGTAATGTTGCATAAAACTTCTAATAACAAACATTTGGAGTAAATTTACCCATTTGTCAACAAATGAGCTCAACTGCAGCACTTGATTTACAGTTGTGCAACTCCACAGAGATGTTACCCAAGTGGAAATTCTGGGTCTGCACATCCTGCAGACCCTTGTCCAACTTTCAGTGGATGTGTGACCATCAGAATTAGACCTTTGAGCAACAGAAGAAAGTAGCCTGGTTTAAATAATCATATATGAGTGGCTTACCAGGAGAATATTAAGATGTGAGAGTCCTCAGTGGTTGATACCTTTTAATGGCTAACTGAAAAGATGGTAACAAATTACAAGCTTTCGAGACTACTCAGGCCTCTTCATCAGGCCTCTTCATCTACTCCTGATGCAGAGGCCTGAGGAGTCTCGAAAGCTTGCAATTTGTTATCAACTTTTCAGTTAGCCACTAGTGATGAGCGAGCATGCTCGCCACTGCTCAGTACTCGCCCGAGCATCTCAGTACTCAAGATGCTCGGAGCTCGCCGAGTACTTTTGAGATGCTCGGGCAGGAGCTCGGGTCCCCATCCTGCATGTTTGGCGCTATTTAGAGCACCAATCATGCAGGGATTGTCTGCCACTCACTGTAATGTCACAGCCATGGTGGTTGTGGCATTACAGTGATTGGCCAAATCGATGGGAACAGTGCTCACAGTGAAACATCAAAAGCCGGCAATTCATCAGCGGCATACACCGGTACCCGACAATTTAGAACAGAAAGAATAGAGCATCACACATAGATTAGATAGAAACATGTCAGTCACATATATAAGAAGTACAGTGACAGTGTTGGTTACTGTACTTGTTATTTAGTGTTAAAATAAAGGATTTATTAAAAAAAAATAATGGTGTTTTCATGCACCCGTCTCTTTAAAAAAGCCGGCCAGCAATTCTTCAGCGGCATACATCGGTACCCGACAATTTAGTACAGAAAGAATCGAGCATCACACATAGATTAGATAGATAGAAACATGTCAGTCACATATATAATAAGTAGAGTGACAGTGTTGGTTACTGTACTTGTCATTTAGTGTTAAAATAAAGGATTTATTTAAAAAAAAAATTGGCGTAGGGTTCCCCGTAATTTTAGTCTCTAGCGGAGGTTAAGCAGACGGCTGGGGCAGATGTTTGAAGCCTGGGAAGGGGGTAATACCCACGGAGCTTCCCAGGCTACTAATATCAGCCCCCAGCTGAATACCAAGCCTTTACCAGCTATTAAAATGAGGGACCCCCCAAAAAAATGACGTGGGGTCCCCCCTATTTTAATAGCTAGCAAAGGCTAGGCAGACAGCTGGGGGCTGATATTAATAGCCCAGGAAAGGTGCCATGAATATTGGCCCCCTCCCAGGCTAGAAACATCAGCCATCAGCCGCCCCAGAAATGGCGCATCCATAGGATTCGCCAATTCTGGCACGTAGCCTCGCTCTTCCCACTGCCCTGTAGCTGTGGCAGTGGGGTAATAGGGCTGGGGTTGATGTCAGCTTATAATGCCAGCTGACATCAAGCCCAGGTTAGTAATGGAGAGGCGTCTATAAGACACCCCCATTACTAACCCCATAGTCAAAGTTAAAAAAAACACAAACACCCAGAATAAAGTCCTTTAATTGAAATAAACACACAATTCTTTAATGTTCTAAATTAAACCATACTTACCATCACACCCATTCCAGCTGAAGCCAACGATCTCCTGCAATAAAAATAAAATAATAAACCAACCTCATCCTTACCTTTCCATGGTTCCCAGGATGGCTCCAGCTCTGCTACATTCACATGACAGGCTGGATCGCAGCAGAAAGCTGCCATCCAGCTAGCCATGCCGCAGACACTGAGAAGCGCAGGCATGCTTGCGCTCCTCAGTGTCTGGCTGTGATGGCATCCAGATGAGCCGAGGTCATGTTCAATGAACTCAGCTCACCTCATGCAAGTCACTGACAGCGTGGGAGAATTCTCCTGCGGATGGGGTGAGCGATGGAGAATTCTCCATCGCTCACTGCAAGCGCAGGAGAATTCTCCCACGCTGTCAGTGACGTGCATGAGGTGAGCTGAGTTCATTGGACATGAACTCGGCTCATCTGGATGCCATCATAGCCAGACACTGAGGAGCGCAAGCATGCCTGCGCTTCTCAGTGTCTGCGGCATGGCAAGCTGGATGGCAGCTTTCGGCTGCGATCCAGCCTGTCATGTGAATGTAGCAGAGCTGAAGCTGTCCTGGGAACCATGGAAAGGTAAGGATGAGGTTGCTTTATTATTTTACTTTTATTGCAGAAGACATTGGTTTCAGCTGGAATGGGCGTGATGGTAAGTATGGTTTAATTTAGAACATTAAAAAATTGTGTGTTTATTTCAATTAAAGGACTTTATTCTCGGTGTTGTGGTTTTTTTAAATACTTTACTAGAAATTCATGGTGGTCATGTCTAATATTGGTGTGACCCCATGAATTTCGGGCTTAGGCCAGCTGATAATACCAAGCTGGCCCTAACCCCTTTATTACCCAGTGAGCCACCGCACCAGGGCCCTGGATGAGTTGGGTACAGCGCCAGAAGATGGCGCTTCTATGAACGCGCCATTTTCTGGGGTGGCTGCGGACTGCAATTTTCAGCGGGGGGGGGGGCCCAGAAAGTTTGGGCTTCCCTGCGCTGCGGATTCCAGCCCCCAGCTGCCTAGTTGTACCTGGCTGGACACAAAAATAGGGCAAAGCCCCTTGTATTTTTTTTTTAATTATTTCATGAAGCCCGAAATTCATGGGGTCACGCCAATATGAGGTGAATGTAGCAGAGCTGGAGCTGCCCTGGGAACCATGGAAAGGTAAGGATGAGGTTGGTTTATTATTTTATTATTATTGCAGGAGATCTTTGGCTTCAGCTGGAATGGGCGTGATGGTAAGTATGGTTTGATTTAGAACATTAAAGAATTGTGTGTTTATTTCAATTAAAGGTCTTTATTCTGGGTGTTTGTGGTTTTTTTTTAACGTTGACTATGGGGTTAGTAATGGGGGTGTCTTATAGACGCCTCTCCATTACTAACCTGGGCTTTATGTCAGCTAGCATTATAAGCTGACATCAACCCCAGCCCTATTACCCCACTGCCACCGCTACAGGGCAGTGGGAAGAGCGAGGCTAAGTGCCAGAATTGGCGCATCCTATGGATGCGCCATTTCTGGGGCGGCTGACGGCTGATGTTTCTAACCAGGGAGGGGGCCAATATTCATGGCACCCTTCCTGGGCTATTAATATCAGCCCCCAGCTGTCTGCCTAGCCTTTGCTAGCTATTAAAATAGGGGGTACCCCACGTCATTTTTTTGGGGCGTCCCCCATTTTAATAGCTGGAAAAGGCTAGGTATTTAGCTGGGGGCTGATATTAGTAGCCTGGGAAGCTCCGTGGGTATTACCCCCTTCCCAGGCTTCAAACATCTGCCCCAGCCGTCTGCTTAACCTCCGCTAGAGACTAAAATTACGGGGAACCCTACGCCAATTTTTTTTTTAATAAATCCTTTATTTTAACACTAAATGACAAGTACAGTAATCAACACTATCACTGTACTTATTATATATGTGACTGACATGTTTCTATCTATCTAATCTATGTGTGATGCTCTATTCTTTCTGTTCTAAATTGTCGGGTACAGATGTATGCTGCTGATAAATTGCCGGCCGGCTTTTTTAAAGAGACAAAAACACTATTATTTTTTTTTAATAAATCCTTTATTTTAACACTACATGACAAGTACAGTAACCAACACTGTCACTGTACTTATTATATATGTGACTGACATGTTTCTATCTAATCTATGTGTGATGCTCTATTCTTTGTGTTCTAAATTGTCGGGTATCGGTGTATGCCGCTGATGAATTGCCGGCCTGCTTTTTTAAAGTGCATGAAAATCGGAGGGCACTAGTGTGTTCCAAGTGCCCTGCTATGTTTTTCATGCACCCTCCTATATAACCTGCCTGCCTGTCTGCCTATATATTCTGCCTGCCTGACGTTTAATTGAGCACCGTTCCCATCGATTTGGGCAATTTTTGACCTTCTGCAGACCGCCGGGGGGGACCACCAAAAAAATGCTCGAGTTTCCCATAGACTTACATTGGGCTCGTTGCTCGGGTCGAGCACCCGAGTATTCCAATGTGCTCGACCCGAGCTTCAAGCACCAGAGCATTTTAGTGCTCGCTCATCACTATTAGCCACTAAAAGGTGTCAACCACTGAGGACTCTCAAATCTTAATATTTTTCTATCTACTGGCTAACAAGGTACACAGATATATCTGTTCCCTGTCTTACCAGGGAAACATATGGTGCCAAATATGCACTATGGAAATATTAGCGACATATGCTGTACAGTGCTCTAGCATTGTTCTACTGGATAACCATGGGTCCTGACTTTCATGAGTACGTTACTTTGACACATGCCTAAGAATTGTATAGATAAAGCACACCCCGACTTTAGCCTTCCACTTAGGAATTATTTGTGGAATATGAAAAAAGTATTAGCAATTGAATTGGCCTTTGAATTCTCCAAATCTCAAACGGTTCAAGTATCTGTGAGATGTCCAGTCCTTGGGGACCACATCTAACAACTTACAGGGCTTATATCTAAATACCAAACAACACCTTTAGAGATCTTATGGTTTTCATTCATCCATTAGACAGAGCTTATTTACTTGCATTTGGGGGTCTACACAATATTTCCCACTGGTTTTACTGTTATTGCTGATCATTTTTTGTCTTAAGTGGTTGTATGAATGTAACCAGACAAGCTTATGTAACCAGACTAATGTATTCTGTGTTATCTTTGCTTTTGACTCAATATCTAGAGATGTGTGGTGCACAGTTTTGAAAATATGAAAGATATTGGAATACTCTGTCATGAAAAGTGTGGCCATCCAGTAATTTTGAAATGGAATGCACCCTGAGAAAGTTTTTGCAAGCATGTTTGAATATTGCACTGAATTACATGGGGAGAAATTTGAGACCTAATAGGGGTTGTCTGGTCAAAATTGCGATGTGGGAATTCGCCGGGTTCAGACCCGGGACCGGAATGTATGTTTGTGTTATACAAACCACCAGCCAGTCAGCGCTTCCATGGAGCGAGGCCACACTCATCTAGTGATGTTGACGGCAAGTGGGTGCATCCGACTATAAGGCGCAGCCTCACTCAATACAAGATTACGTAGAGCAAGGCCATGCCCACTGGCCGGGGGTATGTATAACTCACATACATACCCTCTGGTCCCAGGTCTGAAATTGGCGAATCCCCACACTGAACAGTGCATGCGCTGGGGTTATTCTTAAGTCTGCAGTCACACTGAGTGACTGCAGACTTATCACTTTTGACCAGATATCCCCTTTAGGTCTAAGTTGGTGAGTATTTGGTGTATTTTTGATGTTGCAGATTTTCGCTACACAAAAAAAAAGATAGCGCAATACAGTTCCAGCAAAGTGAATACGATTTCTTTAAATATCATGTACACTGAGTTTTTTATGTATGCAGTGTAAACTGACATGTGGTGAAATCTGAAACATGTCAATTTTAGTGTAGTAAATATGCATTTTATTTGTGGATTTTCCCCATAAACTTTGTAAGGCGGCAGCTGGACAGGTAATGGATGGGAGGTATGGGTCCCCGAGGTGCCAAGCCTCGATGATGTAGGACCTGGAGAAGCAGGCTCCAGCAAACATAGTGCTGAGAGGTGTTTGAATGAGCTCGGATTATGGGTCTGGGTTTTACGAGCAGCTGAAAGCTGGGTGGGATCAGCTGCTCACTTACTTCCAGTCCGGGTCTTGGAATGTCCGATTTAAGGCAGCTGTTGCTGCCTCACTTGGGATGTATGTGTGTGCAAGTTGAGGAGGCCTTATATGTGCTGCTCAGACCCTGCTGGAGTCTGAGAGTGGAGACTTAACATTTAAACGGCTGAGCCCATGCTTTTTATGGACTGGTTATTTTCCATTTTTGTTCTGTTATACCTTTTTGTAGCCAGAAGAGGCTGTCTTATTTTGTTATCCTGATCGGTTTATAGACATTTAGTTTAAACCGACGAACTGAATCACTGTGTGAGAACCAACATCTACCACAGAGCCGATCCTTCACAATTGGTGCTGCGAATGTGGGCAGAAATCCCAGAGGACAGGTGATTGCTGTCTGGAAACTGCATGTCCTGGGTCAAGGCAGCTGTAGCAGTGCAAGCGCGACCTGCAACCATGGAGGATCTGATTAAACAACTGGTGAAGGCAAATCTGCAGCAGCAAGTTCAGCATGAGACTCACAAACTGCTCATACAACAATTCCAGCTACAGTGGCAACTAATACAGCAGTAGGAACAGATGACGCTCCTGGTCATCCGTGTCAGGGAAGCCACACCCCCTCTAGGCCAAAGCGACGAGACCCAAGTGAGGAAATCCGTGAAAGAGGCGTTACAAAAGATGACTCCGGGGGATGATGTTGAGGAGTTCCGGGCCATGTTTGAGAGGGTGGCAGACCATGAGAGAGTCACAGGAGGTATCTGAGTTGCAGTCGAGTTGTCAGTCCCATGCCGTTATCTGTTGGAGGTGTCATGCCCCTGGCCATATATTGGTCAGGTGTCCCATGAACTCTGGGCCACTGGACTGCAGCATAGGCCGGCGATGCTCCTATTTTGCCTACCCTGCCTGCAGTGCAGTTTCTCAACCTGGCGAGGGCCCTCAGGCATACTCGATGTCTGTAAATGGGGTGTGAGTGACTAGACTGTTGGACTCAGAAAGTGTGGTGACCCTGATAAGGGACACACTTCCTCATCCGCTGGTCCCTGGGAAGGTGGTGGGCATCCAGTGTATTCATGGGGACGCTAAGAAGTATTCTGTGGCCCAGGTGGATGTAAGCACTGACTGTGGCACCACGTCTCAGGAAGTGGGGATCGTCATGGACTTGTTGCACCCTATAATCATCGGATGGGACTTTGCATTGTTCTGGGACTTGTGGGGGAAAGCAGGGACGTCTGGTTGCTTGGATGACAGTCAGGTCACCCCTAAAGAACCATCGTCGCAGGCCGCAGTGGATGAGATTCCATTTTGTGTGCTTATTGGCGACGATGACGAGGCCACCTCCCCTGAGGCCAACATCCCTGAGCTTGAGGTGTCCAAGGGAAACTTTGGAACTGCCCAACTCAGGGATTTTAACGGGGCGTTTGAAATGCGATGGTGTTAAATTGGGGGCCTCAGGAGCTGTGAGCCGACAGTCAGTTCTCCCATTTTGCTATGAATGGGGATCTGCTATATAGAGTAACCAAGCCAAGGGTTGAGGTAATAAAGCAGTTACTGGTGACAGGACTCTTTAGATGCAAGGTATTAGACATGGCTTATTATCGCGTGTTGGGTGGACACCTGGGGGCAGAAAAGACCCAGGAACTGATCCTTTAGAGATTCTACTAGCCTGGGTGCTACAGAGAAATCATGAGCTATTGTCGTTCCTGCTCCACATGCCAGCTAACCTCCACTGTGGCCCACTTCCGCAGTTCACTAGTACCGTTGCCCATCATTGAAATTCCATTAGAACGCATAGCGATGGATTTGGTGAGGCCCCTGGTGAAGTCCACAAGAGGACATTAATATATATTGGTGGTCCTGGATTATACTGCATGGTACCCAGAGGTGGTACTCTTAAGAAATTCCTCCAAAAAGTGTATCTCTCAGGAGCTACTCCATATCTTCTCTCGAACAGGTCTGCTGAAGGAGGTACTAACAGATCAAGGGACTCTTTCAAATCAAAGGTCATGAGGAAATTGGTGCAAGTCACTCCAGATTTCACAACTCAGAACCTCAGTGTACCACCCCCAGACGGATGGACTGGTGGAGAGGTTTAACAAAATCTTGAAGGCTATGTTGAAAAAAGTGGAGGACGGCAGAGACTGAGACTGCCTGCTTCCCTATCTGTTATTCTCCATTAGGGAAGTTCCGCGAACTTCCACAGGCTTCTCCCTGTTGAATTTCTGTTTGGCTGACACCCTCGAGAACTCTATAGAAGTAAGGTAAAGCATAGTCACCCAGATGCAAGAGTGGATTGCAAACGTGATGCCTATTGTAAAGGAGGACCTCCTCAAGGCACAGGAAGCACAGTCCAGGGTGTATAAAGGTATGTGCAAACGGTCGTTATTGGCAGCGCTTTGAATGCAGCATTCTTTATGCTGCGTCCAAAGTGCTGCATGCAGGTGAACACACTGAACACATGCGGATTCACAGCATCCTATAAATTACAGTGATATAATTTCTCTTGCGGAGACTAGCATCTCTGCAAGAGAAATTGACATGCTGCAGTCTGTAAAGACGTGTCGCATTTCCGTGAGTGATCCACAAGAGCACGGAGATGCATAGTGGGCATGGGATTTCTTGAAATCCCATCCACTATGCTTTAACATCTGGCCGCTGTGGATTGCATGCAGCACAAGTGCACTGCGTCTAATCCACAGCCATTACTGATTGTACAGTCATGGCCAAAAGTTTTGAGAATGACACCAAAATTATATTTTCACATGATCTGCTGGCCTCTGGTTTTTATTAGTGTTTGTCTGATGTTTATATCACATACAGAAATATAATTGCATTCATATTATGAGTACCAATAGGTTATATTGACAGTTAGAATGAGTTAATGCAGCAAGTCAATATTTGCAGTGTTGCCCCTTCTTCTTCAAGACCTCTGTAATTCTCCCTGGCATGCTCTCAATCAACTTTTGGACCAAATCCTGACTGATAGCAGTCCATTCTTGCATAATCAATGCTTGCATTTTGCCAGAATTTGTTGGTTTTTGTTTGTCCACCCGTCTCTTGATGATTGACCACAAGTTCTCAATGGGATTAAGATCTGGGGAGTTTCCAGGCCATGGACCCAAAATCTCTATGTTTTGTTCCATGAGCCATTTAGTTATCACCTTTGCTTTATGGCAAGGTGCTCCATCATGCTGGAAAAGGCATTGTTGGGCGCCAAACTGCTCTTGGACGGTTGGGAGAAGTTGTTCTTGGAGGACATTCTGGTACCATTCTTTATTCATGGCTGTGTTTTTAGGCAAGACTGTGAGTGAGCCGATTCCCTTGGCTGAGAAGCAACCCCACACATGAATGGTTTCAGGATGCTTTACAGTTGGCATTAGACAAGACTGGTGGTAGCGCTCACCTCTTCTTCTCCGAATAAGCTGTTTTCCAGATGTCCCAAACAATCGAAAAGGGGATTCATCAGAGAAAATGACTTTGCCCCAGTCCTCAGCAGTCCCTGATGTTTTTTCTGGAGAGAAGTGGCTTCTTTGCTGCCCTCCTTGAAACCAGCCCTTGCTCAAAGAGTCTCCGCCTCACAGTGTGTGCAGAAGCACTCACACCAGCCTGCTGCCATTCCTGAGCAAGCTCGGCACTGCTGGTAGTCCGATCCCGCAGCTGAAACAGTTTTAAGATACGGTCCTGGCACTTGCTGGTCTTTCTTGGGCGCCCTGGAGCCTTTTTGACAACAATGGAAGCTTTCTCCTTGAAGTTCTTGATGATGCGATAGATTGTTGACTGAGGTGCAATCTTTGTAGCTGCGATACTCTTCCCTGTTAGGCCATTTTTGTGCAGTGCAATGATGGCTGCACGTGTTTCTTTAGAGATAACAATGGTTAACTGAAGAGAAACAATGATACCAAGAACCAGCCTTCTTTTAAAGTGTCCAGTGATGTCATTCTTACATAATCATGACTGATTGATCGCCAGCCCTGTCCTCATCAACACCCACACCTGTGTTAATGGATCAATCACTAAAACAATGTTAGCTGCTCCTTTTAAGGCAGGACTGCAATGATGTTGAAATGTGTTTTGGGGGTTAAAGTTCATTTTCTGGGCAAATATTGACTTTGCAAGTACAGTAATTGCTGTTAAGCTGATCACTCTTTGACATTCAGGAGTATATGCAAATTGCCATTACAAAAAATGAAGCAGTAAACTTTGGA
Source organism: Phyllobates terribilis (assembly GCF_046119375.1). NCBI lineage: Eukaryota > Metazoa > Chordata > Amphibia > Anura > Dendrobatidae > Phyllobates > Phyllobates terribilis. The sequence goes on along the minus strand of NW_027362769.1, from coordinate 40,662,740 downwards.
AAAATTACTATTTGTCTCATTCTCAATACTTTTAGACATGACTGTATACACGTACCCTAATAGGTCTGCCAGGGTGAGACAGGTCAACAGGGGATCGAGTACTTGTGCTGATGCCCAGGCTGGAGAGTGAGTCCCTAGTCAAGTGGCAGAGCCCCTATGAAGTGGGAGAGAAAATTGGTGAAGTCAACTATAAAGTCCACCAGGGAAGAGGAAGCCCTACCAGGTTTACCATGTCAACCTAATTAAACCATGGCACGTCAGAGAACCTGAGGAAGCTCCAGGTCTGGTGACCAAGTCCGAAGTCAGTGTGGAAGATGTTAAGGTAGTGGACACCTTGTCCCGCTCAAAGAAACAGCAATGTCGGGAGCTGTTGCAGTGGCATAAAGACATGTTTTCTGAGTTGCCAGGTCTCACTCAGGTCATAGAGCATGAGTTACTCACAGAGTCTCATGTTCGCATCAACCTAAAACCGCATCCAATTCCAGAGTCCCACGGAGAGGTGATCTTGAAAGAGGTGAAGAGAATGCTGAATCTAGGAATCACTGAAGGGTTCAAGAGTGGCTGGTCCAGTCACATGGTGTTGGTGCACTCTTTTCCTGTAAAGTGCCAGAGCATAACCGGACAGCAGCTTGGTCATGAATACTGCTCTTGGCCACTTCACACACACACCATGTCTGCTCTTCATCAGATAACCTGCTTCAATTAGCTGTTGACAGCATAGGGGGCAGGCAGTCCCCCTTTACAATAGAAACCGAGGCTCGTGTGTCATGAGCGAGTGGTGTTCATTACAAAGTGTTGGCAAGTGGTAGGATGTTCATGATAATTTTGAATAATAACCATGCACTGGTAGCTTCAAGCTACCTAGACTATTGATTAAAATTATTTTTGCCATTTGGTGAACATAAGCAAATGTTGAAAAAATATATGTTTTATATGATAGTTCTGCAGGTTTGAACTGTGCTTCTATTGATGAGGAGACATTTTTTAATCTGAATCTAAAATCCCACCTTAGTAAGCCAATAAGAAAAAAGCATAGTAACATTAATAATGCTAGCAATAAAAGCCAAAAAAGGAAATATATTGGATCCAGTAGTTGTAAAGAATCAAGACATAAAATCTATATGTAACACAACAGGATCTCTACGGTCAGTTCGAAAACACCTAGTGCTGCTTTCCAATATATTCTGTCTTTTTTGTTTTTGAAGGAGCCAAAGGCATATGTGGTATTGTGTGCCCTTTTGATTTCATGTGGTCTTGTAATGTCAGGATGCTAGAATATGTGGTGTCTAGTGTGTTATTATGTGATATGTGTTTATTGTTGTGAATATGTGATTTATTGTTGCATTATGATTATGTATTGTGTTATGTGAGCTCGTAATGTCATTTGAATTATGATGCTATTTGATAACTTTATGGTCTCATGTAATATTATATTAAATGCCCATAGTTTTTAACATCATCTGAAGTAGAGATGAGCACATAAATTTGAGTGAAATTCAATTCTACTTGAATCTTACAAAAATCTACAGTTGCCAAAATGCAGATTGTTTGTAATTTGCGTCTGATGGACTCAGTAAAGTGAAGGCCTTGGGACGCCAGTTTTATGAACCATAAGGGGCCATCAAAAGGTTAAAAAAATCCTTATACTCATCTCCCTGCTCACCTCTATGGCCTCTACCTTTACTGTCACCAGTCTGAACCTCGCCGCATCTTTTTCTCAGCTCCACTCACACTGAAATCCCCAGGCTAGGCCAGGGCTTCCTGCTCTGATGAGACCAAGGATGGTACTGCATATACCAATGTAAGGTCACAGCACACTTCGTAATGTCATGACCTTCCACATGCTAGCTCAGAACCGTTCAAGGCTTTCCCAATTTTAGAGTGAACAGCAATGATCAGAAGATGTGGTAAGGACTAGACGGGTGACATGCATCAAATTCATTGAGAGGTGTGAAGTTCTTTAAATTTCAGCACATGTTTTAGCTGCCATGGTCCATCACAAGAAATGTAATTCATTTTTGTGGTGAAAATTATCATGATTTTTTGACTATACTTTGTCACACCCCATCTAACTAAGCTGTGTCTACTTTCATAACATTGCAAGGGCTGAAGTAAAAACATCAAGGGCCCGATTCATCAAAGTTTTCATGTCAGAATTCCATGAAAAGTCACAAAATGTAGGCACAACTCCGAGTTGAGCCTAAATTTTGCAACTTTTGGCATCTTCCCAAAAGTTTCTCCCAGCTCCTCCGAATTGGGCAAGGCTGGGGCGGAATAGGGCATGGTAGGCAACAGTCCATGTAATTCACGAAGAGCTATGGTGTTCCATATGCCAGAAATCTCACTCTATTCCCTGACTCGAGTGAGATTGCTGGCATAGCGCTCGGAGGAGCACACCACTTGTCAGACATGCCAGATTCATGAAGAAGCATGTACCTCTTCATCAGTAGCATCTGACTCCAGCACACCCCATCATCAAGACCGGCGTGAACAATGCCAATTTTGATGAAGTTGTAAAATTTTGGGGAAACGAGTTGCCATATCATTTTATGAAATTTCAAACAGTTTTACAGCATTCTGGCATAAGCTGATGAATCAAAACCTAAGTGAGTTTAGGTATGTATGTATGTGTATTATTAGATTCTGCATAACAATTCAATATTATATAGGATAAATAGAAGAAAATTGTCGTATTAATCTTTGTCAGCATCAAGATGGGTAAATTATTGTTCCCTTCTTTTCGCCAAGATAAATCCAGCTATAGCATTGCAAAGAGCATTGGAAATGTCATTCCTGGCAATGAAAATAATTTGTGAAGATCACCTTTTTCAAAAGGCATCTCATCTTCCTCAGAGTTTAATGACCATGTTCTCAGGCTGCAGACTCAGAGCACAACCCATAACTCACCACATTATGGCCAACATTTCCTGCCTCTTATTATATGGAAATGAACTACAAAAGCTTCTGTCTTCAGTTAGAGCTCTATTCAGCTCTATTTCTTATGTAATTTGGACTATAAAATACAGAAAAATGTGTGATTTCTAGAGGAATAATTTTATAATAAGTACTCCTGAGAGGTAGAAGTTCAGCCAGAGTTTGCTCTGGGGCTTAAGCTGTAAGATATTTCCTTTCAACAGAAAGTAATACCACTATAGTTCCCTGTTTTTCACCAAAGCACACCCACCTGCTTATTGAAAACATAATGTTCTGTCCTGACATTGCATTAGGTGAGAGGGTAATCAGCTTACTATCTGGAGTCTACATGATAACTAAAGTGAAGCAACTGTAAATGACAGATTGACTCACTTTCTTTTTCTTCTATCTTTATTTATTAAAAGGATTTTACCAAGATTGTAAGTTATTCCGTTTCTATAGGATAGGGCATAACTTACAGATTACTGAGAGTCTGACCATTCAAACTCCCACCATTCGTGAGGATGGGGCTCTACAGAACCTTATCTGGATGAAGTAGAGGTCAAACAGGTACATCTCCAAAGACATAATGATAGGGAATTTAGATTATGAGCTCCAATGGGTAAAGTGATGATGATGACTGTAAAGCGCTGTGGAAATAATGGCGCTATGTAAATTAGTAAAATAATTAATTTTAACAATTTATACTCAATCTTTACCCTCCTAGTCTGATTAACAAGCTCCCCAATATTTTCATACTTGCTGCTGGTGAGTGCAAATACTTAGACTGAGCTCTTACTCTCTACTCATTGGCTGTACTCATGCTCACATTATATAATGGTACTGTCATATACTTTTTTTCATTTTTTTGTTATCTGATTCTGCTGTTTATATTGTATTTTTATGGTAACACAATCCGAATTTTGCGCCTTGCTATTCGGTTGAAAATCTCAATAAAATTTCTTAGAGATCTATTCAATAATGCATGCTTTCTGTATTTATGAAATCTGGTGACAGATCTGCTTTAATTAGGTTTTCCACAGTAGACATTTATAGCACATCATGTTAGCACATATCCAATATAAGCTACCATAACCTTTACATGTCATTCCATGGCCTATATTCTTCCAAATATTCTTCCACCATATATCTTGTAAGTCATTTGGTGCTGATAAGCATTTAGTGATTCATTAATTCCACAATAACAATATTTTTTACTTACAAATCATAGTATCTGGATGACTACTGGTAATATACAGCACAAGTCCAACATACAGTTTCTTTCTTAAACCTAATGTATTTATTCATCTTCTTCTGCCCCTGTGCATCAAGCTTCACAAAGTCTAATAGGCAGTATTAATGATGATTAGTCTTATCTGCTAAAACTACATTTCACATCAGCACACTGCTTCTTCTCAGTGCTGCATGTCCCTCCCTCTGTTCTCCTGTGTGCTTACTGATAGAGATAGCTAATTCTCAACTTGGGCATTTTTTATTTGTATGGATTAGGTGTCCATTGATAGTTTTGAATGTAATGACTGTGACCAACTATTTGACTAATTCAATACTATTTACAAACTCCACAATTTTTTGGTGGTTATTGGGAATCATCAGAGCATCTTGATCATGCTTCCCCATGCACAGCAGAGCTGAGTATAGCATGGATGAGCTGTGCTACAAAATATCTGCCAGGGCAATGAAGATACCGTAAGCAGGTTTGGGGAATGTTTTATTAGACAAATGGTACAGTAGTGTTCAAAATAATATCAGTCAAATAGCAGTGATTAATCTCTTAACCAGATTAATCACTGTTTTTGGTATAAATTATAATACCACATGTGAAACAATTTACCAGTTGATGCAGTACAATCTAAGAAAACCAGTCTGTGTATTTGAATAATTAATTAAAAGGGGGGGTGTTCAAAATAATAGCAGTGTGGAGTTCAATAAGTGAGGTCAATCATTCTGTGAAGAAACAGGTGTAAATCAGGTGGCTCTTATTTAAGGGTGAAGCCAGCACATGTGGTTCATGCATTTCTCCTTGAAAGCCTGAGAAATATGGGTCGTTCGAGACATTGTTCAGAAGAACAGCATACTTTGATTAAAAAGTTGATTGGAGAGTGTAAAACTTATAAAGAAGTGCAGACAATGATAGGCTGTTCAGCTAAAATGATCTCCAATGCTTTAAAATGGAAAGCAAAACCAGAGAGATGTGAAATAAAATGGAAGACTACCATTCGAATGGATCGAAGAATAGCCGGAATGGCAAAGGCTCAGCCAATGATCAGCTCCAGGATGATCAAAGACAGTTTTAAGTTACCTGTGAGTACTGTGAAACGTAGAAGACGTCTGTGTGAAGCTAATCTCTTAGCAAGAAGTCCCTGCAAAGTCCCACTGTTAAAAAAAGACATGTACTGAAGTGGATACAATTTGCAAAAGAACACATCAACTGGCCTAAAGGAAAATGGAGAAACATTTTATGGACTGATGAAAGTAAAATTGCTCTTTTTGGGTCCAAGGGCCGCAGACAATTCATCAGACGACCCCCAAACTCTGCATTCAAACCACAGTACACTCTGAAGACAGTGAAGCATGGTTGTGCAAGCATCATGACATGAGCATGTGACGATACAGCTTATAACCTTAATCAGCCAGACGATTATATTTGTTAAGCCAAGAGAAATACACTATTGTGTTTATGTTGACATGTGAATGTATGTGTATTTCTGTGGCTGGTCAAGAAGGACAGTGACTCAGCGTGGAACAATGAATGTTTGCTAAATATGTTGTTTAACCTTTGTGTGAACTCTGTGGCTTGTTGACTAACAAGGCAGAAGGATAAAATACACAAATTCATTAAATGCTCAAACAATGAGACCTGAGCACTTCCCTTTTTCCCCAACCTGCCACAAATGTAAATATAAAAAGGGTTTTTCTATCCTGCTGCAAGGAGAATCAAGCAGAATCAAGGAGAATCAGAAAAGACTTTACAAGGCGAATAAGAGACATCCTTCAAGACAATAAATGGATAGCACGGGGCTCCATCCTAAGCTTGCCGCTACCTTCTCTCTGTGGGGGCCCACCAGAAGCAGGGGGCCACTGGTGGAGGTAGTTGGCCATGGAAGTCCCAAAGTCACAGCTGTTCTATTCCAGGTGTGCCAGCGCAAGGGTGAGGACTGTGTTATGTTGTACCATCTCGGGTATTTACTGGGACTGATCTATCTGTTTATTGTCTGTTTTGTGGTTCAATAAAGTATTGCCACACTGTTTAACCCTCACCCTGTGTTGTCTGAGTAGTATTACGCCCACGAAAGACCCCGTGTCTTCACAGGGCATGTTTCTCTTACTATGCTGCCAGACCTATTTACCACATACCAGGGATCATGTTTCAGTTTGCATATATTAAAATACTTGAAGAGGTAATGTTGCCTTATGCTGAAGAGGATATGCTCTTGAAATTGGTGTGTCAACAAGACAACGACCCTAAACACACTAGTAAACGAGCAAAATCTTGGTTTCAGTCCAAAAAAATTGAGATTATGGAGTGGCCAGCCCAATACCTGGACCTTAATCCGATAGAACACTTGTGGGGTGACATCAAAAATGCCGTTTCTGAGGCAAAGCCAATAAATGCCAAAGCATTGTGAGATGTAGTCGAAGCATCCTGAGGTGGAATAACAGTTGACAGGTGCCAGAAGTTGGTTGACTCTATGCAACATAGATATGATGCAGTTTAAAAAACTGTAGGTATACAGCTAAATATTAGGTTAGTGATTAACAGGAATATAAATCCTCAAAATGAATCCTCAAAAAAATAATACATATTGTGAGTTTGTAAAGACAAATGCAGACACTGCTATATTTTAGAACAGCCCAATGTTCATTTTTTGTTATTTTCTGTAAACCAGTTAAAAATTATATATACAGTACAGACCAAAAGTTTGGACACACTTTCTCATTTAAAGATTTATTTGTATTTTCATGACTTTGAAAATTATACATTCACACTGAAGGCATCAAAACTATGAATTAACACATGTGGGATTATATACTTAACAAAAAAGTGTGAAACAACTGAAAATATGTCTTATATTCTAGGTTCTTCAAAATAGCCACCTTTTGCTTTGATGACTGCTTTGCACACTCTTGGCATTCTCTTGATGAGCTTCAAGAGGTAGTCACCGGAAATGGTTTTCACTTCACAGGTTTGCCCTGTCAGGTTTAATAAGTGGGATTTCTTGCCTTATAAATGGGGTTGGGGCCATCAGTTGTGTTGTGCAGAAGTCAGATGGATACACAGCTGAGAGTTCTACTGAATAGACTGTTAGAATTTGTATTATAGCAAGAAAAAATCAGCTAAGTAAAGAAAATAGAGTGGCCATCATTACTTTAAGAAATGAAGGTCAGTCAGACCGAAAAATTGGGAAAACTTTGAAAGTGTCCCCAAGTGCAGTTGCAAAAACCATCAAGCACTACAAAGAAACTGGCTCACATGAGGACCGCCCCAGGAAAGGAAGACCAAGAGTCACCTCTGCTTCTGAGAAAAAGTTTATCCGAGTCACCAGCCTCAGAAATCACAGGTTAACAGCAGCTCAGATTAGAGACCAGGTCAATTCCACACATAGTTCTAGCAGCAGACACATCTCTTCAACAACTGTTAAGAGGAGACTTTGTGCAGCAGGCCTTCATGGTAAAATAGCTGCTAGGAAACCACTGCTAAGGACAGGCAACAAGCAGAAGAGACTTGTTTGGGCTAAAGAGCACAAGGAATGGACATTATACCAGTGGAAATCTGTGCTTTGGTCTGATGAGTCCAAATTTGAGATCTTTGGTTCCAACCACCGTGTCTTTGTGCGACGCAGAAAAGGTGAACGGATGGACTCTACATGCTTGGTTCCCACCGTGAAGCATGGAAGAGGAGGTGTGATGGTGTGGGGGTGCTTTGCTGGTGACACTGTTGGGGATTTATTCAAAATTGAAGGCATACTGAACCAGCATGGCTACCACAGCATCTTGCAGGGCATGCTATTCCATCCGGTTTGCGTTTAGTTGGACCATCATTTATTTTTCAACAGGACAATGACCCCAAACACACCTCCAGGCTGTGTAAGGGCTATTTGACCAAGAGGGAGAGTGATGGGGTGCTACGCTAGATGACCTGGCCTCCACAGTAACCAGACCTGAACCCAATCGAGATGGTTTGGGGTGAGCTGGAACACAGAGTGAAGGCAAAAGGGCCAACAAGTGCTAAGCATCTCTGGGAACTCCTTCAAGATTGTTGGAAGACCATTTCCGGTGACTACCTCTTGAAGCTCATCAAGAGAATGCCAAGAGTGTGCAAAGCAGTCATCAAAGCAAAAGGTGGCTACTATGAAGAACCTAGAATATAAGACATATTTTCAGTTGTTTCACACTTTTTTGTTAAGTATATAATTCCGCATGTGTTAATTCATAGTTTTGATGCCTTCAGTGTGAATGTACAATTTTCAAAGTCATGAAAATACAGAAAAATCTTTAAACGAGAAGGTGTGTCCAAACTTTTGGTCTGTACTGTATATATATATATATATATATCTATATATATCTATCTATAGATATATATATATATTTCTTTTCATGTTTTGAATTAGAAAACAGTGTGCAATGTTCCCAATGCATGGAAATAAAAACTAATATAAAGATTTTGTGCTTAACTCATGTTTTTGAACACACTGCTATTATTTTGAACACTACTGCATGTGCCTCTGTTATTTATGACAGGGTCATTAGGTGCAAATGCTGCTGATATTATTGGGGTCAAATATTTTATTAGACAGGGCCATTAGGTGTATCTGATCATGATTGACTGCGAGCATTAGAACTACTGGAGGATGAATCCAGTGGCAATGGATCACATTATGATTTTGGGAACAACCCTATAAATATTTAGGTGCATCAGAGTACAATGAGGGGTACATGGCATCAACATTATATTGCACCAACTTCTTATCACTCTGCATAGCATTATATTGTAGCGTTTTTTTTACAAATTTTAGAAAGTTGGTATTCATAGACCTTGATTAAAACGTATTTACATAGCACTCCCTTACATTTGTAGCTAGCACAACTAAGTTAAACTGTACATGCAATATATCAAAATAAACATTAATTGTTGGCAAATTATGATTTATGATCTAGTTTAGAGTCACAATATATTATTACAAAAAAAAAATGTTGAAATTTCCTGGAAAACTCTTGGGTTCAAAAATGATTTAACAAAAAGCCATATTAGAGAAGAAAAAAAAAATCACCTAATTAATGAGATGTAAATAAAAATGTAGCAGGTGTTAAAAAAGCTCAAATATGTACAAGTCCCTTTACAAGTAAATCAATTTTTTATCTAAGCTGTATATAAAATGCAGGTAACATAGGAAGGAAGATTTGAGGAGACCGAAAAAAAACAGGCTGCAAAATAAAAAATAGTAAATCAAGCATAATAATAATGTCTACTGTACAATGCATCAATATGGCTAGAGGGTCCTCAATGCATCATGGGACAGAAATATATATCTCACAAAAAATGCTTAAATGATGGTAAATCACCAGACGGAATATGTCCAGCTTACATCTAGTATATAAAAAGATTGTTCTGCTTTGTCTTACTGGTTTTCTCTGTAAATAATGACTCCTTCTTGCAGATGGTCACACAGGTTGACCACAGACAGCTGGTTGTATTTTTCTTTCTTAACCCCAAAGGGAAAAACAACTGTTTCATTCCTCAAATAAACGTGACTTACTGCAGGTTACCCACCCCCATCGGACCGCAGCATCTTCCCATCTTGATTAATCATAGGCCCATTAACTAGCTGATCAGATTGCTTCTGATAGAAACAGTCACCTTCTCATTGTCCAACACAGCCTGATAATTGCATGAAAAATGAATAATTTCACACTTCTTTGCTGAACACATTTCTCTCAATCCTTTCAAGAGCAAAACATCTCACGTTTTTTCCTTCTTCATCAGCACATTTCGAATCCTTTTGTTATTCTTCCATTTCTTTCAACATTTGCTCATCTATATTTGTTTTACTGAAAATACCTTTATGAATTACTTCCCTGTCCTAGACATGAATGGCTGCTAATTTCATGCAAGAGCATAATGTTTCTGAATATTTATTTGGCGTTTGTGTAATATAATGTTTCCACCTGTGCTAACGTTAATAAGATTAATAAGATTATAATAATCTTTTTATTTATATAGCGCCAACATATTCTGCAGCGCTTTACAATTCAGACAATTTACAGACATTATCGGCACTGTCCCCATTGGGGCTCACAATCTAGATTCCCTATCAGTATGTCTTTGGAGTGTGGGAGGAAACTGGAGAACCCAGAGGAAACCCATGCAAACATGGGGAGAACATACAGACTCCTTGCAGATGTTGTCCTTGGTGGGATTTGAACTTGGGACCCCAGTGCTGCAAGGCTGCAGTGCTAACCACTGAGCCACTGTGCTGCCCTGTTACAATTTTCCCAAAAATCTATAGTACAAGCAGTACTGTCACCAGGTCAAAAGTGGGCAAATGTCATTCTTATTTTATTCCCGCTATTCCCCTGAGTATTCTATTCTTTGCTTGTGTTTTAATCCGCCATGTGCTTCTAAAGATATGGGCCTTTTTATTTAGTGCTACTTTTTATTATTGTTTATATTTATTATTCGTTTTGTAAAGAAATTGTGTGAATAAATTATTTTCATTCTCAGGTCTTGTAACATTTCTCTTCCATGTGGTGCCATTGCTGACAGCATGAAATGGGAAGGGGGTTTTCTTTGTTCAGTAACAACCTTTTATAGTTACGAGCATGCGCACCTCAGTGTCTCTGCAGGGTTGCAGGCTGATTTGTCGCATCAAGCTACTATGCAGCCTACCATCTAGATGTAGAAGACCTATACCCGTCGCGGGACAAATGGATTATTTTCTTCACATCAGAGAGGTGAGGATAAGGTTGCTTTATTATTTTATTTTTATTGCAGGTGACCTGGGATTCAATGGAATGGGCATAATGGTAAGTTTATAGGTTTAATTTAGAAATATTAAAGGAGTCTGTGTGTTTATTTTCAAATAAATTATTTCTGGGTGTTGTTGTTTTATTTCACTATTTGACTATGGGGTTAGTAATGGGGGCATCTTATAGACACCTCTCCATTACTAACCCCTGGGCTTGATATCAGCTGCCAATATGAAGCTGACATCAACCCCAACCCTATTACCCCACTTGCCACCACACCAGGGCAAGTGGGAAGAGTGGAGGCTAAGCGCCAGAATTGGCGCATCTTATGTATGCACCTTTTCTGGGGCAGCTGAGAGCTGATGTTTATAGTCTGGGAGGGGGCCAATATCCATCGCCCCTTCCTAGGCTATTAATATCATCCCCCAGCTGTCTGCCTAGCCTTTGCTAGTTGTTAAAAGAAGGGGACCTCACGTCAATTTTTTTAAGGTGTCTCCCATTATAACAACCAGTAAAGACTAAGTATACAGCTGAAAACTGATATTATTAGCCTGGGAACCTCCATGGGTACTACCCTCTTCCCAGGCTATAAACATCTGCCCACAGATGTCCACTTGCCCTCTTGCTTGTTAATAAAATTATGGGGGACCCAATGTATTTGTTACTAAAAAAAATCTTTCACAAACAAAAAATAAAAGAAGATATTTGCAAGGTAAATACAACCCGTTGAAGATAATTAGTCGGCGACAATAAAGGCCCAGAATAAAAAAGCACAGACAGTCATCATCAGCAAGCAGTAGTATTTGTTGTAGGCCATGGAATACACTTAAAAAAAAAGCCAAATGTTTCAAACAAAAAACATTTATTTCATACAATTTAAACTCTCATTGTATTTGTAACCAATATAAACATATTTGCATATGCCAAACGGCAAAAACAAACATAGAACATAACTGAAAAATACAAACAAAACATTATAAATTATGATACTTGGGAGGTGACATATGACGAGTACCTGGACTGGGTGTCGGGAAAGGTGGCGGAGCAAATATGGGAGTGGAAACATAGGAGGTTCCTGTCGGCAGGGAAGTAAAGGGTGGGAACAAGCCAGGATCCAGAGTGGCAGGTTGAGGTTGAATCTCATCATTCCAACCTTGATAATTATCATTTTGTGGAGTTGATTTTTTTTTTGAGATGATGTTGTTTGGATGATTTAGATTTTATTATTGGGCTCTGATTCTGGGGCCTCACGAGAATGCGGTACCTGCACTTGAGGAGGATGGCCCTGAAGAGAGTGCAGTACATGCATTTGAGGAGGATGAGCCTGACAAGAATACGATGCCTGCATTTGAGGAGGATGGCCCTGACGAGAATGTGGTACCTACATTTGAAGAGGATGGCCCTGACGAGAATGCGGTACCTGCATTTGAGGAGCATGGCCCTGACGAGAATGCGGTACCTACATTTGAGGAGCATGGCCCTGACGAGAATGCGGTACCTACATTTGAGGAGCATGGCCCTGACGAGAATGCGGTACCTACATTTGAGGAGGATGGGCTCGTGGAGAATGCAGAACATGCATTTGAGGAGGATGGGCCTGTAGAATCTGGCACACAGGAGTAAGTGGCTGAGGTAGAGCGGTTTTCAGGGCTGACTGCCCTTGTGTTGGCTCCAATGGTTGTATTTGATTTCCATTAGAAAGCTGCCACTTTCAAGGAAATCAAATACAACCATTGGCCTGTTTGGGGGGGTGGCGGCACTAATGACTATTTGTATAGCTGCCCTGGTCCTCAGCCTCAATTCAAATGGCACCTTTTCCAAATATTGGGCCAGACTCCTACAGAACCCCTCCTCACCTTCCTCAGCCACAACTTCCTTGCTGTATGATGTATTTTTGTTCTTGGGGGCCCTCCTTTGCCAGTTTGGTTGCAAATGGCTGATGGGTGTCTGTGGAGAACTGTCCAGAGTAAGACTTGGACTGGTGGTCACAAGTGTCTCTTCCTCAGTGTCCTCACAACTTTCTGCATTCTGTTTGGAAGGTCCACCAGCGTCCACAACCTCAGAACAAGAGGAACTTCTCTTTTTAGATCTGAAAAAAAAAATTATTGTTAAAGAAGGGTACGCAACATCATTAGTTTATAAAACAATATTATACACTTACGGTCACAGATCAATAACTGGGACCAAAAATTATAGGCAGTCAAAATAAATGTATTCGCGTTTTTTAACACCACCACCACCGCTCTTTGACCGCATCTGCCTCTCCCGGCAAAACTGGTCCTGGTAGCTTTTCGTCACTGTAAGCAATGAAAAATACATAACGTATTAAGGTCATTGTTGATTATGGTAACAAAGTTAAAAAAAAAAAACATTTGTGGCCATACTTACTTATGGCATCCTGTTATTTTTGGGAGATATGGGGATAATTTGGGAAAAGGTTCCAACAAATCTGGCACCACGATACATGCCACTTGCTCAGATCCACATATCCCGCATCCCTGCTGTCACATAATTCAGTATGTTGCTGCACCAAAGAAATAGGAACCTGCACATTCATGATGTGTGGCATCTTCCTGCTTCCGTGGAGGCATGTTTTGTCCCAAACTTCCTATTTATTACATCACTTGTGGGAATTGATGAGCTTCCTGGGTTGTCCTTAAAAAATTTCCTTGAATTTGGATACATGAGTGCGTTTTTTCCTTACAAAAATTGGATGGCACTTGCATGGTCCAAGTGCCTTGCGATTTTTTTCATGCACCTATTGACTTGCATTGGCGAGTCTCATCAAATATACGTGGCAATTCGCAGCATGCTGCAATTTTTTTCTCAGTCCAATTTCAACTGAGAAAAAAATTGAGGATGAGATGTGCCTCATAGAATAATATTGGTCAGAGTGCAATACGATTTTTTATTTGATTGCACTCATCCGTTTTTCTCACAGATGAGTATGAGCTCTTACCATCAGTGTCATCCGTGTTTCTCATGGATGGATAAATAAATTACAAATCTACTTCTATCCATTGCAATGTTAAACAAGTATAGCACACAGATGGTACACGGATGCCATCCGTGTGCTGTATGTGTTAACACCTGTGGGAGAATTTTGTATACTTGATCTGCATTGCAGATTGCAGGCTCTGACCCCACAGGTAGATTATATGGGTACATAGATACATCTGTACCTAGCAGTGTATTTCTATGTGCCTGTATTCTAGAAGAAAAATAAAAGCTTTTTTTCTTCCTACCTATAAAATTACTAAAAAATAATGAAAAACAATGACAATAATGTAATTTTTACTGTGCTTTTTTAAAAAATAATAAACATCACAAATCAGCAAATAACAGACATATTTAATGTCCCTGTAATCATAACGACAGACACAACACAGCCATCAGATTGTTTATGGTGATTTATAAAATAAATGGTGGAAAACAATGGCGTGATTGATACTTTTTCTCTATTAAACCCATGAAAAAATTGAATAAAAATATAACGCTGTGGCCGGGTTCACTCGTAGTGTAAATGCTGCGTTTCTTTCACCTTTCTTTCTGCATTCGTCCACACCACACGGCGCAATAGCATTCTTCTCTGATTATTGTGTGTTTTCCGCTTATTTGATGCATTTTGGTGCAGATGTGAAGCTTCATTTTAATGCTTTTTTATTCGTACAGAAAAGTTTTGTTTCTGCGCTTAAAAAAGCAATGGTGTTTTTTTCCCTTCAGTTTTGCAGTTTTGTTTCAAGCTGTACATAGAAGTTTATAGAGGAAAAAGCACCAAAATAGCACAGTTCAGCAGTGTCTTTAGACACATCAAGGGCGGAGATTTTATGAAATCACATCAACTTTGCTTGGACATTTAGACTATGATCACATGTAATGTTAATGCTGCATTTTTTCTGCTGCTTTCTCTGCACAGAAATTATGCAGTGTTTAACTGTCCAAGCAAATTGGATGTGATTTCATGAAAACCAAAACCCCCGGGTATCTGAAGACGCGGCTGAACTGTGCCATTTTGGTGCTTTTTTTCTCTAAAGGCTTTTATATGAAGCCTAAAAAAAAGAGTGTAAAAAAACGCAGTTATGTTTTTAAGTGCAGAATCAAAGCTTTTCTGTACTATAAAAAACTGTAAAAAAAAAATTAAAAACCCAGCTTCACATCTGCATCAAAAACGCATCAAATAATGGGGAAAAGGCATAAAAGTGCAGCAGCAATGCAATAACCAGAGAAGATTGTTTTAAATATATATATATATATATATATATATATATATATATATATATATATATATATATATATGCTGCTTAAAAAAATAAAGGGAACACTCAAATAACACATCCTAGATTTGCATGAATGAAATATTCTCATTGAATACTTTGTTCTGTACAAAGTTGAATGTGCTGACAACAAAATCACACAAAAATCATCAATGGAAATCAAATTTATTAACCAATGGAGGCCTGGCTTTGGAGTCACCCCCAAAATTAAAGTGGAAAAACACACTACAGGCTGATCCAACTTTGATGTTATGTCCTTAAAACAAGTCAAAATGAGGCTCAGTATTGTGTGGCCTCCACGTGCCTGTATGACCTCCCTACAACACCTGGGCATGCTCCTGATGGGGTTGCGGATGGTCTCCTGTGGGATCTCCTTCCAGACCTTGACTAAAGTATTCGCCAACTTCCGGACAGTCTGTGGTGCAATGTGACGTTGGTGGATGGAGCGAGACATGATGTCCCAGATGTGCTCAATCGGATTCAGGTCTGGGGAACAGGCGGGCCAGTCCATAGCTTCAAGATCTTCATCTTGCAGGAACTGCTGACACACTCCAGCCAAATGAGGTCTGGCATTTCCCTGCATTAGGAGGAACCCAGAGTCAACCGCATCAGCATATGGTCTCACAAGGGGTCTGAGGATCTCATCTCGGTACCTAATGGCAGTCAGGCTACCTCTGACAAGCACATGGAGGGCTGTGCGTCCCTCCAAAGAAATGCCACCCCACACCATTACTGACCAAATGCCAAACCAGTCATGCTGAAGGATGTTGAAGGCAGCAGATCACTCTCCACGGCGTCTCCAGACTCTATCACGTCTGTCACATGTGCTCAGTGTGAACCTGCTTTCATCTGTGAAGAGCACAGGGGACCTGTGGCGATTTTGCCAATCCTGGTGTTCTGTGGCAAATGCCAAGCGTCCTGCACGGTGTTGGGCTGTGAGCACAACCCCGATTTGTGGACGTCGGGTCCTCATACCACCCTCATAGAGGCGGTTTCTAACCGGTTGTGCAGACACATGCACATTTGTGGCCTGCTGGAGGTCATTTTGCAGGGCTCTGGCTGTGCTCCCCATGTTCCTCCTTGCACAATTCAGAGGTAGCGGTCCTGCTGCTGGGTTGTTGCACTCCTACGGCCCACTCCACATCTCCTGGTGTACTGGCCTGTCTCCTGATAGCGCCTCCAGCCTCTGGACACTACGCTGACAGACACAGCAAACCTTCTTGCCACAGCTCGCATTGATGTGCCATCTTGGATGAGCTGCACTACAAGAGCAAATTCTGTGGGTTGTAGAGTCCGTCTCATGCTACTACGAGTGTGAAAGCACAACCAACATTCAAAAGTGACCAAAACATCAGCCAGAAAGCATTGGTAATGAGATGTGGTCTGTGGTCCCCACCTGCAGAACCACTCCTTTATTGAGGGTGTCTTGATAATTGCCAATAATTTCCATCTATTGTCTATTCCATTTGCACAACAGCATGTGAAATTGATTGTCAATCAATGTTGCTTGCTAAGTGGACAGTTTGATTTCACAGAAGTTTGATTTACTTGGAGTTATATTCTGTTGTTATAAACTGCTAATAACATAGTCCATCTCAGTGGCTCGCAGGAATGTTACACATGTAATGTCCTAGAGCCTTTCAGTGGCAGCTATGCCCGCTTGGCTTTAGATACAGACTTCAGCAAGGTACAGCATCAATGTCCATATAAAGAACCATTTTTACCTTTGCCGGGTCTTAGCTGCTTCTCTCAGCTCTGTTCTGCCACAGCTGTGGCTTTAAGGCTCCCCAGCCGTGGTCTCCAAGCCACGTGCCTTCCAGGGCTACTGGCGTCCAAAACACAGGGATCAGGCCTCTTGCCTCACCAGGCCTCTCCCTGTTTCCAAACCACCCGGATTTATATATCTCTCTGTGCACACAGGACCTGAGATGAT
This sequence comes from Phyllobates terribilis, assembly GCF_046119375.1. Classification (NCBI taxonomy): domain Eukaryota; kingdom Metazoa; phylum Chordata; class Amphibia; order Anura; family Dendrobatidae; genus Phyllobates; species Phyllobates terribilis. The sequence goes on along the minus strand of NW_027362769.1, from coordinate 40,645,634 downwards.
GTCACAGTCATGTGATCAGTCACCTGAGGGGAGGTACATGGTCAGCCAGAACACACCCCCTGGACATTTTAGCAATGCAGCAAGGCGCTGCATTACAATATATACAGTATATACAGTTATATGAAAAAGTTTGGGCACCCCTATTAATCTTAAGCTTAATGTTTTATAAAAATTGGTGTTTTTGCAACAGCTATTTCAGTTTGATATATGTAATAACTGTTGGACACAGTAATGTTTCTGCCTTGAAATGAGGTTTATTGTACTAACAGAAAATGTGCAATCTGCATTCAAACAAAATTTGACAGGTGCATAAATATGGGCACCTCACCTGAAAAGTGACATTAATATTTAGTAGATCCTCCTTTTGCAAAAATAACAGCCTCTAGTCGCTTCCTGTAGCTTTTAATGAGTTCCTGGCTCCTGGATGAAGGTATTTTTGACCATTCCTCTTTACAAAACAATTCCAGTTCAGTAAAGTTTGATGGTCGCCGAGCATGGACAGCCCTCTTCAAATGATCCCACAGATGTTCAATGATATTCAGGTCTGGGGACTGGGATGGCCATTCCAGAACATTGTAATTGTTCCTCTGCATGAATGCCTGAGTAGATTTGGAGCGGTGTTTTGGATCATTGTCTTGCTGTAAGATCCATCCCCTGCGTAACTTCAACTTTATCACTGATTCTTGAACATTATTGTCAAGAATCTGCTGATACTGAGTGGAATCTATGCGTCTCTCAACTTTAACAAGATTCCCGGTGCCGGCATTGGCCACACAGCCCCAAAGCATGATGGAACCTCCACCAAATTTTACTGTGGGTAGCAAGTGTTTTTCTTGGAATGCTGTGTTTTTTTGCCGCCATGCATAACGCCTTTTTGTATGACCAAACAACTCAATCTTGGTTTCATCAGTCCACAGGACCTTCTTCCAAAAAGAAATTGACTTCTCCAAATGTGCTTTTGCATACCTCAGCCGACTCTGTTTGTGGCGTGCTTGCAGAAACGGCTTCTTTCGCATCACTCTCCCATACAGCTTCTCCTTGTGCAAAGTGCTTTGTATAGTTGACCGATGCACAGTGACACCATCTGCAGCAAGTTGATGCTGCAGCTCTCTGGAGGTGGTCTGAGGATTGTCCTTGACTGATCTCACCATTCTTCTTCTCTGCCTTTCTGATGTTTTTCTTGGCCTGCCACTTCTGGCCTTAGCAAGAACTGTCCCTGTGTTCTTCCATTTCCTTACTATGTTCCTCACAGTGGAAGCTGATAGGTTAAATCGCTGAGACAGCTTTTTGTATCCTTCCCCTGAACAACTATGTTGAATAATCTTTGTTTTCAGATCATTTGACAGTTGTTTTGAGGAGCCCATGATGCCACTCTTCAGAGGAGATTTAAACAGGAGAACAACTTGCAAGTGGCCACTTTAAGTAGCTTTTCTCATGATTGCATACACCTGGCTATGAAGTCAAAGCTCAATGAGGTTACAAAACCAAAAAAAGTGCTTTAGTAAGTCAGTAAAAAGTAGGTAGGAGTATTTAAAACAAGAAAATGATAAGGGTGCCCATACTTATGCACCTGACAAATTTTGTTTGAATGCAGATTGCACATTTTCTGTTAGTACAATAAACCTCATTTCAAGGCAGAAACATTACTGTGTCCAACAGTTATTACATATATCAAACTGAAATAGCTGTTGCAAAAACACCAATTTTTACAAAACATTAAACTTAAGATTAATAGGGGTGCCCAAACTTTTTCATATATATATATATATATATATATATATATATATATATATATATATATAAATGCAAATACTGTCATCACACAAAGACAACTTTTAGCGATTTTAACCCACTTGACACAACGTCTTCTTGAGGGGGACAGGGCTCCTGTCCACTTTCTCACATGAACATGGCTTTACCAAAAAGCCAGATGTCGTATAGTAAACCTTACAAAAAACTTAGAAACTTCTGGCTGCTATGACTGTGAATGAATGAACAAGAAATAAATCCATAGGTCCCAACTTGAGATGAGCAAGAAGCACAGACGTCAAAAGCCAAGCCAGGGACCCTAGAGGGTAATAGATTTTCAGGCCTCCTGGCCAACCACCAGGTACCACTGACCTGGACGCTGGGCAGAAGTCCCATTAATAGATCCACTCATCTCTAGTCCCAAGTGGGAGGAGAGTTCAGAATTTGGGCCTATGCCCTGCAGTCTCGGGTGCCAGCTGAATTTCCCTCACTGCCACTTCCGATCTGACAACTCCTGCTGCCAAGGTAGAAAGAAATGGTAAATGGGCGTGGATTTTGACCAGAGGCGTGGCCAAAATTTGCCGAGGCACACTATGTGCACTGCATAATTTATCCCTCTTTCTGTTTTTCAAAAGTTAGCATGTGTGAGTATACACTGTAACACCCACAACCCATCAAAGGTCACAGCAGCTCAGAGTGTACAACAATGAATTGATCCCTATGCCCCTCACAGTATAACACCCACCAGCACAGTAAAGTATTCAGTGCAACACAAAATACGCAGGGTAATATGTCCCCAGCCCCTAAGAGCAGACTATGCAACACTCCTCCCACTATACACACACAGAGTATAAAGAGTAGCTGAAAAAGGTTTGGCTTATTTGAGAAGCTATAAAATTGACCTTCCTTTGAGCTAGTTGAGAATCTGGAGCATTACATTTGTTTGTTCTATGAAACTCTCAAAATGGCCAGAAAAAGAGAACTTTCATGTGAAACTCAACAGTCTATTCTTGTTCTTGGAAATGAAGGCTATTCCATGCGAGAAATTGCCAAGAAACAGAAGATTTCCTACAATGGTGTGTACTACTCCCTTCAGGGGAGAGCACAAACAAGCTCTAACCAGAGTAGAAAGAGAAGTGGGAGGCCCTGCTGCACAACTGAGCAACAAGACAAGTACATTAGAGTCTCTATTTTGAGAAATCGACGCCTCACAGCTCCTCAACTGGCAGCTTCATTAAATAGTACACGCAAAACGCCAGTGTCAACGTCTAGAGTGAAGAGGCGACTCCGGGATGCTGGCCTTCAGGGAAAAGTGGCAAAGAAAAAGCCATATCTGAGATTGGAAAATAAAAGGAAAAGATTAATATGGGCAAAAGAACACAGACATTGGACAGAGGAAGATTGGAAAAATGTTTTATGGACAGACGAGTCAAAGTTTGAGGTGTTTGGATCACACAGAAGAACATTTGTGAGACGCAGAACAACTGAAAAGATGCTGGAAGAGTCCCTGGCGCCATCTGTCAAGCATGGTGGAGGTAATGTGATGGTCTGGGGTTGCTTTGGTGCTGGTAAAGTGGGAGATTTGTACAAGGTAAATGGGATTTTGAATAAGGAAGGCTATCACTCCATTTTGCAACGCCATGCCATACCCTGTAGACAGCGCTTGATTGGAGCCAATTTCACACCTCCAGATTATGCATGAACTATTTAGGGAAGAAGCAGGCAGCTGGTATTCTATCTGCAATGGAGTGGCCAGCACAGTCACCAGATCTCAACCCCATTGAGTTGTGGGAGCAGCTTGACCGTATGGTACTCAAAAAGTGCCCATCAAGCCAATCCAACTTGTGGGAGGGACTTCAGGAAGCATGGGGTGAAATTTCTCAAGATTACCTCAGCAAATTAACAGCTAGAATGCCAAAGGTCTGCAATGCTGTAATTGCTGCAAAGGGAGCATTCTTTGACGAAAGCAAAGTTTGAAGGAGAAAATTATTCTTTCATATTAAAATCATTATTTCTAAACTTGTCAATGTCTGGACTATATTTTCTAATCATTTTGCAACTCATTTGATAAATAAAAGTATGAGTTTTCATGGAAAACACAATAGTGTCTGGGTGACCCCAAGCTTTTGAACGGTAGTGTACATAATAAAGGAGGCTATGTAAGAGGTATACAGTGCTTACAAGTAGTATTCAACCCCCTGCAGATTTAGCTGGTTTGATAAGATGCAAATAAGTTAGAGCCTTCAAACTGCAAACGAGAGTAGGTTTTATGAACAGAAGCATAAATCTTACAAACCAAAAAGTTATGTTGCTCAGTTGAATTTTATTAAATTTTAAACATAAAAGTGTGGGTCAATTATTATACAACCCCTATGTTTAATATTTTGTGGAATAACCCTTGTTTGCAATTACAGCTAATAATCGTCTTTTATAAGACCTGATCAGGCCAGCACAGGTCTGTGGAGTTATCTTGGCCCACTCCTCCATGCAGATCTTCTCCAAGTTATCTAGGTTCTTTGGGTGTCTCATGTAGACTTTATTCTTGAGCTCCTTCCACAAGTTTTCAATTGGGTTAAGGTCAGGAGACTGACTAGGCCACTCTAACACCTTGACTTTTTCCCTCTTGAACCAGGCCTTGGTTTTCTTGGCTGTGTGCTTTGGGTCGTTGTCTTGTTGGAAGATGAAATTATGACCCATCTCAAGATCCTTGATGGAGGAGCGGAGGTTCTTGGCCAAAATCTCCAGGTAGGCCGTGCTTTCCATCTTCCCATGGATGCGGACCAGATGGCCAGGCCCCTTGGCTGAGAAACAGCCCCACAGCATGATGCTGCCACCACCATGCTTAACTGTAGGGATGGTATTCTTGGGGTCGTATGCAGTGCCATCCAGTCTCCAAACGTCACGTGTGTGGTTGGCACCAAAGATCTCGATCTTGATCTCATCAGACCATAGAACCTTGAACCAGTCTGTCTCAGAGTCCTCCAAGTGATCATGAGCAAACTGTAGATGAGCCTTGACATGACGCTTTGAAAGTAAAGGTACCTTACGGGCTCATCTGGAACGGAGACCATTGCGGTGGAGTACGTTACTTATGGTATTGACTGAAACCAATGTCCCCACTGCCATGAGATCTTCCCGGAGCTCCTTCCTTGTTGTCCTTGGGTTAGCCTTGACTCTTCGGACAAGCCTGGCCTCGGCACGGGAGGACACTTTCAAAGGCTGTCCAGGCCGTGGAAGGCTAACAGTAGTTCCATAAGCCTTCCACTTACGGATGATGCTCCCAACAGTGGAGACAGGTAGGCCCAACTCCTTGGAAAGGGTTTTGTACCCCTTGCCAGCCTTGTGACCCTCCACGATCTTGTCTCTGATGGCCTTGGAATGCTCCTTTGTCTTTCCCATGTTGACCATGTCTGAGTGCTGTTCTCAAGTTTGGGGAGGGTCTTAAATAGTCAGAAAAGGCTGGCAAAAGATATCTTTAATCCACACATGTGAAGCTCATTATTCTTGGTGCCTGAACTACTTCTTAATACTTTTGGGGGACCAAACAGAATTCTTGTGGTTTGAGGGGTTGAATAATAAATGACACTCTGAATTAACTTTTAACGTTTAAAAAAAAAAAAAAAAAAAATTTGCTGCAGTGCATTTCCCACTTCCAGGCTGATCTACAGTACAAATGTCACAATGCCAAGTTAATTCCGCATGTGTCAACCAGCTAAATCTGCAGGGGGTTGAATACTACTTGTAGGCACTGTATATGTGTGTGTGGCTGTATATACATCTGTTTGTCTCCATAAAAGGTGGGGGGCCCAGACACATTTCTTGCACAGGGGCCCCAAGCGGTCAGTGTCCGCCCCTGTGCTCGCTGAAGGGGTTAGCAATTCATACTTGCTCAACACTACTGGCTACCTGTTAACTCTTTCTTCCCCAGTTGTCTACTCTACTACAGCTTTAATGCTCAGCAGTAATATATTTATAGCAACACATAAAAGTCTTCAGGGAGGATCTCAGATTGAGGGCTCATACACATATCTGAGAAAAAAAATGGTCCGATTTCTGGACCAAAAAAAAGGAGAGTGCCATGCGAGTGCCGTGCGATTGCTATGTGATTTTTCACACCTAGCATCCGTATGACATCCGTATGCAATGCATTTTTTTTCTCTGCAACTATTATTCTGCAATCGTTTACAGGATCATTTACAGCGTTCTTTGCTACAGAATGGTAATGTATGGGCTCATGCTAATCTGCAAGAAAAACAGACGAGTGCAATCCGGTAAAAAATCGGATTGCACTCTGACCAATGTTATTCAATGGGTTACATCTCATCTGCGATTTTTTTCTCAGCTGAAATCGGACTGTGAGAAAAATCGCAGCATGCTTTGACTTGCCATCCGATTTTTACGGATACATTACAATTCTGTAGCATGACACTCGCATGGCAGTTGTCCGTTTTTTCGGTCCAGAAATCGGACGTTTTTTTTCTCACATATGGGTATGAGCCCTATGTGTAAAAATCTGATGGCATACAGATGGTCCGTATGGCGTCCGTGTTTTTTCTTGTACCCATTGACTTGCATTGGCAAGTCTCATCCGAGATACGTGGTAAATCGCAGCATGCTGTGATTTTTTTCTCAGTCTGATTTCAGCTGAGAACAAAATCACAGATGAGATGTAACCCATTGAATAACATTGGTCAGAGTGCAATCCGATTTTTTATCGGATTGCACTTGTCCGTTTTTCTCGCAGATGAGTATGAGCCCATATTCTCACTTCTCACTCCTTTACAATTGCTGCCTTTCGGAATGATATCTTAAACAGGCAGTTCACCCAGTGAACACGGATGTACAGTACATGTTTAATATCTTGGCTTTCTCTTTACCCTTTATAATTAATTATATTATGAAGGATGTTTTTACAGGGGTTGAAACTAAATTATTGTAAGTTGATTATTTGTTAAAGGTTTTTAGTCTGCATGAAATTTTACTTTTCCACTGTCATCATTACACTAAACACATTCCCCTCTTTATCTTCTATTTGTAGCTCCTTTTATGTTTTCTTATGTTATATGCTGACATTAGGAAGCTATCAATATGATGCAGAAATGCATGGCCACCATATTTTTTTAATTCTTTTAATGCAATGAAATAAAAGAAAGCTTAAGAAAAAACGTATAATGCAATAAAAGAAAGTTTCATTATCCTGGAAACATTTGTGGATTTCTCTAAAGCGCCTGTGGTTATCTGTTCCATTTTTTTCACCGTTCCATGGTTCAAATTAAACACATGCTTTATACTGCAAAAAAACTGTCCTTGCAAAAGTATAATAAATGTGTATGATTTGTATGGTTTTACAGTGAACACTAAATGAACGCTAGGTGGCAATCTAGTATTTCAGAAGAAAGCTTGTACACACGATGGATTATCTTTATATCCTATTCCAAACATGACTCAGTCCTCTGGAAACTTTTCAGTGAAATTCTACAAACTGTTGCAGGACTTTTCTATTGTGTGTTAGAGAAAACTTGACATCTGGATATAATAGATCTGCGCAAGTCCCCTTCCTGAATGCACTGCAGATACTACATTAGAGTATTTTTTTATATAACTAAACAAGACAAACCCATCTAACTGAAATACTATAACAGTTTCATAGACAAATTCAGCTCACTGATGTTCTAACAGCTGTTTCTTTCAGGCATGTAAATGGATGGCTTTTAGATGACTATGCAGTATCCTTTTCCAAACCAATTTCGATATTAAAGTAGTGGTGCCACTCCCCAACATTATGCAGCTGATTACTTTACCTAATGTGAATAGCAGTGGCTCTTCTTCTACTGGGAAAATAGCAACAAAGAATGGAGGAATAAGACTGGATTCAGCACTTTGATTCATTGAGCGTTAAATCACATGTTTGGAATAAACACATTTCCATCCCACTCATTTTGTTGTAGAATCTCAGTGCCATATTTGAGGTGTAAACAGTTAATTAATTTTTTTTTGGTAGCCTCATATGGTTCTGGTAAAGAGAAGTTTGATTACCTTGCAATTGGTTTCGGCTCCAGAGTAGATTGCTGATTCTGATGCAAACTGTCCTTGTCAGGAGTAGGCAATGTAGAGATTAATACACATGCTGAATACTCTGCTAATAGCTTTATTCAGATAATGTTTGGCAATCCACTAGAGAAAAGAATAGAGATTATATTGAAAATCAGACACGGCTATAATAATAGGCTCTTGGTTGTTAAGGAGCTGTACATTGCTGTTCAGTGATACAGGAATAATAAAGTCCAGTGATACAAAGCCTTTAGGATTCATGTATACTGCTAATATTACCTCGTAGGTTAAGTTCCAACAATGAGTTTTTGATGCTGGGTATTTTCACAACATTTTATAGTTCCAGCAAATTGAATGGGAATTATATAAATTATATGCCACATTGCTTTTTTATGCCATGTATACTACTACCCTGTGGTACATGTTTGAAATCCGGAATATGTCAGTTTATTCAGTATGTTGAATTTTAAATGCAGATTTTCTCCATGCATTTAATGCAGAAAATCAGAAGGTGAAAAACTATTTTTAGTGCATTTCCGCGGGTTCCAGGTGGAATCTGCTTGAAAGACATATCATGTGCACATATGCTTTAGATAACACATCAAAAAGACGCCTCAGGGAAACCACCGACGGCATTTCACTGAAATATATTTCACACTGAGTCTTTTTGCTGAGTTTTTGGAAAAGAAACTTGTCAGAAAATCCTAATTTTGAGCAGGATTTAGAGCGTTTCTGTTCATTTTTGGCAAAAAATACTGTGTATGCACATAGCCTTGAACAATTTTGAAGAGTTTTGGAAAAGTTTTGCTCCTGAAGTGTTCTTTGCAGCTTTTTGATTGGACAGTGTCTAGTTAGGAGAGGTATTCTTCAGGGTCCGCTTCAAAGTGCCATGCACTTTTTTTCAATATCGGAGGATCCCAACAAAAAAATGATGTGGGGTCCCCCCTATTTTTAATAACCAACTAAGGAAAATCAGACAGCTGGGGGCTGATATTAATAAGCTGGGAAGGGCCATGGGTATTGGCCCCTTCCCAGCCTAATAAGACTAGCCCTTATCCACCCCAGAAATAGCATATCCATTAGGTGTGCCAATTCTGGCGCTTAGCCTTGGCTCTTCCCGACTGCTGTCTGCTTTCCATTGGCTGGTTATTAAAAATAGAGGGGACCCCACATCATATTTTTAATTTATTTATTTATTAACAAGTACAGTAAAATACACATGCAAGGCACTGCTCCACTCCTACACTTGGACCTCTGCCTCCTGGATCAAGACTTTTATTTTTTATTCTGTGTTATTTTAGGTCATTATCCTATAAACATTTGTTTGTAGGGCAAATTTCTGGCTCTTGCACCCATTTTGCTTCCTTTTTCAGCCGTCTAGCTTTTACTGTGACCATTTTACAGCCATTTTACAGCACCAAAGTTGGGGTCCTCATTGAATTATATGGCGTTCGGTCCGGAGTCAAGTTCTTGTACTCGAACTGAACTTTGGACTAATGTTAAGCCAAACCAGACAAACCCCAACTTTCACGAGTCTGCTCATCCCTATCCAAGCGGTTAATAAACCTGAAACCTGAAAATTTAAGAAAATAATAGTGATGTTTTGTCTTTTTTTAGGAGTATATCTGTGTGTGCAGAATTATTATGCAATAAATGAAAAATGTAATTTTCCCATCTCAATCATTTATTTTCATCTGTTGAAGTGAGAATAATAACCAAACAACTCAAAATGTACAAAAATACGTTTCTTGTAAATCCAGGAGTGATGTGTCTATATCAGCGCTGCTGATGGAGATCTCAAGACATCAGGAGATTTACTAAAATACCTGGCTTTATTAGTATAGGTTTTAAAGTCAATGCGTTTCAAAGTCATTCAGGACCTCATGACAGAGGTATAGACACATCAGTCCTGGCTTTACAAGCTCTTCGGTCATTTCGACCCGTGTCCTGTTTCATGTGTGAAAAATGTTGCAAATTAGCAACTCCATCAGGCGAGCGTTAGTGATGAGCGAGCACTAAAATGCTCGGGTGCTCGAAGCTCTGGTCGAGCACCCGAGTATTCCAATGTGCTCGACCAGAGCTTCGAGCCCAATGTAAGTCTATGGGAAACTCGAGCATTTTTCTGGTGGTCCCTCCCCCGGCGGTCTGCAGAAAGTCAAAAACTGCCCAAATCAATGGGAACGGTGCTCAATTAAACGTCAGGCAGGCAGAATATATAGGCAGACAGGCAGCCAGGGTATATAGAAGGGTGCATGAAAAACATAGCAGGGCACTTGGAACACACTAGTGCCCTCCGATTTTCATGCACCCGTCTCTTTAAAAAAGCCGGCCGGCAATTTATCAGCTGCATACATCGGTACCCGACAATTTAGAACAGAAAGAATAGAGCATCACATATAGATTAGATAGATAGAAACATGTCAGTCACATATATAATAAGTACAGTGACAGTGTTGGTTACTGTACTTGTTATTTAGTGTTAAAATAAAGGATTTATTAAAAAATAATAATAGTGTTTTTGTCTCTTTAAAAAAGCCGGCCGGCAATTCATCAGCAGCATACACCGGTACCAGACAATTTAGAACAGAAAGAATAGAGCATCACACATAGATTAGATAGATAGAAACATGTCAGTCACATATATACTGTAATAAGTACACTTATAGTGTTGATTACTGTACTTGTAATTTAGTGTTAAAATAAAGGATTTATTAAAAAAAAAATTGGCGTATGGTTCCCCGTAATTTTAGTCTCTAGCAGAGGTTAAGCAGATGGCTGGGGCAGATGTTTGAAGCCTGGGAAGGGGTTAATACCCACGGAGCTTCCCAGGCTACTAATATCAGCCCCCAGCTGAATACCTAGCCTTTGCCAGCTATTAAAATGGGGGACCCACCAATAAAATGACGTGGGGTCCTCCATATTTTAATAGCTAGCAAAGGCTAGGCAGACAGCTGGGGGCTGATATTAATAGCCCAGGAAAGGTGCCATGAATATTGGCCCCCTCCCAGGCTAGAAACACCAGCCGTCAGCCGCCCCGAAATGGCGCATCCATAGGATGTGCCAATTCTGGGACTTAGCCTCGCTCTTCCCACTGCCCTGTATAAGTGGCAGTGGGGTAATAGGGCTGGGGTTGATGTCAGTTTATAATGCCAGCTGACATCAAGCCCAGGTTAGTAATGGAGAGGAGTCTATAAGACACCCCCATTACTAACCCCATAGTCAAAGTTAAATAAAAAACACAAACACCCAGAATAAAGTCCTTTAATTGAAATAAACACACAATTCTTTAATGTTCTAAATTAAACCATACTTACCATTACGCCCATTCCAGCTGAAGCCAACGATCTCCTGCAATAAAAATAAAATAATAAACCAACTTCATCCTTACCTTTCCATGGTTCCCAGGACGGCTCCAGCTCTGCTACATTGACATGACAGGCTGGATCGCAGCCGAAAGCTGCCATCCAGCTTGCCATGCCGCAGACACTGAGAAGTGCAGGCATGCTTGCGCTCCTCAGTGTCTGACTGTGACGGCATCCTGATGAGCCGAGTTCATGTCCAATTAACTCAATTCACCTCATGCACGTCACTGACAGCGTAGGAGAATTCTCCTGCGCATGCGGTGAGCGTGAGAGGATTCTCCTGCGCTCACAGCAAGCGCAGAAGAATTCTCCCCCGCTGTCAGTGACGTGCATGAGGTGAGCTGAAATAATGAAATAATGAAAAAAAAATTGACGTGGGGCTTCGCCCTATTTTTGTGTCCAGCCACAGGATTCGGTTTGTCTCCAGTCTGTGGAGGTTTTTTTGGGGGCCCTGGCCCTCATCTATGATGACCCTGACCGCATCGCCTTGGCTGTGTCTAGGCTACGTCACCTTCAGCAGGGGAATCGGTCATTGGAGACATGCAGCTCTGAATTCCGTAGATGGTCAACGGATTCAAAATGGAATGACTCTGCTCTTAGAAGCTAATTTAGTGAGGGCCTTACTGAAAGGTTGAAAGATGCTTTGGCAGTGTATAAAACCCCTGAGTCCTTGGAGGCTGCCATGTCAGTGGCTATACGTATTGATTGACGCCTTTGGGATAGGTGGATGAGACCACCTTCTCCAGGGCCTTCTTGTCAGGGTTATGTACCTCTGCCAGGGGAGCGGTCTGGAGGCGAACCAGTACTTTGGGAGGTGCAGGAACTCATGCAGTTAGGGGGTGCCTCTGCATCATAGATTTCGCCAGAAATTTGCAAGAAAAAAGGCGTATTTTTTTTTTTGTGGGAAAAGGGACATTTGATTGGGATCAGTCCTTCGATTCCCAAGCAAAAGGAAACTTGATTAACCCTTTGCAGTCGGGAATTGGATAAGTAAGGAGTGCATTTTTCGCCAACCTGTAGTTCCCGTTTTGTCCTGACAGCAGAGGTGGTGCAAGAGAACAGAACCGAGAAAATTTCTGTGTTTGTTGACAGTGGAGCTGGAGTCAGCATGGTTGATGCTGAGTGTGTGAGAACTCATGGTCTTGCTTGTTGTACTTTAGCTAAGCCTATTCCCATCTTTGTCATCGACTCAATGCCACTTGCACAGAAAGAATTAACTCAGATTGTACATAGCGGAAAACTGAGGGTGGGGTTGGTTCATTGTGAAATAATCCCTTGCTATGTCCTGGACGGTTTTCCCACCCCAATTGTTTTGGGTCTTCCCTGGTTGGTGAAACATAATCCGTTGGTGGATTGGCAAGCCAGAGAGATCACTGAATGGGGAGATTACTGCCATGAGAACTGTTTAGATATTTCCCTTGCTACAGTTTCTATGGAAATATTACCCGATTTTCTGTCTAGTTTTGAGGATTTTTTTTCTGAGAGGGGGTGTCAGGATTTGCTTCCTCATCGGGCATATGACTGTCCTATTAACCTGACCCCCGAAGCTAAACTACCGAAGTCCAGACTGTTTAATCTTTCTGTCCCTGAGAGACAAGCCATGAAGGATTTCATTGCGGAAAGTCTGGAGAAGGGACACATCAGGCCCTCATCTTCGCCTGTAGCGGCAGGGTTCTTCTTCGTGAAGAAACAAGATGGCGGCATACGTCCCTGTTTAGATTTCCATGAATTAAATCAACTTACCATCCGAGATCCATACCCTCTTCCTCTGATTCCAGATTTGTTCAGCCAGGTTGTGGGAACTAAGGTATTCTCCAAGTTGGATTTAAGGAGGGGCCTACAATCTGGTTAGAATCAGAGAAGGTGATGAATGGAAAACAGCGTTCAATCGCCTCGGAAGGACATTTCGAGAGTCTGGTTATGCCTTTCGGTTTGACCAACGCACCTGCGGTGTTCCAGCATTTCATAATGGTGGTCTATCTGGACGATATTTTGGTTTACTCAACTAATTTGGAGACACATTGGGGGCATGTTAAACAGGTGCTCCAGATATTAAGGGATAACAAACTATATGTCAAACTGGAAAAATGTGTTTTTGTGAGGTGCAGTTTTTGGGGTACCTGTTGTCATCTTCGGGTATTTGGATGGATTCGGAGAAGATCTGTGCAGTCCTTTATTGGGACCATCCCGAGAACCTGAAGGCTCTACAACGTTTTCTGGGCTTTACTAATTTTTACCGGAAATTCATCCAAAATTACTCAGTAATCGTGAAATCCCTTACTGACATGACTAGGAAAGGGTCTAATTTCTCCAAATGGTCGGATTCCTCCCTCCAGGCTTTTTCTTCCGTAAATAATTGTTTTGCCATGGCACCTATACTCAGTCAACCCGATGTTTCCCAACCCTTTATTGTTGAAGTTGATGCATCAGATGTGGGAGTTGGGACTGTGTTGTCTCAGGGTCCGTCCCCTGGTAAATGTCGTCCATGCGCTTTCTTCTCTAAAAAATTGTCTTCGGCTGAGAGAAATTATGACATGGGTAATAGGGAACTTTTGGTGACAATTGGCGTTCGAAGAATGGTGACATTGGTTGGAGGGGGCTGTCCATCCTATTACTGTTATTACTGACAATAAGAACCTTTCATATCTCCAATCAGCTAAACGTCTCAACCGTAGGTAAGTTAGATGGTCCCTGTTTTTTTACTAGGCTCAATTTTGTTGTCACTTTTCATCCAGAGGTCAAAAATGTCAAGGCTGATGCTTGACCAGGAGCTTCTCTGGTTGTGGTGATCATGAGAACCCTGCCCCAATATTACAGAAAGGGGTAGTCATTTTGGCATTGTATCCTAAACTGGAGGATGAGGTGAGCTCAGGGGGAGGCCCCTGCCTCCTGCCCTTTTGGAAAGTTATTTGTACCATCTAATCTGCTCCGCAAAGTAATTAAGGAACATCACAACTCTGTGCTTGCTGGGCATCCAGGTGGTAAGGCAACTGCTGACCTCCTCTCTCATCGTTTTTAGTGGCCAGGGTTGCATTGGGATGTGATTGAACACATATCTGCTTATAGTATTTGCGCGCGTTCTAAGGTTTTGCATACTCCTCCATCTGGTACTCTTCTTCCGCTACCTATCCCTATCAGGCCATGGACACACTTGTCCATGGATTTTATTACTGACCTACCGGTTTGTGCAGGCAAAACGGTGGTTTTGGTGGTTGTAGATAGATTCAGTAAAATGGTTCACTTTGTTGCATTACTTGCACTTCCAAATGCCAAGACACTTGCTCAGGTGTTTATACATAAGATCATGAAGCTTCACGGGGTTCCCTCCGATGTGGTGTCAGATCGGGGGACTCAGTTTGTTTCCAAGTTCTGGAAAGCATTCTGCTCTCGACTGGGGGTGCAGCTGTATTTTTCCTCTGCCTTCCACCCTCAGTCGAATGGTCAGACCGAGCGCATCAATCAGAATTTAGAGACCTACCTCAGGTGTTTCGTCTCTGAAAATCAGGAGGATTGGGCATCCTACTTACCACTGGCAGAATTTGCCATTAATAATCATCATTAAGAATCCACTGGCAGGTCACCATTCTTTGGTGCATATGGTTACCATCCACAGTTTGGTACCTTTAGTGGGGGAGGAGCTTCAGGAGTTCCTGAGGAGGAACATTTTGCTTCATCGCTCTCCTCGGTGTGGTGGGGGTTTTTGAGTAATTTAAACATCATGGGAGACAGGTATTAACATATAGACCTGAATGTGAATGACCTTGTGTGGTTGTCTACAATGAATATCAAGCTGAAAGTCCCTTTTTGGAAGCTGGGACCTAGGTTTATTGGCGCTATAACTTAACTGCCATCATTACCCAGCAGCTTATTATCTTGAGCTTCCTCAGGCCCTTAAGGTCCACAATGTTTTCCACAGGTCCTTACTCAAGAAATATGTGGAACCTCTTGTGCCTTCACCCCTACCGCTGCCCCCAATAATGGTTGATGGTAACTTGGAGTTTCAGATTTCGAGGATTGTAGATTCTCATCTCCAACGTCATTCCCTACAATACTTGGTGCATTGGAAGGGTTAAGGTCCAGAAGAGAGGATGTGGTTTTCAGCATCAGAGGTGAACGCTCCCAGGTTGGTTCGTTCATTCCACACCTCTTATCCTGAGAAACCTAGTCACGAGTGTCTGAAGGCCACTCGTAGAGAAGGGTCTACTGTCACGGGTGTGTCAGATGTGAAGGACAGTCTCCCTTCAGTTGGTTGCAGAAAATCTCTTTGTTTGGCATTGCAGACGCATTCTTAGATCTGTATCACTCTAGGACCCAGCGACTACCTCCCTCCTGCTAATTGACACCCAGGCCTGGGTGTTTAAATACTTTCTGTTTGCTGCAGAGAGGCGCCGGTGATATTCACATGTTCCCTTGTGAAGGCTTGGAGCTACTGCAGTCTGTTTACTTCATTTATGGTGCTTTGGAGGACATGTGGTGTAGGTTCCTGTGCGACGATTGGTGAGGAACCAATATAGGGACGTTAGGGGAGACAGACTGATATCAGATCAGCCTAGGAGGTCTTCACCCTCCCTTTCCCTAGTGTCTGGGCTCCCTTCCCCTGTTCCCTTCGTGTTGCACTTAGTCTTTCCCACACCTTGCGTGACACTGACTTCATCTTCATGTTCAATTCGACAGCAGGCGGAGACAGTGACGCCAGGGCTGATTGGGCGCCGGGATCACGTGTAACAGCACGGGAGCCTCGGGGAAAGCAAGTGCCGACACTAGGGGGAGCCCTAGCTCGCCCTATTCCCCGGTATACTTCTGAAGGTTAGGATGCTGGGGCCTCTGCCCTCGCCCTAACTCCTGAGTTAGCCCTCCGTCTGTTCTCCTCCCCCACCCAGGGAAGGGAGCGCTACTGTGCACCATAGAACACCCACCCAACAAACAAGGCTACACAGACAGGGGTAAACAGAAAACTCCAGGCACACAAAATATTCACTCACATATAACAGAGGAAAGCACCAGGGTGTGAAGGTAGGGGAATAAACCAAAATGGAGAAGGATAAGGAATTACCATGCGTACAAACCAAACAACAGTCTCTGATAATCCCTCCAACTCTCCTTCTCATAATAACTCCTCGCCCTCCATTAGCCATGCAGCAAAAGCTAGCTCTGACAAGGACTAAAATCAGAGCCCAGATTATAAAGGGAAAAGAAGTGGCTAACCAAGCTCAGCTGTGAGCACCAAGATTTCCAACATGGCCGTTTAACCCCTGTTCTGCCAGAAGAAATAAAACATGTCTTAAAATGAAGAAGTGCTTCTTCTCGGAGCCGGAGTAGGAGCCCTCAGACGCTGCGGTCTTCTGGTTCCACCCCTTTGCGGTAACCCTGTGACATTATTATTTTATCTGGGCCATACATTTAGTTCACGAAGGGCATGTCCAAGTAGTGGACAACCTCTTTAATGATGTTCTGTGGTGTTAAAGAGGTTGTCCACTACTATACAGATTGCCTATGTCAATTCAAATGGAGGAAATAAGTTTTTTTGTAATTACCATCTGTTGTGATTGATGCCTGTGAGTGGCACTATTGCTGACCACTCACCAGGCATCATGGGACCCTGGCTGCAGCCGGCTCTGACATCCGCTGATGTCACGTCAAGTTCCAGCTGCATCCGGGTGTCACCCAGTGATGGGCTCCCCCCCCGATTGATGGCCTGTGGGTGGGGTTTCCACACACGTCACAGCCCAGCATCCACCACGCACTTTTCCAATGAATCCAGAGGAGAGAGAAAGCGCGCAGTGGATGTCAGAGCCGGCTGCAGCAGGGCTCACATGATGCCTGGTGAGCTGTCAGCAATAATGCCTCTCACAGGCAACAATCACAACAGATGGTAATTAATTACAAAAAAAACTTATTTCCACAGTTTGAATCGATATGGGCATTCTGTATAGTAGTGGACAACCTCTTTAATGATGGCTGTGGTATTTCCTCTGGAGAATCTGTCCCTGTTCTGTACCCATTTGTGATATAGAGTGCTGCCTAAAGTGAACCTGACTGATCATACATGCTGCTCCATCCATAGTCACCGGCTGGATGATCTTAGCCAGTAATATTTTACACTGAAACACAGCGGTGTTTCAGATAAAAACATATTTTAAAAGCCGCCGTGAAACGAGCCGCACGGTGGACTAGTTGCACAGACGTGACCCGGCTTCTCCCACCTGCTGCTAGTGACTGACAGGTCTCTCTCTAATCGCGCATGCAGTAATACTGTAGACATGTCTGTCACTGAGAGCGGGTGGGGTCACGTCTATCCAATTTATCCACAGTGCGGCTCAGCCCACAACAGCTTTTAAAGTACGTTCTTCTCTGAGAGGCTGCAGCGTTTCACAGTCAGACATACCTGGCTGAGATCATACAGCCGGTGCCTGATACTTGCAGCCCATAGATGATGGGCATCAGCTGTCAGGTTCCCTTTAAAGGAGTTTTCCAAAATATTGAAAGCGCTGCACACTGGCAGTAACACATGTACACTAAAGAGATTATCTGGTAGAAGGAAAAATAAAATCAACAAAATTAATCTTACTCACCTGCAGTCACCCCCCTGGATCCGGTGCAGACTGATCTGTGATCTGCACCAGCAGCAATAATGTCACCATTCTACCAGACACAGGATCACTGCAGCTTGTGATAGGCCGCAGCGGTCAGGTAACGTGAAGTGCATGCATCACAAGCTACAGGAGTCGTGTGTCTGGAAGAACGGTGACATAATGTTGGCGCAGACCATAGGGCGGCCTGCAGTGAGTCCAGGAGGGCTAACCATGATTTCTTTTGTTATTTTTACAGAATCTTGCCTCCAGGTAATGAGCATCTTTTGCTTGAACAATCCCTTTAATAAACTTATAGATACTCATCTTCCTAACTCCTGGCAGCTTTAGTGTCACATTCCCTGATGCAATGGCTGCAGGCGTTTCAGCCCAGATGCCCCATGTGACTTCTCCAGCCAATCATTGGCTTCATGGTTTTGAGCCGTATACCACTGACAAACTGCAAAAGACACATACGGTATCCAGGTTTTGCCATCTGCAGCCCATGTATATAGAAGCATCAGAGACATGGCACTGGAGGTCTGCAGACTATAAGGGGGAGTATATATTGATGCATGTGTGCATCATTTTCATTATTTTGCACAACCCTATTATAGTTAAGACACAATTTTTAGCAAGAAAAAAAAACTTGTTTAAAAGTGTGCGCCTAAGGGTACATGCTCACTGCGCCCAAAAAGCTGCATTCTGATCAAGCACTTAAATCCGCATGTTTTTAGGGAACTATGCAAATTTAACGCATCTAATGACTGGCTATGGGTGAAACTACGCAGCAGAGACTAGCGTCTTCGCTACATAAATTAGCATGCTGTGGTTCGTAAACATGTCTGGTTGCCATATGTGCCTGTGAGCGGCACTATTGCTGCTCGCTTAGGCCGGACCACGTAACCCTGTCAAGCCGCTGCTGATGTCCGTTGATGTCACGTCAACTTCCAGATTTGCTTGATTCACCCAGGTGTGAACCAGTCGCATGTACCCCCCTGATTGACTAGGCGGAGTGACGCCATGACCCAGCCTACTCCACCGAGAGGGAAGGGGGGCCCATTTATGACTTTTGCTATGGGGTCCCATGGTTTCTACACTGCTCAAAAAAATAAAGGGAACACTTAAACAACACAATGTAACTCCAAGTCAATAACACTTCTGTGAAATCTACCTGTCCAGTTATGAAGCAACACTGATTGTAAATCAATTTCTCCTGCTGTTGTGCAAATGGAACAGACAACTGGTGGAAATGATAGGCAATTAGCAAGTTACCCCCTATAAAGGAGTGGTTCTGCAGGTGGTGACCACAGACCATTTCTCTGTTCTCATCCTTTTTGGCTGTTGTTTTGGTCACTTTTTCATTTTGCCATTGCTCTCACCCCTAGAGGTACAGTAGCATGATGCGTGGTCTACAGTACAACCCACAGAAGTTGCTCAGGTAGTGCAGTTCATCCAGGATGGCACATCAGTGTGAGCTGTGACAAGAAGGGTAGCTGTGTCTGTCAGCACAGTGTCCAGAGCATGGAGCAGACACCAGGAGATGTGGAGGGAGCTATAGGAGGGCAACAACCCAGCAGCAGGACCGTTACCTCCTCCATTGTGCAAGGAGGAACAGGAGGAGCACTGCCAGAGGCCACAAATGTACATGTGTCTGCACAAATGGTTAGAAACCGACTCCATGAGGGTGGTATGAGGGCCCGATGTCCACAGATGGAGGTTGTGCTCACAGCCCAACACCGTGCAGGATGCTTGGCATTTGCCACAGAACACCAGGATTGGCAATGTCGCCACTGGCATCCTGTGCTCTTCACAGATGAAAGCAGGTTCACACTGAGCACATGTGACAGACGTGACAGAGTCTGAAGATGCCGTGGAGAGCTATCTGCTGCCTGCAACGTCCTTCAGCATGACCGGTTTGGCAGTGGGTCAGTAATGGTGTGGGGTGGCATATCTTTGGAGGGCCGGACAGCCCTCCATGTGCTCGCCAGGGGTAGCCTGACTGCAATTAGGTACCGAGATGAGATCCTCAGACGCCTTGTGAGACCATATGCTGGTGCGGTTGGCCCTGGGTTCCTGGTAATGCAGGACAATGCCAGACCTTATGTTGCTGGACTGTGTCAGCAGTTCCTGCAAGATGAAGGTATTGAAGCTATGGACTGGCCCGCCCGTTTCCCAGACCTGAATCCGATTGAGAACATCTGGGACATCATGTCTCGCTCCATCCACCAACGTGACGTTGGACCACAGACTGTCCAAGAGTTGGCGGATGCTTTAGTCCAGGTTTGGGAGGAGATACCACAGGAGACCATCCGCAACCTCATCAGGAGCATGCCCAGGCGTTGTAGGGAGGTCATACAGGCACGTGGAGGCCACACAATACTGAGCCTCATTTTGACTTGTTTTAAGGACATTACATCAAAGTTGGATCAGCCTGTAGTGTGTTTTTCCACTTTAATTTTGGGGGTGACTCCAAATCCAGGCCTCCATTGGTTAATATATTTGATTTCCATTGATGATTTTTGTGTGATTTTGTTGTCAGCACATTCAACTTTGTACAGAACAAAGTATTCAATGAGAATATTTCATTCATTCAGATCTAGGTTGTGTTATTTGAGGGTTCCCTTTATTTTTTTGAGCAGTGTATATACGCGCCTGGTGTTGATACCCTCATTACACAAATACACATCACCTGACTTCAAACCAAAAAGCATTCACGTTTATACATCTTGGAGTTGGAAATCTGCATATGGGTTCGCTCACACTTGCGTATAAAAAATCGGTCCCGTTCGCATACAGGAAAGTGGGACGATTTTTTCTCACTTGTCATCCATGTGCTGTCCATATGCAATCCGTTTTTTTTACTCAACAGCTATTAATCTTTTACAGGACGATTTACAGTTTCTCACACTACAAGATTGTAATTGTAAAAGTCGGATGCCATGCTGACGGCAATTTTGTTCTCGCACTGTCCGAATTTGGAGTGAAATCACACCTTGCTGCAATTTTTTTCATGCAAATACAGCTGAGAAAAAATATGCACATCTGCACTGCCTCATTAAATAACATTGGTCCGAGTGCAATCCAATTTTTTATCGGATTGCACGTGTCCGATTTATACGCAAATGTGAGCAAACTCTTAAAATGATGATCTGGTCAAAATACTCACTTGCTTAATTATTGTGCACAGTGTTTCTTCGGCTATGATCCCCTGCCGTATCTTTACATTTTCCTCAAATGCCAAAGTATTCAGGGAATAGTATAACTTGGTGCATTCATGCATCAGTCTGCAATTCATGCAGTGGTTCAGGCAGCATGAATTGCCTTATAGGTTCCTTTAAACTGCAGCAGTCATACTATGTTGCTGGTCAAACAGCTGAGATTAAAGGGAATGCATCACAATTATTTTATGTTTGGCCTTTAAGTAAAAAAGTTTTTTTCTTAGCGAGTAAAATTAAATGGTGTAATTTGTTTCTAACACACACCGCAAATATGGCAGCCCCAGGCCATAGGAGACTGCAGTCATTGACTAACTCTATCCCCTGAACTATGGCTTCCTAAGTTCACAGCTGTAAGTGGAGCCCAGCACCATTTTATGTTCATTTTTTTACAATGTCCTTCTGTCACCAGTAATTGCAGTGATCTGAGCAGAACCATTATCATAATGTGGCACTCAGATCACCGTACTTACTGGAGAGCGCTCACCAGGTCCTGGCACCAGAACTGCAGCTGTGATTTTCCCCAGTGACATACTTACTACTGGATAATGTCACCATCGCAGTCTTGGTGCCAGAATCTGGCATGCGCTCTCAGATAAGTACTGTGATATGAGCGGAACAGTCATGTAATTGCAGCGTTCAGATCATAGTAGTCATTGGTGAGCGGAGAGCACAGATCCAAACACCAGCTTTGTTCTTCCACAACGGAAATGCACTAAAAACACCTGTAATCCACACTTGACTGTATTAATAAAGTTTTATCAAAGCCAAATAGCAGAAAGTATAAAAAACAAAGCAGCTTTATTTAAAACATAACACACCAAAAAGAGGAAAAACGCAGTATTTTTTTTCACGGACTACACTAATCTTTTTTTGTACTGCTGAAGTACAACACACATTACTTCCGCTTTTTTTTGTCTAGCTCTTGGTGTGTTACGAGTATTTTTATTTGCACCTAATTTGTCTCTTAATTTGAGCCTTTTTTTAAAGTCTATTTTATATGTGTTCGCCTATTTCTTTTTGTCTAATGTTTGTCGTTGTTCGTGGGGTTTGAGGTTTCATGATGTTTTTAGCTGATTCATTAATTGCTACTTTTTAAAAAGTCTCCAACTTTGGCGCATATGTACTCAAGTACCCCCACTGGAATGATTGTATATAAGCCAGATATTGTGGCGCAAATATTTAGCAAAATGAGCGACTTTTTGCTCTAAAATGTTGCAAAACAAGTTAAAGACAAAAATAATAATTTTTAACTTTGTGGCTGCTGCAATCATTCCCTCAGCTTTTGTACAAACTATGATAATTCCTTCTGATTACATATGTTATACCATATGATGTCATAGCTGCAAGACATTATTAGGAAGCCCTGCCTGGCTGCATCCAAAGTCATGCGAGTATTCTCTGGCTCATCCTATCACCAGCATTGTGCAAATTCTTCAAATTTCCAGTGTCCAGCGAATTGATCAAAATTCAACACAAAGTTGATTGACACTGAATTGATTTACTTATCTTTACTGTATTTGCATCCTTTTTGCTATGGGTTTAGACAATCATTTTGTTCTGAATGTGCCCTTGTTCTCCAAATGAGTTCAGAATTAGGCCAACATTTGCATGGTTGCATTTATCCCTTTAGCCTTTAGACTGTTTCTGATTTCTTGGTCTCTCATGTTTTTTCTCTAGCCTTCTGTTCCTTCTTTCTGATTTTCTGCCATGCTCCCTTCACCGTACCACTTGCTCCACATCCTATTCTAATAATGGCAGTA
Source organism: Phyllobates terribilis (assembly GCF_046119375.1). Classification (NCBI taxonomy): domain Eukaryota; kingdom Metazoa; phylum Chordata; class Amphibia; order Anura; family Dendrobatidae; genus Phyllobates; species Phyllobates terribilis. Next base: position 40,622,922 of record NW_027362769.1, on the reverse strand, counting down.
ATCACAGTCTGGCAGTTCACCCTCAGAGCAGTGCTGCAAAATTGATGATCATTTTTCATTGTGAGTTATGACTCAAGGGCCTCACCTCACCCCTGGTATAAAGCAGCACCTGCCAATCGTATTAAAGTAAAAGGGAGGTGAATGAAGGGCTTGCAGTATGCGGACAGCTTCCCTGCTGACTCTAATTACCCAGTTGAGGATTTTTACCATTCCTCCCCTTAGCTTCTGTCTACAGTAGGTACTCCTAAGCAATCTTCAGCTCTTGGCTCTGTCTTCCTAAGCACAATAATGCTAGGCGGATTGCCTTTTTAACACCTCTTCACGCTATTACTATATTTCAGATGGTACAATTTGATGTTACATTTTATTGTCCAAGGAGATTTGTCAGGAGTGATTGCCCACATATTTAAGAACAAAAATTACAAAACTAATAACAAGCTTCCATTTTATACTCACATCTAAGATATTAGAGAGTTAAAAAATGCAAGTCTCTTCACATGAAAAGTAAAATAATGTGGTCTCCTACTGTACAGCTGTTTTTGCTTTATTAAAAGGTTTGTCCGGGCCACTATTAACACCTTAAAGTGGACCTTTTACCATATTTTTCATGTTGAGCTAGACACACAAAATGATAGCAGCTGCAGAGCGGAATAAAGCTTTTTTTTAATTTTGCCTCTTTGTTGGGGAGATATTAGCAATCAAATTATTTGTCACCTAATGTGTTAACTTTAGTTATGTCCAAGTGGGTGTTATCAGATACTTTTCACTGGGGGCTTGTATCTCTTCCCCTTGTAGGACTTTGCTATCTAATAACATCCACCTAGGCTTTACAAAAGTTAACTCATTAGGTCCCAAATATTTTAATTCCTAATATCTCAACAGAGAGGTGAAATAAAGAAATAAAAAAATGTTTTATTCTGCGCTGCAGCCACTATTAAACTGTGTGTTCAGTTCAACATGAAAAATTTGGTGAAAAATCCTCTTCAGTGATAAGCTCATTACATGTATGACTCACCGGGAGTGCGGTTGTATCGACCTGGCTCAGAGGCTAAGCCACCCCATACCCCATTCTTGGCACATGATGGCTGAGTTATTCAGCCATCATCTGACTTTAACAGCTGTGAATGGAACGAGCTCCGGACATTGCTATTAACTTGTTAAATGCTGTTGCCAATCTCCGATAGTGGCATCTGCAGCTCACAGCCCTGAGGGCACACTGTTCTAAGCACTCATCGCCCCCCCCCCCATCATCCCTAGACCTAATTGCGGGGTGCCGGAGGCTTGCCATCACTGTCAGGGGTCAGATGAAGAATGTAGTGCCTGTCATCATGGTGCTACTGTGAAAACCAGTCTGTGTATGGCATTCATAGGATATCGTGATTTTTACTATATACTGCAATAACGTTGTATTGCTTTATATTTTATAGGTGATCGACTAAATGCAGGTTCAAGTCACCTAAGAGGGCTAAAAATAAAAAATCACCATTTATCACCAAAATCACCAAAATTTCACCCCTTAAACAAAAGAAAAAAGTAATTTTGATATCAGTATACCCATACTAAACAAACTAACCTGGAAAATAATATTGCCAGGTCATTTTTGCTGCACAATGAACACTTTAAAAAACAAAACCCAAAAACTATTGTAAAATTACAGGGGTTTTTTTGCAATTTCACCACGCCTGGTATTTTGTTACTGTTTTCTAGTACATTGTATGATAAAATGGATGGTGTATTTTAAAAGCACACATAGTTCATCAAAAAAATAAGCTGTAATACAGCTATGTCAGCAGAAAACTAAAAAAAGTTATGGCTCCTAGAAAAAGGGGAGGAAAAAACTAAAGTGCAAAAATGAAAAATAGCCCTCTCTTAAAGGGGTTAAAACTAGGGAGGGATCATAGCATGCTGTAATATACACATGGTTAGGATTCAATCTGTTCCATACTTCCAGCGGTCATATGTTATTTGTATACTCGTGAGCACATGTCAACTGATTTCTCTTTCGCTTTTCTCAATTATTGTTTGCAGCTTGTTCACACTATGGGTTCACATGAGTGTATTAAAATATCATTCAGAGTTTCATCCAGAAAAATTGGACAATTTTTTGCTCATTTGTCATCCATGTGCAGTTCGTATACAATACATTTTTACTCAGCAGTAGTGATGGGCAGACCCCTGGATGTTCAGGTAAGGCGGGTTCTGCCGAACATCTATTAAAAGTTCAGGTACCAGAACAGCACCTAATCCTGAATCTGGACCGCATTCGTATGAATGGGGGGCCCGAACATTTGTGGTTTCCCACACTGTCATCTACATGATAGCATGGGAAATAGGGGCTCTGATCAGTGGTAAGATCATTACGGCCAGTCACAGCGCTGCGGGATCACGCTGTCAGATGTCAGCATAATACCGCAGCTGTCACTGCGATCTGCGGTAAAAAGCTTAGCGCTGGTCACACGTGTAGGCTGATGAGAGTACTACTACTCCCATCAGCCTATGCCTGCTGTCACTGATAACAGAGAGAGCAACAGCCACTGGTGGGAGTAGTCATCAGCTGGCGCCTGTGCTCAAAGTAAAAAAAAAAGTTAAAATAAATAAATACTAGTGTTGAGCGAACATGCTCGACACTGCTCGGTACTCGCCCGAGCATCACGCTACTCGGGATGTTCGGCGAGCACCGAGCATTTCCGGGTTACTCGGGCGGGAGCTCGGGTCTCCGCCCTGCATGTTTGGCGCTCTTTACAGAGCCAATGAACATGCAGGGATTGCCAGCCAGTCACTGTAATGCTGCAGCCATGTTGGTTGTGGGCATTACAGTGATTGGCTGGCCGCACAGCGTCACCTCGAGTATTTAAAACCGGGCGCCGCCATCTTGGACACAGTGTAGGGACAGCGCTGCTGATTTAGGGAGAGATATAAACTGAGAAATAGTTAGTGTAGGGTCTGTAAAGGCTGCCAGAACAAACAAACAGTCCTTTTCAGGACTAATATCCATCCCAGATACCAGGCAGGCAGGCTGTATAGGAGACACAGTGGTTATACCAGCAAACGCTGCATTACAGTCCTGTGTGCTCCTGTTGCTGAAATTGCTGGACTTAGCACCAGGTGTCGGGGGCCTGGAAAAATCCTTTTTTTTTCATCTAAATCCCCCTTTTTTTTCCTCCTTCACACTGTACAAATACCCGTCTTATTAACCTTTTGGTGTGTCCCCCCCCAACCAAAAAAAGCGATTTTTCAGACACAAATATAACTGTTGAAAATAGTCAGGTGTAGGCTAGAGAAACAGAAGTGTTGTTTTGCACTTCCACGGTTCAAACCTCTGTATTATCCATTTTGGGCCATTTGTATCTAAAAAAAGAAAACAGTTTGAGTGTGTCGCTCGCTGTTCAGCCGCAAATATCTCTATTTAAAAAAGTGTGGTATACCCCAGTAAACAATAACTGTGGTTTTGCCATCCCACGGTAAAAAATCTCTATTATTCAGCTTTTGGTAGTTTTTTCCGTAAAGAAAAACAGTAGTGTCTCCTGACTGTTGTGACACAAAAATATATCTGTTGAAAATAGTCTTGTGTAGGCCCGACATCCCAGTGTGGTTTCGAAGTTCCACGGGTCAAATCGCTGTACTATCCAGTTTTGGGCCTTTGGTATCTAAAAAAAAAGCAGTTTGAGTGTGTCGCTCACTGTTCAGCCGCAAATATCTCTATTTAAAAAAGTGTGGTATACCCCAGTAAACAATAACTGTGGTTTTGCCATCCCACAGTAAAAAATCTCTATTATTCAGCTTTTGGTAGTTTTTTCCGTAAAGAAAAACAGTAGTGTCTCCTGACTGTTGTGACACAAAAATATATCTGTTGAAAATAGTCTTGTGTAGGCCCGACATCCCAGTGTGGTTTCGCAGTTCCACGGGTCAAATCGCTGTACTATCCAGTTTTGGGCCTTTGGTATCTAAAAAAAAAGCAGTTTGAGTGTGTCGCTTACTGTTCAGCCGCAAATATCTCTATTTAAAAAAGTGTGGTATACCCCAGTAAACAATAACTGTGGTTTTGCCATCCCACGGTAAAAAATCTCTATTATTCAGCTTTTGGTAGTTTTTTCCGTAAAGAAAAACAGTAGTGTCTCCTGACTGTTGTGACACAAAAATATATCTGTTGAAAATAGTCTTGTGTAGGCCCGACATCCCAGTGTGGTTTCGCAGTTCCACGGGTCAAATCGCTGTACTATCCAGTTTTGGGCCTTTGGTATCTAAAAAAAAAGCAGTTTGAGTGTGTCGCTCACTGTTCAGCCGCAAATATCTCTATTTAAAAACGTGTGGTATACCCCATTAAACAATAACTGTGGTTTTGCCATCCCACGGTAAAAAATCTCTATTATTCAGCTTTTGGTAGTTTTTTCCGTAAAGAAAAACAGTAGTGTCTCCTGACTGTTGTGACACAAAAATATATCTGTTGAAAATAGTCTTGTGTAGGCCCGACATCCCAGTGTGGTTTCGCAGTTCCATGGGTCAAATCGCTGTACTATCCAGTTTTGGGCCTTTGGTATCTAAAAAAAAAGCAGTTTGAGTGTGTCGCTTACTGTTCAGCCGCAAATATCTCTATTTAAAAAAGTGTGGTATACCCCAGTAAACAATAACTGTGGTTTTGCCATCCCACGGTAAAAAATCTCTATTATTCAGCTTTTGGTAGTTTTTTCCGTAAAGAAAAACAGTAGTGTCTCCTGACTGTTGTGACACAAAAATATATCTGTTGAAAATAGTCTTGTGTAGGCCCGACATCCCAGTGTGGTTTCGCAGTTCCACGGGTCAAATCGCTGTACTATCCAGTTTTGGGCCTTTGGTATCTAATAAAAAGCAGTTTGAGTGTGTCGCTCACTGTTCAGCCGCAAATATCTCTATTTAAAAAAGTGTGGTATACCCCAGTAAACAATAACTGTGGTTTTCCTCTTCCACGGTTCTAATCTACTCTTTATTACCCTTTTTCCATTGATAGTGCAAGTGTAAGCTATTTTACTTTATTTACAATGGGCAAGGCGCGTGGCAAGGGACGTGGAAGTGGACGTTCTGGTGATGGTTCGTGCAGAGGACGGGGCCGTGGCCAAGGTGAAAATGTGTCACAACCAACAGCCACATCTTCTCGCTCCCACTTCTTGACCGAATTACTAGGGAAGCACAGAACAATACCAGTATTGAGAACTGATCAGTGTGAACAGGTTATTAATTGGACAGCAGATAATACTTCCAGTTACCTGGGCACCACCACCTCCGGTCTGTCTTCCACACGGTCAACTCTTAGTAGCCGTGAGTCTCGACCGCATACTCCTCCTCACCCTGATGCTCCTTCCTCCCACCATGCCGAGTGTTGTCAGACAGCAAGTGATCCCACACTTGGACACTCTGAAGAGCTGTTCACTGGTCCATTTCCATATTTGGGCCCCTCGCCTGATATGCTTGAAGTGGTGGAAGAGGAGATCCCATGTTGCGATGCCCAAATATTTGAACAGTCACGGCCACAGGAAGTCGACGTTGGCAAACTGTCACAAGAGGTGGACGATGACGAGATACAATTGCCAGGAAGTGAGGAGGGGGATCGTGGTGCGCAAGTGGAAGAGGAGGAGGTGGTGGATGATCTAGTAACTGACCCAACGTGGAAGGAGGACATGCAGAGTGAGGCCAGCAGCACACAGGGGGAGGGAGGCAGAGTACCCCAACAGGCAGGAAGAAGCAGTGTGGTGGCCGCAGACAGAAGGCAGGCAACCGTTCACCGTAACACCAGCATGAGGGACGTTGCCAGTACAAGCGGTAGGTCTTCCAGAGTCTGGAATCTTTTTAAAGACTCTGCTGATAACCCCCAAAAGGCCATTTGTTCCACCTGCCATGCCAGCATCAGCAGGGGTGACAAAACTACCAGCCTGACCACCACCAGCATGATCAGGCACATGGCAGCAAAGCACCCGACTTTGTGGGGCGAAACCCAGGGTCCACGACCAGTGTCAGCGGGTGTCACCACTGCTTCTTCCACTGTTGTGCGTGCAATAGAACCCCCTGTTGTGTGTGCAAGGCAATCCCCTGTCCATACTGCATGTAAATATGCCCCTTCCTCTCAGTCTTCACTTGTTATGGCAGTTTCTCAAGAAACAGCATCAACGTCCAAGTCCACGTCCCACCGCAGTGTTCAATTGTCCATATCCCAGACCTTTGAACGAAAGCGGAAATTCGCAGCTAACGCCCCACAGGCCACAGTCCTAAGTTCGCACATTTCACGACTGCTTGCGTTGAAAATGCTGCCTTTTAGGCTGGTGGAGACGGAATCCTTCCGCAATCTTATGGCGGTGGCCGTCCCTCGGTACTCGCTCCCCAGCCGACACTATTTTGCCCGGTGTGCCATCCCCGCACTACACAAGCACGTGTCCCAAAGCATCTGCCGTGCCCTCAACAACGCAGTTACTGGGAGAGTCCACCTGACAACGGACACGTGGACAAGTGCTTGTGGCCAGGGACGGTACATTTCTCTGACGGCACACTGGGTAAACATAGTGGAAGCCGGGACCCAGTCGGACCTTGGGACTGAACACGTCCTCCCGACGCCAAGGATTGCGGGCCCTAGGTCAATCAGGGTTGCCCCCATGGTCTACAGCTCCTGAACCTCATCCTCCTCAGCCTCCTCCTCCTCTTCAGCCTCCATCTCCGAAATGACCACATCAATCACAAGCTGGAAGCATTGCAGTACTGCCTCCGCCAAGCGGCAACAGGCTGTGCTGAAACTCATAAGCTTAGGTGATAAACCTCAGACTGCTTGTGAGTTGTGGACAGCTGTGAAAGAGCAGGCAGATCTGTGGCTGAGACCGCTGAACCTACATCCCGGCATGGTCGTGTGTGACAATGGCCGTAACCTGGTGGCGGCTCTGAGGCGAGGTGAGATCACACACGTACCATGCCTGGCTCATGTGCTTAACCTCGTGGTTCAGCGGTTTCTTAAATCGTACCCCGAGTTGCCAGATCTGCTCGTGAAAGTACGCCGCCTGTCAGCTCATTTTTGCAAGTCGGCTACAGCTTCCGCCGCCCTTGCTGTGTTTCAGCAGCGTTTACAGCTTCCGGCACACCGACTGGTGTGTGATGTCCCCACTCGTTGGAACTCTACCCTCCACATGTTGCAAAGGATTTGTGAGCAGAAGAGAGCAGTTGTGGAGTACCAGCTGCAACAATGCCGTCGATATTCAGGTCAGACTCCACACATAAGACCTCAGGAGTGGACCTGGATGTCTGACATATGTACCATCCTGACAAACTTTGAGGAGGCCACCAAGATGGTGAGTGGCGATGACGCCATCATTAGTGTCAGCATCCCACTTGTCTGTCTTTTGCAACACTCTCTGCAGAGAATTAAAGAGGAGGCATTGCAGCCAGAGTATGATGAGATGGATCAAGAAGCCGTAGCGGGCGATTACACACAGCCCAGTCTCATCTCATCCCAACGTGCATTGGGGGACAATGAGGGAGAGGAGGAGGAGGAGGAGGAGGAGGAAGAACAGGAGCTGCTATCATGCGTTGTAGACGGTAGTACCTGTACAAGTGTCATACCGTCGGTTCAGTGTGGGTGGCCTGAGGACAGGGGGGAGGAGGAAGAGGAGACGGAGGAGGAGAGCATGGTCAGTCGTCATCTTGGTGAGGACACGGAAATCTTGCCCATTACCAGTCTGGCACGCATGGCTGACTTTATGTTACGCTGCCTTAACCGTGACGCTCGCGTTGTCAAAATGTTGGGTGACAGTCATTACTGGTTGGTGACACTTGTAGACCTCCGCTACAAGGAGAACTTTCACTCTCTTATTCCTGAGGTGGAGAGGTCTACAAAAATGGGGCAGTACCAGAAGGCCCTTGCTGCAGAACTCTTAAAAAAATTCCCATCTGAACACGCTAGCGGCAGAGGTCACAGTTCGTTGCCCAACCAAGGCGTACAGGCAAGAGAGATGCAACTCCAATCCAGCAGAGGCAGGGGAACACTGTCAATGTTCTGGGACAGTTTTGTGACACCCGCCCAGCTTACAGGCCCTGAGGCGCGGGGTACTCTCACAAGGAGTGGAAAGTTTCAAAAGATGGTGAGGGAGCACCTTGCCGACCGTACCAGCGTCCTACGTGATTCCTCTGTGCCTTTTAATTATTGGGCATCCAAGCTGGACACTTGTAATGAACTCGCTCTGTACGCCTTGGAGGTCCTGGCCTGCCCTGCCGCTAGCGTGTTATTGGAGCGTGTTTTTAGTGCCGCTGGGGGAATTATAACTGATAAGCGCACTCGCCTGTCAACTGACAATGCTGATAAGCTGACCCTTATCAAAATGAACAAGGGCTGGATTGGGCCAGACTTCTCATCACCACCAAATGACAGCAGAGTAACATAAAGTCAAATCCACTGTGTTATTTCGGGAGGTGTATTCACATGTACCGCTTCACACCCACACATGGGTATACGCTTCCTCGTTTCGGCTGTTTTATCTTCTTCTCCTTATCCTCAGCCTCCACCACCACTATACCACCAGGGTGCCAGCATTGCAAGTTCCTCCGTCCTTATTTTTGGCAGCTTTTGCTTGCAAGGCATAAGCAAATACTATGGGACACCCACTCCCCAATAATGGGACTTATGTTTGTAATATGCTGTACTGCATGGCTCTTGTAAGGGGCATTGCAAGTTGCTCCGTCCTAATTTTTGGCAGCTTTTGCTTGGAAAGCATAAGCAAATACCATGGGACACCCACTCCCCAATAATGGGACTTATGTTTGTAATATGCTGTACTGCATGGCTCTTGTAAGGGGCATTGCAAGTTGCTCCGTCCTAATTTTTGGCAGCTTTTGCTTGGAAAGCATAAGCAAATACCATGGGACACCCACTCCCCAATAATGGGACTTATGTTTGTAATATGCTGTACTGCATGGCTCTTGTAAGGGGCATTGCAAGTTGCTCTGTCCTAATTTTTGGCAGCTTTTGCTTGCAAGGCATAAGCAAATACTATGGGACACCCACTCCCCAATAATGGGACTTATGTTTGTAATATGCTGTACTGCATGACTCTTTTAAGGGGCATTGCAAGTTGCTCCGTCCTAATTTTTGGCAGCTTTTGCTTGGAAAGCATAAGCAAATACTATGGGACACCCACTCCCGAATAATGGGACTTATGTTTGTAATATGCTGTACTGCATGGCTCTTGTAAGGAGCATTGCAAGTTGCTCCGTCCTAATTTTTGGCAGCTTTTGCTTGGAAAGCATAAGCCAATACCATGGGACACCCACTCCCCAATAATGAGACTTATGTTTGTAATATGCTGTACTGCATGGCTCTTGTAAGGGGCATTGCAAGTTGCTCCGTCCTAATTTTTGGCAGCTTTTGCTTGGAAAGCATAAGCAAATACTATGGGAGACCCACTCCCCAATAATGGGACTTATGTTTGTAATATGCTGTACTGCATGGCTCTTGTAAGGGGCATTGCAAGTTGCTCCGTCCTAATTTTTGGCAGCGTTTGCTTGCAAGGCATAAGCAAATACTATGGGACACCCACTCTCCAATAATGGGACTTATGTTTGTAATATGCTGTACTGCCTGTGACGCGCCCCCTGGGCCGTGTGTACACGTGTGTGGGATACCCGGTGCCGGGTCTCTGGGGTCTGTAGTCTCCGTGGCGGTGACCCGGTCCCGTGGCTCAGGCTGGTCAAACCAGTGGCAGTCTTTCTTAGGTTTTGAGGTTAATTGTCCGACTGCGCCACCCGTGGATTGCGGTCAGGGAGTACCACCGCTGCGAGGCAGACCGCTGAGGCTGGTGTTGTGTGCGCAGCAGAGAATGGGATAACTCCCCACGGGAGGAGTATAGCCTCAGGGCAGTGAGTGTGGATGATGGGGGTGATGGTGCACGAGCGCAGCAGGAACGACTCAGAGTCTTTGCAGTGCAGTTCAGGGTCTTTACTGATGATTATAAGGTAGACCCTCCCGGGAGTACTGGCTAGCATAAGAGGCCTGGTCAGTCTGTGAGCAAGCAGGTGTTCCCCTGGCCAGGTGGAGTTGTAGGCCTCCCCATCTGTCTGCATTCTTCCTGGCTACCTTGCTGTAAGCGGGTAGAAGTAGCTCACGTCCCTGAGTGTACCGTGTAGTGCTCACCCGTATGGCTGGTGACTTGGGGCCTTCTGTTAGCCTCCGCTCCATGACGGCGGTGCTGGTCCCTTGCTTGTGACTAAGCCTCCGGGCTTCTATGGCCAGAGGACCTGAAATCCCCTGCCGGCTGGTTTTTGCTGCTGGATATATAAGTCCTCACAGCCTCGGACTCCTGTGTCCGGTTCCTATTGTCTTCTGCCAGGGCGAGCTCTGCTCAACTTCCAGCCCCTGGTCTTTAGCTCCTAGCTCCTACAGAGCTCCTTGCTGTTACTTTCCCTTGCTCTCACTCTGACTCTGACTGTTCTCTGTTCTCTCAGTGAATATGAATAGCGGTACCAGAGCGCCAATAACAGGGCAAAAATATTAAAAGGACTGATTTATTAATACACACAATAGACACAGCCACCTTGATCAGGTGTGACAAGCAGCAAACAATTGATTCTTATATACATTTGACTAGGTATACAATTACTTAAAAGGGGCGGGGCCAGATACAGAGTAATACCTCTATATTAACCCCTTGAGTTCATATATGCTCAATAGAGTAAAAAGGATTGTTATAAATTAATGCCTAATGAAGCATATAGGGTTCTTATAAAAAGGATTCGCTGTATAAAAACTTGTGAATCCTATAATCATAATACTTCATAGGATATATTGTCATCTACCACCCTATATTTTATATTATAAAAAAAAATAATAATTTTTACATACAACATAAAACAATGTATAAATATAAAGTTGTAAAATTACAATCAGTTTCTATCATTATAATTAGGGAAAGTAGACGAAGAAAGGAAAGAGAAAAAAAAAAAAAAAAAAATTCCCACCCCCCCCCCAAAAAAAAAGAACCCCCCCCAAAAAAAAAAAAATTTCCAAAAAAAAAAAAAAAATTTTTTTTTTCTCTCTCTCCTCCCTCCTCCCCTCCCTCTCTCCTTTCCCCTCTTCCCTCCTTCTCTCTCTCCTCCCCCTCCTCCTCCATATAAAAGATATATATAATAAATTTGCTAAAATATAAAAACAATTATTTAAAAAGTTGTCTTCTCTATATTAAGGTTCAAACCTTCAGGAGACAAGGTTCCCATTTTGAAAATCCAAGAATTTTCACGTGTAATGAGACGATTTAGTCTATCAGGGTGTGTATCAACTATATGATCAATGATAGTTAGTTTTAGGTTATTAGGATTTTTTTGGTGTTCTTTTAAGAAATGATTAGAAACACTATGTAGTTGAAAGCCGTTTCTAATATTTTGGCGATGTTTATTTAATCTGGAGTGCATTTCCTGGATAGTGCGGCCAATGTATTGCAGGCCGCAGGTGCACTGGAGCAGATATATCACATATGAGGACTGACATGTAAGTCTAAAGCGAATGGGATATATCTCTCCAGTGATCGCAGAGACGAATGTTTTAGCTCCGTTATCAATGGATTGACAGCATAAGCATTTAGGGACGTTGCATTTATAACATCCATTATTGCTAAAAGGAGCTGAATTTAAATAGTTCGGTCTTCTACCAATTGTTGTATTGCTAGGGGCTATATAGTTTCCTAGATTTTTACTCCTCCGATATATGACATGAGGAAATTCCGGTAAATGACCAGTTAATATTGGATCATTACTTAAAATGAACCAGTATTTTTTTAATAAACTGGATAACACTTGCGTAGGTTTACCATAAGTAGTAATCAGATTTAAACTGAAATCGTTGTATGGCTCTTGGCTGGTATTCTTGGATTTGTTGATACACAAGTTCTGTGATAGGGATCTAGTTTTGGAGAAAGCATCCTTTAATAATTTCTGGGGGTATCCCTTAGCTCTAAAACGTTTTTGTAAAACCTTAGATTCCAGACAAAAATCCGAATCATGTGTACAATTTTTTCTGACACGCCAATATTGACCGTATGGAATATTTCTAATCCAGCTGGGTAGATGGCCACTGTCAAATTCAAGATAGCTATTTACATCCACTTCCTTAAAGTGGGTAGATGTGGATATTTTACCCGAATAGTCTATATTTATCTGAAGGTCAAGATATTGAATATTACTCTCAGATATGGTAGAGGTAAAGGAAAGACCCCAGTCGTTAGAGTTTAATTCATCAATAAATTTGGCAGCCTCCACAGTATTTCCCCTCCATATGATAAACAGATCATCTATAAAGCGGCGGTACATAACGATGGATTTATCGGCGCCGAGGGATTGCGCGATGTGGATAGACTCGAATGCCCCCATATATAGATTTGCATAACTGGGGGCAAACCTCGTCCCCATCGCGCAGCCCCTCAGCTGCCGATACATCACCCCCTCAAAAGAAAATACATTGTTCTCAAGAATGAAAGTTATATCCCTCAATAAAAAGTTTTTTTGAGGATCTTGTAGGTTAGGGTCCTCATCTAGGAATTTTTTAATTGCCTGTAAACCCAATACATGTGTGATATTGGAATACAGAGAGCTTATATCAAGTGTAATAAGAAGACAGCCTGGAAGAGGGGGTAATTCTCTCAACAGTCTAATTAAACGTGTAGAATCCTTTAAATGAGAATCTAGGGATAAAACGTACTTCTGTAAAAAAAGATCAATATAGTGGGATAAGTTGGATGTGATAGAATTGATACCAGAAATAATAGGACGTCCAGGGGGATTAAATTTATCTTTATGAATTTTGGGTAAAAAATAAAAATAAGGGACTTTGAATTTTTTAATGTCTAAAAAGGATTTTTCTTTTTTATTGAGGAAGCCAGCTGTAGAGGCCCCTGCTACAAGTCCTTTGTACTCCAAAAAAATGGTTACAGAGGGGTCTGTTTCTAATTTCATGTAGTAGTTTGAGTCGTCTAAGATTCTGAGGCCCTCCTTGATGTTCCTCCCTCCATATTGATCTTTTTTTACAGGCAATTAAAAAATTCCTAGATGAGGACCCTAACCTACAAGATCCTCAAAAAAACTTTTTATTGAGGGGTATAACTTTCATTCTTGAGAACAATGTATTTTCTTTTGAGGGGGTGATGTATCGGCAGCTGAGGGGCTGCGCGATGGGGACGAGGTTTGCCCCCAGTTATGCAAATCTATATATGGGGGCATTCGAGTCTATCCACATCGCGCAATCCCTCGGCGCCGATAAATCCATCGTTATGTACCGCCGCTTTATAGATGATCTGTTTATCATATGGAGGGGAAATACTGTGGAGGCTGCCAAATTTATTGATGAATTAAACTTTAACGACTGGGGTCTTTCCTTTACCTCTACCATATCTGAGAGTAATATTCAATATCTTGACCTTCAGATAAATATAGACAATTCGGGTAAAATATCCACATCTACCCACTTTAAGGAAGTGGATGTAAATAGCTATCTTGAATTTGACAGTGGCCATCTACCCAGCTGGATTAGAAATATTCCATACGGTCAATATTGGCGTGTCAGAAAAAATTGTACACATGATTCGGATTTTTGTCTGGAATCTAAGGTTTTACAAAAACGTTTTAGAGCTAAGGGATACCCCCAGAAATTATTAAAGGATGCTTTCTCCAAAACTAGATCCCTATCGCAGAACTTGTGTATCAACAAATCCAAGAATACCAGCCAAGAGCCATACAACGATTTCAGTTTAAATCTGATTACTACTTATGGTAAACCTACGCAAGTGTTATCCAGTTTATTAAAAAAATACTGGTTCATTTTAAGTAATGATCCAATATTAACTGGTCATTTACCGGAATTTCCTCATGTCATATATCGGAGGAGTAAAAATCTAGGAAACTATATAGCCCCTAGCAATACAACAATTGGTAGAAGACCGAACTATTTAAATTCAGCTCCTATTAGCAATAATGGATGTTATAAATGCAACGTCCCTAAATGCTTATGCTGTCAATCCATTGATAACGGAGCTAAAACATTCGTCTCTGCGATCACTGGAGAGATATATCCCATTCGCTTTAGACTTACATGTCAGTCCTCATATGTGATATATCTGCTCCAGTGCACCTGCGGCCTGCAATACATTGGCCGCACTATCCAGGAAATGCACTCCAGATTAAATAAACATCGCCAAAATATTAGAAACGGCTTTCCCCTACATGGTGTTTCTAGTCATTTCTTAAAAGAACATCAAAAAAATCCTAATAACTTAAAACTAACTATCATTGATCATATAGTTGATACACACCCTGATAGACTAAATCGTCTCATTACACGTGAAAATTATTGGATTTTCAAAATGGGAACCTTGTCTCCTGAAGGTTTGAACCTTAATATAGAGAAGACAACTTTTTAAATAATTGTTTTTATATTTTAGCAAATTTATTATATATATCTTTTATATGGAGGAGGGGGAGGAGAGAGAGAAGGAGGGAAGAGGGGAAAGGAGAGAGGGAGGGGAGGAGGGAGGAGAGAGAGAAGGGAGAGAAAAAAAAAAAATAATAATTTTTTTTTTTTTTGGAAATTTTTTTTTTTTTGGGGGGGGGGTTCTTTTTTTTGGGGGGGGGGGGAATTTTTGGGGGGTAATTTTTTTCTTTTCTTTTTTTTTTTTTTCTCTTTCCTTTCTTCGTCTACTTTCCCTAATTATAATGATAGAAACTGATTGTAATTTTATAACTTTATATTTATACATTGTTTTATGTTGTATGTAAAAATTATTATTATTTTTTTTATAATATAAAATATAGGGTGGTAGATGACAATATATCCTATGAAGTATTATGATTATAGGATTCACAAGTTTTTATACAGCGAATCCTTTTTATAAGAACCCTATATGCTTCATTAGGTATTAATTTATAACAATCCTTTTTACTCCATTGAGCATATATGAACTCAAGGGGTTAATAACGAGGTATTACTCTGTATATGGCCCCGCCCCTTTTAAGTAATTGTATACCTAGTCAAATGTATATAAGAATCAATTGTTTGCTGCTTGTCACACCTGATGAAGGTGGCTGTGTCCACCGAAACGCGTTGTGTGTATTAATAAATCAGTCCTTATAATATTTTTGCCCTGTTATTGGTGCTCTGGTACCGCTATTCATATTCACTGATTGTCCTTTTCCCCCTGTTGGGGTGCGGTAGAGCTGCCTTTAATCTATTGTTCTTTCACCTGTGGGAGCAATTTAATTAGAATTACTACCCTGGTTTTCCAAGCTGCGCTGCCCTAACCCCTCCGGAACGCTGCCGGGGGTGTTGGTGAAGCTGGGCGTCTATCTTGGCGTTACATGCTACTAACCTGACCACGTGATCCACCACCGAGAGATCAGGATCTGTGAACGCCGCTGGAAATAGATGACAGCCACCAACAGAGCGGAGCTTGTGGAGCTTTACACTGGGGTTGTGCAGAGGTGCACAACTTCATAAGGTTAGTAGCCATCCCCACACCCCTCCTACAATTGCAATACTGAGTCACCCATTGCGCCCTGTTCTCTCCTCTCTTTACATGTTCTCTGTTCTCTGACTCACTCAACCACGCCCCAGATCAAGTTTATAAGGGCAGAATTATCCCCTCCCAGGACTGGGGCAGGAGGATGTTGCATGTTTATGGGATCCTGACCAGGAAACCTCCCACTTGCTCTCCGACGTAATATCTCTATTACTGTGGTGACCAGACCCCTGGGGTGCCACACATGGCTCTTGTAAGGGGCATTGTAGTTCCTCATAATTTTTGGAAAGCCTTCCATTCACTGCTTAGGCCAACAGTGCACAGGAGACCCAGTTGCTATAAATGGAAAAAAAGGTTTAGTTAACGCCCTCTGACCTCCATGTCATTTCCAAGGGGCATTGGAGTGCCTCGAAATTTTTGGTAGGCATTGCACTCACTGTATGCCCTATAACTGTGTAGCCGAACCGCTCCTTTTGTTACAGAAACATATCCTACAAGACATATCTGGTTGACCGGCCTGATATTGATGTGAATGGTCCCTGTTCCTCCTGCTCTTTCTCCTTTGCCACTACCTCATCCATCATTTATCACCTGAAGCTTTGTTTTAACGGGAGTCATAGAACTTGGATAGTAGCAGGAAAACATCCAGCAATCCTCGGAGGAGGTAGGATATGCGCCAAAACGCTGACCACCTCAGGCCTAGCCGCTACTACATACATGCGCTTGCATTACAACAAAACAAAGCAGATGCTAACTTCTATCATCCTCATCATGCTCCTCACCTTGGCACTCTCAACTCCCCTGATGGAGAAGCCAGGGCCCACCGGAGGAGTCTGATAGTCCGGTGGGCTCGGCCAATGCTGCCCTAAAGCAGGCCAGGCTAAGAAAAGTGTGAGAAAGGTTACCGGGACAAATAGGGGTGGCCGGGGACCGAGTATGGACACCCGGCCACCCCCTGGAGGCTGGGGAGCAAGCGGGGACACCCGGCCACCAGGTGGCTGGGGACTGAGTATGGATACCAGGCCGCCGACACAGCCATGGCGTGGTGGCCAGATTCCGCCTCCACATGCCTAAAAGGCCCAATATAAAGTGCAAGCAAGCAAGCAGTATGGTATTGCAGCCTGGGGGTGGGTGGGAGGCAGGCTGCATACTTGCGCTTGCATTGCAAGGAATGGGAGAGGTACAATTGAACACTGCCCTGGGACAAGGACTTGAATGGGGATAGTTGCAAGTCTGCAACGACAGGTGCAAGGTGGGAGGCATCTTCGCATGTACCATGAACAGGGGTTTGGCATGCACACACTACAGCGGAATAGGCTCTCCTTCCCACTAAATGCACTGGGGAGGGCACAGGTAATGTTTTGGTATACACGCTTAATCTTATGTATAAGGCACACCAGGACAAATAGGGGCGGCTAGGGCCTGAGTATGGATACCTCGCTGCCGAAGCAGCCATGAGGTAGTGGCCAGCTTCGGCCTCCTCCAAACTAAAAGGCCCCATTTCAAGTGCAAGCTAGCAGTATGGAATTGCAGTCTGGGGGTGGGTGGGTGGCAGGCTACACACTTACACTTGCATTAAAAGAAAACATAGCAGATGCTAACTTCTGTCATCATCATCATGCTCCTCACCTTGGCACTCTCAACTCCACCGATGGAGAAGTCAGGGCCCACCGGAGGAATCTGGTTCTCTGGTGGGCTCGTCCAATGCTGCCTAAAGCAGGCCGGGCTAAGAAAAGTGTGTGGGGGGATGTTCCAAGGAGAAATAGGGGTGGCTTGGGACCGTTTATGGACACCCGGCTTCCTCCAGGTGGCTGGGGACCGTGTGTGGACACCCGGCCGCGGGGCGGCTGGGGACCAAGTATGGACACCCCGCCGCCGGGCAGCTGGGGACTGAGTATGGATTCCAGGCCGCCAACACAGCCATGACGTGGTGGCCAGATTCCGCCTCCACATGCCTAAAAGGCCCAATTTCAAGTTCAAGCAAGCAAGCAGTATGGTATTGCAGCCTCGGGGTGGGTGGGTGGCAGTCTGCATACTTGAGCTTGCATTCCAAGGAATGGGGGAGGTACAATTGAACACTGCCCTGGGACTAGAACTTGCATGGGGATAGTTGCAAGTCTGCATCTTCTGATGCGGCAAGGATCACTTATGATGGGCACACTTTTAGACAGTGACCTGGGAGTCAGAGATGCTTCCAGGGGTCTTCCCCATGCTGTTCCCATGTCTTTTCAGCACTTTATGCATGTGTCACACAGCACATGGCCAGATAAGGTTGTAAAATGTTTAAATGACATTTCTCGGTGAATGCATTTGTCATAGTTGAAAGCAATACAAAAGTGCAAAAACGCATAAAAAATGCTACTTGTGAACATAGCCGAAGGTGTGGAGGAGTATTATTGTTTTTGGTCATTTATTTTAACTTATACACAAGTCTTTTCCCTGGAAAGGATGTTCCTTAACATATTTCACAGGAAAAAAGTTTCACTTTCGTTTTTGAACGTTTTATTGTGAGCCCTTAAAAGTGGATTAATACCTCTGACCACGTTGTTGACAGCAGTGACCTGGGGGTCAGAAATGCTTCCTGGGGCGATCCCCATGCTGTCCCCATGTCATTTGAGCACTGTCACTTTCGTTTTGGGCACTTGTTAGGCTTTTAAAAGACTGCCGGGGGTGCCACCGCAAAAATGCTCGAGTCTCCCATAGACTAACATTGGGCTCGTTGCTCGGGTTGAGCACCCGAGTATCACGGTGAGCTCGGCCCGAGCTTCGAGCACCCGAGCATTTTAGTGCTCGCTCAACACTAATAAATACCTATTGAAATAAAAATAAAAAACACAGTTATTCTCACCTAAAACCTAATCCCTGAACCCTTTGTCTCCTGTAAAACTGTAAAAAAGTAAAAAATAAAAAAACACCTTAATACTCACCTTAACACCCAATCCCCGAAGCCCATGTCACCTGTAAAACAGAAAAAGTAATAAACCGCCATAATGCTCACCTATCCGCCATAATCCATACAGTCACATCAGCAGATTTTTAATTTCAAATAAATGAGTCATGCCATGTGTACTTTATTTCAAATAAAGGAATTTTTACATGCCGTGTCTTAATTTCCAAACTTTTACTATGGGGTTAGTAACGGGGTGTCTTATAGATACCCTCCATTACTAACCTGGGCTTCATGTCAGGTGCCAATACAAGGCTGACATGAACACCAATCCTATTACCCCACTCACTAACACACCAGGGCAAGTGAGAAGAGCAAGGCTAAGTGCCAGATTTGGTGCATCTTATTGATGCGTCATTTCTGGGGCGGCTGAGGGTTGATGTTATTAGCCTCGGAGGGGGCTAGTATCCATGGCCCCTTCCCTGGCTATTAATATCAGCCCACAGCTGTCTGGTTAGCCTTTGCAGGTTAAATTTTATAGGAGGACCCTACATCAATTTTTTTCTAGGGTCCCCCTGTAAACTAACCAGTTAATGCTAATCAAACAGCTGTGAGCTGTTATTAATACCAAAGAAACATTTTGGGTTAATGGACCCTTTCCCTGGCTAGTAATATCAGCCAGGGGTTACGTTATGGCTACATCACTAGATGGGGCGAGGCCTCTCTCAGTGCAAATGTATGGAGAGCGAGGCCAGGCCCACTGGCCGGGTGTTTGTATAACTCAAATCTACCCCGGGACAGAAACCATCAAATCCCTGCAGTGCAGTGCATGCTCTGGGGGATTCATAAGAATGCAGTCACACAGAGTGACTGCAGACTTATCGGTTTTGACTAGACAACACCTTTAAAATGTCCCTCAAAGTCTCCCATGAGGTTTCTGTGCCTCACAGCTGCTGGGAGACCCATTGGCTTTGAGCTCTGGTGAAAGATTACCTGAGTTCAAGCCACTGAGTCTCACAGTAGCTCTAGTGCTGGACTGTTGAATGTCAGAGTGTCGAGTGCCGGACAGGCGCCAGGTGCTGATTGCAGCTCATATCATCTCATTGTCGTCTGTTCTCTCTGAGATCAACACAACCAGTCGACAATGATGGGAGTTGTAGTCAGCACCCGCAGTGTACATTATGTATAAAATAAAGAATTAAATTAAAAAAACAGCGTGGGCTCCCGCCGATTATTCATTACCAACAGAGGGAAAGTCGCCCACTGGGGGCTGATACTAGTCATTGAAAGGGTCCATTAGCCCAAAATATTCCCTTGCTATCAATAACAGCTCACCGCTGTTTGATTAGCGTTTACTGGCTAGTTTTCAAGGGGAACCCAGAAAAAAATTGACGTAGGGTCCCCCATAAATTCTAACCATCAAAGGCTAAACAGACAGCTACGGGCTGATTTTAATAGCCTAGGAAGGGGACATTAGGCCCAAATGTTTCCTGGCTAGTAATAACAGCTCCCAGCTGTTTGATTAGCGTTTACTGATAAGTAAATCAATAAGATCAATCAGATGCGCCAAATCTGGCACTTAGCCTCGCTCTTCCCACTTGCTCTGATGCAGTGGCAAATGGGGTAATATTATTGGGGTTCATGTCAGCCTTGTATTAGCAATTGACTAGTGATGAGTGAGCACTAAAATGCTCGGGTACTCATTGTTCGAGTCAAGCAAATTGGAATGCTCTAGTGCTCAATCCAAGCAATGAGCTATGGGAAACTTGAGCATTTTTCTGGAGGTCTGCAGAGGGCGTAAAAATTTCCCAAATCGATGGGAACAGTGCTGAAAAGACATGGGAACAGCATGGGTAAGACCCCTGGAAGCATCTCTGACTCCAAGGTTACTGCTGTGAACAATGTTGTCAAAGTATTACTCCACTTTTAAGGACTCACAATAAAAAATACAAGAACAAAACCAAAATGGATTTTCCTTGGGAAAAATGTTAAGGAACATCCTTTCCAGGGTAATGACTTGTATCTAAGGTAAAATAAATAACCAAAAACAAAAATGCTCCTCCACACCTTGAGCTATGTTCACACGTAGCATTTTTGATGCATTTTTGCACTTTTGCATAGCTTTCAACAGTGAAAAATACATTCACTGGTAAATGTCATTTTAACATTTTACTACCTTATCTGGCCATGTTGTGTGTGAGACATGATCAGACACATACTGCTTAGATTATGAAGGAGGAACTCTGAAAGTCAAAAAGCCTATTTTTATAGGGCTATCAGGCGGCCTTTACTATTCTTAAAGGGCCAGCAGTCGGACCTCGCTATTGTTAGAGAGCCATCAGCCGTCTATGCTTTGTTGTTCTCAATATTAATGAATGGATCTCCTATACTGTTATTGCGTATACAGTGACTGCAAGGGCTGCCAAAAAATTGGATGCACACCAATACCCCTTTGAAGAGACATAGAGGAGGGCCTCAGTAAAAATAATGTTCCCATTATAAAGAAGTGGGTCTCCTCTAGTGGTAATGCCCATGCAGTAACTGCAAGGGCTGCCAAAATTTGGGAAAATCCCCAATACCAATTTAAAGACACATAGAGGTGGGCCTCAGTAACAAAATGTTCCCATTAGAAAGGAGCGGTTCTGCTATTCAATTACAGGGTATGCAGTGAGTACAACAGCTGCCAAAATTTGGGAAAAACCCCAATACCAATTTAAAGACACATAGAGGTGGGCCTCAGTAACAACATGTTCTCATTAGAAAGGAGAGGTTCCGCTATACAGTTATAGGGTATGCAGTGACTGCTGCGGCTGCCAAAAATTTGGAGGCACTCCAATGCCCCTTGCAAGAGACATAGAGGTCGGTGGGCCTCATGAAAAGAATGTTCCCATTATTAGGAAGTGGGTCTCCCATACTGTTTGACTATGCAGTGAATGCAACAGCTGCCAAAAATTTGGAGACACTCCAATGCCCCTTGCAAGAGACGTAGATATGGTGATATGGTAGATATGGTGGTGATATGGTGGTGGAGGATGAGGATAAGGAGAAGGAGGAGGACAAGAGCAAATAGACAAAATCAGGAAGCGTATACCCATGTCTGGGTGTGAAGACAGAGGTGCATGGGAATAGAGTTAGACCCACCCAGCAAAAAGACACTGTATTTGAGTGTATGTTACGCTGCTATCATTCGGAGGTGTTGAGAAGTCTGGCCCAATCCAGCCCTTGTTCATTTTTATAAGAGTCAGTCTGACAGCATTTTCAGTTAACAAGTGGATGCACCTATCAGTTCTAATTCCCCCAGCAGTCCAGGACCTTCAAGGCGTAGAGAGACAGTTCATGCCATGTGTCCAGCTTGGTTACCCAATAATTATAAGGCACAGAGGAATCACGGAGGACGTTGATACGGTCAGAAAGGTACTCCGTCAGCATCTTCCCAAACTTTTCCCTCCTCCTCATGTGAGACTACCCCGTTCATCAGGGCTTGTGCGATGGTAGGGTCTGAGAAAACAGTCCCAGAACTTTGACAATGTTCCCCTGTCTCTGCTGGATTGGATCTGTGTCTCTCTCCCCTGTACACCTTGGTTGTCCAACGAACTGTGACCTCTGACACCAGCTTTTTCAGATGGGAATTTTTTTAATAATTCCGCAACAAGGACCTTCTTGTACTTCACGAATTTATTAGGCCTGCCCTGCAAGGGAATAATAGACAGAAAGTTCTGCCTGTAGCATGGGTCTAAAAGTGTCACCAACCAGTAGTGACTGTCACCCAAAATTTGTCGAACACAAGGGTTACTGGAAAGGCAGCATAGCATAAACTCAGCCATGTGTGCCAGACTGCTAACAGACAAGACTTCCATGTCCACACCAATAGGACGACTGACCATTCTATCCTCCTCCTCCCTCTCCTCAGGCCATTCACGCTGACCAAACGGTATGACAGTTGAGTGGGTAGTTCCGTCTATAGCACAGGAAACTAGCTAATGTTCTTCCTCCTCCTCTTCATCATTGTCACCCAATCCACGTTGGGGTGAGATGAGACTGCGCTGTATGGAATCACTCTGTATGGTTCCTTGCTCCATCTCATCGTGCTATGCCTGTACTGCCTCCTCTTTAATTGTGAGCAGCAAGTGTTTCAGAAGACAGAGAAGTGTGATGGTGATGCTAATTATGGCATCATCGCCGCTCACCATCTTGGTGGAGTCCTCAAAGTTTTGGAGGATGGCACAGATGTCTGACATCCATGCCCACTCCCGAGGTCTAATGTGTGGAGGCTGACCTGAATACTGACGGCCGTGTTGGTGCTGGTATTCAACAACTGCCCTCTTCTGCTCACAACATCAGCAATGTAGAGTTCTAACGCGTGGGGACATTGCACACCAGTCGGTGAGCTGGAAGCTGCAAACGTTGCTGAAGCATGGCAAGAGCAGTGGAAGCTGTAGCTGACTTTCTAAAATGGCCACACACGCGGCGTACTTTGACAAGCAGATCCGACAGATCCAGGTAGGTTTTGAGAAACCGCTGAACCACGAGGTTAAACACATGGGCCAGGCATGGTACGTGTGTGAGCTCGCCTCGCTTCAGAGGCGCCACCAGGTTCCGGCCATTGTCACACACGACCATGCCTGGCTGTGTGTTCAACAGTGTTAGCCACAGATCTGCCTGCTCTTTTAGAGCTGTCCACAACTCTTCAGCAGTGTGCGGTTTGTCACCTAAGCATATTAGTTTCAGCATAGCCTGTTTCTGCTTGGCCGATGCAGTGCTGCAGTGCTTCCAGCTTGTGACTTATGTGGTCTTTTTGGAGATGGAGGCTGAAGAGGATGAGGTGTAGGAGCTGTAGAATGTGGGGGCAACCCTGATTGACCCAGGGCCCGCAATCCTCGGTGTCGGGAGGACTTGTTCCGTCCCAAAGTCCGACTGGGTCCCGGCTTCAACTATAATAACCCAGTGTGCCATCAGCGAGATGTACTGTCCCTGCCCACTAGCACTTGTCAACGTTTCCATGGTTAGGTGGACTTTCCCAGTAACTGCATTGTTGAGGGCACGGCTAATGTTCTATGACACATGCATGTGTAATGCAGAGACGACACACCAGGAAAAATAGTGGCGGCTGGGGACTGAGTATAGAGGGACAGCCGACACCACCAGGAAAGCTCCCATCTCCATGACCCTAAAAGGCAACATTTTGAGCACAAGCATTCGCGAAATTTGTGAATTTAGTAGCGTGGCCTGTGGGGTGTTGGCTGCGTATTTGTGCTTGCGTTCCAAGGACTGAGGTAGGGAAAACTGAACGCTGCACTGGGACAAGGAAGTGGATGTGGTTGCTGAGAGTGTGCAATGAGAGGTACAAGGCGAGAGGAATTTTCGCATGTGCCATGGACAGGGGATTGGCGTGCACGCACAACAGCGAAAGAAGCAGTGGTGTCACCCGCAGACTCTGTTTCTAGACCCTGGGGTTCAGCCCACCTAATCGGCTGCTTTGCTGTCATGTGGCTGATCTTGCTGGTGGTGGTCAGGCTACTAGTTTTGCTACCCCTGCTGATGCTGGTCTGGCAGGTGGTGCAAATGGACTTTTTGGGGTTATCAGCAGAGTCTTTAAAAAACAATCAGACTCGGGAAGACCTACCAGTTGTACTGGCAACTTCCGTCGTGTTGGTGTTACGAGGAACCCTTGCCCGCCTTTTGACTGCGGCCCCCACTCTGCTCCTTCCTGCCTGTTGTGATGCTACACCTCCCTCCCCCTGTGTGCTGCTGTCCTCGCTATGCATTTCCCCCTCCCAGATTGTGTCAGTGACTATATCGTCCACCACCTCGTCTTCCACTTCCGGATCTTGGTCCTCCTCCAGACTTTCTTTCAATTGTGTCTCATCATCATCCACCTCTTGCAACAGTAATTGCACTTTCCCACCATTGCCTTCGTGTGACCGGGGCTGCTAAAATATTTGGGCATCGCTACATGCGCTCTCCTCTTGCCCCGCTTCAAGCTGACCGGGCGAGAGGCCCGAATCTATACATGGAAAAGTGAACAACTCTTTGGAGTGTCCAAGTGTGGGTTCAGTTGTCTCCGGGCACTCGGCATGGTGGAAGGATGGAGGCTCTGGGTGATGAATATGCGGTCCAGATTCACGGCTACTGAGACTTGACCGTGTGGAAGACAGGCCCGAATCTATAAATGGAAAAGTGAACAGCTCTTCAGAGTGTCCAAGTGTGGGATCAGTTGTCTCTGGGCACTCGGCATGGTGGGAAGAAGGAGGATCAGGGTGAGGAATATGCGGTCCAGACTCACGGCTACTGAGACTTGACCGTGTGGAAGACAGGGTTGTGGTGGTGGTGGATAAGTGACTGGAAGCATTATCTGCTATCCAACCAACAACCTTTTCACACTGCTCTGTGTTCAGTAGTGTTGTTCTGCGGTCCCCTACTAATTGGGACAGGAAGGTTGGGCGACAAGATGTGGGTGTTTGTTGTGGCCCAATTTCAGCTTGCCCATGGCCTCAGCCTCGGCCTCTGCATGCACCATCACCATCACTTCCAATTCCCCGTCCCTTTCCACGCGCCTTGCCCATTTTAAATGGAGGTCAATATTTTCCACATTCACTACAAATGGCTGAATTTGGACCTCAGTTATATGTGATACGTGTGATGGACAACCACGGTTCTAAATAGCGGCCCTGTAGTTTACTATTCTTCACAGTGACCTCGTATGAATAGCTTCACTGACACACTGCAACAAACTGTAAATGAGGTACAGAAATGGCTGAATTTGGACCACAGTTATAAGTGATACGTCTGATGGACTACCACGGTTTTTAATAGCGGCCCTGTAGTTTACTATTCTTCACAGCGAGCACGTGTGAATAGCTTCACTGACACACTGCAACAAAATGTAAATGGAGGCCAATATTTTCCACGTTCACTAGAAATTTCTGGATTTTTATCACTGTAATATGGAAAAGATCTGGCTGTATTCTGCAGTGCTATCAAGCAAATGGAGCAAAAGATGGTGTACTCTGGATTGCTTTTTAAGCAAATAATCAGGATTAAGATCCCCCCAAAAATTAGCCCTGGCCTCTGATATCTGGGGTTATGTCTACAAATATCTGTAACAGCAGCAACAGACAGAACGTTCAATGGACCCTCTTGTGCTGTATACTCTGCAGTCTGCAACATACTCTGCCTGCATGTTTAACTCCTGCTATAACCACTGAATATATGCAGCTGGATTAGTTCTCAGAAGGACTGTTAGTTTAGATGGATATATAGCTGTGGAATACCTCACTAAAACAAGCACCAATTCTATCCCTCACTCAGCAGCACCTTTCCCTAGTCTGCCTGTTTCCGGGTTATACTGTGATGAGTATAGGGGCACCAGGTCTTAAATAGACCCGATGATGCTATGCGGCCAGCCAATCATTGTAATGCCACAACCAACATGGCTATGGCATTACAGTACATGGCAGGCATCTTCATTGGCTCTCTAAATAGCGCCAAACATGCAGGGCAGGGACCAGAGCTCGCCGAGTGCGAGGATGTAGAGCACAGTGATGCTCAGGCAAGTACCGAGTAGTGGCGAGCACATTCGCTCATCACTACAGCTGACATGAAGCCTAGGTTAGTAACAAAGGGTGTCTATAAAATCATAGTAAAAGTTTGGAAATAAAGACATGGAATGTAAAAATTTCTTTATTTGAAATAAATATCCACACGGTTTGACTCATTTATTTTAAAATAATAAACACAGTTATACGGACCGAATACCTAATCCCTGAAGCCATTGTCCCCTGTAAAAAAACAGAAAATAAAAAGCAAATTTATACTCACCTAACACCAAATCACAGAAGCCATTGTTACCTGCAAAAAAAAAACAACCATATCCCTCACCTGTCCAACATGATGAAATAATCCATACTGTCCCACGACGATCTGGATCAGTTGTAGAGCAGTCACATCACTCTACATGACTGGCAGCCTGCTCACACTGACACAGGCAGTGTTTAGCCCTGAGCTGCTGTGCGAGAGTTCACAGGAGTTCATCAGTTGAACCCCGGTGACCTCACTTACAGCACTGCTGCTGTGTGAGAATTTTATCACGCGATGGTGCAGTAAGTGAGATCACCGGAGCTCATCAGCTGATGAACTCCTGTGAACTTTCTCACGGCAGCTCAGCACTAACACTATGGGAGCTATTACGCTCCTGTCAGTGTGTAGCCGGCTGCCGGGTTCAACAGTCACATCTGCTGATGTGACTGTTTTACAAGTGAAACACTTTTCCATGTGAACACTTTGGATTACATGGATTATGGCAGATAGGTGAGTATTATAGTGGTTTAGAATTTTTTCTCCTTTACAGGTGATATGGGCTTCAGGGATTGGGCGTTAAGGTGAGTGTTATGGTGTTTTTTTTTTTTACTGGGGACAAAGCCTTCAGGGATTAGGTGTTAGGGGAGTATAACTGTGTTTTTTATTTTTATTTAAATATGTATTTATTTAATTTAACTTTTTTTTTTACTTTGAGCACAGGCGCCGGCTGATGACTACTCACACTGACACAGGCAGTGTTTAGCCCTGAGCTGCTGTGCGAGAGTTCACAGGAGTTCATCAGTTGAACCCCGGTGACCTCACTTACAGCACTGCTGCTGTGTGAGAACTTTATCACGCGGCGGTGCAGTAAGTGAGATCACCGGAGCTCATCAGCTGATGAACTCCTGTGAACTTTCTCACGGCAGCTCAGCACTAACACTACGGGAGCTATTACGCTCCTGTCAGTGTGTAGCCGGCTGCCGGGTTCAACAGTCACATCTGCTGATGTGACTGTTTTACAAGTGAAGCACTTTTACATGTGAACACTTTGGATTACATGGATTATGGCGGATAGGTGAGTATTATAGTGGTTTATAATTTTTTCTCCTTTACAGGTGATATGGGTTTCGGGGATTGGGCGTTAAGGTGAGTGTTATGGGGTTTTTTTATTATTTTTTTTTTTTTTTACTGGGGACAAAGCCTTCAGGGATTAGGTGTTAGGGGAGTATAACTGTGTTTTTATTTTTATTTCAATATGTATTTATTTAATTTAACTTTTTCTTTTTCTTTTACTTTGAGCACAGGCGCCGGCTGATGACTACTCCCATCAGCAGCGCCTGCTCTCACTGTTATCAGTGACAGAAGGCGTAAGCTGATGAGAGTTGTAGTACTCTCATCAGTGGACACCTGTGACCCACGGTAAGCTTTTTACCACGGGTTACATTCACAGTGACACCTGCCGGATCACGCTGACATATGACATGACATGATTATGTTACCGCCGATCAGAGTCCCTGTTTCCCGTGCTGTCATGCAGATGACTGTGCGGGAAACAGCTGGTGTTCTGGCTACCGAACCCGAAAAATAACAAGGACTTTCTGAGGAAGTCCGTGTTTGGGGTCCATGCCTGAACACTAGGTGTTCTGTACAGACCCCGAACTTTACTGTTAAAGTTCGCCCATCTCTACTCAGCAGCTGTTAATCATTTACAAGACCATTTACAGTTTCCTAGGTTACAGAGTTGCAATGTATCTGTAAAAACCGGATGTTATACTGTATGTCTGTATGTATTCAGTTTGTTTTCATACACCCATACACTTGAATGGGTGAGTCTCATCTGATTTACGGAAGAAACTAGTTCATGA
Organism: Phyllobates terribilis; assembly: GCF_046119375.1. Taxonomy (NCBI): domain Eukaryota; kingdom Metazoa; phylum Chordata; class Amphibia; order Anura; family Dendrobatidae; genus Phyllobates; species Phyllobates terribilis. The sequence goes on along the minus strand of NW_027362769.1, from coordinate 40,594,873 downwards.
TGCGATTTTTTTCACGCGCAGATTCGGTCATTGAAAAAAAATCACTCATCTGTACTGCTCCATTGAATAACATTGGTCCCTCTTTTTTCATAGACAACATTCAGACCAAAAATATGATCATGTGAATGAGCCCTAATAGTGAGAGTGACCTTCAAGCGATTTTCCTTGTAATGTTGTATGCATTGGTGTATCCTCTATAACATTGGACACTAAGCTGCAGTTAGTATTTTGTTCTGCAGAGTGAGTTGGGAAGTCAGTTTAAAGAAGCACTCCCATCAAATTTTTTATCCTCTTAATATATTGCAGTCATCATATTATATGGCACTGTGTACTGTGACAGAGTCACTGGTCTGATATACGAGGGGAGGTATGTGTCACTCAGGATGCTCTCCTGAGTGAACTGAAACCTACTGAATTTCTGTCACATTGTTATATGCTGGGGGTTAACTCTCTTAAAAGGGTGTGGTTTTACAGGAATGGCAAAGAGGGTGGGAGGCCATTCCCCTACCTCCCCTCAGGGCGTGGCTGAGCAGGGTTAAATGCTCAGTCAGCTTTCTTTCTCTTGAGTGTGTGGTCTGTAGAGTGAAGTCTCCAGGCTGTGTTTGGGTGAAACCAGAGAGCAACACCGGAGGACTGGTGTTTCTGAAGACTTCACTGTACTACTTGCAGCGGGCCGAGCCTTGTTTACTATTGGATTCTGTCAAACCTTATCTTTTTGTTTTTCCCATTAACCCCAAGAGGGTCTGTTTATTTTTATGGGACACTGCTGGAGTTTATGCCACAGAATAAACCAACAAGAAGTTAACCCAAACTGTGTGTCCTGTGTCTGCCTCTGGAGAGTCAAGCAAGTCGCTTTACCACAGTACTTAAAGTTGCACATTTTGCCTTTTTACCCAGCTAATTCTTCTCTTTTCCATTAGGTCTATGATATCACGTGATTAAAAACTGACTAGCTGAATCTATATAAGCTCTATGTAAAAATGTAGCTTTTCCCTGCATGAGTCATGAGTCACAGACAAAAGTCCCTGGCAAGGGGGAGGAGGGAGCAGCTGGGTCAGGAGTTATAATTATTATTTATTATTATTAGAGAGTAGTGATGAGCGAGCACTAAAATGCTCGGGTACTCGTTGCTCGGGTCGAGCAAATTGGAATACTCGAGTGCTCGACCTGAGCAGCGAGCCCAATGTAAGTCTATGGGAAACTCGAGCATTTTTCAGGAGGCTCCCCCCGGCGGTCTGCAGAGGGCCTAAAAATTGCCCAAATCGATGGGAGCAGTGCTCAAATGACATGGGAACAGCATTTGGAAGACTCCTGGAAGCATTTCTGACTCCCAGGTCACTGCTGTTAACAACGTTGTCAGAGTATTACGCCACTTTTACGGACTCACAATAAACCATACAAAAACAAAGCCAAAATGGATTTTCCTGGGAAATATGTTAAGGAACATCCTTTCCAGGGTAATGACTTGTATAGAAGGCAAAATAAATAACCAGAACCAAAAATACTCCTCCACACCTTGGGCTATGTTCACACGTAGCATTTTTGATGCGTTTTTGCACTTTTGCATAGCTTTCAACAGTGAAAAATACATTCACTGGTAAATGTCATTTTAACATTTTACTACCTTATCTGGCCATGTGGTGTGTGACACATCATCAGACACATGCATACAGTGCTGAAAAGACATGGGAACAGCATGGGGAAGACCTCTGGAAGCATCTCTGACTTACAGGTCACTGCCTAAAAGTGTGCCCATCATAAGTGATCCTTGGCGCATGCGAAGATGCCTCCCGCCATGCACCTGTCGTTGCAGACTTGTAACAATCACCGTCCACGTCCTTGTCCCAGTGCACCATTCAGTTGTCCCTACCCCATTCCTTGTAATGCAAGCGCAAGTATGCAGGCAGCCAGCCACCCACCCACCCACAGGCTGCAATACTATACCGCCAAATTTTTGACAACTGCTTGCACTTGAAATGTGGCCTATTAAGTTCGTGGAGGCGGAAGCCTTTCACAACCTCATGCCGGCGGCAGCCGGGTGTCCTTACTCGGTCCCCAGCCGCCACTATATTTCCCGGTATCGCCTCCGCCTTACACAAGCATGGGTCACATAACATTACCCGTACCCTCCCCAGTGCACTTACTGGGAAGGACCGCCTAACCACAAACACGTGGACAGGTGAATGTGGCCAGGGACAGTACGGAGCCAGTCCACAACTTTTTTTTGCTGACAGTTGTATTTAGCTTGGTGAAAGGACTGGCATAGAGGGAAACCCTATCTACCCTGCATGTCATTTCTCACAGGAAGTCCTGTAATGCAGCTTGTTGCAGAAGCAATGGCAGCCCATCCAACATCAACTCGCCCTTGTCGGTGGTGCTTTGACACACATACATCTTTCTTTGCGCATTTAATTTCTTTAATACAGAGTTGGACAATGGCCTGATCTGTAATGCGGTTTGAGAAATAACATGCATAAGCATGGCTGATCCACATTAAAAAAGCAGCCATAGAGTGTCTGGGAACCTTTCCACACACTTTTCTTAGCCAGGACTGCTTCTCGGCAGGGTTGGATGGTCCCACCAGAGACTCCTCTGATGTGCCTTGGCTTCTACCTCAGGAAAGTTCATGGTAGCGCTAACTTTGCAGCTGCTATAGGGCTCTTGAGCGGGGGAGAAAGGTTAGCCCTCAGGATCAAATCTTCTGGTGGGCACAATGTTTTTCAATCTGAAACAGCTTCTCAGTGGGAGTTGTATTTCACCACAGCCATATTCTTTAGCTCGGTGAAAGGACTGGCATAGAGGGAAACTGTATCTACCCCGGCTGTCATTTCTTCGTCACCAGGTTCCGTCCATTGTCACACACGACCATGCCTGGCTGTATGTTCAGCGGTGAGAGCCACAGATCAGGCTGCTGTGTTACAGCTTTCAACAACTCTGCAGCGCTGGGCGGTTTGTCAATTAAGCATTAAGCATGATATCTTCAGCACAGCCTGTTGCCGCTTGGAAAAGGTAGTGCTGCAGTGCTGTCAGCTTGTGACTGATGTGGTCATTTCGGAGATGGAGGAGGAGGTGCATGAGCTGAACAATGTGATTACATTGTTGCTAAATTTTTTACGCTGTTTTTTATACTAAAGAAAGATCCTATTGTTTTGGTTTTTTTTAAGCTTTTTTTTAAGACAAATGCATTCACCGGGAAATGTCATTTTAACATTTTACAACCTTAGCTGGCAATTTGGTGTATGACACATCATCAGACACTTGCTGTTTTATTTATGATGGAGGGACTCTGAAAGTCATAAAACCTATTTTTATAGGGACATCAGACGGCCCTTACTATTCTTAAAAGGCCAGCAGTCGGCCCTAGCTATTGTTAGAGAGCAATCAGCCGGCTATGCTTTGCTGTTCCCATCATTAACAAGTAGGTCTCCTATACTGTTATTGCGCATACAGTGACTGCAAGGGCTGCCAAAAAATTGGACGCAACCCAATACCCCTTTGAAGAGACATAGAGGAGGGTCTCAGTAAAAAAGAATGTTCCCATTATAAAGGAGCGGGTCTCCTATAAGTGGTAATGCCCATGCTGTGACTGCAAGGGCTGCCAAAATTTGGGAAAAACCCCACTAAGAATTTAAAGACACATAGAGCATGTTCCCATTAGAAAGGAGAGTCTGCTATACAGTTATAGGGTATGCAGTGAGTCCAACGGCTGACAATTTTAGGAAAAACCCCACTAAGAATTTAAAGACACACAGAGCAGGGCCACAGTAACAAGGCACGACATGTTCCCATTAGAAAGGAGAGAGTCTGCTATAGAGTTATAGGGTATGCAGTGAGTCCAACGGCTGACAATTTTAGGAAAAAACCCACTAAGAATTTAAAGACACATGGAGCAGGGCCACAGTAACAAGGTACGACATGGCCCCATTAGAAAGGAGAGAGTCTGCTATACAGTTATAGGGTATGCAGTGAGTCCAACGGCTGACAATTTTAGGAAAAACCCCACCAAGAATTTAAAGACACACAGAGCAGGGCCACAGTAACAATGCACGACATGTTCCCATTAGAAAGGAGAGGGTCTGCTATACAGTTATAGGGTATGCAGTGAGTCCAACGACTGACAATTTTAGGAAAAACCCCACTAAGAATTTAAAGACACATGGAGCAGGGCCACAGTAACAAGTATGATATGTTCCCATTAGAAAGGAGATAGTCTGCTATACAGTTATAGGGTATGCAGTGAGTCCAATGGCTGACCAATTTTAGTAAAAACACCACTAAGAATTTAAAGACACATGGAGCAGGGCCACAGTAACATTTACGACATGTTCCCATTAGAAAGGAGAGAGTCTGCTATACAGTTATAGGGTATGCAGTGAGTCCAATGGCTGACCAATTTTAGTAAAAACACCACTAAGAATTTAAAGACACATAGAGAAGGGCAACAGTAATGACAAATTCCCATTAGAAAGGAGAGAGTCTCCCATAGTGTTGGCCTATGAAGTGAATGCAAAGGCTGCCAAAAATTTGAAGGCACTTCAATGCCCCTTGGAAGAGACGTGGAGGAGGGCCTCATAAAAAAAATGTTCTCATTAGAAAGGAGCGGGCCTCCTATGCTTATAATGTCCATGCACTAAGTGTATGGGCTGACAAACATTTACCCCTGGGGGTATACATGAACATACTGTATCAAAAATTTTTTATACAGGCATCATAAAAACGCTTTAAAAAAATTAGGTGGGTGTTGTGTCACGGAACACGGTCACCCTCGTGATATGGTGGTGGAGGATGAGGAGAAGGAGGGGGACAAGAGCAAATAGCCAAAATCAGGAAGCGTATACCGATGTGTGGGTGTGAAAGATGCATGGGAATACACCTCTCAAGAAAAGACACTGGATTGGAGTTTATGTTATGCTGCTATCATTCGGTGGTGTTGAGAAGTCTGGCCCAATCCAGCCCTTGTTCATTTTATAAGAGTCAGCCTGTCATCATTATCAGCTGACAAGCGGATGCGCTTATCAGTTATAATTCCACCAGCGGCACTAAAAACCCGCTCTGATAAAACGCTGGCATCAGGGCAGGCCAGGACTTCCAAGGCATAGAGAGCCTGTTCATTCCACGTATCCAGCTTGTATACCTAATAATTATAAGGCACAGCGGAATCAAGGAGGACGTTGGTACGGTTGGCAAGGTACTCCCTCAGCATCTTCACAATCTTTGCACTCCTTGTGAGAGTACCCCGCGCCTCAGGGCCTGTCCGATGGGAGGGTCTGAGAAAACTCTCCCAGAACTTTGACAGTGTTCCCCTGCCTCTGCTGGATTGAAGTTGCGTCTCTCTCGCCTGTACTCCTTGGTTGTCCAACGGTGTGTGCCCTCTGCTGCCAGCGTTTTCAGATGGGAATTTTTTTAATAGTTCCGCAACAAGGGCCTTCTGGTACAGCCCCATTTTTGTAGACTTGTCCGCCTCAGAAATAAGAGATATAAAGTTCTCCTTGTAGCGTGGGTCTAGAAGTGTCACCAACCAGTAAAGGCTGTTACCCAAAATTTGGAGAACGCGAGGGTCATGGGAAAGGCAGCGTAACATAAACTCAGCCATGCATGCCAGACTACTAACAGGCAAGACTTCCGTGTTCTCACCAAGAGGATGACTGACCATGCTCTCCTCCTTCTCTATGTCCTCTGGCCATCCACGCTGAACAGACGGTATGACAGCTGTGCAGGTAGTCTATAGTGCATGAAACTAGCTCCTGTCCTCCTCCTCCTCCTCTTCCTCACTGTCACCCAATCCACGTTGGGATGAGATGAGGCTTGGCTGTGTGTAATCACCCTGTATGGTTCCTTGCTCCATCTCATCGTGCTACGCCTGCAATGCATCCTCTTTGATTGTGAGCAGAGAGCATTTCAGAAAACAGAGAAGCGGGATGGTGACACTAATTATGGCGTCATTGCCGCTCACCATCTTGGTGGAGTCCTCTAAGTTTTGGAGAATGGTACATATGTCTGACATCCATGTCCACTCCTGAGGTCTTATGTGTGGAGTCTGAACTGAATACTGATGGCCTTGCTGATGCTGGTACTCAACAACTGCCCTCTTCTGCTCACAAATCCTTCCCAACATCTGCAGTGTAAAGTTCCAACGCGTGGGGACATCACACACCAGTCTGTGAGACAGAAGCTGCAAACGCTGCTGAAATACTGCAAGGGCGGCGGAAGCTGTGGCTGACTTTCTAAAATGGGCACACAGGCGGCGTACTTTAACAAGCAGATCCAGCAGCTCTGGGTAGGACTTGAGAAACCGCTGAACCACAAGGTTAAGCACATGGGCCAAGTATGGTACGTGTGTGAGCTCGCCTCGCCTCAGAGCCGCCACCAGGTTCCAGTCATTGTCACACATGACCATGCCTGGCTGTAGGTTCAGTGGTGTGAGCCACAGATCTGCCTGCTCTTTCAGAGCTGTCCACAACTCTTCAGCATTGTCCGGTTTTTCACCTAAGCATATTAGCTTCAGCACAGCCTGTTGCCGCTTGGCCGAGGCAGTGCTGCAGTGCTTCCAGCTTGTGATTGATGTGGTCATTTCGGAGATGGAGGCTGAAGAGGAGGAGGAGGCTGAGGAGGATGAGGTTCAGGAGCTGTAGACCATGGGGGCAACCCTGATTGACCTAGGGCCCGCAATCCTTGGCATCGGGAGGACGTGTTCAGTCCCAAGGTCCGACTGGGTCCCGGCTTCCACTATGTTAACCCAGTGTGCCGTCAGTGAGATGTACCATCCCTGCCCACAAGCACATGTTCACGTGTCCGTGGTTATGTGGACTTTACTGGTAACTGCGTTGTTGAGAGCACGGCTAATGTTTGGGACACGTGCTTGTGTAATGCGGAGACGGCACATCGGGATAAATAGTGGCGGCTGGGGACCGAGTACCGAGGGATGGCCACCGCCATCAGGTTGTGGAATGCTTCCGTCTCCACGAGCCTAAAAGGCAACATTTCGAGGGCAAGCAGTCGTGAAATGTGAGAATTTTGTAGTGTGGCCTGTGGGGCATTGGCTGCATATTTGTGCTTGTCTTCCAAGGACTGGGGTATGGACAACTGAACGCTGCGCTGGGACAAGGACATGGACATGTTTCCTGGTGCTGCTACTTGAGAGTGTGCAATGACAGGTGCAGGGCAGGAAGCATCTTCGAATGCACCATGGACAGGGGATTGGCTTGCATGCACAACAGCGGAAGAAGCAACTGTGCCACCCGCAGACACTGTTCCTGGACCCTCGGGTCCGGCCCACAAAGTCGGGTGCTTTGCTGCCATGTGCCTGATCATGCTGGTAGTGGTCAGGCTGGTCGTTTTGCCACCCCTGCTGATGATGACCTGGCAGGTGGTGCAAATGGCCTTTTTGGGGTTATCGGCAGAGTCTTTAAAAAACAACCAGACTCGGGAAGACCTAACAGTTGTACTGGCAACTTCCTTCATGTTTGTGTTACGGGGAATGGTTGCCTGTCTTCTGTCTGCGGCCACCACACTGCTTCTTCCTGCCTGTTGGGGTGCTCTGTCTCCCTCCCCCTGTGTGCTGCTGTCCTTGCTCTGCATGTCCTCCTGCCTGGTTGGGTCAGTTACTATATCGTCCACCACCTCGTCTTCCACTTCCGCACCCTGGTCCTCCTCCTGACTTTCTGGCAATTGTGTCTCATCATCATCCACCTCTTGTGACACTTTCCCACCGTCGCCTTCGTGTGACCGTGGCTGCTCAAATATTTGGGCATCGCTACACGCGATCTCCTCTTGCCCCGCTTCAAGTGGACCGGCCGAGAGGCCCGAATCTATAAATGGAAAAGTGAACAGCTCTTCAGAGTGTCCAAGTGTGGGAACAGTTGTCTCTGGGTACTCGGCATGGTGGGAAGAAGGAGGATCAGGATGTTCTCTGGATTGCTTTTTAAGCAAATTATGAGGATTAAGATGCAAAAAAAATTATTCCTGGCCCCTGAGACCTGGGCCTATTTCTAGAAATATAACAGCAGCAGAAGGCAGAACTGGAATGGAGCCTCTTGTCCTATGTGCACTGCAGTCTGTTATATACCCTGCCTGCCTGCCTATATACACTGCCTGCCTGATATCTCTGCAGATGGATTAGTTAGTCCTCAAAAGGACTGTTTGTTAAGATGGATATGTGTAATGTACGTTTTTTCCCCCTGCACTACCTAATACACGATTAAATCTCTCCCTGACACAGCAGAAGCTCTCCCTACAATGTCTGATCCGGAGTGAATGTGACGAGCATGGCGGCGCCGGGTCTGATATAGACCTGATGACGCTGTGCGGCCAGCCAATCACTGTAATGCCCATAACCAACATGGCTACGGCATTACAGTGCATGGCAGGCAATCCTAGCATGTTCATTAGCTCTCTAAAGGACCCGAGTTCCCGCCCGAGCAACCCGGAAATACTCGCCGAGCGCCGAGCTTGTCGAGCACCATGATGCTCGGGCGAGTACCGAGTAGTGGCGAGCGCGTTCGCTCATCACTGTTAGAGAGCCATTTATTCCATGGCGCTTTACATGTGAAAAGCGGTATACATAATAAAAACAAGTACAATAACCTTAACTAATACAAGTCACCGACTGGTACAGGAGGAGAGAGGACCCTGCCCGCAAGGGCTCACAGTCTACAAGGGATGGGTGAGAGGATGAGTTAAAGATGAAAATGATAAATGCAGGGAAAATGGACTTTCTGTTTCTACATTTAGCAGAGAAAAGAGAAGAATTAGCTGGGTAGAAGCACTATTGAGCTAGCTGTCAGTCAGTACCGGGGCGTAGTTACAGCCGTCATTCATTGTGTACTAGAGCAGAAACTATTATTCTTCAAATTTTTTAATTTGTTTAAAATATTTTATTTGCCCTCAACACCCTGAAATAGTGTTCTGGAGGTGGCAGCTGGCATGAACACCAGGATCTTGCCACCTAACTTCTGCTGTCAAACATTGATAGCAGCATTTAAAGGGACTCTGTCAGCACAGAATGACTATTAAAACCAAGTGCAGGCGTTGGGGCCACATTGTTAAGTACACCTTTCCACCATCTCCACCCCACCTCCCCTCCTTTGATTGACAGAGAACAGTGGAGAGAGATGGAAAGCAAGTAGGTTGGAAGCTGCTCTGAACTGTTTGGCCACACCTTGATGCACCAAGCCCCTGTAATTGGTGTGAATAGTCATTCTGAGCTTACAAAGTCCCTTTAAATGGTTAAACAATATTGATAGCTATGAACACTGCTTTTAAAGGCAGGTGTTGGCTGAATACCATAGCAGTCACGTGTTGTGTATGAAGCTGAAGGGGTTAGTCTTTGCCTGCAGAGATTTTTTAAGTAGATACAACTTATGTGTGTGGACCAGTTTGGATGGTGTGATGACGCAATCAAAAATGTTGTTATTATTTTTTGGAACACGCTGTATTAATCTTATATTGTTTTATGACTGTTATTGTAGTAGTTGATATGATCTTCAGTAGATAAATTACTCTTTATTTTTTGCCTTTGCTCATCAGTTCTACCTACCTATAGCTAGGTAAATAAATGTGTAACATTGTACCCTTTCATTATATCTATCTAGAGCTTTACAGTGTTGTTACCACTTAGTGAGGTGATGCCACTGTGCATACAAATAATTAATGAAATTATAGATATACAGTGCTCAGCATAAATGAGTACACCCCAACAGATTTCTCAGAAAACATTTAGTTACCTTTTAGAATCAATATTTTCTAAGGCATATCATAAAACAAAATACTTCTACAAGTATGGGCCATTGATTCCAAACAATATCTGTTATTACACACCCCAAGAAGTAATTGTCCTAACAAATTTGTTTATTGTAAAAAAGAGTACACTCCAATGAAAGTCTTAGGAGCAAAGCTAAAGTTTAGACTACAAAATCCTAATTAACAAGAATTCAACCACATGTAAATCTAATTATTCAGCTCAAAGTTTACTCTAAATGGACATTACTTAACAAAGAAAACCCCTTCCCATTTCATGCAGTCAGTAATGGCACCACATGGAAGAGAAATGTCACAAGACCTTAGAAATAAAATGATTTCTTGACACAAGAATGGTAAAGACTACATGAAGATCAGCAAAGCTTTACTTATTAGTCAGAATACTGCAGCAAAATTGATGCAAAAATGTAACAAATTTTGAACTGGAACAATCTCACAGAGACATCCAGGTTGACCACAGGAATTAAAACCAAAACAGGAACATTTTGTGATGAGAAGGGTTGAAGAAAATCAACATGCAAGTTGATTGCAGTTAGCTAAAGAAGTAGAAATAGAAATCAGGGTGAGTGTTTCCCTGGAAACAATATGGCATACACTGCAGAGGAATGGCAAGCATGGGTGCTCTCCATAAAAGAAGCTTCTCCTAAAGCCCCTGCACAAAAACGTCCACCTACAATTTACCAGGGCCCATGATGAAAAATATGAAGACTAATGGGAATGATGGGAACTGATGTTTTTGGAACTGACGGCTTCAAAACTGTATAACATCACAAAGGTGAAGAGTACAAAGAAAAATCCATGGTGCCTACAGTAAAACATATTGGTGGCAGTGTCCTTATGTGGGACTGCATGACTGCTGCTGGTGTCTGGGGCTATGTGTCATTGACAGTATTATGTATTCACAGAAATACTGCTTTATATTGAAAGAAAAGATGCTACCATCACTCCGTGACCTTGGTAGACGTGCACTTTTTCAACATGACAATGATCCAAAACACTAAGGCCACTGTTACATTTCTGAGAAGAAAGGGGTGAAAGTGATTCTGTGGCCAAGTGTCTCCTGATCTGAACCCAATCTAACAGCTATGGGGAATTCTGAAGAAAGAAGGTGACCCTTACTCTCCATCCAGCATCCAGACTCTATAAGAGGCCGTTCTTGAACAATGGAAAAAGATGAATGTTGCAATATGTGGCCAAATTGTTATTTCCATGCTTAGAACATTTAGTGCTGTCCTTAAAAATCATGGGATCATACAAAATACTAGATTTAGTAGCTTTTGATGTGGGTTGTATTCATTTTTGCATCAACTAATTTCAGTAAAACTGAAGATTTTGTAATGAAAGTTATTAACCTTAATTTCATGTTATGGGTCATGTTATGGGTTAAAAAAATGCTCTATGAAACTCAGTCTTGACAAAATTTTGGAAATTGTTCTTGTGTTCAATGAGATATTAATTAAAATCTTACTTTTGAAAGGGCGTGCACTCATTTATGCTGAACACTGCACCTTCTGACGTCGAGGTATGCAGGTTTAACAAAGATTCATACCAACTGGACAATATCTGGATCATTTTATAGTATTAAGTCTAATTTTGTCCTTTCTTCCCATTTATAAAAATTGACAGTGACGGTGAGTAATTTTAATCAATCTTGTCTTCACATTTTTCCTATAAAACCCTTGTTGTCAATCACAATGGGCATGTATTCCCTTCAAGCCTGCATCCCATTGTTTATCTGCCCCTGAGTGCATTGTATTGCCAAAGGGAAGAATAAAACCATCACTTGGAAATTCTATTAAAGAGAAATGAAGTCATCAGCTTCATTGATGTAACAATAAAGGTAAGACATGGGCATCAGGCGTAAAGAAGCATAGGAAAACAAAAATCGCTGGGGTATGGCCATTTGCTTTTAAATTATGTGTACAAATGACATTTTCTGTCAAGAAAAAATGTACCACTTTAATCTCCCAGTTAATTGCAGTACAGGTGTAATACACTGAATCTAACCATTGAACTGTGAGCTTATTACAGAAAGAAACAGATGTTGCTCACTAATGAGGAAGCAAGATACAAGAAGCTCTTCTCTGTTTACTAATGGCTCAGATTAGAAAGGGAAAAGAAATCCTATTATAAAGGTAGTCACAGGGATACCCCTAAACCTTCCAGTCTTCGGTGCTTAATCTTTTCAGCTCCTAAATGCATATTGATTTTTACAATTACTGTGTTTTAGAGGTATTTCTTATCTTGCCTCATTTAATGTTTTTTTTTACCACTTAGCCTCTGATGACCTCCATCTCCTCTGGTATCACTCATCAGGTGAGGTGCAGAGGGGTAGTCTTCACATTTTTCTGGGTCCCAGATGGAGAGTGTGACCCCAGCTGTTTCCTTGTTCTATATTGGTAATTAAAATGCTTGTGTCTTGACAAGTCAATGAAGCCTTACAATTTTTTACTTTCAGTACATTTAGTGGCCTCTGCATTTGTCAGGTCTTTACCAGTTATGTATTTTTGCAATTTTAGATTTTCACATGCTTAGATTCACAAATTAAAAAAAAAAAGAAAGAAACATAAATTTGACTATATTTTATTCAGATTTTTTTTATTTTTTATCTTGGAAAGATTTTTGCACATCTTCAAATTACAAGGTGGAAGTCCTAGGTGTAAACTAACCTGTGCGTATTTGCATTTGTAATGCCCATTCTGAATACATTTATTAAAACGGACATGCTGCCAAATTACACTCATGATGAAATATCAAAATTTAATGAGATCTCACTGGATTTTAATAGCTGTAAGAAGTTTAATTTAAAGCAACCCTACAGTTTTACACCAAAATTTAACAGTGGCTGTTAAAGATGAGCGGATCAGGCAAAATTTTAATTCACCTGTTCGCATGGATTTTCCTGGGAAATTCGATTGTCAGAGTAATTATTCTCTGCAAATTGAATGCCCCTTATTATACTCTGGGGTATCTGCAGATCACAAAACATAAAAAAATTAAAATAAAAATCCTTATACTAATCTTACCACTCATCTCTCCGAGCCCTCCACTCTTCAACACCAACCATCTGGTCCTTATTGCATCTTCTTATCACCTCCACAAGCGCTGAATCCCCAGGCCTTTCCATGCTAGGTTGGGACTTCCAGATCTGAGGAGACCCGGGATAGTTCTGCGCAAGCGCAAATAAGGTCTGGCGTCATGATGTGTGCCATGATCTTGTGCAAGCATGTGCAGAACCGTTCTGAGCCTCATTAGAGCTGAAAGCCCTGGCCTAGCATGAAGAGACCCAGTTATTCAGTTCTCATGGCGGTGATAAGAAGATGTGATGAGGAATGGACAGGTGGCGGCGAGCAGCGGAGGAGCCGGATAGGTGAATGGTAAGGTGTGAATAAATATATTTTTGTTTTTTTTAACCTTTTTATGGCCCTTTACAGATCACCAAAATGGCAACCAGCATCTGCCATTTTGCTGAATCCGTGTGACAGCATATTACAAAAATTCTACATTTTTTCATACTATTTTTTTGTAATACTTGAGTAGAAATGAATTCCATTCAAATATATTTGCTCATCTCTAGTGGCTATAGATATCTTAGTATATGTACCCCGGTATCTTCATTTTGAAACTTTTTGCACTGACCCACTGATTCCCAGGTCTTTGTTTTCTCCAACAAGCAGCGTTCTTATACTAGATAATGAACACTGTGCATCAGTAGTCTGAGACACACCCTCCAGTTCTGGCATTGGCCAACTTTGCTTATGCAACCTATTATATTCTGTACAGTCAAAATAAATGTGAATATTTAAGTATAAATTAATAGGATTGATTAGAAATAAATAATAATTAGATCAGTGTTACTATATCAGTTTATTGCTATAGGAAGTATTTTATATTGGCCTATTAACACATATATCAATAAAAGGCTGATTGATACCTGCACTCTTTACAATGTCTCAGTTTGGTTGACAACATTTGTACATTCTGTGCCTTTTCACACTTACTTAGCCTAATTGATATATTGATAAGTACAAGTTGAAAAGGACACACTTGGTACAAAAGTTACCAACTAAACTGATATCTAAGGTAGACAATTTGCAACTAAACTGAGAAATGCTAAAAGGTGCAGTCATCAGCCTCTGCCTGAGATCTGACACGAGGAAAAACATGTGTCCCGAATATATATAATAAAGATATTAACATTGATTCTAACTGCTAATATTAATTGCTACTCGGAAGAAAGTGTAGGTTTTGTATGTGTTGTGGATTCTCATGGGGAACTTTATAATCTATAGTTTTTTATTTTATTTATACTTCTTTATCATCTGAGCAAAAATAATATTAATAATAATTCTGTGTTTCAGAAAACATATATTCCAACTGCCCCGTTTTTATAAGGGTTTCTTCTTTTAGAGGAGGATTTGTGAGCTCTTTGGTTGGTGAGCTGCAAAATAATAAATAATTATGCTATGTATGAGCTGTTCTGTACAAAGGAGAACCCAGAGTAAACAGCTCTGAAGCTATATATTTTCTTTCCCCTCAAAAATGAACAAAGTCTCTGTACCTCAGAGGGCACCCATAGCCTCTTGGCCCCCTAAAATCTGTTGCGATGAAGTGACCGCGGGCAAGGCCGCGCGTTGGTATATATGATCTGGCCCAGCAAGATCCCCACACACAGACTCTATCTTGATAACCGTATCTTTACTTGTATACATTTTTAACATAGCAGAACACAATAAATGACAACCGTAAATGTTCACAGCAATAACGTGTACTTATAAGCTGACCCTCACTGTCCCTACTCACACGTTACCAGTCCTTTACTCCAGAAGAATGTGTCCCCCGTCGCAGGCCTGTCTGTCTTTGCAGGAAGGCGTCCCAGCCAAAGAAAACAGGAACAGCAGACTTTGCTGAAAGGAAGGAATACTTCGGCCTCTCGCCAGAGGTCCCGCTTACAGTCTCTCTCTGATCCGGATAGCAGCTTTTGTGGATTCCCTTATGTGGTTCACACTCCAGTAGCGGGGAGTGTAATAGCTGAATCCTTCAGCAGTGCAGAAGCTGGGGAAGGCTCTGAGGATAAGGTGTCAGATAAAAGAAATCACATTGAGAGTCTCTTCTGCGCCACGCACGAGGACCTGCACACCGTCCTGGCTCTTTTCACAGACTCTCTCAGACTCTTCGCGCTTTTTCCTGCTTCTCACTCTGGTCACGTGACTCTCTAGGGCGGGACACAGGAGACTCAGTCTTTTTCTCTGTCATCACACCCTGCGCAGGTGCAACCTCTGGCCACAAGGTGGCAACACCATCCTGCGTAATCATTTCTGTAACAGGCTCTATTTCAATTATCACAGAACAGCCAGAGCCGGCCAGCTCACTACACGCCCCCCCACTCAAAGGTTGGCAGTCCCTGGGCGGCGATGGCTGTGGATGTGACAGGGGGCGGCTGGGAAGAGGGCCACACATATTGGTCTCTGTAGGACTGTCCTGGAGGTACCCCTGCAGTGGTCCTCGTTGTCCGCCTAACGGGTTGGATCCCCTCTCTCCTATCAGTCACCTCACTCTCTTTCCCAGTCGACATGTCAGTAGAGGAGGTAATCGGTTCAAGTGTGTCAGTCGGACGGACAGGGGTAGGCATGCATTCAATCTCTACATCCCCGGGGTCAGTGTCTCCGACAGTATTAGTGATATCCATCTCTGTAGGTATCACAGTAGGGGAGTCAGGCTGGGAACGGCAGGGGCGCAACATATTACGGTGCAAAGTTCGGATGCTGCCGCTGTCTTCGCCCTGCACTCGATAGACGGGGCCACCGGGGTACGGCTGTCCAATTACTCGATAGACTCCCACTTGGGCCGGAGTTTCCCTTGCGGTTTCTTTATACGGACTAGGACCAGTTGACCTACATTCAGTGAGTCCTCTTGTACCGGAAGTGGGTCAGCGTGCACTTGATCCTGGATTTGTCGGCCTACTAGCCGGTAGACAGTCTCCATTCTCTTGCGGTGTGTTTGTAGCCAGGAAGGATAGGTACCACAGGTATCTTCTTCGGAGCTAGACAGTTGCAACTCATGGATGTCTTTGCCTGGACGACATTAGAGAAGGGTGTATGGGGTGTATCCGGTGACGGAATGGACCTGATTATTATAGGCCCACAGCAGTTCCGGGAGGAATCGAGGCCAGTCGGGCTTTTTGTCTTCAGCCAAAGTCCGGATCAGTTGTAAGAGGGTCCGGTTAAAGCATTCACACGCGCCATTCCCTTGTGGATGGTAAGGGGTGGTCCTGGACTTCTTGATTCCATACATCCGTTGGAGTTCTTCAATGACTCGCCCTTCGAAACAAGCCCCCTGATCAGAGTGTAGCCGCTCCGGACACCCGTAGACCCGAACGAATTGCTGACAGATGGCCTGTGCAGCTGATTCAGCAGTCTGATCCTTGGTAGCAACAGCGACGGCGAATTTCGTGAAGTGGTCCACCATCACCAGACAGTACTGGTAGCCACTATTCGCCGTTCCGATCAACAGATAGTCCACCATCAACAGCTCGAGGGGCCTCGACGTCTTAATAGTCTGGACGGGGGCACGCTGCTCCGCGGACTTGTGGAATTCACAGGTACGGCATCCTTGACAGATGTTTTCAACCAGCTTATGGAGCCCCGGACAAAAAATGAACTGCTGGGTCCACCGGAGGGTCTTGTCTATGCCGAAGTGGCCGTTCCTCCTGTGAGCTTCGCCCACCATCTCATGGGCCAACTGCACCGGGACAACAATCTTCAAACACTCCTCCAGCATATGGGATAGAAGGGCCCTGCGACACAGGACTCCATCTTTCACGATCAGCCAATCCCATTGGGCGAGCAGAGCCAAGGCTCCGGTCGATAGTCGGGCTCTCACTTCGGAGGGCGGTTTCTCTTGTTTATTCACATACTGTTTCAGTAAGACGTGCTCGGGATCTCGATCTTGAAGCTTAGCCCATTCTTGCTGGGACAGGGGAGATCCCACCATGGCTTCAATCCCTCCTACCGCATACTGGCGGCTATCTTCTATTTGCTTTGCGAGCCGGGCAAAGTCAGGCATCTCATCTTCCTCCAACTCTTCATCCCGGTCCCCCACTGGTGGGGATGATGACACTCTAGACAGGCTGTCAGCATTCTGATTCTCGTTCCCCGCTCTGTATTTAATTTTGTACTGGAATCTAGAGAGCCTGGCCATCCAGCGCTGTTCCATTGCCCCTAGTTTGGCATTCTCTAGGTGGGCAAGAGGATTGTTGTCCGTCATGACCAGCACCTCCGCTCCTGTCAGATAGCCGGCAAATTTCTCCGTCATAGCCCAAGTCAGAGCCAAGAGTACCAAGCGGAAGGAGCTGTAGTTGATGGGATTCTTTTCGGTATCACGGAGAGACCTACTGGCATAGGCTATCACGCGTTCTTTATTATCTTGAACTTGAGAGAGGACCACCCCTAGGCCTTGAAGGCTGGCGTCGGTGTGCAACTGGAACAGTAATGTGTAATCTGCATACGCCAGAACAGGGGGTGATGTTAGAGCAGCCTTCAGTGCCTGAAAGGATTTTTCTTGGTCAGGCCCCCAACTGATGCGTCGTCCTCTGGGACTGTTCGCGGTCCCTCGGAGAACCTCATGCAGTGGTTTAGCAAGCCGAGCAAAGTCCTTGACAAACCGACGGTAGTAGCCTGCCAGTACCAGAAAAGCCCGGACTTCTTTGACGGTAGTTGGCTGCAGCCACTCTTCAACGGCTGCTATCTTCTCCGGAGAGGGCTGGACATCTTCGGCCGAGATCTGGTGACCCAAGTAGTCGATTTCCTGCTGGAACAGATGGCACTTGATGGGCTTTAACTTCAAGCCGTGTCCCTTCAAGCACTGGAACACTTGGCCAAGCTTGTGAAGATGATCCTCGAAGGTAGCGGAGTATACCACGATGTCGTCAAGGTATATCAGCGTAAACTCAAAGTTGAAGTCTCTCAGACAGCGTTCCATCAGTCTCTGAAAGGTCCCCGGTGCGTTATTCAAGCCGACGGCATCCGGTCGAACTCATACAGGCCCATGTCCTTCTCACTCATTGGAAGCTGCCAATATCCACTGGCCAGGTCTAGGGACGAAAAATATTTGGCCTTCTTCAGGGCGGTCAGTGACTCTTCGATCCGAGGAAGTGGATATGAGTCCCGGATAGTGCAAGCGTTCAGCCTACGGTAGTCCACGCAAAATCTCAGGGAACCATCTTTCTTTTTGACTATCACCACGGGTGCAGCCCACGGGCTCTGGCTTTCACGTACCACTCCGGCGCGTAGCATGGATTCTAACAGGCTTTTCACCTCCTGGTATTGCTGAGGTGGTATCTGCTGGTAAATCTCACGGATAAGGGGGGGTGTCGCCCGTGGGTATTTCGTTCTGGATACTGGTGGTACACCCAAAGTCTGTGTCATGCTTTGCAAAGGAGTCTTGGTGTTCCCGCAGGAGTTCCTCCACTTGAGACACTTCTTGTTTGGTGTATTGAGACGTGTCTAGCTGTACTTTTTCCCGTAGTTTTCGCCCAATGTCTTCATCGTCTACTTGAGCGTTTATGGCTGAGACGGTTACCGTCCAGTCGCCTGCTGTAGACGGGGTGAATTTTAGGGGTCCAATGGGATTCACTTCCGTGGGTAGAGCATATACCCGGACAAGTTGAGTGTCAGCTTCAAGGGCTAGGCCTACGTCTGCGGTGTTGTTTAACCTGACAGGGCCTCTCCCGTTCCTCACGACGGCTAGAGTGCGAGCAACTAGTGGGTTTAGCTTACCCCCACTTGGGGTCCTCGGCTCGACCAACACTTCAACCCCCTCAAGTTGTCGGTGGGTGTTAAGGGGTAAGGAAATGACTGTCTCTTTTTCAGCGGGCAAAGTAATCCGGGTACTGCGTGGCACCGTAATGGCGGCTAGGGGTAGTTGTTCCTCTGCCATCTGTTGAAGTCCAACGGTCCGGATTACGTGCTGGAACGCCAGACGAGTCGGCTTATGTTTGGTGACTTTCTGCCAGTATTTGGGTCCTTTTCTTGTCAACAGCATAAGATCCAGGTCTTTCAAGATGTTCATTCCAACTATCACTGTGGTCTCGGAGCCGAAACCTTCCTTGACGATGACGATCCCTCGTTTCCCTAAGTCCTGTCCGCAGGCCTTTGTGTCCATCCAAGCAACTCCGGTCACTGGAATGGGAAGATTATTAGCCGCAATAATCTTAATGGCGGTGTCTGGGTCACAAGCAGTCCTTGGTTTGAGGTAATTTTCGTAAAACTGTTCAGAGATTGTGGTCACTTGTGACCCAGTGTCCATCAGTCCCTGTACGGCAATTCCTTCCAGGACAACTTCAAGTGTCGGGCTATTCGAGGCAAGAGCACTCCGCCATCGGCTCTGTTTTTCCACACCCCTCTCCTTGGCCTCCCCTGCTGCGCGAGCCTCAGCTGCAGGGGTGTCTAGTTTAACGGCGGCCATTGTGGTGAGGCCCGGCGTGGTAGCTCTGCTTGTGGATATGGCTGGGGTTCCATTCGTTGGTCTGATCGAAATTCCCTTCGCTGAGGCGACTGAGGGTTTGTTCGTTGGTGCGATGGAGGTTTTTGCGGAGGGAAGTGTTGAGGACAACGATTTGCCCTATGGCGAGGATCACCGCATGACCAACACTGTCCCATGGGACGACTAGGCTGTCTTCGCTGGTCTCCCTGTTGGTCTAATGTTAACTGTAATACCTGTTTCTGTAAGTCTGCTACCATCTGTCTCAGGTCTTCCGTGTCACTGTTTGGATTTTTAATGTCAGATATGGATCTGCACGCAGCACCTGGAATCCCCACATCCATGACGGGTCCCCTTGAATGTTCTATGGCTTCCTGTTTGACTTCAGCAAAAGTAAGAGTCGGCATCATCCGGATCAAGTCCTGTTATGTGCGGTTAAGATACTGATCTCTCAGTCCTATTACAAATTGGTCTCTCAGTACCAGGTCACGAGGAGCCATACCAGCTAGTTGTTCCCCTTTTCCACAGGCTTGTTCAAGGAGTACCTGAAGGGCGTTCGCATATTGGGGAATATCCTCCCATTCAAGCTGCGTCCGTCTAAAGAACATGAGTCGCAGTGTTCCCTGGTATGTGGTCGGCCCATAGGTGTTCTCCAGCACCCGCACCAAATCATCTACTGTACGCTGGCCCCTGACCGTCTCCAGTCTGACTGTCGTCCATGCCTCCCCCTCTAGCGTCAGTACCGCCATTTCTGCCAAGGTCTTAGGGTCAATATTATACATTTCCCCCAGTATCCGGACTTGTTCCGCCCACTCTGGTACAGGGTAGTTTCGTCCGCCAAATTTCCTGACATGATTCACAATAGACACAGGCGGGGCTTTCTGACTGTACACGTGGCCTGGGTGGGAATCTTGCTGGTCACAGATCCTGCCGACTACGCCAGATGAAGTGACCGCGGGCAAGGCCGCGCATTGGTATCTATGATCTGGCCCAGCAAGATCCCCACACACAGACTCTATCTTGATAACCGTATCTTTACTTGTATACATTTTTAACATAGCAGAACACAATAAATGACAACCATAAATGTTCACAGCAATAACGTGTACTTATAAGCTGACCCTCACTGTCCCTACTCACACGTTACCAGTCCTTTACTCCAGAAGAATGTGTCCCCCGTCCCAGGCCTGTCTGTCTTTGTAGGAAGGCGTCCCAGCCGAAGAAAACAGGAACAGCAGACTTCGCTGAAAGGAAGGAATACTTCGGCCTCTCGCCAGAGGTCCCGCTTACAGTCTCTCTCTGATCCGGATAGCAGCTTTTGTTGATTCCCTTATGTGGTTCACACTCCAGTAGCGGGGAGTGTAATAGCTGAATCCTTCAGCAGTGCAGAAGCTGGGGAAGGCTCTGAGGATAAGGTGTCAGATAAAAGAAATCACGTTGAGAGTCTCTTCTGCGCCACACACGAGGACCTGCACACCGTCCTGGCTCTTTTCACAGACTCTCTCAGACTCTCCGCGCGCTTTTTCCTGCTTCTCACTCTGGTCACGTGACTCTCTAGGGCGGGACACAGGAGACTCAGTCTTTTTCTCTGTCATCACACCCTGCGCAGATGTAACCTCTGGCCACAAGGTGGCAACACCATCCTGCGTAATCATATCTGTAACAGGCTCTATTTCAATTATCACAGAACAGCCAGAGCCGGCCAGCTCACTACACGCCCCCCCACTCAAAGGTTGGCAGTCCCTGCCCAGGGCGGCGATGGCTGTGGATGTGACAAGGGGTGGCTGGGAAGAGGGCCACACATATTGGTCTCTGTAGGACTGTCCTGGAGGTACCCCTGCAGTGGTCCTCGTTGCCGCCTAACGGGTTGGATCCCCTCTCTCCTATCAGTCACCCCACTCTCTTTCCCAGTCGACATGTCAGTAGAGGAGGTAATCGGTTCAAGTGCGTCAGTCGGACGGACAGGGGTAGGCATGCATTCAATCTCTACATCCCCGGGGTCAGTGTCTCCGACAGTATTAGTGATATCCATCTCTGTAGGTATCACAGTAGGGGAGTCAGGCTGGGAACGGCAGGGGCGCAACATATTACGGTGCAAAGTTCGGATGCTGCCGCTGTCTTCGCCCTGCACTCGATAGACGGGGCCACCGGGGTACGGCTGTCCAATTACTCGATAGACTTCGGTCTCCCACTTGGGCCGGAGTTTCCCTTGCGGTTTCTTTATACGGACTAGGACCAGTTGACCTACATTCAGTGAGTCCTCTTGTACCGGGAGTGGGTCAGCGTGCACTTGATCCTGGATTTGTCGGCCTACTAGCCGGTAGACAGTCTCCATTCTCTTGCGGTGTGTTTGTAGCCAGGAAGGATAGGTACCACAGGTATCTTCTTCGGAGCTAGACAGTTGCAACTCATGGATGTCTTTGCCTGGACGACATTAGAGAAGGGTGTATGGGGTGTATCCGGTGACGGAATGGACCTGATTATTATAGGCCCACAGCAGTTCCGGGAGGAATTGAGGCCAGTCGGGCTTTTTGTCTTCAGCCAAAGTCCGGATCAGTTGTAAGAGGGTCCGGTTAAAGCGTTCACACGCGCCATTCCCTTGTGGATGGTAAGGGGTGGTCCTGGACTTCTTGATTCCATACATCCGTTGGAGTTCTTCAATGACTCGCCCTTCGAAACAAGCCCCCTGATCAGAGTGTAGCCGCTCCGGACACCCGTAGACCCGAACGAATTGCTGACAGATGGCCTGTGCAGCTGATTCAGCAGTCTGATCCTTGGTAGCAACAGCGACGGCGAATTTCGTGAAGTGGTCCACCATCACCAGACAGTACTGGTAGCCACTATTCGCCGTTCCGATCAACAGATAGTCCACCATCAACAGCTCGAGGGGCCTCGACGTCTTAATAGTCTGGACGGGGGCACGCTGCTCCGCGGACTTGTGGAATTCACAGGTACGGCATCCTTGACAGATGTTTTCAACCAGCTTATGGAGCCCCGGACAAAAAATGAACTGCTGGGTCCACCGGAGGGTCTTGTCTATGCCGAAGTGGCCGTTCCTCCTGTGAGCTTCGCCCACCATCTCATGGGCCAACTGCACCGGGACGACAATCTGCAAACACTCCTCCAGCATATGGGATAGAAGGGCCCTGCGACACAGGACTCCATCTTTCACGATCAGCCAATCCCATTGGGCGAGCAGAGCCAAGGCTCCGGTCGATAGTCGGGCTCTCACTTCGGAGGGCGGTTTCTCTTGTTTATTCACATACTGTTTCAGTCAGTAAGACGTGCTCGCGATCTCGATCTTGAAGCTTAGCCCATTCTTGCTGGGCAGGGGAGATCCCACCACGGCTTCAATCCCTCCTACCGCATACTGGCGGCTATCTTCTATTTGCTTTGCGAGCCGGGCAAAGTCAGGCATCTCATCTTCCTCCAACTCTTCATCCCGGTCCCCCACTGGTGGGGTTGATGTCACTCTAGACAGGCTGTCAGCATTCTGATTCTCGTTCCCCGCTCTGTATTTAATTTTGTACTGGAATCTAGAGAGCCTGGCCATCCAGCGCTGTTCCATTGCCCCTAGTTTGGCATTCTCTAGGTGGGCAAGAGGATTGTTGTCCGTCATGACCAGCACCTCCGCTCCTGTCAGATAGCCGGCAAATTTCTCCGTCATAGCCCAAGTCAGAGCCAAGAGTTCCAAGCGGAAGGAGCTGTAGTTGACGGGATTCTTTTCGGTATCACGGAGAGACCTACTGGCATAGGCTATCACGCGTTCTTTATTATCTTGAACTTGAGAGAGGACCACCCCTAGGCCTTGAAGGCTGGCGTCGGTGTGCAACTGGAACAGTAATGTGTAATCTGCATACTCCAGAACAGGGGGTGATGTTAGAGCAGCCTTAAGTGCCTGAAAGGATTTTTCTTGGTCAGGCCCCCAACTGATGCGTCGTCCTCTGGGACTGTTCGCGGTCCCTCGGAGAACCTCATGCAGTGGTTTAGCAAGCCGAGCAAAGTCCTTGACAAACCGACGGTAGTAGCTTGCCAGTCCCAGAAAAGCCCGGACTTCTTTGACGGTAGTTGACTGCGGCCACTCTTGAACGGCTGCTATCTTCTCTGGAGAGGGCTGGACACCTTCGGCCGAGATCTGGTGACCCAAGTAGTCGATTTCCTGCTGGAACAGACAGCACTTGATGGGCTTTAACTTCAAGCCGTGTCCCTTCAAGCGCTGGAACACTTGGCCAAGCTTGTGAAGATGATCCTCGAAGGTAGCGGAGTATACCACGATGTCGTCAAGGTATATCAGCGTAAACTCAAAGTTGAAGTCTCCCAGACAGCGTTCCATCAGTCTCTGAAAGGTCCCCGGTGCGTTATTCAAGCCGACGGCATCCGGTCGAACTCATACAGGCCCATGTCCTTCTCACTCATTGGAAGCTGCCAATATCCACTGGCCAGGTCTAGGGACGAAAAATATTTGGCCTTCTTCAGGGCGGTCAGTGACTCTTCGATCCGAGGAAGTGGATATGAGTCCCGGATAGTGCAAGCGTTCAGCCTACAGTAGTCCACGCAAAATCTCAGGGAACCATCTTTCTTTTTGACTATCACCACGGGTGCAGCCCACGGGCTCTGGCTTTCACGTACCACTCCAGCACGTAGCATGGATTCTAACAGGCTTTTCACCTCCTGGTATTGCTGAGGTGGTATCTGCCGGTACCTCTCACGGATAGGGGGGTTGTCGCCCGTGGGTATCTCGTGCTGGATACTGGTGGTACACCCAAAGTCTGTGTCATGCTTTGCAAAGGAGTCTTGGTGTTCCCGCAGGAGTTCCTCTACTTGAGACACTTCTTGTTTGGTGTATTGAGACGTGTCTAGCTGTACTTTTTCCCGTAGTTTTCGCCCAATGTCTTCATCGTCTACTTGAGCGTTTATGGCTGAGACGGTTACCGTCCAGTCGACTTCTGTAGACGGGGTGAATTTTAGGGGTCCAATGGGATTCACTTCCGTGGGTAGAGCATATACCCGGACAAGTTGAGTGCTGGCTTCAAGGGCTAGGCCTACATCTGCGGTGTTGTTTAACCTGACAGGGCCTCTCCCGTTCCTCACGACGGCTAGAGTGTGAGCAACTAGTGGGTTTAGCTTACCCCCACTTGGGGTCCTCGGCTCGACCAACACTTCAACCCCCTCAAGTTGTCGATGGGTGTTAAGGGGTAAGGAAATGACTGTCTCTTTTTCAGCGGGCAAAGTAATCCGGGTACTGCGTGGCACCGTAATGGCGGCTAGCGGTAGTTGTTCCTCTGCCATCTGTTGAAGTCCAACGGTCCGGATTACGTGCTGGAACGCCAGACGAGTCGGCTTATGTTTGGTGACTTTCTGCCAGTATTTGGGTCCTTTTCTTGTCAACAGCATAAGATCCAGGTCTTTCAAGATGTTCATTCCAACTATCACTGGGGTTTCGGAGCCGAAACCTTCCTTGACGATGACGATCCCTCGTTTCCCTAAGTCCTGTCCGCAGGCCTTTGTGTCCATCCAAGCAACTCCGGTCACTGGAATGGGTAGATTATTAGCCGCAATAATCTTAATGGCGGTGTCTGGGTCACGAGCAGTCCTTGGTTTGAGGTAATTTTCGTAAAACTGTTCAGAGATCGTGGTCACTTGTGACCCAGTGTCCATCAGTCCCTGTACGGCAATTCCTTCCAGGACAACTTCAAGTGTCGGGCTATTCGAGGCAAGAGCACTCCGCCATCGGCTCTGTTTTTCCACACCCCTCTCCTTGGCCTCCCCTGCTGCGCGAGCCTCAGCTGCAGGGGTGTCTAGTTTAACGGCGGCCATTGTGGTGAGGCCCGGCGTGGTAGCTCTGCTTGTGGATATGGCTGGGGTTCCATTCGTTGGTCTGATCGAAATTCCCTTCGCTGAGGCGACTGAGGGTTTGTTCGTTGGTGCGATGGAGGTTTTTGCGGAGGGAAGTGTTGAGGACAACGATTTGCCCTATGGCGAGGATCATCGCATGACCAACACTGTCCCATGGGACGACTAGGCTGTCTTCGCTGGTCTCCCTGTTGGTCTAATGTTAACTGTAATACCTGTTTCTGTAAGTCTGCTACCATCTGTTTCAGGTCTTCCGTGTCACTGTTCGGATTTTTAATGTCAGATATGGATCTGCACGCAGCACCTGGAATCCCCACATCCATGACGGGTCCCCTTGAACGTTCTATGGCTTCCTGTTTGAATTCAGCAAAAGTAAGAGTCGGCATCATCCGGATCAAGTCCTGTTATGTGCGGTTAAGATACTGATCTCTCAGTCCTATTACAAATTGGTCTCTCAGTACCAGGTCACGAGGAGCCATACCAGCTAGTTGTTCCCCTTTTCCACAGGCTTGTTCAAGGAGTACCTGAAGGGCGTTCGCATATTAGGGAATATCCTCCCATTCAAGCTTCGTCCGTCTAAAGAACATGAGTCACAGTGTTCACTGGTATGTGGTCGGCCCATAGGTGTTCTCCAGCACCCGCACCAAATCATCTACTGTACGCTGGCCCCTGACCGTCTCCAGTCTGACTGTCGTCCATGCCTCCCCCTCTAGCGTCAGTACCGCCATTTCTGCCAAGGTCTTAGGGTCAATATTATACATTTCCCCCAGTATCCGGACTTGTTCCGCCCACTCTGGTACAGGGTAGTTTCGTCCGCCAAATTTCCTGACATGATTCACAATAGACACAGGCGGGGCTTTCTGACTGTACACGTGGCCTGGGTGGGAATCTTGCTGTTCACAGATCCTGCCGACTACGCCAGATGAAGTGACCGCGGGCAAGGCCGCGCGTTGGTATCTATGATCTGGCCCAGCAAGATCCCCACACACAGACTCTATCTTGATAACCGTATCTTTACTTGTATACATTTTTAACATAGCAGAACACAATAAATGACAACCGTAAATGTTCACAGCAATAACGTGTACTTATAAGCTGACCCTCACTGTCCCTACTCACACGTTACCAGTCCTTTACTCCAGAAGAATGTGTCCCCCGTCGCAGGCCTGTCTGTCTTTGCAGGAAGGCGTCCCAGCCGAAGAAAACAGGAACAGCAGACTTCGCTGAAAGGAAGGAATACTTCTGCCTCTCGCCAGAGGTCCCGCTTACAGTCTCTCTCTGATCCGGATAGCAGCTTTTGTGGATTCCCTTATGTGGTTCACACTCCAGTAGCGGGGAGTGTAATAGCTGAATCCTTCAGCAGTGCAGAACCTGGGGAAGGCACTGAGGATTAGAGATGAGCGGTGTTCGACTAGAACTGTTCGCCAATCTCAAATTCGAGCTGTTTTGGGTGGTGTTCGAGTTGTTCGACGAACCCGAACGATTTGCAAAAAATTCGGCTGTTCGAGGTTATGTTCGATAACTGTTCGTGCACCAAAAGCGTGTCCTGCATGTCTGGCGCTATTTAGAGCACCAATCATGCAGGGATTGTCTGCCACTCACTGTAATGCCACAGCCATGGTGGTTGTGGCATTAAAGTGATTGCCCAAATCGATGGGAACAGTGCTCACAGTGAAACATGAAAAGCCGGCAATTCAGCAGCGGCATACACCGGTACCCGACAATTTAGAACCGAAAGAATAGAGCTTCACACATAGATTAGATAGATAGAAACATGTCAGTCACACATATAAGAAGCACAGTGACAGTGTTGCTTACTGTACTTGTCATTTAGTGTAAAGGATTTATCAAAAAAAATAATAGTGTTTTCGTGCACCGTCTCTTTAAAAAAGCCAGCCGGCAATTCAGCAGCGGTACCCGACAATTTATAACAGACAGAATAGAGCTTCACACATAGATTAGATAGATAGAAACATGTCAGTCACATATATATGAAGTACTGTGACAGTGTTGCTTACTGTACTTGTCATTTACTGCAAAGGATTTATTAAAAAAAATAATAGTGTTTTCATGCACCGTCTCTTTAAAAAAGCCGGCCGGCAATTCAGCATCTGTACCCGACAATTTATAACAGACAGAATAGAGCTTCACACATAGATTAGATAGATAGAAACATGTCAGTCACATATATAATAAGTACAGTGACAGTGTTGGTTACTGTACTTGTCATTTAGTATTAAAATAAAGGATTTATTATTAAAAAAAATTGGCGTGGGGTTCCCCGTAATTTTAGTCTCTAGCGGAGGTTAAGCAGACAGCTGGGGCAGATGTTTGAAGCCTGGGAAGGGGGTAATACCCACGGAGCTTCCCAGGCTACTAATATCAGCCCCCAGCTGAATACCTAGCCTTTACTAGCTATTAAAATGGAGGAACCCCCCCAAAAAAATGACGTGGGGTCCCCCCTAATTTAATAGCTAGCAAAGGCTAGGCAGACAGCTGGGGGCTGATATTAATAGCCCAGGAAGGGAGCCATGAATATTGGCCCCCTCCCAAGCTAGAAACACCAGCCGTCAGCCGCCCCAGAAATGGCGCATCCATAGGATGCGCCAATTCTGGCACTTAGCCTCGCTCTTCCACGCTGCCCTGGTGCGGTGGCAGGGGGTAATAGGGTTGGGGTTGATGTCAGCTTATAATGCCAGCTGACATCAAGCCCAGGTTAGTAATGGAGAGGCGTCTATAAGACACCCCCATTACTAACCCCATAGTCAAAGTTAAAAGAAAACACAAACACCCAGAATAAAGTCCTTTAATTGAAATAAAGACACATTCCTTTATTGTTCTAAATTAAACCATACTTACCATCACGCCCATTCCAGCTGAAGCCAACGATCTCCTGCAATAAAAGAAAAATAATAAAGCAACCTCATTTTTACCTTTCCATGGTTCCCACGACAGCTTCAGCTCTGCTACATCGAGATGACAGGCTGGACCGCAGCAGAACGCTGCCATCCAGCCTGTCATCCCGCAGACACTGAGAAGGGCAGGCATGCTTGCGCTCTGCAGTGTCTGGCTGTGACGGCATAAAGATGAGACGAGTTCATGTCCAATGAACTCGGCGCACCTCATGCAGGTCACTGACAGCGTGGGAGAATTCTCCTGCACTCAGAACTTCAGCGTGAGAATTCTCCCACGCTGTCAGTGACGTGCATGAGGTCAGCTGAGTTCATTGGACATGAATGAGCTCACCTCATGCACGTCACTGACAGCGTGGGAGAATTCTCACGCTGTAGCGCTGAGTGCAGGAGAATTTTCCCACGCTGTCAGTGACGTGCATGAGGTGAGCTGAGATCATTGGACATGAATGAGCTCACCTCATGCACGTCACTGACAGCGTGGGAAAATTCTCCTGCACTCAGCGCTTCAGCTTGAGAATTTTCCCACGCTGTCAGTGACGTGCATGAGGTGAGCTCATTCATGTCCAATGAACTCAGCTGACCTCATGTACGTCACTGACAGCGTGGGAGAATTTTCACGCTGAAGTGCTGAGTTCCGGAGAATTCTCCCACGCTGTCAATGACGTGCATGAGGTGCGCCGAGTTCATTGGACATGAGCTTGTCTCATCTTTATGCCATCACAGCGAGACACTGAGGAGCGCAAGCATGCCTGCGCTTCTGAGTGTCCGCGGGATGACAGGCTGGATGGCAGCGTTCTGCTGCGGTCCAGCCTGTCATCTCGATGTAGCAGAGCTGAAGCTGTCGTGGGAACCATGGAAAGGTAAGGATGAGGTTGCTTAATTATTTTACTTTTATTGCAGAAGACATTGGCTTCAGCTGGAATGGGCGTGACGGTAAGTATGGTTTAATTTAGAACAATAAAGAATTGTGTGTTTATTTCAATTAAAGGACTTTATTCTGGGTGTTGTGTTTTTTTAAATACTTTACTAGAAATTCATGGTGGTCATGTCTAATATTGGCGTGACCCCATGAATTTCGGGCTTAGGACCAGCTGATAATGCCAAGCTGGCCTTAACCCCTTTATTACCCAGTGAGCCACCGCACCAGGGCCCTGGATGAGTTGGGTACAGCGCCAGAAGATGGCGCTTCTATGAACGCGCCATTTTCTGGGGCGGCTGCGGACTGCAATTTGCAGCGGGTGGGGCCCAGAAAGCTTGGGCCTCCCTGCGCTGCGGATTCCAGCTCCCAGCTGCCTAGTTGTACCTGGCTGGGCACAAAAATAGGGCGAAGCCCCACGCATTTTTTTTTAAAATTATTTCATGAAATTCATGGAATAATTAAGAAAAAAAGGGCTTCCCTATATTGTTGTGTCCAACCAGGTACAAATAGGCAGCTGGTGGTTGGGGGCAGCCCGTCCCTGCCTGCTGTACCTGGCTGGACACAAATATAGTGCGAAGCCCCACGTCAATTTTTTTTTAATTATTTCATGAAATTATTTTTTTAAAAAAGGGCTTCCCTATATTGTTGTGTCTGGCCAGGTACAAATAGGCAGCTGGTGGTTGGGGGCAGCCTGTTCCTGCCTGCTGTACCTGACTGGACACAAATATAGGGCGAAGCCCCACGTCAATTTTTTTTAAATTATTTCAGGAAATTCATGAAATAATGAAAAAAAAATTGATGTGGGGCTTCGCCCTATATTTGTGTCCAGTCAGGTACAGCAGGCAGGAACGGGCTGCTCCCAACCACCAGCTGCCTATTTGTACCTAGCCGGACACAACAATATAGGGAAGCCCTTTTTTTCTTAATTATTCCATGAATTTCATGAATTTAAAAAAAAAATACGTGGAGCTTCGCCCTATTTTTGTGTCCAGCCAGGTACAACTAGGCAGCTGGGGGCTGGAATCTGCAGCGCAGGGAGGCCCAAGCTTTCTGGGTCCCACCCGCTGCAAATTGCAGTCCGCAGCCGCCCCGGAAAATGGCGCGTTCATAGAAGCGCCATCTTCTGGCGCTGTACCCAACTCATCCAGGGCCCTGGTGCGGTGGCTCACTGGGTAATAAAGGGGTTAAGGCCAGCTTGGCATTATCAGCTGGCCCTAAGCCCGAAATTCATGGGGTCACGCCAATATTAGACATGACCACCATGAATTTCTAGTAAAGTATTTAAAAAAAACACAAACACCCAGAAAAAAGTCCTTTAATTGAAATAAACACACAATTCTTTATTGTTCTAAATTAAACCATACTTACCGCCACGCCCATTCCAGCTGAAGCCAATGATCTCCTGCAATAAAAGTAAAATAATAAAGCAACATCATCCTTACCTTTCCATGGCTCCCACGACAGCTTCAGCTCTGCTACATCGAGATGACAGGCTGGACCGCAGCAGAACGCTGCCATCCAGCCTGTCATCCCGCAGACACTGAGAAGCGCAGGCTTGCTTGCGCTACTCAGTGTCTGGCTGTGACGGCATCCAGATGAGCCGAGGTCATGTCCAATGAACTCGGCTCACCTCATGCACGTCACTAACAGCGTGGGAAAATTCTCACGCTGAAGCGCTGAGTGCAGGAGAATTTTCCCACGCTGTCAGTGACGTACATGAGGTGAGCCGAGTTCATTGTCGGCTCATCTGGATGCCGTCACAGTCAGACACTGAGGAGCGCAAGCATGCCTGCGCTTCTCAGTGTCTGCGGGATGACAGGCTGGATGGCAGCGTTCTGCTGCGGTCCAGCCTGTCATCTGGATGTAGCAGAGCTGAAGCTGTCCTGGGAACCATGGAAAGGTAAGGATGAGGTTGCTTTATTATTTTTCTTTTATTGCAGGAGATCGTTGGCTTCAGCTGGAATGGGCGTGATGGTAAGTATGGTTTAATTTAGAACGATAAAGAATTGTGTCTTTATTTCAATTAAAGGACTTTATTCTGGGTGTTTGTGTTTTTTTTTTAACTTTGACTATGGGGTTAGTAATGGGGGTGTCTTATAGACGCCTCTCCATTACTAAACTGGGCTTGATGTCAGCTGGCATTATAAGCTGACATCAACCCCAACCCTATTACCCCCTGCCACCGCACCAGGGCAGCGTGGAAGAGCGAGGCTAAGTGCCAGAATTGGCGCATCCTATGGATGCGCCATTTCTGGGGCGGCTGACGGCTGGTGTTTCTAGCCTGGGAGGGGGCCAATATTCATGGCTCCCTTCCTGGGCTATTAATATCAGCCCCCAGCTGTCTGCCTAGCCTTTGCTAGCTATTAAATTAGGGGGGACCCCACGTCATTTTTTTGGGGGGGGTCCTCCATTTTAATAGCTAGTAAAGGCTAGGTATTCAGCTGGGGGCTGATATTAGTAGCCTGGGAAGCTCCGTGGGTATTACCCCCTTCCCAGGCTTCAAACATCTGCCCCAGCTGTCTGCTTAACCTCCGCTAGAGACTAAAATTACGGGGAACCCCACGCCAATTTTTTTTAATAATAAATCCTTTATTTTAATACTAAATGACAAGTGCAGTAACCAACACTGTCACTGTACTTATTATATATGTGACTGACATGTTTCTATCTATCTAATCTATGTGTGAAGCTCTATTCTGTCTGTTATAAATTGTCGGGTACAGATGCTGAATTGCCGGCCGGCTTTTTTAAAGAGACGGTGCATGAAAACACTATTATTTTTTTTAATAAATCCTTTGCAGTAAATGACAAGTACAGTAAGCAACACTGTCACAGTACTTCATATATATGTGACTGACATGTTTCTATCTATCTAATCTATGTGTGATTTTCTATTCCTTCTATTCTAAATTGTCGGGTACCGGTGTATGCCGCTGCTGAATTGCCGGCCGGCTTTTTTAAAGAAAGCGTCTTCTGAGCAGTTTGTCAGCTTTTGGACACCTTTGAGGGTGTTTTCTATGTGTTCCTATGTGTTTTTGTTTGCCTGCCATTGGTTTTAACGGTGTTCGACGGTGTTCTAAGGTGTTCGACGAACAGTTCGACGAACAGTTCCTCGAACATCCCGGTGTTCGACGAACCGAACCGAACCCGAACACTACGGGGGTGGCTCAACACTACTGAGGATAAGGTGTCAGATAAAAGAAATCACGTTGAGAGTCTCTTCTGCGCCACACACGAGGACCTGCACACCGTCCTGGCTCTTTTCACAGACTCTCTCAGACTCTCCGCGCGCTTTTTCCTGCTTCTCACTCTGGTCACGTGACTCTCTAGGGCGGGACACAGGAGACTCAGTCTTTTTCTCTGACATCACACCCTGCGCAGGTGCAACCTCTGGCCACAAGGTGGCAACACCATCCTGCGTAATCATTTCTGTAACAGGCTCTATTTCAATTATCACAGAACAGCCAAAGCCGGCCAGCTCACTACAGCATCACTATAATCATAGCCACTATGGTTATGGTGATGCTTATAATGACACAATCAAATACACTCATCTATATTGTACATTCCACCTGACAAAATTTGGACATTTTCTGGTAACTTAACTCTAGCATTGCTAAGATGTTGCTAGAGGTGAATAAATTCACTGTGAATTGCAGATACTTCAATTGTCTTGAAAAGATATATATAACACTTGTAGGTCTGCTAGGAATGTATCCAACCTCTATCAATTTTGTTTAAAGCAAACACAGTCTTTGCAATTTCAAAGTAACCTCACTATAGGAACGGAATTTTTAAAATTAACAACAGTCCAAAAATTATTCCCATTAATATTTTGTGATCAAGCAAACTATTCTGTGCAGGACACACTCAAACTGAGGGTAAGAAAATCCATCTGAATAGAAAAAGGTATCATTGATGGAATGGAAATTCCACCATATATAACATAAACTCTTATGGCTGATGGACTGAGCAGAATGCTGATTCCAGCTGATGGTGTCACTGTCAGAGGTTACATCACTCTCCTGTCATTGAGTTGAGTGATGTGCCACATATTCCATAATGTTCTGTGCTTCCTCCCAGTAATATGTTTGCCAGAGGCAAAGGAGGCCAGTTGTGGCCTTCATTCGATTGTACTACTACCTGAATGCTTAGTGCCATTGGTGGTGATGGTGCTTCTGCTGCTGCTAGATGTTCCCACATTTTTAGTTTTAGAATATATATTTTTTTCTTTTAAAGTACCCTGTCTACTGCCATTGCCCCTTTTTCTTTTATCGTACATTTTTTTACAACACTACAATACAGTGTAAAATAATACCACCACACAACATCAACATATAAGTACCATACCTGGCTTATATAATAATGCATATAATGCATGCATAATACTGCTAAACATCTTCATTTATATCAAGAAAATGGTACAATATAGAGGTCAATTAATATTTTTGTACATTACTTACATTTCTAAACTGACCACTAAGGACCCCACTATGCAGTGCACCTCTTACAACATAAAATTAGAAATGCATGTTTCAGACATAGAAAATGAACAGTTTTATTTGTAACATACAGAAAACATTGTATTTACCATCATAGCCTGGAAGATTACAGGAGAAACTAACACAAAACAATATAGTGGTCATACAGATCAGTATAGAGGAAAGCTCTAACAGTTCATACAGTACCATCTGCTGCCCCTCCAGCTTAGCTCCAGCTGTTGCTATAAATCCAACAAAAATACAGATTTCTTAGGATCAGAGTGTGTGGACTGTTTATTTGAAACTCATCAATAAAGACCCCAGTATACAAAGCACGTCATAATACATACAAAATTGCTGCTGAATTGTAACTTTCATTTAATTGCATAGCATGGATAGGCAATAGGGGAAGTTGTCTCTGCGCCAAAGTTTATGAGGGAGCAAAATTTTGCCCACACTCCATACCTAACTTGCACCACCCTTAATGTCAAATGATTAGCCCCTGCAAATGCAGCTTCTTCTTGGAGTGATGCAGTTAGTACAAGCTTGGATTTGCTTATGCTAAGCACAGCAGGCGAGATGGGTTTGTCATCAACTGCTACGCTCTGCATAGGCAGTGCCCGAAATGACAAAGGTATCTGTATAATAAAGTGAGCATTGTAATTTTGATCGCTGTTTATTTAGAAAGCATTAGTGTTGAGCGAGCACTAAAATGCTTGGGTGCTCGAAGCTTGGGCCGAGCTCGCCGTGATACTCGGGTGCTCGACCCGAGCAACGAGCCCAATGTTAGTCTATGGGAGACTCGAGCATTTTTGTGGTGGCACCCCCGGCAGTCTTTTAAAAGCCTAACAAGTGCCCAAAACGATAGTGACAGTGCTCAAATGACATGGGGACAGCATGGGGATCGCCCCAGGAAGCATTTCTGACCCCCAGGTCACTGCTGTCAACAACGTGGTCAGAGGTATTAAGCCACTTTTACAGGCTCACAATAAAACGTTCAAAAACGAAAGTGAAACTTTTTTCCTGTGAAATATGTTAAGGAACATCCTTTCCAGGGTAAAGACTTGTGCATAAGTTAAAATAAATTACCAAAAACAAAAATACTCCTCCACACCTTCGGCTATGTTCACAAGTAGCATTTTTTATGCGTTTTTGCACTTTTGTATTGCTTTCAACTATGACAAATGCATTCACCGTGAAATGTCATTTTAACATTTTACAACCTTATCTGGCCATGTGCTGTGTGACACATGCATAAAGTGCTGAAAAGACAAGGGAACAGCATGAGGAAGACCCCTGGAAGCATCTCTGACTCCCAGGTCACTGTCTAAAAGTGTGCCCATCATAAGTGATCCTTACCGCATCAGAAGATGCAGACTTGCAACTATCCCCATGCAAGTTCTAGTCCCAGGGCAGTGTTCAATTGTACCTCCCCCATTCCTTGCAATACAAGCTCAAGTATGCAGCCTGCCACCCACCCACCCCCAGGCTGCAATACCATACTGCTTGTTTGCTTGAACTTGAAATTGGGCCTTTTAGGCATGTGGAGGCGGAATCTGGCCACCACGTCATGGCTTTGTCGGCGGCCTGGAATCCATACTCAGTCCCCAGCCGCCCGGCGGCCGGGTGTCCATACTCGGTCCCCAGCCGCCCCGCGGCCGGGTGTCCACACACGGTCCCCAGCCGCCTGGGGGAAGCCGGGTGTCCATAAACGGTCCCCAGCCGCCCCTATTTCTCCTTGGAACATCCCCCCACACACTTTTCTTAGCCCGGCCTGCTTTAGGCAGCATTGGACGAGCCCACCTGAGAACCAGACTCCTCCGGTGGGCCCTGACTTCTCCATCGGTGGAGTTGAGAGTGCCAAGGTGAGGAGCATGATGATGATGACAGAAGTTAGCATCTGCTATGCTTTCTTTTAATGCAAGTGTAAGTGTGCAGCCTGCCACCCACCCACCCCCAGACTGCAATTCCATACTGCTAGCTTGCACTTGAAATGGGGCCTTTCAGTTTGGAGGAGGCCGAAGCTGGCCACTACCTCATGGCTGCTTCGGCAGCGAGGTATCCATACTCAGTCCCCAGCCGCCCATATTTGTCCTGGTGTGCCTTATACATAAGATTAAGCGCGTATACCAAAACATTACCTGTGCCCTCCCCAGTGCATTTAGTGGGAAGGAGAGCCTATTCCGCTGTAGTGTGTGCATGCCAAACCCCTGTTCATGGTACATGCGAAGATGCCTCCCACCTTGCACCTGTCGTTGCAGACTTGCAACTATCCCCATTCAAGTCCTTGTCCCAGGGCAGTGTTCAGTTGTACCCCTCCCATTCCTTGCAATGCAAGCGCAAGTATGCAGCCTGCCACCCACCCACCCCCAGGCTGCAATACCCTACTGCTTGCTTGCACTTTAAATTGGGCCTTTTAGGCATGTGGAGGCGGAATCTGGCCACCACGCCATGGCTGTGTCGGCGGCCTGGTATCCATACTCAGTCCCCAGCCACCTGGTGGCCGGGTGTCCCCGCTTGCTCCCCAGCCTCCAGGGGTGGCCGGGTGTCCATACTCGGTCCCCGGCCACCCCTATTTGTCCCGGTAACCTTTCCCACACTTTTCTTAGCCTGGCCTGCTTTAGGGCAGCATTGGCCGATCCCACCGGACTATCAGACTCCTCCGGTGGGCCCTGGCTTCTCCATCAGGGGAGTTGAGAGTGCCAAGGTGAGGAGCATAATGAGGATGATAGAAGTTAGCATCTGCTTTGTTTTGTTGTAATGCAAGCGCATGTATGTAGTAGCGGCTAGGCCTGAGGTGGTCAGCGTTTTGGCGCATATCCTACCTCCTCCGAGGATTGCTGGATGTTTTCCTGCTACTATCCAAGTTCTATGACTCCCGTTAAAACAAAGCTTCAGGTGATAAATGATGGATGAGGTAGTGGCAAAGGAGAAAGAGCAGGAGGAACAGGGACCATTCACATCAATATCAGGCCAGTCAATCAGATATGTCTTGTAGGATATGTTTCTGTAACAAAAGGAGCAGTTCGGCTACACAGTTATAGGGCATACAGTGAGTGCAATGCCTACCAAAAATTTCGAGCCACTCCAATGCCCCTTGGAAATGACATGGAGGTCAGAGGGCGTTAACTAAACCTTTTTTTTCCATTTATAGCAACTGGGTCTCCCGTGCACTGTTGGCCTAAGCAGTGAATGGAAGGCTTTCCAAAAATTATGAGGAACTGCAATGCCCCTTACAAGAGCCATGTGTGGCACCCCAGGGGTCTGGTCACCACAGTAATAGAGATATTACGTCGGAGAGCAAGTGGGAGGTTTCCTGGTCAGGATCCCTTAAACATGCAACATCCTCCTGCCCCAATCCTGGGAGGGGAGAATTCTGCCCTTATAAACTGGATCTGGGGCGGGGTTGAGTGAGTCAGAGAACAGTCAGAGTCAGAGTGAGAGCAAGGGAAAGTAACAGCAAGGAGCTCTGTAGGAGCTAGGAGCTAAAGACCAGGGGCTGGAAGCTGAGCAGAGCTCGCCCTGGCAGAAGACAATAGTAACCGGACACAGGAGTCCGAAGCTGTGAGGACTTATATATCCAGCAGCAGAAACCAGCCGGCAGGGGATTTCAGGTCCTCTGGCCATAGAAACCCGGAGGCTTAGTCACAAGCAAGGGACCAGCACCGCCGTCGTGGAGCGGAGGCTAACAGAAGGCCCCAAGTCACCAGCCATACGGGTGAGCACTACACGGTACACTCAGGGACGTGGGCTACTTCTACCCGCTTACAGCAAGGTAGCCAGGAAGAGTGCAGACAGACGGGGAGGCCTACAACTCCACCTGGCCAGGGGAACTCCTGCTTGCTCGCAGACTGACCAGGCCCCGTATGCTAGCCAGTACTCCCAGGAGGGTCTGACTTAATATCATCAGTAAAGACCCTGAACTGCACTGCAAAGACTCTGAGTCATTCCTGCTGCGCTCGTGCACCATCACCCCCATCATCCACACTCACTGCCCTGAGGCTATACTCCTCCTGAGGGGAGTTATCCCATTCTATGCTGCGCACACAACACCAGCCTCAGCGGTCTGCCTCGCAGCGGTGGTACTCCCTGACCGCAATCCACGGGTGGCGCAGTCGGACAATTAACCTCAAAGCCTAAGAAAGACTTCCACGGGACCGGGTCACCGCCACGGAGACTACAGACCCCAGAGACCCGGCACCGGGTATCCCACACACGTGTACACACGGCCCAGGGGGCGCGTCACATGCAGTACAGCATATTACAAACATAAGTCACATTATTGGGGAGTGGGTGTCCCATGGTATTTGATTATGCTTTCCAAGCAAAAGCTGCCAAAAATTAGGACGGAGCAACTTGCAATGCCCCTTATAAGAGCCATGCAGTACAGCATATTACAAACATAAGTCCCATTATTGGGGAGTGGGTGTCCCATAGTATTTGCTTATGCTTTCCAAGCAAAAGCTGCCAAAAATTAGGACGGAGCAAATTGCAATGCCCATTACAAGAGCCATGCAGTACAGCATATTACAAACATAAGTCCCATTATTGGGGAGTGGGTGACCCATAGTATTTGCTTATGCTTTACCAGCAAAAGCTGCCAAAAATTAGGACGGAGCAACTTGCAATGCCCCTTACAAGAGCCATGCAGTACAGCATATTACAAACATAATTCCCATTATTGGGGAGTGGGTGTCCCATAGTATTTGCTTATGCTTTCCAAGCAAAAGCTGCCAAAATTTAGGACGGAGCAACTTGCAATGCTCCTTTCAAGAGCCATGCAGTACAGTATATTACAAACATAAGTCCCATTATTGGGGAGTGGGTGTTCCATAGTATTTGCTTATGCTTTCCCAGCAAAAGCTGCCAAAAATTAGGACGGAGCAACTTGCAATGCCCCTTACAAGAGACATGCAGTACAGCATATTACAAACATAAGTCCCATTATTGGGGAGTGGGTGTCCCATAGTATTTGCTTATGCTTTTCCAGCAAAAGCTGCCAAAAATTAGGACGGAGCAACTTGCAATGCCCCTTACAAGAGCCATGCAGTACAGCATATTACAAACATAAGTCCCATTATTGGGGAGTGGGTGTCCCATAGTATTTGCTTATGCTTTCCCAGCAAAAGCTGCCAAAAATTAGGACGGATCAACTTGCAATGCCCCTTACAAGAGCCATGCAGTACAGCATATTACAAACATAAGTCCCATTATTGGGGAGTGGGTGTCCCATAGTATTTGCTTATGCTTTCCCAGCAAAAGCTGCCAAAAATTAGGATGGAGCAACTTGCAATGCCCCTTACAAGAGCCATGCAGTACAGCATATTGCAAACATAAGTCAGATTATTGGGGAGTGGGTGTCCCATAGTATTTGCTTATGCTTTCCAAGCAAAACTGCCAAAAATTAGGATGGAGCAACTTGCAATGGCCCTTATAAGAGCCATGCAGCACACCATATTACAAACATAAGTCCCATTATTGGGGAGTGGGTGTCCCATAGTATTTGCTTATGCTTTCCCAGCAAAAGTTGCCAAAAATTAGGACGGAGCAACTTGCAATGCCCCTTACAAGAGCCATGCAGTACAGCATATTACAAACATAAGTCCCATTATTGGGGAGTGGGTGTCCCATAGTATTTGCTTATGCTTTCCAAGCAAAAGCTGCCAAAAATTAGGACGGAGCAACTTGCAATGCCCCTTACAAGAGCCATGCAGTACAGCATATTACAAACATAAGTCCCATTATTGGGGAGTGGGTGTCCCATAGTATTTGCTTATGCCTTGCAAGCAAAATCTGCCAAAAATAAGGATGGAGGAACTTGCAATGCTGGCACCCTGGTGGTATAGTGGTGGTGGAGGCTGAGGATAAGGAGAAGAAGATTAAACAGCCGAAACGAGGAAGCGTATACCCATGTGTGGGTGTGAAGCGGTGCATGTGAATACACCCCCGAAATAACACAGTGGATTTGACTTTATGTTACTCTGCTGTCATTTGGTGGTGATGAGAAGTCTGGCCCAATCCAGCCCTTGTTCATTTTGATAAGGGTCAGCTTGTCAGCATTGTCAGTTGACAGGCGAGTACGCTTATCAGTTATAATTCCCCCAGCGGCACTAAAAACACGCTCCGATAACACGCTAGCGGCAGGGCAGGCCAGGACCTCCAAGGCGTACAGAGCGAGTTCATTCCAAGTGTCCAGCTTGGATACCCAATAATTAAAAGGCACAGAGAAATCACGGAGGACGCTGGTACGATCGGCAAGGTACTCCCTCACCATCTTTTGAAACTTTCTACTCCTTGTGAGAGTACCCCGCGCCTCAGGGCCTGTAAGCTGGGCGGATGTCAGAAAACTGTCCCAGAACGTTGACAGTGTTCCCCTGCCTCTGCTGGATTGGAGTTGCATCTCTCTCGCCTGTACGCCTTGGTTGAACAACGAACTGTGACCTCTGCCACTAGCGTGTTCAGATGGGAATTTTTTTAAGAGTTCTGCAGCAAGAGCCTTCTGGTATTGCCCCATTTTTGTAGACCTCTCCACCTCAGGAATAAGAGAGTGAAAGTTCTCCTTGTAGCGGGGTCTACAAGTGTCACCAACCAGTAATGACTGTCACCCAACATTTTGACAACGCGAGGGTCACGGTTAAGGCAGCGTAACATAAAGTCAGCCATGCGTGCCAGACTGGTAACGGGCAAGATTTCCGTGTCCTCACCAAGATGACGACTGACCATGCTCTCCTCCTCCTCCTCCTCTTCCTCCTTCCCCCTGTCCTCAGGCCACCCACGCTGAACCGACGGTATGACACTTGTACAGGTACTACCGTCTACAACGCATGATAGCAGCTCCTGTTCTTCCTCCTCCTCCTCCTCCTCCTCCTCTCCCTCATTGTCCCCCAATGCACGTTGGGATGAGATGAGGCTGGGCTGTGGGTAATCGCCCGCTATGGCTTCTTGATCCATCTCATCATACTCTGGCTGCAATGCCTCCTCTTTAATTCTCTACAGAGAGCGTTGCAAAAGACAGACAAGTGGGATGCTGACACTAATGATGGCCACTCACCATCTTGGTGGCCTCCTCAAAGTTTGTCAGGATGGTACATATGTCAGACATCCAGGTCCACTCCTGAGGTCTTATGTGTGGAGTCTGACCTGAATATCGATGGCCTTGTTGCAGCTGGTACTCCACAACTGCTCTCTTCTGCTCACAAATCCTTTGCAACATGTGGAGAGTAGAGTTCCAACGTGTGGGGACATCACACGTCAGACGGTGTGCCTGAAGCTGCAAACGCTGCTGCAACACAGCAAGGGCGGCGGAAGCTGTAGCCGACTTGCGAAAATGAGCTGACAGGTGGCGTACTTTCACGAGCAGATCTGGCAACTCGGGGTACGATTTAAGAAACCGCTGAACTACGAGGTTAAGCACATGAGCCAGGCATGGTACGTGTGTGATCTCACCTCGCCTCAGAGCCGCCACCAGGTTACGGCCATTGTCACCACCGACCATGCCGGGATGTAGGTTCAGCGGTCTCAGCCACAGATCGTCCTGCTCTTTCACAGCTGTCCACAACTCACAAGCAGTGTGAGGTTTATCACCTAAGCTTATGAGTTTCAGCACAGCCTGTTGCCGCTTGGCGGAGGCAGTGCTGCAATGCTTCCAGCTTGTAACTGATGTGGTGATATCTGAGATGGAGGCTGAACATGAGGAGGAGGAGGAGGATGCACAGGAGCTGTACACTGTGGGGGCAACTCTGACTGACATAGGGCCCGCAATCCTCGGTGTGGGGAGGATGTGTTCCGTCCCAAGGTCTGACTGGGTCCCGGCTTCCACTATGTTTACCCAGTGTGCCGTCAGAGAGATGTACCGTCCCTGGCCACAAGCACTTGTCCACGTGTCCGTTGTCAGGTGGACTCTCCCAGTAACTGCATTGTTGAGGGCACAGCAGATGCTTTGGGACACGTTCTTGTGTAGTGGGGGGAGGGCACACCGGGCAAAATAGTGTCGGCTGGGGACCGAGTACCGAGGGACGGCCACCGCCATAAGATTGCGGAAGGATTCCGTCTCCACCAGCCTAAAAGGCAGCATTTC
Organism: Phyllobates terribilis; assembly: GCF_046119375.1. Classification (NCBI taxonomy): domain Eukaryota; kingdom Metazoa; phylum Chordata; class Amphibia; order Anura; family Dendrobatidae; genus Phyllobates; species Phyllobates terribilis. The sequence continues at coordinate 40,553,392 of NW_027362769.1, read as the reverse complement.
CAATGCAAGCAGTCGTGAAATGTGCGAATTTAGGACTGTGGCCTGTGGGGCGTTAGCTGCGAATTTCCGCTTTCGTTCAAAGGTCTGGGATATGGACAATTGAACGCTGCGGTGGGACGTGGACGTTGATGCTGTTTCTTGAGAAACTGCCATAACAAGTGAAGACTGAGAGGAGGGGGCATCTTTACATGCAGTATGGACAGGGGATTGCCTTGCACACACAACAGGGGGTTCTATTGCACGCACAACAGTGGAAGAAGCAGTGGTGACACCCGCTGACACTGGTCGTGGACCCTGGGTTTCGCCCCACAAAGTCGGGTGCTTTCCTGCCATGTGCCTGATCATGCTGGTGGTGGTCAGGCTGGTAGTTTTGTCACCCCTGCTGATGCTGGCATGGCCTTCTGTCTGCGTCCACCACACTGCTTCTTCCTGCCTGTTGGGGTACTCTGCCTCCCTCCCCCTGTGTGCTGCTGACCTCACTCTGCATGTCCTCCTTCCACGTTGGGTCAGTTACTAGATCATCCACCACCTCCTCCTCTTCCACTTGCGCACCACGATCCTCCTCCTCACTTCCTGGCAATTGTATCTCGTCATCGTCCACCTCTTGTGAAAGATTGCCAACGTCGACTTCCTGTGGCCGTGGCTGTTCAAATATTTGGGCATCGCAACATGCGATCTCCTCTTCCACCACTTCAAGCGTATCAGGCGAGGGGCCCAAATATGGAAATGGACCAGTGAACAGCTCTTCAGAGTGTCCAAGTGTGGGATCACTTGCTGTCTGACGACACTCGGCATGGTGGGAGGAAGGAGCATCAGGGTGAGGAGGAGTATGCGGTCGAGACTCACTGCTACTCAGAGTTGACCGTGTGGAAGACAGACCGGAGGTGGTGGTGCCCAGGTAACTGGAAGTATTATCTGCTATCCAATTAATAACCTGTTCGCACTGATCAGTTCTCAATACTGGTGTTGTTCTGTGCTTCCCTAGTAATTCGGTCAAGAAGTGGGAGCGAGAAGATGTGGCTGTTGGTTGTGGCACATTTTCACCTTGGCCACGGCCCCGTCCTCTGCACGAACCATCACCAGAACGTCCACTTCCACGTCCCTTGCCATGCGCCTTGCCCATTGTAAATGAAGTAAAATAGCTTACACTTGCACTATCAATGGAAAAAGGGTAATAAAGAGTAGATTAGAACCATAGAAGAGGAAAACCACAGTTATTGTTTACTGGGGTATACCACACTATTTTAAATAGAGATATTTGCGGCTGAACAGTGAGCGACACACTCAAACTGCTTTTTTTTTAGATACCAAAGGCCCAAAACTGGATAGTACAGCGATTTGACCCGTGGAAATGCGAAACCACACTGGGACGTCGGGCCTACACAAGACTATTTTCAACAGATATATTTTTGTGTCACAACAGTCAGGAGACACTACTGTTTTTCTTTACGGAAAAAACTACCAAAACCTGAATAATAGAGATTTTTTACCGTGGGATGGCAAAACCACAGTTATTGTTTACTGGGGTATACCACACTTTTTTAAATAGAGATATTTGCGGCTGAACAGTGAGCGACACACTCAAACTGCTTTTTTTTTAGATACCAAAGGCCCAAAACTGGATAGTACAGCGATTTGACCCGTGGAACTGCGAAACCACACTGGGATGTCGGGCCTACACAAGATTTTCAACAGATATATTTTGTGTCACAATAGTCAGGAGACACTACTGTTTTTCTTTACGGAAAAAACTACCAAAAGCTGAATAATAGAGATTTTTTACCGTGGGATGGCAAAACCACAGTAATTGTTTACTGGGGTATACCACACTTTTTTAAATAGAGATATTTGCGGCTGAACAGTGAGCGACACACTCAAACTGCTTTTTTTTTAGATACCAAAGGCCCAAAACTGGATAGTACAGCGATTTGACCCGTAGAACTGAGAAACCACACTGAGATGTCGGGCCTACACAAGACTATTTTCAACAGATATATTTATGTGTTACAACAGTCAGGAGACACTACTGTTTTTCTTTACGGAAAAAACTACCTAAAGCTGAATAATAGAGATTTTTTACCGTGGGATGGCAAAACCACAGTAATTGTTTACTGGGGTATACCACACTTTTTTAAATAGAGATATTTGCGGCTGAACAGTGAGCGACACACTCAAACTGCTTTTTTTTAGATACCAAAGGCCCAAAACTGGATAGTACAGCGATTTGACCCGTGGAACTGCGAAACCACACTGGGATGTCGTGCCTACACAAGACTATTTTCAACAGATATATTTTGTGTCACAATAGTCAGGAGACACTACTGTTTTTCTTTACGGAAAAAACTACCAAAAGCTGAATAATAGAGATTTTTTACCGTGGGATGGCAAAACCACAGTAATTGTTTACTGGGGTATACCACACTTTTTTAAATAGAGATATTTGCGGCTGAACAGTGAGCGACACACTCAAACTGCTTTTTTTTTAGATACCAAAGGCCCAAAACTGGATAGTACAGCGATTTGACCCGTAGAACTGAGAAACCACACTGAGATGTCGGGCCTACACAAGACTATTTTCAACAGATATATTTATGTGTTACAACAGTCAGGAGACACTACTGTTTTTCTTTACGGAAAAAACTACCTAAAGCTGAATAATAGAGATTTTTTACCGTGGGATGGCAAAACCACAGTAATTGTTTACTGGGGTATACCACACTTTTTTAAATAGAGATATTTGCGGCTGAACAGTGAGCGACACACTCAAACTGCTTTTTTTTAGATACCAAAGGCCCAAAACTGGATAGTACAGCGATTTGACCCGTGGAACTGCGAAACCACACTGGGATGTCGTGCCTACACAAGACTATTTTCAACAGATATATTTTTGTGTCACAACAGTCAGGAGACACTACTGTTTTTCTTTACGGAAAAAACTACCAAAACCTGAATAATAGAGATTTTTTACCGTGGGATGGCAAAACCACAGTTATTGTTTACTGGGGTATACCACACTTTTATAAATAGAGATATTTGCGGCTGAACAGTGAGCGACACACTCAAACTCCTTTTTTTTTAGATACCAAAGGCCCAAAACTGGATAGTACAGCGATTTGACCCGTGGAACTGCGAAACCACACTGGGATGTCGGGCCTACACAAGACTATTTTCAACAGATATATTTTTGTGTCACAACAGTCAGGAGACACTACTGTTTTTCTTTACGGAAAAAACTACCAAAACCTGAATAATAGAGATTTTTTACCGTGGGATGGCAAAACCACAGTTATTGTTTACTGGGGTATACCACACTTTTTTAAATAGAGATATTTGCGGCTGAACAGTGAGCCACACACTCAAACTGCTTTTTTTTTAGATACCAAAGGCCCAAAACTGGATAGTACAGCGATTTTACCCGTGGAAATGCGAAACCACACTGAGATGTCGGGCCTACACAAGACTATTTTCAACAGATATATTTATGTGTCACAACAGTCAGGAGACACTACTGTTTTTCTTTACGGAAAAAACTACCTAAAGCTGAATAATAGAGATTTTTTACCGTGGGATGGCAAAACCACAGTTATTGTTTACTGGGGTATACCACACTTTTTTAAATAGAGATATTTGCCGCTGAACAGTGGGCGACACACTCAAACTGCTTTTTTTTTAGATACCAAAGGCCCAAAACTGGATAGTACAGCGATTTGACCCGTGGAACTGCGAAACCACACTGGGATGTCGGGCCTACACAAGACTATTTTCAACAGATATATTTTTGTGTCACAACAGTCAGGAGACACTACTGTTTTTCTTTACGGAAAAAACTACCAGAACCTGAATAATAGAGATTTTTACCGTGGGATGGCAAAACCACAGTTATTGCTTACTGGGGTATACCACACTTTTTTAAATAGAGATATTTGCGGCTGAACAGTGAGTGACACACTCAAACTGTTTTTTTTTTAGATACAAATGGCCCAAAATGGATAATACAGAGGTTTGAACCGTGGAAGTGCAAAACAACACTTCTGTTTCTCTAGCCTACACCAGACTATTTTCAACAGTTATATTTGTGTCTGAAAAATCAGAGACACACTTTTCTTTTGGGGGGGGGGGGGGAACACACCAAAAGGTTAATAAGACGGGTATTTGTACAGTGTGAAGGAGGAAAAAAAAAGGAGGATTTAGATGAAAAAAAAGGATTTTTCCTGGCCCCCGACACCTGGTGCTAAGTCCAGCAATTTCAGCAACAGAAGCACACAGGACTGTAATGCAGCGTTTGCTGGTATAACCACTGTGTCTCCTATACAGCCTGCCTGCCTGGTATCTGGGATGGATATTAGTCCTGAAAAGGACTGTTTGTTTGTTCTGGCAGCCTTTACAGACCCTACACTAACTATTTTGCAGTTTATATCTCTCCCTAAATCAGCAGCGCTGTCCCTACACTGTCTAATCTGGAGCGACTGTGTCCAAGATGGCGGCGCCCCGTTTTAAATACTCGAGGTGACGCTGTGCGGCCAGCCAATCACTGTAATGCCCACAACCAACATGGCTGCAGCATTACAGTGACTGGCTGGCAATCCCTGCATGTTCATTGGCTCTGTAAAGAGCGCCAAACATGCAGGGCGGAGACCCAAGCTCCCGCTCGAGTAACCCGGAAATGCTCGGTGCTCGCCGAACATCCCGAGTAGCGTGATGCTCGGGCGAGTACCAAGCAGTGTCGAGCATGTTCGCTCAACACTAGAAAGCATGAGCAACCTATGACAAACTTATCTTGACTGCATAAGCAGTGATTAGATGACAGAAAATGAGCAGCTAATGAATAAAGACAGTTTGAATTATGTACAGTGCATACGATTCAAATAATCTTCATTTGTTACTAAAAGCTGCTTTTCTAACCTTAACTGGGTTTAGAGTTGGGGCTCGTGCTTGGTTTAGGATTAGGTTTAGTGTCATGTTCAGCTCTACTGTTAAAGCTAGGGATAGGTTTAGGACTAGGGTTTGGTTTAGGGATGGGATTAAAGATAGAGTAAGGGTTATAAAATTGTGGCATAAAAATATTATAAAAAAAGTAAAACACAAAATTAAAGCTACATATAACTTTTTATTTTTACATTTTATTGTTTGTCAACATATAACTTTTTATTTTTACATTTTATTGTTTGTTAAGTATAAGCAAAAAATAGGAGGTCAGAGTGCAAAGTATAGTTACTTGCGTATTTTTGTCAATTTGCAATGGGTACTACTGGACTCGCTGGAAATGGCTGAGGGAGTGCAAACTTTCATGAGTTTGGGGGGCGCAAAATACTTGCCTTGCCCAGGGCATTGGTAAGCCACACTACACCACTGCTTTCATACCTTGTGGGAGAATGAACATGGGACCTACAGCATACATTGTATGCATTGTCACTACATGAAGGATTACAAAGGAAACACAGAACAAGACAGCGAGGTGACACAAAACAAAATAGACAAAAACTTTTAACAGTTCACACAGCATCATCTGCTATCCATCCAGTAAAACTGTACCTGTTTCTATAACCTCCAATAAAATTTATTATGCAAATTTTGGTTTTTCAGGATTAGAAAGTGCCATGTGGCAATGTGGGAACTCATACTGTACATAGGAGGACTGTGGGGGGGGCTCATACTGTATATAGGAGGACTGTGTTTGGGCTCATACTGTATATAGGGGAACTGTGTGGGTGCTTATACTGTATAAAGGGGCTCATATTGTGTATAGAGGGCTATGTATGGGCTAATACTGTATATACTTTGAGATCACCATCGATCCTGGTCAAGTATCCAACGCCTTTGGCTGTGAAACAGCCCCATATCATCAGGTTTCCTTCACCGAACTTGACAGCTCTTTCAATTTCTCCATCCTTTAGCCCCTTTTTCCCTTGTTTCTTCCAGACCCATTTGCACCCATCAGAGCCTAGTCTATTGACTTTCGTCTCATCGCTCCAAATCACCTGTTGCCATTCTTCTACTGTTACTTTTTTGCAAACTCAAGTTGACGCTTCTTCTGACAATATTGAAGTTGAAGTTTCTTCACCTTTTTTTGAGTAACCATTCAAGAAATGTGTAACATTGTGTTGCACAGTGTTTGTGACTCGCCCCCTGGGCCGTGGGGCACTCGAGACCGGACTTCAGGGCAATGCTGGGAGTAGTAGTGGCAACCCGGTCCCGTGGCAAAGGGTGGTCAGACCAGTGGTAGTCTATGACGTGCTGTAGGTAATGTCCGACTACGCCACCCATGGATTGCGGTCAGGGAGGACCGCCGCTGCAAGGCAGACCGCTGAGGCTGGTGTTGGGGATGCAGCAGGGAATAGTACAACTCCCCACGGGAGGAGTGTAGCCTCAGGGCCGTGTAATAGGATGCTGGGGGTGATGGTGCAGGCGCAGCAGTAACCACACAGAGTCCAATAATGCAGTCCATTGTCTTTTACTGATCTTATCATAGACCCAACAGGAGTACAGGGTAGGAATGGACCTGGGTGTCTGAGGGCATTCAGGCGAGCTTCGCTGGTCAGGGTGAGTGGGTAGGCCTACCGTTCTCTCTCTGCCCTTGCTGACTATCTCCCCCTTTAGTGGTATGATAGCCCACATCCCTGAGCTTGCCGTGTACTACGCCTGTATGGCATGCGACTCGGGCCTTAGGTACCTGTAGCTTCTCCGTGCTGTACCGGTCCCTCTGTGTGGCGGAACCTCCAGGCTTCTTGGCCAAGGGACCTGAAATCCCTTGCGGGTTGATGATCTGCTGCAGGACTTGCAATCCTGACAGCCTCGGACCCCAGTGTCCGGTATGTAGTTTCTCTCTGCCAGGACCGGCTCTCGTCGCCTCTGTCCCTGGCTTTCTGCTCCTACTTTGCCTCCTGGACTCCTCAGCTGCGGCTGACCTGTCCCTCTCTTCTGGGAACCCTTCTGGATACTTCTGAAGTGGGTCCTGGTCTCCCTAACCCTGCCCTCAGTACCAGTTTTTATAGGGGCAGCCTGCTCCCCCTACTGGCCTGGGACAGGAGGTGCTGAATGCAAATGGTCCATGACCAGAGAACCTCCCTCCTGCTCTCAGACACAGCCTTACAAGTTTGTGGCATCCAGGCCTGGGGTGACACATTTGCATTGATGTCTGTGATCTCACTATTGCGAAGCATACGAGTCACCTCCACTACCGTGTTTGTTGCACCTGAACAATTAGACCTTGTCATGAGCCAACTTGTTGACTCCAATATTTTGCCTGGACGTCCACCTCTTGGCTTTTGAATGGATAAATGGACTTCATTTCGTATTCTTTCAACTGTCATGGCACTCACATGATGCAGTTCCGCAATTTTCTTGGCCGAGAGACCACTATCGGTGAGCTGTTTCTCTTTTCTTGGGAAATCTTCTTCATGGCTGCTCTTCGATTCAAAACAGTGAAATTTCCCTCGCGAATCAACCAAATAACACATTGAGCTAACAGGGAATGTGAGAACAGGTTGTATTTTCTAGTATACAGGAAGAAAAAGATTTTTCCACCATCAGCACCAAAATAGTAACAATGCAGTGACAAGACAAGAATCGGCATAACTAATTTTATGCTAAATAGTTGCAAGTCAAATTTATGTAAGAGATAGCACGATGATTGTCTATAAAATGATGGTAGTCTCACGTTGGAAGCAGTAGTGGATGGTGAGATGTGGAGCCCGAAAGTCAAAAGTTCAAAACATTGTTACCCTTTTATTGTTTACTGTAGGGGCTGTGTGGGGGCTAATACTGTATAAGGATTTGTGTGTGGACTTATTGTTTATAGCAGGGCTATGTGTGAGCTCATATGGTATATATGGCGTGTCAGCATACTTAATTCTGCTGAATATTAAGTGATGCAATTAATATAAAATAATAAGTATAATTAATAGCCTACTGGTTCGGCCCTTCACAACAGTCACGTCTCTCATGTGGCCCCTCTGGAAATTTAATTGCCCAACTCTGTTCTATAGCCTTATTGGTTATTGAAGTAGTGGCCTGAATCTATCCAGTTTGCTTTGCAGATGCTGGCCTGTCCTGCTATTAGAGTCTTTTCAGAGACAGTCTTCTGTGTTGTGAGTGATGATTCTATTCCCCAAGTGCACATGACGCACCCCCTGGGCCTGTGTTGTGCAGGGGAACCCGGAACCGGGCCTGTTATAGAATGCTGGGGGTTGTAGTCTCTGTGTGGCGGTGACCCGGTCCGTGCCCAGGGTGGTCAAACCAGTGGCAGTCTTAATGTATAGCAAATGTCCGACTACGCCACCCGTGGATTGCGGTCAGTGGGGACCGCCGCTGCGCTGCCGACCACTGAGGCTGATGTTGTTTGCGCAGCCGAGTATGGGATAACTCCCCACGGGAGAAGTATTGCCTCAGGGCAGCTAATGTGAGAGATGATGGGAGTGATGGTGTGAGGGTCCCAGTGCTAATGGTGCTGGTGCGGCAAGGAATCACAGAGACGTGAGGTGCAGTTCAGGGTCTTTACTGATGGTACAAGGCAGACCCTCCCGGGAGTACTGGCTAGTATAAGGGGCCTGGTCAGTCTGCGAGCAAGCAGGAGTTCCCCTGGCCAGGTGGAGTTGTAGGCCTCCCCGTTTATCTGCACTCTTCCTGGCTACCTTGCTGTCAGCGATTACAAGTAGCCCACGTCCCTGAGTATACCGTGTGGTGCTCACCCGTATGGCTGGTGACTTGGGGCCTTCTGTTAGCCTCCGCTCCTGGATGGCGGCGCTGGTCCCTTCTTTGTGACTGAGCCTCCGGGCTTCTATGGCCAGAGGACCTGGAATCCCCTGCCGGCTGGTTTCTGCTGCTGGGTATATATCAGTCCCCACAGCCTCGGACTCCTGTGTCCGGTTTTAGTAACTTCAGCCAGGGCGAACTATATCTCTGCTCACAGCCCCTGGCCTTCTGCCTCTGCTCCTACAGAGCTCCTAGTTCTTCCTTTCCCTGTGTCTGGAACTTCACTCACTAATCCCGCCCCAGACCCAGTTTATAAGGGCAGATTCCTCCCCTCCCAGGTCTGGGCGGACCGTGTTGCATGCTTAGGGCTCCTGACCAGAGAAACCTCCCACTTGCTCTCAGACATAATATCTCTATTACTGTGGCAACCAGACCCCTGCGGTGTCACATTCCCCCCTAGTAAATTTTAGTACTCCGGGACTAAACACATTTTTAAAACATAATAACAGGGTATAACAATAATACGATAACATATTTACAAGAAGCTGTAGTTCTTTAAAGGTCACGGCGTGTCCGCAACCGGGTGTCCATATCACCCAAGGTGAAGTTTTAAGGGAAGTAGGGGACCTGTCCAAAGCAAACCCCTTGCGTTGGCCTTGGGCGTGGCTGCAAGGGTAGACTAACTACTTTGGGCCGCAAGGAGGCCACGCCAGACAGGTTTTCTCTTCCGCGGCCGTCTTCGCAAGAGGCACCATGGTGCAACTATCTACAAAACTGTTCCGGTTATCCAGCGTCCATAACCTGTTAGTCCATAAAAATCTGCAGGGTAACTGAGAAACATAATTAATAACAGGCAACAAACATAAACCATAAACAGTTAACAGATAAATTCTCAGTGCATTAGTTTAGATCCACGGAGCTCACTAACTGGTTCTGCACTACAGGGTGTAGGAGGTCTTATGGGTAAGCTGGGCAGCTGTCTGCGCACTCTTTGGCTCACTAGGGGCACGGCAGGCTCACTACTAGCAGAGGGTTGATCCTCCTGTACTGCTGGTGTGGACTCTTCTGCCTCTTCGGCCGGCTGCTCTTCCAGCTCTACCGGTTCCTCTGTAGGCACTTGCGGGGCTGGCTGGAGAAAGGTGAGGACGGGTACCACGACAGCGCCGTTTACTTGTGTCCAAGACCGGGGGAAGTCTCTGAGTACAGTACTGATCATTTCTTCCCTTTCCTCTGCGGGTTGAGGGTTTTCTTGATCTTCTTCAGGGCTTTGCAGCTGCTCGGGACACTTCTTCAGGTGGTCTCTGGAGACAATGGCTGTGGTTTCTCCTCCATCCTTACTGATTACGCAGATTTTTGGGTTCTCATGGCTTGATGGCAGTACGGTGTACGGGTCCTTCTCCCACTGGTCGTCCAACTTGTGGAGAAGCCTCTTCCTTTTCAAGACCTCCTCTCCAGGTACCAGGGGAACAGCGGGAGCATACTGGTTATAAGCCTTCTCTTGCCTTTCTCTAGCTTGAGACAGACTTCGCTCGACGCTCTCCTGTACTTTCCGATACTGCTGCTGCCGTTCTGTATCCCAGTCTGCCTCTGGCGAGGTGTCCTCAGGCGTCAGGACTCCCATATCCAGGTCAATAGGCAGCTTACCAGGTCTTGCTCTCATTAGGTAAGCCGGGTACAGTTGGTGGAACCTACAGGGATGTGGTTATACAGGTCCACCAGATCGGGCAGTTTCTCAGGCCACAGACTGCGTTCTTCCAGGGGCAATGTTTTTAGCAGATCTATCACCACCTGGTTCATCTTCTCGCAGAGTCCATTGGTTTGAGGGTGATAGGGCGTTGTTCTTATCTTCTTGCAGCCATACAGGTTGCAGAACTCCTGGAAGACCTCCGCTTCGAAGGCTGGTCCTTGATCTGTCAACACTTGGTCCGGGTACCCGTGTGGACGGCAGAAGTGCTGCTGGAAGGCTCTAGCTGCTGTTTGAGCCATTAAGTCCTTGACCGGGACCACCACCAGGAACCGGGAGTAATGATCTACGATTGTGAGGGCGTAGACATACCCAGATCTGCTTGGAGCCAGTTTCACATGGTCCAGGGCTACCAGTTCCAGTGGCTGTCTGGTGATGATGGGCTGCAGGGCAGTCTTCTGGCTGGCTCGGTCTTTTCTTCTCAGGTGGCACGGGCCACAGTCTCTGCACCACCTCTCGATGGCTCCTCTCATGCCTACCCAGTAGAACCGTTCACGCAACAAGAACTCCAGCTTCTTCCATCCGAAGTGTCCTGCTCCGTTGTGGTATGCCTCCAGAACCATAGCCGCGTCTCGTCTTGGGACCACTACCTGCCAGGTCAACTCATGTGTTCGAGAGTTAACCATTCTCCGGCACAGCTTCTCCCTGTAGAGGAACAGCTTACTTTTCTCCTTCCACAGTTGCTTGGTCTGCTCCGGAGCGTCTGGGTCAAGACTGGCATCGGCTTGGGTCAGCATTTCCTTCACCAAATGGACTGCGGGATCACTGTCTTGCGTCTCCGCCCAGTTGTAGTGGGGCAAGGGATTGAACGTCACGGAGCGCCTGTCCTTCACACGGTGGGAATACAGGGTAATCCCATGACGGTGGAACGCAGGGAGCTCAACTTCTTCCAGATCTTCTGGATCTTCCCCCACGTCCGGTAAGTTCGGCATTCTAGACAGGGCATCCGCGTTGGCATTTGAGCGCCCTGCCCGGTATTTGATGGTGAATTCAAAGTTGGACAGGCGGGCCATCCATCTCTGTTCCAGGGCACCGAGCCTTGCAGTGTCCAGGTGTGTCAACGGGTTGTTATCCGTGTACACGGTGAATTTGGAGGAGGCAAGGTAATGCTTGAAACGTTCGGTCATTGCCCACACTACTGCCAGGAACTCCAGCTTGAATGAGCTATAATTCTCAGCGTTCCTCTCCGTGGGCCGTAGTTTTCGGCTGGCTTAAGTGATTACCCGTTCTTTCCCTTGCTGGATCTGGGACAGTACGGCTCCTAGCCCGATGTTGCTTGCGTCCGTGTGGAGGATAAAGGGCTGGCTGTAGTCTGGATATGCCAGGATTTCATCCCCCGTGAGGGCCATCTTCAGCTGGCAAAAGGACTCCTCTTCCAGCTTTTCCCACCTGAAGGGCAGCTTCTGGTTTTTGGCTTTCCGAGATTGACCTAGCAGGAGGTCCTGCATAGGGGCTGCCATTTTGGTGAAACCGGGAATGAATCTTCGGTAGTAGCCTACCAACCCGAGGAACTGCCGCACTTCCTTTATGCTGGAGGGTCTTGGCCAGTCCTTAATCACGGTGATCTTATCAGGGTCAGGAGCCACTCCGTCAGCACTCACCACGTGTCCCAGGTATTGCACCTTTGGTTTCAGGAGGTGACACTTGGAGGGTTTCACCTTTAGGCCGTAGTTTGCCAGAGCTTCGAACACTTCTGCCAGGTGTTTCAGGTGGTCCTCGTAGGTCTTGGAATAGACGATGACATCGTCCAGGTATAACAGGACCATCTCGAAGTTCCGGTGTCCCAGACAGCATTCCATCAACCGTTGGAAGGTTCCTGGTGCGTTGCAGAGCCCAAACGGCATACAGTTAAATTCGCTGAGACCCATCGGGGTGGTGAATGCGGTCTTCTCCCGGTCCACCTCTGCTACAGGAACCTGCCAGTACCCGCTAGTGAGATCCAAAGTAGAGAAGAAGTTAGCAGATTTTAATGCAGCTAAGGACTCTTCTATCCTTGGTAACGGGTACGCATCTTTGTGTGTGATACGGTTGACCTTCCTGTAGTCTACACACATTCTCATGGTGTTGTCTTTCTTTTTCACTAAGACTAGTGGAGCTGCCCAGGGGCTACAGCTGTCCCTGATTACCCCAGCCTCCTTCATGTCTCTAAGCATCCCCTTGGCGTGTTGGTAGTGTGCCGGGGGTACGGGTCGGTATCTCTCCTTTATGGGAGGATGGTCTCCCGTGGGGATGTGGTGTTCTACCCCCTTTACTCGCCCGAAGTCTAGCGGGTGTTTACTAAACACTCTCTCGTACTCTCGAACCACCCGATAGACTCCCTGTTTCTGGTGTGAGGGAGTGGAGTCAGTACCCAAATGCAGTTGCTGACACCAGTCCTCCATTGGTTTCTTAGAGCCGTTACCTTCCTCTGGTTGAGATGGAGGCAAGGGTTCCACGGCCCGTACAGAGTTCTGGTTGATGGTGAACAATTTGGCTAGCGTGGCATACCGGGGCAGGTGTACTTCTCTCTCCCCGATATTTATGATGCGAACGGGCACCCTCCCATGGCGTACATCGACCACCCCCCGTGCTGTCAAAATGGTGGGCCTACTGTCTGAGTAGATGGGTTCTACCATTGCTTGGTAGTCTCTACCTCTTCGACCAATAGCTGCCCGGCACCAAATCATCATCTCACTTTTTGGGGGCATGGCAATAGGGAACGGGTCACACATTCTCACGCTACCTATCTCACCACCAGATAGTTCCACCTGTTGCCGCTTCATCAGTGCCCGGATCTCTTTTTGGAGCACACGCTGCTGGCCGGAACTGGCGTTCTTGGCAACCTGCTGTAAAATGAGAATCACCTCTGCAAGACAATTTTCAATCACGTTAGTTCCCAAGGTTATTCTAGGGTGACTCTCATGACGGTCTATGTCCACTATAATCAGTCCTTGTGCCGCCAGTTCGACTTTACCGATCTTAATGGTCACCTCTTTGAATCCCACCTGCGGCACGGGCTGACCATTGCTGGCGATGATACTCAGATCGTCATCTGGGTAGCGGGTTATGTCCGAGTCATTCCAGTACTGTTTAAAGAGCACGTACGGGATGGTGGTCACCTGTGACCCAGTGTCTAGTAGGGCACTCATAGGAATGCCATCCAGTACCACAGGCAAGATTGGACGTCCCCCTACGTATTTATCACGCCAGTTTGATGGGCCTGATGGTCTTATGCCTGGGGGTTGGCCCTCTACCCCAGGTTGTGCCCGTTTAAATGACAGTACCTTGCCACATGTCCGGGTTGATTGCAGCGGTGGCAGATGGGTCGTCCGTCCTCGTTGTATCTGTCGCTGGGTCTTCCTCTGGCCGGTGGGGTCCTCCTCAGTCGGCGCCACGGGACGTCCTCCGGTCCGGATGCCAGCTGGATCTTTCCTGGAGAAGAGACCTGTAAAGACTGCACAGTTCTGGTTAGCGCGGCAACGCTCTTAGTCAGCTCTTGGACCTGATGGTGCAGGTCTGTAGCCGGGTCACTGTTTAAAGCCTGCGCATCAGCTCCCACAGGCCCTGCAGACAAGGGCGCCGTCTCCTGGTGGTAAGTGATAGCAGGGCGCCTGTGGGTCACAGCGCCACCTGGTGCCGGTTCTCGGAGCACCCGGATGGCTCTGTCCTTGAACTGTGCAAAGTCCAGGTCAGGGTCCTGTAAGGCCATTGCCCGCAACTGGGTTCGGTGGGCATTGCACAGTAGACCCTCAATAAATTGTTCAGTCAACAGGTTATCTTTATTTCCCACGCTGTCAGGGTCTGCCTGCTTAATGGCTCTCAGGGCCTCTTGTAGGTTTAGAGCATAGTCTCTTATACTCTCATGTGCCCGCTGTTTACACCCGTAAAATCTGAGCTTTATTTCGGCTGAGGTGCGGGTATCAAATGTGTCTTTCAGCCGGGCTAGTATTTCTCTGACAGTCCTCTTCCTCCCAGGTGGCCAGGACTTTACCTCCCTTTGGGCTGCCCCGATTAATTGGGCCACCAGGATGCTAACTTTTTGCTCTTCTGTGAGGGGGTACACCTGGAAGAGGCTATCCAGTCTTTCTCTAAAGTCATTTAGAGTATGTGACTCCCCTGAGTACTGGGGTAGCCAGGTTGCCCCCGGGATATAGGGCATGGTGAATGGCATGACTGCTGCAGCGGTTGCGCTGGCGGTGGCTGTGGCAGTGGAGCTCCCCTCGGTATCCGGCATCCTCCTCCCCCCTAGTGGACCGTGGCCTACCTTGCGATGCTCTTCTTCCATAGGCCGCGGCTCCGCAGTCGATCGTCGGGGTTGAGGACCTGGCGTCGCGCTCCGATGACGTCAGCGTCGCTCTTCCTCCCTTCCAGGACCTTGCGCAGCGTCAGAGCGTGGGGTGGAGCGTGGGGCGGAGCTTCGGATCTCGCGCGCTTTAGGCGTCCACGCCCCTCTTCTTCCCGTGCGGCGTCCCGAAGATGGCGTCCGAAGGCGGGAAGCAGCTGCGGATGGCGGGAAGAAGGCAGAAGACGGCGGGAAACGGTCCAAGATGGCGTCTGATGGCGGGAATCGGCTCCGGATGGCGGGAAACTTCACCACAGGTAAGTATAAAAGTCTCTTTTTCAGGCACGCAGTACCCGGTGGTTGCGGGCATGAAATCCTGCCGACTACGCCAAGGTTGACGCGCCCCCTGGGCCTGTGTTGTGCAGGGGAACCCGGAACTGGGCCTGTTGTAAAATGCTGGGGGTTGTAGTCTCTGTGTGGCGGTGACCCGGTCCGTGCCCAGGGTGGTCAAACCAGTGGCAGTCTTAATGTATAGCAAATGTCCGACTACGCCACCCGTGGATTGCGGTCAGTGGGGACCGCCGCTGCGCTGCCGACCACTGAGGCTGATGTTGTTTGCGCAGCCGAGTATGGGATAACTCCCCACGGGAGAAGTATTGCCTCAGGGCAGCTAATGTGAGAGATGATGGGAGTGATGGTGTGAGGGTCCCAGTGCTAATGGTGCTGGTGCGGCAAGGAATCACAGAGACGTGAGGTGCAGTTCAGGGTCTTTACTGATGGTACAAGGCAGACCCTCCCGGGAGTACTGGCTAGTATAAGGGGCCTGGTCAGTCTGCGAGCAAGCAGGAGTTCCCCTGGCCAGGTGGAGTTGTAGGCCTCCCCGTTTATCTGCACTCTTCCTGGCTACCTTGCTGTCAGCGATTACAAGTAGCCCACGTCCCTGAGTATACCGTGTGGTGCTCACCCGTATGGCTGGTGACTTGGGGCCTTCTGTTAGCCTCCGCTCCTGGATGGCGGCGCTGGTCCCTTCTTTGTGACTGAGCCTCCGGGCTTCTATGGCCAGAGGACCTGGAATCCCCTGCCGGCTGGTTTCTGCTGCTGGGTATATATCAGTCCCCACAGCCTCGGACTCCTGTGTCCGGTTTTATTAACTTCAGCCAGGGCGAGCTATATCTCTGCTCACAGCCCCTGGCCTTCTGCCTCTGCTCCTACAGAGCTCCTAGTTCTTCCTTTCCCTGTGTCTGGAACTTCACTCACTAATCCCGCCCCAGACCCAGTTTATAAGGGCAGATTCCTCCCCTCCCAGGTCTGGGTGGACCGTGTTGCATGCTTAGGGCTCCTGACCAGAGAAACCTCCCACTTGCTCTCAGACATAATATCTCTATTACTGTGGCAACCAGACCCCTGGGGTGTCACACACACATAATACTTATCTAATGACAATATGGAAAGCCATAGGAAGTCCTTGATATGGAGCATGACACATACAATTTAGGCATTTACAATCAATAAGATACCACCATAAACCACTATTATTGCCAATTTTACCACCAACACCCACAACTGCAGAACCTTTGGTTAATGATGTGTTCTCTATCAGAGTTTCTTCTGTAGCATTTATTCTACACTCCCAATTCCCTCAAAACTTCACCACAAATTGATATAATTATTTGGTTATAAAATGTACTATTTGTAATTATCACATATATTAAATTCATTCTACAAAAGATTGTACTCCAAGTCATTTTCCCTTCCCACCGTAATAATTTGGAATTAATACACATTTTAATTCCTGCATATTCAAATAAAAGTTATTACATAATTTCTGTTTTATATGATGCTATATTACAATTTCTATCAGCCTGTATTGCTGTTTTTCTACGGGAAATAATAGAATCATAGATTATAGCTGATAACTTTTTCCTGATGGTGCCCTGAGGTTATGGGAATTTCTTCTGAATCTGTAGAATAGTGCACCGCTGTGAATATAATTCTACTTTCTGGATGCATGGTGCTTGTGACAGACTGCACTGACCTACTGATTACTCTGCACACAGACCTCATTCACAGGCTTCAGATCCCGCAGTGCAGATGATGTGGGAGCAGCTGCCAGATCAATTCATGAGACGAGAGCACTCACTGTTTGGCTCATGTACAGTATCTCATCTTAACTGCATCTCAGGATGGATTTTAAACAGCAGGAAAGCTGCTACATTGCCAGTGGCTAAGAAACTGTAGTTAGCATAGCTGTCACAGCACAAAGGCCAGGTTTGTCCCTTTTGTACACAGTGTCATGGGAGATTGCTGTGTGTAGGGAGTCGTGAAGGAAAATATTACCTAAGGCTATGTATAAAGCATGGTGGGTATGACCACTAAAGCATACGTACAAAAAAAAAAAATTATATATATATATATATTTATATATATATATATATATATATATATATATATATATTTATATACATATATATATACCTTTGCAAAAATGCCAGCTTTTTATCAGTTAAAAAAATCATATCAAAAGATTAATTAGGGAACTTTTTACACCTTTAACGTTAACCATAATCTGTACAAATCCATTGAGAAAGAAATGAAATCATTTTGAGGGGGGAAATAAAAATAACAAAACTAAAATATTAGGTTTCAGAAGTGTGAACACCCTCTGATAATTGGGAATGTGGTTGTGTTAAGGATTAGTCAGTTACATTTAAATTCATTTTACATAGTAGTCAGTACATAGCTGGAATTGCTTACAGTGATTCTGTTTAACCCCACATATTGTTTAGCTGTTCTAGTAGGATTTGTCTGACATTTTCTAAATTTCATTTTACAGCAAAAGCCAGGGTTCACAAACAGCTTACAACACAGCAAAGGGATCTTGTTTTTGAAAGTTATCAGTCAGAGGTAGGGTACAAAATAATTCTAAGGCATTAGATATACCGTGGATCACTGTGAAGTTTGGTGATATTTTTAAATGACAAAAACCTGGCATTTTAATAGGATTTTAATAGGAGTGTGTAGAATTTTTATATCCACTGTACATAATGGAACATCTGCCATTCTGCCAGCTATGAAAGTCTATGTCTTAGTATCTGTTTTTAAAAAGGAACTGTCACCAGGACAAAAGTGTCCAGTTTTAGCACTTATTTCATACTGGCTGCTCCTCTGAGTATTCCTTTTTTTATTTTTTATTTTAAATCGATCATACTATTTGTAGGAGTTCACTCTCTTGGGTAGCCGCTTGGAACACAAAGTCACAGGGTTCTTTTATATCACATACAGAATAGTGTTTATTTCCACTAGCTGTACAGTATCAAGACAAAAACCATAAACATAAAATCCCTAGCCTTGTCCAGATGCTAACTAAACAATACAGAACCGGGCAACTAAGACACGGTTGAGCTAGTCACAATTCGGTCATACAAAACAGCTATCGTCCATAGCAACCAGTGTTACTTGCACTTTGGTGCACATGGCCTGTGCAGTCTCTTTTAAGAGAGATTCTGGCTTGTCTCGCTCCAGCACCAACACAACCCACTCTGCTCAGTCAGCTTCCCCAGATGACTGGCCAGTGAACACATGGTCTGGTTCTAGTCATGTCTATGCATTTGCACCAAATCAGAACCTGTACTGCTAGGATTTAACCTTTGCCTACCTGGCTTTGCTACATATTTCAGAAATATGGACTTGATTTGGTACTAATTTGTATGATCTTCACCAAGAAATTATGGCTCACAGGATTTTATGGGGGGTTGTTTTAAGGCTGCTCTGCATTTTTACTGTGAGCCATAGTATACATTTATTGATTTTGTAGCTAAACAGTATAGCTATAAGATACATTGGAAATATATACCAAATAATATAACATATAAGATTTTGAAATCAAATTTGATTATTTCTCAAAATTTTCCCCCAAATTTTAATTTATAGCAAATAATACTGGAAAAACCTGTAATTGCTCGTAAAATACACATGGGGAAAGGAGAGGAAGAAAACCCCGCTGACCATAAGAGCTTACACCTTTCAGAAGAGAGAGATAACTCCACTGACCAAAAAAGCCTACACTGTACTCTAAACAAGGGAGAGAGGACCCTGCTGATCATAAGAGCTGAACTCTACAGGAAAGAGAGAGAGAAGACCCTGCTGACCATAAGAGCTTACACTCTACTGAAGAGAGAGACTTACCCACTCACTCTGGAGATAAAAGAAGACTATGCCATACAAACTGTGCTCCATTGTGAGCATCTGATCTGCAATGGCTCACTTTTTGCATACCACAAATTAAATCTCAAAATGTTCGAATTTGTGTAAAAAGGTGAATTTCAGGAATTTTGACTCGAACTTGATCCTCTGCAAACTGATCCCCTCCTCTCCAAAATATTTCTAGTTATTCACACTCAACAAAAAAACTGCAAAATAAGACGATATAGTAATAACAAGATAAATATCAAATGGAACAGAAATATATTGGTTTCTGTTCGTGGTAATTGTTTCTGCTCGTGGTAAGTGTCATCTAATACCAATCCAGCTATATGACAAAGCAGCTACAAAATTATTGGCTTTATAAAGAAATATAATAACAAATATCTGGAGTAAACGAGAAGGACATCCACATCAACCATACCTTTTCAAATAACTCAACCTTATCTACTTTAATAATAGACAATTTAATTTAATCGTGCTATACCCTGAGAAAACTGCAAATCTGCACTCTTCCATTTTGAAGCAGCATGAATCCTTGATGCTAGAAGTATATCGTATTTTTCAGATTATAAGATGCATTTTTTTCCCAAAAAATTTTGGGGAAAATGAGGGTGCGTCTTATAATCCGAATGTAGCTTACCGGCTGGGGTGGAGCGGCTCACAAGATCTCAATTGTGCATGCGCTGCCTCCGGTGGCAATTTTCCTGGAGTCAAGTGCGAGGGGGTCCAGGCTTTCACAAAATGTTGGTGGAGCCCCCACACCACCGAACACCACCTCCTACCAGCCTGTGGACTGCAGCATCACCCCACTCCTACCTCCGTTGAAGACCACCTCCTACCAGCCTGGAGCCAGCACCATCTCCTGCCACTGCCAGCTTCCTGCAGCAGCAACCCTGCCACCTGGGAATTATAAGACTCACCACTATTTCATTAAAAAAAATGTTTTCCTATTTTCCTCCCCAAAATTTGGGGTGCGTCTAGTAATCCAGTGCATCTTATAATCCGCAAAATTTGGTATATTTGGTGATTTTAAAGGTTGAATTACTCATATATACCAGTTTGACTCCAAGGAGACACAAAGTTGGTAGCTTAGGATAAAATGTATCGGTTATCTCTCTTATGAGGGACAATACTTGATCACAATAGGTTGTAATCTTCGGTCGGACATGTTCATCAAAATGATATGTAGAGCCTCATTCCAGGCAAACCCTAAAACAAATGAGGAGAGTAAACGATAAATGACTTGTAACCTAGTTTGTAAATAATACTAGGGTACTGAAAGAGATAGCAGAGGAAACTACAGAACCACTAGTAAAAATCTTTGAAAATTCCCAAAGAACAGGAAAATTCCCAGAAGATTGGAGAAGGGCAAATGTTGTCCCTATCTTCAAAAAAGGAAAGATGGAGCTAGGAAATTACAGGCCAGTGAGCCTTACTTCTATACCAGAAAGATCTTTGAACAAATTATTAAACAGCATGTAGGTAAGTATTTGGATAAGAATATAGTAATTAACCAGAGCCAGCATGAGTTTGTAGCTAACAAGTCATGGCAGACTAATCTAATATCCTTCTATTATGAAATCACTGACTGAGTGGATTAGGGAAATGCAGTAGATACAGTATATCTTGACTTCAGCAAAGCATTTGATGAAGTATCTCATACTATCCTTATTGAAAAATGACCAAGTATGGGATTGACAAAGTTAGGTTGATTCATAACTGGCTCAGTGATAGTACTTTAAGAGTGGTAATAAATGGTTGCACAACCAGTTAGAAGAGTGTTTCAAGTGGGGTACCACAAAGGGCTCTGTCTTGGCCCCAGTGTTGTTCAACATTTTCATAAATTATCGAGATAAGGGAAATGAAGGTAAACTAATCAAATTCACAGATGATGCAAAGCTAGGAGGGATAGCTAACACTAGAGAAGACAGATAAAGTATTCAGAAGAATCTAGATAAGCTTGAACAATGGGCAGTGACTAATAGAATGGTATTTAACAGGGAGAAATTAAAGATTCTACATCTGGGCAATAAAAATGAAAATTACATCTACAGAATAGGAGGAATAAAGCTAAGCATCATCATGTGTGAAAAAGACTTAGGTATACGAATAGATCACAGACTGCACATGAGTCAACAGTGTGATTCAGCAGCAAAAAAGGCAAACACAGTTCTGGGATGTATTAAGAGAAGCATAGAGCCTAGATCACATGAAGTAATTATCTCCCTCTACTCTTCCTCATCTGGAATATTGTGTCCAGTTCTGGGCACCACATTTTAAAAAAGACAATAAAAACTTGAGAAAGTTCAGAGAAGACAACCAGGATGGTGAGCAGACTGCAAACGATGTCCTATGAGGAACGGTTAAAGGAGCTAGGAATGTTTAGTTGCAAGAAAGGCTAAGGTTATGTGCAGATGGTCAGGAGCGGCTGCGGGTTTGACGCTGCGTGTTATGGAGCGTCAAACCCACAACGTCCAGATGTTACAGCATAGTGGATGGGATTTCTAAAAATCCCATGTCCACTATGCGTCTCTGTGCACCTGCAGATCACCCGTGGAAACTGACCCACAGCATGTCAATTTCTCTTGCGGGTCCTCATATGGACTTTCCCCATAGACTAACCTCTATGAGGAAAGTCTGCATGTGTGTGGAAAACAAAATGGTGCCAGTCATTTGCATAATGAGCGGAAGCCGTGCGGCTATTTCGTAGTGCCTGGGCCGCAGGCGGCTCCTGATCATCTGCACATACCTTAAGAGGAGACTTAATAGCTGTCTACAATTATCTGAATGGATGTCACATTGTAGAGGGATCATCCCAATTTTCACATGCACATGGAAACACAAGAAGCAATGGAATGAAACTGAAAGGACAAAGACATAGATTGGATATTAGGAAAAAAAATTGAAAGTGAGGGTGATCAATGAGTGGAAAAGGCTACCATGTGAATTGGTGAGCTCTCCTTCAATGGAAGTCTTCAAACAGAAGCTGGACAGTCTGAGATGGTTTAGAGAATCTCATTAGGCAGAGGGTTGGACACAATGACCTTGGAAGTCCCTTCTAACTCTAAAGCCCTCGTCTCACATAGCGATCTCGCTAGCGAGATCGCTGCTGAGTCAAGGTTTTGGTGACGCAACAGCGACCTCACCAGCGATGTCGCTATGTGTGACACTTTGCAACGATCAGGCCCCTGTTGTGAGGTCGCTGATCGCTGCAAAGTGTCCTGGACCATTTTATGGTCGTTGGCCTCCTGCTGGCCGGCACACATCGCTGTGTGTGACCAGCGGGACCAACGATCAGGCTGATATCCATGGTAAACATCGGGTTACTAGGGGCACGCGCGCACTTAGTAACCCACTGTTTACCATGGATACCACTCTGCTACGGTGCGCGGGAGGTTACCGCTCACCTTAGCAGAGTCGTATCCATGATAAACATCGGGTTACTAAGTGCGCGTATGCCCCTAGTAACCCGATGTTTATCATGGATACGACTCTGCTAAGGTGAACGGTAACCTCCCGCGCACGGTAGCAGAGTGGTATCAATGGTAAACAGCGGGTTACTAGGGGCACACGCGCACTTAGTAACCCGATGTTTATCATGGTTACGAGCCTGCTCCTGCTTCAGCAGCAGGCTGGTAACCGGGAGCAGGACATCGTGGAACGATTCTTTCCACGATATCGCTGCTCCCCTGATCGCTGGTGAGCCTGCCTTTTTGACAGCTCACCAGCGATGTATTAGCGACGCAGCAACGATCCCTGACAGGTCATATCGTTGTCGGGATCGCTGCTGCATCGCTTAGTGTGACGGGGCCTTAACATTCTAAGATTCCTAATAGGCTTGATGTATAACCTTTAAAGAGTAGTGTTGAGCCACCCCCGTAGTGTTCGAGCTCGGCTCGGTTCGTCGAACACCCGTGTGTTCGCCGAACTGTTCGTCGAACTGTTCGTCGAACACCTTCGAACACCGTTAAAACCAATGGCAGGCAAACAAAAACACATAGAAACACATAGAAAACACCTTCAAAGGTGTCCAAAAGCTGACAAACTGCTCAGAAGACATAACTAACACATGGAAAAGTGACAAGTACATATAGTCATGCGAAAAGAAAAGAGGTGGAGGAGTAAAAGGAGGGGGAGACACAGATATAGGCATGTCATGCCCTTCTAAAATCCAAAAAGTAAGAAGCCGACACGGCCAGTCCGCTCCTGCCCGTGCCACCTCCGTGTCGCCGGGGTTTGTGCCAGAGCCGCGGTGAACCCTGACGGCCAGCCCCCCTCTCCCAATACTGGTGCCTGTCCGCTGGTGGGTCGAGCGAGCCCCCCTGTGGTGGAGGCAGCTCTAAGCTTTTTAATTTAAATTGTCTCTCTAATTTGAATGAATACACTTTAAATCCATTTACAAGTATCTATTGGAGGGCAAGTCTCATGCCAGCAGCCGCGTAATTCCAGCTCCCGTAGCGTCCACTAAAGCTGCTGCAGTTAAAAAGCTTTTATAAGGATCGAGCTCGGCTGTCCACCGCAAGGCATCCTACTGCCAGTCCAAGCCCCTATGCCTTGGGGTGCCTCCTGATGCTCTTCACTGAGTATCCCGTGGTCCCGAAGCATTTCCTTTGAAAAAATTAAGTGTCCAAACTACAGGTGGTGTAGCTTGCTTAACAGCCGGGATAATCCGCTGACTAGCAGACACTGCTACTAGGCACAAAGTATTTCCTGGGCTAGATGCAGTTAAAAATTTGTAATTAGATACTCTCGTTGGATGCTGAGAAAGCATTCCATAGAGTCTCCTGGCACGCCATATATTATTCTCTTAAAATGTTTGGGGTAGGGGTCTAGGGGACCCTTTTATAGCCAAAATCACGGCCCTGTATCGCAATACGTCACCTAGGCTGAAGATAAATGGAACTGTAGCACCCTGAGGGCTAGGTTGCTACAGAGGTATTGCACCTCACCCAGAGGTGTGATATCTCACTCTCAGGTAAGGATGGAGTGTAGATCAGGACCCGACACCTGCATGCATTACACCACATTGCCGTGGGGCAGGGCGACCAATATGCCCCTGAGATGGGCACGACAGTCCCTGTCCCTGGCTGGAGTGGGGGGAGGGAACACTGAGGAAGGGGAACCCTGTAGTGCAGGAGCAGGGAGGAAGCAGTTCCTGGGTGCATTGAGAAGGGAGTATAAAGGGTGGGCACCATCTTAGTTCAGTGCAGAGAAGTCTGAGCAGAAGTGCAGGGAGCAGGGGCTCTGCATGAGCTCTTCTCCGGAGGCAGGCCTAGTAACAGAGGCCCAGGCCTGGAAGAGGGAGAAGGAAGGAAGAGGAGCGGAGAAGGCTCCAGGAATGAGGAACGAAGGGATCCCAGGGGTGCGGACGGGCGAGTCGCCACCGCACGCCCGAATCAACCTGCGTGGAGGGGTCAGGCCAAAGGGGGAGACCGGTCCCCGAAACTAGTGGAGGCGGGAAACGACCTTCAGCTAGAAACCGGAGGCTGAGACATTTTATGTGGTGCAGCCCCTCGCTACACCCGCTTGGAAGGCACCACATAGGGTCAGGGAAACTGGCGGCAAGTTTACCAAGAGGAGGCCCGAGGCAGCCGGACAGAAGTGTTGGTAAGAAAGGCCAGACAAAGGACACACAAAGGGGGTCCTGTGAAGCGCTCCAAAGTTATCTGGGAGTTGTCTGAGCCCCTCACCTGGTGATCACAGTACGACGTGGGCAGCTGTTACCTGCAGACGTGGTCTGGATAATAAGAACTGTGAGTAAAGGCCCTGGACTGCATCACTGACTCCGTGTCATTACTGCTGCTGCCCTGCACCATCACCCCCATCCTCCGCATACACTGCCCTGAGGCTATACTCCTCCCGTGGGGAGTTATGCTACGCTCTGCTGCACCCACAACACCAGCCTCAGCGGTCTGCCCTGCAGCGGCGGTTCACTCTGACAGCAATCCACGGGTGGCGTAGTCGGACATTTAAACATCAAAACCACATAAATAGTTCTGCCACTGGTTTGACGGCCCTGAGCCACGGAACCGGGTCGAGGCCACGGAGACTACAACCACCAGCATCCACCAAAAAGGGTCCGACTCCGGGTGTCCCAAGGCCCAGGGGGCGCATCAGAACATTTTCATCACCTTTCATAATCACCAATGGGACAAGGCAGGGATGTCCTCTGTCCCCTCTCTTATACATCCTAGTGACGGAGCACCTGCTCTCATCAATTCGCCATAACCCCAATATTAGGTGGATTGAGGTGGGAGGCACCGAGTACAAGTGCTCTCTATTTGCTGACGATGTCCTAGTATATATCACTCAATCACATATATCCATCCCTGCTGTTATGGCTGAAATAGATCACTTTGTTACATGGTCAAATTTTAAAATCAATGCAGCGAAGTCTGAGGCCCTCGATGTCTCCCTCCCCAAATCCATACAGGATTCCATCCAGTCCAACTTTCCCTTTGCCTGGCCCTCACAGGGTATCAAATACTTAGGAATTCCTATTCATACAGACCTCTCCCATCTATGTTATCTTAATTTTGGGCCTTTTATTGAACAACTCCATACAGACCACGGTTGGCAAGTTAGAACTGTAAGATTCACTACGTGAACCACTGGT
This sequence comes from Phyllobates terribilis, assembly GCF_046119375.1. Classification (NCBI taxonomy): domain Eukaryota; kingdom Metazoa; phylum Chordata; class Amphibia; order Anura; family Dendrobatidae; genus Phyllobates; species Phyllobates terribilis. The sequence continues at coordinate 40,527,877 of NW_027362769.1, read as the reverse complement.
GTTTTGTGGAAAAGCACATGTACACTGTGTTCCAAATTATTATGCAAAAAGTGTTTAGGAGTGAAAAGGGAAGAATTTGTTTGTTTGTCAGTTAAACTCATTGATGGTGATGTGTGTCAGGGCTCTTTATATCACTGTAAGCAATTGCAGACACCTGTGCTAATTAGTTTGGCAGGTGTGTCCAATGAAAGGCAAGGCTACTTAAGAAGGCTGTCCCACATTATTAAGCAGCCTACATTTTCTGCCAAAATGGGAAAGAAAAAGGATGTGTCGGCTGCTGAGAAGCAACAAATTGTGGAGTGTTTAGGTCAAGGCATGACTACAATCAACACTGTGCGATGATCAGGATGAAGTGTCTTGGCAATCAAGAAGTATGTAGCTGATTCACAGTACACACGTGTGCGTGCTGATAAGGGCAAATTGAGGACTCTTTCCTACAGGCAATTACGTCAGGTTAAAAGAGGAGCGGCATAAAAGCCTTTTCATAGCAGCAGACAAGTTTTTGAAGCTGCTGTTGCCTCCAACGTCCCCCGAACAACAAGATGCAGGGTCCTTCAGAGGTTTGCAGCTGTGCATACGCCATCCTGTCGACCTCCTCTATCCACTTCACACAAGCAGAAACGGCTCCAGTGGGCCAAACATTACATGAAGACTGATTTCAAAACTGTTTTGTTCACGGATGAGTGCCGTGCAACGCTCGATGGTCCAGATGGATGGAGTGGAGGATGGCTGGTTGATGGACACCCCACGCAAACACGGCTACAGCGCCAACAAGGAGGAGGTGGAGTAATGTTTTGGGCTGGAATCATGGGGAGAGAGATTGTCGGCCCCTTTAGGATCCCTGAAGGGGTAAAGATGAACTCCATAATGTATGTGGAGTTTCTCAAACAGCACTTCCTGCCATGGTTCAAGAAGAAGAACTGTGTATTCCACAGCAAGATCATTTTTATGCATGATAATGCACCATCTCATGCTGCACATAACACATCTGCATCTCTGGCTGATATGGGCATAAAAGGGGACAAACTTATGGTGTGACCCCCATGCTCCCCTGACCTCTACCCCATTCAGAACCTCTGGAGCATCATCAAAAGGAGTGTCTATGATGGCGGGAGGCAGTTCACATCTAAGCAACAGCTCTGGGAGGGTATTCTGTCCTCATGCAAAACAATTGAAGCAGAAACCATCCAAAACCTGACAAATTCAATGGACGAGAGAGTTGAGAAGCTCCTTTAGAACAAGGGGTCCTATGTACAAATGTAACATCACCTAGAATAAAGTTTTGAGTTGAAAACTGTTTGATTTCAGTTTCTAATAACCTGCTAATGCTTATAATTTCAAAAATGACCATTTTTTTGGTCTTTATTAAAATGAAAAGGTTGATCGAAGAGTGTGGGGGATCTAAGAGTGTGGCAACCCAGTAGTCAGGATTACTTCGAATTCTGACAATCTGAGGGTCATGTTGCAGGTAGTGCAGCAAGAAGGCACTTATGTGTCTTGCGCATCTCGGAGCCCCAAAATTATTTTCCGGGCGAGATGCAGCTAAAAATTATTATTAATTTTAAATCTGGTGGAGCTTAGTATAGATGGCCTAATAGAATCAGTACTGCACCCTGCTACAAAGCCCAAATTATTTTCCAGCCAAGATACAGATAAACATGATTAGTAATTTTAAATCTGGTGGAGCTTAGTATAGATGGCCTAATAGAATCAGTACTGCACAATGCTACAAAGCCCAAATAATTTTCCAGCCAAGATACAGATAAACATGATTAGTAATTTGAAAGCTTAAAATGGTTGGTGAGGTGATTTTAACCAATCGTCAAGCTTTTACTCTCCCCAGGATGACACAGGGGTAGAAAAGTCATTTCGGATCCATGATTTGTTCATCTTTATAAGCGTGAGTCTGTCTACATTATCAGTGGAGAGCCGCGTGCGCTTATCTGTCAGCACACCACCAGTAGCGCTGAACACACGTTCAGACAGAACGCTGGCTGCGGGGCATGACATGATCTCCAAGGCGTAAGTGGCTAGCACCGGCCCAAAAAGAGCAAGGGTCCAGTGACACAGTCATGGCTTCAATGTTTACTTGGAGATACTCCTGTACCATCGTCTCTAGGCGTTGACTATGTGTCAGACTTCTTGTCTCCTGTGGCCTTGCAAAGGATGGGCTAAAAAAGTGGTGAAATGATTCCGCAAAATTGATGTTACCAGCAGATACTGTGTTTCTGTTACGGTTTGAGTGCTGAACACTCGACGGTCCCACGGTTGGCAAGTTGGAACTGTGAGATTCAGTACGTGCACCACTGGTGTTTTGTGGAAAAGCACATGTAAGATTCTGCAACAGTCTCTGCTGATACTCCTGCATGCGTGCATCCCTTTCTATGGCAGGAATAATTTCTGCAAATTTACTTTTGTACCGGGGATCTAACAGTGTGGCAACCCAGTAGTCAGGATTATTTCTAATTCTCACAATTCGAGGGTCATGTTGCAGGTAGTGCAGCAAGAAGGCACTCATGTGCGTTGCGCATCCAGGAGCACCAAGTCCCTGTTGTGTTGGTGGCGAGGTAACAATCATGCTTCCTTCCTCTGTCCTCTCCCCCCAACCTCGCACAACAGAAATGTGATCAAGGTCTCCCTCATCTGATGAGTCTTCCATCAGTTCGTCCTCCACTTCTTCCTGGGCTCCTGCACCTTCCTCACTAGTTTGGCTGCTATCATGCGCCCTGGTAAAACCATCTCCCCCACCCTCACATGCCTGCCGCCTTGGTGCTGCCGACCGTCTGGACCTTGCAGATGTTAGCCCTTCCGCATACAACTCCTCCTCCTCTACTTCCTCCACCTCCTCTTGTGCCACCACCTGACTCCGAATTCCGTTTAACATGTGCTCCAGCACGTAAATCACCGGAATAGTCATGCTGATAATGGCATCGTCAGCACTAAACATCTTCGTCGCCATTTCAAAACTGTGCAGAAGGGTGCATAGGTCCCTGATCTGAGACCACTCCTCCAGCGTGATTTGCCCCACCTCTGGATCTTGTTGGCCCAGGCTATACGTCACAACGTATTGCACCAGGGCTTGTCGGTGCTGCCACAGTCGCTGCAACATGTGCAGAGTTGAATTCCACCGGGTAGGCACATCGCATTTTAGCCGGTGAAGTGGCTGGCAGGCCCAACGACTTCTGTAGAGATGTAAGTCGCTGGGCTGCGGGATGCGAACGGCGGAAGTCAGCACACAGCGACCGTGCCCTCTGCAGAAGGCCATCTAGTCCAGGATAGTGGGCTAAAAATTGCTGGACAACAAGGTTCAACACGTGAGCCATACAAGGCACGTGTGTGACATTGCCCCGCGAAGGGCCGCACCCAGGTTTGCAGCATTGTCGCACACGGCCTTCCCTGGTTTCAGGTCCAGTGGAGACAACCATTCATGAATTTGGTTCTCCAGAGCTGACCACAACTCCTCAGCTGTGTGACTCGCATTTCCCAGACATTTCAAAGTAAAAACTGCCTGATGACGTTGAGCCCTACTGCCAGCATAGTAAGGAGGTGTGCAGGATCCCTTCTGCGCAGTTAGAAAGCTTGTGGCATGACCAGACAGGCTTTGGGTGCAGGTGGAGGACCGAGAGGAGGTTGAGGAGGCTGAAGCAGTGGAGGAACTTTGAGATAAAGAGGATTAACGCACAACTCGTGGGGACGGCAAGACTTGGACAGCAGCCCCTTGTCCTGCTGTCACCATAGTTACCCAGTGCCCAGTCAGCGACATGTAACGCCCCTGTCCATGCCTACTCGTCCAAGTGTCTGTGGTGAAATGCACCCTGTCACACACAGAGTTTCTCAAAGAAGCGGTGATGTTGTGTGCGACATGCTGGTGGAGCGCAGGCACACCTTTCTTTGAGAAGTAGTGCCGACTGGGCATCTGGTACTGGGGCACTGCGACGGACATAAGGTCTCGAAAATCCTCTGTGTCCACCAGGCGGAAAGGCAGCATTTCTGTAGCCAAGAGCTTGCAGATGGTGAAATTCAACCTCTTAGCTTTCTCATGGCTAGGAGGAAATGGTCTTTTACTTGTCCACATCTGAGGGACCGAGGGCTGGCTATTGTGCTTAGACGAGGTTGATAAGAGTGTTCCCGGCAAACTGCCGGTCTGTGAGGAAGATGCAGGCGGACATGTTAGGTTGCCTTGATTCAAAGGTGGTGCTATCGATGTCGGACAGCGCTCAACACCAGCTGGTGTTACCACCTCCAAAGAAAATGATGACCTGCCAATCACGCTGGCTGTTGTGGGTAAAGAGGTGGCAGGTCTGTGCCCCAAAACAGGTGTGACTGCTGTCCCCCCAGTCACAGAGGATGAAGAGGCCACGGATGCACAAGATATGGCAGACGGTGGTTGGCCCGGCCGGCTAGGCCGCATTGTAGCACAGTGAGCTTCCCACTGCAACTTATGCTTCATGTCCATGTGCCGGTAAATGCATGAAGTACTCAAACTATCTATTTTTTGGCCTCTACTTAGCTTTTGCTGACAAATGTTACAGATAACACGAGTTGGGTCATCTTTATCGATCTGAAAAAATGCCCAGACTATGCAAGGCTTAGCACCCATGCGACCTGAAGAGCCACCACGACTTGTGGTGAGAGGCAGAGTTGTGTTTGAGGATGCAGTTGTTGACGTGCTTCCAGTTCTACGTCTCTGTCCAGGAAGGCGCAACCTGACCTCGTCGTCACTAGCATTCTCCTCCACCTCCTCTGCTGACCTCATCTCTTGGCTGACTGTGGGTTGACAGTAAGTGGGATCTCCAACCTCATCATCATCACCCTGTGCGTTATCACACCCGTCGTCCTCAGAGCCAACCTGTTCCTGCCCTGACAAAAAACTAAAGTTGTCGCTCCAATCAGGTATTTGAGTCTCATCATCGTCTTCCTCATTGTCTCCACCAACAGGAGTTACAGTTTGGGAATGAGGGTCTACATTATGGTCAGAACCTTCAGCGTCTGGTCCTGGATCCGACTCATAAAGATTCTGGGCATCAGTGCAGATCATTTCCTCGTCTGGATTCACAGAAGCGCTGGAGCCGACCTCTGATTCCCAGGCTATAGTATGAGTAAACAGCTCTGCAGACTCAACCATCTGTTCTACCTCATACTCAGACGGGCAGCTGGAGATTTGGGAGCTGTGAGGAAGCAAGTGCGATTGGGGTGACACCTTTGAGGACTGGAGTATTTGTGATGTTGAAGTTGATGTGAAGGAGAGACCACTTAAAGGAACACTTGATATCCGTTGAAGCACCTGCTGTTTTTGTGCCTCATCTGGAATTTGTAGCGATTGGCGTGGCCATAAGAAAGGGATCTTATCACATTGTCCGCTAAAAGAAGTAGACATTTTAGTTTGGCTGGAAGATGGTCTTTCTTCTGCAGATGTTACTGTTGCTTTAACACCTACCCCACGGACACAACCTTTTTTCCCCTTCCCAACACGCCTATTCCCCTTTCCACCAGCAGCAGGCCTTTTTCCACTCATTTTGGTGGTTAACTAATTCACAACTCTGGAGTTGTTTGCACAAAAAACAATGGATAGGAACCAAGCAGAGCTGAGTGGCCAAACTGTGGTATTAGGCCAAAACTATTGGCTGGGTTAGATGCAGAAAAAAATTATATTATTTTTGCAACCTGATGGAGGTCAGTATAGATGGACTAATAGAACAAGTCCCACACACAGCTAGAAGCCCAAATATTTTTTCAGAGCTAGATGCAGAAAAAAATTATATTGAATTTGCAACCTGATGGAGGTCAGTACAGATGGACTAATAGACCAAGTCCCACACACTGCTAGAAGCCCAAATATTTTTTCAGAGCTAGATGCAGGAAAAAATTATTTTTAATTTGCAACCTGATGGAGGTCAGTATAGATGGACTAATAGACCAAGTCCCACACACTGCTAGAAGCCCAAATATTTTTTCAGAGCTAGATGCAGAAAAAAATTATATTCAATTTGCAACCTGATGGAGGTCAGAATAGATGGACTAATAGAACAAGTCCCACACACTGCTAGAAGATCAAATATTTTTTCAGAGCTAGATGCAGAAAAAAATTATATTCAATTTGCAACCTTATGGAGGTCAGTGTAGATGGACTAATAGAATGATGCTATGCCCAAAAGGTTTTACTTCACTAGGTGCAGTAAAAAAATTGGTATTCTATACACAGGTGGTGTATCTTGCAACACAGATAGGCTACTCCACTGACTAACACACTCTGCAATAGGCCAAAAAGGATTAGCTTTGCTAGATTCAGCCAAATGCTGTGAAAAAAACTTGCACAGCACTGGCACAGACCTGCCTGGCAAAAACTGATAGGAACTGATGTAACTTAGTCCTGAAAAGGACTGCAATCACAATTAGTCTTTACTCCCACAACCTATCTATTTAAGATAGGAAATGCTGTAACCTAGTACTTAAAAGGACTGCAATCAGAACTATTCCCTACTCCCAAGCTATCTGTAGATTTGTGTGAAAATTGGCTTGAAATTAACAAGGTATAGCGCACACAGCAACAGCGGTGCCGTCTAACACGCAGCTGCAGCAGTGAGAAAATGGTGGCGACGGGGAAAATGGCTGGGTCTTATAGGGCAAGGACATGTGACATACACTGCCAATGACACATGCACTTGCTTGTGTGAAAAAAAGCACTTCGCTCCGTGTGTGCGCTGCTGATAGGCTGACAGATTGCACCTCCCCACTGTAAATGCGGGAAAGAGAAAAAAAAATGGAGATATTCCTGCAGAGATCCATCCCCTGCCCCTCCCCCCGCCCCGCTGTACACTCAAACTGCGTATTAACATTAATTTTCAGCATTACTGAGAAAAAATCCAGTTATGATTTTGGTGCACGAACAGTTATCGAACATAACCTCGAACAGCCGAATTTTTCTCAAATCGTTCGTGTTCGCCGAACGGCTCGAACACCGCCCAAAGCAGCTCGAATTTGAGATTGGCGAACAGTTCGAGTCGAACAACGCTCATGACGCACCCCCTGGGCCTCTGTTGTGCAGCGTTGCGCATGCGGGGAATACCCGGAGCCGGATCTGATAGGGGTAGTAGTCCTCGTGGCGGTGACCCGGTCCGTGCCCAGGGTGTCAAACCAAGTGGCAGAACTTAGAATAAGATGTTATATTGTTCGACTACGCCACCCGTTGATTGCGGCTATGAAGCCGCCGCTGCAGGGCAGACCGCTGAGGCCGGTGGTACGGGTGTGCAGCGTGGATAGTATAACCCCCAACGGGAGGGGTATGGCCCCAGGGCAGCAGGCGAAGAGGGGATGATGGTAGTGATGTTATAGTAGTCCCCGTCCTAATAGTGCTAATGCGACAAGGAATCAGTGAGACGTACAGCTGCAGTTTTCAATGCTTTACTCACAGTTCTTTATCAGGTCCCTTGTGCGCAGTCAAGACCGCCCGAGTCATGCTGCGTCCACCAGGTCAGGGACTCGGCCAACTCCCAGGCAATTCCAGAGCGTGGTCCAGAGCTCCCCTCTCTTCCTTCCTACTGGCCGTCCCCACCAGGGACCCACCTTTGTCCGGCTCCCTCGGGCCTTCTGGTGGCGAAGCCTTTCCCGGTTTCCCTGACCCTATACGGTATGCCTTCCTGGTGGATATGGTGAGGGGTCGCGCCAAGACTTGACCACGACCTCCGGTTCCTGGCTAAGGATAATTGGCCTCCACCAGTTTGGGATCCGGTACCCTCTTCTGCCAACCCTTCACCCGTTATTCCGTGGGATCTTAGGGTTCCCTCTTTTCTTGCGTCTCTGGGCCTTTCCTGGTGTTTATGTTCCTTCTTCCTCTTACTTCTCTCTCTCTCTCTGCTTCAGGCCTCCACTTCAGGCCTGGCTCTGGAGCTGGGCCCGGACTGAGCCACAGCTCCCTGTCAGCCCTCTCTGGCTGAACTCTCTCAGACTGCACTCCTCTGCACCTCTCCTCCGTTCTATCATGGTGCCCACCTTTTATACTCCCTTCTGACACCCGAGCCCAGGTGACCAGCACCCAATGGGCTCCTACCTATGCCCAGAGTCCCTCCCCTGTCTGCTCCTACACCACTGGGATATTCCTCCCCCCTCCCCACTCCAGCCAGGGACAGACGCTGTCGTACCTGCACATCTATCTGGTGGGAGTACCGTTGATCTGTCCCCCGGAAATGGGGTGAGTGTAGTGTATGCAGCTAACTGAGCCCCGTTCCACACTCCATCCTTACCCGGGAGTGGAATACCGCACCTCTGGTTCGAGGTGCAATACCCCTGTAGCAGCCGAGTCCTCGGGGTGCTACATTCCCCCCTGGTAAATCACAGCACGTCCTCGGGCTGGAATAGAATAAAAACATTTTAAACATACAAATATTTTTAAAGTGCACTCGCATATAAGACATTAACTATGAACTCATCCCCTTTATGGGAGGTACTCTGTTCTTCTTAACGTTACTGGCATAAAACATTTTTAAAACATTCTACTAATGCCACCGGAACTCTTTTGTAAAACACTATATAAAACTTTTGGCATTATCATTTTAGCAGCATATTAAACTTTCCATTATAAGACATTTTTTTACACAAACATTTTCAACACATATCCTTGAGCTCCGGCCACTGTGCAACTTGCGACCAGGTAAAGTGCAACAGACACTACTTCCAAGGTAGAAAGGCAGTTCTTATAAAACCAATAGGGGGCGCTTTAAGAAGCGCAACTATGTACAAGGGTATGGCCGCTTTCAGTCCTCGGCCAGTGGGAATAGGGGAATGGCTGCTCACAGTCCTCAGCCTGGTTAGGGATTAGGAGCACACAGGTAACAGTTCTTTAACAGTTCCATACTAGTCCCAACGGGGACCACACTTCAATCAGCAAGAGTCCTTGTACCCCGACGGGTAACTATATACAGTTCCACTTTACCATTCTCTAATAATGGTGTCCTCCTTGTTCTTCCGGGTAGTCTTCAGGTCTGTCCGGACCCTCGATGTACTCTGTTTCTTGGTGGTACTGTAGCTCCTCCTCCGTGAGCCTGTGAACGTGGAGGGCGTATGGTCCTTTGGCACCCTTGTGCCGGGTGAAGGTGACCACATCACCCGGGTAGAGATCACGTCCGCGGTGTCCCTCCGGCAGGTGGCTGTGGCAGTGAAGCTCTCCTCTGTATCCGACATCCTCCTCCCTCCCTAGTGGACTGTGGCCTACCTTGCGATGATCCTCTTCCGTAGGCCGCGGCTCCGCAGTGGATCGTCAGGGTTGAGGACCTTCCGTCGCGCTCCTGTGACGTCGGCGTCTGCTGGGCTCCTTCCAGGACCTTACGCAACGTCCGGACGTGAGGCGGAGCTTCAGTTCTCGCGCGCTTTCGGAGTCCATGCCCCTCTCCTTCCCGCGCGGCGTCCTCAAGATGGCATCCAATGGCGGGAAAACTCCACGGATGGCGGGAAGAAGGCAGAAGATGGCGTCGGATGGCGGGAAAACTCCACGGATGGCGGGAATCCTCTGGAATTGGCGGGAGACTTCTTTTTGAGGTACATGTGAACTTTTCTTCGGGCACGAGATCCTGCCGACTACGCCAAAGTTGACGCACCCCCTGGGCCTCTGTTGTGCAGCGTTGCGCATGCGGGGAATACCCGGAGCCGGATCTGATAGGGGTAGTAGTCCTCGTGGCGGTGACCCGGTCCGTGCCCAGGGTGTCAAACCAAGTGGCAGAACTTAGAATAAGATGTTATATTGTTCGACTACGCCACCCGTTGATTGCGGCTATGAAGCCGCCGCTGCAGGGCAGACCGCTGAGGCCGGTGGTACGGGTGTGCAGCGTGGATAGTATAACCCCCAACGGGAGGGGTATGGCCCCAGGGCAGCAGGCGAAGAGGGGATGATGGTAGTGATGTTATAGTAGTCCCCGTCCTAATAGTGCTAATGCGACAAGGAATCAGTGAGACGTACAGCTGCAGTTTTCAATGCTTTACTCACAGTTCTTTATCAGGTCCCTTGTGCGCAGTCAAGACCGCCCGAGTCATGCTGCGTCCACCAGGTCAGGGACTCGGCCAACTCCCAGGCAATTTCAGAGCGTGGTCCAGAGCTCCCCTCTCTTCCTTCCTACTGGCCGTCCCCACCAGGGACCCACCTTTGTCCGGCTCCCTCGGGCCTTCTGGTGGCGAAGCCTTTCCCGGTTTCCCTGACCCTATACGGTATGCCTTCCTGGTGGATATGGTGAGGGGTCGCGCCAAGACTTGACCATGACCTCCGGTTCCTGGCTAAGGATAATTGGCCTCCACCAGTTTGGGATCCGGTACCCTGTTCTGCCAACCCTTCACCCGTTATTCCGTGGGATCTTAGGGTTCCCTCTTTTCTTGCGTCTCTGGGCCTTTCCTGGTGTTTATGTTCCTTCTTCCTCTTACTTCTCCCTCTCTCTCTGCTTCAGGCCTCCACTTCAGGCCTGGCTCTGGAGCTGGGCCCGGACTGAGCCACAGCTCCCTGTCAGCCCTCTCTGGCTGAACTCTCTCAGACTGCACTCCTCTGCACCTCTCCTCCGTTCTATCATGGTGCCCACCTTTTATACTCCCTTCTGACACCCGAGCCCAGGTGACCAGCACCCAATGGGCTCCTACCTATGCCCAGAGTCCCTCCCCTGTCTGCTCCTACACCACTGGGATATTCCTCCCCCCACCCCACTCCAGCCAGGGACAGACGCTGTCGTACCTGCACATCTATCTGGTGGGAGTACCATTGATCTGTCCCCCGGAAATGGGGTGAGTTTAGTGTATGCAGCTAACTGAGCCCCGTTCCACACTCCATCCTTACCCGGGAGTGGAATACCGCACCTCTGGTTCGAGGTGCAATACCCCTGTAGCAGCCGAGTCCTCGGGGTGCTACACTCATCTCTATTAAAGAGGTCTCCATCAGAGACACCACCCAATTTCCTATTCACAATGTTTAGCAGCCCACCTGCCACTACATCAGAAATAATGTGACATGTTTGCCCATCTCCTACTTCTACATAAAAAGAAGCTTAATCTCATGCTGTTGCTGATTGATCTTTCTATAGAGTTGTGACAATAGTCCTAAATGTAACGGTATAAATAGTATATAAAGGTGGATTCCAGAGTGGAGTGTTCTACTTCTGAAGATGATACTCTCATCTCAAAAAAGAGACTATCTTATTAATTCTGTAGGTTTCTGAAGTATGTGGTTGATAATGTGCACGAAAAGTGGATCTAGACATAATTTTTTTCTGAATGAACAGTATGTTACCAAGAAAACATTAAAGAATTAACACCTGGAGGTAACAGAGGGTTAAAGGTTTTACATATCACAAAATAAAAAAAAAACATAAAACTTTTCATTTTTACTGTATTGGTTAGTCTCCTTAAGGGATCTGAACCTGCAATAGGCTGATCACAGTATTGCTGTATTTTGCCATTATGTGGTACATGTAACTTTTTGGTCACTTTTTATTAACTCTTTATGAGGCAAAAAAAAAAGAAAGACCTATATTTTGTTTATGATTTCTTTCATAGTAGAAATGGACAAAAAACATAAAATCTGGAATAATGTTTACATTTTATTTTTTACTGAGTTCACCGTGCAGTATATTCGACATGTTAGCTGTATTCTGTGATGCGATTATGTTGATATCCAAATTATACCCTTTATATCTTTTACTACAATTTATACAAGAAAAATCCCCCTTTTCAGAAAAAAAATATTTTTGTTGCCGTCATATTCTAAAAGCCTTAACTTTTTCAATATTTCTGTTCACAGAATGTTATGCACACGCCCGGACTGACTGGCGTATGCGTGTTTAGTGATCCCACTGGACCATGAACCGGAGAGTGCCTGGAGGGGCGTTACTAAGTATCTACCCGATCCGACCAAGGTCGCACGAAGGCATACGACGCCTGTGCACCAGGGAGGAACCGAGCAGAGGGACCAGGTGCGACTCCAGGTCAGACCCCGGACACGGCTGTTGACCCACACCGGGGAATACAGGAACAGGCAGGTTAGAGCACAGGCTGGGTAGGGTCCAGTACAGACTAGGAGACGGGTTCAGAGCCGCAGATGCGGTAATCAAGCAGAGTAAAGCGAAACCGCAAGTGCGGTGGACAAGGCTGAGCAGAGTGAAACCGCAAGTGCGGTGGACAGGGATGAGAAGAGCAAAACCGCAGATGCGGTGGACAAGGCTGAGCAGAGCGAAACCACAGATGCGGTGGACAAGGCTGAGGAGAGCGAAACCGCAGATGCGGTGGACAAGGCAGAGCAGAGCGAAACCGCAGATGCGGTGGACAAGGCAGAGCAGAGCGAAACCGAAAGTGCAGTGGACAGGGCTAAGCAGAGCGAAACCGCAAGTGCGGTGGACAGGGCTGAGCAGAGCGAAACCGCAAGTGCGGTGGACAAGGCTGAGCAGAGCGAAACCACAGATGCGGTGGACATGGCTGAGGAGAGTGAAACCGCAGATGCGGTGGACAAGGCAGAGCAGAGCGAAACCGCAGATGCGGTGGACAAGGCAGAGCAGAGCGAAACCGGAAGTTCAGTGGACAGGGCTAAGCAGAGCGAAACCGCAAGTGCGGTGGACAGGGCTGAGCAGAGCGAAACCGCAAGTGCGGTGGACAAGGCAGAGCAGAGCGAAACCGCAAGTGCAGTGGACAGGGCTAAGCAGAGCAAAACCGCAAGTGCGGTGGACAGGGCTGAGCAGAGTGAAACCGCAAGTGCGGTGGACAAGGATGAGCAGAGCAAAACTGCAGATGTGGTGGACAAGGCTAAGCAGAGCGAAACCACAGATGCGGTGAACAAGGCTGAGCAGAGCGAAACCGCAGATGCGGTGGACAAGGCTGAGCAGAGCGAAACCGCAGATGCGGTGGACAAGGCTGAGCAGAGCGAAACCGCAAGTGCAGTGGACAGGGCTAAGCAGAGCAAAACCGCAAGTGCGGTGGACAGGGCTGAGCAGAGCGAAACCGCAGGCGCGATGGACAGGGCTGAGCAGAGTGAAACCGCAAGTGCGGTGGACAGCGCTGAGCAGAGCTAAACCGCAGATGCGGTGGACAAGGCTGAGCAGAGCGAAACCGCAGATGCGGTGGACAAGGCTGAGCAGAACGAAACCGCAAGTGCAGTGGACAAGGCTGAGCAGAGCGGGCAGAAACCGCCAGAGCGGTAAGTAAGGCAGAGCAGAGATAAACCGCCAAAGCGGTGAGCAAAGACAGAGCAGAGGGGACAGGGCTCTGTTCACACAGAACAGACTGGAAAGGAAAGGCAGAACCAGATACACACAAGGTACTTGCAAAGAAGTAGCGAGTGGACTCCAAACTCGCAAACAGAAGTACAGCGACAACGAGTAGGAGTTAGGTGCAGGTTCAGACTCTGCAGAAAAAGAGAAGAAACGGACACAGAGACAAAACAAGTAAGAGGCCAGGAAACAGTTCAGACAAGAACTGTACTGCAACGAAATACAGGAACGAGCCTAGGTAAAGCTAAGTGCTGGTTCAGACACTGCAGCAAAAGGGAGGAAACGGACATAGAGACAAAACAAGTAACAGGTTAGGAGACAGTTCAGACAGGAACTGTTACTGCAACGAAATACAGGAACGAGCCTAGGTAAAGCCAAGTGCTGGTTCAGACACTGCAGGAAAAGGAAAGAAACGGACATAGAGACAAAACAAGTAACAGGTTAGGAGACAGTTCAGACAGGAACTGTTACTGCAACAGAATACAGGAACGAGCCTAGGTATAGCCAAGCGCTGCTTCAGACACTGCAGAAAAGGGGAGGAAACGGACATAGAGACAAAACAAGTAACAGGTTAGGAGACAGTTCAGACAGGAACTGTTACTGCAGCGAAATACAGGAATGAGCCTGGGTATACGGCCCCCAGAGGCAGAAACGAACAGGCTAGGAGCGTGTTCAGACAGGCCTGGAAATACAGCCTCCAGGAAGGCAGACAAGCAGGGAAAAACAGAACAGGACCTGGCACATTCAGAGTCTAGAAGCACACTGAATGTTAAAGTTGCTCAGGCATCAGCTTCCAAGTGAAGCTGGTTTAAATATCTAGTGACAGACAGCAATAGGCTGAGGACTCATTAGGGGTGTGCCCACAGCAGCTACAAGAATCAGGAAGTAACCGGGCCGCCGCCCTAAGCAGTCAGAACAGAGACAAACAGACAGCATGGAAAGAAGCCAGGCTAGCAGACTGGACTGATGATCAAGTTTGCGATCTTGCATAGTGAGAGATGGTGCACTATGCAAGCCCGCCACCAGGTATGTTACACAGAACTGTTTGAAAGCTTTTTTTGTTCCTCCATAAAGACTTGTACTTTTTCTTGGTACCATTTTGGAAAACATACGACTTTTTTGATCATTTTTTTTTTACCTAAGATTAAGAAAATCTCAATTATGGGATAGTTTTCATATATTTTTTTAAGAGCGCTTTACATACAAAATGAAAAATTATATAGTTTTATAAAACGAGTCGTTATTTGATTTTAACAAATAAATAATTTTTTATTATTTTTATTTTAAAACAAACTGTGATTTTGTGCTTTTTTAATACTTAAAAACTTTTTTTTCTTTTTACAGTACTTACTTGTCCCACAAGGGGACTTGAACATGTGATCCTTTGATCGCATTGATAATACACTTATGCACTATGTAATCTAACTGGTCAGTGCCTGACTGACAGCTAACCTATCAGGCTCCTCACTTGTGGGATATGATTGGCTGAGGGATGTGGAAAATTTGGAGGCCATTGTCACCTTGCAATCGCACTATGGGGGTGCCCATGGGCTGACATAGGAAGTGATCTCATTTGTAAAACTCAAAACATGCCACTGTCACTACTGCGAGCAGCATCTGAGGGGTTAAAATGCTGAGATCGCAGTTATGTCCAGTCTCAGCACATGCAGCAAGAGCCAGACAGCTTCTGCTGTGGATGGAACAGGCACAACTTCTGAGCCCATGCCATCCATTAAGCCTAACTGTATGCCAAATTGCATGCCAAATTGCAAGAAAATCACCCATTTGTGGGAAAGGGTTAAAATATACAGTTCTTCATAGCAAAAGAGAGAACAAAGTAACTTGAGCAGAAAGAGGTACAGTACAGACCAGAAGTTTGGACACACCTTCTCATTTAAAGATTTTTCTCTATTTTCATGACTATGAAAATTGTACATTCACACTGAAGGCATCAAAACTATGAATTAACACATGTGGAATTATATACTTAACAAAAAAGTGTGAAACAACTGAAAATATGTCTGATATTCTAGGTTCTTCAAAGTAGCCACCTTTTGCTTTCATGACTGCTTTGCACACTCTTGGCATTCTCTTGATGAGCTTCAAGAGGTAGTCACCGGAAATGGTTTTCACTTCACAGGTGTGCCCTGTCAGGTTTAATAAGTGGAATTTCTTGCCTTATAAATGGGGTTGGGACCATCAATTGTGTTGTGCAGAAGTCTGGTGGAAACACAGCTGATAGTCCTACTGAATAGACTGTTAGAATTTGTATTATGGCAAGAAAAAAGCAGCTAAGTAAAGAAAAACGAGTGGCCATCATTACTTTAAGAAATGAAGGTCAGTCAGTGCGAAAAATTGGGAAAACTTTGAAAGTGTCCCCAAGTGCAGCTGCAAAAACCATCAAGCGCTACAAAGAAACTGGCTCACATGAGGACCGCCCCAGGAAAGGAAGACCAAGAGTCACCTCTGCTTCTGAGAATAAGTTTATCCGAGTCACCAGCCTCAGAAATCACAGGTTAACAGCAGCTCAGATTAGAGACCAGGTCAATGCCACACAGAGTTCTAGCAGCAGACACATCTCTTCAACAACTGTTAAGAAGAGACTGTGTGCTGCAGGCCTTCATGGTAAAATAGCTGCTAGGAAACCACTGCTAAGGACAGGCAACAAGCAGAAGAGACTTGTTTGGGCTAAAGAACACAAGGAATGGACATTAGACCAGTGGAAATCTGTGCTTTGGTCTGATGAGTCCAAATTTGAGATCTTTGGTTCCAACCACCTTGTCTTTGTGCAACGCAGAAAAGGTGAACGGATGGACTCTACATGCCTGGCTCCCACCGTGAAGCATGGAGGAGGAGGTGTGATGGTGTGGTGGTGCTTTGCTGGTGACACTGTTGGGGATTTATTCAAAATTGAAGGCATTCTGAACCAGCATGGCTACCACAGCATCTTGCAGCGGCATGCTATTCCATCCGGTTTGCGTTTAGTTGGACCATCATTTAGTTTTCAACAGGACAATGACCCCAAACACACCTCCAGGCTGTGTAAGGGCTATTTGACCAAGAAGGAGAGTGATGGGGTGCTACGCCAGATGACCAGGCCTCCACAGTCACCAGACCTGAACCCAATCGAGATGGTTTGGGGTGAGCTGGACCGCAGAGTGAAGGCAAAAGGGCCAACAAGTGCTAAGCATCTCTGGGACCTCCTTCATGATTGTTGGAAGACCATTTCCGGTGACTGCCTCTTGAAGCTCATCAAGAGAATGCCAAGAATGTGCAAAGCAGTCATCAAAGCAAAAGGTGGCTACTTTGAAGAACCTAGAATATAAGACATATTTTCAGTTGTTTCACACTTTTTTGTTAACTATATAATTCTACATGTGTTAATTCATAGTTTTGATGCCGTCAGTATGAATGTACAATTTTCATAGTCATGAAAATGCAGAAAGATCTTTAAATGAGAAGGTGTATCCAAACTTTTGGTCTGTACTGTACGTAGGGGGAATGTAAGGTAGGTAAGGGGCTAAGGAATATAGAAAAACTAGAGACGTTTCTCATTGCACAAATAAACAACATTCAGTGTGGCATTTACTAAAACCAGTTTCTAGCTACTTTATAATAATTTAAGAAATTTTGGGACCGATAATCCACCTAAACTCTTATGATAAAACATTATATTTTGTAAAATATGCAGTCTACTATTATTCCAATGAACCTAGAGTAGTGATGAGCAAGCACTAAAATGCTCGGGTGCGCCGAGTAACGAGCCCAATCTAAGTCAATAGGAAACTCAAGCATTTTTCCAGCGACCCCCTTTCCCCGGAGGTCTGGAGGGGGCCTAAAAATTGTTAACAAAATAAACCCTCAAAATATAAAAGATAACTTTTGATAGACACGGATTCAAATTCAATGAGACACATATAACAATTAGACCAAAAAGGTGCACAAGACCTGCAAGATAAAGAATATATACATTGCCATGTAAATTTAACCCATATCATGATAAAAGCCAAACTGGCCCCAATATTCAATCTTACAAAGTCAGTCCAATTCACAATAAATAAATAGGTAATTCATGGGTGTTTCACAAATGGTTCCTTATATCATATGAACTCTAAATAGCAACTTATCTTGCAAAGGTAGATTGGTCATCCCCCATGCTTCTCAACGTGTTTCCCCTTTTTCCCCGTTTTCCGGGTAATTGCACCTGGCGCAGGATGTCTCTTTGCTTGAATCTTCTCCTGATGAATCATAACTATATGGTCCATCAGGAGAAGATTCAAACAAAGAGACATCCTGAGCCAGGTGTAATTACCCGGATACTCTATTACTACTTGTGATCTGGGCTTAAAAATAGGTCAAATTGATTGAAACAGTGCTCAAATGACATGGGAACAGCATGTTGAAGACCCCTGGAAGCATCTCTGACTCCCAGGTCACTGCTGTGGACAATGTTGTCAGGATATTATTCCACTTTTACGGACTAACAGTAAAACATACAAAAACAAAGCAAAAATGGATTTTCCGTGAAAAAATGTTAAGAAACATTCTTTCTAGGGTAAAGGCTATGACTTATATATAAGGCAAAATAAATAACCAAAAACAAAAATGCTCCTCCACACCTTGGGCTATGTTCACATGTACTGTTTATGATGTGTTTTTGCACTCTTGCATTTCTTTCAATGGTGAAAAATACATTCACCAGTAAATGTAATTTTAACATTTTACTACCTTATCTGGTCGTGTGGCGTGTGAGACATGATCAGACATGTCCAAAACACTCATTTCCAGCTGATAATACTGATAATAATAATAATAATGATCTAGCACCTGTCCCTATGTAAAAAAAAAAGCAGCTAACAGCGTTATCAATAGGGGATACATTTTTTTTTCCATTACGGAGTATAATACAATAATCCCTGATGACATGCCTATAAGACGCTATCTCTACTTCTATAGGTCATCCGTATGCAGCAAGTTCAAGGGCTGCCAAAAATTAGGACGTGCTCCAATACCCCTTTGAAGAGACATAGTGGAGGGCCTCATTAAAAAAATTTTCCCATTATAAATGAATGGGTCTCCTATACTGTTATTGTGTATGCAGTGACTGCAAGAGCTGCCAAAAATTAGGACGCACTCCAATATCCCTTTCAAGAGACGTAGAGGAGGGCCTCATTAAAAAAAAAATCCCATTATAAAGGAGTGGCACTCCTATACCGATATTGCGTATGCAGTGACTGCAAGGGCTGCCAAAAATTAGGACGCACTCCAATACCCCTGTGAAGAGACATAGTGGAGGGCCTCATAAAAAAAATGTTCCCATTATAAAGGAGTGGGTGTTCTATACTGTTATTGCATATGCAGTGACTGTAAGGGCTGCCAAAAATTAGGAAGCGCTGCAATACCCCTTTGAAGAGACTTAGATGAGGGCCTTATTAAAAAAATTGTTCCCATTATTAAGGAGTGGGTCTCCCATACTGGTAATGCCCATGCACTAAGTGCATGGGCTGAAAATTTTTTACCCCTGGGGGGTATACATGAACATACTGTATACATGAACATACTGTATAACATACAGAATGTTAGAGGTAGGTTTCTAAAAATATTTCCTACGGGCATCATAAACATCCTTAAAAAAATTAAAAAATTATGTGGGTGTTGCGTGATGGTCACCCTGTTGATATGGTGGTGGAGGATGAGGAGAAGGAGAAGGAGGTGGGTGTCATAAAATAGACAAAATCAGGAAGTGTATACCTATGTCTGGGTGTGAAGAGGTGCATGGGAATAGATGCCCCCCCAAAAAAAACACTGGATTTGACTTTATGTTCCGCTACTATCATCCGGTGGTGTTGAGAAGTTAGGTCCAATCCAGTCCTTGTTCATTTTGATAAAAGTCAGCCTGTCAGCATTTTCAGTTGACAGACGGATGAACCTATCAGTTAAAATGCCCACAGCAGCGCTAAAAACCCGCTCTGACAAAACACTAGTGGCAGGGCAGGCCAAGACCTCCAAGGCATAGAGAGCCTGTTTATGCCATGTGTCCAGCTTGGATACCCAATAGTTATAAGACACAGAGGAATCACGGAGGATGTTGGTATGGTCGGCTAGGTACTCATTCAGCATCTTCCAAAACTTTTCCCTCCTTGTCATAGTACCCTGTGCATCAGGGCCTGGGTGCTGGGAGGGTCTGAGAAAACTGTATCAGACCTTTGACAGTGTTCCCCTGCCTCTGCTGCATCGTATTTGTGTCTCCCTCCCCTGTATTCCTTGATTGTCCAACAAACTGTGACTCTGCCGCCAGCGTTTTCAGATGGGAATTTTTTTAATAATTCTTCAACAAGGGCCTTCTGGTACTGCAACATTTTATTAGACCTCTCTGCCACAGGAAGGAGACATAGAAAATTCTCTTTGTATCGTGGGTCTAGAAGTGTAACCAACCAGTAATTAGTGTTGGCCAAAATGCGTACAATGCAAGGGTCACGGTAAAGGCAGCGGAACATAAAGTCAGCCATGTGTGCCAGGCTGCCAACAGCCAAGACTTCCCTGTCCTGACCAAGAGGACAACTGTCCATGCTGTCCTCCTCCTAGTCTTCCTCCTTATTCTCCCTCTCCTCAGGCCATCCACACTGAACAGACGGTATGAATGTTGTGTGGGTAGTACCATCTGAAACCAGATCCTGTTGCTCCTCCTCATTATCACCCAATCCGCATTGAGATGAGGCTGGGCTGTGTCCCATCACCCTGTATAGTTCCTTGCTCCATATCATCATGCTCCGCCTGCAATGCCTCTTCTTTAATTGTGAGCCACGCGCATTTCAGTAGATAGAGAAGCGGGATGGTGATGCTAATTATGGCGTCATCACCGCTCACCATCTTGGTGGAGTCCTCAAACTTTTGGAGGATGGTACAGATGTCAGAAATCCATGCCCACTCATTGGCTCTTCTGTGCGGAGGCTGACCTGAATACCGACGGGCGTGTTGAAGCTGGTACTCAAAAACTGCCCTCTGCTGCTCATAAATCCTTCCCAACATACGCAACTTTGACTTCCAATGCGTGGTGACATCACACACCAGTCGGTGAGCTGGAAACTGCAAACACTGCTGAAGCACGGCGAGGGTGGCGGAAGCTGTAGCTGACCTTCTGAAATGGGCACACACACGGCGTACTTTCACAAGCAGCTCAGGCAGATCCGGGTAGGTTTTGAGAAACCGCTGAACCACTAGGTTGAGCACATGGGTCAGGCATGGTACATGTGCAAAGTTGCCAAGCCTCAGAGTCGCCACCAGGTTCCGGCCATTGTCACACGTGACCATGCCTGGCTGTAGGTTCAGCGGTAACAGCCACAAATCTGCCTGCTCTGTTATAGCTTTCAACAAATATGAAGAGGTGTGCGGTGTGTCACCTAAGTATATTAGTTTCAGCACTGCCTGTTGTCGCTTGGCCGAGGCAGTGTTGCAGTGCTTCCAGCTTCCGACTGATGTGGCCAATTCGGAGATGGAGGCTGAAGAGGACGAATTGCAGGAGCTGTAGAATGTGGGGGCAACCCTGATTGACCCAGGGCCTGCAGTCCTCGGCGTCGTAAGGACGTGTTCTGTCCCAGGGTCCGACTGGGTCTCGGCTTCCATAATATTAACCCAGTGTGATATCAGTGAGATGTATCATCCCTAGCCACAAGCACTTATCCACGTGTCCATGGTTAGGTGGACCTTCCCAGTAACTGCGTTGGTGAGGGCATGGCTAATGTTCTGGGACACGTGCTTGTGTAAGGCGGGGATGGCACACCGGGATAAATAGTGGCAGCTGTTGACTGAGTACCGATGAACGGCCGCCACCATGAGGTTGCAGAAAGCTTCCGTTTCCACAAGCCTAAAAGACAACATTTCCAGTGCAAGTAGTTGAGAAATGTGTCAGTTTAGTATTGTGGACTGTGGGTGGTTGGCTGCCTATTTGCGCTTGAGTTCAAAGGACTAGTGTAAGGACAACTGAATGCTGTGCTGGGACAAGGACGTGGACGTGGATGCTGATGGTGGCGGTTGCAAGTGTGCCATGACAGGTGCAAGGTGGGAGGCATCTTCATCTGCGCCCTTGGACAGGGGACTGGCATGCATGCACAACAGCAGAACAGGCAGTGGTGTCACCCGCAAACACTGTTTCTGGACCCTGGCGTTCAGCCCAACTAGTCGGGTGCTTTGCTGTCATGTGCCTGGGCATCCTGATGGTGGTCAGACTGGTAGTTTTGCTGCCCCTGCTGATGCTGGCATGGCAGATGTTGCAAATGGCCTTTTTGGGGTTAATTGGACAGTATGTGAAAAAGAGCCACACTCTGGAAGACCTAACAGTTGGACTGGCAACTTCCCTCGTGCTGGGGAACAATTGCCCACCTTGTGTCTGTGGCCACCCCACAAGAGTGGTGTTCCGCTGCCCCCTAGAAAGTGGGACAGGAATGTAGGGCGACATGATGTGGGTGCTTGTTGTGCTCCCTCAATTTCTTCTTGCCCACGGCCTTGGCCTCTGCGTGCACCATCACCATCACGTCCACTTCCCCGTCCCTTGCCACGCGCCTTGTCCATTTTAAATGGAGTAGAATATTTGTCACGTTCCCAAAAATGTAAGGATTATTTTTACTAGAATTTTTTTTTATTATTACCCCAGTAATATAGGATCACGTCTGATGACCATGGTTTTAGGCAGTGGCCTAATAGATATGGTATTGGTCAGCAGCCAAGTGTGAATAGTTTGAATAACACACAACTGGCAGACTTTAAGTGGAGTAGAATATTTGTCACTTTCCCAAAAATGTCAGGATTATTACCGCAGTAATATAGGATCACATCTGATGATGGACAAGTTTCTCTGCTTCCATAATACAGCAATGCTATTAAAATCAACTAAATCTGGATGTATGCTGCTAATAAGCAAATGGAGCAGAAAAAATGGTGTATTATATTGCTTTTCAACAAAATAATCAGGATTAAGAAAAAAAATATTATTAGCCCTGATATCTAGGGCTATGGATATGAGTTACAGCAGCAGAAGGAACATGCAATGGACCCTATTCTTTTGTATTCGCTCATCACAAACTATGCCTACTTAACTCCTGCTATCACCAGGATTGATATGCATCAGAATTAGTCCTTAGAAGGACTGTTAGCGTAGATTTGCAATGCTGTGGAATACTCACTAAAAAAAACACCAATTCTTTCCCTCACTCAGCAGCACCTCTCCCTACTCTGCCTGCTTGACCG
Organism: Phyllobates terribilis; assembly: GCF_046119375.1. NCBI lineage: Eukaryota > Metazoa > Chordata > Amphibia > Anura > Dendrobatidae > Phyllobates > Phyllobates terribilis. The sequence goes on along the minus strand of NW_027362769.1, from coordinate 40,505,408 downwards.
GTAGACTGTGACGAGCATAGTGTCCCGGGTCTTATATAGACCCAATGACGCTATGTAGCTAGCCAATCACTGTAATGCCACAACCAACATGGCTGCAGCATTACAGTGACTGGCAGGCAATCCCTGCATTTTAATTCGCTGTCTAAACAGCACCAAACATGCGAGGCGGATACTCAAGCTCCCGCCTGAGCATTTCAAAATTACTCGCCGAGCATCTTGAGCACTGAGATGTTTGGTTGAGCACCGAATAGTGGTGAGCATGCTCGCTCATCACTAATTTAGAGATTTCCATCTGCAAGGTTATAAGGTCTCTAGGTAAATGGAAATTATACAATAACCCTGGTAAAACGATCACCTTCAACATATGTATACTCCCAGTGGAAGGATAAATATGGAAAATTTCACCTCTTAAGATTTACTTTAGTAGATTTATATATTCTAGGAGATCTTGTATTATCATTGTATAGCCTAATACTCATATAGGGAAGAGGTTGAGAGTCATGAACTTGAAAGTCAATTTTTGGACAATACATCGAGTTTCACAGTAAAGAACCTTGGACTTTGTTGTGTTAACTTTAAGACCAGATATTGCTGCAATCACATTCAATGAAATAGATCAGGTAGTCATATTAATGGCTTGAACTCTATGACATTTAAAGATTATTCTTAATAAGTGTTCCTTTTGTGCAGTCTAAACATGCTGCCGCTCACCCGATGATCAATCAAAATGCATATTCATTAGATGAATTGATCTTTTAGTTTGCATATTGTTCATTGTTCTCGGCAGCACATTATCCTGTGTAAATAGGACCTGTGCTGCTGAGAACAATGAAAGCCTATGCGCACTGAATGATCTTATACAGATTGCTCATTGCACATCTGAAGCTGGGTCGGCATGTGTAAACTAAAGTACCACCGGCAAACATCGCCAGCTGCCATTTAACAGTGCACATGGCTGAGTGTAAATGGACCGTTAGGCTATGTGCCCACGATGCAGAAATGAAGCAGAAAATTTCTGCAGCATTTCTGCATCTCCCTGGCAGAAAAAACGCATGCAGATTGTGCATGCGTTTTTCCTGCAGAATATATGCGGATCCACATGCGGATTCACATGCGTTTCCGCATGCAGATTGACAAGCGCTTTCCAGGCGATAGTGTAGCGCCCCGAGGGTTCGGCCGCTACAGGGGTATTGCACCTCAGCCCAGAGGTGTGATATTCCACTCCCAGGTAAGGATGGAGTATGGACCAGGGCTCAGTTAGCAGCATACAGCACACACACCCCATTTCCGAGGGACAGCTCAACGGTGCTCCCACTAGACAGAAGTGCAGGCACGACCGACTATGTCCCTGTCTGGAGTGGGGAGGGGGGTGGAGCACCCAGTGCTGTAGGGGCAGATAGGGGTTGGTTCCTGAGCGTAGGTAGGAGCCCATTGGTTGCTGGTCACCTGGGCTCATGGTCAGAGGGAGGTATAAAAGGTGGGCACCATCTTAGTTCTGGGTCAGTTCAGCAAGAGGAGAAGACAGGGAGTAGAGGCTCTGTAGGAGCTCTACTTCAGGAGGGCCTAGTGAGAGGCTGAGGAGGAGGTGAAAGGGAGCTGAGATTTTGGCTCATCTTGGCTCCAAGAGAACGGAACAGAAAGGAACAGGAAGGAACTGAAAGGGAGAACAAGAGACAGAGAATCAGAAGGGCTCAGGAACAAGAAGGTGGAAGGGACCCTAAGAACCCACGAGAATCCAGGGTGCAGGGTCAAGCAGATTAAGGGTACCGAATCCCAAGTTGGTGGAGGAGAAACAACCCTCAGCCAAAGACCGGTCGTCGTGATCATCTATTGGTGCGACACCTCATCAAACCTGCTAGGAAGGCACCATATAGGACAGCGGAGGACGGGGCCCACGTTTAACCACACAAGTCCGCGGCAGCTGGACAAAAGTGGGTCACTGGTGAGGCAGGCCAGAGAAAGGATTAAAGGGGGTCCTGTGCCATGCTCCTGAACTGCTTGGGAGTTGACCGAGCCCCACACCTGGTGGACGCAGCACGGCTCGGGCGGTCACTGCTGACAGAAGTGACCCGGAACAAATGAACTGTGAGTAAAGACCCTGGACTGTAACTTGTTGTCTGTGTGCTCCTTCACGCCTCCAGCACTACCGGTACTGGGACTCTCACCACCATCACTCCCACCATCCACTACACTGCCCTGGGGCCGCACTCTTCCCGTGGGGAGTCACACCATCCCAGCTGCATTCATCATCAGCCCCAGCGGACTGCCTTGCAGCGGCGGTTCCTAATAACCGCAATTCACGGGTGGCGTAGTCGGACATTATCTGAAGCACGTAGCAGACTACCATTGGTCTGACCACCCTGAGCCGCGGGACCGGGTCGCCACTACTACCCCCAACGTCTCCCTATTGCCCGGATCCGCGTGCCCCACGGCCCAGGGGGCGAGTCAGCTTTGGCGTAGTCGGCAGGATTTCGTGCCCGCTAACCACGGGTACTGCGCGCCTGAAAAGAGACTGTTTCACTGTACTAAAGATGGCGCCCGCCCCAGAAGAACGAGCGCCATAATGTGCGCGCCAAAAGACCACAGGAGGCCGCCTCCCATCGTGGGCCGGGTCCCAGAATGGCGCCAAAGAGGAAGCCCGCCCCCAACAACCATGAGCACGGCTGTGGAAATGTCCGTCAACGTGGGGGGGCTGCCCCTGAGAGTGATTGTCAGCAGAATGCCCCAGGACCACCCCAGATGGGGACGGAAAGAGAAGAAAACTGCGGGGCAGGGGGTGGTCTGGATCAGTCCAGACAGACCGCACCCGGGGATGGACGCCCTCAGCAGCACCAGCCTCCTGGCCCGAAGCCTGCTGCAGGCCGAACCGCTCTGCAGCCTAGCAGAAGTCCTGGCGCAGCTCCCCAGAGACCCGGAGCATGCGCAAGCTGCACTGGAGGACCTGGAGCGGAGGATGGTCCGGGCGCAGCAAGGTGCACTCACCGAGTGCAGAGAGGAACTGGCCCGGCAGGCCGAGACCCACCAGCGACAGGCCTCAGCCGCACCCCGGGGTTTGCCTGCCTCTGAGGACGGCGCAGGAGGAGAGAGGACCGGTGGCGACGCCGCGGAGGGAGCCACGAGGACTGAGGCAAGTGAAGGGGACGTCACCACCCCAAGCCCAGCAACCGCAAGCCTGCCCCAGCCTCCCGTCGCAGCACCAGAAGCCCCACTCACCGCACCTGTTGCCGCGCCGCCACTGCTCCCAGCTAGGCCTCAAGCGGTGAGGCGCCGTAAAGCAAGAAGCATCATCGGCCCGGTCGCAAGGCCTGGATGACCCGGGCGCCATCGCTAAGCCTGCGCCCCTGTCCCGGATGGGACTGTCACCTAGCGCAGCCACAAGACCCCCGGCCTGGTCGCAAGGCCGAGTGCCCCCGGGCGCTGCTCCCAGATCAGGTCCCCCCACTATACCATCGCTGGGCGTGGACCTATTGGAACATCATACCGGTCCGGATGGACTGCCGTTGGAGTGGCCGGCAGAAGTGATCGGCAATCAGCCATGGAAGGCCCAGCCCCCGCGCGGGTCTCTGATACCGGCTCCAGAACCCGTAGAGGTCACCCTACCCCCACTGGAGGACGTCCAATTTGCGTGGGACCCCACCAGCGAGAACTTAATGGGGTTCTCTCAAGAGACCCGGGCAGACACGGTCCGTCGTCTGGAGGCCTGTCATCAGCAACTGGCGACCTTTGAGCGGGAGCGACGAGAGAGACGCGTCAGAGAGGAACGGCTCCAGGCCCAGAGTGCTGAACAAAAACGCAAGGCCCGCCAAGACCCCCAAGCAGCCTGTGGTCCCCGAATCACCGGGACCATAGTCAAATTCCACATGGAGAATGGCTGGGGCTTTATCAGGGGCCCAGAAACCGCAGGCGACATCTTTGTGACCCGCAGGGACGTTGAGAGTCATCTACCTGAGGGGCACCGTGGCCGTGACTTGTACCCTGGTGATGTGGTCGCCTTTACCAGCCATGTAGGTGCAAAAGGACCGTACGCCCTACATATTCATCGGCTCACCGAGGAGGAGCTACAACACCGCGGCTATGAGGAGAGCCAAGGGGACCTGGACGGGTCTGAAGAACCATATGAGGAGGAAGAAGGAGCATATGGAGGACACCGCTACTAGTAAGTAGCAAAGTACCTGTGTACATAGTTACCCGTCAGGGTACAGAGAACTGATTACTGTTAAGAGACGGTTACCTGTGTGCCCCTCATCCCCTATCAGGCTGAGGACTGTGAGCAGCCATTCCCTTCCCAAAACTGGCCGAGGACTGAGAGCGGCCATCCCTGTAAATAGTTGCGCTTCCTAAAGCGCCCTCTACTGGTTTTATAAAAAGACTACCACGTCTACCTCGGGACAGCAAGTCCCTCGTGCTTACAAGTTTGCCAAAGTTCCTGCACTTACAAGAAGAGTGCACACCTGGTCGCAAGTTGCACCGCCGCCAGGATCCAAGAATGTGTTGAAAAAAAAAAAAAAATGTTTTCCTGCAAATGTTTTATATGAAAAGTTTTTATATGCTGCTAGATATTAATGTGAATGTTTTCTAATAGTGTTTATATGCCAAAAGAGTTCCAGAAGTATTAGTAAGCGTTTTATAATAGTGTGACAAGAAAAGAAAAGCGTTTCCCATAAAGGAAATTGAACCATCTTGCCTGTTTTCTGATGTGAAAAGATTTAAAAAGTTTTGCATGTCCTGTAATTAACTGTTTTTGCCCTTTTCCAGCCCGAGGACGTGCTGTGCTTCACCAGGGGGGAATGTAGCTCCCCAAGGGTTTGGCCGCTACAGGGGTATTGCACCTCAGCCCAGAGGTGTGATATTCCACTCCCAGGTAAGGATGGAGTATGGACCAGGGCTCAGTTAGCTGCATACAGCACACACACCCCATTTCCGAGGGACAGCTCAACGGTGCTCCCACTAGACAGAAGTGCAGGCACGACCGACTATGTCCCTGTCTGGAGTGGGGAGGGGGGTGGAACACCCAGTGCTGTAGGGGCAGATAGGGGTTGGTTCCTGAGCGTAGGTAGGAGCCCATTGGTTGCTGGTCACCTGGGCTCATGGTCAGAGGGAGGTATAAAAGGTGGGCACCATCTTAGTTCTGGGTCAGTTCAGCCAGAGGAGAAGACAGGGAGTAGAAGCTCTATAGGAGCTCTACTCCAGGAGGGCCTAGTGAGAGGCCGAGGAGGAGGTGAAAGGGAGCTGAGATTTTGGCTCATCTTGGCTCCAAGAGAACGGAACAGAAAGGAACAGGAAGGAACTGAAAGGGAGAACAAGAGACAGAGAATCAGAAGGGCTCAGGAACAAGAAGGTGGAAGGGACCCTAAGAACCCACGAGAATCCAGGGTGCAGGGTCAGGCAGATTAAGGGTACCGAATCCCAAGTTGGTGGAGGAGAAACAACCCTCAGCCAAAGACCGGTCGTCGTGATCATCTATTGTGCGACACCTCATCAAACCTGCTAGGAAGGCACCATATAGGACAGCGGAGGATGGGGCCCACGTTTAACCGCACAAGTCCGCGGCAGCTGGACAAAAGTGGGTCACTGGTGAGGCAGGCCAGAGAAAGGATTAAAGGGGGTCCTGTGCCATGCTCCTGAACTGCTTGGGAGTTGACCGAGCCCCACACCTGGTGGACGCAGCACGGCTCGGGCGGTCACTGCTGACAGAAGTGACCCGGAACAAATGAACTGTGAGTAAAGACCCTGGACTGTAACTTGTTGTCTGTGTGCTCCTTCGCGCCTCCAGCACTACCGGTACTGGGACTCTCACCACCATCGCTCCCACCATCCACTACACTGCCCTGGGGCCGCACTCTTCCCGTGGGGAGTCACACCATCCCAGCTGCATTCATCATCAGCCCCAGCGGACTGCCTTGCAGCGGCGGTTCCTAATAACCGCAATCCACGGGTGGCGTAGTCGGACATTATCTGAAGCACGTAGCAGACTACCATTGGTCTGACCACCCTGAGCCGCGGGACCGGGCCGCCACTACTACCCCCAACGTCTCCCTATTGCCCGGATCCGCGTGCCCCACGGCCCAGGGGGCGAGTCAATAGCATCACTTGGAAAGTGCTTGACAACTAGGTCACACTGTATAAATCCATGCAAACGGCATGGATTTATACAGTGTGACCGTAAAAATTAAAACAAATAAAGCTATACTCACCCCCGAGGCCCCGGTATGTGCTGCAGCGCTCGTTCCTGTCTGGTTCCCGACTGCCAGCATATCGCGAGACAGAGCGGTGAAGGGCCTGCGGTCACATGACTGTGACGTCACCGCAGGTCCTCAAGCGATGCCGGCATTCAGAGAGAAGCCGCCGGACAGGTGAATATAACTTTATTTGTTATTTTATTCTTTTTTTACAGGTACAATGGTACCCAGGTCTGGATGAGAGTCTCCTCTCCTCCAGAACTGGGTACCATCCGCACATAGAGACGCATAGAAGCCGCTTGTACAAATGTACAGTCGCGGTTTCTATGCGTTTCAATGCAAGTCAATGGCGGGAGTTCCGCTGCGCTTCTGCAAAATTAAATGACATGCTGCGGATTTTTGTACGCAGCATAAACGCTGCGAAAAATCCGCAGCATGTTGATAGAACATGCGGAATCCCATTGGGGACCATGGGGTGCAGATTACCTAGCGTTTAACAAGCGTTTACGCTGCGGAAATGTATATATGCGGATATTATGCGGTTCAATGCAAGTCAATGGGCACGATTTTGCTGCGAAATCGCGCCCAAATTGGTTGTGCTGCAGATTTTTTCACAATGATAGTCCGCAGCGGAAATTTCTGCAGCATGTGCACAGCACATGCGGATTATCATTGGAATACATTCCAGACCTCTTAACAAGCAATTTTAATGCGTTTTCGCGGCGGAAATGCCACCACAGAAATGCATTAAATCCGCATCATGGGCACTCAGCCTTATAATGAATAACTAATCAATCATCTGCAAAAATATCTGTATTATAAGTCTTATCACCAATCTTGACTCCAGCTATGTTAAGTTGTTGCGTTATCAAGGCAGCTAATAGTTCTACATTTTCTACAAAGAGAATCCGAGGAGTCATCGCTGCCAAATGCCATAGTATACATAGAAATACAGATAGGAAAAGAAGAATGGGAGAGAGTTTATGATACGGTATGCTTGTGTTTTGCTCATGGACTAAAGAGCAAAGCAAATTGATAGAGTCAGCAAAATGTCCCAAGAAGCCTAAATGGTGTGAAAACTCAAATAAGTATTTCCAAGATGTTATCAAAGGCTTTCTACATGTCCAAAGACAAAACAATAATGGAGGATGAGACGTATTTTCCCAATTGATTATATTCATGATTTTTCTAATGTTGTCAGTGGTTTGTCTGCCAGGTACAAAACCAACTTGATCCATATCAATCATGTTTGCCAGCAACTGGTTAAGCTGATAGGCTAAAAAAGAAATAAAAAAAATGTCAGTGGCTAAACTGATAAGCGAAGTGTGCCAAGAATTTGTGGAACCTTATTTGGCTTAAAACTCTTCAGGAGTCTTTTTACCCTGTAAGGCCATGTGCCCACGTAGCATTTTTGTAGCGTTTTTGCGGCGTTTTTACGGCTGCGAAAACGCAGCGAAAACGCTTGTAAAACAGTCTGCCATGCAAAGCAATGTGAATTCGGATGTGCTGTGCACATGATGCGCTAATTTGCACGCCGAATTCGCATTGCGTTGCAAAACGCATCATGACCATTTCTACTGCGATTACGCTGCAAATTCGCAGCCATTGAGGAACATTGAAACGCAGCAAACCCGCAGGTATATATGGATTTGCTGCGTTTCAATTAAAGTCAATGGCCGCAAATTTGCAGCGTAATCGCAGTGCGTGTGGTACCCGGGATGAAGAGGAGACTACAACTCCTCTTCATCCCGGCTACCACGCGGTGAAAAAAAATAAATAAAAAAGTTAAAAATAAACAAAACCTGTATATTCACCTCTCCGCTGGCCCCCGGTCTGCTCCCGCCCACGTCCTCTCGCCTTGGCTTCCCGCCGTGTACTGTCAGGACCTGCGGTGACGTCATTTAGTCACCTGATGGTCACGCGACAGCTGACGTCGGCGGTCAGGTGATGGTCGCGTGACCATCAGCTGACTAAATTACATCACCGCAGGTTCTGACAGTACACTGCGGGATGCCGAAGAGAGAGGATCGCAGGATCGCCACCGGGAGCAGACTGGAGGAGATTGGAGAGGAGAGTATACAAGTTTTTTTTTTTTTTTTTTAACGTTTTAATTCTCTTTTCTTCTACTATAGATGCTGCAGTTAAAGCATCAGTTGTTCACACATTACAAATCCATGCCGGTTGCATGGATTTATATTGTGTGACCAACTTGTCAAGCACTTTCCAAGTGATGCTCAAAATCACTTGGAAAACTGCTTGAAAAAACGCATGCGAAAACGCTGAAAAAATGCTTCTCTCTGGCAGAAATAAACGCATGTAAATCTGCATGCGTTTTTTTCTGCCAGACAGAGGCAAAAACGCTCTGCATCAAATCTGCTATGTGGGCACATAGCCTAAAAGTGAATTACAACAATTACAATTAACTAAGTGCAATTGTAAGTTCGGGAAAAAGGAGTGGATTTACCATGTTAGGTAAGTATTGTTTCTTTTATTATTGTGTAGAGTTTCCCCTATTCCTCTTTTTGTGGGCATCTTTTATAACCCTTCAGGTAGTGCCCTGTAAACTAAAGTAAAAAATAAAAAAAACAATTCTACATTCTTTAAATAAATATTTCATCCACATTTCTTCTATTATATTTCCATCAGTTGAATGTGATGTTTGTATGGCTTTTTAGCTACAGTACAGTATACTATGAGGAATTGCAATGATAAACAGGTCTTTTGTTAGATATTCCACTTACATTCACAGAATACAAATACAACATTTTGTAAGTCTACATTTCCAGTAATGCGCAGTGCAGTATATTTTATAAAAAGTAATACAGGCACTCACTGTAAACTGTAATCACTTAAATGTGGAGAAACTGAAAAAAACAATAGGGCAATAGTGTCTTATCTGGGTAACTGGGATATTAAGGTATAGGGAATTGCTCACCTGGTCGGGTTGTAAAACCACACCATACAACGCACTTGATATGACTGCTGCAGACCCACAAGGCTGTACGCGATATAATGGCAAGGAAAAAACGGATTTAATTTTTGCGCTGCCACGAATACTAATGGATATTTAAGAGAAAGAATTAGGATCCAGGATAAAAGAATGCAGTTAATTATCAACGCGTTTCAAAATATAACAAACTTCTTTCTCAGTACAATCCAAAAGGGACTTGTGGTTTGGCCTGAGGAAGAAGTTTATTATACTTTGAAGCACATTGATAATAAACTGCATTCCTTTATCCTGGATCCTGATTCTTTGCCGGCACAGAAATTAAACCCCTTTTTTTCTTGCTATTGTACTGTATTTACTTTGACGTGCATGAAGATATAACTTTGAAATGCATGATTGGCATTTGGTAAATGTAGGTGGCCTCCTGTCAGAGCGCTCAGTACTGTTTCCCTCATTTAAAAATGACTTGTAACTTGTTTTATAAAATTGAGCTAAATACCTTATAAAAATCTTTAAGTTCCCCGAATTCTGCCTCTCTCTTCCTTGTTGTGCTTCATCACTCCATTGGAGAAATATTCACAATTGTTTTTTCTGTAATGCACTATGTGAAAATCTCTGCTTGTAGTCCAACTGAGTATTTCTTCAAAGTCTTTTCTTGGGGGCATGGATTTCACCACTCCATCCAAGACGCTACCAATCACAACTTGGTAGCAATCGAGACTGATAGACTGCTAGATCAGCTGCTGAGCTGTGATTGGCAGAGTGGGGTAGGTAGGGGTGAAAGCACATGCCCCAGAGAAGACTCTGGAGAAATGCCCACTAAGATCACAAGCAGATATCTCACAAACAGCAATCCAAAAGAAACAATTGTGAGTATCTCTGCAATGAAATGACACAGCACAAAATGGAAAAAAAAGCAGCAGAATCGGGGAGCTCAGGGATTTTTACAAGATATTTAACATATTTTTTTTAGCAAATGACCAGTCATCTTTAATTGCATGTGAAAACTATTTTTTATCAATAATTGCTTTCATGCACATAGCTGCATCACAAAGCCATCTGTCATGCTGCTGGGTGTGGACCCACTGCGCCGCAGGCCGGGATTACTCTAAAGGGGCGTAACTAAGTTGATACCTAGTGTTCACTAGAGCCTCTGATGGTGAGGATAGGCTTGTGCAGCAAGTAGCCGCCAGATACCACTCCAGGGAAGTTCCCAGATCTGCAGCTACTGACCCCAAAGGGCAGAATTGCTGAGATGGACTTCGGAGTCACAGGCAGGATGGGATCGGAGACACAGGACAGGCTGTGGTAACGTGACGTGGATATAGACTCGGAGTCCCAGGCAGGACCGGATCAGGAATACTGATGGACTGGTAACTGGTGCTTGTTCAGACAGGACTGGTACAGCAATGTAGGGTATAGGTATAGGTGTGGACAAGGCAGGTTCAAGGCAAGTTACAGACAGTGTGGGGTCAGGAACAAGTACAGACAGTGCAACTTCTGGATCACAAGATGGGAAGATGACAGGTATTATTTCAGACAGGACTAGTTACTGGTGTTTGTTCAGATAGCACGGCTTCTGGATACAAGACGGATAGAGGAACAGGGACTTGACAACGGTCTTAGCAGCTTGCAGGCTAACTAAATACTAATGTTGCTCAGGCACCTCCCAGCAGATGGAAGTGCCTTAAGTACTAAGTGCCATCCTGCCATTGGCTGGGGACATATTAGGAGTGTGCGAACTGTCTCTTTAAGAGACAGGGAGCATGCATGCGCGTGCCCTAAGAGCATTGCTAGGAGACCTGCATGGCATGCACAGTCCCTGACACATGAGAGCCAGAGCAGAGGACGCAGCAGGGAGGCCTGGGCAGTGAGTAAGTCAGCACCCCAGCCAGGAGGGAGAAGTGGAGGCATGCAGGAATGCTGGCGTTATATCATCATACTGCTTTTATAGAAGTTCATGAGCTTTTTTATCTCCAAATGCCTTTAAATTCAGAGGGAGACAGACAGAGGCATTTTGTGTTGGATACCATACAAATCGACCATAAAAAATACATTGTTGTATGGTTTATCAGACTACGTGTGTATCGAGGTATCCTCTCCTGGTAGCATTGATTCTAGAATTTAATATCAGGGTCTCTATAAACGCCTAATCTGACATCAGGTAAGGAAAATCTAAAAGATTAATTCTAAAAGAGAATTCATGAGCCCATAGGGTAAGTGATATGAACCTTTAACCACACTAGAAGATAACAAATACGGGTAAGGGTAAACCATTATGGTGCTGTCATGATACAGTATTTGAGTAATTGCTAACTAACCATCAAAGAAATTAAGAAATTCCAACCCTCTTCTGTAGACTTTATTTTCCTTATTAGGACAGCTGAGCTCAGATCTCTGTGATATTTCGATGTGCTTACTTTCTGGACAATTACATCTCTGCTTTCACCATGCCATAGTCTTATTTTCTCATGTGCCTACCCTGAAAACACTTTAACTCATCATTAAGGAAAATCTACTACTACTAAAAGCACCAGGGGATATGTACTTGGTACAGTCAAGCATTAAATTGTCTTTTTTCCTTTACTTGCACAGCTTTAGATTGCAGTACAAGGATACAAACACCCACTGCAAGCAATCTGGCATGTGTTTTGCTGTCAAGGAAAGTTATGCTACTTAGGCAGGTGCATGCCTAAAATGAGGTTTTATATTTTGTGAGATGGAGTTCAAGAGATCAGAATTTTGTGTTTGTCATATATTATCTGCTTTCTTTATGCTGCAGATGTGAAAATTAATTTTGTAATGAATTTGCTTGTGTTAATTTATCTTTCTAATATTGATATTTAATAAACAAAATCCAAACATTTACAAATAGTTTTGTTTTATTATTTAATTTTTAGCTTCTATTTTTTTCAAATTAACTATCAATTTAGTTGCGGCTTCAGGCAGAGTTAAATCTCAGATAATTTCTGCAGTTTAAACCATAGAGCTAATATACAAATATATAAATCAAACTTCTGTGAAATCAAACTGTCCACTTAGGAAGCAACACTGATTGACAATCAATTTCACATGCTGTTGTGCAAATAGAATAGACAATAGATGGAAATTATTGGCAATTATCAAAACACCCTCAATAAAGGAGTGGTTCTGCAGGTGGGGACCACAGACCACATCTCAGTATCAATACTTTCTGGCTGATGTTTTGGTCAATTTTGAATGTTGTTTGTGTTTTCACCCTCGTGGTAGCATGACACGGACTCTTCAACCCACAGAAGTTGCTCAGGTAGTGCAGCTCATCCAGGATGGCACATCAATGCGAGCTGTGGCATGAAGGTTTGCTGTGTCTGTCAGCGTAGTGTCCAGAGGCTGGAGGTGCTACCAGGAGACAGGCCAGCACACCAGGAGATGTGGAGGGGCCGGAGGAGGGCAACAACCCAGCAGCAGGACAGCTACCTCCGCCTTTGTGCAAGGAGGAACAGGAGGAGCACTGCCAGGGCCCTGAAAAATGACCTCCAGCTGGCCACAAATGTACATGTGTCTGCACAAACGGTTAGAAACCGACTCCATGAGGGTGGTATGAGGGCCCGACCTCCACAGATGGGGGTTGTGCTCACAGCCCAAAACCTTGGCATTTGCCACAGAACACCAGGATTGGCAAAGTCGCCACTGGCGCCCTGTGCTCTTCACAGATGAAAGCAGGTTCACACTGAGCACATGTGACAGACGTGACACAGTCTGGAGACGCCATGAAGAGCGATCTGCTGCCTGCAACATCCTTCAGCATGACCGGTTTGGCAGTGGGTCAGTAATGGTGTGGGGTGGCATTTCTTTGGAGGGCCGCACAGCCCTCCATGTGCTCGCCAGAGGTAGCCTGACTGCCATTAGGTACCGTGATGAGATCCCCAGACCCCTTGTGAGACCATATGCTTGTGCGGTTTGCCCTGGGTTCCTCCTAATGCAGAACAATGCCAGACCTCATGTGTCAGCAGTTCCTGCAAGATGAAGGCACTGAAGCTATGGACTGGCCCGCCCGTTCCCCAGACCTGAATCCGATTGAGCACACCTGGAACATCATGTCTCGCTCCATCCACCAACGTCACGTTGCACCACAGATTGTCCAGGAGTTGGAGGATGCTTTAGTCAAGGTCTGGGAGGAGATCCCACAGGAGACCATCCGCAACCTCATCAGGAGCATGCCCAGGCATTGTAGGGACGTCATATAGGCACGTGGAGGCCACACACAATACTGAACCTCATTTTGACTTGTTTTAAGGACATTACATCAAAGTTGGATCAGCCTGTAGTGTGTTTCCACTTTAATTTTGGGGGTGACTCCAAATCCAGGCCTCCATTGGTTAATAAATTTGATTTCCATTGATGATTTTTGTTTGATTTTGTTGTCAGCACATTCAACTTTGTACAGAACAAAGTATTCAATAGTGTTGAGCCACCCCCGTAGTGTTCGAGTTCGGTTCGGTTCGTCGAACACCCGTGTGTTCGCCGAACTGTTCGTCGAACTGTTCGTCGAACACCTTCGAACACCGTTAAAACCAATGGCAGGCAAACAAAAACACATAGAAACACATAGAAAACACCTTCAAAGGTGTCCAAAAGCTGACAAACTGCTCAGAAGACACAACTAACACATGGAAAAGTGACAAGTACATATAGTCATGCGAAAAGAAAAGAGGTGGAGGAGTAAAAGGAGGGGGAGACACAGATATAGGCATGTCATGCCCTTCTAAAATCCAAAAAGTGAGAAGCCGAGACGGCCAGTCCGCTCCTGCCCGTGCCACCTCCGTGTCGCCGGGTTTGTGCCAGAGCCGCGGTGAACCCTGACAGCCAGCCCCCCTCTCCCAATACTGGTGCCTGTCCGCTGGTGGGTCGAGAGAGCCCCCCTGTGGTGGAGGCAGCTCTAAGCTTTTTAATTTAAATTGTCCCTCTAATTTGAATGAATACACTTTAAATCCATTTACAAGGATCTATTGGAGGGCAAGTCTCATGCCAGCAGCCGCGTAATTCCAGCTCCAGTAGCGTCCACTAAAGCTGCTGCAGTTAAAAAGCTTTCATAAGGATCGAGCTCGGCTGTCCACCGCAAGGCATCCTAGTGCCAGTCCCAGCCCCTATGCCTTGGGGTGCCTCCTGATGCTCTTCACTAAGTATCCCGTGGTCCCGAAGCATTTCCTTTGAAAAAATTAAGTGTCCAAACTACAGGTGGTGTAGCTTGCTTAACAGCCGGGATAATCCGCTGACTAGCAGACACTGCTACTAGGCACAAAGTATTTCCTGGGCTAGATGCAGTTAAAAATTTGTAAGTAGATACTCTCGTTGGATGCTGAGAAAGCATTCCATAGAGTCTCCTGGCACGCCATATATGATTCTCTTAAAAAGCTTGGGGTAGGGGTCTAGGGGACCCTTTTATAGCCAAAATCACGGCCCTGTATCACAATACGTCACCTAGGCTGAAGATAAATGGAACTGTAGCACCGAGGGCTCGGTTGCTACAGACGTATTGCACCTCACCCAGAGGTGTGATATCTCACTCTCAGATAAGGATGGAGTGTGGATCAGGACCCGACACCTGCATGCATTACACCACATTGCCGTGGGGCAGGGCGACCAATATGCCCCTGAGATGGGCACGACAGTCCCTGTCCCTGGCTGGAGTGGGGGGAGGGAACACTGAGGAAGGGGAACCCTGCAGTGCAGGAGCAGGGAGGAAGCAGTTCCTGGGTGCATTGAGAAGGGAGTATAAAAGGTGGGCACCATCTTAGTTCAGTGCAGAGAAGTCTGAGCAGAAGTGGCAGGGAGCAGGGGCTCTGCATGAGCTCTGCTCCGGAGGCGGGCCTAGTAACAGAGGCCCAGGCCTGCAAGAGGGAGAAGGAAGGAAGAGGAGCGGAGAAGGCTCCAGGAACGAGGAATGAAGGGATCCCAGGGGTGCGGACGGGCGAGTCGCCACCGCACGCCCGAATCCACCTGCGTGGAGGGGTCAGGCCAAAGGGGGAGACCGGTCCCCGAACTAGTGGAGGCAGGAAACGACCCTCAGCTAGAAACCGGAGGCTCTGACATTTTATGTGGCGCAGCCCCTTGCTCCACCCGCTAGGAAGGCACCACATAGGGTCAGGGAAACTGGCGCCAAGTTTACCAAGAGGAGGCCCGAGGCAGCCAGACAGAAGTGTTGGTAAGAAAGGCCAGACAAAGGACACACAAAGGGGGTCCTGTGAAGCGCTCCAAAGTTATCTGGGAGTTGTCTGAGCCCCTCACCTGGTGAGCACAGTACGACGTGGGCAGCCGTTACCTGCAGACGTGGTCTGGATAATAAGAACTGTGAGTAAAGGCCCTGAACTGCATCACTGACTCCGTGTCGTTACTGCTGCTGCCCTGCACCATCACCCCCATCCTCCGCATACACTGCCCTGAGGCTATACTCCTCCCGTGGGGAGTTATGCTACGCTCTGCTGCACCCACAACACCAGCCTTAGCGGTCTGCCCTGTAGCGGCGGTTCACTCTGACCGCAATCCACGGGTGGCGTAGTCGGACATTTAAACATCAAAACCACATAAATAGTTCCGCCACTGGTTTGACCGCCCTGAGCCACGGAACCGGATCGCCGCCACGAAGACTACAACCACCAGCATCCACCAAAAAGGGTCCGGCTCCGGGTGTCCCAAGGCCCAGGGGGTGCGTCAGAACATTTTCATCACCTTTCACAATCACCAATGGGACAAGGCAGGGATGTCCTCTGTCCCCTCTCTTATACATCCTAGTGACGGAGCACCTGCTCTCATCAATTCGCCATAACCCCAATATTAGGTGGATTGAGGTGGGAGGCACCGAGTACAAGTGCTCTCTATTTGCTGATGATGTCCTAGTATATATCACTCAATCACATATATCCATTCCTGCTGTTATGGCTGAAATAGATCACTTTGTTACATGGTAAAATTTTAAAATCAATGCAGCGAAGTCTGAGGCCCTCGATGTCTCCCTCCCTAAATCCATATAGGATTCCATCCAGTCCAACTTTCCCTTTGCCTGGCCCTCACAGGGTATCAAATTCTTAGGAATTCCTATTCATAGAGACCTCTCCCATCTATGTTATCTTAATTTTGGGCCCTTTATTGAACAATTCCATACAGACCACGGTTGGCAAGTTGGAACTGTGAGATTCACTACGTGCACCACTGGTATTTTGTGGAAAAGCACATGTAAGATTCTGCAACAGTCTCTGCTGATACTCCTGCATGCGTGCATCCCTTTCTATGGCAGGAATAATTTCTGCAAATTTACTTTTGTACCGGGGATCTAACAGTGTGGCAACCCAGTAGTCAGGATTATTTCTAATTCTCACAATTCGAGGGTCATGTTGCAGGTAGTGCAGCAAGAAGGCACTCATGTGTGTTGCGCATCCAGGAGCACCAAGTCCCTGTTGTGTTGGTGGCGAGGTAACAATCATGCTTCCTTCCTCTGTCCTCTCCCCCCAACCTCGCACAACAGAAATGTGATCAAGGTCTCCCTCATCTGATGAGTCTTCCATCAGTTCGTCCTCCACTTCTTCCTGGGCTCCTGCACCTTCCTCACTAGTTTGGCTGCTACCATGCGCCCTGGTAAAATCATCTCCCCCACCCTCACATGCCTGCCGCCCTGGTGCTGCCGACCGTCTGGACCTTGCAGATGTTAGCCCTTCCGCATACAACTCCTCCTCCTCTACTTCCTCCACCTCCTCTTGTGCCACCACCTGACTCCGAATTCTGTTTAACATGTGCTCCAGCATGTAAATCACCGGAATAGTCATGCTGATAATGGCATCGTCAGCACTAAACATCTTCGTCGCCATTTCAAAACTGTGCAGAAGGGTGCATAGGTCCCTGATCTGAGACCACTCCTCCAGCGTGATTTGCCCCACCTCTGAATCTCGTTGGCCCAGGCTATACGTCAGAACGTATTGCACCAGGGCTTGTCGGTGCTGCCACAGTCGCTGCAACATGTGCAGAGTTGAATTCCACCGGGTAGGCACATCGCATTTTAGCCGGTGAAGTGGCAGGCCCAACGACTTCTGTAGAGATGTAAGTCGCTGAGCTGCGGGATGCGAACGGCGGAAGTGAGCACACAGCGACCGTGCCCTCTGCAGAAGGCCATCTAGTCTGGGATAGTGGGCTAAAAATTGCTGGACAACCAGGTTCAACACGTGAGCCATACAAGGCACGTGTGTGACATTGCCCCGGCGAAGGGCCGCACCCAGGTTTGCAGCATTGTCGCACACGGCCTTCCCTGGTTTCAGGTCCAGTGGAGACAACCATTCATGAAATTGGTTCTCCAGAGCTGACCACAACTCCTCAGCTGTGTGACTCACATTTCCCAGACATTTCAATGTAAAAACCGCCTAATGACGTTGAGCCCTACTGCCAGCATAGTAAGGAGGTGTGCAGGATCCCTTCTGCGCAGTTAGAAAGCTTGTGGCATGACCAGACAGGCTTTGGGTTCAGGTGGAAGACCGAGAGGAGGTTGAGGAGGCAGAAGCAGTGGAGGAAAAATGACATAAAGAGGATTGACGCACAACTCGTGGGGACGGCAAGACTTGGACAGCAGCCCCTTGTCCTGCTGTCACCATAGTTACCCAGTGCCCAGTCAGCGACATGTAACGCCCCTGTCCATGCCTACTCGTCCAAGTGTCTGTGGTGAAATGCACCCTGTCACACACAGAGTTTCTCAAAGAAGCGGTGATGTTGTGTGCGACATGCTGGTGGAGCGCAGGCACACCTTTCTTTGAGAAGTAGTGCCGACTGGGCATCTGGTACTGGGGCACTGCGACGGACATAAGGTCTCGAAAATCCTCTGTGTCCACCAGGCGGAAAGGCAGCATTTCTGTAGCCAAGAGCTTGCAGATGGTGAAATTCAACCTCTTAGCTTTCTCATGGCTAGGAGGAAATGGTCTTTTACTTGTCCACATCTGAGGGACCGAGGGCTGGCTATTGTGCTTAGACGGGGTTGATAAGGGTGTCCCCGGCAAACTGCCGGTCTGTGAGGAAGATGCAGGCGGACATGTTAGGTTGCCTTGATCCAAAGGTGGTGCTATCGATGTCGGACAGCGCTCAAGACCAGCTGGTGTTACCACCTCCAAAGAAAATGATGACCTGCCAATCACGCTGGCTGTTGCGGGTAAAGAGGTGGCAGGTCTGCGCCCCAAAACAGGTGTGACTGCTGTCCCCCCAGTCACAGAGGATGAAGAGGCCGCGGATGCACAAGATATGGCAGACGGTGGTTGGCCCGGCCGGCTAGACCGCATTGTAGCACACTGAGCTTCCCACTGCAACTTATGCTTCATGTCCATGTGCCGGTTCATGCATGAAGTACTCAAACTATGTATTTTTTGGCCTCTACTTAGCTTTTGCTGACAAATGTTACAGATAACACGAGTTGGGTCATCTTTATCGATCTGAAAAAATGCCCAGGCTATGCAAGGCTTAGCACCCATGCGACCTGAAGAGCCACCACGACTTGTGGTGAGAGGCAGAGTTGTGTTTGAGGATGCAGTTGTTGACGTGCTTCCAGTACTACGTCTCTGTCCAGGAAGGCGCAACCTGACCTCGTCGTCACTAGCATCTTCCTCCACCTCCTCTGCTGACCTCATCTCTTGGCTGACTGTGGGTTGACAGTAAGTGGGATCTCCGACCTCATCATCATCACCCTGTGCGTTATCACACCCGTCGTCCTCAGAGCCAACCTGTTCCTGCCCTGACAAAAAACTAAAGTTGTCGCTCCAATCAGGTATTTGAGTCTTATCATCGTCTTCCTCATTGTCTCCACCAACAGGAGTTACAGTTTGGGAATGAGGGTCTACATTATGGTCAGAACCTTCTGCGTCTGGTCCTGGATCCGACTCATAAAGATTCTGGGCATCAGTGCAGATCATTTCCTCGTCTGGATTCACAGAAGCGCTGGAGTCGACCTCTGATTCCCAGGCTATAGTATGAGTAAACAGCTCTGCAGACTCAACCATCTGTTCTACCTCATACTCAGACGGGCAGCTGGAGATTTGGGAGCTGTGAGGAAGCAAGTGCGATTTGGGTGACACCTTTGAGGACTGGAGTATTTGTGATGTTGAAGTTGATGTGGAGGAGAGCCCACTTAAAGGAGCACTTGATATCCGTTGAAGCACCTGCTGTTTTTGTGCCTCATCTGGAATTTGTAGCGATTGGCGTGGCCGTAAGAAAGGGATCTTATCACATTGTCCGCTAAAAGAAGTAGACATTTTAGTTTGGCTGGAAGATGGTCTTTCTTCTGCACCTACCCCACGGACACAACCTTTTTTCCCCTTCCCAACACGCCTATTCCCCTTTCCACCAGCAGCAGGCCTTTTTCCACTCATTTTGGTGGTTAACTAATTCACAACTCTGGAGTTGTTTGCACAAAAAAACAATGGATGGTAACCGAGCAGAGCTGAGTGGCCAAACTGTGGTATTAGGCCAAAACTATTGGCTGGGTTAGATGCAGAAAAAAAATATTTTTAATTTGCAACCTGATGGAGGTCAGTATAGATGGACTAATAGACCAAGTCCCACACACCGCTAGAAGCCCAAATATTTTTTCAGAGCTAGATGCAGAAAATTTTTTTATTCAATTTGCAACCTGATGGAGGTCAGTATAGATGGACTAATAGACCAAGTCCCACACACTGCTAGAAGCCCAAATATTTTTTCAGAGCTAGATGCAGAAAAAAATTATTTTTAATTTGCAACCTGATGGAGGTCAGTATAGATGGACTAATAGACCAAGTCCCACACACTGCTAGAAGCCCAAATATTTTTTCAGAGCTAGATGCAGAAAAAAATTATTTTTAATTTGCAACCTGATGGAGGTCAGTATAGATGGACTAATAGAACAAGTCCCACACGCTGCTAGAAGCCCAAATATTTTTTCAGAGATAAATGAAGAAAAAAATTATTTTTAATTTGCAACCTGATGGAGGTCAGTATAGATGGACTAATAGACCAAGTCCCACACACTGCTAGAAGCCCAAATATTTTTTCAGAGCTAGATGCAGAAAAAAATTATTTTTAATTTGCAACCTGATGGAGGTCAGTATAGATGGACTAATAGACCAAGTCCCACACACCGCTAGAAGCCCAAATATTTTTTCAGAGCTAGATGCAGAAAAAAATTATATTCAATTTGCAACCTGCTGGAGGTCAGTATAGAAGGACTAATAGAACAAGTCCCACACACTGCTAGAAGCCCAAATATTTTTTCAGAGCTAAATGAAGAAAAAAATTATTTTTAATTTGCAACCTGATGGAGGTCAGTATAGATGGACTAATAGACCAAGTCCCACACACTGCTAGAAGCCCAAATATTTTTTCAGAGCTAGATGCAGAAAAAAATTATATTCAGTTTGCAACCTGATGGAGGTCAGTATAGATGGACTAATAGAATGATGCTATGCCCAAAAGATTTTACTTCACTAGGTGCAGTAAAAAAATTGGTATTCTATACACAGGTGGTATATCTTGCAACACAGATAGGCTACTCCACTGACTAACACACTCTGCAATAGGCCAAAAAGGATTAGCTTTGCTAGATTCAGCCAAATGCTGTGAAAAAAACTTGCACAGCACTGGCACAGACCTGCCTGGCAAAAACTGATAGGAACTCATGTAACCTAGTCCTGAAAAGGACTCCAATTACAATTAGTCTTTACTCCCACAATCTATCTATTTAAGAGCACAGACCTGCCTGATAAAAGTCGTAGGAAATGCTGTAACCTAGTCCTTAAAAGGACTGCAATCACAACTATTCCCTACTCCCAAGCTATCTGTATATTTGTGCGAAAATTGGCTTGAAATTAACAAGGTATAGCGCACACAGCAACAGCGGTGCCGTCTAACACGCAGCTGCAGCAGTGAGAAAATGGTGGCGACGGGGAAAATGGCTTGGTCTTATAGGGCAAGGACATGTGACATACACTGCCAATCACACATGCCCTTGCTTGTGTGAAAAAAAGCACTTCGCTCCGTGTGTGCGCTGCTGATAGGCTGACAGATTGCACCTCCCCACTGTAAATGCGGGAAAGAGAAAAAAAAATGGAGATCTTCATTGTTCCTGCAGAGATCCATCCCCTGCCCCTCCCCCCGCCCCGCTGTACACTCAAACTGCGTATTAACATTAATTTTCATCATTACTGAGAAAAAATCCAGTTATGATTTTGGTGCACGAACAGTTATCGAACATAACCTCGAACAGCCGAATTTTTCTCAAATTGTTCGTGTTCGCCGACCGGCTCGAACACCGCCCAAAACAGCTCGAATTTGAGATTGGCGAACAGTTCGAGTAGAACAACGCTCATCTCTAGTATTCAATGAGAATGTTTCATTTATTCAGATCTAGGATGTGTTATTTGAGTGTTCCCTTTATTTTTTTGAGCAGTGTATTAACAGAAGGATGGAACAAATAAAAAGTCTCCACAGTCTACTTTTCTCTTGTCTGACAATGTCACAATTTTGTTTTTTACTTTTTTTTTAATGAAGTACACTTTATCAAAACCTCATAGTCAGACATGTGACCTAAATGCTTAGTTCTCATTGTCTCAGTGTGATCTTACTGTGACCACAACACATTGTACATGGATGACAAGAAACAAAATCAAAATCATTATAACATTGTTTTTTGCACAGGGGACTCGATTGCAACCTTGTACAGCTATGCGTTTGGATTTACCTTAAAAGTGTTGTCTACTACTTTGACAATTGTTTCTTAAATGCCCAAATTTCACAAGTAATATAAGAAACAGTTATATTCCCCTACCGCAGTGGCCACATCAGTGATATTAGTGCTGGGTTTCTCGGCACTCCTGTGACATTGTTATGTCACATAAGCACTGCAGCCAATGAATGATGTCACAGTACAGGGATAATACACACCATAGTGTCACAGAACAGAGATAATAAACATAGTGATGTCACAGTACAGAGATAATAAACACAGTAATGTCACAGTTTAGGGATAATTAACACAGTGATGTCACAGTGCAGGGATAATAAACACAGTAACATCCCAATACAGAGAATAAACAATGACACAATAGTTCAGAGATAACAAACACAGTGATGTCACAGTGCAGGCATAATAAATGCAGTGATGTCACAGTATAGGATAATAAATACAGTGATGTCACAGTGCAGGGATAATAAACAGATAACAAACACAGTAATGTCACAGTTCAGGGATAATAAATGCTGTGATGTTGCAAGTTTAAGTTGAATTTGTATGTAAATTGTAACAGGTACAGTGGTGTGAAAAAATGTTTGCCCCTTCCTGATTTCTTATTCTTTTGCATATTTGTCACACTTAAATGTTTCAGATCACAAAACAAATTTAAATATTAGACCAAGATAACATAAGTAAACAAAAAAATGCAGTTTTTAAATGAATGTCTTTATTACTAAGGGAAAAAGAAATCCAAACCTACAGGGCCCTGTGTGAAAAAGGGATCCCCCCCCCCATAAATTAACTGTGCTTATCACATCTTTGGGAAGCTGAATTCAATTTCCCTAGCCATACAAAGGTCTGATTACTGACACATATGTTCCCAATCAAGAAATCACTTAAATAGGACCTGCCTGACAAAGTGAAGTAGACCAAAAGTTCCTCAAAAGCTAGACATTATGCTGTGATCTAAAGAAATTCAGGAACAAATGAGAAACAAAGTGTTAGAGATTTTTCAGTCTGCAAAAGGTTATAAAGCTATTTCTAAAGCTTTGGGACTCCAGCGAACCACAGTGAGATCCATTATCCACAAATGGCAAAAACATGGAACAGTGGTGAACCTTCCCAGGAGTGGCTAGCCATCCAATATTACCCCAAGAGCACAGCGATGAATCATCCAAGAGGTCACAAAAGACCTCACAACAACATTCAAAGATTTGCAGACCTCACTTTCCCAAGTTAAGGTCAGCATTCATAACTCCACCAAAATAAAGAGACTGGGCAAAAATGGCATACATGGCAGAGTTCCAAGATGAAAACCACTGCTGAGGAAAAAGAACATAAAGGCTCATCTCAGTTTTGCCAGAAAACATCTTGATGATTGCCAAGACTTTTGGGAGAATACTCTGTGGACTGACGAGAGAAAAGTTGAACTGTTTGGAAGATATATGTCCCATTACATCTGGCATAGAAGTAACACAGCATTTCAAAAAGGAACATCATATCAACAGTAACATATGATGGTGCTAGTTTGAAGGTCTCGGGCTCTTTTTCTGCTTCATGATGTGGAAGACTAGTTGTGGTAAATATAACCATGAATTCTGCTGTCTACCAAAAAATCCTGAAAGAGAATGTCCAGCCATCTGTTTGTGACCTCAGGTTGAAGCAACTTGGGTTATGCTGCAGGACAATTATCCAAAACACACCAGCAAGGCCACCTCTGAATGGCTTAAGAAAAATAAAATTAAGACTTTGGAGTGGCCTAGTCAAAGTCCTGACCTTAATCCAATTGAGATGCTGTGCATTACCTTAAAAAGGTGGCTCATGTATGGAAACCCTCCAATGTGGTTGAATTACAACAATTTTGCATAGATTAGTGGGCCAAAATTCCTCTAGAGCGTTGTAAAAGACTCATTGCCAGTTATTGCAAATGCTTGATTGCAGTTGTTGCTGCTAAGGGTGGCCCAACAAGTTATTAGATTTAGTGGGCAATCACTTTTTCACACAGGACCCTGTAGGTTTGGATTTCTTTTTCCTTTAATAACAAAGACCTTCATTTAAAAACTGCTTTTTGTGTTTACTTGTGTTATCTTTGTCAGATATTTAAATTAGTTTTGTGATCTGAAACATTTAAGTGTGACAAACATGCAAAAGAATAAGAAATCAGAAAAGGGGCAAACACTTTCACACCACTGTACATTTTTTAAATGTAACTCTGGCTATGAGTTTAAAGAAAGGCCCTAATAAAGTGCATAGTGCATAAATCAACAAAAAACATTGCACTGTTATGGTTATGACCGTAATGAAAACCAATATTCTGTAATGTTCAGCACTGTACAATACCAGACACAGAAGAAGAGGTGTGCACTCCTTGTTTGCACATCTAACAAGAGTCGACTTCCTGTAATGTACGAACACTACTATGAATTAGATCTAAAAATGTATGTAACTCTCATCAGCACAAGTATAAAAGCGTTAAAACTCCTGGATCGCTGCGCTATCCACTTTCACATTGACCTGGGATCCCTTGCTCTTGACTTATAGCCTTAATTTGTAAGTTTGAGTCGTACATAAGTTGGATGCTGGTAATTTGGGGATTGCCTGTACAGGGATAATAAACACAGTGATGTCACAGTACAGGGATCATAAAAACAGTGATTTTACAGTCCTGCAATAATACACACACAAATGTCACAGTGCAGAGATAATAAACACAGTACTCTCACAGTACAGTACCAGAACAGTAAACACAGTGATGTCACAGCACAGGAATACTAAACACAGTGATCTCATAGTAAAGGGATAATAAATAGGGATGAGCAAAGGTGCTCGATGATACTCGGATATCACTCGAGTATCTTGGTGCTCAGCTTGGCACTCGACAAGCATTGGCTGGAGCTTGGATTTGAAGCTCGATTCCCCACTCGCATGTTTGGCGCCTATTACAGCTAATAAAAATAGGGAGATTGCCTGCTAGTCACTGTAATGCCATAGCCGTCTTGGTAGTGGCATTACTGTGATTGGCTAGCCGCATTGCATCATCAGGGGTTATAAAAGGA
This sequence comes from Phyllobates terribilis, assembly GCF_046119375.1. NCBI lineage: Eukaryota > Metazoa > Chordata > Amphibia > Anura > Dendrobatidae > Phyllobates > Phyllobates terribilis. Next base: position 40,480,517 of record NW_027362769.1, on the reverse strand, counting down.
CAGGCGCCACAACCCTTAGCACATTGACGCCATTGCACAGCTCAGGGACAGATTGGAGGGAGAGAGCATTTATCCAGGCTTGTGTGTGTGCACAGTTTAACTAATCAGAGTCATCTAGTATTGATACTGGTGCTGATGCTGAACCATCATACTAACAGTCCTTCCAAGGGCTAATCCTGTGCTTTGTTGTTTGTATCGGATACATTCTGCATTTAGCCTAGGGACAGTTGCAGGAGCAGGGAGAGTGGGAGAATATAGCCTCTAGGCAGAACTTAGGGCTGTGGAGTCCGTTGCTAAATATATAGCTGCTGCACGTGACCACATTCTTTTTTTTGGGGGGTGAAAAAATTGACTATACTGTCATCCATACAGTTTGACGTGCTTAGTGTTACATTACGGTGGTGTACAATACTCCAAAAAAGAATTCAACATTTTTTCTGGATTGAATTTGTTATCCACAGAGTATTATGTGTTTTGTGATACATTTCGCTGGTATACAACACTCCAAAAATGCATTCAAAATTTTTCTGGATTGAATTTGTCACCCATAGAGTATTACGTGCTTTGTGTTACATTTCAGTGGTATATAACACTCCAAAAAAGCATTAATTTTTTTTTTTATGAATTCAATTATTCATCCAGAGTTTAACATGGTTAGTGTTACATTATGGTAGTATACAAACCTCCTAAAAAACGTTAAAAAAAAAAAATTCTGGTAGAAAGAGTGATATACATTATATATACTGTATGCATAATATATATATGTATACAGTATGCATTATTACTGTATATGTGGTGTATAAAAAAAAGAAATAATGCAACACTGCAGAAGAAATGCTAGCCCAGGCTTCCAGTATCCCTTGTTTAAGATGCTGCACATCTCGTATCTTGATGGTATGGTGTGGTACATGGTGTACAAAGATAGTGGGGCCATTCTTCATCAATGGAAACCTCAATGCCACTGGATATCTGAAATTGCTACATGATGATGTGCTGCCCTCTTTATGCACTGAAGATGGCACGTTCCCTGAGTTTTTCCAACAAGATGGTGCACCACCACATTATGGGTGTCAGGTCCGAGCATTCCTACATGAACAGTTTCCTGGAAAGTGGATTGGTCTTCATGGGCCAGTTGAATGGCCACCAAGGTCTCCCGATCTGACCTCCTTAGACTTTTATCTTTGGGGTCATCTGAAGGCAATTGTCTATGCTGTGAAGATACGAGATGTGCAGCATCTGAAACAATGGATACTGGAAGCCTGTGCTAGCATTTCTTCCGCGGTGTTGCTATTAGTGTGTCAAGAGTGGGAGAAGAGGGTTGTGTTGACAATCCAACACAATGGGCAGCACTTTGAACACATTTTATAAGTGGTCATAAACTTGTAAAAAACTCATGAAAGAATAAAGTTACGTTAAAACCAAGCACACCATTGTTTTTCTTATGAAATTCTTAATTGGTTTGATGTGTCACATGACCCTTTTCCCGTTGAAAAAAATAAAGTTGGATCCAAAATGGCCAACTTCAAAATGGTCACCATGGTCACCACCCATCTGGAAAAGTTTTCCCCCTCCCATATACTAATGTGCCACAAACAGGAAGTTGATATCACCAACCATTCCCATTTAATTTAGGTGCATCCATATAAATGGCCCATCCTGTATTTTGATTAATTTGTTTGATTTGATTCTCTTTGTCTACTTTAAGGACCTGTGTGAAAATCTGATGTAGTTTTAGGTCACATTTATGCAAAAATATGGAAAATTCTGAATGGTTTACAAACTTTATGGCTTTTAGCACCATAATTTTGTCCCCTATTTACAGTACCACTAACAATCAGATCACACACTCTAAAATGAATGCAAAATTAATAGTGCCTACAAATATCAATGATTATTTCGTATATGTCAATAAATACATTTGTGATAATGTAATATTTGTTTTTCGTGAACATGGGCATTATTTCAATTCAGATTTTTTTATCCTCCAAACATCATACCATTCATCTCCTGTGAATAATTCCCAAAGTCCATAATATTGCTAATTCATGTTATGATCCTACTTATCTTAGGCAATTCTGCATTTTCAGAAAGGTGATACATCTGTTATTCCTTATGATTTCAAAAACTTGTGTACCAACTCATTTTTAAATGAAGGCTGAGTAATTAATGTAAGGCTGTATTCTTTCATATAGCTTTTGCAGTGTAGTTGGCATGACTAACAATTCTTCTTTAGAAGTATTACCATGATGTCCTAAACTCATCCACCCACCCAGCTCTCAGTCAGACTATTGCATTAATCTTATAGTGGGTCTCCTGTAGGTATACTATGGAGGCTTTCATTTTTAGATTATTATAAATTATATATAGCAAATATTTTCAAGCAATTTGAGCAGCATTTCATGAAATAATATGCAATTTCATTGAATTTAACAGATAAAGTTAACAGCAGTCAATCCCTTCTTTGATGGAGCCCTATGGGCTTTCTCTATTTTAACCCCTTTACAGCCCATGACGTACTAATATGCGTCTGTGCCCTGGGCTTTAAGAGCCTGACCCGTATTAGTACGTCATCGCAATCGCGCGCGCACACAGGCTGTGCGGGCGCGATCGCCGCCGGGTGTCAGCTGATTGTCACAGCTGACACCCTGTACTATGTGCAGGGAGCGGTCCCGCACCACTCCCGGCACATTAACCCCCGCAATCGAAGTCGATTGCAGCATTGCGGTGGCAAAGGGAGGTGATCGGTATACTCACCTCCTCTTCCGGCCTCCAGTGCTTTTTTGGGTGTCTAATAACCGTGAAACATGTGGGGCAGGGACTCGAGCATGTCACTCGAGCACACGCAGTACATGGTGCATACCTGAGTACCCGATGCAAACTCAAGTAGCGAGCACTTGCGCTCAAGACTAATGACAACTTATTCAATATGATGACCAAATGTTATCAATTTCTGTGTCGTACCTCTGGGCTCAAAATGTTCACTATACCCCTTGATAAAATCCTTGAGGGGTCTAGTTTCCAAAATGGGGTCACTTGTGGGTGTTTCCACTGTTTAGGCACACAGGGGCCCTCCAAACGCGACATGGTGTCCGCTAACAAATTGAATGGAAAATCGGCTCAAATTGTTAAGCGGACACCATGTTGCGTTTGGAGAGCCCCTGTGTGCCTAAACATTGGAGCTCCCCCACACGTGACCCCATTTTGGAAACTAGACCCCCCAAGGCACCTATCTAGATGCATAGTGAGCACTTGGAACCCCCAGGTGCTTCACAAATTGATTCGTAAAAATGAAAAAGTGGAAAAAAAAATACTTTTTTATTTTTAAGAATCAATTTGTGAAGCACCTGGGGGTTACAAGTGCTCACTATGCATCTAGATAGGTGCCTTTGTGGTCTAGTTTCCAAAATGGGGTCACTTGTGGGGGAGCTCCAATGTTTAGACACACAGGGGCTCTCCAAACGCAACATGGTTCCAATTTGTTAGCGGACACCATGTCGCGTTTGGAGAGCCCCTGTGTGCCTAAACATTGGAGCTCCCCACAATTGACCCCATTTTGGAAACTAGACCCCCAAAGGCACCTATCTAGATGCATAGGGAGCACTTGGAACCCCCAGGTGCTTCACAAATTAATCCGTAAAAATAAAAAAGTGTTTTTTTTTCCCACTTTTTCATTTTTACAAATCAATTTGTGAAGCACCTGGGGGTTCCAAGTGCTCACTATGCATCTAGATAGGTGCCTTGGGGGGTCTAGTTTCTAAAATTGGGTCACTTGTGGAGGAGCTCCAATGTTTAGGCACACAGGGGCTCTCCAAACGCAACATGGTGTCCGCTAACAATTTGAGCCGATTTTCCATTCAATTTGTTAGCGGACACCATGTCGCGTTTGGAGAGCCCCTGTGTGCCTAAACATTGGAGCTCCCCCACAAGTGACCCCATTTTGGAAACTAGACCCCCAAAGGCACCTATCTAGATGCATAGTGAGCACTTGGAACCCCCAGGTGCTTCACAAATTGATTTGTAATAATGAAAAAGTGAAAAAAAAATACTTTTTCATTTTTACGGATTAATTTGTGAAGAACCTGGGGGTTCAAAATGCTCACCACCCATCTAGATAAGTTCCCAGGGGGGTCTAGTTTCCAAAATGGGGTCACTTGTGGGGGGTTTCCACTGTTTAGGCACATCAGGGGCTCTCCAAACGCAACATGGCGTCCGCTAATTATTCAAGCAAATTTTACAATCGAAAATTCAAATGGCGCTCCTTCCCTTCCGAGCCCTGCCGTGCGCCCAAACAGTGTTTTTTCCCCACATATGGGGTATCTGCGTGCCCAGGGGAAATTGCACAACAAATTTTGGGGTCCATTTTTTCCTGTTACCCCTGCAAAAATAAAAAAATTGGGTCTAAATTAACATTTTTGTGAAAAAAGTTAAATGTTCATTTTTTTCTTCCACATTCCAAAAATTCCTGTGAAGCACCTGAAGGGTTAATAAAGTTCTTGAATGTGGTTTTGAGCACCTTGAGGGGTGCAGTTTTTAGAATGGTGTCACTTTTGGATATTTTCTGTCATAGAAACCTCTCAAAGTGACTTCAAATGTGATGTGGTCCCTAGAAAAATGGTTTTGTAAATTTTGTTGGAAAAATGAGAAATCGCTGGTCAACTTTTAACCCTTATAGCTCCATAACAAAAAAAAAATTTGGTTCCAAAATTGTGCTGATGTAAAGTAGACATGTGGGAAATGTTATTTATTAAGTATTTTGTGTGACATATCTCTCTGATTTAAGGGCATAAAAATTAAAATTTTGAAAATTGCAAAATTTTCAAAATTTTCACCAAATTTCCGTTTTTTTCACAAATTTTACCACAATCGTGAAGTACAATATGTCCCGAAAAAACTATCTCAGAATCAGGGGGATCCGTTGAAGCGTTCCAGAGTAATTACCTCATAAAGTGACAGTGTTCAGAATTGTAAAAATTGGCCTGGTCATTAATGTGCAAACCACCTTGGGTTGTAAAGGGGTTAAACAAAAGTGAGAAAGATACATTTTTAAAGTGTCCCATAGCCAGTTCTCAATAAACACCATAATCTCAGGGCTTTCAGGATTTTGTCATACGCTAACAATCCTTCCATCATTTTGTCTCGGGTGGTCTTGCAGAATTTCCAGATTAGACTAAAGCAATTTTTTTAGATGCCTATAAAGAGTCACAAAGTTATTGTCATGTGTCCACCCTATGTACATTACCACTGATGCTTTGATCCATAGTGGTGTGTCTACCATTCACCATAAACAAATTGTGTTTGACATTTAACAAAGATTTGCGTATGTTGCCTACTTGGAATGATAGATCAGTAATAGATACTATTGCACCAGGAAAATGTCTGTAAAGCTTTGCACAATATGACACATAAAGTTCTCCCAGCTGGCTATCATCTTTGCAATCTCTTGTGGTTTCTATAACCAACATCTACTTTTTGGCTCAGACCTGCTGATTAACCCTTTGTCTGCACTAAGCATAACAAATTCCTCTCTGGACCGGTTCACACCTCAAACACTGTTGCATCCGAGTGTATCTTCTCTTTAAAAATATTGTCTACTCATCTCTGCTGCCAGGTGCTATTTGGTTGCTGGTAAAGCCTTCATCTGCTGTAAATATAACAATCTCTACTTTTGATTTGTTGACATTATGATGCAGCAATTATTGGACTGGCTATTCTTAATTTCCTGTGTTTGTCTACATACCATTCTTTGTGTCTTCTGGCTGGTGTATCCTGCTTTCTGGCTTTGTAAATCTACCTCATCAGGTAAGCACTAATAGGTTCTTTGTTTAAATCAAGGCAATATCGTATGTTTGAATACACAGTCATACAACCATTAGCAAATAGATTTTCTTATAATATTGCAGAAAAAGAATTAACCATTAAAAATAAAAAAAGTTTTGATTCTTCCTTTTTGGGAATTCATTAAAAGGGTATAAAAAATGTAATTACCATTAGTTACAGACTTACGTTTTTCGGCCGTACATAGCGACCTTAGTCATAGTCATAGTCTAATTTTAATGGATTCTTAATAAAAAAGAAGCAAAACTTTTTTATTTTCAATGGTTGTGCCACGAATTCCTTTTTTGCAATCCTCTATTGTGCCGGTCTGTAACAGATTTGGCACCCAGCATTACAGGGTATTATTTCCATATGAACTGCTTTTGGTAATGTGGCTTTCTCAATACTTGTTTCCCCAATATTTCCTTATAATTCACCATTAATTACATACAGCTTTTATGAAAATTAGAGTGTGTGGGTTCCTAACATCTAAAAAATTATTTTTTGTAATTTACATTCAGCGATCTGGTGTAATTTTCATTGGTTACTTTACTCAAGACCAGGCAGTACAAAATCTATGTTCTTTATTCTGGGTTTGTCAGAAGCTCTCCCTCTTCTGTTCTCCAGGATCCTCCACTCTGCACCTCTGTATCTCTAAAGTTAATTCTATCCTGCCATAAGTCACTGAACCCAGCTACTTTTACCTCTGCAGACACCAACCAAACACCATGTGTTGCACTTAGATCTTGGGGTTCTTTACTTCCTGTTAAAGGCTGTAGCTATGTGTGATGCCTCTCATGTTCCGTTCCCCCATACATCACCAAGCGTCATTTTGGTGACAGGTGAACAACACCTCCTACTTTATGAAAGATCAAAAGAATTACATTGATCTTGAGAAAAGAGGGCTAAAGGGGGACATAATTAACTTGTGCAAGTACATAAATGGGCCATACAAAAAAAGAATGGTCAAAAGCTGTTTCTTGTAAAACCTCCTCAAAAGACAAGTGGGCACTCACTCTGCCTGGAAAAACAAAGGTCCAATCTCCAGAGGAGACAGGGCTTCTTGAAAATAAGAACTTTTAATCTTTGGAATGGTCTACATCAGGAGCTCTTTACAGTGAGAACCGTTGATGGTTTCATAAAAAACTTAGATGCTTTTCTAGAAGAAAATAACTGTGAAGTTCTTTTCTGAATATTTACTCCAGTTGTTCGATAGCTAGGATTAGGATGGAAAGATTATTTAAAGTGGGGAAGACTGGATCATTCTTTGTGGTTATACATATGCTTCTTTTATTCTTTCCCATCTCTCAGTTACACTTGATGGACATTTTTCTTCTTTCAAAAATGTAACTACATGTACTGTGGGGAAAATAAGTATTTGATATACTGCCAATTTTGCAAGTTTTCCCACCTACAAAGAATGGAGAGGTCTGTAATTTTTATTGAAGGTACACTACAACTGTGAGAGACAGTATCTAAAAAGAAAAAACAGAAAATCACATTGTATGATTTTTAAATAATTAAATTGCTTTTTATTGCATGAAATACGTATTTGATCACTTACCAACCAGCAAGAATTCTGGCTCTAACAGACCTGCTAGTTTTTATTTACGAAGCCCTGCTACTCTTCACTCATTACGTGTATTAATTGCACCTTTTTGAACTTAGCTGTATAAAAGACAGCAGTCCATACACTTAATCACACTCCAACCTCTCCACCATGGCCAAGACCAAAGAGCTGTCTAAGGACACCAGGGACAAAATTGTAGACCTGCACAAGGTTGGGATGGGCTACAGGACAATAGGTAAGCAGCTTGGTGAGAAGGTGTAGTATCGGCGTCTCTGGCTCTCTGCCCCCTGACAGGTATAGACGCCATCCCTCTTACTGCTGCGCTCCCCGCCCGGTGTCCTCTGGTGCTCCTGCTTCTGCTGCTGCCGGCGGGGGACCTCTCATATAAAAGGCACCTCCTCCAAAATGGAGGTGCCCGTGCAAGGTTGTAGCCTTGTGTGTAAAACTCTGCTTCAGCCCTCAGGTCCCGCTGCTAGCCTGACTACCAGTCCAGTCCGCCAGCCTGACTACCAGTCCAGTCCGCCAGCCTGACTACCAGTCCAGTCCGCCAGCCTGACTACCAGTTCAGTCCACCAGCCTGACTACCAGTCCAGTCCGCCAGCCTGACTTCCAGTTCTGTCCAGCAGTCTGACTACCAGTCCTGTCTGCCAGCTTGTCTACTCTCCAGCCTGACAGTCTATCTACAGTCCAGTCCGCCAGTCTGTCTATGGGCCCTGCCCACCTGCTTACCTGGTAGCACCTGCCTGTTGCCTGCCATGCCTACCAGCCAGCCTACCTGGAGGCTCCTGCTTGTTAGCTGCAGTGCCTACCAGCCAGCCTACCAGGAGGCTCCTGCTTGTTACCTGCCATGGTAGTAAGGAGCACCTGATCCTTTCCTGTCCGGTGAAGCCGGGAAACTCCAGTGTCTAGGACCGCTCGGAGAGGTCATCCTAGGTCAGAGTAAATCCTCTCCATTCTTGACTTTGTCTGTCTCTATCTCCTGTGGAGAGAACCGCTTCTTTGAAACCGCACATCTCATTTCCCAGTCCCTTGTAGAGAAGTATCAGATTCCTATCAAACCTCTGGCTGAACAATTGACAGTCGCTTCCGTGGATTTAAGACTCCTTCCGGTGACCATCTTGCTCGTCAAAGAGCCCGTAACCCTGCAGGTGGGAATGCTGCACTCAGAGAGGATCTCCTTCCATGTGCTTTCCGGACTCTCTCACTCCCTTTTGCTAGGTCTACCCTGGCTACAGAGACATGAACCCGTTCTGAATTGGCAATCCGGTGAGGTGCTTCGTTGGGGGCAGGATTGCCATGAGACCTGCCTGGTTCCGGTTTGCCCGACTCGACCTCCATCTACTCAGGCTAATTTACTTGGTCTACCGGCACCTTACTGGTCCCATGCTGATGTCTTCGACAAGAAGGATGCAGAGACACTGCCACCTCATAGGCCATATGATTGCCCTATCGACCTGGTACTCGGTGCCACTCCACCCCTTGGGCGTATTTACCCGTTGTCGTTGGCCGAAACCCGGGCCATGTCAGAGTACATTGAAGATAATCTGGCTAGGGGATTCATCCGGAAATCTTCCTCCCCGGCTGGAGACGGATTCTTCTTCGTAAAAAAGAAAGACGGTTCACTATGCCCCTGTATCGATTATAGAGGACTCAACCAAATTACTATCAAAAACAAATACCCCCTGCCGCTCATCTCTGAGCTGTTCAACCGCCTTAAAGGCGCGAAGATCTTCACCAAGCTCGATCTTCGTGGGGCATATAACTTGGTCTGGATCCGCCAAGAAGACGAGTGGAAGACCTCTTACATTCTTGCATACCAGTCCAGTCCGCCAGCCTGACTACCAGTTCAGTCCGCTAGCCTGACTACCAGTCCAGTCCGCCAGCCTGACTTCCAGTCCAGTCCGCCAGCCTGACTACCTGTTCAGTCCACCAGCCTGACTACCAGTCCTGTCCGCCAGCTTGTCTACTCTCCTGCCCGACAGTCTGTCTACAGTCCAGTCCGCCAGTCTGTCTATGGGCCCTGCCGGCCTGCTTACCTGGAAGCACCTGCCTGTTACCTGCCGTGCCTACCAGCCAGCCTATCTGGAGGCTCCTGCTTGTTACCTGCCATGCCTACCAGCCAGCCTACCAGGAGGCTCCTGCTTGTTACCTGCCGAGTCTGCCAGTCCATCTACCCAGATCACCCGTCAGCCTGCCTGCCATGCTCATCTGCTGTACCGGTCAGTTCCTGCCTTCTGACCCGTGGGAGTCACCTGCTCTCCTACAAGGTCTGGCCCAGAGTAGCACCTGGTACCTCTGCTCGGTCCTTCCCTGGTCACAGAGTCGATTGAGCCGCCGTACGACCTTGGTCAGTCCGAGTTGATGCCTAGTTACGCCCCCTCTCTTCCCTCCTTGCACCGCAGCACAGAGGTTCCACCACCCGGATCCGTAACAGAAGGCAACAACTGTTGGCACAATTATTAGAAAATGGAAGAAACACAAGATGACTGTCAATCTTCCTCAGTCTGGCGCTCCATGCAAGATCTCGCCTCGTGGGGTAAGGATGATTCTGAGAAAGGTCAAGAATCAGCCCAGAACTACATGGGAAGACCTGGTCAATGATCTGAAGAGAGCTGGAACCACAGACACAAACATTACCGTTAGTAACACACTACACTGTCATGGATTAAAATCCTGCAGAGCACACAAGGTACCCATGATCACGCCAGCACATGTCCAGGTACATTTGAAGCTCACCAATGAACATCTTCATGATCCAGAGGAGGCATGGTAGAAGGTCAAGTGGTCAGATGAGACTAAAATAGAACTTTTGGGTATCAACTCCACGTGACATTTTTAGAGGAAGAAGAAGGATGGGTACAACCCCAAGAACACCGTCCAAACTGTGAAGCATGGCGGGGGAAACATCATACTTTGGGGATGCTTTTCTGCAAAGGAGACAGGGCGACTGCACCATATTGAAGGGAGAAGGGATGGAGTCATGTATCACGAAATTTTGACCAACAACATCCTTCCCTCAGTAAGGATGGATCATGGCTGGGTTTTCCAGCATGGCAATGACCAGAAAATCACAACCAGGGCAACTAAGGAGTGGCTCTGTAAGAAGCAATTCAAGTTCCTGGAGTGGCTTAGCCAGTCTCCAGACCTGAACCCAAGAGAAAATCTTTGGGGCGAGCTGAAACTCAATGTTGCCCAGTGACAGCCCCGAAACCTGAAAGATCTGGAGAAGATCTGTATGGAGGAGTGGGCCAAAATCCCTGCTGCAGTGTGTGCAAAATTGGTCAAGAACTACAGGAATCATCTGACCTCTGTAATTGCAAACAAAGGTTTCTGTACCAAATATTAAGTTCTGTTTTTCTATTGTATCAAATACTTACTTAATGCAATAAAATGTAAATTAATAATGTACAAATCATACAATGTGATTTTCTGGATTTTTTTAAGATTCTGTCTCTCACAGTTGAAGTGTAACTACGATGAAAATTACAGACTTCTCCATTCTTTGTAGGTGGAAAACTTGCAAAAATGGCAGTTTCAAATACTTATTTTCCCCACTATATATAATTATTAGTGTTGAGCAAGCATGCTCGACACTGCTCGGTACTCACCCGAGTATCTCACTACTCGGGATGTTCGGCGAGCACCGAGCATTTTCGGGTTACTCGGGCGGGAGCTCGGGTCTCTGTCCTGCACATTTGGCGCTCTTTACAGAGCCAATGAACATGCAAGGATTGCCAGCCAGTCACTGTAATGCCGCAGCCATGTTGGTTGTGGGCATTACAGTGATTGGCTGGCCGCACAGCGTCACCTTGAGTATTTAAAACGGGGCGCCGCCATCTTGGACACAGTCGCTGTGGATCAGACAGTGTAGGGAGAGTGCTGCTGAGCTAGGGAGAGATTTATACTGCGAAATAGTTAGTGTAGGGTCTCTAAAGCCTGCAAAATCAAACAAACAGTCCTTCTCAGGACTAATATCCATCCCAGATATCAGGCAGGCAGGCAGGCTGTATAGGAGACGCAGTGGTTATACCTACAAACACTGCATTACAGTCCTGTGTGCTGCTTTTCAAATTGCTACACTTAGCCCCAGGTCTCAGGGGCCAGGAAAAATCCTTTTTTTTTTATCTAAATCCTCTTTTTTTTTTTTCCCCCTCAGTCAGACTGTACAAATACCCGTCTTATTAACCTTTTGGTATTCCCCCCCCCCCCAAAAAAAAAATTGAGTGTGTCTGTGAGTGTTCAGACACAAATATATCTGTTTACAAGAGTCTGGTGTAGGCCAGATAACTAGAACTGTGGTTTTGCAGTTCCACGGTTCAAATCTCTGTACTATCCACTTTTTGCCTTTTTTCCATAAAAAAAAACAGTTTGAGTGTCTCGCTGACTGTTCAGACACAAATATATCTGTTTAAAAGATTCTGATGTAGGCCAGAGAACTAGAACTGTGGTTTTCCTCTTCCACGGTTCAAATCTGGGTGTAATCCACCTTTTTGCATCAAAAAAACAGTTTCAGTGTCTCGCTGACTGTTCAGACAGAAATATATCTGTTTAAAAGATTCTGGTGTAGGCCAGAGAACTAGAACTGTGGTTTTCCTCTTCCACAGTACAAATCTGGGTGTAATCCACCTTTTTGCATAAAAAAAAACAGTTTCAGTGTCTCGCTGACTGTTCAGACTCAAATATATCTGTTTAAAAGATTCTGGTGTAGGCCAGAGAACTAGAACTGTGGTTTTCCTCTTCCACGGTTAAAATCTGGGTGTAATCCACCTTTTTGCATAAAAAAAACAATTTCAGTGTCTCGCTGACTGTTCAGACTCAAATATATCTGTTTAAAAGATTCTGGTGTAGGCCAGAGAACTAGAACTGTGGTTTTCCTCTTCCACGGTTCAAATCTCCATTTTATTACCCTTTTGCCATTGATAGTGCGAGTGTAAGCTATTTTACTTCATTTACAATGGGCAAGGCGCGTGGCAAGGGAAGTGGAACTGGACATTCTGGTGATGGTGCGTGCAGAGGACGGGGCCGTGGCCAAGGTGAAAATGTGCCACAACCAACAGCCACATCTTCTCGCTTCCAGTTCTTGACCTAATTACTAGGGAAGCACACAACAACACTACTATTGCTAACTGATCAGTGTGAACAGGTTATTAATTGGATAGCAGATAATACTTCCAGTCACCTGGGCACCACCACCTCCGGTCTGTCTTCCACATGGTCAAGTCTTAGTAGCCGTGAGTCTCGACCGCATACTCCTCCTCACCATGATGCTCCTTCCTCCCACCATGCCGAGTGTCGTCAGACAGCAACTTATCCCACAGTTGGACACTCTGAAGAGTGGTTCACTGGTCCATTTCGATATTTGGGCCCCTCGCCTGCTCCGCTTGAAGTGGTGGAAGAGGAGATTCCATGTAGCGATGGCCAAATATTTGAACAGCCACGGTCACAGGAAGGCGACGCTGGCAATTTGTCACAAGAGGTGGACGATGACGAGATACAATTGCCACGAAGTGAGGAGGAGGACCGTGGTGCGGAAGTGGAAGAGGAGGAGGTGGTGGTTGATCTAGTAACTGACCCAACGTGGCAGGAGGACACGCAGAGCAAGGCCAGCAGCACACAGGGGGAGGGAGGCAGAGTACCCTAACAGGCAGGAAGAAGAAGTGTGGTGGCCGCAGACAGAAGGCGGGCAACAGTTCCCCGTAACACCCATACGAGGGACGATGCCAGTACAACCGGTAGGTCTTCCAGAGTCTGGAATTTTTTTAAAGACTCTGCTGATAACCCCAAAAAGGCCATTTGTACCACCTGCCATGCCAGCATCAGCTGGGGTGACAAAACTACCAGCCTGACCACCACCAGCATGATCAGGCACATGTCAGCAAAGCACGCGACTTTGTGGGGCGAACCCCAGGGTCCACGACCAGTGTCAGCGGGTGTCACCACTGCTTCTTCCGCTGTTGTGCGTGTAAGAGAACCCCATGTTGTGCATAAAAGGCAATCCCCTGTCCATATTGCATGCAAAGATGCCCCCTCCTCTCAGTCTTCACTTGTTATTGCAGTTTCTCAAGAAACAGCATCAATGTTCACATCCACGTTCCACCACAGCGTTCAATTGTCCATATCCCAGATGTTTGAATGAAAGCGGAAATTCGCAGCCAACGCCCCACAGGCCACAGTCCTAAATTCGCACATTTCACGACGGCTTGCGTTGGAAATGCTGCCTTTTAGGCTGGTGGAGACGGAATCCTTCCGCAACCTCATGGCGGTGGCCGTCCCTCGGTACTCGGTCCCCAGCCGACACTATTTTGCCCGGTGTGCCATCCCCGCACTACACAAGCACGTGTCCCAAAACATCTGCCGTGCCCTCAACAACGCAGTTACTGGGAGAGTCCACCTGACAACGGACACGTGGACAAGTGCTTGTGGCCAGGGACGGTACATGTCCCTGACGGCACACTGGGTAAACATAGTGGAAGCCGGGACCCAGTCGGACCTTGGGACGGAACACATCCTCCCCACACCGAGGATTGCGGGCCCTATGTCAGTCAGAGTTGCCCCCACAATGTACAGCTTCAGCCCATCATCCTCCTCCTCTTCCTCAAGTTCAGCCTCCATCTCAAATATCACCACATCAGTTACAAGCTGGAAGCACTGCAGCGGCGACAGGCTGTGCTGAAACTCATAAGCTTAGGTGATAAACCTCACACTGCTTGTGAGTTGTGGATAGCTGTGAAAGAGCAGGCAGATCTGTGGCTGAGACCACTGAACCTACATCCAGGCATGGTCGTGTGTGACAATGGCTGTAACCTGGTGGCGGCTCTGAGGCGAGGCGAGATCACACACGTACCATGCCTGGCTCATGTACTTAACCTCGTGGTTCAGCAGTTTCTTAAATTGTACCCCGAGTTGCCAGATCAGCTCGTCAAAGTACGCCGCCTGTCAGCTCATTTTCGGAAGACAGCTACAGCCTCCGCCACCCTTGCTGTGTTGCAGCAGCCTTTGCAGCTTCCGGCACACCGACTGGTGTGTGATGTCCCCGCACATTGGAACTCTATCCACCACATGTTCCAAAGGATTTGTGAGCAGAAGAGAGCAGTTGTGGAGTACCAGCAGCAACAAGTCCGTCGATATTCAGGTCACACTCCACACATAAGACCTCAGGAGTGGACCTGGATGTCTGACATATGTAACATCCTGACAAACTTTGAGGAGTCCACCAGGATGGTGAGTGGCGACGCCATCATTAGCATCAGCATTCCACTTGTCTGTCTTTTGCAATGCTCTCAGCAGAGAATTAAAGAGGAGGCATTGCAGCCAGAGTATGATGAGATGGATCAAGAAGCCGTAGCGGGCGGTTACACACAGCCCAGCCTCATCTAATCCCAACGTGCATTGGGGGACAATGAGGGAGAGGAGGAGGAGGAGGAGGAAGAACAGGAGCTGGTATCATGCGCTGTAGACGGTAGTACCTGTACAACTGTCATACCGTCGGTTCAGCGTGGGTGGCCTGAGGACAGGGGGGAGGAGGAGGAGGAGAGCATGGTCAGTCATCATCTTGGTGAGGACACGGAAGTCTTGCCCGTTACCAGTCTGGCACGCATGGCTGACTTTATGTTACGCTGCCTTAACCGTGACCCTCGCATTGTCAAAATGTTGGGTGACAGTCATTACTGGTTGGTGACACTTTTAGACCCCCGCTACAAGGAGAACTTTCACTCTCTTATTCCTGAGTTGGAGAGGTCTACAAAAATGGGGCAGTACCAGAGAGCCCTTGATGCAGAACTGTTGAAAAAATTCCCATCTGAACACGCTAGCGGCAGAGGTCACAGTTCGTTGCCCAACCAAGGGGTACAGGCGAGAGAGATGCAACTCCAATCCAGCAGAGGCAGGGCAACACTGTCAACGTTCTGGGACAGTTTTCTGACACCCGCCCAGCTTACAGGCCCAGAGGCGCGGGGTACTCTCACAAGGAGTGGAAAGTTTCAAAAGATGGTGAGTACCTTGCTGACCGTACCAGCATCCTCCGTGATTCCTCTGTGCCTTTTAATTATTGGGTATCCAAGCTGGACACTTGGAATGAACTCGCTCTGTACGCCTTGGAGGTCCTGGCCTGCCCTGCCGCTAGCGTTTTATCCGAGCGTGTTTTTAGTGCCGCTGGGGGAATTATAACTGATAAGCGCACTCGCCTGTCAACTGACAATGCTGACAAGCTGACCCTTATCAAAATGAACAAGGGCTGTATTGGGCCAGACTTCTCATCACCACCAAATGACAGCAGAGTAACATAAAGTCAAATCCACTGTGTTATTTCGGGAGGAGTATTCCCATGTACCGCTTCACACCCACACATGGGTATACGCTTCCTCATTTCGGCTGTTTTTTGCTCTTCTCCTTATCCTCAGCCTCCACCACCACCATACCACCAGGGTGACCGTGGTCCGTGTTGCCAGCATTGCAAGTTCCTCCATCCTAATTTTTGGCAGGTTTTGCTTGGAAGGCATAGGAAAAGACTATGGGAGACCCACTTCCCAATAATGGGAATAATGTTTTTAATATGCTGTACCGCATGGCTCTTGTAAGGGGCATTAAAATCGTCTTGTTAAGCTACTGTGACCTCCACCTCTCTTTCAAGGGTCATTGATATTGTCTTTTTATTCCACTGCGACCTCCACCACTCTTCCAAGGGTCATTGATTTTGTCTTTTCATTCCACTGCGACCTCCACCACTCTTCCAAGGGTCATTGATATTGCCTTTTTATTCCACTGGGATCTTCACGTCTCTTCCAAGGGGCATTAAAACCATCTTGTTAAACCACTCTGAACTCCACGTCTCTTCCAAGGGGCATAAAAACCATCTTGTTAAGCTACTGTGACCTCCACGTCTCTTCCAAGGGGCATTAAAACTGTCTTGTTAAACCACTCTGAACTCCACGTCTCTTCCAAGGGGCATTTAAACCATCTTGTTAAGCTACTGTGACCTCCACGTCTCTTCCAAGGGGCATTAAAACCGTATTGTTAAACCACTCTGAACTCCACGTCTCTTCCAGGGGGCATTAAAACCGTCTTGTTAAACCACTCTGAACTTCACGTCTCTTCCAAGGGGCATTAAAACCGTCTTGTTAAGCTACTGTGACCTCCAGGTCTCTTCCAAGGGTCATTGATATTGTCTTTTTATTCCACTGGGACCTCCACCACTCTTCCAATGGGCATTGATATTGTCTTTTTATTCCACTGCGACCTCCACCACTCTTCCAAGGGGCATTGATATTGTCTTTTTATTCCACTGCGACCTCCACCACTCTTCCAAGGGTCATTGATATTGTCTTTTTATTCCACTGTGACCTCCACCACTCTTCCAAGGGTCATTGATATTGTCTTTTTATTCCACTGCGACCTCCATCACTCTTCCAAGGGGCATTGATATTGTCTTTTTATTCCAACGGGACCTCCACGTCTCTTCCAAGGGGCATTAAAACCGTCTTGTTAAACCACTCTGAACTCCGCGTCTCTTCCAAGGGGCATTAAAATAGTCTTGTTAAGCTACTGTGACCTCCACGTCTCTACCAAGGGGCATTGATATTGTCTTTTTATTCCACTGCGACCTCCACCACTCTTCCAAGGGGCATTGATATTGTCTTTTTATTCCACTGTAAGCTCCACCACTCATCCAAGGGACATTGATATTGTCTTTTTATTCCACTGGGACCTCCACCACTCTTCTAAGGGGCATTGATATTGTCTTTTTATTCCACTGGGACCTCCACCACTCTTCCAATGGGCATTGATATTGTCTTTTTATTCCACTGGGACCTCCACGTCTCTTCCAAGGGGCATTAAAACCGTCTTGTTAAACCACTCTGAACTCCGTGTCTCTTCCAAGGGGCATTAAAATAGTCTTGTTAAGCTACTGTGACCTCCACGTCTCTACCAAGGGGCATTGATATTGTCTTTTTATTCCACTGCGACCTCCACCACTCTTCCAAGGGGCATTGATATTGTCTTTTTATTCCACTGTAAGCTCCACCACTCATCCAAGGGACATTGATATTGTCTTTTTATTCCACTGGGACCTCCACCACTCTTCTAAGGGGCATTGATATTGTCTTTTTATTCCACTGGTACCTCCACCACTCTTCCAAGGGGCATTGATATTGTCTTTTTATTCCACTGGGACCTCCACGTCTCTTCCAAGGGGCATTAAAACCGTCTTGTTATACCACTCTGAACTCCACGTCTCTTCCAAGGGGCATTAAAACCGCCTTGTTAAGCTACTGTGACCTCCACGTCTCTTCCAAGGGGCATTAAAACCGTCTTGTTAAACCACTCTGAACTCTACGTCTCTTCCAAGGTGCATTAAAACCATCTTGTTATGCTACTGTGACCTCCACGTCTCTTCCAAGGGGCATTAAAATTGTCTTGTTAAACCACTCTGAACTCCACGTCTCTTCCAAGGGGCATTAAAACCGCCTTGTTAAGCTACTGTGACCTCCACGTCTCTTCCAAGGGGCATTAAAACCGTCTTGTTAAACCACTCTGAACTCTACGTCTCTTCCAAGGTGCATTAAAACCATCTTGTTATGCTACTGTGACCTCCACGTCTCTTCCAAGGGGCTTTAAAATTGTCTTGTTAAACCACTCTGAACTCCACGTCTCTTCCAAGGGGCATTAAAACCGTCTTGTTAAGCTACTGTGACCTCCACGTCTCTTCCAAGGGGCATTGATATTGTCTTTTTATTCCACTGCGACCTCCACCACTCTTCCAAGGGGCATTAATATTGTGTTTTTATTCCACTGGGACCTCCACCACTACTCCAAGGGGCATTGATATTGTCTTTTTATTCCACTGGGACCTCCACGTCTCTTCCAAGGGGCATTAAAACCATCCTGTTAAACCACTCTGAACTCCACGTCTCTTCCATGGGGCATTAAAACCGTCTTGTTAAGCTACTGTGACCTCCACGTCTCTTCCAAGGGGCATTAAAACAGTCTTGTTAAACCACTCTGAACTCCGCAGCTCTTCCAAGGGGCATTGAAATGTTGTTTTTAATTACCTCTTATCTCCACCACTCTTCCAACGGGCATTGCATTTCCTCCTAATTTTAGTCAGCTTTTGCTTTTCAATGCATAAGCGAACACTAAGGGAGACCCACTCCCCAATAATGGTTAGAAGGTTTTTAGTACGCTGTAATCCACGTCTGTTTCAAGGGGCATTGCAATTCCTCATAATTTTTGGAAAGCCTTCCATTCACTGCTTAGGCCAACAGTGTACAGGAGACCCAGTTGCTATAAATGGAAAAAACGGTTTAGTTAAGGCCCTCTGACCTCCATGTCACTTCCAAGGGGCATTGGAGTACCTCGAAATTTTTGGTAGGCATTGCACTCACTGTATGCCCTATAACTGTGTAGCCAAACCACTCCTTTTGGTACAGAAACATATCCTACAAGACATGTGTGGTTGACTGGCCTGATGTTGATGTGAATGGTCCCTGTTCCTCCTGTTCTTTCTCCTTTGCCACCACCTCATCCATCATTCATCACCTGAAGCTTTGTTTTAACGGGAGTCATACAACTGGGATAGTAGCAGGAAAACATCCAGCAATCCTCTGAGGAGGTAGGATATGCGCCAAAACGCTGACCACCTCAGGCCTAGCCGCTACTACATACATGCGCTTGCATTCCAAGGAACAGAAAGCTAAAGAGATGGATGGCCTCATGATCATGAATAATTTACTCATTGTGTAGTAGGCCGACCACTGCTGCTGTCTACCTTCTGAACTTTGTGTTGTAGCCTGATTGACCCAGGACCCGCAATCCTCTATGTCTGGAGGACGTGTTGCATCCCAGTGTCCAACTGTGTCCCGGCTTCCACAATATTAACCCAGTGTGACGGCGTCAATGAGATCGACCATCCCTGGCCACATTCACTTGTCCACGTGTTTGTGGTTAGGCTGTCCTTCCCACTAAATGCAGTGGGGAGGGCACAGGTAATGCTTTGGTATGCGCGCTTGTGTATAAGGCCCAAGGGGACAAATAGGGGTGGCTGGGGACCGTTTATGGACATCCGGCCACCCCCAGGTGGCTGGGGACCGTGTGTGGGCACCCGGCCGCGGGGCAGCTGCGGACCGAGTATGGACACCCGGCCGCCCCCTGGTGGCTGAGGACCAAGCGTGGATACCCGGCCGCCGGGCGGCTGGGGACTGAGTATGGATGCCAGGCGACCGACGCAGCCATGACGTGGTGGCCAGATTCCGCCTCCACATGCCTAAAAGGCCCAATTTCAATTGCAAGCAAACAGTATGGTATTGCAGCCTGGGGGTGGGTGGCAGGCGGCATACTTGCGCTTGCATTGCAAGGAATAGGGGAGGTACAATTGAACACTGCCCTGGGACAAGGACTTGAACGGGGAAAGTTGCAAGTCTGCATCTTCTGATGCGGCAAGGATCACTTCTAATGGGCACACTTTTAGGCAGTGACCTGGGTGTCAAAAATGCTTCCAGGGGTCCTCCCCATGTTGTTCACATGTCTTTTCAGCACTGTATGCCTGTGTCACACAGCACATGGCCAGATAAGGTTGTAAAATGTTAAAATGACATTTCCCGGTGAATGCATTTGTCTCGGTTGAAAGCAACACAAAAGTGCAAAAATGCATAAAAAATGCTACTTGTGAACATAGCCCAAGATGTGGAGGAGTATTTTTGTTTTTGGTTATTTATTTTACCTTACACACAAGTCTTTACTAGAGATGAGTGGTGTTGGACTCGAACTTTTCGGCAATCTCAAATTCGAGCTGTTTTGGGCGGTGTTCGGCGAACACGAACAATTTGAAAAAATTTGGCTGTTCGAGGTTATGTTCGATAACTGTTCGTGCACAAAAATCATAACTGGATTTTTTCTCTGTAATGCTGAAAATTAATGTTAATACGCAGTTTGAGTGTACAGCGGGGCGGGGGGAGGGGCAGGGGATGGATCTCTGCAGAAATAATGAAGATCTCCATTTTTTTTCTCTTTCCCGCATTTACAGTGAGGAGGTGCAATCTGTCAGCCTATCAGCAGCGCACACGCGGAGCTAACTGCTTTTTTTCACACAAGCAAGGGCATGTGTCATAGGCAGTGTATGTCACATGTCCTTGCCCTATAAGACCCAACCATTTTCCTCATCGCCACCATTTTCTCACTGCTGCAGCTGCATGTTAGATGGCACCGTGCTGTGTGCGCTATGCTTTCAGTGTTAATTTCAAGCCAATTTTCGCACAAATCTACAGATAGCTTGGGAGTAGGGAATAGTTGTGATTGCAGTCCTTTTGAGGACTAGGTTACATCATTTCCTATGACTTTTATCAAGCAGGTCTGTGCTCTTAAATAGATAGGTTGGGAGTAAAGACTAATTGTAATTGCAGTCCTTTTGAGGGCTAGTTTACATCAGTTCCTATCACTTTTATCAGGCAGGTCTGTGCTGTTAAATAGATAGGTTGGGAGTAAAGACTAATTGTAATTGCAGTCCTTTTGAGGGCTAGGTTACATCAGTTCCTATCACTCTTTGCCAGGCAGGTCTGTGCCAGTGCTGTGCAAGTTTTTTAACAGCATTTGGCTAAATCTAGCAAAGCAAATCCTTTTTGGCCTCTTGCAGTGTGTGTTAGTCAGAGGAGTAGCCTATCTGTGTTGCAAGCTACACCACCTGTGTATAGAATACAAATTTTTTTACTGCACCTAGTGAAGTAAAACCTTTTGGGCATAGCATCATTCTATTAGTCCATCTATACTAACCTCCACCAGGTTGCAAATTCAAAATAATTTTTATCTGCATCTAGCTCTGAAAAAATATTTGGGCTTGGGCTTGTAGCAGTGTGTGGGACTTGTTCTATTAGTCCATCTATACTAACTTCCACCAGGTTGCAAATTCAAAATAATTTTTATCTGCATCTAGCTCTGAAAAAATATTTGGGCTTCGGCTTGTAGCAGTGTGTGGGACTTGTTCTATTAGTCCATCTATATTAACCTCCACCAGGTTGCAAATTCAAAATAATTTTTATCTGCATCTAGCTCTGAAAAAATATTTGGGCTTGGGCTTGTAGCAGTGTGTGGGACTTGTTCTATTAGTCCATCTATACTAACCTCCACCAGGTTGCAAATTCAAAATAATTTTTATCTGCATCTAGCTCTGAAAAAATATTTGAGCTTGGGCTTGTAGCAGTGTGTGGGACTTGTTCTATTAGTCCATCTATACTAACCTCCACGAGGTTGCAAATTCAAAATAATTTTTATCTGCATCTAGCTCTGAAAAAATATTTGGGCTTCGGCTTGTAGCAGTGTGTGGGACTTGTTCTATTAGTCCATCTATACTAACCTCCACCAGGTTGCAAATTCAAAATAATTTTTATCTGCATCTAGCTCTGAAAAAATATTTGGGCTTCGGCTTGTAGCAGTGTGTGGGACTTGTTCTATTAGTCCATCTATACTAACCTCCACCAGGTTGCAAATTCAAAATAATTTTTATCTGCATCTAGCTCTGAAAAAATATTTGGGCTTCGGCTTGTAGCAGTGTGTGGGACTTGTTCTATTAGTCCATCTATACTAACCTCCACCAGGTTGCAAATTCAAAATAATTTTTATCTGCATCTAGCTCTGAAAAAATATTTGGGCTTGAGCTTGTAGCAGTGTGTGGGACTTGTTCTATTAGTCCATCTATACTAACCTCCACCAGGTTGCAAATTCAAAATAATTTTTATCTGCATCTAGCTCTGAAAAAATATTTGGGCTTCGGCTTGTAGCAGTGTGTGGGACTTGTTCTATTAGTCCATCTATACTAACCTCCACCAGGTTGCAAATTCAAAATAATTTTTATCTGCATCTAGCTCTGAAAAAATATTTGGGCTTGGGCTTGTAGCAGTGTGTGGGACTTGTTCTATTAGTCCATCTATACTAACCTCCACCAGGTTGCAAATTCAAAATAATTTTTATCTGCATCTAGCTCTGAAAAAATATTTGAGCTTGGGCTTGTAGCAGTGTGTGGGACTTGTTCTATTAATCCATCTATACTAACCTCCACCAGGTTGCAAATTCAAAATAATTTTTATCTGCATCTAGCTCTGAAAAAATATTTGGGCTTCGGCTTGTAGCAGTGTGTGGGACTTGTTCTATTAGTCCATCTATACTAACCTCCACCAGGTTGCAAATTCAAAATATTTTTTATCAGCATCTAGCTCTGAAAAATATTTGGGCTTGGGCTTGTAGCAGTGTGTGGGACTTGTTCTATTAGTCCATCTATACTAACCTCCACAAGGTTGCAAATTCAAAATAACTTTTCTGCATCTAGCTCTTAAAAAATATTTGGACTTCGGCTTGTAGCAGTGTGTGGGACTTGTTCTATTAGTCCATCTATACTAACCTCCACCAGGTTGCAAATTCAAAATAATTTTTATCTGCATCTAGCTCTGAAAAAATATTTGGGCTTGGGCTTGTAGCAGTGTGTGGGACTTGTTCTATTAGTCCATCTATACTAACCTCCACCAGGTTGCAAATTCAAAATAATTTTTATCTGCATCTAGCTCTGAAAAAATATTTGAGCTTGGGCTTGTAGCAGTGTGTGGGACTTGTTCTATTAATCCATCTATACTAACCTCCACCAGGTTGCAAATTCAAAATAATTTTTATCTGCATCTAGCTCTGAAAAAATATTTGGGCTTCGGCTTGTAGCAGTGTGTGGGACTTGTTCTATTAGTCCATCTATACTAACCTCCACCAGGTTGCAAATTCAAAATATTTTTTATCAGCATCTAGCTCTGAAAAATATTTGGGCTTGGGCTTGTAGCAGTGTGTGGGACTTGTTCTATTAGTCCATCTATACTAACCTCCACAAGGTTGCAAATTCAAAATAACTTTTCTGCATCTAGCTCTTAAAAAATATTTGGACTTCGGCTTGTAGCAGTGTGTGGGACTTGTTCTATTAGTCCATCTATACTAACCTCCACCAGGTTGCAAATTCAAAATAATTTTTATCTGCATCTAACCCAGCCAATACTTTTGGGCTAATACCACAGATTGGCCACTCAGCTCTGCTCGGTTCCCATCCAATGTTTTTTGTGCAAACCACTCCAGAGTTGTCAATTAGTTAACCACCAAAATGAGTGGAAAAAGGCCTGCTGCTGGTGGAAAGGGGAATAGGCGTGTTGGGAAGGGAAAAAAAGGTTGTGTCCGTCGGATAGGTGTTAAAGCAACAGTAACATCTGCAGAAGAAAGACCATCTTCCAGCCAAACTAATATGTCTACTTCTTTTAGCAGACAATGTGATAAGATCCCTTTCTTACGGCCATGCCAATCGCTACAAATTCCAGATGAGGCACAAAAACAGCAGGTGCTTCAACGAATATCAAGTGCTCCTTTAAGTGGGCTCTCCTCCACCTCAACTTCAACATCACAAATACTCCAGTCCTCAGAGGTGTCACCCCAATCGCACTTGCTTCCTCACAGCTCTCAAGTCTCCAGCTGCCCATCTGAGTATGGGGAAGAACAGTTGGTTGAGTCTGCAGAGCTGTTTACTCATACTATAGCCTGGGAATCAGAGGTCGGCTCCAGAGCTTCTGTGAATCCAGACGAGGAAATGATCTGCACTGATGCCCAGAATCTTTATGAGTCGGATCCAGGACCAGACGCAGAAGGTTCTGACTATAATGTAGACCCTCGCTCCCAAACTGTAACTCCTGTTGGTGGAGACAATGAGGAAGACGATGATGAGACTCAAATACCTGATTGGAGCGACAACTTTAGATTTTTGCCAGGGCAGGAAGAGGTTGGCTCTGAGGACGACGGGTGTGATAACACATAGGGTGATGATGACGAGGTTGGAGATCCCACTTACTGTCAACTCACAGTCAGCCAGTCTATGAGGTCAGCAGAGGAGGTGGAGGAGGATGCTAGTGACGACGAGGTCAGGTTGCGCCTTCCTGGACAGAGATGTAGTACTGGAAGCATGTCAACAACTGCATCCTCAAACACAACTCTGCCTCTGACCACAAGTCGTGGTGGCTCTTAAAGTCACATGGGTGCTAAGCCTTGCATAGCCTGGGCATTTTTTCAGATCAATAAGGATGACCCAACTCGTGTTATCTGTAACATTTATCAGCAAAAGCTAAGTAGAGGCCAAAAAATACATAGTTTGAGTACTTCATGCATGAACCGGCACATGGATATGAAGCATAAGTTGCAGTGGGAAGCTCAATGTGCTACAATGCGGCCTAGCCGGCCGGGCCAACCACCATCTGCCACATCTTGTGCATCCGCGGCCTCTTCATCCTCTGTGACTGGGGGGACAGCAGTCACACCTGTTTTGGGACGCAGACCTGCCACCTCTTTACCCGCAACAGCCAGCGTGATTGGCAGGTCATCATTTTCTTTGGAGGTGGAAACACCAGCTGGTGTTCAGCGCTGTCCGACATCGATAGCACCACCTTTGGATCACGGCAACCTAACATGTCCGCCTGCATCTTCCTCACAGACCGGCAGTTTGCCGGGGACACCCTTCTGAACCCCGTCTAAGCACAACAGCCAGCCCTCGGTCCCTCAGATGTGGACAAGTAAAAGACCATTTCCTCCTAGCCATGAGAAAGCTAAGAGGTTGAATTTCACCATCTGCAAGCTCTTGGCTACAGAAATGCTGCCTTTCCGCCTGGTGGACACAGAGGATTTTCGAGACCTTATGTCCGTCGCAGTGCCCCAGTACCAGATGCCCAGTCGGCACTACTTCTCAAAGAAAGGGGTGCCTGCGCTCCACCAGCATGTCGCACACAACATCACCGCTTCTTTGAGAAACTCTGTGTGTGACAGGGTGCATTTCACCACAGACACTTGGACGAGTAGGCATGGACAGGGGCGTTACATGTCGCTGACTGGGCACTGGGTAACTATGGTGACATCAGGACAAGGGGCTGCTGTCCAAGTCTTGCCGTCCCCACGAGTTGTGCGTTAATCCTCTTTATCTCGAAGTTCCTCCACTGCTTCTGCCTCCTCAACCTCCTCTCGGTCCTCCACCTGCACCCAAAGCCTGTCTGGTCATGCCACAAGCTTTCTAACTGCGCAGAAGCGATCCTGCACACCTCCTTACTATGCTGGCAGCAGGGCTCAACGTCATCAGGTGGTTTTTACTTTGAAATGTCTGGGAAATGTGAGTCACACAGCTGAGAAGTTGTGGTCAGCTCTGGAGAACCAGTTTCATGAATGGTTGTCTCCACTGGACCTGAAACCAGGGAAGGTCATGTGCGACCATGCTGCAAACCTGGGTGCGGCCCTTCGCCGGGGCAATGTCACACACGTGCCTTGTATGGCTCACGTGTTGAACCTGGTTGTCCAGCAATTTTTAGCCCACTATCCCGGACTAGATGGCCTTCTGCAGAGGGCACGGTCGCTGTGTGCTCACTTCTGCCGTTTGCATCCCGCAGCTCAACGACTTACATCTCTATAGAAGTCGTTGGGCCTGCCAGTTCACCGGCTGAAATGCGATGTGCCGACACGGTGGAATTCAAGTCTGCACATGTTGCAGCGACTGTGGCAGCACCGACAAGCCCAGGTGCAATACGTTCTGACGTATAGCCTGGGCCAACGAGATCCAGAGGTGGGGCAAATCACGCTGGAGGAGTGGTCTCAGATCAGGGACCTATGCACCCTTCTGCACAGTTTTGAAATGGCGACGAAGATGTTTAGTGCTGACAATGCCATTATCAGCATGACTATTCCGGTGATTTAGGCTGTGTGCCCACGTAGCATTTTTCAAGCGTATATGCTGCGAATTTCCGCAGCGTAAATGCTTGAAAAACGCATGTATATCCGCACCCCATGGTCCCCAATGGTATTCCGCAAGTTCTATGCACATGCTGCGGATTTTTCCACAGCGTTTATGCCGCGTTCAAAAATCCGCAGCATGTCATTTAATTTTGCGTTTCCGCAAGCGGAATTGCCTTTGTCCAATGCATAAAAAACGCAAGGCAATTACGCATGTGGAAAACGCGTGATAAACGCGCGAAAAATGCGCGATAAACGCGTGCGGAATTCCGCATGCGTTTTTCGGGGAGAGGACTTGCATTTATGCAGCAGAAATTTTCTGCTTCATAAATGCAACGTGGGCACATAGCCTTACATGCTGGAGCACATGTAAAACAGAATTCGGAGTCAGGTGGTGGCACAAGAGAAGGTGGAGGAAGTAGAGGAGGAGGAGTTGTATGCGGAAGGGCTAACATCTGCAAGGTCCAGACAGTCGGCAGCACCAAGGCCGCAGGCATGTGAGGGTGGGGGAGATGGTTTTACCAGGGCGCATGGTAGCAGCCAAACTAGTGAGGAAGGTGCAGGAGCCCAGGAAGAAGTGGAGGACAAACTGATGGAAAACTCATCAGATGAGGGAGACCTTGATCACATTTCTGTTGTGCGAGGTTGGTGGGAGAGGCGCAGAGGAAGGAAGCATGATTGTTACCTCGCCACCAACACAATAGGGACTTGGTGCTCCTGGATGCGCAAGACACATGAGTGCCTTCTTGCACTACCTGCAACATGACCCTCGAATTGTGAGAATTAAAATTACTAATCATGTTTATAAAGATGAACAAATCATGGATCCGAAATGACTTTTCTACCCCTGTGTCATCCTGGGGAGAGTAAAAGCTTGACGATTGGTTAAAATCACCTCACCAACCATTTTAAGCTTTCAAATTACTAATCATGTTTATCTGTATCTTGGCTGGAAAATTATTTGGGCTTTGTAGCATTGTGCAGTACTGATTCTATTAGGCCATCTATACTAAGCTCCACCAGATTTAAAATTACTAATCATGTTTATCTGTATCTTGGCTGGAAAATAATTTGGGCCTTGTAGCAGTTTGCAGTACTGATTCTATTAGGCCATCTATACTAAACTCCACCAGATTTAAAATTACTAATCATGTTTATCTGTATCTTGGCTGGAAAATAATTTGGGCCTTGTAGCAGTTTGCAGTACTGATTCTATTAGGCCATCTATACTAAGCTCCACCAGCTTTCAAATTAATAATAATTATTCGCTGCATCTAGCCCGGAAAATAATTTTGGGGCTCCTAGATGCGCAAGACACATGAGTGCTTTCTTGCTGCACTACCTGCAACATGACCCTCAGATTGTCAGAATTCGAAATAATCCTGACTACTGGGTTGCCACACTCCTAGATCCCCCACACTCTTCGATCAACCTTTTCATTTTAATAAAGAACAAAAAAATGGTCATTTTTGAAATTATAAGCATTAGCAGGTTATTAGAAACTGAAATCAAACAGTTTTCAGCTCAAAACTTTATTCTAGGTGATGTTACATTTGCACATAGGACCCCTTGATCGAAAGGAGCTTCTGAACTCTCTCGTCCATTGAATTTGTCAGGTTTTGGATGGTTTCTGCTTCAATTGTTTTGCATGAGGACAGAATACCCTCCCAGAGCTGTTGCTTAGATGTGAACTGCCTCCCGCCATCATAGACACTCCTTTTGATGATGGTCCAGAGGTTCTCAATGGGGTTGAGGTCAGGGGAGCATGGGGGTCACACCATAAGTTTGTTCCCTTTTATGCCCATATCAACCAGAGATGCAGATGTGTTATGTGCAGCATAGATGGTGCATTATCATGAATGAAAATGATCTTGCTGCTGAATACACGGTTCTTCTTCTTGAACCATGGCAGGAAGTGCTGTTTGAGAAACTCCACATACATTATGGAGTTCATCTTTACCCCTTCAGGGATCGTAAAGGGCCCGACAATCTCTCTCCCCATGATTCCAGCCCAAAACATTACTCCACCTCCTCCTTGTTGGCGCCGTAGCCGTGTTTGCATGGGGTGTCCATCAACCAGCCATCCTCCACTCCATCCATCTGGACCATCGAGCGTTGCATGGCACTCATTGGTGAACAAAACAGTTTTGAAGTCAGTCTTCATGTATTGTTTGGCCCACTGGAGCCTTTTCTGCTTGTGTGCAGTGGATAGAGGAGGTCGACAGGATGGCTTACGCACAGCTGCAAACCTCTGAAGGACCCTGCATCTTGTTGATCGGGGGACGTTGGAGGCACCAGCAGCTTCAAAAACTTGTCTGCTGCTATGACAAGGCTTTTTTGCCGCTGCTCTTTTAACCTGATGTAATTGCCTGTAGGAAAGAGTCCTCAATTTTCCCTTATCAGCACGCACACGTGTGCTACATACTTCTTGATTGTGCAATGATCAGGATGAAGTGTCTTGGTAATGTTGATTGTAGTCATGCCTTGACCTAAACACTCCACAATTTGTTGCTTCTCAGCAGCCGACACATCCTTTTTCTTTCCCATTTTGGCAGAAAATGTAGGCTGCTTAATAATGTGGGACAGCCTTCTTAAGTAGTCTTGACTTTCATTGGACACACCTGCCAAACTAATTAGCACAGGTGTCAGCAATTGCTTACAGTGATATAAAGAGCCCTGACACACATCACCATCAATGAGTTTAACTGACAAACAAAAAAATTCTTACCTTATCACTCCTAAACACTTTTTGCATAATAATTTGGAACACAGTGTACATGTGCTTTTCCACAATACACCAGTGGTTCACGAAGTGAATCTTACAGTTCTAACTTGCCAACCGTGGTCTGTATGGAGTTGTTCAATAAAGGGCCCAAAATTAAGATAACATAGACGGGAGAGGTCTCTATGAATACGAATTCCTAAGCATTTGATACCCTGTGAGGGCCAGGCAAAGGGAAAGTTGGACTGGATGGAATCCTGTATGGATTTGGGGAGGGAGACATCGAGGGCCTCAGACTTCTCTGCATTGATTTTAAAATTTGACCATGTAACAAAGTGATCTATTTCAGCCATAAAAGCAGGGATGGATATATGTGATTGAGTGATATATACTAGGACATCATCAGCAAATGCAGAGCACTTGTACTCGGTGCCTCCCACCTCAATCCACCTAATATTGGGGTTATGGCGAATTGATGAGAGCAGGTGCTCCATCACTAGGATGTATAAGAGAGGGGACAGAGGACATCCCTGCCTTGTCCCATTGGTGATTATGAAAGGTGATGAAAATGTTCCATTTATCTTCAGCCTAGGTGACGTATTGCGATACACTGCCGTGATTTTGCCTATAAAAGGGTCCCCTAGACCCCTACCCCAAGCTTTTTAAGTGAATAATATATGGCGTGCCAGGAGACTCTATGGAATGCTTTCTCAGCATCCAAGGAGAGTATCTAATTACAAATTTTTAACTGCATCTAGCCCAGGAAATTCTTAGTGCCTAGTAGCAGTGTCTGCTAGTCAGCGGATTATCCCAGCTGTTAAGCAAGCTACACCACCTGTAGTTTGGACACTTCATTTTTTTGAAAGGAAATGGTTCGGGCCCCCAGGACACTCAGTGAAGAGCATTGGGGAGGCACCCCAAGGCACAGGGGCTGGGACTGGCGGTAGGACGCCTTGCGGTGGACCGCCAATCTCGATCCTTATAAAAGCTTTTTAACTGCAGCAGCTTTAGTGGACGCTACTGGAGCTTGAATTACCGTGGCTGCTGGCATGAGACTTGCCCTCCAATAGATCCTTGAAAAAGGATTTAAAGTGTACTCATTCAAATTAGAGAGACAATTTAAATTAAAAAGATTAGACCTGCCTCCACCGCAGGGTGGCTCGCTGGACCCACCAGCGGACAGGCACCAGTATTGGGAGAGGGGGGCTGGCCGTCAGTGTCCACCGCAGCTCTGGCACAAACCCAGCGACACGGAGGTCGCACGGGCAGGAACGGACTGGCCGTGTCGGCTTCGCACTTTTTTGGTTTTAGAAGGGCATGACATGCCTATATCTGTGTCTCCCCCTCCTTTTACTCCTCCACCTCTTTTCTTTTCACATGACTATATGTACTTGTCACTTTTCCATGTGTTAGTTGTGTCTTCTGAGCAGTTTGTCAGCTTTTGGACACCTTTGAAGGTGTTTTCTATGTGTTTTTGTTTGCCTGCCATTGGTTTTAACGGTGTTCGAAGGTGTTCGACGAACAGTTCGGCGAACATACGGGTGTTCGACGAACCGAACCGAACTCGAACACTACGGGGGTGGCTCAACACTAGTCTTTACCCTGGAAAGGCTGTTCCTTAACATATTTCACAGGAAAACAGTTTCAGTTTTGTTTCTGTATGTTTTATTGTGAGCCCGTAAAAGTGGCTTAATACCTCTGACCACATTGTTGACAGCAGTGACCTGGGGGTCAGAAATGCTTCCTGGGGCGATCCCCATGCTGTCCCCATGTCATTTGATTACTGTCACTATCGTTTTGGGCACTTTTTAGACTTTCTACAGATTGCCGGGGGTGCCGCCGCAAAACTGCTCGGGTCTCCCATAGACAAACATTGGGCTCGTTGCTCGGGTCGAGCACCCGAGTATCACGTTGAGCTCGGCCCGAGCTTCGAGCACCCGAGCATTTTAGTGCTCGCTCAACACTAATAACTATCTGTCATGACACAGCATTTATTCTAAAGAATGCCAAACATATTTTCCAGTAGGTCAAGAGACATAAGTAATTTTTCATTTGAGCCTAAACGTTGACTCTTGAATTGATATTTGTTGAATGTTTTTTGACTACCTATTATATCCGTCCCTGCAGCTTATTGTTCTACTATCCTTGGGCGACAACGGCGTAGGTTAAATTTGACAATCAATATTTGTTAATATGTTGATTACCCATTGTATGCTTCCGTGCAGCTTGTTGTCCTGCAAACATTAAAGGACAAACTATGAACACTCGAACAATGAGAGATGACCTCCTCCCACTTTCCACCAATCCTGTGGGAAAAATGCCTATCAGCTTCCTAAGCTTGCTGCTACCTCTTTTCTGTGGGTGTCCGCCAAAAGCGGGGTGCCACTGGTTAGGGTAGTTGGCCCTGGAAGCCCCGAAGTCACAGATGTTCTAATTCCCAGAGAGCCAGCGGAAGGGTGAGACCCTGTAATTTTCACTATCTTGTGCACTTGCTGGAACTTTACTATAATGTTATTGTCTATTAGTGATTCAATAAAGTATCATCCCATTGTGTTACCCTCACCCTGTCTTGTCTGAGTGGTATTCTGTCCATGGGAAGGAGTAAGGGCATTCAGTGAGATGAGCCCTGGTCCATGTGGTATTTCTAAAGACAGCTAGACCAGTGGACGAGAGCACCCACTGACTCTCTTGTTTCCACACTATCCCTAAGCACAATTTTACCTAACAGCTTAAATTTGTAATGCAAATATTTAGACACTGGATTGGGCAGTAAGAGTGTGCTTATCTATTTAAACTATTTTATTAATGACTCACTAAAAGTAACGTATTTTTCGGACTATAAGACGCACCGGACCATAAGACGCACCTAGGTTTTAGAGGAGGAAAATAAAAAAATAAAAATGCAAGCAAAAAATGTGGTCATGATGCACTTTTAAGGGGGAGGGGGTCTACTGCTTACACTGGTATAGGAGTAATGTCCCCCAATTCTGACAATATCCCCCATCCTGGTATACAGTACAGACCAAAAGTTTGGACACACCTTCTCATTTAAAGATTTTTCTGTATTTTCATGACTATGAAAATTGTACATTCACGCTGAAGACATCAAAACTATGAATTAACACATGTGGAATTATATAACTTAACAAAAAAGTGTGAAACAACTGAAAATATGTCTTATATTCTAGGTTCTTCAAAGTAGCCACCTTTTGCTTTGATGACTGCTTTGCACACTCTTGGCATTCTCTTGATGAGCTTCAAGAGGTAGTCACCGGAAATGGTCTTCGAACAATCTTCAAGGAGTTCCCAGAGATGCTTAGCACTTGTTGGCCCTTTTGCCTTCATTCTGCGGTCCAGCTCACCCCAAACCATCTCGATTAGGTTCAGGTCTTGTGACTGTGGAGGCCAGGTCATCTGGCGTAGCACCCCATCACTCCCCACCTTGGTCAAATAGCCCTTACACAGCCTGGAGGTGTGTTTGGGGTCATTGTCCTGTTGAAAAGTAAATGATGGTCCAACTAAACGCAAACTGGATGGAATAGCATGCCGCTGCAAGATGCTGTGGTAGCCATGCTGGTTCAGTATGCCTTCAATTTTGAATAAATCCCCAACAGTGTCACCAGCAAAGCACCCCCACACCATCACACCTCCTCCTTCATGCTTCATGATGGGAACCAGGCATGTAGAGTCCATCCATTCACCTTTTCTGCGTCGCACAAAGACACGGTGGTTGGAACCAAAGATCTCAAATTTGGACTCAGCAGACCAAAGCACAGATTTCCACTGGTCTAATGTCCATTCCTTGTGTTCTTTAGCCCAAACAAGTCTCTTCTGCTTGTTGCCTGTCCTTAGCAGTGGTTTCCTAGCAGGTATTTTACCATGAAGTCCTGCTGCACAAAGTCTCAACTTAACAGTTGTTGTAGAGATGTGTCTGCTGCTAGAACTCTGTGTGGCATTGACCTGGTCTCTAATCTGAGCTGCTGTTAACCTGCGATTTCTGAGGCTGGTGACTCAGATAAACTTATCCTCGGAAGCAGAGGTGACTCTTGGTCTTCCTTTCCTGGGGCGGTCCTCATGTGAGCCAGATTCTTTGTAGCGCTTGATGGTTTTTGCAACTGCCCTTGGGGACACTTTCAAAGTTTGCCCAATTTTTCGGACTGACTGACCTTCATTTCTCAAAGTAATGATGGCCACTCGTTTTGCTTTTTTCTTGCCATAATACAAATTCTAACAGTCTATTCAGTAGGACTATTAGCTGTGTATCCACCTGACTTCTGCACAACATAACTGACGGTCCCAACCCCATTTATAAGGCAAGAAATCCCACTTATTAAACCTGACAGGGCACACCTGTGAAGTGAAAACCATTTCCGGTGACTGCCTCTTGAAGCTCATCAAGAGAATGCCAAGAGTGTGCAAAGCAGTCATCAAAGCAAAATGTGGCTACTTTGAAGAACCTAGAATATAAGACATATTTTCAGTTGTTTCACACTTTTTTGTTAAGTATATAATTCCACATGTGTTAATTCATAGTTTTGATGCCTTCAGTGTGAATGTACAATTTTCAAAGTCATGAAAATACAGAAAAATCTTTAAATGAGAAGGTGTGTCCAAACTTTTGGTCTGTACTGTATATGCCACCCCCCTTCCTTTTATATGTGGTCCCCATCCCCATCCTGGTATGCCTGGCATCCCTCCATCCAGGTATGCATGGCACCCCTCATCCTTATCCTGGTATGCATGGCACCCCTCATACCTATCCTGAAATGCATGGCACCCCTGATCCCTGTCCTAGTATGCATGGTACCCCTCAACCCTGTCCTGGTATGCATGGCACCCCTAATTCCTATCCTGGCATGCATGACACCCATCATCCCTGTCCTGGTATGCATGGCACCCCTAATCCCTATCCTGGTATGCATGGCACCCCTAATCCCTGTCCTGGTATGCATGGCACCCCTCATCCCTGTCCTGGTATGCATGGCACCCCTCATCCCTGTCCTGGTATGCATGGCACCCCTAATCCCTATCCTGGTATGCATGGCACCCATCATCCCTATCCTCGTATTCATGACACCCCTCATCCCTGTCCTGGTATGCATGGCACCCCTCATCCCTGTCCTGGTATGCATGGCACCCCTAATCCCTATACTGGTATGCTTGGCACCCCTCATCCCTGTCCTGGTATGCTTGGCACCCCTAATCCCTGTCCTGGTATGCATGGCACCCCTAAACCCTGTCTTGGTATGTATGGTACCCCTAATCCCCATCATGCTGCACATTAAAGAAAAAATAAACACTCCTACTCACCTTTCTTCTCTCCTCCAGTGCTGCGTCCGGTCTGCCCGCACTGATCTCTCCATGTGAGCTGCGCATAACGTCACTGCCATGCGCGGCTCACAAGGAAAGATCAGCTTCCAGAAGTCACTGCTCCCCACGCCGGGTCTGTGTGCGCGGGGAGCAGTGACTTCACTCTCCTTCATAGCCGGCACACAGTATAGCTGCGCTGCGGCTGCTGCTGCTGCCGGCTATCTCCTGTGCCCGCTCATTAAAGGGCATGAATATTCACCCCCTCCCCACGCCCATGGGCGTGGAGAGAGGTTGAATATTCATGCCCTTTAACAGGGGGCACAGGCGATTCCGGCAGCAGCAGGAGCCGCAGCGCATCTATACTGTATACCGCAATTAAGGAGCATGAATATTCAGTATTCAGTGCTCCCCGCGCCCCATGGGCGTGGGGAGCAGTGAATATTCATTTTCTTTAGCAGAGGGTACAGTGTAGGCTGCAGAAGGCGGCTGCTGCCTCCTGTGCCCTGCTCCTCCATCGATACCGTTCCCCCCACACCACACATAAATATACACACGCCCAAGCATTTGAACTATAAGACGCACCCCCCATTTTCCTCCAAAATTTTGGAGGAAAAAAGTGCGTCTTATAGTCCGAAAAATACGGTACTCTAATTTAAAGGGGTATTCTCTCATTATGAATTTGGTATAGTTAGTTGGACAGCATAAAGTTTGCAATTGACTTGTGTTTTTCTATTTTCTCTCATTCTTTTGCAATAAGAATTCTTGCTTTACATAGAGCACAGCTTGCTGCCAAGTAGACTGACCACCAGAGTCTGTAGTATGAGACCTAGCTGCATTTCAGGCTGAGGAGTAAATTCCTGAGATATAAATCGTGTCTCTCCAGCCCATTGATAACTATAGAGCAGTTATCTGCTCACCTTCCTCCTCTCCCTCTCATCTTCTAAAGAGATGCAATTAAAAATCGCAAGTGCAGCAGCTTTCAGAGCAGGTCTCCTAATCATGGCTTTTTGATGTCGCTCTATTGTTTTGAACTTTGCAATTGTTCAAATGGCCTGTTATCTCTACATCATAGGCGAATTATAATGAGGGCAATCCGGGCGACCGCCCGGGGCCCCGAGCCGGCAGGGGGCCCGCGGCTCCCGGTGTGGTGTCTAATGCCGGATTGCCCTCATTATATGTGCGGGCCGCCGTGGCACATAGCGGTAGCAGTGGCGGGAGGGGGGGGGGCCCGGACCGTTCCCCCAGCAGCAGCCGCCGCTACTTCTTCATCGGCCGGGCCAGCACTGCAGCAGTTAACTTCCCTGTGCTGGCCCGGCCGCGTCACTGCTAGGAG